>NC_138765.1:67091544-68506544 GCF_965113315.1 Podarcis vaucheri | reverse complement strand
AAGGCCATTGTGATGGCCAATGCTGGGTGCAAGATGCCATCAGCTGCAAGGAACCTACTAAATGTTCTAAGCAGAAAATAAAAAGTGGCCAGCAAAGTTTCCCATGGGAAAGGTCTGCTGTGCAAGGTCTATGGTGCAACCCTCCTTTTGCCCTCATGACAGACATTGCAGGAGGATTGACACCAATGGCAAGAGCTCCCTATGGGAAGCAGTTTGCTTTCCAGCCTTCAAATGCAGAACAAGGTCCAACGGAGAAATAGTGCATAAGTTTTCTTTTTTTCCTCTCCCCCCCTCCTCCATCCATATCCCTTTTCCTTTTGTGTTGTGTGTTTTACAGGGGCTGTCTTAGCACTGGCATCTTGAGAAGGGTTGTGAATGTCCTCTCTTCCACTTGGCAAATCAAATCTCTGGCTGTCTGCATTCCTAGCTTTAAAAAAGAAAAAGAGAGAGTGGGATAAAAATACTTTAACAGCAATGGTGGCTTCCGCTGTTTTAAAGGCAGGGGGTGTCAGTCATATACCAGCTAACTCATGTTGCACAATTAAAGTAGATTTGGAAGTCTTGTGAAATCAAACCCCACCCCACCCCTCTCTCTCACACACACACAACATTTTGCAGTAAGGAAAGTACAGTCCTACCTTGGAAGTCGAACGGAATCCGTTCTGGAAGTCCATTTGACTTCCAAAACATTTGGAAACCAAAGCGCGGCTCCTGCAGCCAACTGGAAGCTGCGGAAGCCCCGTCAGACGTTCGGCTTCCAAAAATAGTTCACAAACCGGAACAGTCACTTCCGGGTTTGCGGCGTTCGGGAGCCAAAATGTTCGAGAACTAAGCTGTTCAAAAACCATGGTACGACTCTAATGCATAAATGCACTGGAAAGTGTGGAATCACAATTGCTTGATGCTACATTGCATTATTAAGATCATCATCATCAATAAGTTGTTTTTTAACCCAGGTGACTCAAAGTGACCTAAAATAAACCAGCATCAAGTAAAAGAAAGAAAAATCTAAAACACAGCCCTTTTCAAAAAGGAAAAAGGCAGGTATTGGAACATCCCACCCACTCATGGAGAACACAGATAATTAAAATCCAATTAGGCCTAAGGGAAAGAAATGGTTTTGCCTGGCACTTAAAGCTATGTAATGATGGTGTCAAGTGAGCCTTCCTGGGGAGAGCGTTCCACAAGCAGGAAGCCACCACAGAAAAGACCCGTTCTCATGTTGCCACACTCCAGACCTTCACAGCTGCTGTCTACTGCAAAGACTCAGCTGCTGTCCCCCTTCTGGTAGCCAGTGTGGTGTAGTGGTTAGAGTGCTGGACTAGAACCTGGGAGACCAGGGTTCAAATCCCCCCTCATCCATGAAGCTCACTGGGTGACCTTGGGGTAATCACTCATTCTACCTCACAGGATTGTTGTGAAGATAAAATAGGTAGACGTATGTAGGCCACCTAGAGCTTCCTGGAGGAAAGGTGGGACATGAATGCAACATACAAAATAAGCTTCAGCAAACAGGCAGGGTGCCCCTAAGCATGCATGAAGATCTTTATTTCCATAAGGACTAGAAACTTGTAGAAAGTGAAGATTATAGGACCGTAGGAAACCATCTAGCTTTGTATTGTCTACACTGTATTGTCTCCAAGGTTTCAGGCAGGAAGTCTTTTGCAGCCCTGCCTGAAAACGCCTTCTAGGATTGAACCTGGGACTTTTTACACTCAAAGCAGATACTCTGCAACTGCACTACAGCCCTTCCCTAAGTTATCTGGGTTTTCTGTGCAAAACCCAACCCATCCTCTTTATTATATGTGTTTGGCAACTATAAATGCAATTGGATGTTTGCATTCTTTGTCAATTGTTATCTTTGGGGATTTTGTGCTTTTAAAAAAATAAATAAATTATTGTGCATCTCTGAGGGTGTTTTCCTTCTCACAAACTGCACAGGGTAGAAACAGCAAAATGAAATGAAATTTCCCGCCGGCTTTAGAGCTGCAGTGGCGGCCCTTTTCATTTAGCTGCACCACCCTCAACTTCCCCAGTCTCCAGAAGTGTCCCATCGCTTATGGTGCTTAAAGAGGGGGGGCAAGGGAGAGAGAACTGAGCGAGCAGAGGAGGAGGGGAAGGAGAAGGAGAAAGATTTTGCAGGCCTGGAGATAACAAAGATGTCATTAAAATAATAATTAAAAGACAAAGCTGCCACGTGTGCAGTCAGGGTTTTTGCGATAATAAACCACATTTCGATGTGCATTAAGCCCCCTAATGATCGGCTCTCTGTGTGTCTTACAGGGTCAAATCAATGTCTTCGCAGAAAAAAGGAAAAGAAGAAAAGGAAAATCAATTAAGCCCCATCCATTGTCCCTTCCAGGAGAGGCTCATTGTTTGCGTTTGTCTCCTATCTCCCCATTTGTCACTTGCATTCTGCCCAATTTTGCAAACAAAAGCCAGGATGTCAGTACCAAGGTCACCAGAGTCGGATCTAATTCCTGCACAATGTGGCTATACACCCCCCCTTCCTTCCTTCCTCTCTCTCTCTCTCTGTGAAGATTGCACTGAAACTGCAGCATGAAAGGAAGAATGAAAGAAAATAAGAAACAGAGGGCAAAAAAGAAGTCTTAGTGCCGCCTCAGAAATCAGTACTGCACGATTCCTCTCTCCCCCACTCCCTTGGGTCTCTAACCAGTACAGAATACCCTGCCCTGAGTTCCAGAAGGGTGCCACTTCCACCTCTTTTGTTCACAGAATCACAGAATTGCAGAGTAAGAAGGGATCGCAGGGGTCATCTAGTCCAACCCCCTGCAATGCAGGAATCACAAATGAAGAATCGCTGACAGATGGCCATCCAACCTCCATTAAAAAAACTTCCAAGGAGAGTCTACCACCTTCCAGGAGATCTCTTCAAATTTCCTTTTTCTTTGGGACTACAGCACAACATCCAGGTCCTTATCCACAAACACAGTCAAACTCTGTTAACATTATGCCGTGAGAAGCCTCCCTAGGCAGGCAGTATACCCCTGAATACCACTTGCAGCTAACCATCAGGTAGGAGGCAATCCTGGCCTGGAGGGGCAACTCCTTTGATGTGCATCTCCCTGGGGGAAGAGATGGGCAGCACTAGGGGCCGGGATAAGCCTTCTATGTTATGGAGAAGAGAGTGCAGAACGAATGTGCTTGCTCATTCTGTTATTTCAGGGTTCTGGAGATGCAGTCTATGCTGTGTCCCGCTCCTGCTGAGTTCATAGGAATGCCAGAAGCTGACTTACGCCCAGTCAAGGCACTGACACTCCAAACACATGGACTGGTAGCGACTCTTCAGGTTTTGCAGCAGAAGCCTCTCCCAGGCCTTCCCAGAGGTGCCAAGGACCTGGGGCCTTTAGCAAATCACAGCAGATGCTCTACAACTGACCCACGGCCCCTTCCCCTCTTGAGCCAGTAGGACTTCTGAACTTACTGAAAGAAGGCATTGGAGCGTGTACAGTGGTACCTCAGGTTAAGAACTTAATTTGTTCTGGAGGTCCGTTCTTAACCTGAAACTGTTCTTAAATTGAGGTACCACTTTAGCTAATGGGGCCTACTGCTGCTGCCACCACGCGATTTCTGTTCTCATCCTGAAGCAAAGTTCTTAACCCGAGGTACTATTTCTAGGTTAGCGGAGTCTGTAACCTGAAGCGTCTGTAACCCGAGGTACCACTGTACACTTCCCTCCAACTTCCAGTCCCATCACTTCATCTGCATCTTCCCCCTTCTTGGTGTTATCGGGGTGCACACTTCCACATATTACCCCTCCCCACTTTAATGTGACCATATATATATATATATATATATATATATATATATATATATATATATATTTGCTTTCGTAGATTTTCACGGGTATAGGAATGCAGGTTTTGGTGTCTTCGGGTGTCTTCCCGTGTAAGAGTCGGGGTGTCTGTGCGACGTTTCGACGAGGTCTCACTCGTCATCTTCAGAAAGCACCAGCCTGAAGATGACGAGTGAGACCTCGTCGAAACGTCGCACAGACACCCCGACTCTTACACGGGAAGACACCCGAAGACACCAAAACCTGCATATATATATATATATATATATGGTATGTGCACCCCCGGAAGTGAAAGCTGGACCATAAAGAAGGCTGATCACCGAAAAATTGATGCTTTTGAATTATGGTGCTGGAGAAGACTCTTGAGAGTCCCATGGACTGCAAGAAGATCAAATGTCTCCATTCTTAAGGAAATTAGCCCTGAGTGCTCACTGGAAGGACAGATCCTGAAGCTGAGGCTCCAATACTTTGGCCACCTCATGAGAAGAGAAGACTCCCTGGAAAAGACCCTGATGCTGGGAAAGATGGAGGGAACAAGGAGAAGGGGACGACAGAGGACGAGATGGTTGGACAGTGTTCTCGAAGCTACCAGCATGAGTTTGACCAAACTGCGGGAGGCAGTGGAAGACAGGAGTGCCTGGCGTGCTCTGGTGCATGGGGTCACGAAGAGTCGGACATGACTAAATGACTAATCAACAATGTGCCCCCCAATCCCTGAGCAGCAGGAGAAGCCAAGAGGTTCCATCTCTTACCCAGGGGTTTGTTTTCCCTGGAAGGAAGGTTGATGGGGACTGTGGCGCCTTTGGAATATATGCTTTTATTCGCACATATATACAACTTGAAAATAGGATGGAGCGGCTCACAGCATTAACACCGCCCCTAACCTCAGCTCTTGAGTCCAGCACAGAGCAAGGCAATCCTCTGTCTCTCCAGCTTCCAGCATCAGCCAAAACTCTGGGTATTATCCTTCCAACTTACAAGGTTATGTGGCTTCCAACTAGGTGGAGGGGGGGATTACAAACACCCCCATTTGTCTCTATGGCAACCTCTTAGGCATGCAAATAGCAGTACTTAACTGTCCTGCCAAGGCCATTCCCTTCAGAAGGACTGGTTCAGCAGGCTTCCTCTCATAGAATCCATCTCCACATACACAGGATAACAGGTTTGGAAGGGACCCCCAAGTGTCATCCAGACTGTCCCCCCGAAAACCCATTGCACAAAGATCCTTTTGTCAAAGAGCGTTTTCTTTCCATTTTGCGCTCCCCTTCCCCCTGTTATTTTATCAATGCCTCCACACACCCGGCTGTAGGAGAGGGAGGCAGACATGAATGAGCGAGCCAAAGCCTGTGGCCAACTAAGCATGCACAGCACAGAATGAAACAACAGAGGATTCCTAATGCATCACTTCCGCTTCAGAAACAAGCCCAGGCCATTCAGAACTGCAAACTCCAGGGGAGAAGTGCCTATGGAGGAGGATTAAGGAAGCACCCAACCCCTAGTAACCAAGAGGAGAGTGGGCAGAGAGGAGCTATGGGCTGAAATCTTGGGTGTCTGAGATCCAAGTACGCTGAGAATTGAATGCAAGTGCAGAGATCAATCATTTGGCAATGAACATTGGGGGGGGGAGAGCAGCAGCAGCAGCATCACTGGGCTGAGAATAAGGCTCTCCCCACCCCTCTCACGACTCCCTCCAGCCACACTGGGTGGTATTTCGGTGTGCAGACAAGAATCCCCCGGCGAATAGCAAGAGGCCGAGGGTGGTCATGCAACAGGTTGTAATAAATTGCATCCTTTCATCTCGACTCCAAGCGCTGATGGGTTCTGACAGCTGAAAGGATTGTGCAGGTATATATGACTGAACACAGCACGACGTAATTCGCCTCTTGCCATCGCCGCCGTTTCCATTAGTCATTAAAAATGAGGAGTTCAGGAGGCTGTCGTTGCAGGTGTTCTCTCGGCCCGTTTTCGGAGCAGCTTGAGGTTAGTCATCTGCCATTTTTTGCCCTCATTCCAGGCAATCAAAATGCAGCCGGCAGATGGATCCGTCCGAGCCCCCGATATGCACAGCGCAGATTGTGTTGTTGTTATTGTTTCCAAGCATCAGCTGAAGAGGACCGCTCGCTCGCTCGCTATTCAGGGCATCAGCATTAAAGCAAGGCTGGCTGATGATTCAAGGCCACTGAGCCCGTTTGCCGCGGCTGTCGAGGAGGCGGGCGAGGGCTGTTGACGGATGGAGGGGGCCGCATCTGCACCCGCATCTTCTCCACCACTTGTCACCCCCTGCCACGCACTTTACTGAAACAAGAGCCCTGAAAGTGCCAACAAAGCAACTCCACATCACCCCCCAAAAAAGCTCTACCACGTTTCAAGGCTGGTAGATGGCACCTGCCCATCTCATTCTGGGTGCTTGCTCCAATTGAATGCGACTTGGGAGCTTCTGGGTCCAGGGCCACCTATGCAGATGGTACAACGTAAATTCAAAGAGAAGCCGCCCCCCTTTGTGGCTCTCTCCAAATATTGCCACCAGACAGCTCCATTTAATTGGCTAATAGCAACTCAGTATAAAGCAATTAGATAATTTATGTTGAAAAACCTCGCTTACGGTGCTCTCTCTCTCTCTCTCTCTCTCTCACACACACACACACACCGCCACCGCTTCCTTCCCCAGCGGACCCCATTTAGTGGGATAATTTACACTTTGTCACTGTGGGTGAGATGCACTTCAGACAGCGGAGCTCTGTTGCTTTTTATTATTTCTGCATTCCTTACATTTGTTGATTGGTCTGGATGCACCAAAGAGAAATAATAACCACAAGCTGCTAAGTGATGAACAGGAGACGATATTGTTTGGCTTGTGGACAGCCTACGAAACAGAATGTTGAACCTGAACGCTGAACACGTCAAAGGAAGGACTTCTTTACGCAGAACATAGTTAAACTGTGGAACTCACTTCCACAGGAGTCAGTGATGGCCAGCAACTCGCATGGCTTTAAAAGAGGGCTGGACAAATTCATGGAGGATAAGGTTATTGATGGTTACTAGGCATGATGGAGTCGATGTGAGATTATTGTTGGCTTTCCTTGAGGTCATGAATAAGCCTTTGGCTGCCATCACCACTCTCCCACTACTGCTGCCCTTGGTAGGTTTCAGCTACACTCACCACCCAAGCACAGCAGGAAATCCCCAGAAAAGAAGAAGGGAACATCATCCCTAAACACTGTCCCAATAAAGAACCAACTGCTGAGTTGGACAGGGATTCCAAGCCATAAGCAGAGCAGCCTCTCCAGAAACCTACAGAGGAGATCTTGGAAACCACTCTGAGCTCCACGTCTTATTAATTTCACCTTTATGTGCAATAAAAAGCCATTTTCAGAAGGAGAACTGTGGCCGCACTGGCATTGCTTTTCCGCTGCAGCTTTAATGACATGCAGGTCCCCCTCCCCCTTTCCTAATTCTCTTAATTAAATTCCCCATTTTTAATAACCACAACATAGGAAGAGGAGGAAAATCTTCACCTGTGTCCCTCATCTGCATCTGGGAAATCCGAGTTTGAAATCTAAATACTGATGCGAAGAGACACCATCCAGCTCACCTCCAATTAATGGAGATGTCTTTATCCAGCGTTTATGCTGGGGGACAAGTGGGTGTCGTGCCCCCCCCCACTCCTCTGCATCTGAACACTTCTTTCTCAAACTCATCTGTGATAACCACCGATACAGGTCCTTCACATCAGCAGGGACATTATTTGAACATACATTGTGTCATTATTGCACAGTTCTAATTGCATTATTGGTTGTATTTCTTCTTCTGTTTGTAAACTGCATTGGACATTTACAATATAAGGCAGCACAGGAGTGCTTTGGAATAATACACACACACACACACACACACACACACACACACGAAGTGTGATTCCAAAGCTGGGAGGAAGCTTTCTTTCCCTGGGGGTAAAAGGTGCTGACTGGAAAATATGCAAAATCGATCTAGCATCAAGCTCTGGAAAACCCTTCAGTTCTGATGAGGCGGGTACACTTTGGCCTTCCAGATGTTGGCATAGCCCTCAACTGTCCCGAGTTAATTGGGACATGCCTTTGCAATGCATTATCCTGAAGATACGGCCTGGCTTCCAAAGACCTCCTGAGTGGGTACCACACAAGCCTGCAGACCCCACGATGGCCAAGGAACTGTGCCCGTCGGGCATTTGCAGGCGACAACACTCCCTCCATCATTATCCTGGAGGTGCCTTCACAGGTTGGCATGGCACAGGTGCTTCCTGGCTAGACGGACGGTCATTTATGCCAGATGCGAGACCGCCTTTTAATATCCCCAACAAATCTAGTTCCATCAGCCCAAACACGGGGCTCCCATCACAGCCAACCTCGTGAGCAAGCCCAGGCAATTACCGCCATTCCTTTCCCCTGTTGTGACTGAATTAAAGGCACAAATAAATTAAAACTACATTTAAAATGTATTTTTTTCCTAATTGAAGAAGGATACACCGACTAATGTCCTACCTAATTAGACAGAAGCGGGGTTTTTATTATCAACATGTGAAACCATCCCTAATTGACTCATTTAGAGGCTCTGCAGCAGCATCCGGAACCGGCCCACACTGCCAGCAAAAGAGAGAGAGACAGAGAGCCACAGGTGGGCAAAGGGAAGCTCAGCACGGACCTTGGTCCACTGCCTTGCAAACGGAAAGCAATCCAGGTGCAAACAGCCCCATGGCGCACAAATACACACACATTCCCCGCAGCCACATCTCCCCTCCCAAACATTGTGGCTCACAGCCAGCTCGGTTTATGGCCATGCATCAGCGTGCATGCAGAAAGAGCAGAAGCCAACTGCATTGTGGAAATAACACATTTCATTAAAACAAAGAAAAATATAAGGGCAAGTACCAAGAGTCAAAGTGATTGCCAGTCATCCCAGAGTCTTTCTGGTCATTGGCCTGGATTCTGGAAGGTGGACTCTGTATTTATTCATTTATTGCTTTCTTACCCCCACCTTTTCCTCCAAGGAGCTTGAAGTGGCGTACGTGGTTCTCCCCCTCACCATTTAATACCCACCACAGCCCTGTGAGGTAGTTTAGGCTGAAATGCAATGACTTGCACCCCAGGTCACACAGTGAGCTTTGTACCTGAGTGGGGATTCGAACCCATCCTAAAGAATCTTCACTGGCTCCCAGTACATTTCCGAGGGCCATTCCAAGTATTGGTGCTGACCTTTAAAGCCCGAAACAGCTGCGGTTCAGTATACCTGAATGAGCATCTCTACCCCCATCACATCAGCCCAGACACTAAGATCCTCCTCCAAGGGTCTTCTGCTGGTTCCCTCACTGTGAAAAGCGAAGTTACACGGAACCAGGCAGAGGGCCTTCTCGGTAGTGGCACCCTCTCTTCAAATGTCATTGAAATAAACAACTGACTTTTAGAAGACATTTGAAGGCAGCCCTGTTTAGGAAAGTTTTTAAGGACTGATGTTTTTTAGATATGTTGTAAGCCTCCCAGAGTGCCTGGGGAAACCCAGCCAGATTGGCGGGGTATACATAATGTTGTTGTTGTTGTTGTTGTTGTTGTTGTTGTTGTTGTTGTTAAGCTTTGTCTCCCATGTCCTAGCCTGGCACTCTAACCCTCCCAACCGTCAAGACTGGTTAGTCTGCATAAGACTTCAGGGACTCCAGCTTCCCTGGGCAGCAGGGCCTAAGGAGCTGTCCAAGGTCCTGATCTGCTTCCATTAGGTCCTCAAGCTCCCACAGAACACATCCTCTTTCCTCTGTTTGCTAGCAAGACCTGCATGCAAGTTTGAACACACTTTCATGAGAAGCATCCTGCTGGATCAGACTAAGGCTCCACTTTTCTCCAGATGCTTTTGGGGAGCTCCCGGCAAGCTTTGAAGGGGTTCTCTCGCCATAGTCCCACTCACCACCTCCCTTATTGAGTTTCTCCTCTGTGAACTTATCTAATCCCCTTTAGAATGTGTCTAAGCCAGTAGCCATGTCATTGTATCTTGACCTTCCTTAAAGGCCAAAAGACCCCCTTTGAAGTTCAAGCTTCAGTCCCTGCACCTATTTCCAAGTAGATATAAAGATATAAAGCAGCAGCAGTAACTTGGGTCTCTATAAGCAAATTCCTTAAGGCAGAGATCTCACTTCCCGCTTGTGGGCTGCCCAGATTGGCCACTGCAGAAACTGCCCTCTTTGGCCTGGTTCTGCTGCTGCTGTGGGGTTCTTCTGATGGTCTTATGAAAATTCTGAAAATTCACACGTTTACATTTCTAACCCAACCTTCCCCCAATAAAGTCCGGGCAGGTCACATAGCTTCATGCTCTACAACAGCCCTGTGTCATAAGGTAGGCTGAGAGACAGAAAAGGGGCCCACTTTATTTCCATGATTTTGAGTTGTTTTAAAGCGTTTTTAATGTGTTTTGATGCTGTAGCCTGACCTGGGTGAAGGGTGGTTAAATAACAACAACCAACAAACAACAAGGCAGGAGATGGACCTGGTTATAGGGACCGCATTACAGTGGTACCTCGGGTTACATATGCTTCAGGTTACATATGCTTCAGGTTACATACGCTTCAGGTTACAGACTCCGCTAACCCAGAAATAGTGCTTCAGGTTAAGAACTTTGCTTCAGGATGAGAACAGAAATCATGCTCCAGCGGTGTGGCAGCAGCAGGAGGCCCCATTGGCTAAAGTGGTGCTTCAGGTTAAGAACAGTTTCAGGTTAAGTACGCACCTCCGCAACGAATTAAGCACTTAACCCGAGGTACCACTGTACTGAAAATATATTTTACCTTTTCCGGATTCTCTTTCTTATTTTTTCCTGCCCTACCCCCACTACTTTCCCTTTCACTCCCTCGTTTGGGCTTTCCTCTTTATTTGATTATATTTCTTTGTTCTGTGCATGTCATTATGAATCATTGCTGGAAGTGCCAATGGCTCATAAAAATCCATCATTTTGAATTAGGAGGTATTTTTTTCTTTTCTTTTCTTTTTTTACACAGAGGATTTGCAATCTCAATAGGTGTGTGTTGGAAGGAAAGGCTAGACTGGAGAATTAAAAAAAGACCAAAAGAAAAAGAAAGAAAAAAGAAAAATTAATTTATCCACGTATAAGAGTGATTTTATTGTTTGACAAGTTTCTATTAAAATGAATATTTAAAAAAAAATATCAAGATTTTAAGCCGGCAATACGAACATAAAGAGAGTCCTGAGGCTGGATCCATCCAAAGGTCCAGCTAGCCCTGCAAGGAGGTCATGGGGACAAGAGCAGCCTCCATGTTCCTTGTCCCCAGCACTAAATATTCAGAGACGTTCTGCCATTACACCACACAGGGCACATACAGTCGTACCTAGGTTCTCAAATGCAATCCGTTCCAGAAGTCCATTCAACTCCCGAAACCGTTTGAAAACCAAGGCACAACTTCCATTTGGCTGCAGGACCTCCCTGCACTCAAGCAGAAGCTGTGTCAGACATTCAGCTTTCGAAAAACGTTTGAAAACCAGAACACTTACTTCCGGGTTTTTGGAATTTGGGAGCTAAAAAGTACAAGTACCAAGGCATTCGAGAACCAAGGTTTTAATGCATTTCTATCCCACTTTTTCCTCCAAGGAGCTCAAGGTGGCATTTATGGTTCTCTCCCCTCTCCCCACAACAACCTTGCGAGGTGGCTTGGGCTGAGAGTGAGTAAGTGGTCCAATATCACTGCAGTGAGCTTCATAGCCTGATTTGAACCCTGCTCCTCTGAAGTCCTAGTAGTCTGACATTCTAACCACTACACCATATTGGCTCTCTAGGAGGGAAGGGGTCTAGAATACCCACCCACAAGGGAGGCAGCACCTCCTTTTGCTTAGAGCCCACCCACTATGCAGGGCAGGATATGAGAGAGCCCATCCTGCTTAATCCCTGGGGTTGGAAGCTGTAGGCGTCATCAGCAAGCTCACTCATATTTCACCCTGCATATTTAACTTTCATTTGCTGTTTGGCCTGGGTTCGCTGGTAAGTCCAACCCAATGCATTTACAAATCAGTAGGATAATTTTGCTTAAATGCATAGGAAGAGTCATATTTAAATATGAATTTATCATTAAATACAGTGGTACCTCGGGTTAAGTACTTAATTCGTTCCGGAGGTCCGTTCTTAACCTGAAACTGTTCTTAACCTGAAGCACCACTTTACCTAATGGGGCCTCACACTGCCGCCGCGCTGCCGGAGCATGATTTCTGTTCTCATCCTGAAGCAAAGTTCTTAACCCGAGGTACTATTTCTGGGTTAGCGGAGTCTGTAACCTGAAGCGTATGTAACCCCAGGTACCACTGTACATATTTAAATGTGCATTCTCTCCCTCTCCGTCTCAACCTGATATCCTAAAACATGCAAAAAAGCTATGAAAGGAACAGCCCAGCATCAGCTCTTTGCTCATGAGTGCAGGAAGATTCCCTCATCCTGAAGAAGTGCATTGAGAGCTGCTGCTCCCCTCCAAAAAACTTAGCAGAGTCAGATCTGCAGCCCAGTGCTGCCTTGTGTGGACAAAGCCCCTACCATACCGCCGGGACAGAAGCAGGCCTCAAAAACAAGTCAGATCAGGAGCAGCCCCTTAAGAGAGATTTTAGTCACTTATTACATTGGCTTCTCACCTTTTTCTCCTACGGAACTCCTGACAGTGCATATGATACTGCAGTCATTTTAACCTCAGAACATGCCATGCTGGGCTGAACAAGGGCGTGGCTGGTGAAAGATCAGCCAGCAAGCTTCATGGCTGAGTGGAGATCTGAAGCCCGTTCTCCAAAGTTCAACACTCTTATACCACAGAAGTATCCACCCTGGCCTCATTTTCACAGAACCCAAAGCCTCTAGCCACACTCAGGCAAATTAGCTTGTTCGTGCAGTCCTATTCCCCCCCTCTCTTTTATTGCATCCATATCTCACCTTCATTCCTGCAAGGAACTCAAGGGGTGTATATAGTCTTCCTCCTCCCGATTTTATCTGCCTAACAACCCTGTGAGCTAGGCTGAGGCATCAACCCTGAGAGAAGCAGTGACTGGCCCAAGGTGACCCTGGGAGCTTCTTGGTCACCTGGGGATTTGAACGCAGGTCTCCCAAGTCCTAGTCCAACACTCTAACCACACCACCACACTGAATCTCTCCCTAGGTTGGTAATACAGAGCGGCGGAATTCCTCAATGCTGTGAAGTCTATATCAAGGGTGACGCCTATTGGACGTGCTGGCTGGTGTTGATGGAACGTGAAGGTCAATGTCCTCTGGAGGGTCTCTGGTTAAACACCCTGATCTAGATCTTCTCAAGGAGATAGGACACCAGCTCCAGAGTCCACCAACCATCTTCCACTGAGGACTACATACTCATAGGTGGCTCCTTCCACCCACTTCCATTTATGTAACAGGGCAAGTCATTAGATTTTTCCCACAGCAGGAAGTTTCCATTAATAACAAAGTCCTATTAAGTATCTGTTAAAAGGTCTGTACCGCTAATTTAGCTGGAAAAATTGAACAGATTACTCTTACCGGTTTCAATTAAAATAACATGATGCCTTCAAACTGATACCTTAATTGGACATTATAAAATGACATTTAGGAATCTGGAGCTCCGATTAGCCAATGAAGTCATCTGACTGTGAAGACACTTCTCCGCGGCCCCATCATGTCCTCGGCTGACCCTTTTGACATTGAGAGAGACCCCATTTTTCATGACAGGGGAGTTACAAGGGCTTCCCCATCCTTTGTAACCAAGGCTGGAGTGAGAGGGCCTACTCTTGAGGAGGAGAGCCATTGTTTCCTCATGGTACCTTCATTCATCTCTCATAACTTGTGGTCCCCTCTGACCAAATCAGGTTTCTGAAAGACTATAAGAACCTGGAAGATGAAAGCTGAATGCCTGGGTTCACCACCAAAAGATGGGTTGTTCTCTTCCCTTTCTTACAGGTGGTGAATATCCACAAATGCTTCAACATGCAGACAGAGTCAACATGCATGTTGGCTAGAAACTTCATATCAGTTGCTGAGGAACACAAGTAGGAGCAAAGAAAGCTACACCACAAGTAGCCATCTGGCAGGGCTTTTCTGCACAACTTGTCTTTCCCGACGTACTTTTTCTTTTCTGTCCTAAAACTTACTTAATTATTACGTTTTATGCGACCTTTTCCTCCAAGGAGCTCATGGTTCTCCTCCTCCACTGTTCATGCTCACAACAACCCTGTGAGATTCGTTAAGTTGAGAGATTATGACTGTCCCAAAGTCACCCAGTGGGACCTCAATGGCTGAGTGGGGAGTGGAACCCTCGTCTCGCAGCCTAGTCCAACACTCTAATGCATGGGCAGGCAAACTAAGGCCTGGGGGCCGGATCCGGCCCAATCGCCTTCTAAATCCGGACTGTCCACGGGCCGGGAGAAACTGTGTTTTTACATGAGTAGAATGTGTGCTTTTATTTAAAATGAATATCTAAGTTATTTGTGGGGCATAGGAATTCATTCATTTCCCCCCCTTCAAAATATAGCCTGGTCCCCCACAAGGTCTGAGGGACAGTGGACAGGCCCCCTGCTCAAAATGTTTGCTGACCCCTGCTATGCCACACTAGTTATTTCCAGCTTCCAACATTCAGCTTCAGTGGGCGGTTCTGGCACTGGGAGAGAGGATGTTCTCCTTAACCATCCTCTCCACCCCCTGCAGAATTTTCTACACCTCTTCCACTCCCCCTATTCAATTGCCCTTTTCCTAAACCACAAATGCTACCACCTTTCCTCATTTTGCCTTCCTTTTCCTGCCGCTTTCCCCTCTACATCTTTTTTGTGTTAAGGATGTTACCTTAACAAGGAGTTATCCAGGTTCTGTGGCTCCCCAGCTCACCCTTTAACCCCACTAAAGTCCTCGGAATCTTGCTGCGACTCTCCTGGAGGTAAATCTCTATCTGTCTTGGGCAAATTGCAAAACAGGATAAGAGCACCTGGCTTCCACCTGACTTGGGCCGAGGCACAGACCTCCGCAGCACGTTGCAAGCAACTTTCAGTGTCTGGAAACACAAGGAAGGATGGAGAGGTGGGAATAGCCCGTTTGCTGTTATTGCTGCCTCGCAAGCTGTCGCCGAATCCATTTGGCTAAGAAATCGCAGAAATTCTTCCACTCGGAGAATCCCCGAGAATGAAATTTAATACATCCCCTCCTCACCCCCAGCAAAAAAAAAAAGAAAAGAAAAAAGCAGCAGCTTCCAATTCAAAAATGCTGGCTAATGAAAAGCCAAAGCCGAGCAAACGGCAGCCCCTTGCTCAGCTCAGAAAGCGGCAGAAACGGCCCCCTGGAGGACGTGGCGAGGCAGTCACCTTTCTGCAAGGACCATCTGTCCAAAATCACTTTCAGTGTGTAATACAAGCGAGTGACTCTAAATTAGTCGAATCGAGATACTGCGCGGTGGCTGTAATTATCTTTTTTTTTTAATTGCTAATTTCACAATCTTAATTTACAGCTCAGCAGCAGGGTGTGTGTGTTTGTGTGTGTGTTCTAAATAACAAGCTTGGATGGGTTGGGTCATATTTTCTCCTGAAAACTGGAGTTTGCAACTTGGCTAGAATGTATTAGATGAGTTCTGGATTTATTTAATTATGTATGTATGTATGTATGTATGTATGTATGTGAAATGTTGGTGTCAATAAAGTTATAAACGCTTGTGATGCCCACAATGTATTTGGCTTGCTGGGTCCGTAACACAGAGCATGATCTGAACCCAGCCCAGAAATTACTGTAGCTCTTCCTCCTCCCCTTGCTATGTGTCAGGGAACTGACATCAGGGGAAAGGGAGTTGGTAGGGCTCCCAGAGACTGGGAGAGAGTCAGCAGCCAAAGCAGGGACCAGTAGGGGGAGCGAGGGGTCTCTGGAGGAGGATCTCAGTAATGCTGAGAGAGACGCAGCAGCCCAGGCAGGAAACAGCAGGGGAGAGAAAGGGGTGAGAGACACGTCCAGCGAAAATAGCGGGGAGGTGTCAGAAGCAACTGCAGGGAGACCCATACTTCGCCGGAAACTGTCACGTCGTGAGTCCAGGAGACGCGTTTCCGTTAAGGAGCTTCTTTGCTGGAAGCGCTTCCGCAAGCAGCCACTGTCAGACTCTACTAGTGACTAGAGCAGACATGTCTGAGGAGCTCTGTCACACACAGAGGTTTGTGGGGCCGCACAAACTCTGAGGGGGCACAATTTTAAGCACAAGCAGCTAATCAACCCCTGACAGCAGTCTGACAGTCTTTGTACGCTGCCTGTGCAGGAGAAAGCCATCATGAGCGACCCAGCCGGAACCGGAGAGGCAGGGGTTGGAGCTGGTCCAAGCTTGGAAGAAAGGTATCAAGCTCTGGAGGTCCAACTTGCGCTGCAGACGGCGAGGCTCGAGGAGAGAAGGGCTCAGGATGCAGACAAAAAGGGGAGAACCACTCAGTTCCCCAGAAAGGTACCAGGATTGGTGCAGAAGTTTGGGGGGGACCCCAAGGATTACCATGCCTTTAGGACAGAGATGCAATATGCCCTGAATGTGCAGTTTGATGAGTTCCCTGATGAGGAATCGCGAGTTGCTTTCGTAATTGGGCATCTTGAGAAGGGGGCGCGGGACTGGGTTCGACCCCTGATGGCAACGCACAATGATATCCTAAAGGACACTATGAAGTTCTTTCGTGCAATGGATATCATGTTTTCCAGCGATATTGAGGAAGGGGTGGTGCGCAGACAGCTAATGGCTTGCAAGCAGGGAAGCAGATCTGTCCGTGAGTACTGGACTGAATTTACCATGCTGATTCACAGATTGGGGTGGGATTTATCGGCAGCCCCCATTCAGATGCTATTTGAAGAAGGTCTTTCTTCGGCTGTGAAAGACGAGCTGTCCCGGAGCCCCAGGGCGGTGTCTATGGATCAGCTGACCAAATCTGCGCTGACCATTGGAGCGCGCCAGGAGGCAAGAGCCTTGGAGAGGCGGGAAGGGAGAGGGGAACGTTGGAAGGAGTTACGCATTCCAGACATTCCTGAGCCAGCTTTCCCGCCGGCAGAGCCGATGGAAATCGGAACAGCCTGCGCGCGCGCAGTTTCAAAGCCCAGTGAGGGGGCGAAGAAGGAGGGAAAAGGAGCCCGGAAATGCTATCTCTGCCAACAGCCAGGTCACTTTGCCAGAGTCTGCCCCCAGAGGAAGGAATGGCAAGGGATGGTGGGAGCGGTTGAGGGGGGAGAGCAGGGAGAAACGGAGCAGGTAAAAGCCAACGCCTGGTTGCCACCGTCAGGGCACTGCAGCCAGGCCAAAGAGCAGTAAAAGTGCCCGTGCCAGAAGCTCCTCGACCTGCTCTAGTGATTGAAGTGTCGCTAGAGCTGCAAAATGGACACCCCCTAAAAATAAAGGCGCTGTTGGACTCAGGCAGCTCCTGCAATTTTATGAGCAAGGAGTTTGCTGCTGAACACCAGATACAGACTATCCCTTTAAGCAACCCCCTGCAGGTGACCACGATCGATGGCAGGGAACTGTTGGGAGGAGGAGTCAGCTTGCAGACCGTCCCAATGATAATGAGGGTGGCAAGGCACACAGAACTGATAGCGTTTAATGTGGCCACCTTGGGAGGCGCTCCCATTATTTTGGGAATGAGCTGGCTAGCCCTACATGATCCGCTGGTGGGCTGGCATCAAAGAGTGGTTTCCTTCGGTTCAGCACATTGCTTGGAACACTGCAGGGGGAAAAAGGGGTCAGCAGGGGCCCAAGCCACCCTGGCAGGGACTGAAGTAATGGGGAAGGGGAAGGTGCCACCACAGTATGCTGATCTCAGCGACGTGTTCAGCGAGAAGGAAGCTGACCAACTACCCCCGCATAGGCCCTTTGATTGCCAGATCAATTTACTCCCTGGAGCACAGCTTCCTGTAGGCAAGTTGTATGCCATGTCAGACAGGGAAATGCAGGAGTTGCGAGCGTTCATTGACAAGAACCTGAAGAGAGGCTTCATCAGAGAGTCCAAGGCAGCGGGGGGTAGCCCAGTGTTTTTTGTGGATAAAAAAAACACGGACAAGCCGAGACTTGTATGTGATTTCAGGAGGTTAAATGCAGTGACAGAGCCGGCGGCTTTTCCTATGCCCAGGATTGATGATATTTTGACCAGGGTGCGGAAAGGAAAGATTTTTACAAAGCTGGACCTAAGGGGGGCGTACAACCTGATACGTATAAGGAAAGGGGATGAATGGAAGACCACCATGTTTACCCCTTTGGGGGCATTTGAATACCTCGTTATGCCTTTTGGATTACAAACAGGCTCCGCGTGTTTTCAAGCCTTCATGAACCACGTACTGGGGCCTTTGCTCTACAAGAATTGCGTGGCCTTCTTAGATGACGTGTTGGTGTATTCGGAGAATGAGGAGCAACATGTGAAAGACGTCAGAGAAGTGTTGAGCAGGCTGCAAGCCAACAGGCTGTGGGTGAAACTGGAGAAGTGTCAGTTTCATACCAAGGAGGTGGAATTCCTGGGGTACCGCTTGTCAGACAAGGGGTTGGCCATGGACCCCGGCAAGGTTCAAGCGGTGCTGGAATGGAAAACACCCAAAACCAAGAAGGATGTGCAGAGGTTCCTAGGGTTTGGAAACTTTTATCGTAAGTTCATCTGAAACTTCGCCCACCTGACGGCGCCCATCACGGACTGTCTCAGCAGTAAAAGGAAGTTTGTTTGGACGGGGGAGGCGGAGCGAGCGTTTGAGGAACTGAAAAGGGCCTTCGCCTCTGATGAACAACTTCTACATGTGGATTTACAAAAAAAGCTGAGGGTCGAAACAGACGCTTCTGACAGAGCCATAGGGGCGGTGCTTCTTCTGCAGCCGGGGAAGGAGGAGTCAGAGTGGCGACCGTGTGCCTTCTTTTCGCGAAAGCTGAACAAATCCGAGAGGAACTACACGGTGTACGACCGGGAACTTCTTGCGATTCATGAGGCCTTCCGGAGATGGAGGCACCTGCTAATTGGTGCACAACAGAAGGTGCAAGTGTGCACGGACCATAAGAATCTAGAGTATTGGAGAACTGCGCGAGTGCTCAACCAACGGCAGTTGAGATGGGCCCAGGAGTTCTCCAAATTTAACTTTGAGATTTGTTACGTGCCAGGCCCAGAGAACGTTAGGGCGGACGCTCTCTCACGCAAACCTGAATATTTGGAGGGGGAGGGTGCACCCGAAGAGACCCATGTCATTCCCGAGGACCGCTGGGTGTGTGGGGCGGCATTGGTGGGGCAAAGGGAACTGGTAGAGGGAACGGTGCAGGATGAATACGCCCAGGACAAACTCAGGGGTCTCAGGAGGGAGGGAGACAAACCTGGGGGTTTTGAGGAGAGAAACGGGGCGTTGTACTACAAGGGAGCGTTATATATACCTGAAGGGGAATTGAGGGAAAAGGTACTCAAGCAACTGCACGATAGCCCCACAGCAGGGCATTTTGGGCAACACAAAACCATGTGGCTGGTTACCAGGGAATTCTGGTGGCCCAAGGTCAGGGAAGATGTGCGGGAGTATGTGAGAGGGTGTGACCAATGCCAACGAGCCAAGGGGGAGAGGCGGGCACCGGCAGGTTTATTAGAACCACTACCCACGCCGGAAAGGCCATGGGAGGCAGTGGCAATAGATTTCATGACTGATCTGCCCAGGTCCAGAGGGAAAACAGCCATCATGGTTGTGGTAGACCTGTTAACCAAGATGGCCCACTTTATAGCCTGCTCACATGCGGTCACAGCGGAAGAAACCGCTAAATTGTTTGTGGAAAATGTGTTTAGGCTGCATGGCGCCCCCTTGAGGGTGGTTTCTGACCGAGGGAAACAATTTACTTCCAGGTTCTGGAGGAAGCTCATGAGCTTATTGCATGTAGAGGTGAATTTCTCAACTGCCCGTCATCCAGAAACCAACGGGCAGGCGGAAAGAGCTAATGGTGTCCTCCAGCAATATTTGAGGTGTTATGTGAATGACAGAGAGAATGATTGGGTGGAGAAGCTGGCGTTGGCAGAATTTGCCTACAACAATGCAGAGAACGTGTCCACGGGGATGAGCCCCTTTTTGGCTAATCACGGGTGTCATCCCCGAGCCTTCCCAGGGGGGGAAGGGGAGAACTGGAGCGTTCCAGCCGCAGAACAGTTCGTTGAAGAAATGGAAGCGATCCATCGCCAGCTCCAACTTAATTTAAACAGGGCGAAGGAGGAATATAAGAGGCAGGCAGACAAAACCAGAAGGGAAGGGGAAAGCATTAGGGTGGGGGACCAGGTGTGGCTGTCCACCCAAGGGTTACCATTCAAAGGAGGTTGTAAGAAGTTAAGACCCAAGAGGCTGGGCCCATTTGAAGTCACGCAGCAGGTCAACCCAGTGGCTTTCAGACTCCGGTTACCGAACCACATGAAGCTGCACCCAGTGTTCCACAGGTCGTTGCTGTCACCGTATAAAGGGGACAGAGAAGGGAGGGTCAATAGGGGACCAGCTATGGAGGAAAAAGAACACAGCTACCATGTAGCGGAGATTCTCGATTCCAGGTGGAAGAGAGATCAAGTAGAGTATTTGGTAATGTGGGAAGGGGAGCCGGAGTCGGAAAACACCTGGGTCAGGGCAGAGGATGTAGATGACGAGGTTTTGATAGAAACTTTTCATCAGAGATTCCCTCGTAAACCTCAGCCAGTGGCGAGGTTCCGGAGGGAATACTTCGCCACCACCGACGAAGAAGAAGAGTTGGAGGGGTTCTCTGATTCCGAGGCGGAGGAGGATTCAGCGAGCCGGAACGAAGACCGATGGAGGGAAATGTTTGAGACGTCTGAAGATGAAGAGGATTCTTTTCGGGGTTTCAGCTCCTCACCGCCCAGAGGAGAGAGTAGGGGCGGGGGGGAAGGGGGCCCTGGAGGGGAGGTGGATGTCAGGGAACTGACATCAGGGGAAAGGGAGTTGGTAGGGCTCCCAGAGACTGGGAGAGAGTCAGCAGCCAAAGCAGGGACCAGTAGGGGGAGCGAGGGGTCTCTGGAGGAGGATCTCAGTAATGCTGAGAGAGACGCAGCAGCCCAGGCAGGAAACAGCAGGGGAGAGAAAGGGGTGAGAGACACGTCCAGCGAAAATAGCGGGGAGGTGTCAGAAGCAACTGCAGGGAGACCCATACTTCGCCGGAAACTGTCACGTCGTGAGTCCAGGAGACGCGTTTCCGTTAAGGAGCTTCTTTGCTGGAAGCGCTTCCGCAAGCAGCCACTGTCAGACTCTACTAGTGACTAGAGCAGACATGTCTGAGGAGCTCTGTCACACACAGAGGTTTGTGGGGCCGCACAAACTCTGAGGGGGCACAATTTTAAGCACAAGCAGCTAATCAACCCCTGACACTATGCTTTGTACACTTTGGAAACAGTTATGGGTAACCAGGACACTGATGGAATTTATCGGCAAAGTAAAGAGACTCCCTGGAGTGTCCATTGCTCAGAGGCTATATCTATTTCATTTTCAGTTTTTGTCTTCTTTGATTTTTTGGGTGTTGATTGCAGGAGGCAGTGATGGCCACCATCTTGGATGGCTTCAAAAGAGGATTGGACAAGTTCATAGAGCAGAAAGCTGCCAAAGGCTACCAGCCACGATGGCTATGCTCTGCCTTCATAGTCGGAGGCAGCAATGCTTTTGAATACCAGTTGCTGGAAACCACAGGAGGGAAGAGGACTCTTGTGCTTGAATCCTGCTCATGGGTTTCCCACAGACATCTGGATGTTGAGATAGATGGACCACTGTTCTCCCTACGCCCTTTTCATTCAAATGTGTGAAGTGCCCCGTCCTGTCTGACTCCCGCCCTCAGCATCAGCTACATCACTAATGACCGTGTTTTCAATATGGGGAAACCCTGAATTATTCCCACTGCCTACTCCTCATTTCATTTGCTTAAAAAGAAAGCAGTATTTCAATAAATGGCATCGGAAGCTCTGAGGCCTATCCCAGGGCATGTTTATTCAGGAACACCCATTAAATTCAATGGGAGTTACTCCCACCTCGCACGGGATTGCAATCTTCATTAGACTAGTACAGTGATGAGATCTATTAGAGCATCGGTTCTCAACCTGTGGGTCCCCAGATGTTGTTGGACTATGACTCCCATCATCCCTGAGCTCTGGCCTTGCTAGCTAGGGGTGATGGGAGTTGTAGTTCAACAACATCTGGGGACCCACAGGTTGAGAAAGGCTGTATTAGAGACTAATGAGGCTCCCGCTATGAGGATTTCCCCTGTAACGAACCTGTGTGGCAAAAGGAAAGTAATCCCAGATGCAGGAAGGATTGGATGAATTCCATGATTCAAGGCTGCTGGCTTCCCCACCCATCCCAGCACTCTGGGAGGAATCACTAGTAAACCTCTGTGGACGGTTTTATCCCAGACCGCCTCCCAGCAGAGCCTTCAAGGGCTGCCACTCATTCCAGCAAAGAACCAAGGAGGACAGAGGACCTACATGAATGTCATCATAGGGGGCAAAATCTGTGCCTTTCTCCAATCCCAAAACAACAAGGGTGTGGGCGGGCGCAGATGGCAAAAGGGGATGCAGCAACCCACATTAATACATTAGGCCACATTCCAACCATGTGACAGTCAGAAATGCCTATGCACATCTCTGTCCCCATCCTGACATGCAAGAGGCTTTATCCCAAGTCAAAAGACACATCCGAGGTAGGCAAACACATCCAGGGAAGGTGGAACACAGGGCTGTTAAGGGGTGTGGCCTGTGGAGAGCGGGTGTGGCTTGAGAAGGCCTGTTGCCCATCCCTGCCGTAAGGGATCCTTGCATATTGCAGACAGGGATGAGAGAAGGTAGAGAGATAGTGTGTCTTAATGGTTAGAGCATCAGACTAGGACCTAGCAAATCGGGGTTCAAATCCCCGTTCAGCCATGAAGCCCACAGGGTGACCTTGGGGGCCAGTCACTGTCTCTCAGCCTAGCCTACCTCACAGTGTTGTTATGGGGATTAAGTAAGGGAGGGGGGAGAGAACAGCATACCTTTAAATGGCCTCGGTCCAGTATATCTGAAGGAGTGTCTTCATCCCCATCATTCTGCCCGGACACTGAGGTCCAGCACCGAGGGCCTTCTGGCTGTTCCCTCGCTGCGAGAAGCCAAGTTACAGGGAACCAGGCAGAGGGCCTTCTGCCCTGTGGAACGCCCTCCCACCAGATGTCAAAGAGAACAACTACCAGACATTTAGAAGACATCTGAAGGCAGCCCTGCTTAGGGAAGCTTTTAATGTTTGATGCATTACTGTATTTTAATATTTTGTTGAAAGCCGCCCAGAGTGGCTGGGGAGGCCCAGCCAGATGGGCGGGGAATAATTATTATTATTATTATTATTATTATTATTATTATTATTATTATTATTCCGCCTTGAGCTCCCTAGAGAAAAAGCTGGGATGTGAAGGCAATAAATAAGCAAAGGTCAGGCCACTATTCAGCTTCCAAGTCAATCCTCACTTCCATCTGGCATTCTTCCAAAGAATGCTGGAGAAACATATTTAAAATAATGTAAAAACCGGATCCAGCAAGGCACTTCCTCCATCTGCTGAAGCAAGAATGCAGACTCAGGATCCCTCAGCGCAGATTAGCTCTGCCTCAACTGTCAAGACAGCCTTGTAAACTCGAGATGTACGAGCGACTCATGCAAGAGACGTCAACCCATCCCTGGTCCAGGGAACAAACATTCATCCGACTGGTTGAGCTGATCGCACATGTCTTGCTCTGCTCGATGCCCTCCTCTTTGTTCGGACACCGTTTGGGGCCAGTCTCATCGCTCCCTCAATTTTCCTTTATCTATAACGAGGCATCAGCAAACCTTTCTGCCAAAGAATTGTACAAGGATCATTAAAAGGAAAATGTCCATGGTAATTGTTCTTTTTTGCATATCCTTCCTCCAATATCCCTGAAACATAATAACGTTCCACATTTCTGAAGAACTGTCTCTTCAGCATGTTTCCGCATTACGCCTAATTTTCTACGAGATTTTTTTCCAGGCCCTCATAACGACACAGTTCAATGCAAAATCAGATATAAATCTGGCTTAAGAGACTCTCGGCAGGAATTCATTTAAAACTGTAAATGTTAAAAGATTCAGCCTCTGATTTATGGTGGAGAGGGATTCCCCCCCTTCCCATTTCAAACAGGGAATTAAAATGCTTTCTGGAAAAAAAGAAAAAAGAAAAGAAGAAGAAGATGCACATTAAATCATTGCCAAAATTATGTTAAGAAAGATTGTGCTGGGACATATCAGAGCTACAAGAGACCGAAACTCAGTTCCTTTGAAGATGGGCAGCTCTGTGAAATGCCCCCCTCCACTACCACTGCCTTTCATGTTGTTGTTGTTGTTGTTAATGTCCCACCCTTAACCATAAGGTCCCAGGCCTGGTTACAATATTAAAACACAATAAAGATAAACTTGACACACTATGATGGCCCTTTATCTCACATGTCAACAACTTGGGACCAGTTTACCTATGAGACCACCTTACCCCACATGTGGCCACTTGACCACTTCAGTTAGTGGAATTTGCACTACTACCAGCGCCACATGATACCCATTCTGCATTTGTAATAACTTGATCTGCTTAAGCATCTCACCAGTCCTTGCAGTGGCTAACTGGATGCCCATGGGAAACTAGCAAGCAGGAGGATGAGGGCGCAAGCATTCATCCTGCTTGTGATCTCTGGCAGCAGTGGGAATTCAGAGGCTCACAAACCCTGCAGATGGAACACAGCCATCAGGGCTAGAATTATCCTTCTTGAATTTGCCTTCTAAAGCCATCCAAGTTGGTGGCCATCGCTGCATCTTGTGTCAGCAAACCCTGCAAATTCATGATGGGTTGTGGGAAGAAGTTGGATTGTGTCTTAACTCAGCACGAAGCACTAAAGACAGCCTCTCTTTTCCTGTAAGAATGCAGACGTACATTTTGGAAGAACTCAGTCTTTTAGTATGGCAGCAGCTGCACTTTGGAACTCCCTGACTATTGATATCAGACAGGCGCCTCCGCTGCATTATTTTTGACACCTGCTAAAAGCATTTCTGTTTGGACCAGCCCACCCAGATGCTTAGAAAGTTGATGTGGAACTTTAACCTGTTTTACTATTTTAACTTTTTGTATGCTTTAAGCTCTTGTTTGTCGATTTCTCTTGCTTTTGTTGCTTTAACTTTTTCATAAAGCACTCTGGGGGTTCTTTTTATAAAGCTCAGCGAGTGACCTTGGACCAGTCACCATCTCTCAGCCTAACCTACCTCACAGGGCTGTTGTGAGGATGAAAAGGAGGGGGAGAACCATGTTACACCACCTTGGTTCCCTTGGGGGGAAAGGTGGTATACTATATCAGTGTAATAAAAATAAAAATAAAAATAAAAATAAAAATAAAAATAAAAATAAAAATAAAAATAAAAATAAAAATAATATAAATATAAATATAAAAATATAAATATAAATATAAAAATATAAATATAAATATAAAAATAAATATAAATATAAATATAAATATAAATATAAATATAAATATAAATATAAATATAAATATAAATATAAATATAAATATAAATATAAATATAAATATAAATATAAATATAAATAATAGATTGTCCTTTGGCTTCATCCAGCTGCAGGGATCTCGCCTTAAGCTCATGCTCTGACTCACACACAAAATAAGGGCCTTGTAACAAACAGGAAATGGAGGAGAGAGGGAGGTGAAGGCTTCATCTTGAGAACTTCCATTAGATCAGCTGGACCTGGCTCTGCCCCATGTCCAGAAGAAGTGGCCCCTCTGAAATCCAAACAAGATGCTGGAAAAGCATCATCTGCTCTCTCTGCTGTGACGGAAACCAGCCTCTTCCTTTGCTGTTCTCATCCCCAGCTCTCTGCCTGCAAAGCCACAAGCATTAGCTTCCCTCCTAATGCGCCCTAATGCACTGGCTTGTTTCAAGGGAAGGGTGGTAAAAGGCAGGAAGGAGGCGGCCTGGGTGGAGCCTGACCACAAGGGCTACAAAACCTCGGTGTTAACAGTTTTTACGCTTGTTTTCAAAAGAAAACTATTACACGAAGCTCTTGATAGATTTAATGAATATGGAGGGCCCATTAGCGGCCGTTGTATAAGCACATATTAAAGCAGCTCTTAAAATGTATGCTGTTTACAAGGCTAAACCATAATGGCGCCGAAGGGGCCATTATAACCAGACACTCATATAATCCCGGATCCATACAATTCCGCCAGCTACCATCTCTCCTGAGCAGAAGCCATTTGAAAACCAGCAAGGAGTCACAAGGAAGGCCAAGCCATTGAGTCCGAGAGAGGATCTTCATGGTCCAGATCCTGCTCTGTCCAGTACATGAAGCCTTCTGGTACGGCGGTGCATGGGATGGTTTGAGGGAGAGAACCATGCATCCCAAAGGAAACGCCCCTCCTCCCCAAATGCAAGAGGGTGGAGAAAGTGTGTTTCGACAGAGAGAAGAGTCCATCAAATGGTGCGCTGTCTGGATACCGATGGATTACAACTCCCATGAGCATCACCAAAGGTCAGGCATCACACCCTAAAAATGCACCGGCGTAAGCAAGAACTTCAAGTTCTCCCAAGCACAGTTGATGCTAAAAACAACTCTTCTTGGGGGAATATTGTATGTTGAATGGAGCCACGGCAGAGAAGGTGCAACGAAGCATGGCTGCCTGGGATTCAGACTCATTCAGAGGTCAGTGAAAAGCATTGGAGCACCCAAAATCCAGAGACAGCAGGAGTGGGCCCATCACACCACAGCCATGTAGATAAAGCACACTCAGCTAGTGACCAGGTAAGAACCTAAGAACACAAGAAGAGCCTTGTTGGATCACCCAATGGCCCACATAGGCAAACTCTGGCCCTCTAGATGTTTGGGACTACAATCCCCATCATCCCTAGCTAACAGGGCCAGTGGTCAGGGGTGATGGGAATTGTAGTCCCAAATTACCTGGAGGGCCGGAGTTTGCCTATGCCTGATCGAGCCTAACATCCTGTCCTCACAGTGGCCACCTAGATGCCCCAGGAGGAAGCCTTCAAGCAGGACTCAAGCACAAGAGCCCTCCCCCCTCCTGTGGTTTCCAGAAACTGGTATTTAGAAACACTACTGCCTCTGGCCATGGAGGCAGAGCAAAGCCATCATGGCAACAGATCAGAGAGCCAGTGTGGTGTAGTGGTTAAGAGCGGTAGTCTCGTAATCTGGAGAACCGGGTTCGCTTCCCCGCTCCTCCACCTGCAGCTGCTGGGTGACCTTGGGCCAGTCACACTTCTTTGAAGTCTCTCAGCCCCTCTCAGATCACAGAGTGTTTGTTGTGGGGGAGGAAGGGAAAGGAGAATGTCAGCCGCTTTGAGACTCCTTAAAGGGAGTGAAAGGTGGGGTATCAAATCCAAACTCTTCTTCTTCTTCTTCTTCATCATCATCATCATCACCATCAGCATTGGCGAGAAGGCTAATGTTGACTGCCACAGTTGGACAACAGCTTTCCATAGTGAGCAAGTTACTCCAAAGCCTAGCCCAAAATTGCAACTCTCGGCAAGAGAGCCTCATGATTTGGGGGGGAGGTGTAAGAAAAATAAACAGAACCTTGCTGGATTGGGGTGGGGAGAAGTCTGGGCAAAACCAGGCAGTGGGTGCTGGAAGATCAGCAGAAGAGTCTGGATGCTGCATCAGGATTATATAGGTTAAACCCTTGAAGTAAGGTAAAGGTAAAGGGACCCCTGACCGTTAGGTCCAGTCGTGACCGACTCTGGGGTTGCGGCGCTCATCTCGCTTTATTGGCCAAGGGAGCCGGCGTACAGCTTCCAGGTCATGTGGCCGGCATGACTAAGCCACTTCTGGCGAACCAGAGCAGCACACAGAAATGCCATTTACCTTCCCACCGGAGCGGTACCTATTTATCTACTTGCATTTTGACATGCTTTTGAACTGCTAGGTGGGCAGGAGCAGGGACCGAGCAATAGGAGCTCACCCCGTTTCAGGGATTCGAACCACCGACCTTCTGATCGGCAAGTCCTAGGCTCTGTGGTTTAACCCACAGTGCCACCCGCATCCCAAACCCTTGAAGTAGGTTTGCTTAAAGGAGCCACAGGAGGAGAGAGAGCTCTTGTGTTCGGGTCCTCCTTGAGGCTTTCTCAGAAGAGGCATCTGGTTGGCCACTGTGAGAGCAGGATACTGGACTAGATGGGCTCCCCTCTGACCTGATCCAGCAGGACTCATCTCACGTCCTTCCATTCCCTTTTCCTCCAAATGCCTCAAAATTAAGAAGAGCACCCCTCCTCCTTCCTACAGCTTCATCAGGAGAGATCAAAGCCTTTCACATACATTATCTCCATAATCTTTTGACCCTTGGCTGCCCTCTCAGTGGAATAATATGAGCCAACAACCTCGCAAAATCCTTCTTCATAACCTCCCCCCCCCCCGTCCCCAACACACAGAGAGTATAAATAAGTCCATTACAAAGGCAATTAAATACATCTTGCTTTCAGTACAAAGGATGAAAGTCGGGGGGGGGGAATCAACCAAGTTGCAGAGCGGCAACAGGGAGAGGGGAGGCTCACAAAATAAGAAAGAGCTTTTCTTGAAGAAAAGACGCAAAAGCCAAAATTCCCTGTGAATACTAAGGTGACGAAGGAAAACATCCGCGTTCCCGTAATGACAACACACCACACTTTATGGCTCAGAGTTGAACCCAGAGGCCTTTTTGCTGCTGAGCCTTGTGTCAGGAAACAACCAGGCAGTCCCAATAGTGAAGCAAAACTAAGAAGGGCCTCTCAGTCCAACCATCTTTCGTCAGCCCTTCTCTTTGCAGTTTTTTCAGGGAATGCAGAGCCAAGCACCAGCCTGCAACGATATTCTCAAGATCTGCGCTCAAGTGCTTGCAGCTTCCCCGAAAAGCATCCAGTGGGTCTCTCTTGCCCTTTGCCAAACCCTTTCGGGTCTTCTTCTGATCCCATCCCTCTCTCTCCTCCACACACGTCACCACAACTTGTCTTTTTTCCAGTGGTGAAAAAAGGATACAGCTTCAAATTGATTGGGGCAAGGAGGGCAGCCAGGAATGCCAGCCGACACAATACCCCCTCAGCACAAAAGGCATTTGTTACTTCATTTATTTATTGGTGGGCCGTTCCATAACCTTAAGTTTTCTGGGAAAGTTGCAATAATTAGGCATTTTTAAAAAAACTGAAATGCAAAGTAAGGCATCAAGCCATGAGCACAGATGCAAAGAAAGCAAAAAGCCCACTGCCCCCTCAGATTGAAGAGGCAGAACTGTTCATTCAGAGCTACCCAGACTTTGACCAATGATGGCCAAGGCCTGGTGGAACATAGAGGTCTTCTCCAACAGCCACTGAAAGGATGACAAAGATGGGGCCAGGTAAGCCTCCCTAGGGAGGCTATTCTCCACAACCGAAATGCCCCACTTTATTTGGTGAGACCCCCAGGTGACAATCTGGCATGCCTACGCACACCAAGGAACTTAGGCGGAACACGAGAGGAGGATAGACTCATGGGAGGATAAATGGCAAACTCCATCCTTGAGCCTAAGAAAAGAGCAAGTCGTCTTCTTTTGTTTTTTTTAAAGGCAGGGAGAGCTCTTCTAGGTCAGGTTGGAAGAAGGTGGCTAACAAATGCTGATTAATGTACAAGATCAGGCTCCTCTGCAACTCATTACGCCCACGGCTGCCATGAAATCGCCCTCTCCTTTACAATTTCATGCAGGACATAAAAGCGAAAATATTTTTGGCTTGCGTAAGTAGCAGGCTATGAATATTAAAGCAGGCCCCTATTACTAATTCAATGCCATTCATTTTAAGGAGACACGGAGGAGGCAACGCCTTCCCCAAGCTCCCTTCCCGCTCCTTCCCCTGGAAGGAACGCTGCTTACCAGCCCTTCCCCATCTGGAATTCCCCAATCCGATAGCTCGCCCTACTAACCTGTGAATGGTTTTGAGATTTTGCAAACAAAATGCTGCAACACTCGAACACAGGCAACAACCAGGGGCGTGTGTGGATATTCGCTCTCTTACTGAACTGAATGTTATGGGAAGGTGCATGGAAGAGCAGCCTTGGTTCAGCTCCGCCTGTGTGACCCCTCACTTCCCTAAAATTGAAGCTGAATCCTGAAAAGACAGAGGTGTTCCAAATTCTTACATCTAGGAGATGGGAAGACAGCCTATTCTGGAAGGAGCAGGTCTCTAGCTTGGGGGTGCTACCATACCCAACACTCTCGTGGAAGGCTCAGGCGGCCTCTGGCAGCTCAGAGATGTGGGAGGGGTGGGGGCGAGGGGGGGTTATTGGTTTGTTCTTGTTCTTATTATGTATTTTGTATTTTTTTGTTGTGAACTGCCCTGAGATCTACGGATGAAGAGTGGTATACAAATATAATAAATAAAACTAACTAACTAACTAACTAAATCAATCAATCAATCAATCAATCAATCTGACTTGGCCATTGTACTCCACACTTCCAGACAGGATTACTGCAATGCACTGTACGTGGGGCTGCCCTTGAAGATGACTTGGAAACTTTGGACTCAGCTCCCTTCGTCAAAATAAAGTGTTTTGAACATGTTATAAATGTGCAACACCAGATAGCGCTGGAGAGCAAAAAAAAAAATCTATGAGATTTTTACGTAGCCATATATATATATATATATATATATATATATATATATATATAACAATTTAATTTCTGACTTATTTATAGTGGTTTTTTCCTGTGTGTAGATCCACCCATCAACTGCTCCAAATTGCAGCAACCAGATTACTGACTGGGTAATTGTATAAACCCAGTTTAAAAACAGTTCCACTGGTTGCCAGTTCATCTCCAAGGCTTAATTCAAGGTGTTTACAGCCTTAAATGTCTTAGGCCCCAAATACCTGAAAGGCCACCTCCTTCCCTACGGATCCCCTTGGGTGATAACAGCTGCAGAAAGTGTCTTCTTGGAGGGTCCACTGCCCTCAGAGATTGGGTGGAGTGACCCAGGACAGCAGCATCTCTGAGGCAGCCCCTCCTCCCCACAGAGGTGTGCCTGGCAATTTCATTCCACAGTTTTTTGCAAATGATGAAGATGCATCTCGTTACTCTGCTCTTTGACACATGAGATTATATATATATATTTGGACCCACTCTAGTTGTTCTTGTGATTTGTTTCAAAGTGGTCTTAATGCTGTATTTTGTATGGCTGTAACCTGCCCTGGAGCCTTTGGTGAAGGGCACATTAATAATAATAATAATAATAATAATAATAATAATAATAATAATAACAACAACAACAACAACAACAACAACAACAACAACAGCTGCACAACTCTAATTCTGCAGGTAAGTGTCCCCAGCATACATTGCCAGCATGTGGGAAGGAGCCAAGTTCTGCTTCCCTCTATTTTCTACGGGCTTTATTCCTGGTCCTGTTCAGCCTCCCCTCCTTCCTGGCAACAGACACTACGGGATAATCATCGGCCTTGCTTCCAGCTTTCTGCTGTCACAGTATATCCCCAACACAACAGCTCATGCAAGAGGAAGAGTTTCCAAAGGTTAAGCACTAGATAAATGTTCTGAGGTTCTCTACACTCCGTAAACGGTTGCTTTTGATTATTGCAAAGGGGGGAGAGGGAGGGGGGAGCCAAGCCTGCCTCCAACATCTGTCCACCAGTGCTTCTGGCAAGACTCAAAGAGGTGCCCATGGCGAGAGACATCTCCAAATCAGCTGATCTGGTTCCAGTTCAGTGGGGACCCCGGCTCCATCCTGCTGGATTCTGCTGTCACATTTTTCACTGTCGCGGCCGGGCTGAAACACCATTCATCATTACCATTACCAAAAAGAGGACGAGAGTGTGGGGGAAGAGAGAGAGAGAGAGAGAGAGAGAGAGAGAGAGAGAGAGAGGAAGGAAGGAAGGAAGGAAGGAAGGAAGGAAGGAAGGAAGGAAGGAAGGAAGGAAGGAAGGAAGGAAGGAAGGAAGGAAGGAAGGAAGGAAGGAAACCCACCAGCAATCAGATCTCTGTTCCATCCAGCTGGGGCTTTTAACTGTGGGCAGCCTAGCAGGGAGGTGGCCACAGAGTGGCTCATTGGAAGGGCTGTTTCTGAATGGAAATCAGTCATTACTGAAGGGAACAAGATGTCTCAAACTGGGGGTACTGAATGTGTGCAGCCCCTCTGAAACCACCACTACCAAAGCATGCATCATTACGTTAGACAGGGGGCGGGTGGGAATATCTGTACCCTGGAAGGTGTTCACACATGTCCAACACTAGCAATATGTCTCTCTATGGGTCCTGGGCAACTTTCCCCATATCAGGCAGCTGTTTCAGGGTGCCCCCCATGGGCATAGCCAAGGGGGGCAGGGAGGGGCAGCTGCCACCCTAAATCAATAAAAATCCATAGCTAACTGAGGTTCTGCCCCCCCAACAAAAGGCCTGCCCTCCCCCAACACAAATCCAGGCTAAGCCCATTGGTACCCTCCATGTGTCATAACTCCAACTTGGGATGGAGGGCTTGCTGCTGCTCATGCATTGATGGTGGTTGAGAGGGAGTGTTATCTGCTTTCATGTATCCACCATGGAAGCAAAATCTTTCAAGACTGAGGAATCAGTGCAGTGTAGTGCATGGGTAGGCAAACTAAGGCTCGTGGGCTGGATCCGGCCCAATCGCCTTCTAAATCCAGCCCGCAGACAGCCCGGGAATCAGCGTGTTTTTACAGGAGTAGAATGTGTCCTTTTATTTAAATGCATCTCTGGGTTATGTGTGGGGCATAGGAATTCGTTCATTTCCCCCCCTTCAAAATATAGTCCGCCGCCCCACAAGGTCTGAGGGACAGTGGACCGGCCCCCTGCTGAAAAAGTTTGCTGACTCCTGGTAGTGGTTAGAGAGTCAGACTAGGGCCCTGGGGGAAAACCAGGTTTCAAATCTCTCCAGCTCCGTCAGTTGCACTCTCTCTCAGCCTAACCTACCTCACAGCGTTGTTGTGAGGATAAAACGAGGAGGAAAAGAGCCGTGAGCTCCTTGGAGAAGAGGTGCGGTATAAATCAAATAAATGGGTGGCCTCAGAACGGATTTGGGTGCCATGTTCCCAACACATCCACACTGAGGCATGAGGTTCTTGAACACAGGTTCCATGTTGCTGGAACACAGGTTAGGTCATTGTCTTGTTGGGTTGTCTAGGAATTAAAGGGGAGCCTCGTCGGGGTGAAGGCATCCTCTTTTGTTTGTCTCCACGCTAGTTTCAATTTGTTGCTTAGCTTTTCTAGTAGGGCTGTTTCTGATTTGACCCAAGCACCCCTCATCCCCTCACACCCACAAACGAAACTCACTGCAGTCAACTGAATGCAACCTACCGTTCTCTGGGCTCTGCAACCTCTCACACCACCGACAAAAACAAACAGGCAAACAAAGAACCTACCCCGCTGATGCTGACTCAAAAACTCTGCACATAAACATATCAAAAGAATGAAAGATCATTACCCACCCTTTTTTCACCCTGACTTTCTCTCCCACCCCATCCCCTCAACCTCACAATGTCTATGACAGCAGTATCAAGGCAAATCTTTAAAAATCATAGAATCATAGAGTTGGAATAGACCACAAGGGCCATCGAGTCCAACCCTCTGCCAAGCAGGAAACACCATCAGAGCACTCCTGACATATGGTTGTCAAGCCTCTGCTTAAAGACCTCCAAAGTAGGAGACTCCACCACACTCCTTGGCAGCAAATTCCACTGTCGAACAGCTCTTACTGTCAGGATGTTCTTCCTAATGTTTAGGTGGAATCTTCTTTCTTGTAGTTTGGCTCCATTGCTCCGTGTCCGCTTCTCTGGAGCAGCAGAAAACAACCTTTCTCCCTCCTCTATGTGACATCCTTTTATATATTTGAACATGGCTATCATATCACCCCTTAACCTCCTCTTCTCCAGGCTAAACATGCCCAGCTCCCTTAGCCGTTCCTCATAAGGCATCGTTTCCAGGCCTTTGACCATTTTGGTTGCCCTCCTCTGGACACGTTCCAGTTTGTCAGTGTCCTTCTTGAATTGTGGTGCCCAGAACTGGACACAGTACTCCAGGTGAGGTCTGACCAGAGCAGAATACAGTGGCACTATTACTTCCCTTGATCTAGATGCTATACTCCTATTGATGAGGCCCAGAATTGCATTGGTATAAATACTGACAACGGGGAAACACTGGCCTGCAAGCGCTCCAGTTGGAGAACAGCCTTTACCAAAAGTGTCATCAGCTTTGAAGACACTCGAACTCAGGACGCAAAGGAGAAATGTGCTAACAGGAAGGCACACTTGGCAAATCCACACTGTGATCAACTCCCGCCTGGAAACCAATGTCCCCACTGTGGAAGGACGTGTGGATCCAGAATTGGCCTCCACAGTCACTTACAGACTCATTGTTATATCTATATTTATGGAAGGCAATCTTACTTGGCTACGAGTGATAGCCAAAGAAGAAGAAGAAGACGACATAACTGACCTGTAAAAAGGACTCTATGAATTGAAAACAGTTGTAGATTATCCCTTGTTATCCACGAAAATCTTTTTAAAAACAAAACAACACAGTCTCCATGCATGCTCTCTGTAAAGCCCAAAGGGGAACTTGCAGTATGAGCAGCCTTTAGATATGTTCATGTCGCCTGCGCATCTTTCTGCACATGAGTTCCCCTAAGGGGAGAATTACATGGATGAAGCATGGCCACGCTGGACCCATGACTCTCGCAGTTTCCACATTGTCTGCACTGCGGAAGCAAACGGCCATTTCCGTAGCATAACAACTGTTTGAGACTGCACGCTCTTCGGGGTAGCATTTCTTGTTTTAACTGTGTACAGAGCCGTACACGTTGATGGCACTATATAAATAAACGATAACAACAGCAATAGCTGTGAGCAGAAGTGGAAACCATCTAATGCAGGGTTGGGGAGTCACAGAGGCAGGGGCCAGATGCGCCCTCCCTTCCCAATCTCTCTGTTCAGCTCCCTTGCCAAGCCAAGCCTGGCACCAGCCCTGCTCCACACCAGCTCAGAATGCGCCCCTGAGTTGTGATCATGCCTATTGCTGGGCTGGATGGAGAGAGGAGGTTGTAGCAATCTCTTGGTTTCCACATGGGTGGGATGCAGCGTAACACCAAAAAAATAAGAGTCTAACCCTGTCCACTTTTACCTCTGCCCCTTCTCACTGCTGGCATGCTCCGCAAAGGTTGACCATTCCTCACCCATTAGATGAATAATTCCTGGCAACTACACACAAAACTGGGACGCAGGTGGCGCTGTGGGTTAAACCACAGAGCCTAGGACTTGCTCGATCCCTGCTCCTGCCAACATAGCAGTTCAAAAGCACGTCAAAGTGCAAGTAGATAAACAGGTACTGCTCCGGCGGGAAGGTAAATGGCATTTCCGTGCACTGCTGTGGTTCGCCAGAAGCGGCTTAGTCATGCTGGCCACATGACCTGGAAGCTGTACGGCGGCTCCCTCTGCCAATAAAGCGAGATGAGCGCCGCAACCCCAGAGTCATCCACGACTGGACCTAATGGTCAGGGGTCCCTTTACCTTTACCTTACACAAAACTACAGATCCCAGAGTCCTTTTGGGGAGCAAGCCATGCCTGCTAACATCAGCACCGCAGATGGGTGCTTGGAGAAATGCCAGGTTTCCTTAAGCCCCTCTCGCTGCTATTTTTGAGATTCCATTAGAACAAGTCAAGGCAGGCTGAAGCATTTCTGACGGCGCCTTCACGTCATTCATCTTAAAGTCTTCACTCACATGATCCCTCTTTACATACAGTTCACTGGGTCTGAACCTTTAAGCTCTTGGTATTTGAAGAGGGGGAGAGAGAGGCTTTGAAAGGGCTTCTTTTGGGGAAGGTTGCCTTAACCGCCTTCCATTTAAGCCACCAGTCCCAGAATGGATGACTTTAAGAATTCAGAGAGTGCATTCCCAACAAATGCAAATAATAATAATAATAATAATAATAATAATAATAACAATAATGCCATAACAAAAAGGAAATGAGGATTGTTTTAAGCAATACATATCTTTTCATGCATCTTTTAAACACACATAAACACAAAGGCAACTTCCTGCAGAGTATCCCCACCATTTGCAAGCTTAACTGCTTACATGTTCATATGCAACACAAATAAAAATCCTCATTAAGCAGGGCAGTGGGTAGACAATGCTAGGAACAGTTATATGTATTATCATCATCATATGATAGCTTGGTTCCCCCTCCACTGTTGGAGGCAGTAGAATCATTGAGTTGCAGAGTTGTAAAGTTGGGAGGGACCACGAGGGTCATCTAGTCCAACCCCCTTCAATGTAGGAATCTTTGGCCCAACATGGCCAACCCCACAACCCTGAGATTAAGAGTTTCATGCTCTGCCAACTGAGTTGTCTCAGAGTAATGGTAAAGGGACCCCTGACCATTAGGTCCAGTCGTGGCAGACTCTGGGGTTGCAGCGCTCATCTCGCTTTACTGGCCGAGGGAGCCGGCGTACAGCTTCTGGGTCATGTGGCCAGCATGACTAAGCTGCTTCTGGCAAACCAGAGCAGTGCACGGAAATGCCATTTACCTTCCTGCCAGAGTGGTACCTATTTATCTACTTGCACTTGACGTGCTTGCGAACTGCTAGGTTGGCAGGAGCAGGGACTGAGCAATGGGAGCTCACCCCGTCGCGGGGATTCCAACCGCTGACCTTCTGATCGGCAAGTCCTAGGCTTTGTGGTTTAGCCCACAGCGCCACCCGGGTCCCTAGGTGTCTCAGAGTAAATACCTCCAAATACCAGCTGCTGTGGCCTGTAAATGGGGAGAATTGCTGTTGCACTCCTGCTTTGAGCCACCGTGGGAACAGAAAACTGACCCAACAGGGCTTTTCATATGCTCTGACATTTTCAAACCACCCAGGAGAGTGTGCAGACTTTACGTTAAGGCCTTGGAATCGCCGATGAGTCTTCCACAAATGTGGCAATACATCATTCCTACAGTGAAAAGAAGAGCTGACTCAGCTTTCCCCAGAAGTCCACAGGAACAGCTGGGTCTTCAGCAGATGCTGAAATGGCATCAGCAAAACAGAGACAGTTGTGGCTCCAGTGGATGGGAGTTCCACATGCAAGACACCATTAACAGAGAAGGCCCAGTCCCATGGCATGGCAGAATGTCCCATGGTCATCAATGGAAGCTCCAGCAAGAGCTCCCTGGTAGATGTCAAGGCAGATGATGGACCAGGAGCTACTTCAGATACTTGGTGGGCAGGGCAGGGCAGGGGTCCCCAACACATGTACAACTTCACACACTAAGGTCAACACCTTGAATTTAGCCGGGGAAGCCAAAGAAGCTCTTTTATGATCAATGTGAAATGATCCCACATAGCCTGACAGCTGCATTCTCCATCAGCTTCAGTTTCCAGGCTGACATCAAGGACTCAAGGAGTGCATTGCTATGATCTAAGCAGGAGGTTAGCAGAGCATTTAGAGTGGCGTCCGGTTGGCTGCTGTGGGAGTAGGGTGCTGGACAAGATGGCCCAGTGGCCTGATCCAGAGTGCTATTCTTATCTTCTTATGCTAGGTTATACTGGTCCAGGAAGAGCTGCAGCTGGCAAACCAGCTGGAGAGGGAACTAGGTATGCCTTGCCCCTGAGGCCACCTGGGCCTCTAGTGGCTGTGTTTGCTGAAGAAGCTTCCTCAGTTGACAGACTTGCTCCTTCGGGGGAATGTGACTCTGTTCAGAACAGGCCAACTAGCTACCTCTCAGATCTGGGAACAACCCAGCCATCAGTGCCTTCATATTCAGTCTCAGTTTATTAGCTGTCACCCAGCCAATGGCTGCTTCCAGACACTTGCCCTCAGACTGAACAGCCTCTCCTGATTCAGATGGGATGGAGAGACAGGGTTGGGTAGTGAGCCTGTGAATCCTAGTTCCTTGAAGGCTTTGCCTTCAGCTGTGTGCTTCCTGGAAGCATCACTGTAGGAAGCAGAGTCCTGGACTAGGGAGACTTTTCCTCTGACCCAGCAAGGCAACTTCTTATGTCCTTAAGCTCTGTCTGATCAGCCTGTTCCATTGTAGAACATACCGCGAGGAAACATGGTCGTTTCTCCCAAAACCTATCTGCTTTGGTAAGGGAAAACATCACATACACACACACACGTTTGTTGTTTAGTCGTTTAGTTGTATCTGACTCTTCGTGACCCCATGGACCAGAGCATGCCAGGCACTCCTATCTTCCACTGCCTCTCACAGTTTGGTCAAACTCATGTCCGTAGCTTCGAAAACCCTGTCCAACCATCTCGTCTCTGTCATCCCCTTCTCCTTGTGCCCTCCATCTTTCCCAACATCAGGGTGTTTTCCAGGGAGTCTTCTCTTCTCATGAGGTGGCCAAAGTATTGGAGCCTCAGCTTCAGGACCTGAATGGTTAGGTTAAGGAAATCAGCCCTGAGTGCTCACTGGAAGGACAGATCACACACACACACACACACACACACACACACACACACACACAAATAGCAAGACCACCTTGTGTGGTCCACCTCTGAAGCTAAGGAGGCTGAGGATCTGGCAAACACCTGCCTACAAGGAAAACATTTTGAAAGCCCCATACTCTGAATTCCCTGATAGGACGGCAAAACAGAGGAGGCTGCTGAGGCCCTTCAAATGTTGCCAGACTACAATGCCCATCATCCCTGACCATTGGTCATGCTGACTACTGGGACTGCTGGGAGTTGGAGGAGAAAGTACAGCCATGAAACATCCTGGGGCGCTTGTTAATTCCGAAGACGAGGCAGATCAAATGCAGAACAACCTCCCACCCCCACCCAAGTTTTCTGAGCTCATATCTTTTCTGTGTCTCAAAGAATAGAATCATTTTGCATCGAGAAATGTCGTGTGTTTCCAAGCAAGATGAATAGGGCTCTAGCTGTTTACCTCTGATCACTATTAAGCCGGGTCATTCTTCTTCATCTATCGGATAAGGATGATGCCAATTTAATATCCATGCTCCAACCGCTTGCAATTCATCAATTGCTTCCATCAGTAACTGTCCTGGATTTCGTTCTGTTTTATTGTGGTTACTTGTTCAGCTTGAAAAACAGAATTAAATCAGAAAGGCTCGCTCCTGAATATAGCAGAGAAGCTGAAAATTAGCGGATTCCCGCTCCAACTAGAAAGTTCTTTGTAGGGCCGGTCCTTGATTGGCTGTTCTTTTAATGTGTTAATGTTAAAATCCCAGACCTTCCAAGTGTCCCTATTTTCCAGGGACAGTCCTAGATTTACAGAAGTCATCCTGGTTTCTGATTTGATCCCAGAATGCCCCACTTTTCCCTAGGATGTCTCTATTTTTATCAGAGAAATGTTGGAGGGTCTGGAGTTATGCAACCCCTGAGCCAATGAGCTAAGTAACTAGACAACCTTTAGAAGACATCTGAAGGCAGCCCTGCATAGGGAAGCGGTTTAATGTTTAATGTTCTGTTATGTTTTTATATATGTTGGGAGCCACCCAGAGTGACTGGGACAACCCAGTCAGATGGGCAGGGTATAAATAATAAAATTGCTGTTGTTGTTAAATAGGACATCCCTATTTTCATCAGGGAAATGTTGGAGAGTATGAAATCACCCTCCCAATGATGGAGTGGGCACATCAAGTCTATGTGTGATGCAAAACTGGGAGGAACTGCGAAAATTTTAGAGGATATGTTCTGAACTCAAAATCATGTCAAAACCAGAGAGCCAAGTTTTTGCAATTAAAGGCCCCAATGTAAGAACAGGAGGTGACTGTCCCCCCTGTTTAAAAGGGTACGGTAAAGGACCCCTGGATGGTTAAGTCCAGTCAAAGGTGACTATGGGGTTGCGGCGCTCATCTCGTTTCAGGCTGAGGGAGCCGGCGTTTGTCCACAGACAGTTTTTCTGGGTTATGTGGCCAGCATGACTAAACCGCTACTGGAGCAATGGGGCACCGTGACGGAAGCCAGAGCACACAGAAACACCATTTACCTTCCTGACACACTGGTACCTATATACAGTGGTGCCTCGCAAAACAAAATGAATTCATTCCGTGAGTTTTTTCGTCTAGCGAATTTTTCGTCTTGCGAAGCACGGTGTCGGAAAAGTTTTGGAAAAGCTTCAAAAATCACCAAAAACCTCAAAAAAGGCTACCACACCACGTTCTATGAGTTGCTCTTCGAAGTCAAGTCGCAACTGTATTAACGGTGTTAAGAAAAAGGACACAAACTTGCAAAAAACGCAAGACGTTTTCATCTTGCGAAGCAAGCCCATAGGGAAATTCGTCTTGCGAAGCAGCTCAAAAACCACAAAACCCTTTCGTCTAGCGAGTTTTTCGTCTTGCGAGGCATTCGTCTTGCGGGGCACCACTGTCTCCCCTTGCACTGGTGTGCTTTCAAGCTGATAGGTTGGCAGGAGCTGGGACTGAACAACGGGAGCTCACCCCACCAGGCGGATTCAAATCGCCGACCTTCCGATCAGCAAGCCCAAGAGGCTCAGTGGTTTAGAGCACAGTGCCACCCGCATACTTTTTGTTTTACCCCTGTTTACAGATTCACACACAGGCAGTGCAAGGGGCCATTAAGCTGATTAGGAGATCCGTATGCACCTCCCGTATCCTCCCTCGCATCCCGATACAAATGACTTGTGCTCAGAAAAACAGATGGAGGTATCCGTGCTCCTAAGATCACATTCTACTGCATGGCTTCTCAGGAACCAGCAAGTTGGTTTATGGATCAATCAAAATGTCTGCTAAGAATACAGGCGCAATCTGGCTCGGAAATACCTTCGGATGCTTTATGGTGGCGTTAAAAAAAGATCTTTGGTTTAAGAAGAGACCAGCTGCATTGTATATCTAACAAAGCTGCTACTTAATGTTTTCTTGCTCAATTGGGCTAAAGTTAAGGGAGAACTCGCCTCGGACATTATGCCATGAACTCCAACCCAACATTTTACTTCCGATACCCAGTGCCCAGCACCAAAACAGCAGCTGCACCCACATGAAAATGGGGAGGGGGTCACCAGGCTCAGAAGGATCCCAACATTGGCAGGACTACAGAAAAATTAAAGGGAGGGGGATGCAAGAACTACCGAAATCAACCCAATGAAGACTGAGCAGACTCAGTGGGAACTGAAGGTGCTGGAAGGAAGAGACAAGTCAGCATATAAAGTGTAGAAAGGACCATCTCATTGTCTGGATAAGACATTTCCTGTTTCACACTGGGGAGCTGTCTTTAAGCATCCTGCAAGACAGAAGTGTAAACTGCTCACGGAAACTAATGGAGAAATCCAGCATTTTAATAAGGCTAGGCCTGGACAGAGGGGTTCTCACCACACCCCAACAAATCCCAAATGTAGCAGAAGGAGAACTGCACATGCAGTTCATCCCCTCCCCTCCAAAAAACCCTGCTAATCCAAAAGGGCTGGCGCTGAGAAAGAGTGGCTTATCACAGCCCTGCAGTATAGCTCACACTGAATACCGAAGGTCAGGCTCTGGGTGTTTTACAACAACCCTGTGCTGTTGCCCACTGCTATGAGACCACTGTTGGGCTGAAATTGGGTATAACAACCAGTGTGAAATTGGGTATAACAGCCAGTGTGGTGTAGTGGTTAAGAGCAGTAGACTCGTAATCTGGTGAACCGGGTTCGTGTCTCCGCTTCTCCACATGCAGCTGCTGGGTGACCTTGGGCCAGTCACGCTTCTCTGAAGTCTCTCAGCCCCACTCACCTCACAGAGTGCTTGTTGTGGGGGAGGAAGGGAAAGGAGATTCTTTAGCCGCTTTGAGACTCCTTAGGGTAGTGATAAAGCGGGATATCAAATCCAAACTCTTCTTCTTCTTGCAAGTGTTACAAGGCCCATTATCAGGGATGGTGGAAAATGTAGTCCAACAATATCTGGGGACCCAAGTTTGAGGCAGGCTGGAAGACTGCAACATAGTCCACTGTTAACCGAGTGGTGCTGAGGCTGATTTGGATTCCCAGTCCAAAACCCTCAGTATCTCTCAGGCTTCAGCAAAGAGTAGCCCAATTGTCCCCTCAACTTCCTCTGTGATGTGATTCACAGCAAACACTCAGCGGCATGCCTTGTGCTCCACTGACCTGTGTGCAGACTGGCTGCACTTTTAAATGCTCAAAACCTTAAATAATAATAATGGAATTGAAATGGGAGACCCTTTCCTGCAGAGATTTCTCTCTCTGATGCTGACTCCCCACCCACCCACAACCCACTAAAGCACAGGCTCTGTCAACACAAGCACTCCAAGCGCTAAACCACTTTTATTGGGGGGGGGGGTTCCCTTGTATATAGGGACGTGGGTGGCGCTGTGGGTTAAACCACAGAGCCTAGAACTTGCCAATCAGAAGGTCGGTGGTTCGAATCCCCGCGACAGGGTGTGCTCCCGTTGCTCTGTCCCTGCTCCTGCCAACCTAGCAGTTCGAAAGCACGTCAAAGTGCAAGTAGATAAATAGGTACCGCTCTGGCGGGAAGGTAAACAGTGTTTCCGTGCGCTGCTCTGGTTCACCAAAAGCGGCTTAGTCATGCTGGCCACATGACCCGGAAGCTATACGCGGCTCCCTTGGCCAATAAAGCGAGATGAGTGCCGCAACCCCAGAGTCAGTCACGACTGGACCTAATGGTCAGGGGTCCCTTTACCTTTACCTTTACCCTTGTATATACTGAAAGCAGTCTCAGTTGGGAGAAGCTCTCAGCGCAGACAGAACTTGCTCCATGTCAGGGACCATAACCAGATTTCTTGGGCTCTCACATCACACATTTATTGGCAAGAACTGCTGTTTATATTCATACATCAACAGCGGAATCGTCAAAAGCCACCAGTACCTATTTAAGAAAACATCTAGCTACAAATACCCACCAAGAAAACACTTCTAGCTTTCGGGTTAAAAAAGTGAGGGGGCGTTTCCTTCTCGATGGCCATCAGAAGATGTTAGGAAGAGATATTCAATTTTAAAACAAACATATTATTTTTAAAATTGTTTCCAGAGGTGGGAAGTCACTTTGGAAAAGGCCACAAATTTGTGCTGATCACAGCGTGTCGACTGCATAAAAGAAACAAAAGGAGATTTAAGTATTTTTAATATCACAAATCGGATTTTCAGGGACATTCAAAATTTAAAAGTCTGCTTTGCCACAAGGCAAGAAAGCAAAGTGTTTCTCTCATCCCCCTCCACCCCCCTCTTCTGTCCAGCTCAAAAGGTGACACAACCATTGATTTTGAAAGCAATAAAGTCAGCACAAGTTACCCTGGGTACCTGAGGATTCTCTCCCCAGTTCCAGATGGCAATTTGCAAAGAAGCAGAAGGGACATCAAAATCAACCAGCTTTCTATCCCGAGGCAAGATCTGGTGACAAACCAGCCACACACATCATCTAAATTGCACAGAGAGATCCAGGTGCATTACAAAGTAATGGCTGCAGATGATTCAAGAGATATGGCCATTAACATTCTACAGAACACAACTGAGATGGCTTTGAAATAAGATTAGACAAACTCATGGAAGAGAGGGCTATAGGGGGCTAAATAGCTAAAATGGCATACCCTCCAACATCCTGAGCCCCAAACCAGGGTACATGTCTTTCCGTCCACGCTGCTGTGTGAGTTATGTAACCTCTGTGAGATTACAGAGCCCAAAAGACGCACTTTTTTGAGGGGAGGGGCTGTGCTCTCATGGTGCCCCCAAAACATCCATGCTCAAATATGAAATTACACCGTCAGGCTAATAGTTGTAAAGAACCAGTAGAAAAGCAGAGCTCCTCCTGAATTTGAATGGATTGAAGAGATCTAGCCCATTGTAATGTTTATCAAGTTCCCTTGTCATAAAACAGCATGTGCAAATCAAACCAATAATTCTACGGGAAAATGGGTGGGTTTTGGTAAGGTTTTGCCATAATAAGAAGTCTACTGTTAATAGTCAATGCTATGCTGTCTTTGAGGGACGTGGGTGGCGCTGTGGGTTAAACCACAGAGCCTAGGACTTGCCGATCAGAAGGTCGGCGATTGGAATCCCCGCAATGGGGTGAGCTCCTGTTGCTCGGTCCCTGCTCCCGCCAACCTAGCAGTTCAAAAGCACGTCAAAATGCAAGTAGATAAATAGGTACCACTCCGGCAGGAAGGTAAACAGCATTTCCGTGCACTGCTCTGGTTCGCCAGAAGCGGCTTAGTCATGCTGGCCACATGACCCGGAAGCTGTATGCCGGCTCCCTCGGCCAATAAAGCGGGATGAGCGCCGCAACCCCAGAGTTGGCCATGACTGGACCTAATGGTCAGGGGTCCCTTTACCTTTACCTTTATGCTGTCTTTAATCTACTAGAACCCTTTCAGTTTCTATTCACTGTATTTGTATGTCACTGAAGAGAAGATTGAGAGGCGATACAATGGCCACATTTGAATACCTGGGCTGTCACATGGAAAGTGGAGCAAGCTTGCTTCCTGCTGCTCAAGAGTGGAGGACCTGAACCAACAGATTCAAATTGCAAGAAAGGAAATCCCAGCTAAGCATTAGGAAGAGGAATAGCTGTTTGACAGTGGCATGGAAGGTGGCGGAGTCTCCTTTATTGGAGGTTTCCAAGCTGAGGTTGGATGGCCACCTGTCAGGGATTCTTCATCCAAGATTCCTGGACTAGAAGATGACCCTTGAAGTATTTCCCAATGCCGCAATTCTACGGTTCCATTAGGCAGGATTCTCATTTTCGGATGCGTTCATGTTTCAATAAATAAGGTATTTTTTAACAATTGAAGTTGCAGGTTCAGCATTTGGGGAAATCAGAAATGTTGGCCCATTTCAAACACCTGCACACCTCTTTCAGCTCTTACTCCCCACAGTTAGAAGCATAGATCCGTTTCAGCAAACAGCAGCCTTTCCTGTCAGCCAACACCCACATGTCCTTCCCCCTTTCTAGCTCTGCATCCAAGCTATCGGGAGGTTAAAAGCCTTTCCTGTCCCCCCCCCCCACCGCCATCAGGCACCGAAAGCCAGCCAGCCACTGGGAAAGCCACATTCATTTTCCTCCCAGGCGTTCTTTTAATTTCAGGATATGATTTGCAAAGAGCTGGTTATAGAAAGAAAGAAAGAAAGAAAGAAAGAAAGAAAGAAAGAAAGAAAGAAAGAAAGAAAGAGTATAATGAATTGCTAAAATGCATTTCACTCAGAACTGGGGATAGGGAGGATCTCATGTTAATTGGGCCTAATTGACAATCCAGCCTGGCCACTGTTTTGATGATGAACTGCAATTTATAAGTAGAAACAAAACAGCATTTCTAGAAACCTGTTTCTATCTGCTTGTTAATGCTGTTTGACAGTGGCATGGACTCCTTTGGAAAGTGACCTTATATTTGCCTCTTGGATTTCACACACACAGCCCTTTCTGAGGCTCCTAACGCTAACTCCAGTTGGTCGAGTTATGCTAGGCACCCCTATGTTCCTGGGGCCCTAAGAACAGAAGAAGAGCCTGCTGGATTAGGCCAATGGCCCATCTAGCCCACCAGGGCAGTAGCTCAGCAGTAGAACATCTGCTTTGCATGCAGAAGGTCCTGGGGGTTCAATCCCCAGCCACATCTCCAGGCGGGCCTAGGAGAGACCCCCTGCCTGGAACCCTGAGGAGCTGCTGCTGGCAGTCAGGGTAGGTGATACTCTGCCAAGATGGACTGACTCAGAGTAAACTAGCTCCCCCTGCTCTTAGCCTGATCTCGCAGTGCTCAGGCAGATGCCTCTATTGGGAAACCCACAAGAAGACTCCAAGGCCAAGAGCCCTCTCCCGTCCTCTGGCTTCCAGCAACAGGTATTCAGAAGCACTGCTGCCTCATTGAATAGCCATTGTGGCTAGGAGCCATCCCCTCAATGAACGTAAGCCCAACCGAAGTGCTGGTTATTGTCTCTCAAGCTCAGCATACATTGAGGGGAAGGGGTGGGAAATCTTTGGTGCCCTTCAGATGCTGTCGGAATCCAGCTAACACAGTCAAGGGTCAGGGATGAATGGAGTTGGAGTACAGTAGCAACTGGAGGGCATCAAGTTCCCCACAGCCTCTGTGTTCCTCCCTGGGCTCACAAATTTGGGGGGACGAGAACCTGTGTTGTGTTTTTGAAGTAGGATAGTCCACTGATGCACTGAGCGGGGCCTTCTTGGTTGCAGCACCAAGAATGTGGAACAATCACTCAAAGGACCAGACACAGTCAATGCCTGCATTCCTTTGAAGCAGCCTTCCTCAGCCTGATGCCAGCCCAACATTCTTGATGGCAGCTCTCATCCATCCCAGCCATCATCGCTGTGCTCCCATCAATCCCCCTGCTTGCTGGGAAGGAGGGACTTGGACCCTTGTGGGTGGACCCGCATTCTAACTTAAGACTTGGAGGAACCTACAGCTCCAGCTCCAGGACCTCTGACCTCACCATGAGCCCTGCCTTGATTCCCAATCCTTCCCCAGGCCTCAGGAGCAAAGATGCAATGGACCTAACGGGAGCCAAGAGTTGCTGGGCAGAGGTCTACTCAGGAGGAAGGGAGAAGACCCAGTGATGGTCTATCATGAGAGGAGGGGGAATGTCCAGCTTCAAGCAACAACTCAGCAGAGGAGGAGATGGCAGAGACTCCAGCAGCAGTCTCCTTTGCGCTCCCTTTTCCTAGCTGTGGAAATCCTCCTGGCTCAAATTCAAGTCCAGCCTCCCAGCAAAGTGCTGGTCATCAGGTTGGGATATATCAGGGGTAGCCAACAAGGCACCCTCTAGATTTTTCTGGATTCCATCACCTCTGATCGTTGGCCAGGCTGACTGAAGCTTCCCACACATTGGTTAGAATCTGCTTTGAAAACTCCATAAAAGAGATTTGACAACCTGTTTTGTTGGCGCTTGTTCTGGTGGCTGAGATCTTTCCCTCCCTCCCGCCCGCCAAAGCACACACATGCAGAGTGTTTCCTAATCCTGCCTTCCTGAAATATAAGCCTCTTTGCTTGATTATCTGTGGCAGCAGAGAACAATTGAGTTGCAACTATATTGCAGCAGACTTTTGACTATTTGAAGATTGTTATCAAGTTCCTCCCTTAATCTTCTTTCCTCTTGGCTTCCTTTAACAGCCAGGCTTTCTCAGAAACAGCCCCGTTTGTCTCTCCAGGAGCACAAACTGTCCCAAGGGAAGGAAAGAGCCCCTTTCACACACCTCCTGCCTCACTTAGTTGGTCTTTAAGGTGCTACTGGAAGGATTTTTTTTATTTTGACTATGGCAGACCAACACGGCTACCCATCTGTAACTGCCTCACTTGAGTAAGCTGCACCCTTGGAGCAAACATTCCCAATTCCTACCGGCCAGCAATCACTCTCATCCGAGCACTTCTGTGGTGTCTCCTGCCCTTGCCCCATGGTGAACCAGAGCAATAAGCCACCGAGAGCCCTTCTTGGGGTCTCCAGGGACGGGGGGGGGTGGCAGCTGTCAGCAAGGCTTGGCAAAGGGCTTCTTTGCGGCCTTTCTTCTGAGATGGCATTGCCAGTGTAGAAAATATCTTGCAGGGATCAGCTCGAGCACCTAGGAAGTCAATGGAAATGCACCCCAGTTTTGAAGAAGAGGATGATCCTGGACGCCACTCAGAAATCTGGAATGTTAGGCAGTGTATCGGGGGAAAAATAAATAATACCTTCTTCAGTACAGGAATACCAGACCGAGGCCCACCCCAATGAACCTTCTGAATGACATAAATAATTCCTGGTGATCACATGGGAACTAGTAAAGTTTAGAGCCAAATGAGAAAATATGCTAGGGGGATTGAGAATGGGTCTTCTGCATTTCATTCTTAGTTCAAAGCACCCTCATTAGATTGGAGGGTGGCACCAGGTTGGTTGGCTGGTGTGTGCATGTGGCCCATTAGGCCATACACTGGTACCTGGGTTCTCAAACGGATTAGTTGTTAAACAAATTGGCTCCCGAATGCCGCAAACCTGGAAGTAAGTGTTCCGGTTTGCAAACGTTTTTCGGAAACCAAACGTCCAACGCAGCTTCCGCTTGAGTGCAGGAAGCTCCTGCAGCCAGTCGGAAGCCGCGCCTTGGTTTTTGAATGGTTTCAGGAGTCGAAAAGACTCCCAGAACGGATTAAGTTCAAGAACCAAGGTACCACTGTACTGTTTCCCCAGTCTAAACCCCTCTGCCTCGTTTGCTATTTCAATGGGACCATTCACTGGGCAATGGCTGCTCCTGGCAAGGGATGCGTTGCAGGGGTTGTACTAGACGACCCTTCAAACTCTACAGTTCTGTGATTCTAAAGTCTTTGCATGCACAACAAGGCTGTTCTCCAATTGCAACCCCTAATCCCTCCCCACAAAAGAAAAAAGCTTTTGAAAAGATTTGATGGTGGGGTGAAATTGGGTGTGTTTAATCTTCCCTCCATGCTGTCCCCACCCCACCCCCATGCTCCCTTAAAGCTAGGAAATGTATTTCAGTACACAAGCAAACTATCAGGATTACAGACAAAATCCGAATGTGCCTGCTAAGATGGAGAGGCACCAGCTTCTCGTGGAGATGCCTGGGCATTTTTCAGGAGCAGAAGGCACGCGCCCTTTCTTCCCTCCATCTATGTTGTTGTTTGTAACATAGGATCAGCATTAGCAAGAAGGCTAGTGTTGACTCCCACAATTGGGCAACAGCTTTCCGTAGTGAGCAAATTACTCCAAAGCCTAGCCCAAAATTGCAACTCTCGGCAAGAGAGCCTCATGATTGGGGGGGGGGTGTAAGAAAAATAAACAGAACCTTGCTGGATTGGAGTGGGGGGAGTATGGGCAAAACCAGGCACTGGGTGCTGGAAGATCAGCAGAAGAGTCTGGATGCTGCATCAGGATTATATAGGGTAAACCATTGAAGTTGTTGTTGTTGTTATTGTTTAGTCATTTAGTCGTGTCTGACTCTACGTGACCCCATGGACCAGAGCACGCCAGGCACTGCTGTCTTCTACTGCCTCCCGCAGCTTGGTCAAACTCATGCTGGTAGCTTCGAGAACCCTGTCCAACCATCTCGTCCTCTGTTGTCCCCTTCTCCTTGTGCCCTCCATCTTTCCCAACATCAGGGTCTTTTCCAGGGAGTCTTCTCTTCCCATGAGGTGGCCAAAGTATTGGAGCCTCAGCTTCAGGATCTGTCCTTCCAGTGAGCCCTCAGGGCTGATTTCCTTCAGAATGGAGAGGTTTGGTCTTCTTGCAGTCCATGGGACTCTCAAGAGTCTCCTCCAGCACCATAATTCAAAAGCATCAATTCTTCGGCGATCAGCCTTCTTGATGGTCCAGCTCTCACTTCCATACATCACTACTGGGAAAACCATAGCTTTAACTATACGGACCTTTCTTGGCAAGGTGATGTCTCTGCTTTTTAAGATGCTGTCTAGGTTTGTCATTGCTTTTCTCCCAAGATCCCTCCATCTACCAGTAGCCAGATTGGTTGACATCTTTGTTTTTTGAAAATAGCAGGATGAGGGAGGCTAGGCAGGATGGGGCCCAAATAGAATTTAATAAATAAGGAGCGAAGGTAGGGCAGAATGTTGCTTGCTGGTTTTCCAGGCCTCAGTACTGGGAGAATAAAGTCAAGACTAAGGAGCTCAGTAAAATACAGATGGCTTGCAATGCTGTCTGCTTTGGGCTAGAGGCCAGGTCGCTCATCCCTCTGTTAGATCATCTCTTAACTGGTTGCAAAGATAGTCAGTTGTATGTGACGCTGGAAGTCGTATGTGACGCTTAAGGAAGTCTGGTTGGGTGGTGAGTGATGCACAGTTGGCCAAAGAGCCAGGCCCAAAGGAATGGTGACTGAGCCAATTTAAGCCTGGGGAGAAACTACCCAACCCCCTGAGTTTCAGCTACTCCCCAGCAACGGGAAGAAAGCAACAGGATTTCAGAAGGACTAGGAAGCTCTTGCCATGGTGGCTACTGGGAGCCTAGAAAATGTTATTCTTAGCTGAGCAAGGTCTGAAATGTTGCATGATTTCTTCTTTGAATGTTGAGTTTGGGTTTATATAATGACCAAGACTGAACCTCTGAAATGGGGCAGCTTAGATATCCTTGGAAAAATGAAGGTTCTCTCCTACCTACTCAGACTAAAGCACTCTTTCTTTCTTTCTTTCTTTCTTTCTTTCTTTCTTTCTTTCTTTCTTTCTTTCTCTCTCTCTCTCTCTCTCTCTCTCTCTCTCTCTCTCTCTCTCTCTCTCTCTGTGTGTGTGTGTGTGTAAGATTTGCACCCCACAGGGAGTGGGGAGGACCGGGGCTCATTAGATTTCCGAAAATATATTTAGTATGAAGTATTTACCATGAAATTCCCTTTGCTCTTAGGCAGCTAAAGAAAGGTATCGTGCTAAGAGGAGGAGGAGACACCAGGGAAATTTCCGAAGCAAAGCAAAGCCGAGCTCCCTCTCCCTCTCTTTTACACACACATATATAGCTGCAGAAGACAGCAGCTAAAGGCAGGAGGGCAAAGGCAATCAGTGCCAGAAAGCCAATTATTGAAGGATGAAGTTTTTTAAGGAATTCCCAGCGCGTTTCAAACATGTGGGCACTCTTCTTCGGGGTGGGGGGAGATGAGAAACTGGTCCCAGCAGCCAGTTAAGCTGCATAACAAGAACATAAGCAGAACCTGCTGGAAAAGGCCTATGGCCCATCTAGTCCAGGATCCTGTTCTCACAGTGGCCAACCAGGTGCCTCTGGGAAGCCTGCAAGCAGGACCTGAACACAAGAGCCTTCTCCCCTCCTGCGGTTTCCAGCAACGGGTATTCAGAAGCATTAACCACCTCAGACTATGGAGGTGTAACCATTAATAGCTTTATTCATTCCCATTAATTTCTCCATTCCTCTTTTAAAACCATCCAAGTTGGTGGTCATCACTGCCTCCTCTGGGAGGGAGTTCCATAGTTTAATTATGCCCTACATCAGTGGTTCTCAACCTATGGGTTCCCAGATGTTGTTGGACTACAACTCCCATCATCCCTGAGCTCTGGCCTTGCTAGCTAGGGGTGATGGGAGTTGCAGTTCAACAACATCTGGGGACCCACAGGTTGAGAAAGGCTGCCCTACATCAAGCTTCCTCAACCTCGGCCCTCCAGATGTTTTTGAGACTACAGTTCCCATCATCCCTGACCACTGGTCCTGGTAGCTAGGGATCATGGGAGTTGTAGGCCAAAAGCATCTAGAGGGCCGAGGTTGAGGAAGCCTGCCCTACATGAAGGACTTTCTTTGACCTGTCCTGAATCCTCCAACATTCGGCTTCATTGAATGTTCACCAGGTTCCAGTGTTAAGAGGGAAAATAAATTTCCTATCCCCTTTCTTTGTGCCACATGTAGTTTTATGAACTTCTATCACATGACCTCTTGCTCACTTTTTCTCTGAACTAAACGTCCCCAAACGCTGCAGCCTTTCCTCACAGGGGGATTCATAATGGATCCCGTCCATTACTAGGATTCAGCAAAAGCACACCCTCTGCACCCATTTCCCAGAACACCAATTTATACTGCCTCTGCTGCCAAAAGAGGGTGGCCGTAACACTCTTTATGGGCCTCAGAAAGCCCTCTTTCAACCACCCGCCATGGCATCCCAAGGGAGAGGCACAGATCCGCTGCCTTATGCAAGACTCACTCGAAATGCCATGGACAACTTTTGTAGTCACACACCAGCACTGAACTCTGCTCCTCCTCCACTTATCTAGCAAAGCCATCTTGTGTTGGGAGCCCACCCAACAGGAACGTCTTCTTCCGCCCAACGTGGCTCAATCCACCTGGATGGCTCAGTTGGTAAGAGCATGGTGCTGATAACGCCAAGGTTTCAGGTTCAATCCCCGCAGTTGCGTATTCCTGCATTGCAGGGGGTTGGACGAGATGATCCTCAGGGACCCTTCCAGCTCTACAAATCCGGGATTCGCTCCCCATCTCTGCAATGCATTGCTCATCAACCCTGCTGGTGCTTATTTCCTTCCCAGACCCTGGAAAAGGCCACAGCTCAGGAGCAGGGTATGCTCTGAGCACATAAGGCCCAAGGCTCAACATCTCCAGGAAAGAATGAAAGCTGGAGAGCTTCTGCCAGTCAGCATAGAGTCCAGGGATAGTCAATGTGGTGCCATTCAGATACTGTTGAACTACCATTTCCATCACCCCTGTTTGCCACACTGGCAAGGGCTGGTGGCAGTTGTAGTCCAAAAACAACTGCAGCCCCTCACTTTCTCTACCCCTGCTGCAGGCAACGCTGAACAAGATGGACCAAAGGTCTAGCTTGGTACAAGGCACCTCCCTGCATCTTCCTTTGCTGGAGGGAGAAGTTCTAGAAAGAGCTTCGGCTAACTCTTTCTGGAACAAATGCCATTGTTGTCTCTTATTCTGCAGGTAATTTCGTATTTATCCCTCCGGGTTTTTATCCTTTCGTTCCAGCGATGCATCAGTTAGATTCCAGTATTCCGCCATTTAATGTATGCAAATTATGTTAAATATTTCATCCATTTAAAAGCTTCAGTTATTATTGAATCATACCTTAAGCAGTTGGAAAAGTTAATTCCTTTCTTTGCACTTATCTGGTAATGGGAAATCACCACCTTAAATTAATATTTTACATTTCGCACAAGACAAGGGGGTGCTTATTAGGCCCTCATGTCCCCCCTCCAACCACACCGTTTTTTTCAGAGCTGTCTTTTAAGTGGGCTGCTAATCTGCACTTTTCTTTTCAAACCTGGGCTCCAAAAAGCCCCTGCCTCAATGCTAACGTGTTGGCAATTAACTTCTATATTAACAGACCACCAAGGTGCGCTTTTTAAGATTTGAATTTCACAGGGTGGTTTTTATCTGTATTTAGACTTGCTGTGCCCCCTGCCTTGAGGTCTTGGGATGAAGGGTGAGAGACAAGACTGAAAAACAGAGACAAACGAATGAAGTTTAAGTGGCTAAGCAAAAGCGAGAGGCTGGCAGCTGCTTGTTTTGCGTAGCTCTTTGAATGCACAGGCGCCTTTTCACTAACTTCCGATATCCTGTGGCTTCCAGAACCTGGTATGCAGGCAAATCACTGTCTCTGACCCTGGAGGTAAAGCCAGTAATAATAGTAATAGTAGTAGTAATAATAATTGTATTTTTAAATAATAATAATAATAATAATTGTATTCTTTATACCTCACCCATCTAACTGGGTTTCCCCAGCCACTCTGGGCAGCTTACAGCTTATATAAAAACATAGTACAGTGGTACCTCGGGTTAAGTACTTAATTCATTCTGGAGGTCCGTTCTTAACCTGAAACTGTTCTTAACCTGAAGCACCACTTTAGCTAATGGGGCCTCCCGCTGCCGCTGTGCCACTGCTTCACGATTTCTGTTCTCATCCTGAAGCAAAGTTCTTAACCCGAGGTACTATTTCTGGGTTAGCAGAGTCTGTAAACCTGAAGCGTCTGTAACCTGAAGCATCTGTAACCCAAGGTAGAAGCATTAAAAATATAGGGCTGCCTTCAGATGTCTTCTAAAAGTTGTGCAATTCTTTATCTCCTTGACATCTGAAGGGAAGGCGTTCCACAGGGAGGGTGCCACTATCAAGAAGGCCCTCTGCCTGGTTCCCTGTTGCTTCTTGCAATGAGGGAACTAGGAGAAGACCCTTGAAGGAGGACCTCAGTGTCCGGGCTGAGCAATGGGGGTGGAGACACTCCTTCAGGTATACCGGGCCGCGGCTCTTTAGGGCTTTAAAGGTCAGCACCAACACTTTGAATTGTGCTCGGAAACATACCGGGAGCCAGTGAAGATCTTTAGGACCAGTGTTTATGGTCCTGGCGGCCACTCTCAGTAAGCAGTCTAGCTGCCGCATTCTGGAGAGTCTTCTCTTCCTCCCTGAATTTGTCCTACCCTCTTCCTAAAGCTGTCCAACTTAGTGGCTGTTGAGCGAGCTCCGTAATTTAACTTGCGCCGCATGAAAAAGTACGTTCTTTTTACAAAAGTAAGGAGTGAATCATCTCCAAGGTGTAGCAGAGCAAATGGAAAGAAAAAACCCAGGAGGTCAGACGTGAAACCAATTGCCAGAGGAAGCAGTTTCTATGGAGAACTAACTGCCTTCTGGATAACAGTTTATTCACTTGTGTATCCAGCCTATTTCTGTCAAGGTGCTGTTGTTGCTTTCAAATTCATTTCTGTCAGCCCAGGAATCGGGGGGAAATCTGTCCATTTTGTGGTGATCATTTTTCCAATCTTAAATTTGGTCCTCTCCATTTCCACACTAGTTTGCAATTAAACAAACAAACAAACAAGCAAACACCCTGCATAGAAATCCATCTGCATTTTGAATGTGCATTTTTGGATGTAATCTACCCTGATTTTACAAGAAATTTCGTCTAACATAATGCATACCTGTGCATTGTTTTTGCCAGTAACAATGTGTACACCTCTCCCTAAAATACATTTTTTTTGCATGGATATTTTGGTTAGAGAACAGCCTTGCAAAACTCAAAGCGGTGTGAATTTCCAAGGGTAGCTGTGTTTCGGCTCAGGTATTGTAATGTTTTGGCCTTAACACTGCAGAAATGACAGGACATTTTTGCCACTGTCACATTGCATCATGGGTTTTCACATCTCCGTAGTTTGCTTTGAGACTTCGTTGGGTTACCCTCAGCCCTCAAGCATAACTACAACTTCTGCTGCCTCTTTCTGGAGGAAAGAAGCTGGAAACTGGACTATGGCATCAATTGCTGGAGACCAGAGGGTAGTACTGTGAATATATCCCTCCTATACCAGCAGTGTTGTTGCTTTTAATTGTGAGCTGCCTTGGGGAACCACTCTTGGCTCACAAGTGGGATATAAATATGAAAAATACATAAAATACTGCCTGCCAGTATAAGCATGATATTTTTAACAAAATGAAAATCTCGCTAGCCGAGGAGAACACATAGTCAATAAATCTAAATCATTGTGGAATTGGTTAACGCCACCAAAACCTTCCGCAATTGCAATACTGGGTGCAATTCTGTTTTGGGCTTTGTTTTTCTCAGTTATCAGCTCAAGTCCTAGTCTAAATGCATGTTATCTCCTGATTGGGACACACGTCTCATCTAGACTTCTGTTCTCGCTATGGCCAGCCTATGGGAAGCCCGCAAGCAGGACACGAGCACAACAGTGCTCTCCTCTTTGTGTTCCCTAACAAATGGATTTCAGACAATGGTGCCTATAATCCAGGAGGCAGAATTACTAGTCATTGACAGCCTTCTCCTCCATGAATTTGTCTAATCCCTTTTCAAAACTGTCCATGTTGGCAGCCATATTGAGGTGGCAATTGTAATACCTGGCTTCTGTCCCTAGGTGTCAGTATTTCCACTCTCTGTTTTGAAATTTCAAGAGTCTGAGGCTGTTGCAGCCAGTGAGCTCCTATGAATTATGCATCTAGCCCTCTTCAGTTGAGTAAAAGGGGTGCACCACTTTGTCCTCTATGATCTTGGCAAATGTCATAAAACCTCTGGGTTGGCCAGGCCTGCATGTAAACAGAGACTGGATTTCTACCTTTGCCTGAGCTGGATTGAGATACGGCCACCCTGTGACCTGCCCTAGGAGGCAGTTACAGTACTGGGGTTGGGCATGGGGGTCGAGAAGATTTATCTCACCAGAACCTGTCTCTGTTTAGCTCCAGAGAAAGGATGATGCTGCTGCAACCCCCTTTCTCCACTTCTCGAAAATCACGCTGCAAGCAGAGGACCACGTGCTTGCCATTTCAACGCGGCCTCCTCCTAATCCCTTGTAAACATGCCGAGCAAATGCTTCTCCCGTCAACGTGACGCTTGAAACATCCCTACATTTGCTGGTGGGTGAAGGTTATGTCAAATGTGTTTCACAACAGCAGAATGCAGGCTCCATGCCATTCAGAGACATGAGATGTCACAGCAAAAGAAGAATCCAAGGCTACATATTCTCATGCATTGATTTGCAAGGAAAGCAGAGCCCACGCCCAGGTAAGAGTGGAATTCAGGGAGAATCAAAGGCAAAGCATGCTGCTCCAATAATGCCCTCATGTGGGCTCAACAAGTTTCGCGAGCTCCTCGCCAACCACCCCTAGGTCTCGTTCCTGGCCAGCCACCCCCAGTTTAGACCCTATTATAGTATATGTGAAATTAAGAACCGTTCTGCACCAACGTGCATCACTTAACGGCTTGTTTGCTTTGAGTTGCATTTACCATTTCACTGCCCATGGAAAGCTCGTGGAATCATATAATTGTGGAATTGGAGTGGGGCCCAGGGGTCATCTAGTCCAGCCCCCTACAATGCAGGAATCACATCCCCGACCATGGGCCATCCAACCTTTGTTTAAAAACCTCCCACGAAGGAGAGCCCACCATCTTCCATTCCGCTGTTAAACAGCTCTTACCGCCAGAAAGTTCTTCCTTTTGGAGCTCCTCATGTTTCTTTCTCTTTTTTTAATTTTAACCCGCTCAACAGCAGGCTCAGGTGTAAATAAATCGTATTTCACAAAGAAGAAGAAGAAGAAGAAGAAGAAGAAGAAGAAGAAGAAGAAGAAGAGAAGAAGAGTTTGTATTTGATATCCTGCTTTATCACTACCCGAAGGAGTCTCAAAGCGACTCACATTCTCCTTTCCCTTCCTCCCCCACAATAAACACTCTGTGAGGTGAGTGAGGCTAAGAGACTTCAAAGAAGCATGACTGGCCCAAGGTCACCCAGCAGATGCATGTGGAGGAGCGGGGACACGAACCCGGTTCCCCAGATTGCGAGTCTATCACTCTTAACCACTACACCACACTGGCTCTCACTACAGCCTGCATTGTGCCTCATTTCTGAAGGAAACACAAACTCCTGGTTAAGTGCAAAGACCCCTGGAATCTTGTGCACCGCCTGGCAGAGATTGCAGTGGCCAATAACACTTGACTTAAACTTAAAAACATGTAAATGAAGTCACCTGAAGGAAAAATGGCACTGCTGGTCCATTTCACCTCCAAGGAAGTGCTTTGTGACTGGAAACACAATTTTCTCCATCCTGTCTAGGGTGAACCTCATCTAGCAAAAACCAAATGGTTTCACCTCAAGCAAAAACGCAGCACAGCAAAACCAAACCACTACTTCCTTCCCCTTAATAATACAGGGGAAAGACTTTGAGAATTAACCTCCATGCACACACAACTCACACACACGTTTTCTCAGCAGACGCATGCTCTCAAGTGAGAAGGAGGCAGTTTGCATTTCTGTATCCTGCCTCCCGCAACGTTCATTGTCAGGGTGGTGCCTTCAAGATGCCTTCGCCCCACTTCCAAAGGTAATTCTGCCTTCGCCCTCCACCCTTCTCTGCAGGGAACGCCAGCAAGCGTAGCTTGAGAGGTACGTAGTCAAGAGCTCTAACAGTTGAAGAGAGGTATTAATCAAGAACGTGAACATTTGCGGGGAAACAGGGCCTTGCTCTCGAATTAGAGAAGTTCACCAAAAGAAAAACACACTTTGTGGAAAGGCAGGTGACAGTCACCAAAAACCTTCACAGCTATGGGCTTCTGCGGGCTGAAACTAGCCCTTTCTAGCAATTGGCTCAGCCGCTGGGGTGTTATAGAATATTCATGGAAACCCCAACTGCTCAGAAGTGCGCAGACTCTCCAAGTGTCCCTATTTTCCAGGGACAGTCCCTGATTTAGAGAAGCTGTCCCAGTTTCTGATTTGATCTTGGAATGTTCCCCTTTTCCTTAGGACATCCCTATTTACATTAGAGAAATGTTGGAGGGTGTGAAATTTTTCAACTCCTGAACCAACTGAAGGCTATCTTGTATTGGAAAGTTTTTTTTTTTCTTTAAAGTTTAATGTTTTATTATGTTTTTCTATATGCTGGGAGCTGCCCAAAGTGGCTGGGGCAACCAGGTAAGATGTGTGGGGTATAAATAGTAAAATGATCATTATGGAATGGGCCATCCCTATTTTCACTGGAGAAATGTTGGAGGGTATGACCCTGTAAACACATAAGTTTTACAGGTCGGAAGGAGTTGTTGGAGGAAAGGGCTGTTGAGAAAGCTGTATTATCACCAGTGAATTGTGCCTGTTTACGAGGCAACAAATGGGGAATGGGCAAGGGAGGTGTTGCAACACAGGTGAATTTCTGCAACTCTTTTCAATAATAATAATAATAAATAAACACCAAAAATACATTGGAACCAGGTGGCAGTGGAAGATGAGTTAAGTTAAGCCAGGCAAAGTGCCGAAGAGACCTGCCTACTTGGTTAATTTCTTTCTTTCTAAAACAACTAATCCATTTCCCCCTTTGTCATTATCTGGAGCAACAGAACGCCGTTTCATAATGCGATTCTTTTGAAAATTAATGTATTTTCTGCTAGCCAATTACAAGAATCCCTGACTTCCATTTTTAATATCAATAATAACAAAACAAAACAAAACCATGCTTGGCCATTTTCAAGTTAAGTGGAAGCGGGCAGAGGGGGAGGGTGGGGTGGGGGAGGGAGGACAAGGAAAACTGGTAATTCTGTGTAATTTGTGTCTGTATAACCTAAGGACAGCTTAGCTGTTAAAAATGAAATTATGCCTGCTCAAGTCCGTAACTAAGCACCCTGGGTCCCGTTGGAATTTAATCAAAATAAGGGCAATGATAACACCAATAATAATAGCACCAATAATAATTAATAATTTGGAACAGCAGGGAGCACGTCCTGAAAGTGCTCCCTCCTGCGCAGCCTGTTATCATCTGCTGCTTAAGCAAGATGGATTTCTTTTTTAAAGTGGTCAATTGCCGAGCAAGCTCCAGATACTCCTTTATGCTGAGATAACAGATTGGCCTCCTCTCAGCTCCCGCAAGGTCAGGGCTGCCTGCTGAGGACAGGAGAGGTTCTGGGTGACATGGCAGTTCCACCAGGCCCACTCATCACATTTTAGAAAGCAGAGAGATCGGGTGTTGGCTTAGATCAGGAATCCCCAAATAAGGGAAGGCTCCCGAAGAGACCGACATGCTCATCTACAAAAGAGGGCACTTGTCGTGTCTCTGTGTGAGTTGCCAATCTGGCCTTGCCGCTTTCCAGGTGAGTTAATCTCCCCCCAAAGCAGGACTGGCTCATTCAACCAATCTGGATGGGAAGGTCCTCTGCAACCACTTGCATTCAAAGGAGCTTGCCTGTTATGCCTCTGCATAGTCTTTGCTCCGAGCATCCCAGAACACGTGAGGCTGCAAAGCTGCAGCCTTGGTTACTTCTTCACACTCAACATGTAGCCCTTCAGGCTGAAAAGCAAAATGTGGGTTTCCATTTTAGTCCCTTAGCGATCAGAGACTTTGGAAATGATGGCTGAAGCCTTCTCATGTTAAAAACACAGTTGAAGAACTGTAAAACACCCCTTCCCCAAATGTATTTGCGCCCCATCAGAGTTGTTTGCACCCGACATCTCTCAAATTGGAGCTTCTATGGGTACATTCAAGGGGCTCAAGAGGATACAAAAATCTGCCATTATTTCCCATTGTGTGGATTCCCAAGACTGCGCCCGGCTTCAGTGCCCTCCAATGCTTCCTGCTCTTCTTAAATAAATGCATATATTTATTTAAAAGCATGTCTAAATGGTGTTAATGTTTTTTTAAAAAAATATATCTTAGTGGTGTGCAAGATAAAAAGCAAACAATATCATTAAAGCAAACAGTACATCCTAAAACCAATAAAACAGCAGAATAAAAACATGTAAAAGCAATCAAATAAGACAAAAATCCAACAGATCCAAACACATAAAGAAGGGTCTCATATTCTGGGTCAGGGAAGCCCCAGGCATGATGGCTCTGCTCCTTCTCCCTCTCTGCCCCATGCTTGTCACCCCAGTGTGTCGGCCCCCATTCTCCACCCTCTTCCCAACCTCACCTTTCCTATGCAGCTTTTGGCTTAATCCTTTGACCTCATCCCAAGGCAAGGCAAAGCATCAGGCTACAATCCTACCTACACCCTTTGGAAATCCCATTGAACTTCTGTGTGGAAAAAACAGATCAGCTGAAGTTGAATCTGCAAATTCTGATTCATGGTTCCATTGGACTTTCCCTTCCTACTTTTCCATATGTCCTCTCTCCCCACCCTGTATAGATTTTAAATACCTTCAAATACCACATATGCCATTTTTTCATTTAATTTGGTACGCTGTTGGTGCTGGATAAATGGTCTATCACACGCATAAACACAGGTACAGAACGACTTCCCACACTGCTCCGTTCTGAAAGAGGACACCTTTTTTAAGCATCTGAGCTCCATTTTCCTGCATTCAAGAGGTTTCCTGGGAGTGTTATGGACCCCTGCTGCACCACCAGCTGATTCCACATGAATACTCATGGAATTGTAGAGTTGCATAGTTGGAAAGGACCCCCTTGACAGATGGCCAGCCAACCTCTGCTTAAAAACCTCCAATGAAAGAGGGTCCACCAGCTTCTGAGGGCGTCCATTGCACTGTCAAACAGCTCTTAGCATCACAAAGTTCTTCCTAATGTTTAGTTGCAACCTCCTTCCTTGTGATTTGAATCCATTGGTTCAGGTCCTCCCTTCTGGAGCAGCAGAAAGCAAACTTGGGGCATCTTCCATGTTGATAGCATTTCAGACATTTGAAGATGCCTATCTTATCGCCCCACCCACCCCTCTTTCAGTCTTCTCTTCTCCAGGCTAAACATACCCAACTCCCTCAACTGTTCCTCACAAGGCTTGGTTTCCAGACGTTGATCCTCTTGGTTACTCTCCTCTGCATGTGTTCCATGTGCTATCAGTGGCACGTTAGGAACCTGTACCCAGGCCTGTAAACAGTCTTGCCACTGGTCAGCCGTGGCAGGTAATACTCACCTCCAGATGAACAAACACAGAAATCTTACAGTCAAGACTTTTTGTGAAGGCTACAAACAGCTAGACTAGAGACTGTGGCAATAGGCTAGCTGAAGAAGACATTAATCTGCAGCAAATAAGGCCCATCAACTCAGGGATATTATTTTTTTTATAGCCAAAAACGAATTAGAGCACATTTTCAGTATGGAGAGTGTTTCGACCCATTGATCTCACTCCATCGAGTGATTCCATCAGCATCCCAAAATTGCTATCATTATCTTTCAAAAATTTGATTCGCAATCAAAACCACAAATCAGTGACTGGAAGATAAAGCAGACGTCTTTTTGCCTTGTGAAACGCTCTTAGCCTTGCCTAATTTGTGCATTCCAGCTGTGGTGTTCTAGGCCAAAACATCTGGCGGGCACCAGGTTGGGGACAGCTGGTCTGTGCAAATAGCGAGGCGTACAGCCTCACTGCTGAGTAATCACAGAGCAGGTCCCTTTTGCCAGAGGGGTTCCCATAAATCTTGTCCAGGGGGTGGGGTGGGGGGTTAGAGCACTCTTGCTTTCCGAAGGAAATATGCAAAAGAGGTTCCACGCTGTAAATCTCCCTTCTTGGCTCTAAGGAGATAAGTAGGACCTATTAACCTTCCATGTTATTTTCAACTTCATTATTTGAGCTGACACGAGGAGAGAGCACAGTGACGGCTCTTTTGGGCAGAGAGCATGCAAATCGCTTTCCTCAAAGGAAATTACTTCTTCGGGCTGAATGTTATTAATCTAAATTCTCCCTTCGCCAAATTGTGGCTCATAATAAATACAGAACAGGTGGTGATGCTTATCTCCAGTGGCAGCCGATGCCGGGGGCAATTCATCAACCCGAGCACCCCACCTCCTTGGAGGAAACTGCTTCCGGGTCAACTCCAGCTTCTGGAGGGGGGCATGAACAAGGCACCACAGTATCCCCCCCCCTCACTAAGGCTGCCTTCACACGGCCACGCAGCACCTCCGAGGCCCAAGATATTTGCCAGTGCTCTAGGGGTGCAGGTTACATTGAGATTTTGCACACGTCCTGTTTACTCTCCGGCCGTTCCCTTTTCCCTTTTTCGCATGTGCTTCATTGACCCGAGTCCCTCATGGGGTGGAGCAGCCGGTTTTTGCTCTGCCAATTTGTTCTGGAGAGCTGGGTGATGTCTGTCTTGGAAGAGGAGTCAGAAGGCTCTGATGGCCAAGGGAGGCGTCATCCAGAGGTTGGCATACTTTAATTAAGTAATGGTTTTATGAATTATGACTGAATGTGGTGCAGACCCTCCAAGTGTCCCCATTTTCCAGGGACAGTCCTGGGTTTACAGAAGGTTTCCGGGTGTCTGATTTGATCCCAGAATGTCCAGCTTTTCCTTAGGATGTCCCTAATGTTAGAGGGTATGGAGTTATGTGACCCCCTGAGCCAAGGAGATACAACTGTACAACCTTTAGAAGATATCTAAAGGTAGCCCTGCAAAGGAAGTTTTTATGTTTAATGTTTTATTATGTTTTGATATATGTTGGAAGCTGTCCAGAGTGGCTGGGGCAACCCAGTCAGATGGGCAGAGAATTATTATTATTATTATTATTAAATAGGATGCCCCTATTTTCATCTGAGAACTGTTGGAGCAGTGGTTAGAGTGTTGGACTAGGACCTGGGAGAGACCAAGTTCAAATCCCGACTCAGCAATGAAGCTCACTGTGGTGTCTTTAGGCCAGTCACTGTCTCTCAGCCTAGCCTACTTCACAGGGTTGTTGTGAGGATAAAATGGAGAGGGGAAACAAATACAGTGGTACCTTGGGTTAAGTACTTAATTCATTCCAGAGGTCCGTTCTTAACCTGAAACTGTTCTTAACCTGAAGCACCACTTTACCTAATGGGGCCTCCCGCTGCCGCGGCAGCACGATTTCTGTTCTCATCCTGAAGCAAAGTTCTTAACCCGAGGTACTATTTCTGGGTTAGCGGAGTCTGTAACCTGAAGCGTATGTAACCTGAAGCGTATGTAACCCAAGGTACCTCTGCATTACAGTTTCAAACCACTTAGAAGCCATTTTGACATGTGAGCAGCGTATCATATTAACGCACAACAACAAGTCTTGCTTTGCAGAAACCCAGAATTGTTACTGCGCTCAAGTCAAGATTTATTTATTTTTTAGTTTGCAGAAAGCAGAGGCAGGGGAAATGTTCCAACGAGGAAGCTATTCTGAGTCCTGGTCTAAGGCTCTTGAACCACACATTTAGTGGGGCCAGTATGTGTCACCGTCTGCCCCTCATGGAGTATCACTAGTGTCATTTCACGGACAGGTGTGCATTCATGCAACTTAGCGGACAGCTCCTGACACATACGAGAAACCTCCTGCCATTCACTGGTAAGATAATGACACTGGCAAGAGAGTACCAGCTCTCTCTCTCAGGTGCTAAAATACCAAAGTGATTTAAAGCCATTGAGAGATGAATGCAAGAGAGACCCAGGAGGTGAGATAAAGCTAGAGAGAGAGAGAACCTTTGTAAAAGGAGCCTGGGGGATCAGACATAAGGAGGTCAACCAGATGGTCTGGTAGGAAACCTGCAAGCAGGACCTGACTACAAGAGCCTTCTCCCCTCCTGTGGCTTCCAGCTGGTTTTCAGAAGCACTGCTGCCTCTGACGGTGCAGGCAAAGCATAGACTTCATTGTGCTAGCAGCCATTCGTAGCCCCCTCCTCCTCTTCCGAGATGAAGAAGAGGAGTTTGGATTTGATATCCCGCTTTATCAATACCCGAAGGAGCCTCAAAGCGGCTGACCATCTCCTTTCCCTTCCTCCCCCACAACAAACACTCTGTGAGGTGAGTGGGGCTGAGAGACTTCAGAGAAGTGTGACTGGCCCAAGGTCACCCAGCAGCTGCATGTGGAGGAGCAGGGAAGTGAACCCAGTTCACCAGATTATGACTCCACCGCTCTTAACCACTACACCACACTGACTCTAAGAGCTTCATGTGAGAGCTGAGTGCAGGGTGGGGACCAAAGGTGAACAAGCTATCCCAGGAGGAGCACGACATGTCCCCCACCAGAGGCACTACCCCTCCCCTAACACCCCATGGGGGTTGTAGTCCAGCAACCTCCGGAGAGCAGTAGGTATTTGTAGTCACAGCACTATACAAGCACCACCTCTCATCCCTCCATGCAACTCCTTGCTATGGTCCAGGGTCAAGGCAGTGCTGAGGAGGCACGCTGGATCCAGGAGGAGGCAGTTCACACACGTACACCCAAGATTTATGGACTGCCGCAAGTGCCATTAAGCGATCTCAGGCTGGTGCTAGAGCAGTTAAACAGTACCTGTGCATCCAGGGGCTCAGGCTCGCGAGAGGCAGGTGAATCAAGAGGCTAGGAAGGGTTCTGCAGAGGAAACCACTCATTCCCCAAAAGGGGCTCATGCAAGGCCACAGTCACCCACCCTAAAGGACTTTGGAAAGTGCCAGGCACCGTGGTGGGAAGTGTCCTTCACTAAGAGGTGCTGGAAACTGCAGGAAAAACTGCAGTTCCCAGGGTTCTTGCAGGGTGTGTGCGTGTGTCATTTTAATGTGGTGCTGAGTACGCTTTCAATGCAGAGTGTGGATCTTGCTCAGAAGGCTCAGCAGAGAGTGAGTTAATCCCCAGCAGCTCCAGGTTAGGGGAGATTAAAGTCTGGCACACACAGGAGGAGAGAGCGCATTTGAAGCATTATAAATCTACCAGTACAGAGAGGCCTTCTCCTCGTTTGTTAGCCAGCGAGGTGTGAAAATGTTAATGAAGGAAGCGATAATCTATGAGAATCCCACTATTAAAATGTAGCCCACGTCTAGAGACGCCTGTTTCTGCCTGGCCCACAGTACATCAACCCCTCCAACGTCCTCCTAATAATAGGTGTAATTGCCTGAGCCTGTCTAGCCAACCTCCACCCTGGCATGCCCAAGATTCGCTAGAACTGGGGTGGTGGAATTTATTTTCATTCCGCTAAGCTGGCATTTATATTGCAAGAGTTCTGAAAAGGAAAGCGTGTGTGGTGGTGGTGGTGGTGGTGGGGATATAAACACAAAAGGGACCTCATATAACAGCAGGCAAGGAAAAGAGAGGGGGCTGCAATCGCTTGCCCCTCTTGCTGAATATCACAAATAGCTAGCATCCCAACCTTGCAAAATTCAAAAAAAAAATGCCTTAGCAAAGATTTTGCCCATCCAATTTTGCTTCCTGCTTTTGTACAGAAAGAGGCGTGCACTGTTTTGAAGCCAGCTGAAAGCTTTGGGGGTTATGGCATTCAGAGAAAAGAGGTCCGATGAACTGTGGTTCCTCTCTCCACCCCCAACTAATCCCCCTGTTCTGGACGGCTACTTGAAACAGCACGGCAGCCTCTCATCTGCCTTTCAGCTGCTGCGCCTGCGATGTTGGAACGTCAAGCAAACAGTTGGGGTCGATTCAAACATTTGTGAGAAAACACTAATTGAACCGAAAATGGCTGTGCAACGAATGCTTTCATGAGCTCCTTTGCCAAGAGAATTCCCCACGCCTAGTTGACTCTGTTTCCCAACACACACAGAGAGAGAGACACACTCACTCACTCACTCACTCACTCACAGAGATGCCTGGTCCTCTTGGCACGGTGTCAGATTTGTTTCTCCCTATTACTCAGTTCCCAAGAGTGAGTCAATGTTGGCTCATGGCGTAGGATTAGGGTGCTGTCTGCCTGACTGTACTGTCATCTGCAGCGATGGAAACTGTTGTGTCATGGAAATCAAGCCATGCCAAGCTACCTCTCCAGGTGGGAAAAGCCGCTTCCAAAAGATTGTTTATTTCGGAACATTCAGCGCTCTTTTTTTATTTCCCTCTCAAGCCCTGCTTCTTCCCTCTAACCAACTTTCTTCTTATATTGGGGACATCACGCCATTCCTGGGATCTCTTTCTCAAAACACGGCCGATGCAATGGTGTGGCTGCGAGGGAGCGTGAGCTGGAAGCTAAGTCCCCCCTCCAAATACTGCAGCCGCCCTGAACGTAAGAAAATAAGAGTCTGTTGGATCAGGCCAATGGCTCACATAGTCCAGCATCCTGTTCTCACAGTGGTTAACCAGATGCTCCAAAGGGAAGCCTGCAAGCAGGAGCCAACCCCTCCTGTGGTTTCCAACAAAGCCTCTCCCCCTTACAGAGGGGAGGAGTTGTGAGCGGGAGCTGTTTCCCGCATTGGCAGGGGGAGTTCCGGCCCCTGCCCAGTTGGCCCGGCTGCCATGCCGCGCCCCCAGGTAGCCAGCCAGTCAGGTGGAGGCTTGGGGGTGGGGTTTAGCTGCCCAAATACGGCCACAGCAGCACTTCCCTTTCATTGTGCTGCTGGTTTTCGCTGGATCACCCACCCACCCTCCCTTTAGTTTATTGCTTGGTTCTTGACATTGCTATGGACCTGTGGTTGGTCACCTTGGTTGCCCAAGGGGCCTGGTAGGAATTTTTATCCAACTGGCAAATTGGCACCGGCCACTTGGTTTTTCACCTACCTTGTAGCAAATCGTCACAATTTTTAGGTGTTGGCGGTTAGGCATTGGAATATGTTTGTGCACTGGAGGACAGGCTGTGGCCATCGCCTACCCCTCCACTTTATGGGTATTCCAGTAAAGGAATCCGGCGGTCGTGGATCCTGTCCGATGCCCTTGCTGGTGGCTAGGGCCATGGCATGACCCCCGGTGACATCAGGGGGAGCTTTCAGTTGTATTTGCATCAGCAGGCTCCTCCCACTGGTGGTTAACCCTTGTTAGACTCACCCCTCCCTGTTTTATCCAATGCCTAAGGCAATTCCTCTCACATGCTGTAATCAATAAAGGTGTGGCCTTTTTTACCCCATTAACTTATCCTCAAGCGGGTGGCGGGTCCTCAAATCACAATTAGTTTTCAGAAGCATTTGCTGCTTCTGACCGTGGAGGCAGAGCATCGCCATCCTGGCTAGTAGCCACTGAGAGACTGGTCTTCCACGAATTTCTCTGATCCTCGTTTAAAACCATCCAAGTTGGTAGCCATCACTGCCTCTTGTGGGAGAGAGTTCCATAGTCTATGTGCCACATGAAGACGTTGTTTCCATCCTCCACCCCATGAGTTCTAGTGTTATGAGAGGGAGAAAAACTTTCCTCTGTCCACTTTCCCCATGCCACGCTTCATTTTGTAAATTTCTATCATGTCCCCCGTTGCTCACCTCTTCTCTAAACCAGTGTTTCCCAACCTTTTTTGGGCAAAGGCACACTTGTTTCATGAAAAAAATCTCGAGGCACACCACCATGCCAGATGGGGAAAGGTCACTTTTTACTTATGTTAAAAAAAAAAAAAATAGTAACAGCATAGAAGGTAATGGTTAGGCTAGCATCCCTCTTCCAAATATGCTAGGTTTTTATTTGCAGGGACTGTTCTACATGGGAAGGGGAAAGGAAAGTTAATAGAAGGAAAGGCGGGTGGGTGGGAGAGAAAGAGAAAGAAAGAGGGAAGGAAGGGGGGAAGAGAAGTGGAAAGGAGGGAGACCGAGGCGGGGGAGAAGCGTCTGGAGAGTTGCTCCGAAGTTTGGGGGGCCGCGGGGGTGGGCGCGCGTCCCAGGAGGTGGAGGCCAGCCCGGGCTGGGAGCCGCGCCGCGGCCCGGGGGCGGAAGGCGGACCGCGGCTCCTAGGATGTGGAAAGGGGACGGCGGCGCAGGGGGAGGAGACCCGCACGGCTAGGGCAGCGCGCAGGGGGAGGGGAGCGGGCCGGAGGCAGGCGAGGGGGGTCGCGATCCCGCGCGCCGCGAACATGGCCTCCTTCCCCGCGGGCCCCGCCGAGCCCCCCGGCCGAGGAGGGCGGCGCGCCCCCGCCGCTGGAGGAGAGCAGAGGCAGGAGGAGGAGGACGAAGGCGCTGCCGAGGAGGCGCGCCAACTTCTGCCAACTTCGGCGCCCGCCCCGTCACCGCAGGCTCCTCCCGGACGAGAGCCAGAGGACGGCGGCGGAGCAGGAGGAGGAGGATCGGGTTTGGCGACGGCTGCTGCGTCCTCTCCAAGCGCGGGGCTGGCCTCTGCCGCGCCCGATCCTCCGCGCTCCCCGCGCTTCTCGGCGGAGCAGGTCTCGTGCGTGTGCGAGGCGCTGCTGCAGGCGGGCGACCCCGGCCGGCTGGGCCGCTTCCTGGGCTCGTTGCCGCCCGACGCCAAGGCGCCGTGCCTGGAGGCGCAGGCGGGCGAGAGCCTGGCCAAGGCGCGCGCTGCTGGCCTTCCAGCACAGCAACTTCGCCGAGCTCTACCGCCTGGTGCAGAGCCGGCGATGGGATGTGGGAGGGAGCTCGCTCGCCGCCCCGCGTGTGCCTATGTGGGGCACGTTACAGCCCCGTGACGTCAGCGCCACGCAGGCAGCCAGGCAGGCAGACGGCGAGAGCCCCGCGCTGGGCGGCCTCTCCTCGCTGCCGCCGCCCCGCCTCTCGCCGCCTGACTCGCCCTCCTCCCTCCCACGGCACACCAGGCAACGTCTCGCGGCACACTAGTGTGCCGTGGAACACCGGTTGGGAAACACTGCTCTAAACCAAAACTTCCCAAACGCCTCAACCTTTCCTCCTAGGCAAGTCACTCCACCCCCTTTCTGAACCTTTCTGAACTCTCCATTATCCTTTTGGAGGTGAGGCAACCACAGCTACGCACAGTAGCCCAAACATAGTTGCACCATTGGAGCGTATAATGGTATCACAAAATAATCAGTTTAACCTTCAGTTCCTTTTCCTAATGATCTCAGGCATGGAATCCCTATCCTTCCCCAAGCTGGTACCTTCGTGATCAGGCATAGGCAAACTCCGGCCCTCCAGATGTTTGGGACTACAATTCCCATCATCCCTTGCTAGCAGGACCAGTGGTCAGGGATGATGGGAATTGTAGTCCCAAACATCTGGAGGGCCGGAGTTTGCCTATGCCTGTTTGTGATGCTTGGGACTGCAAACTGCCCTCTATGCCCAAGAGTCCAACCTCTCAAAATACCCCATCAATACTAGCAGAATTCCAGCACCGTTTGCTAGTGCTATAAGGTCCACATATCTGAAAATGTGCAAGAATGTGCGTTTCCAGTGTGGTGTATGTAAATGGGCCATTTTAACCCCAGGTTGGGTGTATTGCATCCCTCCACCCGCTGCTTGTTTCCTACATTCACACAGTAGCTTATTTTGTTTTCCTGGTGTTTCCCTAACTGTTAATCTGAGCTTTCACACAACGTAAAAACCGCTATCTGAAATACAGCTCAACTTTAGCACTCATTTCTGTGTTGTGTACAAATGGGGTTCCCCACCCACTCCAGGGGGAAAGTAACACAGAAAGGAGTGCTCAACTTGAACCGCGTTTACGTCATTTGAAAGCTCAAGTATAATGCAGAAATTAAGAGGGAAATGTCAAAATAAACTGCCTTGCGAATGCAGCCGTTGACAGAATTCCCCAAGGGCACCAGGTTGAGGAAGGTTGCTCTGAATGTTAACAGGGGATCTGTGAAGCGGTCTGTATAATGCCCTGTGCTATTATTCCCTATAACTGCCATGATGAAAAGTGGCGTTGCCTCGTCAGGATGTTTATCCACAAGGCAGATTCGTAACTGTCACAAGGAGCAGGATTTTTCCAAACAGTCAGCTCTCCCCATAACAGAAGTATAGCAAACTTAAGCACTCCTTGTCCCTGATTAAGAGCTGCTGGCCAGTTTGCTATACTGTACACTGCTCAGATTCATTCACCTTTCCCGACCCCCCGCCATGCTGATGGGCTTTATATTGACCTGCATTGTTCCTGGATACTTCCTTATTGCATTTATGGCTGACCTTTCCTCCAAGGTGTCACTGTGGGTTAAACCACAGAGCCTAGGACTTGCTGATCAGAAGGTCGGCGGTTCGAATCCCCACAACGGGGTGAGCTCCCGTTGCTCGGTCCCTGCTCCTGCCAACCTAGCAGTTCGGAAGCACGTCAAAGTGCAAGTAGATAAATAGGTACCGCTCCGGCAGGAAGGTAAATGGCATTTCCATGCGCTGCTCTGGTTCACCAGAAGCGGATTAGACATGCTGGCCACATGACCCGGAAGCTGAACGCCGGCTCCCTCGGCCAATAAAGTAAGATGAGCACTGCAACCCTAGAGTTGGTCACGACTGGACCTAATGGTTAGGGGTCCCTTTACCCTTTACCTTCCTCCAAGGAGCTCATGGTTCTCCCTGATCTCAATTAATCCTCACAACAACCCTGTGAGGTAGGACAAGCAGTGACTGGCCCAACGCCACCCAGGGAGCTTCATGACTGAGTGGGGAATTTGAACCCTGGTTTCTCCCAGGTCCCTAGTCCAACACTCTCACCACTGCGCCATGCTGTTGCGGGCAGTCTGAAAACTCCCAACTGGCACAGGCTGTGCTACTGGTCAGTTTCTGATGTGGGCAACGATGGCCAGAGTGCATGGCACTGATTCTGGACCAGTTGCACTGATCTTCCAGGCTGGATTCAAAGTGCTGGTTTCAACCTTTGAAGTCCTAACGTACCAGTGATAGAGACTGGCAGCCTGGTTGGCACAGTTAAGAGAGTCAGAGTAGGACCTGGGAGAGACCTGGGTTCAAATCCCCTCCACTCGGCGACAAAGGTAATGAACGTGACCAAGTCAGATGCATTAGGCTCAATGGGTCTACTCTGAGTAGGACTACAGCTCCGCTCCTGGTAGTTTCTCAAGCTACTGTCCCTTTCTCCTCATTTGGCGAGACTGGCTGAATTTCCCAGCATCTTTTTCAAGAAATGGTGGGTTCAGTTTTTCACAGCTCTGCTAAGTTCATGATTTAGGCCGCAGTGGTTCTCAAACTGTGGGTCCCCAGATGTTGTTGGACTACAACTCCCAGCATCCCTGAGCTCTGGCCTTGCTAGCTAGGGCTGATGGGAGTTGTAGTTCAACAACATCTGGGGACCCACAGGTTGAGAAAGGCTGATAGGTTCTTGTTATTTCACTGGGCTGCTTCTGCTTGCTTTGGGGGTCAACTCAACCACCACCACCACCACCACCTAGATATCTGTGGAAGCCCTCGAGTCATCTGTTAAGCTGTTGCAAGTCATGGTGCAGGTGGAGGGGGCCAGAATGGAAGCCCCCTCCCCACACACAAGGGCAGGGCTTGAAGATGGAGCTGGAACTCATTGGGTGACTCCAGCAATGGCAACTTGTCAAGGGACAGAGGACGCTTCCCTTCTCACCACAAAAGCAGAAGCAGCTGCAAGAGGGACCCTAATAAAAATCGAGGCAGGCTCTCAAAAAATTACCGGTGCTCCCTCAGCCTTGTGATTTTTAATTTTCCTCTAATTTCAGGACTGCAGTGCCGATATAAAAAACCCCTTAGAAGTATTTTAGGGAGATGGTAATGGTCCCACACTAAAATAATTCAACCAACACTATAATTTTACTACCACCATCAAAATGAAATAATGGCTGTTTACTGTGTTACACCTTTCAGATGACCTTCATCTGAATACAAATTGTGGGCTCCCAAGCTGGGGGTGGTGATAGCAGGGGGGAGAAACAACTCTCGTTTTCCAGCGGCTGCAAAACAGAGGCTGTTTACTCAGGACTTACTCCCCCGCTGCAGAAGTGCACTGCTCCAATAGGATCTCTCTCTGTCTCCCTGGAGATGCCCATGTAAAACCACCCGCTGTAAAGATAGCTAGAATGGCTGCAGTTTTCCCCAAGAACAGAGAAAGCAGAAAGTGGTTGGCAACCCTATTTTATAATGCCAAAGGATGAAGGGCAGAGCAGAAGGCTTAGAAGAAAAGAGAGCCAACAAGGAAAATTTGGAGACGTCTTAGGGAAAGCCTTTCTCATTCTTGGGTTTGCATGTGTTATTGAACTACAACTCCCATCACCCCCACCACTGGCCATGCTAGCTAGGAATAATGGGAGATGTAGTCTGACAATGTCTGCGAACCCAAGGCTGAGAAAGACTGCCTGAGGGAAAGGACAACACAGGCCTGCGCCATGGAAAATAGCAGCCCCATCTTGGGATTCCCCCCCCAGCCCCTTTTCCCATTCGAGTTTTACCAATAGCAATCTGTCCAGGGGTCTTCTTGAATACCTCCCCCTTTCTGGGGTCATGGGAGGGTAGCAGTGCCTTCTCTGCAGTGGCACCCAAACGATGAAACGCAGCCTCACCCTAGATGTGTGGGCTTGACGCCATCATTTGTTCCCTTTTAGAAGAGATCTGTCCTGTTCTCTTAAGACCCTTTTGAGGTTCTTTGGCTGCCATTTTTATATAGCGGCTTGGCTCTTTTTTCTCCATGGCTTTACTGTTGGGAGTTTGGGGGCTTTGCATTCTGTTACTTCTTTCAATTATTGTAAACCACCTTGAGGGCAGCCCCATGAAAGGCTGGGCACAAAATCCTAATGAATTACTTTGGAGCAGAGGAAACTGCCTTGGGTACAGTGGTCCAGCTAGCTGAGGGCTGCCCACACTGACTGGCAGCAGCTCCCCAGGGTTTTAGGATGAAGACGTTTCTCAGTCCTACCTGAAGATGCTGGGGATTGAACCTGCCACCTTCTGCATGCAAAGCAGATGCTCTACCACTAAGCCATGGCCTTCCCAGGCCATTGATTACCTAGCAGGCCCCAAGACTGGCTGGGTGGCTGCTTTCAGCTACACAGTTCAACCCTTTTGCAAACCTGAGTTGGCAATGTGGCTGGTCCTTCTAGCAGAGCTCCTTCAGCTTCTAGGTACTGCATGAGAAGAGGGCTAGGAATCCCAGGCAGCACCTCCAGCTAAAAGACTTCTGCCAGGGCAGGATGTGGCCCTTACAGACAAAAGGAAAACTGTAGAGCGAGATCTTTATCCCCAGGCAGCTGGGCTCTACAGTCACAGGAGACAAAGGTGGTTCATAAGGGTATCGCCATCTGCAGCTCCTTGGACCTCCTGAGATGGTTAAGAGCCTAGGATCTAGATCCCAGGCAGGTGCACCTGACAGGATGAGGCCTACCTCCACCTCCTTCAGTGGAAGGCAAACAAGAGGTGCAAAGAGAAGAAGCCTGGGCTGGGACATAAACTGCTGATTTAGAAGGACGCAGACTTCCAAGGTCACACAGAATTCATCAACCCTCTGGCAGAAGGCATTTTTTTCAATCCCCAAAATTGTACTAGCCTAGTTGCCTTTGGGAGTGATCTAACCCCGGGTGACATCCACAAGGCGGAGAAGGCAGGTGGCGGATTGCAGAGATAAATACAAATTAAGAGATTACAGCCAAGGGGGCCTGAGTCACCAGTGGCTGTCCTTCCACAGAGGCGAATCCCTGTGTTGCCAGGAAACATGCAAGCTTGTTCATTTACAGATTGCGAAAGGACAAGTATTGAGAGGTTAGGAATCCCACCCTGAATGCAATATTCAGGGTGGTCACTGAAGTAGCCTCCGTAGCCAGGATGCAGGGGGCTTAGCCAAGCAAGCTCAAAAGGGCTCTAAATGTGACACAGCTTTCCCAACCAACCTGCTGCCCTCCATATGTTGTTGGACTACAACTCCCATCATCCCTGGCTATTGGGAGTGCTGCTTGCAAGGGCTGATGGGAGCTGGAGTCCAACAGGCTGGGGCAGTCTGTAATTGTAGCAGTTCCAAAAACTATTTGTGAGTTGGTATTGCGGAGAGGGGAAGCCTACAGCGCAAAAGGGGCAGAGAGCTGGTGGATCTGCACTGGGCCAGTGCAAACTCCTCTCAAGTGGCCCAGTGCAGCTTTTTAAGAACATAAAGAGGGAAGTGACATAGCAGAGCGGCTGAGGACCTGCACTGTGTGCAGAAGGTCCCGAGCTCAATTCCAGACAGCATCTCCAGGCAGGGCAGGAAGGGTCATCTGCTGGAAACCCCAGAAAGCTGCCATTCAGTGTTGGATGATCGTCTATCATGGAAGCTTTAGCTGAGATTCCTGCGTTGTGGGGGGTTGGACTAGATGACCCTTGGGGTCCCTTCTAACTCTTCAATTCTATAATTCTATTACAATACCAAACTAAGTGAATCAATGGCCTGACTCATCAGTATAAGGCAGCTTCCTATATACCTCAGAGCTCTGCAGCTGGATCAGGCCGAAGACCCCTCTAGCCCAGCCCTAGATCTCTCACAGTGGCCAACCAGCAAGGCTGGATTAAGACCTGTGGAGACCCTAAGCATGGAGAAGATTATGGTGCTCCCCAATGCTATATTTCCAGACAAAGGAAGTGCTGCAACTCACCCGGAATGGCTCTCTTGTTCTCTTAGAATGGCAATGGTGCCCACCTGAGAGGTGCCGGAACTGAGTTCCAGTGAGTTTTAGCTGAGGAAACAAAACACCCTGGTGCTCCCATATATAACTCAGAATAACAATTAAAAACAACAACACCAAATTACACAGCACACTATTTACATGTATATGTGTCACACACATACGAAAGAAGGGAGAAAAACAAATCCAGTACACATGATCAGAAGATCATCTCAGTAACGAAGAAGAGATTTCTTGCAGCGCATGGCAGGATCCGATTTCCTTGCATTATTTCGATCTACATGAGTACCACGGTGCCTGGTTTTGGTGGGGATAAGCAATAAAAAGAGAGGAAGGCCACCAGAGGGGAAGCCCACACAAAGAGGGCCAGAGTGAAATGAGTACATTGATGGAGGAACAGCTGTATTTGACATCTACGTCTGGCGCATGTTTAAAGCACATCGCCTGCACTTTGCCATTCATCCTTTCCACCGCCCCTTTGCAAGGTGGCAAATTTTTTACTAAAGACATTTTAAACTTCGCCGTCCTAGGATACTCAATGTCAACGTTTAAAAATGAAAGCAACCTAATGCGTCATCGTTAAGTACATTCTGAAAACCCGACAAAACAAAAAGCCCTTAAGAACGAAAGCACGAAAATAGCAGCAAAACACAAAACTGGCAGCAGCCAAACCAACTATGGAGGGGAGGGAGGAGGGGAAGCCTTCTTCCTTTTCCCGATGACGATTCTCCAACCAATGAATAATCCCAAAAATGCCCATTTGAAAACTAGCAAAAGGAAGAAGAAAGTGCTTAGTGAATGTCCCTTCAGTGGGGTTCAGGATTTGGTTGTGCTTACCTTACTTTCAAGGAGGGTGGCTGTGAGTCCCCTTCCTTTCAATCTACAAATAATCCCTCCAGTCCTCTGCATCCTGCAGCCCTCCCAGGTGCCCCTAGTTCCCTGAAAATCCCATAATACCCTCAGCTGGGCTTCCCTGTAATCACAGAGAGGCTGGGAGGCTGACTCTTATACTCCTAGCAGCTGCTTTTTGCTAGTTTTAAAAAGTGAGGACTTAAAAAAAAAGTGGGGAGGTGATTTAAACGGTAGGAAGGAATGGTTCCCTTAAAAACAAAATTGGCAAGCGCCCTGATTGAAGGCTCCCCATAGCCAAGTGTCCTGGTTTCCCCAAGCCCATAGGAAGATGTCATGAGGCAACTCCGCTTGGGGAAGAAGCTGCCTACAAACTGGGCTACGGACATCAAAGGATTCTCTCAGAAGTGAAATTACTTTTTTCCCCTGTGAAACGGGGTGCCCCAGGGACTGCGAAACAGCTCCAGTCTCCTGGGAGGGAGTCAAGGGAAAAACCAGCAGCAGCGTAGAGGCCTCTCCCAGGCAACGAAATAGGCATCCTTTCCTGTGTGGTGCCTTCTCACAAGAACAAGCATCTAGATCAAGGGAAGTAATAGTGCCACTGTATTCTGCTCTGGTCAGACCTCACCTGGAGTACTGTGTCCAGTTCTGAGCACCACAATTCAAGAAGGACACTGACAAACTGGAACGTGTCCAGAGGAGGGCAACCAAAATGGTCAAAGGCCTGGAAACGATGCCTTATGAGGAACGGCTAAGGGAGCTGGGCATGTTTAGCCTGGAGAATAGGAGGTTAAGGGGTGATATGATAGCCATGTTCAAATATATAAAAGGATGTCACATGGAGGAGGGAGAAAGGTTGTTTTCTGCTGCTCCAGAGAAGCGGACACGGAGCAATGGATCCAAACTACAAGAAAGAAGATTCCACCTAAACATTAGGAAGAACTTCCTGACAGTAAGAGCTGTTCGACAGTGGAATTTGCTGCCAAGGAGTGTGGTGGAGTCTCCTTCTTTGGAGGTCTTTAAGCAGAGGCTTGACAACCATATGTCAGGAGTACTCTGATGGTGTTTCCTGCTTGGCAGGGGGTTGGACTCGATGGCCCTTGTGGTCTCTTCCAACTCTATGATTCTATGATTCTAAGCTGAGGAGGAGGCGGGGGAGCCTGGAGACCCCAGCGCAAAAGGGGTCCTTCTGCATCTTCTTCGGAGGAGAAAAGGGGAGCCCACCTCCTTACCCACTTTGGGGCTTTGCAGAGACACTTCGCTGGCCACTCTCTGATTAAGCCAGCCTCCCATAAACTGCAGATGCTTTGTACAACAGTTCCCTAGTCCTAGGAGACTGAGATTGGTAAGAGTTGTAGTCCAAAACATCTGGGCAGCACCAGCTTGGGAAAGTCTGGATTCTATGCACCCCTGGTTCTGCATAGTGTCTAAAATTCATACAAATATACTCTCTGTGCATTGGGAAGTGGGGTGGGCAGAATGTTCCATGATAGTCCAGGAAGGCCTTTAGGAATACATGGCGATTTTGCCTAATTTTGCATCCAAAATAATTCCCCCTTTTTTTTAAACCATTTCCCACCAATTAACAAAAAATGAAATTGCATTTCCTTATTAAAGAGATAAGAACGTTTCGGTGGAATTTTCCTGGGTGGGGTGCCCCTTATTGGCTAAGGGTTGCTTGTGGGTCTCTGTTCTTTCATTCTACAAATCATCTCTTTGGTGGGCTACACTTCACAGCCCCCCTCCCCCAGTTTCCCGGGGGGGGGAGGCATGGTGAGGTGAACTCCTTCCCCATGGGGCTTTTTCAGGCCACAAAAGGCAGACATGGAGGGAGGCTACAGAAAAGTGTTCTGGAAAGAAGCACATTCGCTCCACCTGCAGCCACCTCCCAAGGCTATACCCTCCAACATTTCTCTGATGAAAATAGGGACGTCCCATTCCATAATGATATTTTTACTATTTATACCCCACACATCATACTGGGTTGCTCTAGCCACTATGGGCAACTCTCAACATATATAAAAACATAATAAAGCATTAAGCATTTTTTTAAAAAAACCACTTCCCTCTGGATTGCCTTCATACTGCTCGGGGGTCGGATAATTCCATACCCTCCAACATTTCTCCAGTGAAAATGGGGACATCCTAAGGAACAATGGGACCCTCCAGGAACAAATAAAAAACTGGGATGGTTTCTCTAAATCGGGGACGTCCCTGGAAAGTAGGGACACTTGGAGGGTCTGCAAGGCCACAAACTCTCTCTGAAATTTCCAATGAATTCTGAAGTGCCCTGAAAACAAGCAGGAAAATGGAAGAAGCATCTTTCCTGGAAGGAGGAAGCTTCTGAAAAACCAGAGGACAGAATTTGGCACAGCACTCGTTTAATCCTGGCCAAAGTTGGAGACTTGACATCACCTTTCCCTCGGTTAGTTTTTCCTATTTCAAGTGATGGAATGGGAGGAAAGCAAAGGAACTTCTAGGTAATTGCACTCACAGAATGAAGAAGGAGGGAGGAAATAGGGGTGGGGGGGACCAGTGTGCTATTATTCTCCTGGAGGCCCACCACCCGCCCCCAGTTCCATTAATTACTTCCAAGGGTTTTTTTTCACTCCCTCCCTTTCTTCACTCCTTGACACTCCCTGGAACAAGAAGTGTTACAAGCTGTGCTTGCCTCTGTGACTAAAGCAGCTGCAGCCATGCATTTGACTCTTCTTAAAGGGGAGATGCTTGAAAAAAGGGACACACACACACACACACACAGAGGGGGGGGGACTTCCTATGGCAACAGAGGGAGACAGACATGAAGAGCTCCTCAAGCACTTCACTACAGCTTTGATGTTGGTGATGAAAAGACATACGAAAAGGAAGAAGAGCGTCCGCAAAGGAGATCTGTCAGGACTCGAACCAGGAGCCCTGTAGGCAAGGCCTAATTCCCCGGGCCACCCAGACAACTAAGAAAAGGAGAGGATCTGTAAGGTGGCTGACAAGTGTCCTTAGACCACAATTGCCACCAACCAGAATAGCAGCCCTGCCCCCAGACTGGGCACTGAGCCCCACCCCCAAGGGCCAAATCCTGCCCACCAGATCCTAAGTTAAATAGAACCCTGCTATATCCTGTTTTCAGCAGTGGCCAAGCAGATGCCTCTGGGAAGCGCACGAGGAAGGCCCAAAGGCACCAGCCCTCTCCAGCCACTGGTGGGTGAACCTGTGCAGAAACCAGAGCAAAGGTACAATTTGCTGCTCCGCCCACTTTTGCCTCTGGCCCCGCCCACTGCTGGCATGTGACCCTCGGGAGGCTGGCCAGGAAGGAAATGCAGGGCTCTGGCTGAAATATATCTATACAACCTGTAATTTTAAATGTGTATGTAGGTTTTATTGTGTATATGTAATTATTGCTGGACTTTTTAAAAATGAAACTTCGGTGTGCAAGCATTTTTCTCAATAAAAAAGTCCCCATCACCACCACTGATATCTGGGTATTTGGGTGGGTGTTCTGCACTTGGAGGGTAGGGCAGAGAGGAAAGTGGTGATGCATTAAAGAGATCAGCGACTCAGCTACATTAGTCAAAAACCAGTGTTACAAACATGCAACACCAGATGGCGATGTGGAGCAGAAAACTTTTCTATGCAATTTTACATAGAGGTTTCCCTCCCCCCTTTTGTTAAAACAATTTAATTTGTTATTTATTTATAGCTTTTTTCTCCTGTGTGTAGATAAACCCCTAGAAAGAGAGCTGATACTGGGATCAGCAGCCTCTAGCTAGAGAATCATGGTTTTAAAGGGCAGGCTTTACCTTTTGCAGGCACACAGGTAAAAAAGAATGAAGTTGATGGTTGTAGGAAATATATAACTTGGATACAAACATTTCTAGTACCAGTCTGTCTAACTAGTCTAGAGGAGAGCAAAGCAGTCACACTTTCTCTTTTGTTCTCTTGGGGATAGTTAAAGATGACATCTCATTTTGCGGCCAACCCAAGAGAGAGAGAGAGAGATGTGAGACCGAGAAGGAATTTGTAAAACAGGATGCAACCTAGGAGGAACCGTCTGAACAACAAAGGGATAGAAATCTCAGCTCAAGAGGTTAAAGATACAGGGACAGTCGGAAAAACTGGATGTTCTTCACTCTATTGTTTTAATCCATGCAATTTCCACTTCTGCAAGTAGAGCTGCATGCAAACTTCCAGTACAACAGAGCTGGAGGATTGGAGCTCACTGGGGCAAGCAGGAAATCAAGGCAGAGGAAAGGGGGCAGGTAAGTCCATGGAGAGATGTTTGATGGGCAGGAAAGGCAAGAAGTTGGGTGCAGGAGAGTCTGGTCTGGGCAGGCAGCGGAAGGATCTGCAGAGAGGCAGGCCATGAGAGGAAAGAAGTTGGGGCATAAAACTGCGGGGGGGCACTTCAGGATGAGCTCCTCTCCAAGACGATCCATCAGGCTCCCTTTTCATTCCCACTGCTTGCTTAACAGCTGCCTGGCATTTCATTACAGACAATTCCTGCCTGCCTGTCCATTAGCCACTGGCTGCTTAATGCAAAGATCTTGAAATTTATTGGTGCTCTTTGGGTTAACGTAAGAGTACTCCGCATATATTTAAGCCTGCATTTGTAATTAATAGCCGTGCAATGTCACCCGGATGCCGCAAGCGATGTTTACATATTTACATTGGGGGGAAAGGGCCATGAGTCATCTTGGCGGGACTGTCGGCTCTGGCTTTATCTCTCGGATGTACTTTCTGGTCAATTTCACATCCCAGCAAAGGATTATGCCTGGCTCCCAGATTAGCATCGCCAGCAGTCAATTAACTCCACAGGAAAAGGGGGCTGCATGGGTGGACTTGAAACGCCTCCGCAACACAGGACAGAAGGCTCTGTGGCCAGCGCAGGTGGCCTGGCGCTGACGGTCTGGGGTTGCCTCAGCGCACTCCAAAAAGGAGCCTTGTCCACCAAGGCAGACATTTCCCCCTGCACTGGCAAAGTCCGGTTTCAGGGGCTGGAACAGTTGACAGGGAGATGGAACAAGAGGCAGAGACTTGGGATGAAGCTTGCAGCCCAGTGGCAGGAAATGCCAGCTCCTGGAGGCCAAGTCTGATGGAACTAGGAAGCTGCCTTATATTGAATCAAACCTTCGGTGCATCGACCTCAATACTGTCTACACAGACTGGCAGCAGCTTCTGGGGGTTTTAGGGAGGGAGCCTTTCATCTGGGGATGCTGAGCTACAGTCCTTTGAGATGGAACCTTCTCAAAAGAGGAGCCCACTGCAGACCCCAGAACCAGAAAGAAATTCAGTCTCCTCTTATTGATGTGCTCTGCCGGTTGTGTTAAGCGCACCCCTTAACACCCTGACTCCTGAAGTTTCACAGTGCATGGGATTGGCTGCAAACACCATTGGAGGAAGTGGATCAAGCTTCCTCAACATTGACCCTCCAGATATTTTTGAGACTACATCATCCCTGACCACTGGTCCTGCTAGCTAGGGGTCATGGGAGTTGTAGGCCAAAAACAGCTGGAGGGCTGAGGTTGAGAAAGCCTGAAGTGGATGGTGATGTAGTGGCTGTCTTCTTTAAGATGAGATGGACTGACCCTTGTTGGCTATGGAGGTGATTCCTTATGTATCCTTCTGATAAGTTGAGTGTGACTGTTTTGTCCCATATTCATGGGGCTTTGTATGCCAGCTCTGAGGCAGTGGGGGCTTTGAGGGATGTGAGTCAACTGGAGTCTCCCTGAAAGATCGCACAGGCTCCATGCCCCAAGGAAGAGGCCAGGGAGAGAGCTTGACCCTAGACTCTGTCCTTTGGGCTGGGGACTCAGACTCTTCCACCAAGGAGTCAGGTTTCATCACTCTGCAGCTGCCCAAGGATTAGCCTGGGAGTGCCAAGCAGCCAGGGCTGCAAAGCCCTCAAGTACCAGACAGGGCTTGACTTCTGAGGTGCTGAGTGTTGGCAGAGCAGCGTCCTTGGGAGACTATCGAGGGAGCTGTCCAGGGTCCTGTTGCTGTTCTCTGAAGCCTGTGAACTCTCCTCCTAGGCAGTCTATCACACAGGCTCACACCCCAGGCATGATCGGCTGGTCACTTCCTTTAAAGAAATGAGGTGGTGTGTGTGGCCTTTTCCCTTCCATCTAAGTGAGGAGAGCCCATTTGCTTATGTCACAAAGGGAGTGTTGCTGTTTCGGTACCCATGTTTGCACTTGTCATTTTGCAAGGGCCCTTTCGCAACCACTTTCTATTTAATTGTGACTGGCAATTATTCTGCAGCTTAAAGTCTTTTGCGAGAGAGACGAGAAGGAGCTCAACAGCCTGCCTGCCTTTACTGGGAGATCCTGAGATAATCCGATTCTCCTTCAGGATGACATTGTGGAGAGAGGAAAGCACTGCTTTAAAAACGAGAAGATGTTTTCTGAAATGTTTGGGGGGGAAACAAGACAAATTAGCCATTAAAAATTAATTTGGAAAATTACGACGCTTTGCTAATGGAGGCCACTTCGCACTCCCGATTCCCGCTTCTTCAGAGGCAGAAGCAAGGGTGGCCATTTCAAGCATGTCTTCTTCCATTTCATCAAAGCCTGGAAAGACGGAGATGAGTGTGTGCATGTGTTTCTGCTCGGCATCGATTCGCGCCCTGGCTAGATACAAAGCTTGGGATCCAAACCAAGCATGGAAGGTGATGGATGAACAGGAGATGCTGCATTAGCTGGTCTTGTCAACTTGTCACAGGCTGACCCTTTAAGTCCCACCCCTCCTTTCACACCCTGGCACAGCAGCAGCCTTTATTTTTGTAATGCATTTCTGTTCTGTTACTTAGTACAATGTCATTCCTGGTGTCTAAAGCTCCTGTCTTCTTATTGCTTGCTCAAACCTTCCCAATTCACAGGGCACAAGGCAGAGCCATCCTCCTTCCTTCCCTCCAAACCTAACAGAGCTGCAATTCCCAAAGGAGTTTAACAGTGGATCCCTCTTTCCAGGGAACTGTAGCTCTGTGAGGGGAACAGTGGTCTGCTAACAGCTCTCAGCATGTTTAACAAACTACAGTTCCCAGGATTATTTGGGGGAGACCCTGAATGTGTAAAGTGGGAGGATACTGCTTTAAGCGTAAGGGGTGGATGTGACCACAGACTCAAAACCCTCAGTCCACCTCTGGCTTTGTCAGAGCAAAGGGCTCGCTCGGAGCTGACCGTGGTGCTGAAATTGCTGCCTTGCTGTAGTAAGTGGGTTCCTTTGCCAAACCAGACACCAGTGCCCAAAAACAAAATTCCTTGGCTCAGAATGTGCTCCGAGGCACCCAGTTCTTAATTGTATCTTCATGCCTTTTGCAAACTGGCTCTGGTGAGTAGATCTTAGGGTTATAGTATAAGAGCAAAGTAGACCTGATGAGCCTAAAGTCTGCTCACCTCTTTTATATATTGAAAAGAGCAAAGCCCACTCGTAGCAATTGCATCAGGAACCAGCCTCGCTTATGCTCACCTGACTGCAAACCGGGTCCTCCGCACAATTGCTGCAAATGTTTCCCCAGCTCTCATTATTTTCAGAAAAGCTTCTAGACGCAGGACCAAGTTTGTGGAGTGAAGAGGGAGGGAAGGTGATTTTCTCAGAGAGCTTGGATGTCTTACAGAGGAATCCTCAGAAGAGCCCAATTTCCTGCCAATCTGTTCTCTCAGCAGCCCCTCAGTACATTGCTGGCTGGGCAGAGCAGCGTCTTTAGCATCCCACATTTGTTATGATTCCATGTTTTCAGTTGAAATGTCAGGTTGAACCCCACCACCACCAATTCCCAACACCCATTTTCAATTAAAGATGCAAAATACATTGTCCAGGGCTGTCTGTCCTGGACTGAAAAAACAGAATGGATGTTGGTGTGCTTGTTAGGTATCCAGTTTCACAGAACAAATTTGAACACCAGCTTGACACCACCACCCGTATCCATTTTCCTGGAGGCTGGGAAAGGTGCAATGCAGGCTGTGACATGATTTCATGAGCACTGAGATCACAATCTGACTTGGTGCAAATTGATGGCATTAATCTTTGGTTTAAGTTGATTCCCAAAGTACCCAGTGTGGGAACAGAGTGGAGAAAAGATGTGAAGCACATAGTTGTGCAATATATTTTGCAGAAAAGCAGGGTTATTTGCTCGTTACTTATAACACAACACCTTTATCTTATATTTATAAAACAATATATTCAGCGAGACCTCTTGATCATTGCCGTTTGCTTCTGGTAATACTTCTGGTATTGGAGAACCTTTCTGCTGAAAATATCCAGAGCAGCTTTCACAACCAGATGCCTTCCAGATGTTTCAGGCTGCCACCCCACCATCAGGCCCAGCCAACACCACCATATGATGTTGAAGCTGAGGAGAGCAGGGGCTGATGGGAGTTGTAGTCCAGAAACATCTAATGACACACCGGGTTGGAAACACTGCTCTAGAGGCCCTCCTGAGATGAATAAACATTGTGCAATTGCAAGTCTTAACAGCAAGTTCTTTTATGCAACCAATGACATTTTAAAAGTTCATACAGTAACCACCCTATTCAGAGATCTCATAGGATTTGCCAAATGGGTAGAGTCAGTGTTCTCATGAGAGAGATGTAAAGATGTCAACATTTCCAAACATAAATACTGAGCTGGGCTGTCCTTGAGAGATTTGCCCCACCACCAAGCACACAATCTCTCCTGTGGGCATCATCTGCCCAGGGAATAGCTGTGTTTCCTCAACATCTTATGGCATCGCTGTGAAGGACAATCCCGTTAGAACATGTCCAGCGTCTACAAAGCTTAAACCTGAAGACAAATGGGCAATGAAATGTTTGGTGGCTATGCTCTGCCACCACAATTGGAGGCAGGAGTGCTTCTGAATACCAGTTGCCAAAAACCACAGGCTGCGTGGGAAATGCTGCTCTTCTGCCTGAATCCTGCTTATGGGTCTCCCATTGAAGAAGCTGGTTGGCCACAATGAGAACAGGAGGCTGGATGAGATGGGCCACTGGCACAATCCAGCAGGCTCTGCTTAGGTTCTCATGAAAACCAACAAGGGACAGATGTGACCAGTTTCAGAGGTCAGTGCCCAGCAGATGCTACTACAAGCACCCCAAACAGCAGAACGCCAAACCTGGGGGGATACATTTTCAGAAGGAAAAAGCAATGTAGGTCAGTCACAAGCCGTGCCATAGAGCCTTCTCCATCTCAAAACAGACATTGCTTCAGTCATGTCTCAGGGTAGAAACTATTTCTAGCTTCTGCTGACGCACCATGCCGGGCATGTGAGCAAAATCCATTAGGCAAATAGTGGCTCTCTGTGCAGCTATGCCACCCAAGGAGGTAGTCCAAGGTGTGCGCCTGCCAGAGAGCTCCCTTGGCCTCCACAAAATGGCAATCGGGCAGATGTGCAACTGAAACGAAAGCAACAAGCTCAGAGCAGGACCAGTTTCCAAAGGGCACGGTAGACTTATCTCCCTCCTGGGGATGGAAGCAGAATCAGCTGATTCCGGTAACAGATGTAGCGATGTGCCTCACAGCTTTGAATCAACGGATGGAGCTGGCAGCCAGTGGAACAGCTTTCCCTTGCATCTGCGTGTGGGTGTTTCCTCTGACTAATTGTATCACTAATTCCCAAACTGACACAGAAATAACCAAGCCTGGCTGGTTCAGATCAAGTCCATTGCCTTGACTCCAACAATGGCAAATCCTTCCAGGTATCTTGTAAACAAGGCATGAAATCAAACACACACGCGCAAACACACACACACACACACACACACACACACACACACACATTTACAGAGGCTCATTGCTTCTAAACCAGGAGGTTCTGTTTAGAGGTGATGGCTCATATTGATCAACCTACTCTCCTCAATTGTCATGGACTGGCTAGATACCCAGGAGTGGTGGGAGGTGCCAACTGGGGAACCCCAAAGAGAACCTGCAGGGAAAGAAGACTCAGAGCCAGGTGGTTGATGGTGGGATGATGATGAGTGGCCAGAGGAAGAAGACCAGTCAGGAGGGGAGCTGGTCAGTCGGAGGGGAAGACCCCCTGGCATCTTCACCAAACAGACTCATCTCTGCCTCTTGGTTCCTTCTCCTCTCCAGCCTCTCTTCTGGACTGCTCTCTGCCATAGCCTCTTCCTGCTCACTAAACCCTATTGCCCCTTCAGCTTCAGAGCCCTCCTTCTCCCAGTCTGTTCCCTCTTCTCCCTCTGGCATGAAGCAGAAGGAGCAAAGACAGGCACGGCAATGGAGTCTTAGATTTATTCCACTCTTCAGTCAAGGCGGCGAGGGAAGGCTTCCCAAGCAGCTTGCAAATGTCAATTGAAAAGACATGACACAAAAGGAAAAAGAATTGGATGGGCGGAGGAGAAAAGCAAGCTCAGGCACTATTTTGTAGTTACAGAATTCTTGTAATGGCCGGCTAGAATGGAATGATTTCAAGCATAAGAGGCACCAAAAGTTGATGATCTGCAGTTGCATCTCTTCCCTGCTCTCCAGCAGCCTGATGGAACAACTGTTCCCTTTTGTCTAATAACCTCTTTCAAAGCCACATAAACACCATTGGCATCAGCAATACATAGTAAAGAGTTTGCAGTACTTAGGGAAATAAGTGGTTTTGGTAGGTTGGGAAAAGAAGATTTATGGCATCTCCCCACCATAGAGTTTAACAGGCATAATGAGGTGAGACAAAGAACGCTGTCTATTTGAGATTGGAAACCCTTTAAAAGAACTGCTCAAACTTCATTAGATTTGTGGTTATAATTTCCTTGTGTCCTTGCAATCACACTTCTAATCTGTAAATATTGGAAGAAAAGTACTTGCAAACAAAATGGAAGAGGAATTAGGGGAAGAGATCTCCAAATTGCAATCCCAGTTTCAGGCGGCAAACAGGCCTGTAAAATGGACCCAAGGCTTTCTTCAGCAATGGCCTTGAAAGACAGCAGTTGTAAGATACCATGTTAAGTACCACCTTGGGTTTTTCTTCCTTTAATGTACCCATACAACTCTGAAAGATGCTGCTTTTGTTGTTATGAGGCCAACACAGACTCTTGTGGAACTGAAAATCGTCTTTAAAATATATTGGCAAAATATATGAGGACACCCAAGGGCAGTAAGCCGTAACAAGGTACCATTCCATGCACAAGTAATTAACTTGGGCTCTTTTGAGAATGGTGTGGAAGGAGGCGCGGACAATGGACAGGGAAGTTGAAATGCATGCTGCTTGCGAAATACTGAAAAGGTGACGCCTGTTGTGGAGGGATGGCTATGGCAGCCTTCTGCAGCCTAGTGCCCTCTAGAGATTCTGGACTGCAACTCCCATCAGCCCCTACATCATACGTTCATGCTGCCTAGGCCTGCTGGGAATTGTAGTCCAAAACATCTGGGTGAAGTAAAGCTTGGCCTACGGTGCCCTCCACTCTGGGAGTTTTATGCCAAAGGGAACGTTGAGACACAAACTCTTCATTCAAGTCAGCTGTTTCCTGCAACGTGGAGGCTCTTTGCTGATTACTGGAATAATATCAAGCCAATTGGCGAGGGGGTGGGGGTGGAAACAGCAGCCTCACTTTAATCATTAAAGTGCTCTTTACGTAATGTCTAGAATGAGCTATTTTTCTGGGTCATATTTTAAGAGCCACGCACGGAGTCTTCAGTTTCGTTTCAGTAAGTTGCTCTACAGCCTGCCAGTGGTGATGTGCTCCTGGCAATCGTCAGAAACATGCTTGCTTGCTTTGGCTTTTGGGGTCCATTAGCCCATCTCACTGCACTTTAGCCAGTTATGGGGGCGCTGCTGCCACCATTATTGATTGCTGCTTGTTGCATTGATTTTAATGAACTTGCATTTTAGTGGGTTGCAAACCGCCTCAATGTTACTTTTTTGGCGAGGACAGGTGGTTTATAATTTGCTTCAAATGAAATTAAAACTATTTTTTAAATAATAATAATAATTTTATATACTGTATATTTAAAAATTGGGGGGGGAGGGGAATCTGAGCTACGTGGCACTCACAGGAGGTGCGAGAACTTTGGCTGCAGCAAAAGTCATTAGATTCCGTGGCTCCCCAGCCCTCTTTGCGCAATTACAGTGGTACCTCGGGTTACATACACTTCAGGTTACATACACTTCAGGTTACAGACTCTGCTAACCCAGAAATAGTGATTCAGGTTAAGAACTTTGCTTCAGGATGAGAACAGAAATTGTGCTCCGGCAGCGCGGTGGCAGCGGAAGGCCCCATTAGCTAAAGTGGTGCTTCAGGTTACAAACAGTTTCAGGTTAAGTACGGACCTCTGGAATGAGTTACCACTGTATTTGTTTAACAAAATTTATATCTTGTTTGGATTGCAATAAAAGCTCTAAGTGGTTTACAAGGAATAAGTACCTAAAATAAAGCCGCAGAAAGGTATGCAAAGGCAAGGCAGGTGAGAACTCAGTTCTGGCCCCCATAATTATTCCATCCGTTCCTGTCTCATCTGGGCTTTCAAGGTTGTCTTTGCAGTTGTCTTTGGACACCATGTTCCAAAGCAAGCCAGTGTTTGGAGGCAAGGATATCAGAGGCCAGCAGCCCTCAAACAGGCAAGGAACCTTCTTACATGTCCAGCTCGAATCCTGTGGTGACAGATGATAAAGACTTACTTTGCATGCCAAAGGTCCCAGGTTCAACCCCTGGATTCCCCAGGTAGGGCTGGGAGTGTCCCCTGCCCCAAACCCAGTAGAGCTGCTGCCAGTCAGTGCAGACAATAGTGCGCTAAATGGACCAATGGTCTGACATTAGAAGGCAGATTTCTATATTCCTATGTTCCTTTGCTTGTCCCTCTAAGGTAGAAGAAAGAAAGGAGGTGCTGTGAAGGAAGCATGGTGGGTACCAGAAGCCAAAAGGGGCTTTTTTTAGGTGTGCTAGTTTAGCAATTTTGGATAGCCATAGGGAGCTGCCTTAGATACTGAGTCAGATTGCTGGTTCACCAAGCATATCTACTGGCGGCGGCAGATCTCTAGGGTTCCTGCCAAGAATCTTTCCCAGCCCGGCTTGGAGATTTTGCAACCTTCTGCATACCCAACAGCTGGTCTGCCACTGAGGGATATGGGCCCTTCTACAGCACCCTTCAACCAGAAGACCCCAGACCCCTTCCCAAACAAAACAATGTGATAGACACAGAGCACATCAATAAAAAGCACACAGCTGCGTGGATACAACACTGCAATGATTAGAAGACAACATCAATCAGAGGAGGACCACAGCACAGTGGCGCAGCGCGAATCTGGTATGGTTTGCACCCTAGCACCTTCCGGTTAAAAGGATCTTGTGTAGCAAGGCTGGAAAAGCCCTCCAAGAGCCACTCTCATTGCCCATTACAGTAGCATCCTCCAGATATTTTGCACTAGAACTCCCGTCAGTCCCAGACAATGCCACAACGTTGTGTGTTTGGAAGAAGAAGAAGAAGAAGAAGAAGAAGAAGAAGAAGAAGAAGAAGAAGAAGAAGAAGAGGAAGAGTAGTAGTAGTAGTAGTAGTAGTAGTAGTAGTTTGGATTTGATAGCCCGCTTTATCACTACCCGAAGGAGTCTCAAAGCGGCTAACATTCTCCTTTCCCTTCCTCCCTCACAACAAACACTATGTGAGGAGAGTGAGGCTGAGAGACTTCAGAGAAGTGTGACTAGCCCAAGGTCACCCAGCAGCTGCATGTGAAGGAGCGAGGACACGAACCTGGTTCCCCAGATTACGAGTCTACCACTCTTAACCACTACACCACACTGGCTCTCCAGTTTGGAAGACCCATTCTGAGCCCCTCGATCCAGGGCAGAGGAAACCGGCCAAGGGATTTCTCGGGGTTTTATGCTGTGGCCAGCACATTTCATATTTAAGCCAACCTCAAGCCCCTCTCCTCCTGGGATCCTCAACCCCTTAAGATTAATTCCTGCCCCCTCCGTGTACCACCACAGCCCAGTTTATAAACCACGCCACATCTCCCAACCCTCAAGTCCCTTGGAAAGCTGGAAACCCGCTTTGATCAATTTCACTGACCAGCCTGAAATGCTAAAATTGTGAATGGTGTCACGCCCCAAAGTGCTCCCTTTCCTGGAACAGGGAGAGGAGGGGTTGCCTGCAGAAGCTTCTCAGCTCTCTGGACACTTTGGCTCATTCTAGGCACTGTTTTCTGACATCGCTGCAAGCAAACCCAGCCAAGTTCACTCCTACACACACACACACACACACACACACACACACACGGCACTCCTCAAAGGTCCACGTGGACTTGAGGGCTCAACAGATGCTTTTGCCCGCCCCCCACAATCACGGCAGTCACCTTCAGGGACATTTTCTACAGCAGCTGGAGATTGTGTGTGCGTGGAAAGGGGCAAAGAAAGCAAACAAGTAGTTTAGTAATAAATGCAAATGATTTTAATTGACTGCCGAGGCCAAAACTGCATTGCCAATTGAGTTTAATATGGATCATATTTAGATTTGTAATGAAAGTAATGTCTCTGGTGCTCACGGACCGTGCCATGCGGCGAGAGGGTGACCTAGAGGGAAAGCTCAGAGTCCTGCACCAATTGAGGGGGAGGCCACAGATTTCGGAGAACAATTCTCTCCCCTTTCTCCGAGGACCTTGGGAAGTTGGAAACGCAGCACCCACCAAGTGCCCCCCCCAGAAGGCAGCCCCCCCACACACCCACACACCCCTGGGCCCTTCGGACAAAACTCCGCTCAGCCCTTCCCCTGCCGTGATAGTCACGGTATGGATTTCAGCAAGTCGCAAATCCAGCCAGACAATTAGTCCTCGTCCCCTTGCCGCTAGCTCCAAATTGCCTTCCATATCAAATTCAGGCTCCTTGACTTCACCTCCAGTGCTCGGCTCCTGCTACCTTGCTTTGCAGATAAACAGGACAGTGGCCGTCACGTCCTCCAACGTCGTAGGAAGACAGAGGAAGAATTTGGGGCATCCTCTCCCCAGGGGGTGTCCGTCATGCGCCATCTTTATATTCTTTCCACAAGCTAGCAAAAAAAAAGCCCAGAAGCTCTACCCCCTTACCCCCAACCCACCCAAGGAAAGTGTTTTAACGAGTGCTTGAGTTTATTTGCCGCCGTCAGAATGATTTCTTACGGTGTTTTTATGAAATTATCGTTTTATCGAGTTTTTAAGAGCATGTTTAGCTTTTCGTGGCATCCGGAGCAAAATAATGAAAGGGTGGCCCGTTTTAAAACAAAACACTGCATAAGCCATCTTTACAACAGCCAGCAATAGCTCTGGAAAAGCTGGAAGCCTGAGCAAGCAGCCTGGGAGCGGAACAGGGACTCAGGAGTGCAGGGGAAATGGGAGAGTCTGGCCTTGTGAGAATACCTTGCTCTCTGCCCAAGAAGCCAGGCTAAGAGAGTCCCAGAGAGCCTGGGGGAAATCCAGTGGGAGATACCTAAATCCCCTTTGTGTAAGGTAAAGGTAAAGGGACCCCTGACCATTAGGTCCAGTCGTGACCGATTCTGGGGTTGCGGCGCTCATCTCGCTTTACATGTGGCCAGCATGACTAAGCTGCCTCTGGCGAACCAGAGCAGCGTACAGAAACGCTGTTTACCTTTCCGCTGGAGCGGTACCTATTTATCTACTTGCACTTTGATGTGCTTTCGAACTGCTAGGTTGGCAGGAGCAGGGACCGAGCAATAGGAGCTCACCCCATTGCGGAGATTCGAACCGCCAACCTTCTGATCGGCAAGTCCTAGGCTCTGTGGTTTAACCCACAGCACCACCCGTGTCCCATCCCCTTTGTGTAGATAACTTTTGGCCACCTGAAGAGGAGGCACTGACGAGCTCTCTTTTCTGCCAACTAGGTTGCACAGCAGTGTGGGGATAGACATACACCCTGACAAACACTCCACCTATAGACTCCCTGGCCCCACCTTGAAAGGTTTACGTCATAGAACTGTAGAGTTGGAAGGGACCCCATGGGTCATCTAGCCCAACCCCCTGCAATGCAGGAATCTTTTGTCCAGTGTGGGGTTCAAACCCATGACCCTGACAGCAAGAGTCTCGTGCTCAAACGACCAAGCTCATTTTCCTCACAAGCACCTTTTTCTTTCCATTCAGGTATTGGACATTTGTAAATGTTACGTTTCCACGCAACACCTCACTTAACGGCTATCTCTAGAATCAAAGCATCACAGAAACAGAGGAACCTCCCTTGGTTGGTCCAGCCCTCCTGGGTGACAGGTGGAGGACATTCCCAGACTCACCTGGAGATGCCGGGAATTGAATTGAGGACCCTCTACATGCAAAGAAGATGGCCTCCCACTGAGCTAGGGTCTCCCCCCTCCACTACAGCCCAGAAAGCTAAGGAGAGCAGCAGTATGGCAGCCTCATGAACAATGGGTTAAGTGCCACCATTGGCTACATCTTCAGTATCCCCACAAGCATGGTCTGCATACACTTGGCACCATGGCCATGCATGGCCCTGGTGCCGAAATTTGTAGTTGCCCAGCCCATTCATGGCAAATTTTGTGGGTGCTCAGGCCCCCAGGGCCCCCGAGACTCAGCATCTGTGTTGGTGGCTGCATGGAGACCCATCCACTTGCTTCATCCCAGAAGCACATTTGAGAAGACAGTCCCCAGTTGTCTGCTCCCAAGCAGAGGCAAGCAAAAAGACCCCCCCAAATACCTGACCTCACCAAATGGCCATGTAAATTCACTCCAAGCTACATCCCTTTCCCTTCCCCCCTCCTCAAAAAAGGAGGGGGCGAAATACAATCCAGCTACTGAGACGGGAGCTTTCATTGGCTGCTTCATCTTACAGCTTACATTGCATTCAAATATTCTCCACCCCACCCCACCCCACGGCACCCCCAGAAATCCTCGCGTAAAATTGCCAGCATTCATTTTGAATTCTGACAGCCACGACAGCGCGGGAGACATCAAGGTCAGGAGACCAGCGTGATTCGAGGCAATCTGTACCTCTTAAAACAGTGACAAATATGTTATTTAATTTTAATGAGCTTTTTTGCATCTCAAATCTAATTACAGCATTATCAAGTACTGCTTTGAACTGCAGGTGGCTTCTCGTTACTTCCATGGCGGCTGCTACAAGCCGTTTTTCGTGAATACTAATAACTGCTTAATTTTACTATAATTTTTTTTTGTAAGAGAAAGAAACAAAGGATGACTGGGGGTGGGGAGAGAGAGAGAGAGAAGGACGTTTCCTTGAGCTTTCGAAAGCAACGGCAGGATTCCTTAAGGGGTTAAATCCTGCCACTGAGCTGAAGGACAAGAATGTAAGGCCTGGTTGCCCAAGAGGGTCAAATAGAAGAGAACTGGAGTTATGGGGTACAGTTATGGGGTACCCCAAAGGTTGCAAAGGAGCTACCTGGCTCCCTTTCTTCTCAATAGCTTCCTATTCTATATACAGAGTCCTCCACCCTTGTGCTAATGGAGAACTTTGTAGCTGACAGATCTTCTAAGTGACAAATCTGTGGGGTGTAATCTATGGCAGCAGTCAAGTACAACATTCCTTATCTGCCTAGAGTGGACACAGACAGGAGGATGTTGATCCAGTCAGTTGAACTTCCTATTACAGAAAAGGTCCAATCATGCAGCCACCTTCCTTCTCTTGACTCTTCTTCTTCCTCCTCTTCATGCCATGCTCTCCTAATACTGATGTATTTTGCTGTCTGCTGACGCTCAGGCACCAGAACATGGGCTCATTCCCATATGGGATGAACGCAAACCCTCTTCTGTAACTCTAAGCTAAATCCTGCCTTCAAAGATCCAACTGTGAACTGAATGTGAGTAAACTTCTTATTACTTCTAAAAGAAGCTCCTTATGTCTTTATTCTTTTTAGGAGGGATAAAAGGGCTCTTACCAGGAATATACTCCAATCTGAACAATGCCAGATTGGATTGTTTAAGAGATTCAAATGAATCTACCAACTAGCTTCCTGCTATATATTGGGGAATGTCGCTCTGCTGCTGACTCACAAGTGTGAGTTAGGAAGGATACTATTAAATCAATATATCCTCTCCTAGTATCTACAACATTCCCACAAGATCTTCTGAGAAATGCATGAAGCCATTTATGCTGTCTCCTCGGACTGGCAAGTGGTTCTCCAGTTTCTTGGGCAGGAGTTTTACCCAGCCCAACTACAACAGGAATCCCAGGGAATTTTTCTTACACTCTCCCACTGAGCTGTGGCTCTCCTAACTGGGGAGAATGGAGTGGCCAGCTCCAGTATGACAATCCACTGCAAAAAAATTGCCTACAGGGAAGGGCAGGCTGGTGTCAGGGACCAAGTCCCAAGACTCAAGGAAGCAGGACAAGTACTCTCTACTTGATGGCTACTGGGTTTTGAAATTCATAGTGTTATAGGTTTGAGGGGGGTCAGTCTGGATGGTATCTATGGGTCCCTTCCAGGTCTGGATCCTGTATCCGGTGATGTTTTGAATGTAGTAGAAGAGGCTACTGAACCAGCTGATCCAGTTCTTTAGTTAAGGTGATGGCCTTGATGGGCCGGTGAAGTACTCCCATTTACATGTTGAAAAAGGTTGCCTTGGAGACAAATGGGCGGGCCTTTTCCCACCTCCTAAGGCTGGATTCCACATCATTCTAGGATGGAGAACAATAAGCCAAGGGTGCATGTGCTGCTTGTGAGAGTTTGGCTGATGCCAGAAGCTACAAAAACAGAGACACATCTTACTCTACGCTGGACCAAAAGCTGTGAGTTGGGGCTCCCCTGGACTCCTAATGGGGAACCAATATCTGTTGAAGTGTTAATGCTGTGAGCCCCTCCATCCTCTGCTAAGTTGTATATATGTGCAGCTAAAAACATATATCTGTAAGTCACCACAGTCTCCGTGGACCTTCAGTCCAACAAAACAAAACCCCAAGTAAGTGCTGGGATCCCAGGAGTCTCTCAGAGATTGGGGTTGCATGTAACAATATTCTTTTTGTATTAAACCAGCAACTTCAATAAAAGCTCAACAACTTTGGTCGGCCCTCACGCATGTTCACTTCATCAAATCCGGCCCTCTTTGAAAAAAGTTTGAGCACCCCTGTATTAAACACATTCATGGGGTGTGTGCGTGTGTCTCAATACAACACACGGCATTGACTCATCCCTCAACCTGGTGTAGCCCACAGTTGTGCATCATGTTAGCAAGGATGCACATGCTCTATGGGAGAGTTGAGGCAGGCACCATTACGGGCAGCTAGATCATAAGAACATGAGAAGAGCCTGCTGGATTACCCCATCTAATCCTGCATCCTGTTTCCACGGTGACCAACCATGTTACTCAATGGGGGGGACATAAGAAGCGCCTGCTGGATCAGGCCAGTAGCCCATCTGGTCCAGGATCAGTGGACAACCAGATGCCTCAATGGGAAACTCTCAAGCAGAAGCTGAGCACTAGAGCAACCCTTTCCCTCACATGTGACTCCAAGAAACTGGTACTCAAGAGATATGCCCTGCTGTTATGAGGCCCCGGTCATTAATTTCCAGGAATCCATTTGAAGAAGATCACAATGGAAGAGAAAATGCAGCTAGATCCAGCAAGACCCAGGTGAACAGAGACTGGGTGGCTTTAGCCAAGAACTGCCCTGAGATCAACAGCTGAAGGGCAGCAACCAAATACTAAAAAATAATAATGTGCCCAGGTGTTCACTGGCTTTATTTCAGGGGGTTTTTTGACAGTGGTGCCAACTGGGCTGTGCATGAAAAAATCCTCGTACGTGGGATTTAGATAAAACATTCTTAATGGTTTATGTTTAAGAATCATATGTTATCTGTCTCTGCCAACATGCAAAATAATGTTCAGAATCATACCATGCACTGGCACATGTTCCTCAAAATTTCAGTTTCCAAAGCTTGACACCTTTACCCCCAAGCTCTCCTGGGCATTGTATTCAAGCATGCATGGAGTTTCACATTTATCTCTATAATCCCAAACCCTAGCAAGAGGACCAGTAAACCATAAGGTGAAATGATCAGGTTTTGAGCAGCACCTAAGAACAGGGGAAGCTGCCACACTCTAATGCAGGCCTATTATTATTATTATTATTATTATTATTATTATTATTATTCAGTTGCCTATCAACCTGGTTCACACCACTTGTTATTACTACAGTTTCTAAATAAAATGCAATGGTCATGGTCATTATCAATGAAGACAAGGGACTGGGCTGCAACACCAGAGTCCAAAAGGAAAGCCAGGCAGATTCCACAGACCTCCTCTCAAACATTGCAAAGTTTGTGTGTTTTCTTTGCCCCCTTGTCTTTTTCTTTTTCTTTTCAATTCACTTGATTCTGGGAAAGGAGAGGTTGTGGGAAAGAATTATCACTGCTCCATAGACGCCCTCTTAATTCTTCATTCCCTGAGATTTAAGTGGATTATCTCCAAACGCAGAAGAGAACTTTTCTCGTGTTGTTTCTTTTGAGTTATGCTCCCATAAATTAGCATCCTGCCAGCAATCAGGTGGCTCCGAGGGGAAGTCCGGAGCAATATATGGCGGGACGTGGAGAGCTTTCTCTTTCCGAGAGCAGACAAGCGAGCCTGATTGCAGGTGCCATATTTTCCTGGCCTCACTATTTACAGCCTGAATCTTTCCGTGGGGAGCTGCAGAGCCCCATTAATAACCAGGACTTAGAAAGACAGTGCCGGAACAGTGGCAGCAAAAGCCAATCCATTTTGGAGCCTGGATCAGGAACAGGCAGCGCCTGCCCACGGCCCCACGAAGCTGAGCTCCTCCTGAACCACGAAACACTGTAGAAAATCTCGATTTAGCAAAATAAAGAGGGAATAAATCTGGGCAAATGCATCGCTGAGCAATTTATTCCAAGAAGCAAGCAGGAGCTCTCTCACCGGAGAATGGGGTGGGGGGGATGGCCATGATGAGTGGATGATGAACCAAATGAGCCCCCAAGTCAACTCAGATCATACCTGGGTAGGGAGAAGGAAGGTTATGCGGGGTTTCAATTGGCAAGTGTATTTCCTGTAAGAAAAAGGGAAGAGCCCGAGCTCAACGGTTTGCATGCAGAAGGTCCCATGTTCAATCCTGAATGGTATCTCCAGGTTGGGCTGGGAAAGACTCTCGGTCTGAAATTCTGGAGGCAGTGCAGGCAATACTGAGATGATCCTCCATTCAGAACCATGATGACTGGAATCTTGCTTTATTTATAAGAAAAGGCTTGTACCTAGGTGGCAGAGCATCTCCTTTGCATGCAGAAGGCCTTGGCATCTCCAGGTAAGAGCAGGAAGGACTCCTGGTCTGAAATCACAGAGTGCCACTACCAGTCAGTAAAAAGCTGGGTCTGATTTGGCATAGAAGGCAACTTTCTGTGTTCCAATCTGTCAATGCCAGTCTCAGTTTCCTGATACCTCTCCTACAATCCTCTTGCCATGTGGGAAGGAGCAAAGAAAACTAAGCACCCCCAGGGTGGGGAGACAGGTGGATTGGGCCTTTAGCCTTGCACCTGACTTAAGAGATTTTGATTAATTTCATCCATGTTTGCTCTGGTCCGTGACTTACAAACAGTAACAAAAATTATTCAACGTTTGACAAGAAAATGCAGTGCATTGCAAGCAAAAAAACAAACAAACCCACACATCGCATAAAAATGCAGATTAATGAAATGTACTCGGATTTTGCAACATTTCCCGAGCTCAATGAAAAGAGGCACTCTGATCAAAGCACAAGAGATTTCCAAACTAAGTGCTTTCACAGAGAAATTGCTGCTTGAGTTTGACATGTCCGTCTTCATCATCATCCATTGTTCAACCACAGGTCACGGCAATCAGAATGTGTGTACACACACACACAATTCAGAACATCAGGAGGTTTTCAATGAAACTTTCAGCAAAACTGTCGAATCAGCAAAGCCGCTTGAAAATTCAGCACACGCTCAGACACACACACACACACAAAATATCTTCGTTCAGGAAAGGCTACACCCTCAGGGGACACCCCCACCATTTCACCGTCTCCGGTTTCTCTAATGTGCTGCTACATCCATTCACAAAAAAACCCTAAGAAACAGACATCCATCAGATAACTTGAATGAAAGAGCTACGAGGAGCAGCTGGGCGGGGGCGGGGGGAGGAAATTCAGCTTATGACCAAACCCAATTCCATTCCATTCTGCCAATACATTTTCAGCCCCTCCTTACTACAGGGATCAGAGTAACTGGAATTGAAAACAGCAGCTTTCCAAGAAAGATAACAATATCCATAAGTTAAGAAACGGGACGCTGATGCAAAAACCAGCGTGCTCCAGGGCACTTGAGAATGGCTCCCTCTAACAACATGGGGATCTGACCAGCGGCCCAATCTAGTCCAGCATCCTGTTCTCACAGTGGCCAACCAGATCCATCAATGGGAAACCCGTAAGCGGGACCCGCGTGGAATAGAAAACTCTGCCTGCTGGTGTTCCTAGCAACATATATCTGTAAATCACCACAGTCTCAATGTACCCCCCAACCAAACCAAACCCTGGGTAAGTGCTAGGATCCCAGGAGTCTCTCAGAGATTGGGGTTGCATGTACCAATATTCTCTTTGTACTAAACACATTCATGGGGTGGGTGTGTCTCAATACAACACACAGCATCGACTCATCCCTCAACCTGGTGTAGCACACAGTTGTGCGTCATATTAGCAAGGATGCACATGTTCTTTAGGAGAGTTGAGGCAGCCACCATTATGGGCAGCTAGTTCATAAGAACATGAGAAGAGCCTGTTGGATTAACCCATCTAATCCAGCATCCTGTTTCCACAGTGACCAACCACGTTACTCAATGGGGGGACATAAGAAGAGCCTGCTGGATCAGGCCAGCATCAGTGGACAGCCAGATGCCTCAGTGGGAAACCCTCAAGCAGAACCTAAGCACATGAGCAACTCTTTCCTTCACATGTGATTCAACAATGCTATTCAGAAGCCTCACTACCACTGTGGAGGTGGAGCATAGCAATCATGGCTGGAAGCCACAGATAGCCTCCTCCTGCTCCTCCTCCATGAATTTGCTAACCGTCTTTTATAGCCATCCAAGTTAGTGCCCATCGCTGCCTCTCGTGGGAGTGAGTTCCATAGTTCGGTTGTCTGTGGAAGCGAGTTTCTTTTATCTGTCCTGAATCTTCCAACATTCAGCTTCTGGCCAGGATCGATGTGCAGTGCTGCACCACACTGAAAAGACTCCTTTGAAGATGTTGCAACTGGAGTGGCAACCCAGGGCAATGTCCTGCACTTCTGTCTGGAGCAATGAAGCCACTCAGATAAGGAGCTTTCAGAGGACCTGGAGGCCTTCCTGGCTCTCAGCCGGGTCCTGATCTGAGCCAGTGCTTTCATGTACTTCATGCTCCTCCCGAGTAGCCTCACAGGCAGGGCACTACCATGGCAGCTCTGAATCTCCTGCCTGGCTCTCCATATTCTCTCCTCCTGTTGTCCTGGGTGAGAGCCAGCCAGGAAGTCAGGTAGCTGGTATGGGGACACCCCACCACCACCCTGGGGCAATGATGTCCAGCTCCAAGGGCTCCTTGGCAATGGGGAGATTTGCTGCCCCCTCTGGGAAGAGCCCCAATTTGGGGCCTGCTTAGGATTGCCAATACCACACTCACTTCCTTCCACCTATATGAAAATAGGAGACTGAGAGGAGATATGATAGCCATCTTCAAATATCTCAAGGGCTGTCCCATGGAAGATGGAGCAAGCTTATTTTCTCCTGCTCTGGAGAGTAGGGCTTGAACTAATGGCTTCAAAGTTGCAAGAAAGGAGATTCCGACTAAACATTCAGAAAAACTTTCTGACAGTAAGAGCTGTTCAGCAGTGGAACAGGATCCCATGAGAGGTGGTGGACTCTCCCTTCTTGGAGGTTCATAAGAGGTTGGATGTCCATCTGTCATGGATGCTTTAGCTGAGATTCCAACATTGCAGGGGGTTGAACTAGATGGTCCTTGTGGTCCCTTTCAACTCATGATTCTATGAGATTCTATGATTCTATGATTCTACAATTCTACAATTTTACAATTCTACGCTTCTATGATGCTATGGTGCGGTTGCACCAGTAATAATAATAATAATAATAATAATAATAATAATAATAATAATAATAATAATAATAATTTATTTGTACACAGCCCATCTGGCTGGGTCTCCTCAGCTACTCTGGGCAGCTTCCAACAAAGATTAAAAATACATTAAAATGTCACACATTAAAAACTTCCCTGAACAGGTCTGCCTTCAGATGTCTTCTAAATGTCAAGTAGTTGTTTATCTCTTTGACATCTTATGGGAGGGCGTTCCACAGGGTGGGCGCCACTACCAAGAAGGCCCTCTGCCTGGTTCCCTGTAGCTTTGCTTCTCACAGTGAGGGAACCGCCAGAAGACCCTCGGTGCTGGGCAGAACGTCTGGGCAGAACGATGCTTGCAAGCTTCAGAGAAAGAGACTCTAGGACAGCAGCGCTGGGCTGATGAGTGATATAACAAAGAAGACTATCTTCTGTAGGCAATGCTAAGCCAGAGTGCAGGGGTGGAAACCTGAACCGGAGAAAGCAGCCCTGACTACAGCCACCCATCACCCTCTCCACCCTCATGGTCTTACCCTTGTCTGCTTCAGACTAGAAAAGATACAGGAAGCTAGTCTCGGACGGCTGTTTATTTTCCAAACACGAGAAATACAGCTTTGAAGCTCCCTAACTGCTGCCTGAAATGCAGTCTAATTCAAACCGGAGCAGCTTCTTTTTAATTAGCAAAATACACATCAATACAGGGAGTGCAGCGGAAACTCGTCTCTTTGCACTGCTTGATCGTTTTGGCTTTTGCCTCACAGCTTCAAGAGACAATCAGACGAAGGCAGTTGCCCACGTGGAATTTGGCACCGACACAAATCCAGTGCAAGGCCTCCTTTCTCTCTCCCAACTTCCCTTCTGCTATCTGTAGAGAGAACCTGTGTTGAGACTCCAGCCGGGCTTTGAAGCAAATATCACACCAGAGAGAGTGAGGCAGAGAGAAGGGGTAACTCTTGGCTTTCTTGGTTGTCCCACAACGAAAGCGAGGAAACTAACCGGGCCAGGTTATTTTGCTTTCCGGAGAGAGCAAGATGGTTTGCAGAGAGAAACCAAAGTTTCCCCTCTCTCCCCTTCTTTTCTCCTGCGATTCACGGGGCTCCTTCACCGAGCCCATTAAGCCTAGTTATCTCTTCCAAAGCACTGCCACCCAGGTACCATTGGCAGAGACAAGTTCATTTAAGAGAATTTATAGCCTAATTGTACAGCTGTTGCCTTCCGAGCCCGTTCAAAGGGATTGTTACACAAGCGCTGTCATAATTTAGTCATGTTTTCATCTCACAACTATACGGTAATTACCGTTGTTAACAGCCAACAGTAAACAAAAAAGTAAATACGACACAGCCAAAGTCTGTGCCAACAAACCGTGAATCAGATGGCCGTCCCTGGCAAGTCCGCTGTGTCACCGCTTCAGAGGCAAATGGACCACGCTCAAGGCTTCCTCAACACAGACCGGGCAGAACATTGCTAGCCAGAGGCCAAGAGTGGCCGAGTCCCAAGTGTATGGACCCCAGAACCTCTTCCCACTCTATTTTCAAACTCTCTCATGTATTAAATTAGAAAGCCAGGCTGGCCTAGGGGTTAGAGTGCCAGACTAGGACCTGGGGCAGTTCAGGGTTCAAATCCCCACTTGGCTCTGCTTACTGCAGTGCCCTTAGGCCAGTCCCCCAGGCTTGGCCTAACCTACTTGACAGGGTTGTTGCAAGGATAAAAACAACAACAGCGAAGTGGGAAGAACCATGTACGCCACCTTGAGATAATTGGAGGAAAAGGCAGGCTATAAATGCAATACAGTGGTACCTCGGGTTACATACGCTTCAGGTTACATATGCTTCAGGTTACAGACTCTTCTAACCCAGAAATATTACCTCAGGTTAAGAACTTTGCTTCAGGATGAGAACAGAAATCGTGCAGCAGCGGTGCAGCGGCAGCTGGAGGCCCCATTAGCTAAAGTAGTGCTTCAGGTTAAGAACAGTTTCAGGTTAAGAACAGACCTCCAGAGTGAATTAAGTTCTTAACCCGAGGCACCACTATAAATAAATAATATGTCCGCTTGCTTGCAGGGCTGGGTGCATGGCCTGCAAAACACAGCACAGGTGAGACCCCCAGGCCCACCTGCCATCTTCATATGCCCAGAAGCATCTGTAAATAAGCATGTGCCGATTTATGCGAACTTGTGGCTGCAGCCGTCTGCCCCACAAACCCTTTGAGCACCATTCTTGGAATGTTGGCAGAAGGAAGGACCTCTCCACACGGGCATGGTAAAAATGTGGGACTTGTAGCCTCAGGACGTATGGTAACGGCCAACAACTTGCTCGTGGTGTTGTGAGTCCCATGGAGACATAGTGGAAGAGCTCAATCTGGGGTAGGGTCCCAGCGGATTGGGAGGTGGAGATCTGGACGCATAGGAAGGAGTGTGTGGGGGAGTGTATGTGTCAATGGTTGGCTCAACATCTTAGCTAAGCCTATCCTTATCTTGTAGTTCTCTGCCTGTTTGTAACCTGTAACCCAATGCTGGGATGCTGTGCTCATTTCATCAGGAAAGCTCCCAAAACCTCCAGTCGCAGTAATGAGTCCTGAGTCCAAGGGGTAAAGAGGAAACTTTAAAAGGGGGTGAGTTCATAGAGGAGGATAGGGCTTCTCTTACACATCACCTGATCCTTCCTGGTCCCTTTTGGACTGAGGATGCCAAGGACTGGACCTGGGGCCTTCTTCCTACAATGTGGGTGGTCCCTCCCATTGCTGCTTTCTTACCAAGCCATTTCAGTTTCAGTGATTGGTGGGGGATTTCTTCCTAAGAACATAGGAAGGCACCTTCTACTGAGTCAGACCACCTAGCTCAGCACTGCTTGCACTGACTGGCAGCAGCGGCTCTCCATGATTTCGGACCAGGGTTCTTTTCCCAGAACTCCCTGGAGAGGCCTTTGGGGGTTGACCCTGGGACCTTGTGCATGCAGAGAAGATGCTCTGCCCTGGGGCTACAATGGCTTTAATGGCTTTCAACTCACCCCGTCGCCCCCTGGTCCCCACTTGCAAAAGGAAGCAGGGACAGGAGCCAAGCTAGGGAAGAAGACAGATGACAGAAGCTGCAGCCCTCATCAGAATCATCAGCTCGCCGCCCGCATGAGCGCCACTCTGCTGCTGTGGGACGCATCCCCGCAGCAGAGCAACAGTGATTTTACGGTGCGGTGCTGTATTTTAATAGTCAATTGAGGCAGTGATTAAAATTCAGCTTCACACATTAAAAATCCCTACTGCAGATGTAGGAACACGAGACGCTGTTGTACGACACAGCAGCCCAGAAAGCTTTCCGAAAGCTGCACAGAGCCACCCGCTGTCCCCCTATCCCGGCTTAGGGTGGGGGGAGGCTGCCGGCTTAGGTCAGTAGCAGAAGCAGCCAGAGGCTCCACCAAAATACCTCCACACTGCAAACAAAACCATAGCTCTCCTATTGCCCCAAATCCATTTTGCATTCACCCTGCAAATTTGCATAATTTATTCTGCTAGTCGGGGGGAGGGGCCAAGAGCTGCATGAGCCAATCAAGTGACACTCTTATTTGGCCACCCGTTTCAGAGATTTCGTCTGACCCTTGTTCACACTTTAAGATCAGGCCAATGGCCCGTCTAAGTCCAGCATCCTGTTCTCACAGTGGCATGCCCCAATAGGAAGCTCACCAGCAGGACCCAAACCTGTGGTTTCTAGAAAGTGGTACTCAGAAGCCTTTCTGTATCCAACTCTGGAGGCAGAGCAGAACCATCGTGGCTAGGAATCATAGATAGCCTTCTCCTCCAGGTTGGTGGCCGTCTCTGCTTCCTGTGGGAGTGAGTTCCATAGTTTGTGGTGCGTGGGGAAGGATTTTCTTTTAGCTGTCCTGTGCCTTCCAACATTCAGCTTCACTGGGTGCCCACTTTCTCAGGAAACAGAACCCTGCGCTACAAGCGCACATGCATGGAGCAGCATCAAACTACAGCAGACCTGCAGAGCTCACCTTTCTCCAGTGGGGAAAAAGGAAGGCTCGATTCATCAGCCAGAGGCAGGAGACCGCAATGAGGCAAAAGGGCTTGATGCCATCAACCAGCAGCAGCAACCAGGCCGGCCCTATCATTAGGCAGGTTGAGGCAACTGCCTCAGGCGATGGATGTTGGGGAGTAGTTCCAGAGCATTGGAGGATACGGGTGTTATTATGTCGGGGGCTTGCCTTGAACCCCCTCAAGCTAGTTCCAGGGCCAGCAGAGGACTCTGACTTAGTGGCATAGCATGGAGAGTGCCACAGGGGCGGTTGCCTCAGGCACAGAATTCGTAGGGAGTGAAAATTTCAACACCCAGTGTTGCCTCAATACAGCTGTGCGCTTCCGTTGCTGGGCTCCGTTGAAAAGGACTTCTCCATGCAAACCAGGAAGTGACATTTCCAGACAAGGGAACAACTCTTCTTTTCTTATCTCTGCAGCTGCAATCTCCTGGGTAACTTGGGTGCCATTAAGAAGTTGAATGCTCATGTGTACTCCGTCCGTTTTCCTCCGGCTAGGCCCCGGGCACTGGCAACCCATGCTATACCACTGCCCTGGTTCATCTCCAGTGCTGGAGACTGTTTCAGCTACCAGCCAAGTCAGCTTCTGTATGTGGAATGGGGTGTGGAGTTGGGCCCCGTCATCTTCTCCTTTGCTTCATTCGGCAGGAATGCCCTGGGATGGCCTGACCCAGAAGCACCATAATTCTGTGGCCCAGCTGCTGTCCATCCAGGCTGGGGACTACCCCTCTGGAGAAGAAATAAGCCACTGTTTGAACAGCCACTACCAAAAACAATCTTTAGAGCGTGTTTTGAAATCGCCATAAGTGATTGCCACCATATTGTGGGACACAGAATTGTGGGGGGGACACACACATGTAATTAGGGGGTTTTCATTCAGCCAAAAGGCCTGTATTGTTGCATCGCTTGGAGAGAGAGAAACTTCCCCAACCCAAGCAAACAGCACAGACAACCCAAAACCAGGAAAAGGAGATAAGCACGTTTGTTGTCAGAAAAACACATGAGAACCTGAGCCATTCCCCGGTGGGGGCCACAGTTGTCTGTGCCCCATCCTGCACCAGGAGTTGGGAAAATAAAGGAGAAGGTGGGGAGACTAGGGGAGAAAGCTTTGCTGCTGGGCAAACACACTGACTTGCTCTTTGGGGAAAAGGATGTAAGCATCTATATCTCACTTGGATCCAATGCTCGATAGAGGGAACAGCCTCTATTCATGAGGATTATTCTTCCTTTTCACCAGTCAGCAGACGGCCTTGAAATAGCAGCTTATGGTCCGTGGATAGAAGGCAGCATTGCAGTGCAACCCACCCAGCCTGTCTTATTTGCTCTCCTGTTTTTCTGGGCCACCCCTGCGTCCGTTTCTCCTAGACACTCCTTCTAGCATCCTGCCTGCCTGCTACTCCACTCTCTGACGTCAGGACAACTCAGCCAATAGTGGCTCAGTACAGCTTCCAGTACAGATGTCTGTCTCCCTGCCTCCCTGGAAAAAAACAAAACCTATCAGCAGGTAAGATCGTGGCACCTTAACCACCAACTGCGTTTAGAGGTCAAGTAGCGAGTCAGCCCTCCTAGAGGGTGTTTGGCTTCGTGCAGTGCTAAATCTCACATTTCCACTAAGCGAAACCTTCGCCGAAATATATGGCACGTATAAAGCGTACGAGGCTCGGAGAACGCCGTGAGGAGGCTTTGTATTAAAACATAAAACGCTTAATAAAAATTAATGCAGGAGGGCTGTGTACGTGGTGCGTTCCCTCAGAAAAAAAGACGTGTTAATTCTTTCGTGGCGCAGCTCCTCTGATGAGCATCGTAACGGTGCTGCCATCTCTTCCTGACCTTGATGCAATCTGTAAGGCTCCTTCTAACAAAAAAAAACTGCTTCTGTGCCTCTCTTTTTAAGCAGCTCCAGTCAATTATTGCCACATGATTGTTTAATTATATTTGCCTCCACATCATCACAATTGCTGTTGGTATTACTCGGATGTCACGCGATGATTACCAGATAAAAGGGGGATGTTTCTCGAGATAATTGGAGCTGAGTAGCTGTTTTGTTTTCCTTGACAGGGCCTGGGACTCTTGAGCACTAAAGGAAGAGATGGAGCAGGCAGGGCCTAGTTCTGCTCCGTAAAGAGCTCCCTGTTCTGGATGAGGGAAGCGAAGGAAGAAGTGGACACCTGTGCAGAGTGATCCAGGGGCCAGGACTGCCCTTCTTCTCATCATCTCACAGTCTGGAGGCAAGCTAGCAGCACAAGTGGGCAGCAGCAACGGGGACACATCAAGATGGGCAGCCTTTGCCTGAAAAACAAGCTGCTCAGAGCCCAGGATCCAGGCCAGAGTCGGCAGCGATATAACACTCAAACTTGTGGACTTCCAATAAAGAATTCGACACAGATTTTTAGATGATGCTCCAACTCTACAGGCCTTCCAACTCTACAGTTCTATGATTCCCCTGCCCGAGTGGTGGAGGTGACCAGGCATTTGGACCTCTCTGTTAAAGAGCTTCTGGTCCGGGACTCTCAATGCTTGACACTTTATGAGCAGTCAAGTTTCTGGAATCAAATTTCTAGTGAGCAGGGAGCTGGATGTTGAGAGACGCGGTGAGACTCAGCGGAAAGGCTAAGACCAGCAGGAAGAGGCCCTGCATTGGAAGTGAGGAGCCCTCCTGCCCACTGAGGGCTAGGACCATTGGGTGGAAATGGCAAAGAAGTAGATTTCAGCTAAACATTAGCGGGAAGATCCTAAAGGTAAGGAGCAGTTTGGACATGGGTAGAGACAGCTTCTGGAGGAGGTGGGCTCTCCTTTGCAAGGGGGGGGGACTAGGTGGCCTGTAAGATCCCTTCCAAGTTCAGGATTCCTTTGCAAAGAGAGAGGGAAGGCTGATGCCCTCATGTCCTGCTTGCGAGCTTCCTCAGGGGATCTGGTCAAGCGCTGTGGGCGGCACAGGGTGCAGGCCTGATCCAGCGCAGGCTCTTCCTCCACTTCGAAAAACACATCCTCTGCGGCCCACTCCACCGCCCTTCGCCAACAGAATCCCAAATTCAGCCAAACAAATGTGTTTTATCACAGCAGCAGCACACGTCAGCGGAGAAGGCAGCCACAACGCAAGCAAACTTACATAAATCTTATTTATTCAGAGAATGCATTTTGTGCCGGGGTGGGGGGGAGGGAGGCGGGGATAGCAGCAAAGAGGGGGGAAAGGAATCTGGCACGGAGTCTCCGCTGCAAAGCAATTTGGTCATAGGTGTTCGATTCGGTGTCCCCACCAATGTTTTATTTACAGAAGCCGGTGGCGGCGGGGAGTGGGGGGAAGTTGCTGGGAAGTCAAACGGATCAGACAATTAAGAGGAGCAAACGCAGCCCCAAATCTGCATTTGCTCAGCTGCCGCTGCTCCTGCCTCGCTGCCGCCTGCGCCATTTCCCCCGTCTCCCACAAGTCAATTTGCCCAGGGAGATCAGCCTCTCCTCCAGATAAGCACATTGGCTTTAAAATAAAGTGCGCGCCAACAGCTGCAGCGCCCGAGACGAGAGCAGACAGGGACGTGGCACGGAATGATAATTAAAGGCATTTTCTTCATCCGTCATTTTCCCACTGCAGGTGCCGGCATCGTAAATCGCCTCCTTCATGGCACCCGGCAGCTGAATGCAGGGTCTCCGGGGCGGAATTAAGAGGGCGACGACCGCAATAGGCCACGCAGTAGGGGAAGGGGGGGGACTGCTAGGCTGCTAATATTTGCTGAACCTGCCAAAGTGGGGAGCCACGTGGCAACTAGGTTCTTAAGACTTTATCCCGCGGCTGACCCATCTTTCGGCTCAGGGCCCTGGCTCAGCATGCAGAAAGGTTCAGCAGCTGTTGGTATCTGTAGTTACAGCTGGGAGAGCAGAGCCATCTGGGTTTAGCAGCCATTGGTAGCTTTGTCCTCCGTGAACCTACCCAATCCTCTTTGAACGCCAGCAAAATCTACAGCGAAATGAATCTACCTTATACCCATTCAAACCACACGGCCATCTGCAAGTATATTCTCTGCTTAGACTGGGAGTACCTTCTACAGGGGCTAATTTAGAGAAAAGGCGAGTTGGAGAGGACATGATAGGAGTTTATAAAATGAAGCTTGGCAGGGAGAAAGTCGACAGGGGGGAGTTTTCCTCCCTCTCCCGTAACCCTAGAACTCGTGGACAGCCAATGAAGCTGAGTGTTGGGAGATTCGGGGCAGATAAAAGAAAGGCCTTTTTCATGCAGCACGGAGTTAACCTGTGGGACTCACTCCCACAGGAGGCAGTGATTGGCACCAACTTAGATGGCTTTAAAAGAGGATGGGGCAACTTATAGAGAAGGCCATCAATGGCTACTCCCATGGTGGGTATGCTCTGCCTCCGTGGTCAGAAGACAGTAATGCTTCTGAATACCAGTCGCTGGAAGCCGCAGGAGGGGAAAGTTGCTCTTGCATTCGGATCCTACTTGTGGGATTCCCATTGGGGCATCTTGTTATGTTCCGATGTGCGTGTTAGCCCTTTCCATTTACAGTGGTACCTCGGGTTAAGAACTTAATTCATTCTGGAGGTCCGTTCTTAACCGAAACTGTTCTTAACCTGAAGCACCACTTTGGCTAATAGGGCCTCCTGCTGCTGTCACGCCGCTGGAGCACGATTTCTGTTCTCATCCTGAAGCAAAGTTCTTAACCCAAGGTAATATTTTTCAGAAGTGTCCCTATTTCCCAGGGACGGTCTATTCCTGGTTTTTGATTCATCCCGGAATACAGTGGTACCTCGGGTTACAGATGCTTCAGGTTACAGACTCCACTAACCCAGAAATAGTACCTCAAGTTAAGAACTTTGCTTCAGGATGAGAACAAAAATCACGCAGCAGCGGGAGGCCCCATTAGCTAAAGTGGTGCTTCAGGTTAAGAACAGTTTCAGGTTAAGAACGGACCTCCAGAACGAATTAAGTTCTTAACCCGAGGTACCACTGTATCCCACTTTTCCCTAGGACGTCCCTCTTTTCATCTGAGAAATATTGGAGGGTATGGGGTTATGCGACATCCCAGGAGATGAGGAGATAAGATAATACAACATATTGAAGGCAGCCCTGTATAGGGAAAATTTTTTAAATGTGTAGTGTTTTATTATGTTTTTATATATGTTGGAAGCCGTCCAGAGTGGCTGGGGCAACCCAGTCAGATGGGTGGGGTAATAATAATAATAATAATAATAATAATAATAATAATAATAATAATAATTTGAATAGGACACCCCTATTTTCATCGGAGAAATGTTCGAGGGTATGGACTTTGCATGAGAGACTGCGTCCCCTGCCGCCGACACCGCCGAGCGTTTCATTGTTGGAACTCCTTGCAAGACTGCATTGGATTAACGTGGCAGAGCTTTATAATTAGAAATTGCAGGTTGAAAAAGCTGCCGAAGCAAACGACGACGACGACGACGCCGTCGCTGCCGCTTTCACCTCCGAGGTTCCCGGTTTACTTTATCACTAATCATAGCGTCAGGGTTTCCTCAAATAACTGCGCTCATGAATACTTCAAAGTAAAGCGAAGGCAGCAGAAAGCTGAGCTAGGGGTGAAATTTAAATTTCAAAGAGAGGGCAACAGCGCAGAGGAAGCCCAGCACACTCCTATTTGGGAGGGAGCGGGGAGCGCAGGAGCGCAGGAGACACATTTCAAAGCGGAGGAGTAAGAGGGGAAGCCGAGAACATGCAAAAATCTCCTTTTAAAAAAAGAGAGAGAAAGAGAAAGACAAGTATCAGACATTTAGAGACCAGAAACTCGAAAGGAAGAACAGCTGATAGTCTGGTGGTCTGAAGAGAGGAGTGTGTTTTGAGCTGTAAGTGGAAGCAGAAAGGGACCTTCCTGCAGTTTTGTGTTTTAGGCAAATTCGGGTTTGGGCACGTGCAAAGAGCCAACTGCCCTGTCTTTTTGATCTGATGCCAGCATGAATTAAGATTAGAACTCACGGGCAGCCAATGAAACTGAAAACTGGGCGATTTATCATACAATTGTAGAGTCAGAAAGGACCCTGAGGATCATTTAAGCCCTAATAATAATAATAATTTATTTATTTATACCCCACCCATCTGCCTGAGTTCCGGATCCGGGCATCGAACCTGCAACCTTGGTGTTATCAGCACCACGCTCTAACCAACTGAGCTATCCAGGCTGATTTAGAACAGATAAAAAGAAAAGACTTCACACAGCGCATAGACTATGGAACTCCCTTCCACAGGAGGCAGTGATGGCCACCAACTTAGAATTACAGAATTGTAGCGTTGGAAGGGACCACAAGAGTCATCCAGTCCAACTCCCTGCAATGCAGGGGTCTTTTGACCAACATAGGACTGGAACCCATGATCCTGACATTAAGAGTCTCATGCTCAACTGAGCTATCCTTGGATGGGTTTAAAAGAGGACTGGACAAAATTCACGGAGGAGAAAGCTATCAGTGGCTACGAGCCATGATGACTATGCTCTGCCTCCAGGGTCAGAAAAAGCAATAAGTCAAATAAGTTTAAATAAATCAAAGATGGGGAAATAGGAGTTGGCTGCCGGAGGTTTAAATCCAGGTTTGGATTCCTAGCAAGAGGAGCCTTGGTGTTTCAGAATATCAGTTGCTGAAAGACCAGCAGTGTGGGGTGGGCTAGATGAGCCATTGGGCTGCTCCAAAAGGCTCTTCTTATGTCAAGTTACAGACCTCAGAATCACATTCAGAGCTGTTTGTACACAGCATGCTCTTTCCTCGCTCTCTAAGTGCCAACAACTTGTATACACTATGCAAACTAAATGCATTTGCTTATAATTATTCAGTTTGTGTAACTTACTGGATTCCTGCTAGCCATAGAACAGGCATCCCCAAACTCGGCCCTCTAGATGTTTTGGGACTACAACTCCCATCATCCCTAGCTAACAGGACCAGTGGTCAGGGGTGATAGGAGTTGTAGTCCCAAAACATCTAGAGCAGTGTTTCCCAACCACTGTTCCGCGGCACACTAGTGTGCCACGAGATGTTGCCTGGTGTGCCGCGGGAAAAATTAAAAAATCTGAAAGATATTTTTTTTTTAAGTCAAATTTTCGATTGGGGCGCCGTCACTAGATGACCCCTGGGGTTCCCTCCCTCCCTCCCGCTCTGCGCCTCCCTCCTCCTCCTCCTCCGGGGAGGCCCTTCCTGGCTCTCGGCCAAGGCTTGGCGGCTGCCACTCACTCACTCGCTCGCCCACCCGTCCCTCCATCCCTGCACCCGGCCTCTCCCCCTCCGTCCCCGGCGCGGGGGCTGCCGGGATCCGTAGTCCCCTCGCCCTTGGGCTCCGCGCCCGCGCGGGGTGAGCAAACTACGTTTCCCAGCGTGGCCTGGCGGGCCGGGCGTTTTGTTTGAAGTGCTCTTCTCCCGGCCATGGAATGAGCGCAGCGGCGGCGGCCGGGCGGGCAGGGGCTCTTCCGCGCAGACCCCGCGCAGCCTGCCTGCGCCCCCGCGGAGATCGGGCAGCAGGATGGAGCCCGGGGATCCCCGCGGAGGCGGAGCGGCGGAGGCGGAGGCTGCCCCCCAGGTAGGGCTGCGTCGGGGGGTTTTATTTTTGCAATGCTGCATCCGCGCCGGAGGGGACGCATCGGACCGCGGGGAGACCCCTTGGCGGGCGTGCAAGGCAATGCATGCGTGCAGGCGTTGCATGGAGTGCAGTGCAATGCAATGGCAACGCGGCGCCCTGCATGCATGCATGCAACTTCCACCGGCGCTCCGGACTTGGCAGGTGAGGGGGGTCCCCAGTGGGCGGCAGAGAGAGCCGGGAGGGCAAAGGGGAGCCGGGGGGAGCAGCGCTGCTCCCCGAGCCGAGCCCGGGGGGAAACTTCAGCGACGTTGCGCCGGGTGTTGGAAGCGGAGGCTGGCGGGGGCCCCTCACCTGCAAAACCTGGTCGCCTCTCATATATTTTGTGCATTGCATTCATCGCCCGCTTTCTCCTCCAAGGAGCTCCCGGGGGCGCGCGTGGTTCTCCCCGTGTTATCCTCGCAACAACAGCCCTGCGAGGTGGGTCAGGCGAGTGGCCCAAGGGAGCACCCAGGGATTGTCCTGACCAGGTGGGGTGATTTGAACCCTGCTCTCTGCCCGGTCTTCGTCCTCATTTAGCCCCCACATGTGCATGACTGTGCATGACTGAGGTTTCCCCCCCTCGTCTTGGCTATGGTGTGAGTCTGTGCTGTTAATTAATGGGGTTCTGCCTTCGGAGAAGATGAGCCAGCCCTCAAGGAGGTGATTATGTAATTTGCTAGCAATTCATGTCCCTCCCGGCGTGACGCTGCGCGCTGACGTCACAGGGCTGTAATGGTGGTGTGCCTCGAGATTTTTTTCATGAAACAAGTGTGCCTTTGCCCAAAAAAGGTTGGGAAACACTGATCTAGAGGGCCGAGTTTGGGGATGCCTGCCATAGAGCATGGCCATGAGGTTTTGCAGAACACAACGGTCCAGTTAATGACCCCTCTTGCCAGCTTCAGGGACTGCAGCAGGCAAACACGCAAACATGCACATTCAAGCCCATGAGGACTAGGAGATTGCCTGATTCTTTTGCTTCTTACTGACAGCTGAGATACACAGCATTCTGAATCCTGAAGCCAAAACGGATTATAGGTGCTCTTGAACCACCGAACTCTACAGGCGCAGCCTTGACTGTACCTGTCTTCTCTCTTTCTTCATTGCAAACAAACCTCCTTATGCTGTGACGAAGGAGATCTTGAACACACATCGCAGGGGGCTGGATTGGATGACTCTCAGGATCCCATCCAACTCTACAGTTCTATTATTTGCTGGAAGACGATTCTCACTGGCTACAGACTACCAGGCCAGGGGGTGTTTACAGACTCCCCCTCCTCTTGTTTAGAGAAGACCAGCTCCTGCCCCGCCCCAGCTGTTCTCTTTGAACACCTTTCCTGGCCCCTCCCTTCAGCATCAGAACTGGCACTGACCCATTTTCCTTCCTCTGCAGGAGAAATGTGCAGCTGCTACTCCTCGAAAGTACCAAAAGCACATCTCACATGGAGGAAGATGGGGAGGGGGGAGGGAGCTTGCCGTACTTTATTTTTTGAGAAACACTTGCTATATATATATATATATATATATATATATATATATATATATGAACGGTGCCTGTTCTTTTCAGTCTCTTTTTAAATATATATATTTTTGGAGGAATTTTTATTCTTTTTAATTTTGTTAAAACTCCAGCACTTGCCTAAATAAACCCAGGCTGGTTGTCTCACCATATGTTACTCCTGCAAGCTGTAAAAATAGTATCTGGGCAATAACTTTAATTATTTCAAGCTAAAATATCCAGGGAAATGTGGAGGAGGGGAGAGAGAAGGGCTGCCAGGATGTGATTACATTTCCATTGTGAAATATGGAATATTGAAATATGGAACTTTGCCATCTCCCTCCCTCCCTCCAGCCAACCCCACCCCCTCCTCCCTCCCACCGTAGTACCTGAGATAATTCTCATAGCTGACAATTGATGGGCTAGCTTCCTCTCTCCTATGAGGTCAGCTGCTTGTAATGGGAGACGTTCCTCCTCCAAGCTAGCTTAGCCTTTTGCCTGACCTGGCGGAATGGAGTTTGTAGCCTTTTGCAAAGGAAATGTCTGCCACGCAAGTTAATATAGCAGCACGACGCCAGATGAGCCTGCCCTTATCAGGGTAACCTCGCTGGATCTCAAGGATATAGGAAGTTTTGGGGGGGAGGTATTTATATTTCCAGAGGTCTTTTTTTCCCCCAGCTGTGTAATTCACAGTCAAGCATCGGTTTTGAGAATGCAAGACACCGTCTTGCTCAGTCACATGAAGGGACTAGGACAGAAGAAGCAGGCCCAGATCAAGGTGTTAAAGGGGCATCCAAAACGGTGTGACATTTTGCAATGCATTCATTTAAAACCAAAAGGAAGTCCTCTTTTGCTCAGCGCCTAGTTAAACTATGAGCGGCTGTCTACTGGCTGTGAAGGGCAGCTGTCTACCAGCTCCATGTGGTACGCTGACTGAGACCCTACCTGCCTGAGCACTGTTTCTCCAGAGTGGTACATGCTCTGGTTATCTCCTGCTTGGACTACTGCAATACACTCTCCGTGGGGCTACCTTTGAAGGTAACTCAGAAACTACAACTAATCCAGAATGCGGCTGCCAGATTGAGGACTGGGAGCGGCTGCCAGGACCATATAAAACTGGTCCTAACGGATCTACATTGGCTCCCGGTACATTTCTGAGCACAATTCAATGTGTTGGTGCTGATCTTTAAAGCCCTAGATGGTCTTGGCCCTGTATACCTGAAGGAGCATCTCCACCCTCATCGTTCAGCCCAGATGTTATGATCCGGCACGGAGGACCTTCCGGCAGTTCCCTTACTGCAAGAGGTGAAGTTATACAGAGAACCAGGCAGAGGGCCTTCTCGGTAGCGGTGTCCTCCCTGTGGAATGCCCTCCCACAAGATGTCATAGAGAAAAATAACTCTCTGGCTTCTAGAAGACATCTGAAGGCAGCCCTGTATAGATAGGGAAGTTTCTAATGTCTGATGTTTTATTGTGGTTTCTAATATTCTGTTTGGGAGCTCAGAGTGGCTGAGGCAACCCAGTCAGATGGTCAGCGAAAATAAATAATAAAATTATTATTATTATTATTATTATTATTATTATTATTATGGAACTCGTTTCTGCAGGAGGCAGTAGTGACGGCCACAAGCTTAGATGACTTTAAGAGGTTTGCACAGATTCACAGAGGAAAGGGCTGTTTGATGGCCACAATGTTGGTCACATTCCCCCTCCACAAGCAGTAATGCTGTGAAATGCCAGTTGCTAGAAAACACAGGAAGGAAGAGTTCTCTTGTGCTCCGGTCCTGCTTGCAAGTTTCCCATTGGGGCATCTGGTTGGCCACTGTGAGAGCAGGATGCTGGACCAATGGGTCAGCGTGGTGTAGTGGTTAGGAGAGATAGATTCGTAATCTGGTGAACCGGGTTCGCGTATCCGCTCCTCCACATGCAGCTGCTGAGTGACCTTTGGCCAGTCACACTTCTCTGAAGTCTCTCAGCCCCACCACTCACCTCACAGAGTGTTTGTTGTGGGGGAGGAAGGGAAAGGAGAATGTTAGCCGCTTTGAGACTCCTTCGGGTAGTGATAAAGTGGGATATCAAATCCAAACTCCTCTTCTTATGCTCTTAAGTTTAATTGTGGCATGGGGATGTATCAAATGCTAGTCTTAGTCAAAGTCGATCTATTGAAATTAATGAACTTGAGCATGCCTTAATCCATGGTTTCTCTTCACTTTGGGGTGGGGGCGCAGGAATTTGACGCATTTTCAGGATGGTACATATATTAGCCCACTCAGAGGCTTGATGGCAAAGACATGTTTATTTTTGTTTTGTTTTGCAGCGTATTTATGCCTGGCAAGAGTTCTTAGCCCTACTGGGAGATACCATTGGCGATTCAGCCATGAACCAAGGAAACTGATGACACTTTTTGCCACTGAGCTACAGCAAGACGTTTCCTGAAGTTGGGGGGTTTTGCACCTAAAGACAATCTCAGCTTTATTCCACCGGGAAAGAGTGCCATGAACGTGTGCCACCGAAGTTAAACATGTGCAGTAGGACAGTCCATCAACACCTTAGGCTGAAGCAGCACACTAGAAAAAATCAGCCAAGGGCACAGGCTCAGAGGCTGGGGGCACAACACCATAAACACAGGATGAATCAAGTCACCTGCACCTCTTTCGGCAAAAGAGACCAGGCCACAGGAAGGCTTCACTGTGATTTATAGAGGTTCCAGCATTCCTTGGTTGGTGTCTTCCTTCCAAGGTAAGACAGCAAATGGATTAGAGTGCTGCACTAGCAAGAGACCAGGGTTCAAATCCCCACTCAGCTGCAAAGCCCACCGGGTGACCTTGGGCCAGTCACTGTCTCTTAGCCTGACTTACCTCCTTATAAGGTTGTTTTGAGGATAAAATGGGGAGCGGGAGAAGCTCATCAGCCACCTTGCGTTCCTTGGGAGGAAAGGTGGGTATACAGTGGTACCTTGGGTTACATACGCTTCAGGTTACAGACTCCGCTAACCCAGAAATATTGCTTCAGGTTAAGAACTTTGCTTCAGGATGAGAACAGAAATTGTGCTCCGGCGGCGCAGCAGCAGTGGGAGGCCCCATTAGCTAAAGTGGTGCTTCAGGTTAAGAACAGTTTCAGGTTAAGCACGGACCTCCGGAACGAATTAAGTGCTTAACCCGAGGTACCACTGTAAATGCAATGATAAGATAAATATAAGTAAGTCAATTCCCCATCACACATTTACAGGCGTGGGTGAAACTTGGGAAACGGGGAGATTTAATTCATCTGTGAACTTCGTTTGAAGCAAACAATCAACGTGATTTACAAAATATTACCCCCATAATATTTTCTGGCGGGCAGCTAATCGCTTACCCGTAACAATCACACACACACACACACACACACACACACACACACACACACACACTTGTGCTTCCTGCCTCAACATTGCCTGCCCCAGGGAGGGCGAAAGCTGCCCACTTAAAAGCTGGCAGGCAAGCAGTTAAGAGCCTATGTCAATAGAATAGAACATTGTGTCAGGATAATGGTCTCCTGGTGCCAGGTAAGTGCCATTGTGAAGCCGGGGCATTTTTCAAACATTGAAAACACCATGGGGGGGGGAGCGCAAAGCATTTATTTGCAGTGGGGAGACATTCATTCCCCCCACCCAAACCCCGGCCGCCCAGAGCAATTCTCTCTTGGTGCTTTCTGCATTTTTGTTGTGGCAGCCGGAGATTAACGATGCAAATTTTTGTCATTTTCCAGTGATGGATGGTAGTAGACCAGAGTGGCAACTGGGCTCGTTATTTTTAAAACGGCACATTTTTATTGGCTTGTTTGGGGGGGGGGGAGATTGGCATGCCCAGTGCCTCAGTCAAAAATCACTGTACAACCGGGAGTAAGCAAATCTGATTGGCTGGAGAATTATTCATTTATCAGTCAATCGGGGTAATTCATCCAGCAGCAAAGCTGGCTGGCACCAATTTCATTGGCGAAATGACACAAAGGCATTTGGGCTCAGAGTACAATGGTGAGCAGCAGAAACGCCATCTCTTTTTGGTGAACCCCCCCCCCCCGTCCCGCCCCAATCAGGCAGAAATGCCTTTTGACAAGTTAGCAAAAGCCAGTCCTATCAGTCAATTAAAGAGCTGCATTGATTTATCCTTTACGTACATTGAGCAATACCCAAGTACTGTAAGTGGTGTTCAGAGTAGACCCACTGGAATTCATGGACCTAAGTTAGCCACGTCTGTAAATTTCAACTGGCCTGCTCTGAGTAAGACTGACATGGGATACAATGTCAGTGAGATGGGGTTTTAAAAATAATTTTACATAGCAGCAAAACATCCATACATAAGATTTTGGAGGTGGTGGGGGTAGTGTAGAATTTTAGGGGTCACTAAGGTGCTGGACCATAAAGAAGGCTGATCGCCGAAGAATTGATACTTTTGAATTATGGTGCTGGAGGAGACTCTTGAGAGTCCCATGGACTGCAAGAAGATCAAACCTATCCATTCTGAAGGAAATCAGTCCTGAGTGCTCACTGGAAGGACAGATCCTGAAGCTGAGGCTCCAATACTTTGGCCACCTCATGAGAAGAGAAGACTCCCTGGAAAAGACCCTGATGTTGGGAAAGATGGAGGGCACAAGGAGAAGGGGACAACAGAGGACGAGATGGTTGGACAGTGTTCTCGAAGCTACCAGCATGAGTTTGACCAAATTGCAGGAGGCAGTGGAAGACAGGAGTGCCTGGCGTGCTCTGGTCCATGGGGTCATGTAGCGTTGGACCCGACTAAACAACAACAAAGGTGCTGGTACCCAGCTGGTGCCAGGATGCCCTATGATGCCTGCAAAGCATCTCTGCATATATTCCCTCAAAAATCGCATGGTTTTTATCTTTTTGTAAATGATTTAGTGGTATGTAAATATTTTTTATAAATAAATAAAACATGTGCGAGGCTGTTTGCTCTTCTAGCTCCATTCCCATTTGCACTGCCCCAGCTTCTCCTGTTCTGAAAACACACACACACACACACACCACAAGCCCACATTGCACTGGCTGCCAGGACCACACATCAATACTTCCATCCATACTGAACAGGCGAGAGCTTCTCTCTCTGAGCAAGTGAAGCAGTGACTGATGAAGGTGCCTTTTCACATCTCTCAAAATTTTAAATGTGCCCATTAACTCCTAAAAATGCCAGGGGACCCTGGTGTAGATTGTTTATGATTTGATTGGGGGTGGGGGTTAAATGCTACTGCTCCCAGTTAGAAGGAAAGGTCTCGTTATATAAAAACACCAGTGGTTCTCAAAGGGTGCGGCAGGAGAGGGTGGCAAATGTGGCAGGAAGATTCAAGGACAATCGAAGAAACATTTCAGTCTAGTATAGTATAGTAATATAGTATCAAAAGAATGTTTTATATTTGCAGAATATGGATAGATATCTTTTCAAACTGAGAGCAAGAGCCTTGGCAGGTCTTCTACAGTTCTCCACGAGATCGCTGAGAACAGGGATTTTTCAACTCTGACCAATAAAAAGGTAAAGGGACCATTAGGTCCTGTCATGACCGACTCTGGGGTTGCGGCGCTCATCTCGCTTTACTGGCCAAGGGAGCCAGCGTACAGCTTCCGGGTCATGTGGCCAGCATGACTAAGCCGCTTCTGGTGAACCAGAGCAGCAGACGGAAATGCCGTCTACCTTCCTGCCAGAGTGGTACCTATCTATCTACTTGCACTTTGACGTGCTTTTGAACTGCTAGGTTGGCAGGAGCAGGGACCGAGCAACAGGAGCTCACCCCATCAAGGGGATTCAAACTGCCAACCTTCTGATCGGCAAGTCCTAGGCTCTGTGGTTTAACCCACAGCGCCACCCGCATCCCTAAGAAGGATCAAAAGAGATAAAGGCTTCTTTGCGTTGATGAGAGATTTGTTTGTCTCAAATTAGACCGAATATAAATGAGATTACCCAGCAAAATCAAGTTCCCACCTCTCACTGAGTTGGTATACTTACTTAAGGTACATATGTAAGAGGCTTGCTTATAATTATATCTTGAGAATGACTAATGGTCTTATGTAGCTGCATTGTTTTAAACTTTCTGGATGCCCCATGATCATATTATAAAGTAGTTGCATTCCATGTTGTAAATCAAGCGCAACTAGGAGTTGTTTATTTTTTTGTTTTGCAGCGTATTTATGCCTGGCAAGAGTTCTTAGCCCTACTTGGAGATACCATTGGAGATTCAGCCATGAACCAAGGAATCATAGAATCATAGAATCATAGAGTTGGAAGAGACCACAAGGGCCATCGAGTCCAACCCCCTGCCAAGCAGGAAACACCATCAGAGCACTCCTGACATATGGTTGTCAAGCCTCTGCTTAAAGACCTCCAAAGTAGGAGACTCCACCACACTCCTTGGCAGCAAATTCCACTGTCGAACAGCTCTTACTGTCAGGAAGTTCTTCCTAATGTTTAGGTGGAATCTTCTTTCTTGTAGTTTGGATCCATTGCTCCGTGTCCGCTTCTCCGGAGCAGCAGAAAACAACCTTTCTCCCTCCTTATGTGACATCCTTTTATATATTTGAACATGGCTATCATATCACCCCTTAACCTCCTCTTCTCCAGGCTAAACATGCCCAGCTCCCTTAGCCGTTCCTCATAAGGCATCGTTTCCAGGCCTTTGACCATTTTGGTTGCCCTCCTCTGGACACGTTCCAGTTTGTCAGTGTCCTTCTTGAATTGTGGTGCCCAGAACTGGACACAGTACTCCAGGTGTGGTCTGACCAGAGCAGAATACAGTGGCACTATTACTTCCCTTGATCTAGATGCTATACTCCTATTGATGCAGCCCAGAATTGCATTGGCTTTTTTAGCTGCCGCGTCACACTGTTGGCTCATGTCAAGTTTGTGGTCAACCAAGACTCCTAGATCCTTTTCACATGTACTGCTCTCAAGCCAGGTGTCACCCATCTTGTATTTGTGCCTCTCATTTTTTTTGCCCAAGTGCAATACTTTACATTTCTCCCTATTAAAATTCATCTTGTTTATTTTTGCCCAGTTCTCTAATCTGTCAAGGTCGTTTTGAAGTGTGATCCTGTCCTCTGGGGTGTTAGCCACCCCTCCCAGTTTGGTGTCATCTGCAAATTTGATCAGGATGCCCTTGAGTCCATCATCCAAGTCGTTGATAAAGATGTTGAATAAGACCGGGCCCAAGACAGAACCCTGTGGCACCCCACTAGTCACTCTTCTCCAGGATGAAGAGGAACCATTGATGAGCACCCTTTGGGTTCGGTCAGTCAGCCAGTTACAAATCCACTGAGTGGTAGCATAGTCAAGACCGCATTTTACCAGCTTCTTTACAAGAATATCATGGGGCACCTTGTCAAATGCCTTGCTGAAATCAAGGTAGGCTACATCCACTGCGTTCCCTTCATCTACCAGGCTTGTAATTCTGTCAAAAAACGAGATCAGGTTAGTCTGACATGACTTATTTTTCAGAAATCCATGCTGACTATTGGTGATCACAGCATTCCTTTCTAGGTGCTCACAGACTGTTTGCTTAATGATCTGCTCCAGAATCTTCCCTGCTATTGATGTCAGACTGACTGGGCGGTAATTATTTGGGTCCTCTCTTTTCCCCTTTTTGAAAATAGGGACAACATTTGCCCTCCTCCAGTCTGCCGGGACTTCGCCTGTTCTCCAGGAATTCTCAAAGATGACTGCCAGTGGTTCTGAGATCACATCTGCCAGTTCTTTTAATACTCTTGGATGCAGTTCATCTGGCCCTGGAGACTTGAATACATCTAAACTAGCCAAATATTCTTGTACTATCTCCTTAGTTATTCTGGGCTGTGTTTCCTTTGCTGAATCATTTGCTCCAAATTCTTCAGGTCGGGCATTGTTTTCTTTATCGGAGAAGACTGAGGCAAAGAAGGCATTGAGGAGTTCAGCCCTTTCTGTGTCCCCTGTTTGCATTTCACCATCTTCTCCTCTGAGTGACCCCACTGTTTCTTTGTTCTTCCTTTTGCTACGAACATACCCATAAAAGCCTTTTTTGTTGCTTTTAACCTCTCTAGCAAGCCTGAGTTCATTCTGTGCTTTAGCTTTTCTGACCTTGTGTCTACACGTGCTGGCTATTTGTTTGAATTCCTCTTTGGTGGTTTCCCCCCTTTTCCATTTTTTGTACACATCCTTTTTTAATCTTAATTCAGTTAAAAGTTCTTTAGATAGCCACCCTGGCTTCTTTAGGCACCTTCCATGTTTCCGTCTCATTGGTATTGCCTGACGTTGTGCTTTTAGTATCTCCCTCTTAACAAACTCCCAGCCATCATGAACTCCCTTTCCTTTTAGTATTGTTGTCCATGGGATCTCACCCACCACTTCCCTAAGTTTTATGAAGTCGGCTTTCTTAAAGTCAAGAAATTGAGTCCTAGTATGCTTGGCTGCTCCTTTCCGCTGTATAGTAAACTTCAGAAGAGCATGATCACTCGCGCCTAATGATCCTTCCACTTCTACCCCACTAACCAGGTCATCAACATTGGTTAGGACCAGATCTAAAATGGCTGTTCCTCTTGTTGCTTCTCCCACTTTCTGGACAATGAAGTTGTCTGCAAGGCCAGTGAGGAATCTGTTTGACCTTATGCTCTTGGCTGAGTTTGACGTCCAACAAATATCCGGGTAATTGAAGTCCCCCACTTTGCCACTGAGCTACAGCAAGATCTCAGTCCTCATGGTTCTGAGCGAAGGGCTGGTTTAAATAGGGAAAGAGGAAGCAGCCTTAAACCAAGTCAGAAAGTTTGGTCCATCTTGCTCAGTACTGTCCACACTGACTGGCAGCAGCTCTGCAGGGTTACAGTGAGGTTTTCCCCCAGCCCTACCTTGAGCTGTCATTGGGGACTGAACCTGTGACCTTCTGCTTGCAAAGCCGATGCTCACCCACTGAGCTACAGCTCCCTTGCCCAAATTAGAGGTTGCAGCCCCAGAAAACAGCATTGTTGACAATGGTTGTATTAAATCTATAAATCTGATAAGTAACAAATAATAATGATGGTGCAAAATCCTCAAACAGCTGTTGTTGTTAGAATTTATATACCACCCAAACCGGAGGTCTCAGGGCAGTTAATTATAGGAATTTTAATAATAATAATAATAATAATAATAATAATAATAATAATAATAATAATTTATTTGTACCCCACCCATCTGGCTGGGTTTCCCCAGCCACTCTGGGCGGCTTCCATAGAAACCAAAAAACACTAAAATATCACACATTAAAAACTTCCCTGAACAGGGCTGCCTTAAGATGTCTTCTGAATATCAGGTAGTTGTTTATCATTTTGACATCTGATGGGAGGACGTTCCACAGGGCGGGCACCACTACCGAAAAGGCCCTCTGCCTGGTTCCCTGTAGCTTTGCTTCTCGCAATGAGGGAACCGCCAGAAGGCCCTCAGCGCTGGACCTCAGCGTCCAGGCAGAATGATGGGGGTGGAGACGCTCCTTCAGGTATACTGGGCCGAGGCATCTAATAAGTTTCACTCACCACTAAACAAAAAATAATAATTGCTACTGGATCGATTTCATAGCAAATTGGCATAATCCCCCCCCCAGCACAGCTGTATGTAAATTGTTCGCAATAACAAGGAGAGGGGAAACTTTTTGTGACGTCCCTCCTCACAGGGGCAACAAGTTCCTGGCATCTGGTGTTATCTTAATCTGATCATCTTTATGAAGGCCCTTTCCTGGCAGATATAAAAATTTAATCTAAAGGATATTTCAGGACCAGTAGCAGGAGAGGGAGAGTCCTGAAGCAAACACAGCACTTGATTTACACGAATGAAAAAGGGGGGGGGGAATCCTCCTCTAATATCTCAGGACTCCTACTCAACGTGGCTAATAACTATTAGTGGGTGTGAGAGAGAAAGAGAGAGAATGCCATTTGACGCATTAAATACTTGGCAGTCTTTATCTTTCGGCTCAGAATAAATTGCTGTGCATTCTTGAGCAGACCAGAGGTTTCAGCGATGGGCGCCCCATCCTCAAAGAAGGCTTCTCCCGCTACATGTTGTCCAAGAACTTCCTCCACCTGGTATTCCAACCTACAACTATTTCTTCTCCAGCTCTGCTCCTTCAAAAGTCTCCACCCTTCCTTTGTTGCTGCCCAATGGATGCCTGGAATGCCCATCCCAGAACCCTGACGTGATGCAGTGCCTCTCTCACATATGATCTCCACTCATCCTTTAAGATCAGCCGAGAAGGCTTTCCTGCAGACTCTACCAGGCACATGTCTGGCAGGAACACCACAGCAAGCCTTCTCTGCAGTCACATCTAGCAGAAATGTGTGAACAGTCTTCAAGGGCAGCCCCACGCAGAGGCATTACAGTACTCTAACAAGGAAAGGGTGGGTCCACCTGGTTGTCTTGGAGGCTTGCTTGAAGCAGCTGTGAGCCCCAGCCAATGGGTTCAGCATCAAATACAAAATAAGTGACTTGTGGAAATCTCTGCCAGAATGTGGCAGATTTGTAGAGGAGGGGGACTAACAGCAGCTATAAGCCACAGAAGTCGAATGAAACCTCTCTTTACAGAGGCAGTATCCCTGAATACAAGATGCTGTAGAGAAGCAAAGAAATAGTCGTAAAGGAAGGACATCCTTTTCATACCTTGCTTGGAAGCACCAGGCTGCCTAGCGCTGGAAGCAGAATACCAGGCTAAGTGACCTGGTCAGGCATTTCTTAGTTGGAATTGTAATGGGATGAATATGCCTTTGAAGAGACGACAAGTATTCCACATTCTGTACAGAGAACAACTGGACGTGATTTGTTTACAGGAAACTCACATAACCAGAGCCCACAGGAGACTGCTTATGAATAAAAAATTGGGACAAGAATTTATCTCGTCGGACAAAGTGAAAAAAAGAGGAGTTGTGATTTATGTAAAAGAGAAGTGGGCCCCAAAAATGATTTTTAAAGATGAAGAAGGAAGGAAGATATCTAGCGGTGGAGATTCAAGCACAAGGAGAAAATTTTTTGATAATTGGGATTTATGCACCAAATGAAGGTAAAGCAGAATTCTTCAAAAAACTTCATGAAACCCTGATGGACTATTTGGAATATAACATGATAATCATGGGAGATATGAATGGTGTAGTTTCCACAAACATGGACAAGACACAAAGACTGATACTCACTAAAGAAGGGAGACTCCCGAAGACTTTTTTTGAAATGGCTGAAAATATGGACTTAATAGACATTTGGAGAACAAGGAACCCTCTTGAAAGAGAGGGAACCTTTTTCTCCCAAGCAAAGATGACCTGGACCAGAATCGACCAAATCTGGATTACTAGTGGAATGGCTCCGAAGATTAAGAAGGTAGAAATCTGCCCAAAAACCTGCTCCGACCATAACGCCGTGAAGATGGAAATGAAACTTACAACAACTGGTCAGTTTAGATGGAGAATGAATGACACCCTGTTTCGAGATAGAGAGTTCCACTTGAAGGCCCAAAAAACCTTAAAGGACTATTTTGAAATCAATCTAAGGGGCGATGTGGAAAGAAGAGTGATCTGGGACGCAAGTAAAGCTGTGATGCGAGGGTTTTTGATTCAACAAAACTCAATAAAGAAAAGAAAGCAGAAGGAGAAAAGAGAAAAAAATTTGGAAAAGATAAAAGAAGGAGAGAAAAAATTAAGGTCAAAACCAAAGTCCCAGGAGATTTTGAGGGAGATTAAATTGTATCAAACACAATATATGGAATTGATGAACCAAGAGATAGAGTGGAAAATAAAGCAAATGAGACAAAAGACATTTGAGTCGGCAGACAAATGTGGCAAACTCTTGGCATGGCAACTCAAGAAAAGACAGAAATTAAATACAGTTTCAAGTTTGGAAGTGGATGGAAGGACCATATCTAAACCAAATGAGATAAGAAACTGTTTTGTGAGTTATTTCAAAAAACTTTATTCCCAAGGATTACAAAATGAAGAAGATATAGATAAATTCCTTAATAAACATGGATTACAAAAAATCTCTCCTCAAAGTAAGGTGGATCTAAACCAGAGAATAACAGAACAAGAGATAGAGGGTGCCATTCAGGACATGCAGTTGGGCAAATCTCCAGGGCCAGATGGACTGACTTCCAGATATTACAAATCGTTAAAGGAATGGTTGATACAACCGTTAAAGGATGTCTGTAATGAGATCTTAGAGGGAAAAAAGGCACCTGAATCGTGGAAAGAAGCATATATTTCACTCATACCAAAGACAGAGACTGAAAAGACTCAATTGAAGAACTACCGCCCAATTTCGTTACTCAATGTGGATTACAAAATTTTTGCAGACATTTTAGCAAAAAGATTCAAGAGAGTATTGATGGAAAAGATTCATAGAGACCAAGCAGGCTTTCTCCCAAAGAGACACCTCTCAGACAATGTTAGGAATATAATAGACATTTTGGAAAAGTTAGAGGTGAACATAAATACTAAAGCAGTTTTGATATTTGTGGATGCGGAGAAAGCTTTTGACAACATTTCTTGGAGTTTTATGAAAAAGAACCTTCATGGGATGGGGGTAGGACAAGGTTTTGAGAATGGTATGGGTGCAATATATTCCGAACAAAAAGCTAAGTTGATTGTAAACAATGTAATAACTGAGGAACTTAAGATAGAAAAAGGAACACGACAGGGGTGCCCAATTTCCCCATTGCTTTTTATTTCGGTCCTGGAGGTGTTGCTGAACATGATTAGAGAGGACCAGCAAGTTAAAGGTGTACAGGTCGGAGCAAAACATTACAAGTTAAGGGCTTTCGCAGATGACTTAGTTCTGACTTTACAAGAGCCATACACTAGCACGAAAAAGGTGTTGGAGATAATTCAACAATTTGGCCAGGTAGCTGGATTTAAATTGAATAAACAAAAAACTAAAGTCTTAGGGAAAAACTTGACAGATATGGAGAAGAATAAGTTTCAAGAAGAGACGGGTCTGATGGTGGTTAAGAAGGTGAAATACCTAGGGGTTAATTTAACATCTAAAAATCTGAATTTATATAAGGACAATTATGAAAAATGTTGGTTAGAAATTAAAAAAGACTTAGAAATATGGTCAAATTTGAGATTATCAATGTTAGGCCGAATTGCAGTAATTAAGATGAATGTATTGCCTAGAATGTTATTTTTGTTTCAAACTTTGCAGATTATTGACAAGATGGACTGTTTCAAGAGGTGGCAGAAAGATATTGCGAAATTTGTCTGGCAGGGCAAAAAGCCCAGAATAAAATATAAAATATTAACAGATGCAAGAGAAAGAGGGGGATTTGCCCTGCCGGACTTAAAATTGTACTATGAGGCAGCAGCATTCTGCTGGCTGAAAGAGTGGATGCTCCTCGAGAATACAGATATCTTGGACTTAGAAGGTTTCAATAACGCATTCGGTTGGCATGCATATTTATGGTATGACAAAATCAAAGTGCATAGTGCCTTTAAAAATCACATTGTAAGGAAAGCGTTGTTCAATGTTTGGATGAGATATAAAGATCTGTTGGAAAATAAAACCCCTAGATGGTTGTCACCCTTAGAGGCGAAGGCCCATAAGAAAGTTAATATGGAGGTCGGATGGCCAAAGTATTGTGAGATTTTAGAACAGGATGGAGAGAAACTGAAATTAAAGAGCCATGAAAAACTAAAACCCAAAGTACAAGATTGGCTCCACTATTATCAAATAACGGAGGTTTTTAAACAAGACAGGAAAATTGGCTTCCAGGTGGAAAAATCAAAACTCGAGACAGAACTGCTAGAACCCAATACTAAGAATTTGTCAAGAATGTATAACTTGCTGTTGAAATGGAATACACAAGATGAAATAGTTAAATCAGCTATGATTAAGTGGGCACAGGACATTGGTCATAATATTATGTCTGCTGACTGGGAAAGGTTGTGGAACACCGGAATTAAATTTACGGCATGTAGTGCCTTAAAGGAAAATCTGATGAAAATGGTATACAGGTGGTACATGACCCCAGTTAAGCTAGCAAAAATTTACCATTTGCCTGACAATAAATGCTGGAAATGTAAGGAAACTGAAGGTACTTTTTATCATCTTTGGTGGACATGCCCGAAGATTAAGGTCTTCTGGGAGATGATATATAATGAAATGAAAAAGGTATTTAAATATACCTTTCTTAAGAAACCAGAGGCCTTTCTCTTGGGCATTGTCGGCCAATTGGTGCAAAAAAAGGATAGAATTTTCTTTATGTACGCAACAACAGCAGCAAGAATACTGATCGCAAAGTATTGGAAGACACAAGATCTACCCACCGTGGAAGAATGGCAGATGAAAGTGATTGACTATATGACATTGGCGGAAATGACGAGCAGAATTCGAGACCAGGGAAAGGAGACTGCGGAAGAAGATTGGAAGAAATTCAAGATTTATCTTAAGGACTATTATAAACTTGATGAAGTTTAGAATGTCGAGATTCTATAGAGAGAAAGGGTTGCAGTAATATAAGATTAGAATAAGAAAGGACTATGACGAATTACAGTTGGAAAAAACATTTATAAGTTGCTATAAAATTTGGACATGAGGATGCAGAAAGGGGAGGTATGGGGAAGTCCGAGGAAAGAAGTTTATGAAATGACATTATGAAAGTATATTTGTTTGTTTGTTTGTTTTCTTTTTTGTGTTTGTCTGTTATAAAAACTTTTGTAAAACTAATAAAAAATATTATAAAAAAAAAAAAAAGTGACCTGGTCAGGCATTTCTCACCTGTCAGTGATGAGAAAACTACAAAAGGAGAAGCCAATCAGATAAATTCTCAAACAAAGAAGGACATTTTTAATCCAAAGCCCTTTGAAAAGCTGTTCTGCAAAGACGACCCGACCCACCCAGTTCATGCTATTCACACAGTCACCACTTCCCAGAACTTTATGGCTCGGCTCGCAATTGCCGCTCAGCCGAACATTCACATTTTACGAACGCAAGGCGACATTTGCAAAGTTACATTTCCAGCAGCTGTATGGGTTACATACCTTGACCTTAAACAAAACAGAAGCACAGAGCCACTGAAGCAAGGACCAGCCAAAGAAGAGGGCTGGTAATCTGCTGTTTGCATCCAAGCCTGGAGTGTAACATTTTGCCAGGGGGCAGCGTTCTAGGCCTTTCAGTGCAAGCTTGGAGGGGCACTGGGCAGGGGGCTTATTGGTGCGGAAAGCAGAAGAAGAAGCTTCAGCAGAGTGCCATGTAAATGCCACTTGCCACACAGGAACAGATGGCAGCCATGTGCCCTCGACCTTGCCAACGATCAAGGTTCCAGGACTTCCTTTCAACCGCAGCTCCCGGACTACTTTCAGCATCCAGAATTCTGCAACCTGCGTGAAATCTGCTCATTTGGCACAGTTTGTTCCACCCCTCGGAGAACACAGGTTGTACAGTTCTTGTTACCTCACCTCCAAAAGGATATTGTAGAGTTGGGAAAGGTTGAGGGGGAAAAGAGCAACCAAAAATAATATAGCGAGTGGAGCAAGTCCCCTGTGAAGAAAGGTTCCTTCTTCACGCAAGGCACTGTTAAACTATGGAACTCACTGCCACTGGGTAGCCACCAACCTTGGATGGCTTTAAAAAAGGATTAGACAGTTGAAGGCAGCAATACTTCTGAAAAACAGTTGTTGGAAGCCACAGGAGGGGAGAGCATGCCACTCCATGAAACTGGGAAGCCCTGTAGATCCTAAACAAATGCTGATTAGACAGCCCACCAAGGTGCGTGGCCAACCCTGGCTTATGGTGCATGGCACTGGGCAAAACCTGTTGCTCCTCATACAGTCACTGAATGCAACAGTGAAGACTCGGGACAGATAAAAGGTAGTCCTTCACACAGTGAAACTATGGCACTTGCTCCCACAAGAGGCAGGGACGACCACTGAATTGGATGGCTTTAACAGATGGACTGGACTAATTCATGGAGGAGGAGAAGTCTATCGGCGGTTACTAACCCCAATGCCTATGCTATGCATCCATGGTTAGAGAGGGGGTATGATTCTGAATACTAGTTGCTGGAAGCCTCAGGTCCTGCTCACAGGTTTCTCACTGGGACATCTGGTTGGCCACTGTGAGAACAGGATGCTGGACTAGATGGGGCTCCCTTTGGCCTGATCCAGGAGGCTGCTCTAATGTTCTTCCGATCCCACAGAAATCTTACCCAGCGTCTCCCTCCTGCAGCTTCTGAGATTTCAGCAGGCACCACCCTTCACACACCTTGGGCATTTCTTTGCTGCCATAAGGCCTGGAAGCTTATAGCAAAATGTAACCTTGGAGTCTTGAGAAGATGAACTCTGCAGCCCAGAAGGTTTAAAAGCATGGGTTGGGACCCAGGTAGCAGTTTCGCCCTGCAGCTTCGGAATAAGGAGGGATAGTACAAGCCTTGCGGAAAGGGAAATATTCTTAAAAGCGCTGAGTCTACCAAGTCCACAACAGGCAGCAAGACTGCAAGCAAGTCTGGCTTGGCATGTCCAGCATCCACTGTCACATGTGGTGGTGGTGCGAATCTCTTTCCACCCCTCCCGTGGAGGGTTCAGGGTCTATTAGCAGAGCCAAAGTTACCTAAAGCTCATATGGCCATGCTGGGGCTGATGGGAATTGCAGTCTGAAACATCTGGAGGGCATAAGGTCAGTTTTCTAAAAATGGTTGAGAAAGAAGAAAATCTCCCCCCTCCCCAGCAATGTTTATTTTAGTAACTGCACCTAAAACAGACAACTTTTTGGACAGCTGACAACTTCTTTCTCTTTCCACATTGCACAGGAGCAATGCAAATGAGCTGCAGAATCCTTCCTTCTGAGCTTCTGGTGTCTTGTGGGAACGGGGGAGGGAGGGACTCACACCTGTCCTCAGAAGCATGACTCATCCGTGTAGCCTTTGCCACATGTCTGAGTCACTCACGCAGGAAAAGCCACCTTTGGAAAGCTGGGGCCTTCACAGGTGAAAATGGTCTACAGGAGGAGGAGGAGGAGTGCTGTGTTGGGGGGGGGTATTTTGCAATGGGTGGGCAGCACTACACCTACTCTGGCCTTTTGTCAGGAATACAAGGGAATAAAAGCTTGAAATCCTTTGGTGGGTGAGCGAGTCAATGTCAGTATTAAAATATTCCATCTGGGTTTATGACCCTGTTTTGCAGCATTTTGCAAAACACAGATAGCATGAGACGGATTGAGGGAATGGTGTGACCTTTCTTGACAGTGACAAGTTTCCAATAAAAAAAGAGAGACAGAGAGAGAGAGGACTCGCACAAAGAAGTTTCATTGCACTGCTTGGTGCTAGTTCAAAACAGATTTCTATTACATTCACACACACACACACACACGAAAACATCCCACCACATATCAATCCCGACTTTGACGCCATTTAAACATATGTTTGATTCCCCAAATGGATTTTCAAAAGATGTCACAACAGATCAGGTGTTTCAGCACCATTAGAGGTAAACATTGCAAGAGAAGCCTTGCTCTGTAGCTTCCGCATATTCCAGAGCCGAACCCTTTTCTTATACCCAAATGCACATACGTGTCTCCTCTACAGCAAGCATGGCAAGCCTCCGACCCAGGGGCTGAATGCAGCCCTCTGGGCCTGTCTTGCAACATGCATTTCACCTGGAAACAGTTCCCTGCAACACAACCATTTGTGCAGAGGGAGGTAGAGAGCAAGAAGGCAAAGAAACAAAGACAGGGGTTGGGAGAATCCTGGGCTATGACCCTCACTTCCTTTCTGCTTCCTCCAAAACCAGCTCAGATGGGAGCAGCTGCCAAATGGTTCAGGCTCCAAGCATGCTGTGGGTAGCCCATTCCCACTGCTCCATTCAACTGTCCTTCAGTGAGGTTCAGATCCGAATCACTCATCGTTATGCATCGATCCCCATACCCTGGGCTATTATTGGGCTTTGCTATGTTATCCTTTGATCTGACGCCTTTTAAATTAAATTGAAATTGACCGAGCCTTCTTGGCATTGACTTCAATAGTTGGGCTATTTTTAAGAAGGCTGAACACGGCCGAATTAGTACTGCACGTTCAGCTGTCAATATAAAAGCTTACAATGAAAAATAGGGAGGGTGGGAGTTGAGGGATTTGGGCAACTAATGATCCAGGCAGCTCAGAGGCCAGGAGCAGAAAGGAAGTGAGGAGTGGGTGACCAGGGATCATCCACCCCCTCCCCCCCCCAAGAAAACAGCACAGCACAGCACTCCCTTGGTGCTCCAGAAAAATTCCTAAGCAGGGCAGGAAAGGAAGTGGAAAAGGGGGCATTTTAAGTTTGGGAGAGACATATGAGCAGGACACAGGTAGTGCCTCTTGGGCTTGCCAATCAGAAAGTCGGCAGCTCAAATCTGCACAGTGAGGTGAACTCCCGTTGCTCTGTCCCAGCTTTTGCCAGCCCAGCAGTTCAAAAGCACACCAGTGCAAGTAGATAAAGAGGTACCACTGTGGCTGGAAGGTAAACGGCATTTCCATGCGCTCTGGCTTTCGTCACGGTGTTCCGTTGCGCCTGAAGCAGTTTAGTCATGCTGGCCACTGGACCTGGAAAGCTGTCTGTGGACATATGCCAGCTCCCTCGGCCTGATGCAAGATGAGTTGCCTTTGACTAAACTTAACCGTCCAAGGGTCCTTTTCCTACCAGGCACTGAGCCATTCTAGAGCCACTGTAGCATAATTTCTGAGACTAGTGGGGCTAGGATCTCAACAATTCAATGAGATCCCATGCTGGTCTCGCTAAGCCGCTGAGTTGGTCAAATTCCTCCTCTATGCCAGTTCAGCACAAAAACATTTTGGGCCCCAAGGTGGACAATCCAAACGGCACGGCTCCAAATATTTGTAAGCACTTTGTCTGGGTCCCTTTCAGCTGACAGTTACATCCCTGCCATATGCAGTAGGGAACAACATCATCTTTTCTGCTACCCAGAAGCTGAAGATTGTGAAATAAGCAGAGAGCTCTTTAGCCAGCCAGGCAACTCCAGGGAGGAAGCCCCTGCCACTCCAACTCTGATCAATGCTCCCCAAAAAAAGCTCAACAACTTACGTCAACACAATGGGTAGATCACTGCCAGTTGTTGTTTTTTTAGTGGGAGTAGATCACAGTCTCTTGGAAGTTGGACATCCCTGCTATAGGACTGCAGGGCCTCTGGAGCTCTCCAAGGTGCTGGTCCTCTCTGCTTCCCTTGTGAGCCTCAAGCTGCCCTGAATCTACCAGGGCATCCCAACACTCTCCCCAAAATGTTTTGGCCCTACTCTCTGCCACGCTGACGTTGGAATCCAACAACATCTTCAGGGCCACAAGTCCCCCATCCCTCTTCTAAAGTTCCCCCTGGCCACAAGGCGAGAGGGGAAGCATGACCAAGGCCTTCTCTGCATATGCCTTGGGACAAAAGGCTTGCCACCACCTCTGTGGTTGCTGAAAGATGCAAATTGAGCTTTTGTCACATAGCTGGGCTTCCGTGAGTGTTTAAATCCGGGAGGAGCTCTCGAGAACAGCCTGAAGCCAACACTCCAGCTGCCTTTGTTGCCCCTGCACCCATTTTACAGAGGTGCACTGCATCTTGACAAGGAGGTTATGTTTCACAAGCATGGCAACAGCTGGTTTATTGAGTAGCCCTTCTCATATGAAAGTTGTGGTCCTTTCCAAGCTACCTCAAGGAAGAGCCACTGTGGTGCAGTGGTTAGTGTGTTGGAATAGGACCTGCCAAACCAAAGTTCAGATTCTCACAGAGTTTACTGGGTGACGTTGGGCCAGGCACTAGCTCTTTCAGCCTAACCTACCTCGTAGGGTTGTTGTGTGGATTAAACGAGAAGGCAGAGAACCATATGTGCCACCTTGAGCTCTTTGGATTAAAAAAAAGGTGGGGTGCCATAAATTGAATAAATAACCTTTGAAATGCCAACATTATTTTGGTCGCACATGCTTTTGGTGGCCTTGCATGCTTATTCAGTTTTCTACTTGGAATCATCATCAGAAGCATATACGCAAAGATGTTTGCTGATTTATCTTCCTTCAATCCCACCACGAGAGACCATCATGACTGTGTGGGAAAGACTGGGAAAACACCTCCCCAGTGGTGGAGTCAGCACCCAAGACACCCCCCCCAAGAGAAAAACAACCCTTGTGCTTCCTCCTCGGTGGCTTGTTCAGTTATCCCTCATACTCATCAGCCTTGGACACAAACCTCTTCTCTGTTTGTTAACTGCATATGCTCAGGTTGTTGTTTTTTTCCCTGGGCAAAATATTCAGGCTACCTCCATGCAATTATTTTTTAAACGACCAAACACAAAGAGTCCTGATTAATGTGAACCCTTAACTTGATATGGTCCTGGTGGACATTTTCACATCCATTGAAAAAGAGAGAGGGAAAACACCTGTGCTTTATAACCGTGGCCAGTTCATTATTTGTTTGTTTTTGTTTGCTTGCTTTTAATGAGGGAAAGAGCACAGGAGGCTGCTTTGGGCTTGTTAAATTAAAAGCTGGAGGCATCTGAATATTTATGTCACAAGTTGATGAACTGCAAGAAATCCCCAAAGAGAATCGCCCTGTGTCCCTTAATGTATGATGAAATGTTCCCCTCCTCCTCCTCTCTCTCTCTCTCTTTAAATAATCATCTTGTTTTACCTGCCTCCATTTAAAGTATATCAATTAAAAATGCATAACCTCTTAATGTATATATGACAAAGATTACCGGCAAGGTTATTTCACCGCCCGCAGTAACTCCAGCCTAACCTCATTTTCTGTATCAGTGGGGTAGAACAAGTCTAAAATTGAACCATTTTATTTTGTTCTCTGAGCTGCACCCTACAGCTACGTGTCATTTTATTTAAGGTGTGTGTGTGGGAGGGAGAGAAAGAGAGAACCCACAGGATTTCACCTGTTACATGGCAGTAATGAAAAGCAAGCTGAAAATAAAAGAATTCCCCACGCACCAATCACCGACTTTCCTAACCATTCCTGCGGACTGCGCACCCAAATTAGCAACAGGCCGGACCGCAAGGACAGATATGTCACATTTATACCTAGAAAGTGTGTTACCTGCTTGATTGACCTTCTGGGACTTCATATACCAGAATAAAATTGGTTTCTCAGATTACAGGAGTTGCACTCTGACTGCTGCAATAGCTGCTTGTTCCCTCGCTCACTCGCTCTCACGCACACAGATACACATCACTGCCACCGCTAAGAACATACGAGCCCTGCTGCATCAGGCAAAAGGGAGCTCATCTAGCCAAGAGTCCTGTTCTTATTGCGGCCACCCAGATGCCCACTGGAAACCCACAAGCAAGATTCAAGCAGCAGAGCGCTCTCCCCTTGTGCAGTTTCCAGCAATTTGTAATCAGAACTATTACTGCTTCCAAGCGTGAAGGCAAAGTACTGATAGCCTTCTATGAACTGGTCTCCACCCCAGTCAATCAGCCTGGACACTGAGGTCCAGCTTCAAGGACCTTGCTAGTGGTTCCCTCACTGCAAGAAGTGTGGTTACAGGGAACCAAGCAGAGGGCCTTCTTGGTGGTGTTGTACTGTGGAACGACCTCCCAACAGACGTCAAGGAAATAACTAACTATGCAAGTTTTAGAAGACATCTGAAGTCCTGTTTAGGAAGTTTTTGATGTTTGATGTTTTATTATGTTTTTATATGTGTCGGAAGCTGCCCAGAGTGGCTGGAGCGACCCGATGAGATGGGTGAAGAAGTACTTTCTTTGACCTGTTCTGAATCTTCCAGCATTCAGCTTCCTTGAATTTCCATGAGGTCTAGTGCTATGAGAAGGGAACAACTTTCCTCTATCCACTTTCATGCAAAGTTTTATAAAGCTCCATCATATCATCTCTTACTCACCTTTTCTTTAAACTAAAAAGTCCCAAATGTTCCCCCTTCCTTCCTAGGGAAGTCATCTCACCCCCTTGATCATTTTGGCTGCCCTTTATGTGTGTGGATAGACATCATACAAATAAAATGATGGTTGTACCTGCCTCTCTTTCCCTACGCTGTTTCCATATGACTATTAGCAACAAATAACTTGTCTCATATGCAGTCAGACCATTGGTCCATCTATCATATTGCCTCTTTCTCAACTTTTCTCTAAACCAGGGATCAGCAAGGTTTATCTTGCCTGGGCTGGATCCGTCCCACAGAGATCCCTCTGTGGGCCAGATCACACACGAGACCACGTGCACAGCTGCAATTTTCAGCGTCTGCGCAGATGTGATTTCCGGCTTCTGCACATGCGCAGACGCAATTTCCAGCACCGCGGAAGCGAGTCCCCGCGTCGTGCTGGTTTAGTGCAGCGCACAGGTGGGCATCTCAGTTTGGGGACAGCTCATGGGCCGCTCAAACAACCTCCACGGGCCGCTTCCGGCCCATGGACCTTAGGTTGGTGACCCCTGCTCTAAACTAACATGCAACCTGCCAATGTTGAACAGTAACAGAAAGAGGCAGTAATGCTTCTTGAATACCAGTTGCTAGAAACCACAAGAAGGGAAACCAAGCCTTATGAGGAGCAGTTGAAGGAGCTGGGTATGCCTAGCCTGGAAAAGAGGAGACTGAGAGGGGATATGATAGCCATCTTTAAATATCTCAAGGGCTGTCACATGGAAGGGAGAACAAGCTTGTTTGCTCTTGCTCTGGAGAGTAGGACTCAAGCCAATGACTTCCAAGTTACATGAAAGGAGATTCCAACTAAACATCAGGAATAACTTTTTGACAGTAAGAGCTGTTTGACAGTAGAATGATCTCCCTCGGGACGTTGTGGGCTCTCCTTCCTTGGAGATTTTTAAGCAGAGGTTGGATGGCCATCTGTCATGGATGCTTTAGCTGAGATTCCTGCATTGCAAGGAGTTGAACTAGATGACTCTCAGGGTCCCTTCCAACTCTACAATTGTATGGTTCTGTGTGCTAAAACACCCTTCTCCCAGCTCAGCCTACAAGTTTTAACATTGAATCTATTAACGTAGACTTTTAATTCAGCAGATTGGCACCACAGTCTCCCTCTGAGGCTCCTTCAGCCTAAGACGGCCACTTAAAGGTCCATGGCAGAGCAGCCTGGGCAGTCAATCTTCCTCTGGCCTCACTTTTTACAATTCCCCTGGTGTACACACACACACACACACACACAAAACTCAGGTAACACTCCATGCATCTGATGAAGGAGACTGCTGCCCACAAAAGTTTATGCCTTCATAAATCCCCATGTCATTTCAAGTGCCACAAGATCCTTTGATCTTTTTGCTGCAAGACACTAGCATGGCTAACCCTTTGGACGTTATCAAGAGAAGTCTAAAATCTATCCAGCCATCTCTCCTTGCCACATAATTAGCAAAGCTATTAATCAAAAGGCAGAGAAAATGTAGCTGCTATACATCAGATTGGAAAACAATTAACTTGGAAATAGGTGTGCAAAGCTTAAATTGCAAAGTTCTCTGTTTTCTTTCTTAACAGACTTCAGGGATTCGTTGTTTGCCCAACAGTGTTCAGCCTTGGAGGCCGGAGGGGGGTGGGTAGGCTCAGAAAAAGATCTCAATTATAGCTAAGCACCCACAAAACGAAAACAAAAGGAAGCCCACATTTGAGATTTAAATGAACCAACTTTTTTTTAAAAAAAAAAATCTTCATTTGAAACAGTGACATTACGAACTTCACCAAGTTTATGATTCAATTACTGAAGCCTCGAGGGTGGGCGGGGGGAGAGAGAAAGGCCAGTCAATTTGTCACATGGCTTTGACAGGTGCTTTGGTTTAAAAATAAAACTGCTGGTTTCGGCTTTCTCCCCAGCCCCCCAGCCCCTTGCCCCAGCAGCTATTGCAGAGTTTGCCTCACAACCAGCCCCTCCAGCAAAGAGGCAGGAAGCAGAGATGGTGGCTGCTTTACAGATCAGGATGGAAGAAGCCCAAGGAAGAACTGGGGAACCCCTGAAGGGAATGTCCCTGGCCCAAGGAGGGAAGGGCTCAGGCATAGCAGAAACTGCTCCCCCCCCTTTTCTCGCCATTCAGTTATTTGCAATTCAGACACACTTTCCACAAAGCAGCTGTGAGTTGGGAGGGCAGCAAAATCCCTGCTTGGCCCTGGCTCACACCATGGACAAGGAGACTTCCCTCGCGCAAACAAACAGGAAATAAAGAGCACAAACGATTGCAAATGAATAGCAAATGATGAGCATACAAATAGTAAATAAATAGTACAAACCAAGGAGAAAACCCTACACAAATCTGAAGTGGAGTCCCTAAGGTGGCTGGATGGCACCTTGTACGCCTCCTTCCGGCAATTCCTGCAGCCAAGCCAGTGTCAAATGTATTGCTCTGCTTTCCTTTGGACGACATCAGCGAGGCCGAGACGGGGCTCTTGTCGTGTGGGCAGCCCAGGACTTCCACACACACTGCACCCAGGCTTGTACCCCGGGGAGGTCACTTCAGTGCTCTTACCACAATGGTTTGACTTCACCCCAGGAGGCACACTCCATTGTCTCGAGATAGACAGGTCCCAACTACAGTACAAATTATTGTGAACAAATAGTAAATAACTTGGAAATGAATAGTGCAAACGATTGCAAGACTTGTAAATAAATAGTACAAATGTAGGCAGAGTGAGTGTTTGGGTCAAGGGACAGGTGGGTGGTGTGGGTGGACCTCAAGAGAGACTGGCACCTTGAACCTCCCTCCACCTCAGGCTGGCCAGATACTTTGACTTGCCTACACAAGAACAACTAACAAGCTTAACAAAGAACAGGTTGGAACAAGTGTGTAGCAAGTCGCAGGGGGTGTCTGCATCCCGCTCCTTCAAAGCGCAGAAGTAGCATGTTGCAACCAACATTTCCAAAAGTAAAGTGACACAGAACCATGGACCCATAGAGATATCCCCTGAACTTGTTGCCACCAGAAGCATCAGTAGGGGGTTGGTTCAGAATCTTTTGCACTCGGACCCAGATCTCCTGCCCCTCCCGTTTTCAAAGCTTAAAAAGCTTTTTAAAAAATGCTTATATTTGCAACCATACATTTGCAGCACATTAATACATTAAATATTGAAACTCAGTATATGTCAAGTTTCTTATTATTTTCCAGGAACAGGTAAGGTCTATGAGAATGTTGAAACAGTAAAATGTTGTTATGACTTTCTCTTCTTTTCCTTTACAGGTTAAGGCCTGAGTTGCATGTGAAAGGGTCGGAGACGTGGTCTTGGCCAACATGCATGGTTCTCACCCTATTTTTTTCCTTTATTTGTGGTCACATTTTTAAAATAAAGTGCTTACAGGGAGCTGGATGTGCTACAAAGCCAGGGCTATTGAGACCCCATCAACAACCAACTTAATTTGCCCAGAGGGAAATTCTGTTTGCACCCCATAGACTACAGTAAGCCCTGACAGCAAGAGGCACAATTTGTTTTCCCCCTGTAAAAGTCAGTCTAAATTTACATCTATCTTAGCATATGCAAATGTTATGCAAATGTGTGCCATGGGCCTGTGCCCAGAGTCTTTTTAAGCACCTAGCAACACCCCCTGGTTACTACACTCAAGTGAGAGAGGGAAATGAGCGCTCTTTGCATCTCCAGATATTTCAGCAATTTATACACTGCTAGAAGTCCAGTCTCCTCTAACAACATTGACCTCAATGTCAACTGGAGAATCACTACATGCTAGCATTTAGTTTTACAATGTATAGATATGTCACTTGGAAAGGTGACACACACACAGACCGGAATACTTGGGGTGGGGAATAAAACCCTAAATGGGTCAAGTATCATTGAGAGTTTCCAGTAATGGCTGAACAACTTCAAGGACCACTAGAAAAATTCGAGAGGGGGAGTCATAGATTTCCACAGACTCCAAACCAATTTTTGCACTTCTATAAACGTAGGCAAAATGTTTCCCAAAAGTATTTATGTATACAAAAAAAAAAGTTTCCTAAATCATCTGGGGAAGGAAACAAGGGCAAAGAAAAGTCACTTCCAGCTGCAATCTTTGTTGGGTCATTTAAAATGTGCCTGCAGGGTAATCCCAGCAGGTTGGGGGGGATCTGCATGTTATTTGACAACATCCACAGGAGGGGAGTAAAGAACCTAATCACTCTGCTCAGATAACAAGAGCGGATTTAGGCAGGGAGGTGGGAGGCAGATTTGGAAAGAACAGCATCAAGAAAACTTGGGTTAAGCCAACCTGAAGCAGAGTGGTGGGGGAGTCGGAGGGGGGCAACTTCACACTGCTGCAAACTCAAGGCTGCAGAGGGTCAACTTCAACCCGGAAATCTCGCAAAGAAGGATGTCTGAGTGCTGCTTATCATTGCCCACCACAGCCCAGTGCTCACCAGAGTAAAGGTGGGCAGTGTGACTGGGAATGTCCACCCCAGCCAAGGTCATGCCAAGGCAGGAGTCCTGGGAGGTTTAAGGGTGGTGCAGAAGGCTGAATCGACAGCATTGACTAGTGCAGTGGTGGAGGAATTTCAGGTATGGGGCTGAATGTGCCCCCCACCTCTTCCTTTGGCCCCCAGATCACTCCCCTCTCTGGACCTGATTGAGCTCCTTTGCCTGGCTGGAATATGTCCTTGAACTGTGAACTGTGAACACGCCTCTTGCTTTTCTAGGTAAAGGATACCAAAGGGTGTGAGTGGGTGTATCAGTATAGAAACCAGCCTACCGTGCAAAAGTAAAATTTAAATTCATTGCTCCATCCACTTTCTTCCTACCCATCCACTCACCACTGGCGGGAGGCCTTCTGAACCTCGCCCAGAAGGGAACATGACGCTCCAGCCAAATAAGGTTTCCCCATTGTCAGCCCAGAGAAGCAACTCTGCCAGGCCTCAAGCTGGTTGCCTTTGGATCGGACTGCATTTGCTCACAGCCAGGATGCAGCGACGGAATGGTTCTCTCCACTCACATTTGCCTATGGGATCCTCCAGAACCCAAGCAGAGCCAGTGTGGTGTAGTGGTTGGAGTGCCGGACTAAGACATGGGAGACCAGGCTTCAAATCCCTACTCAGTCATGAAACCTTGGCTGGGTGACCTTGGGCCAGTCACACTGCCTCTCAGCCTAACCTACCTCACAGCATTGCTGTGGGGATTACAGGAGGAGAGAACCAAGTGAACCACCGTGAGCTCCTTGGAGAAAAATGCAAGGCTATTCAATACATAAATAAGAGCCCTGCAGCTGGATCAGACCAATAGGCTCCGTTAGTCCAGCATCTTGTTTTGCCCAGTGGTCAGCCAGTTGCTGCACAGGAAAGCCCCCAAGCAGGAACTGAGTGCAACAGCACTCTCCACTCTTGCCTCCCCCAGCAAGTGGCATTTATGACAAACTACCTCCAACACTGGGAGGTACAATTTAGCCATTCTATGCGGCCTGAATAGCCCCGTCCAAAAACCCAGTGCGTTGTTCCCTCCCTGCGCAAACCTTCCTGCTGGGGCTGATGGGAGTTGTAGTCCAAAGCATCTAGAAGTCACCAAGCTGGGGAAGCTGCTTTGGAAGAAACTTTCTGAACATTTGAGCTTCTCATGAAGGCCTGTGGAGCTCAGTTTTACAGCCGGCCAATTCACCCAATCCAGCCATGAACTGCATGTAATTAATGCATGTCCAGCGAAGTATCGGAGTAATCCAAGATGGTTTGAGTGCCTGATCAATCATCTTTCGGCAGAGAAGAGAAAAACAGCAGTACTTCTTTTTTTCCCAGGCAATATCCAGAGCCAGAGCACTTTGCAACTTCAACAGCAAACGCAATAAATGCTGAAGAGAGATTTTGCCTTCAGTAATGAATCTAAAACCGCTGCTATATAGGGAATATTTGGAATTCTCCTATGAGCATGACAAATCATTGAAATCCTTAAGTATTCTCTGCAGAGCAACTCTAAACCTGCCAGACAAAACGTGCCATTTTCTGGAGGCTAACAAGGCCATGTGGTGCTGATGTGTCTGGGTTGGGCATACCTAAAAGATTGCCTCCTTCCCTATATCCCATTGTGGTACCTCAAATGCACTGGGAATTCCTGAGTACTTCAACCATATGGTGAACACAAGCAGAGAAAAGGTTCGGGGAGGTGTTTTTAATGGCTACTACAACTCTGAAGCCTCCTTCTCACCTGCAGTAAAGGTAAAGGGACCCCTGACCATTAGGTCTAGTCGTGACCGACTCTGGGGTTGCGGCACTCATCTCGCTTTACTGGCCAAGGGAGCTGGTATACAGCTTCTGGGTCATGCGGCCAGCATGACTAAGCCGCTTCTGGCGAACCAGAGCATCACATGGAAATGCCTTTTACCTTCCTGCCAGAGTGGTACCTATTTATCTACTTGCACTTTGACGTGTTTTCAAACTGCTAGGTTGGCAGGAGCTGGGACCCAGCAACAGGAGCTTACCCCGTCGCGGGGATTCGAACCGCCAACCTTCTGATCGGCAAGCCCTAGGCTCTGTGGTTTAACCCACAACGCCACTCGCGTTCCTTCCCACCTGCAGACTTCCCCCCAAACCAAGCTGAATGAAGAGGGGATGTCCTTTACCATAGGGCTGCAGTTCTATGTTTATTCATTGGCTAGAAAAGGTGTTGCTGATTCGCTGGATTTTTAAAAAACCAATGAAAAAGGCAAATAGTGTGTGCTAACTTAGAAGAGCTATCCCCTTTTCTCTACAGAAATGACCCTTCTAAGATGGTACCTGTGGAGGCAGACAAATAGACCCCCTAAACACAAAGTAAGTTGTTTTTTTGCCCTCCTTCTCCCAGAATTCTTGTTTCATTCAAAAGCAAAATGCATGCAGATTCCAAATCACTTAATCATCATATAAGCAGCCAGCTAAGATTTCATCCATCAGATGACTGTCCTGATTACATGTTTTCTTTCCCTTTAGTTTGGCAAGGAGGAGGAAGAGGGGGAGGATTTTCACCCGCGTCTTGTTCTCCCTTATTTTAAGATTTTCGTATCAGCAGCGTAAGAAGCTTCTGGGGTTTCATGTGAAGGATCCCTAGCCTGTGAGCTGGATTCAGACTGAGTTATTACTTGAACTTAGGTCTCATTGAAATCAATGGGACTAGCTCGGCATGCCATTCGTTTCAATAGGAATGAGGTTCAACCAGCTGGAGTCCATGCAGTGTGTATTATAACGGGGGGGGGGGAGAGAGAGAGAGAGAGAGAGAGAGAGAGAGAGAGAGAGAGAGAGACGGTAACATCAAGGAATTCTAAATCTGTACACTTAAGCCTCTGAGAGTGTCCATCAGCAGATCACCACTCAGACTGGAGGTGAAGGTGGTTTGGCATTTCATCTCCACATTCCAGATGCCAGGAAGGGCCACTCTGCATTAGGAACCATGGCCCTCGGGAGAACATGATAGCCCATGGGGCGGGCAACAGATGGGAGAGACAGAAGGGAGGGAAAGAGACCTACAGGCATGATTTAATGCATTGCCGTTTCACATTGATCCAACTCAACTGGATCATGTCCATGGCTCCATCGCCAGGGGAGAGATGTGGAAACAAAGGGCTAAATGAAGTCATTTACTGCTTTCTCTCTCTCTCTGGCCCTCAGGACTTTCTCAAGCCACACCCATACTTCAAGCCCAGCTTGAGCAGTTTCACCTGGGGGAGGTATGTCCTTGAACTCTAGAAACCCTTCTTGCTTGCCATGATCTTTATTTACTTAACAAAAGTAATATCCTACTTGATGGTAGCAGAACTTCTTAAGCAGTTTACTAGAAATATTAAAATACGGTAATATTTTTTTAAAAAAATTAAAAGAGATTAAAGCATCTCTGTTTCTAAATGGAGGACAGATAGGAGAGTGTGGGCGTACCTAGAAATTGGCCCCCTGTACAAAAATAAAATGTGCAATCGCTGCTCTGCCCACTTTTCTCTCTGGCCCCGTCCACCATTGCAATGTGACTCGCAGGAAGCAAACGCAGCCTTCAGGGCTGAAAAGTCCACACACACACAGCCCTGTTCCTTGGAAGAGAGGGGAAATACGAACATTTGCTTTTTAAAAGTGGGTTCCCTGTGACAAGTTAAGGCAGAGGTGGGGAGCCATCAGCTTCAGCCACCATGTGTCATAGCGCTGCCAGAGCGAACAGTTGTCTCTTCATTGTCAAAAGTACTCTTACAACTTAGGAAAAGGCATGCCCACCAGCTACTCCTGGATGTGCACCCGATGAGGAAGTTGTTGCAACAGAGGCCCTGCCCCTGACCTCGGCTTATATACCTCCACAACACAAGCTGTGCCTGCATGCAAGCTGTTTCTACTCCTGCAGCTCCAATCCTCACCTGTTCCTGGGAGACAGTGGAGCAGGAAAGGTGGAGAGGTGAAAGCCCTTGACTCTACACCATCCTGATCTCTCTCTCTTTCTCTCCTTCTGCACCTGTTCTTCACTCTCCAATCCTGCAGCTTCTCCTGCCTCTGACTATCATCTCCTGGCTGCTAAAGGCTACCCCAGATCACCGATCTCTTCTTCCAAGTCAGCCTCAAGCCCCACTTCACCTGGCACCGACTCAACGGCATCCAGTCATCACTCATCTGCGTTCTGCCACTACATGACACCACGGCTACAAACTCCAGTCAGCCCCAGCCAACGTGTCAAAGGGTCGGGGTGATGGGAGTGGGAGTCCAATCACATCTGGAGGGACGCAGGCTCCTCATTCCTGGCTTAAGGATAAAAGTGGGTTACAGGCTTTAAAAATCTGAACTCTGCAGATTATAATGGTGGCATTAGGCTTCCCAGGAAGCCCAGCATTTTGTCCGTTGTTACAAAATATTTCTTATAGGCAAAGGGACCCCTGACCTTTAGGTCCAGTCGTGGCCGACTCTGGGGTTGCGGTGCTCATTTTGCTTTATTGGCCGAGGGAGCTGGCATACAACTTCCGGGTCATGTGGCCAGCATGACTAAGCCGCTTCTGGCGAACCAGAGCAGCACACAGAAACGCCGTTTATCTTACCGCCGGAGCGGTACTTGCACTTTGACGTGCTTTCGAACTGCTAGGTTGGCAGGAGCAGGGACCGAGCAACAGGAGCTCACCCCGTCGCGGTGATTCGAACCGCCGACCATCTGATCGGCAAGCCGTAGGCTCTGTGGTTTAACCCACAGCGCCATCCACGTCCCAGTATTTCTTATAGTAGATAGCCAAAGGATGAGTGTCAGGCAAATTCTAGAGTAGCCTTTGTAACTCTGGTGCCTTCCCAAGATGTTTTGGATTACAACAGCCCCATCTGACAACACCAAACTAGCAGAGGCTGTTCTGGAGGTTGTTCTAACAGGCTTGGTCAGAAACCAGCATCTGCTGACTTTGAAAACTCCAGGTCTGACATGGAGTGTCCATGGTAGATGGAATTCACAAAGGAAAAAGGATAGGAAGGACCAACTGAACACAGGAAGTTTGAAAACTCAAAGGAAATTTTCAAACTTAAAGAGAGTTTGTACACTCTCTTTAAGGAGATACTGGGCAAGCTGAACGGGACAAGAAATCCAGTTCGTCACTCAAGTGGTTTTGCCCCAGTTCACAAATATACTACTAAATTGCCATATATAAGCCATCAGTTAAAATTATAGGAAGTGTGTAAATGCAAGCTGTCATTTCTATTAAAAACAGTAACCCTGCTTGGAATTTATTATATTCCAAGAGACTTAAAACAGCTAGTCCAGCAAATAACATATTTCTATTCAGTTTCATTCTTTCTCTCTCTCTCTTCCTCTAATAATTTTCTTGTGGATTAAACTCAGGTTCAGCTGCAACCAAAAGCAAGTTAAACATTTCCTTTCTATTAAAACATCTAAATCAGAAGATTAAAAACCTACTTTGCATTTTTACAGAAAGGAACAGTCAAATCAGCAAGGCGGCTGCTTAGTTTGTATTTAATGCCAAAGAGTTCTGATGTTGAGAGGTAATCAATTTAGGAAGGGAGGGGATTTCTTTAAACTCCTCAGAAGGTGGTGGGGGGGGAAACCCTACATTTAAACAAAGCTTTTAATTATAATATCTCTCAAAGAACTCCTTCCAAAGCTGCCTTTCCTGCCAAGACTAATAGTCTCCCGATAAAGGCAGTTCTTGCCCTAGATTTCCTAGTCACACATTTTCACACCATAGTCAGACTCTTAATATATGGTATACCAGTTTTGGATGTCAACCCTTGAATTCACAGGGGAGTTCTATAGGTAAAATTGCTATAATGGCTTATTATTCTGCACCATAAATCAAATATATATTGTACAATCATACGTTTGTTGAGACAATGATGCACCATGATTAAGGGATCAAGAATAGGCAATTATGTAATGCCCTTCCCCCTTTAGATTGGCACACACAATAACAAAGGTTGACATTAATGCAAACCATGGTTTGATAAACCAGCAGTTTAAACTATGGCACAGGTTGTATGTAGCACTAAACCACACACAAACATGCAGGCTGCCAGAGAAATTACTCTCACTTTGCTCTTCCTAATCCTGTTGCTACTGTGTGAGCTAGTCCACGGTTAAGTTCAGTAAGTTGTCCAAACCCAGGCTTGAGGTTTGTTCCCTCTACAGAAATCACAAGCAGAAAAACCATGGTTACAGTTCATGGTTTTTCTGGAGGAACGCCAAAGCACCAGCCTGCATTCAGTCAACACACTAAGCCAAACCATGGGTTTACTTCATAGTAGCGCAGCAGCACCAGAGGAGCAAGTGTCCATTTCCTCCCTGGGAACCCATGTGTTCAAACTGTGCCATGGTATGGTTCAGTGTGTCAGCTGAACCGGGTCTGTGAGTCTAACACTGGTTGCAAAACCCTGGCTATTAGTTACCTGCTTAATGTTAACCATGGAGCTTAAGGTTGCATTGAAGCATATCATAACCATGGCTAAGGCAGTGAGGGATATTTGTGCAGGGAAGGAGAGACCAGAGAGGGTGTATTACATGCTCACAGACCCTTGGAACCATTGTATACTGAAGTTCTATATCCAGTAAACATGGGAGGAAGATTGAACTCATAGGATTTACCCCTGCCTAAATATATAAAGGATTGTTTTATCTTTGGCACAACTCCATGTTCTGTATGGGGCCCTGTTCTTTTTCATTTTTATTTACAAAACGGAGTGTACCACCCAATTCTACAGCAAAGGCTCAGGAATTTAATGGATGTTTTAAAAGCTTATAATTATCAAATTATTAAATATTAAAACTGTTTGTGAATAATAGCAATGCAATTATTTATACCCTCATAGTGTTTCACAGCAGAAGCACAGAACTGAAGAAGTTCAATAGATGTGATCCATACTTTATCCTCGGGTTTTCAGATCATTTTTAAATTGAAGCTGAATAAATCTCAGGTCTAAATTATTGATCGTGCTTTAGATTGGGCAGTAATTTATCTGTGCCTTGACATAGTAGAGTTCCAGAAACGCAGGAGCATCAATTGATTTGCGCAACGTATTATAATAATAATACTTAGCATTTATATAGCAAGTTTTCATCTTCAAAGGCAGTCACACGCATCAATTAATGACTTTTAAGAGCCAGCGCTTCTGTAGGAAGAGAACAAGTTTGAAGCAATTTATTCCTTCCTCAGTTCACTGAAGTTTCTAGTTCTCATCAATATGGGATAATTTACAGAACTAATTTCCTTCAGTACTTATGTGTGAGTCTGTGATGCTGCCGATGACACAGAGTTAGAACCACTAAGATCAAGCAAACCCAGCACTGTCTACTCTAACTAGAAGCACCAGCTCTCCAAGGTTAAATCTGCCATCTCAGATCTTTCTGTCTGCATTTCCAGAGGATGGAAGTTAGGATCCTAGAAGTACAAAGCATATGCTCTACCACTACGTGAGTTGCACTTTTGGTTCTACAAAATACTTTTCAGGACCAGGTTCCACTGTAGCAACTCACAGATGGAGATAACCTTGTCACAGTCATCCATGCCCTGGTAACATCCAGACTGAGGCAACAGCTGTCCCTTATACATGGGGCTGACTTTCAAAAGACTACGTACAAGCTACAATCACCTCAAAAGCTAGATTTCTGTGTGGGACTGGTCATTCAAAACACAATGCATCAGTTTTAAAGTGGACTGCCTGTTTCAGGGCATAATTCAAAGTAGGTTTTAACCTTTGAATATGATGCAGGTATATAAGATTATGCATGCTTGGAGAAAGTGGGTACAGAATTTTTTCTTCTCACTCTCAGAATACTAGAACCTGGAGTCAACCAATGAAGCAGGTTGCTGGACAGACAAAAGAAACTTCTTCACCCAGTTAAATTCTGGAATTTGCTTTGACCAGCGGTAGTTGAGGACTACCAACTTGGACGGATTTGTCTCAGGGTCATGGGTTCAAGCCCCACATTGGGCAAAAGATTCCTCCATTGCAAGGGGTTGGACTAAAAGACCCTCATAGTCCCTTCCATCTCTTCAATTCTATGAAAAGATTACACCAATCCACTGAGGATAAAGCTGTCCATGGCTGTGCAGAACCTCCAGAGAAAGAGGTGGTATCTAATTGCTGGGAATTACAAAAGGGGAGAGTCCTGCTTTTGGGGCTTCCTATTTGGGCATCCATGGAGTTTTCCCAGTAGTGATGTATGGAAGTGAGAGCTGGACCATAAAGAAGGCTGATCGCAGAAGAATTGATGCTTTTAAATTATGGTGCTGGAGGAGACTCTTGAGAGTCCCATGGACTGCAAGAAGATCCAACCTATCCATTCTGAAGGAAATCAGCCCTGAGTGCTCACTGGAAGGACAGATCCTGAAGCTGAGGCTCCAGTACTTTGGCCACCTCATGAGAAGACAAGACTCCCTAGAAAAGACCCTGATGCTGGGAAAGATGGAGGGCACAAGGAGAAGGGGACGACAGAGGGCGAGATGGTTGGACAGTGTTCTCAAAGCTACCAGCATGAGTTTGACCAAACTGCGGGAGGCAGTGGAAGACAGAAGTGCCTGGTGTGCTCTGGTCCATGGGGTCACGAAGAGTCGGACACGACTAAACGACTAAACAACAACAACATCATTTGGGCATCTGCCTGGCCACTGTGAGAACTGGATGCTGGAGTAGATGGGCCCCCTTTGGCCTGATTCAGCTGCAGGGCTCTTCTAGTGTTCGTCTCCTTTCCCCAAGGTAATTCCCAGGAAGAAGCCTATGCCAGAGAAGAGAGAAATTATATGGCTTTGCCAACACACAAAACACATCCAGCCTCGGTAAAATGAGCCATCATCTTGTCAGCCTCCGGTTACAAATGACAAGTATGACTCAAGTGTGAAACTAGATTCTGAAACTGCCTTTCTAATGTGGGTACAAGTTCTCCCCCACTTCCCACCACCCATAATAGTTAAACCTTCATTAGGATTTTCTTTTTAAGAGGGGGGGGGAAAACCTCCAGCAATAAAGCTATTGCCATTTTAATTCCTCATTTGATTTTCGGTGTATTATGTTACTTCCTCCACATCAGATAATTAGAATTGTGAAAGAATGAGGAAATCAGCCTAACGAGCAAGCTTTTTAAAATTGTTTATTGGATTTTTGCTTATATGGATATATCAAAAGGCCCTGTGAAACAAAAACAGTGAATTCGGAAGCAGTAGTAGTGAGAGAAGAGGAAGGCACCTCCTTTTGGTGCTGTTTGCTCTGCAAAACAGCTCACTCTGGGCAGATTAGAGTTTCATCACCATCTCCGCACAGGAAGAGATGGTGAAAAAGGAACTGTTAGCAGGCTCCTTCCTTATAAAGCAGCTTCACACAGGTGAGGCCATGATGCTATTCCTGCTGCTCCCTAACATTTTTCCCATCCATGGTAAAGGTAAAGGGACCCCTCAACATTCGGTCCAGTCATGGCTGACTCTGGGGTTGCGGCGCTCATCTCACTTTACTAGCCGAGGGAGCCGGCGTACAGCTTCCAGGTCATGTGCCCAGCATGACTAAGCCGCTTCTGGTGAACCAGAGCAGCGCACAGAAATGCCGTTTACCTTCAGGCTGGAGCAGTACCTATTTATCTACTTGCACTTTGACGTGCTTTCGAACTGCTAGGTGGGCAGGAGCTGGAACCGAGCAACGGGAGCTCACCCCGTCATGGGGATTCGAACCGCCGACCTTCTGATCGGCAAGTCCTAGGCTCTGTGGTTTAACCCACAGCGCCATCCGCGTCCGACGAGGGTCATCAGGAGGATCTCAATGAATGTGCAGATTCACATTGGATATATTAATTCCTAAGCCCAACTGTATGTGTCAGCCAATGCAACGAACCAGTGGGCAACTGAGTAGGGGAAGATGCCCAGTTGTTTACCCCCAACAGAGGCACCTACTTTGCCCCAACACTGCATCATTCCACCTGTCACTGAGACCACAGTCCCCAGGCAGTACGCAAGATGGGGGCTGATTCTGCAAATTTCAGCTTGTGCTGTATCTGTCCTAAACCGAAGCCTACCTCTAGGCCCTGAGGATAGGAAAGAAAAGCTCTTCCCTCCATTCAGAATCTCTATAGGGTTGCCTAAAATGTGTGTATATGAATCTGAGGTCTGCAGATATGTGCATTGTGTGTATGAACACCAGCTCCTTGGAAACACAAGCTTTCAAACAGGGCAATTTCTCCACTAAATGCAGTCTCTGATGTTGTTTTCAAGTGTAGTACTCTACTCCCTGCTGTATAATTGAATGGTTCTCATTCACCAGCTGTAAAGGCAATGCACTCAAGAGACCCGTGCCCAGGGTGAAGGCTGTAACCGTGACCCCTACCCACAATGACCCTGCATGGAATTTCATGAGGGACAGAATATTAAATGCAAGCGAAAGGGAGAAGTTACTTAGCATTTCCCAGCACACAAGGAACTTAGGAGCATTCATCTGAACAATGTACACGAGTGAGCTGTATTCTTGGGGTTTCTCCCAATACCTCCTCTCAAGAACTACAATAAGCTTTGCTCAACAAGTGATCCAAGGTGACCAAGACGGCTAAAAAGTTTGGGTACTGCTGTCTTGATTTTTGCAGTGCTTGAGAAGCTGCTACTGTACCGTATTTAGTGGGCAGGAATCTCTCTCTCACCCATCAACAAAATATTTAAAATACAGATGAACAGTGCTTTTTAAAAAAGGTCTATTTCTATATGACACTACCCAAATTCCTCACTTCACAGAACCCCTGGGGGTTGAGTTTGTACCCTTCATTTTTTGTTTGCTTGTCTCTGTCCTCTAGCAACTCATTCCATGCACTGACATTTCATATCGTTGCTTGAGCTAACTACATTGTAAAAGCACACTCTTCCCCATTCTGATGCAACTTGTGTGTGTGGTAAAGCACCTAGATTTACACATGCTGGGCATCCAAAATAGCAGTGGTCGTGTGTCCCACAAGTGCCACCATCTTGCATTCAGCATGGCTCATAGCCACTGGCATTGGGGGGGGGGGACTATGCATCCACAGCCTGGGTCCTGAAAACAGAGCACCATACTCAACATGGTGCCACTCGTGCTGCCTTCCTGTCTGAAGAAGGCTTCTTTGGGAAGCAAAATGTTGTACCACATGAGGCCCCAAATAGACCAGCCTACTGATTGCTTGACTTGGGTTTCATCTGTGGTCATTCCAACTGGCTGCACCAGAGGAGGAATACAGACACTGAAGGCCCATCTAGCCTAGCTTCCTGGGACCAACTGTGATTTGGGCTTCTCCACTCCCAGAACTGCCTCCAGGCATGAACATTGAACCCAATCCTTCTGGAACCAACCATGTGAAAGAATTGGCACCTGAACATGCTTATTTTCTTCCTCCTGTCTCAATACCCTTTCTTTTCGTATCATGGCTCTTCTGAAATTGCAAGCCCTTTATTATAAATTATAAACTGCCTGGGGAAAGGCAGTATAAAAAAAATGTTGTAAGGCAAAAACATTCACACCCCATTAAATATATATGCAGTAAGCCCGCAACTTATAGCACATTTAACTTTTGCGCATTGAGCTTAATGCGCTTGGCAAAAAAAAAAGTAAAAGGGGGGGGTGCCCACGGGAAAAAATACTTCAACAATCCGACCCACCATTGTCCCCAATGTGTTTTGACGATTCTGGCTTTAGGTGTGGTTCCTGGAACGTAGTCCCTGCACAGGTTGCAGGCTTATGTAATGTAATGATATACTGCCATGTGGAGCTGCTATTATTATTTTTATTTATTGAATTTGTATACCACCCTTCACCTAAAGATCTCAGGGCAGTTCACAGCATAAGAATATGTGAAGACACTTACTTTACAAAGGAGCCACAGAAGTAAAAAGCTTGTCTGTGATAGGAGCTGGAAGTGGATGCAGAATGTGAAGCCCCCTCCTGAAAAACACTGGGATATGATGTGCCAAGACAACATGGTGCTGATGCAGGCAGACCTTATGACTATGCAGAGGCATGTATGAACAGCAACCTACAACGGCCATTTGTTACCTCGTAATGGCTTTCTCAAAACTGGCTTGGAGGGAAAGAGCTCTTCATTTATGCTCCCACCCATTTTAATACTGCATTAGTGAAGAAAATAGTTTTCCCCACCCCCTTAATATTGATACCCAAGGCGAAGGCTCAAAGCTTATTAGCTGAATGAATCTTGTTCATGTGGCATTTTAAACCCTAGAGCTATTGTGGCTAACCAGTTCCCTTTTGGTGCAAGCAAGAATGATGGTGCAGTTATTGCACACAATGCAAGGCAAGAATTCCCAAGCTCTCCTCCCAATTTCGCCCCAATCTCCTGTGTGAGACCAGCTAATTAGGATTTCCAAACACAGTGAGAACTGATCAGCTTCCAAACCAAGAGCAGAACCTTAACCATATGCTGGTTGCAGCAAAGATTCAAAGCTGGTAGGAAAGGATGGAGGGACATGGGTAGAAGCATAACAAGGCATTGGTAGAGGGTCTAAGGTTCCCAAAGCAACCTTTAACAGCTGGCCCCAGGGCAAAGCTTCTGGGCCAAAGAAGGCGTCCAAACACTGAAGCAAGGGTCAAGCTAGAAGAAAACTGGACAATAATGGCCACCACCCAGTTGCAACCACTTGGGTCACCAGTCCTATGAAGAGCAAAGGACACACTTCTAGATCTTTGGGGCCAACCGGAAGATTTTCCAGCTCAAGGAAAGAAAATGAGGGTCTTGGCTTTAAATTTATGGCCTCCATTAAAACCTGGCATCGAAGCTGATGCCAAGTATGGGCAATACATGAAATAGTAAGAGAAGCCTTTCAAGACTCACACACAATTCAGTCTCTGTTCTTGGTGTTTTCTTAGCTATGACAGAGAGCGAAAGCAAAAAAGATTTGTATGGAGATTAATACCCTATGCTTACTTTGTTTTAACTGTTAATTTATGTAGAATTATAGACTGCACACAGTCTTCTCAGTAAAGATCCAGTATGCTGCAGTGCAGGCTTGGGGTGGGGAGAGAAGGTAGACCAAGATCTACCAGAAGATTTCTGGGTGAGCTGAAGTAGGTTAGCAACAGCTTTCAACTATGGGGAACCTTTGGCTCTCCCAATGTTGCAGAACCACGACTTCCATCAGTCCTATCAAGTATGGCCTATGGCCAGGGATGATGGGAGTTGTAGTTCTGTAACATTTGAAGAGTCATAAACAAGTTCCCTATGCATGAACCATAGCAATGAAAAAATAGGACTTTTCCTCCTTAAATGAGAATTCTGAAAATTTGGGAGTAATCAGGAAAGCATTTTTGGGTGAAAGAACTCTGGGCTCACTTCATTTCTCTAGTTCAAGAAACAAATGTCTCAGCGAAGAATGCACATAGAGGCTGCCTGTTCCTTAATTGGTTGTGTATTTACAAGCTGGATCTGGTTGGTAGATCTTGCAGTTCTAGTTAAACACCACCACCACCACCTAAGTAGACCCTGGTGTGGTGGATAAAATATTGATTGCAACTGTGAAGACCTAGGTTCAAATCCCCACTCAGATCACTGTGTGACCTTGGGCCAGTCACTGCCTCTCAGCCTAACCCACCTCACAGGAAAAAACAACGTTAAGGTCCTCTGGCACTTAAAAGACCAACACATTTTATCACACCACAAGCTTTAGTTCACAAAAAAACTTATGCCATCATAAAATTTGTTAGTCTTTAAGGTGGCAGAATATACTTTGATGTTTTCCTGCAAAAGACTAACACAGCTACTCCTTTGGAAAGTAAATCAGCAGAGTTGAGCACATGATAAAATGGAGAGGGGGACAGAAGGCCCACCCCAAGCTCCTTGAGGGAAGGAGGGGATAAAAATGTAATCGTCCAAGTTATTGTACAAACGGAGGGATCCAAGAGCCATTCAATCCTGGTTTCCTGGAGAGAATATGAGGTTTGGCAGAGAGTTCAACTACTGTAAACATTATTATGGTATGGAGTAAGGGAAGCCAATGTGGTGCCCTACAGATATTATTGGACTACAACTCCCATCATTCCCAATCACTAACTATGCTGGCTGGTGCTACCCTGGATATGGAAATGGCAAACATGCCAGTTTTTGTGTGGTGGGTGGGGAGGGAGATGGAGAAGAAGCAATGAATTTCCAAACAAGCTGCCATATTGGAGGAATCCATTTGGCTTCATCAGCCGTATGTTGCTGAGGCCAGGTATCACTGAAATCAACTAGAGCATGGAGTTTTTGCTCATGTACTACAATCATACCCACTGTGGCGTAGTGGTTAAGAGTAGGACCTGGGAGACTAGGGTTCAAATTCCCGCTTGGCCACAAAGCTCACTGGATGACCCTGGGCCAGTCACCCATCTCTCAGCCTAACCTACTTCACAGGGTTGTTGTGAGGATAAAATGGGGGGGGGGATCATGCATAACACCTTGAGCTCCTTAGAGTAGTGTTTCCCAACCTTGGGCCTCCAGCTGTTTTTGGACTACAACTCCCATCATCCCTAGCTAGCAAGACCGGTGGTCAGGGATGATGGGAATTGTAGTTCAAAAACAGCTGGAGGCCCAAGGCTGGGAAACACTGCCTTAGAGGACAGGTAAAATATAAATCAAATAAATTAATTTGTATATAATAGTAGTAATTTTAGCAGGATTCACTTCCATAGGCTGATCCCAACAAGAGTGCCAACTTTGCCCTGCAAGGGACCTACAATATGCCCCTCTGAAACAGGAATGTCAGCTCTCTCCAAGCATCTTATTACATTTTGCCATTTATTAAATCTCTTCAGCAAACTTCCAGAGAGCACTAGGTGAAAAATCTGGTGTACTTCTATGTCCTCCATTACTTATTTCGTTTGTCTTCCCACACAATTATTTGAAGTAGGATGGAGGGGGCTTACAGAGACAATCCGCTTTATTTTACAAGCAAGCTTTTAATGCTGTCATGTTAGCAGCAACCTAAAAGAAGAAAAATGTGTTTTAAAAGGTTCCATTTCAAATGCATAACAACTGCTTTTATGCATGACTCCTAAAGGAAAGGGGGAGGGGGGTATATTCAAGTCATGTTTAAATGAGGTTCTGCTACGTGTGTGTGTGTGTGTGTGTGTGTGTGTGTGTGTGAGCTGTTGGTCTTTCTTGTTGGTATGTTCATAATTAGGAGTTCCTGGTAGCCAAGAGTTTGCCAAGAGCTGAAAACAGAGCAAAAGCCCCTAATCAGTTTGAGTTTTTAAAAGTACTGACCAACTCCAGCTACAGCAGCATCTGGAAAGGAGGCAGGAAACCCAGACAACTTTCAGGACCTTGAGTTCTCTAAACCAGCTCCAAGGGGGGGGGTGACACAGCTGTTCAATAACAAATGTCCCCTAAAACAGCAGAACGCACTTCTGAACTCTGCCTTTTAAAAGTGCTGCAAACAAGAAAACAAAGACCTCTCATTTACAAGTAAAAACAACCCTTTGGACCTATAGTGTTTGCAAGCTCATTCTGTACTTAGAAAAGCATGACTATCTCATTGCTTGCCACGCCACAAGGCTTGTTTAAAAACTGTTCTAAAATATTGAAACCCTCCAGACTTCTTGCAAATCTGATGATGAGAACCTGCAAAAGCATGTGCCCCCATCATGCAGCAGGCCTACATTTCCCCAGCTACATGCCTCCGGGATTCATCCTTTGGCTTCCTGCTCAGACAGTCCCTTCAACTCCAATAAGGGCTCTTGAACAGCTAAGTGGGCAGGTTCACAGCCTGATGCTCTGCTCCTAAGCACATTTACTTAAGAAAACTCTGCTGACTTCAAAGAAGCCAACTCACAAAGTGTTTAGGGCTGCAGCTGGCAGCTCAAGGCAATGGGGTTGCTTTGGCAGGACAAAGTACTCAGCTATAACCACTAAAAGAAGAGGGGGGAATTGTGCTAGGTTCAAATGCAGAAAATCCACTTCATTTATGCAGCAGTGGAATCCACTGGAGTGTATACACAATGCTCCCTGGAGGTAAGTGAATGGAATATGGTTGTGGTTCTGTCAGGTGGATTCTAACTTGAATTTTAAACCAATGGTAGCAGCAGGCTTTGTCCTCTGTGCTGTTCCATGGTGAGTATATCAACCTCTGGCAAACATGATGAGCTTGCGTCCACTTTTGAAGCTACAGAGTGGGGCTGGGACTGTCACAGCAACTTCACTGCAATTCCCACCCACCCCAATCCTGGAAGGAAAGCTGGCTGAGAGTAAGAAGCAAGCTCCTCATCTCGCTCTTCACAGGGAGGGGAAAGCAGGTAGGGAAGCTCTCTTAGCCTCTGCTCAGCAGCAAGACTCCAAACCGCATTGCCAAGCACCAGCTGAAGGAAGAATGCTTCTTCCATCCTGCTTTTCCCACAAGAAATGTTGGGGGGAGGGATTTCTTTGCCATTTGGCAGAGGTGCCAAAGCCAGCCAACCAGTGTAGGGAGGAACCAGACAACCAGAATTTGGGGGTTGGCCAGCAAAAATCGTAGACCCTGAGTAACAGACAGATGTAATGATGAGTAAAATTAGCACATGGGTTGAGGAGGAGGTGGTCTGTGCGATACCACAGCCAACTCCTGACTCCTTAACTCCTCAGGAGCCTTGGGTGCATTCTCACAGCCTTGCATGGCTTCCATAACTCCTAGGAGAAAAGGCCCCGTCTGCACTATCCATTTAAAGCAGCATCGTATCGCTTGGCCTCCCCCAAATAATCCTGGAGTCTGCAGTTTGTTAATGCTGAGAGGGCAAAGATATTATCCTAAATGAGGGAGAGGTGGACAGCAAGAGCTCAAGATCCCTAGTACCAAACCCAAATTGTAATTTGTGACTGTAATGAACAAAACAGTTTCATAGACAAAGGCAGCTCCAAGAGGCCCTAAACCCATTTCAGCATTCATTTAGCAGCTTCAGCTGTGTGCAATTAAAACTTCAGTATTAAATGTTAGAGAATAAAATAATGAGGCACTTAAAAAATAATCTGTGCTCCACTGGGCCATGCTCAGCACAGATTTCATCAGATCATTTGTAAGACAAAAATAGATTCCTATCAAAGTCACAGTCATTGTCCCAAGTTAGCTGACTGCTTTAAGTGTCAACACCTTTTCCTTTTTTTATACATAAAAACACGCTGGAGCTCTACAGTCAATTGATACTCACTCTTGACATGAACTATTCCAATAGCATTAGATCATAACAGTGCCACTGGTGCCATAATTCTTATGCAGTCTTACTTGGAAGAAAACTTCACTGAAATCAATGTGATTTGTAAGCATGCTCCAACCTTCTAAAACTACCTGTTTCGGAAGAATCTGCAAGCTCGGTTCCTTTCAGATTTTAACATGTCACCTTTTCTGTAAAGTCTGACCCAGTGCATGCCAAGAATGTGGCTGCTAAACATATTCCCTTGAAATTTAAAATGTAATATGGAGGACAAGCGATTGTCCATCCACTTCAGTTATGAGGATGAGAAGTAGTCATCTGAATCTGTGCTGATCACTTCATTTTGTCCAACAAATCTGCTGTCTAGTGATAGTAAATTGTTACATCAGATTTTAGTTAAGAATGGAGCGTTTGCATGTATCTGATGCCTTCCGGATGTTTTGGGCTGCAATTCAATGCAACTGGAACATGGTGCTGTGCTGGCTAGGCCTGATGGGAGTTGTAGTCCAAAACATCCACAGGGCTCCAGATTGGTGAAGGCTGCACTATACCAACAATAATTTGAAGTGCAAGTCCCAAAAACACCAAGTAGGGACAAGTCAACTAGCAAGGCATGGGCATCATCATCAGGCAAAACAACAATTATGGAGTCTTCATAAAAGAAACAAATATTCTCCAGAACAGGAAAAAGGAGAATTAACTTGGCTGAACAAAAATTAAAAGGTGCATCTCTACATACATTTAAATGAAACTGTACTTGCAAAGGAGGCTTGTGAAGTAAGGTGTGTAACAGACAGATAGATAGATTTAAAATTCAGCCCTATAATACTCTTATGATCTCAAAACTGCTAACATATGACTTGGGCAAGAAAAATGTTTTAAGAATATGCAAGCTTAAAACTTGCATATTATTATTTTAAAAAAAGAATGTTAGTTTATAAGTGCACTAAACACATGGCTAGAAAACATACTGTATAAAAACATGCACACTGTTACACATCAAAAGAAAAACAATGAGAACTGCATATTTTTAAAACTGAAATGAATTTTAATACAGAAAATGAAACTAACATTTTACAACATTTACAGGTAAACATAATACTTATATATAGAGAAATCAAAGAATGTTACAATTTAAGAAGGTGAAATGTTACAAGCTTGCACACCAAAAATCAAAAAATGAAAATTAAATTAAAAATGAAATGGTTACCAAGATAATGCAGGTCAAGGGATCAAAGGTGAAGGGTCACACATTATTAAAAAGAAATCCAAAATGGCGCTGCATCAAGATCTCTGCAAAACAAAGGAGCTACAGTAAGTAAAAAACTAAGGATGTTGCACAGATTCACATTTACTGAAATGAATCAAACACATTGCAATCAGTTACAAATCAACATTTACAGTCACCTTCACTTCAAAACATATTTCTACTACTTTTGGGGGCGAGGGGCTCTGCACACACTTAGCAGTTAGTTTTGTAGTTGCTTATTTATTAAAATCCAATAAATAGAATGCATCACAAATCCAGTGATGACTCAAGTAGCTTAATTTTTTAAATAAAAAAAGTTAAAACCACACTATGTTTTTGTCACAGTGATATATGGAATGCATGAACAATTTATTTGGAAATAATATTGTTAACTGTACTGCAAAACAAAATGCTTCCCCCCACATATTTTTTAAAAGAAGCAAATTCCAATTTCAACCCAGTTACCCCACTATATTGACCTCAGTTGGACTATTGATCTGGCTGCTCTTGATTTAGCAAACATTTTAAAAGCCAACACACATGTTAAAGTTAGTACTTAAGTAGCTCTTTAACTCAATAAATAGGTCTTCTAGTTTACTACTAAAGACATCTAAAGTGATTGAAATTCCGCTACATGAAGTGAATAATCTTTGATATACATTCTAACACATCTCAGAGCAGTTCCCAATTCATTCTGAAATAAGAATGTTATGTTGATTCTTCTCATTTTGCTAAATTTTATTCCCCACGAAAAAGCAAGTTGTTAAGACTTAATATTTTTCCTTCTGCTGGGGAGGGGGGCGCGGTGGGGAGGACTCCTCAAGAGTTCAGCTGGTCTCATATGGTAAACAAACACTGCATAGCCCTCAACCACCAAGCACAACACTTCTTACTACTTCAAGTTCAATCTGTATTTTTTTGTAATGTACAGATTAACATTATATTAAAAGGCAGCATACGATCAACCTAGAGCTGCATTTAAAAAGCAAATGTTAGGGCTTCCTGGCTTATTGGTAATGTAAGATATTTGAACGGGGCAGAAAGGGTAAAAAGTATAAGTTCAGGCAACAAGCCACAGGCTACAGACTTCTCAGAACTGAGACTCTACACAAAGTAATCTGATTACCAATACAAAAGGGAATGAATTTATATATTACATTATATCCCGTCTTTTCTCCAAAGAGCTCAAGACTGCACACATGGTCCCTCACTTTCCGTTCTCTTCCTGCTCACCTCCTATTTTACCCTCACAACCAGCTAGGTTTGACTAGGAGACTATGACTGGCCCAAGATCACCCAGTGGGCATCATCAGTGAATGGGGATTTGAACCATCTCCTCAGTCCCAGTCCAAACCACTACACCACACAGATTAAAGAGAGTTAAGTCTCAAATGGGGAAGAAACTCAATAACTTTCTTGTCACGGTAAGCACCCCACCCCTTTCGTGAGCACAATGAACCTCTACCTCCCCACACACACACCAAAAAATGGGGGTTGCCCCTGAAGTCACAATTCACTGTAGAAGTACCTCAAGCTCCCAACCCCAAGTTTGGAAATGACTGTAGCTCAGTGATAGAGCATCTGTTTTGCATGAATAAGATCTCAATCTTAATCACCAGAATTGTCAGATAGGGCTGGGAAAGACCTCTCTGCCTGAAAGCCTGGAGAGCCCACTGCCAGTAAGTGTAGACAGTATTGAGCTAGATGGACCAATGTTCTGACTCATTATATAAGACAGCATCCTATGTTTCTATAACACAACAAAGAAAATCCCCCCACCAAGGCTTGGAGTGGGCAGTGGGGAATCATCCCTGACTTCATGCTGCATGCTGACCACCAAAGTTCAGCATGACATCAGAGACCAGTCCTTCGTGTTGGGATGGCACAAGGTCACAGAGACCCACAAACAGGCAACCAGAAATTGTGACGGCTGGTCTTAGATACATTGTATTTGCATACTATTTCCACTAACCCCCCCTGGGTGATGTCAGTGTGGCCGTTTGCTCCTGGTTTTCCATCTCAATCCCAAAACACAGTAGCCTGTGAAAAGTAAGCAGTAACCAGGCTAAGGCAATTAGAAACGAATTCGTTAGTCTCTGCCACACAGCCAGTTACACCAAATGGTACCAGTTTAAGGATACCAACTGGTACCAGTTTAAAAGGCTTTTGTCATTCACATTTTAGAAGCATCACAGGCCAGTTTCCCAGTTCCAGGCTCAGTTTAGATACAACTCTGAACAGCTGACCAACCATGGTTGGGAGGGAGAGCACCCCATAGTCACTCCTCAACCCATTCCTTTCTTGCAGGCATTAAATAAAACAAAAACCTTACTATTTCAAAGCCAAGTAGCATGCAATGTCTACACAAGCACACTACTCATAGTTTGCCCAAACCATGCTTTGCAAATCTAATTCTGACCATCGTTGCAAACTATGGTTTGCTGCCAACTATAGTCAGGAAAAGAATGGGCAAAAAGGTAGCACTTAGACATACTTTGCTCTGAGTCGAAAAGGAGAGGGGAAGATCTGTGCAGAGAGGTGGCATGAAAGTCTGCAACATGATTAGGAAACTAGGCAGCACTACATCTGCACAGGACCTGAAAGCTGAGCCAGAGTTTTTAAGTTTCTCCCTGCAATTCATGTATTGCTTTTTCTATCTTCATCCTACTCACATCCTCTACATCCAGCCGTTAACCCTGGAATTACTTGGGAAACACAGTGAGCCAAAATAAGAATATGTTCTGGGAATATGATCCTGCAGCAACCAACACACACGCACACAAACAAAAGCAGAGTCAGCCCAATCCTCTCCTTAAATTAGTTTTTTTATTAAAATCACTTGCAGGACTGGAAACTAATGTCTTAGTTCCTTGGGGCTGCTGCCTACAAAAAGAACAAAAGATAAACCCAACTCATCTCTCCCCTCCCCACTCAGCAATGCCACTGGAACGGGAAAATAAACCCTACATCATTTCATTTCTACCAGAATTCTCATCTCATACTGCATCTGTCATATGTATTCACTGCTGGGAGGCATGCACGCCATTTTAAATGTTACAGCAAGAATCAATATCCCATCACAATGTCAGTATGAGGCACACAATCCTTCAGAGGCACTGTTGTTTGTATTGTTCTAGTCTTTGAAAGGAGAGGGGGGAGGAAGAGCTAAGAAGCCTGATAACTAGTATATAAGCAAGGTGAAATCAGATTCATCTGAGTAAACACCGTATTTATTTGGGGAGGGGAGAAATGATCACATACTTCAGATAAAACAGTATGATTAAGTTGGCACCATTTCCTCAGTAACCCTAAGCCCAGTTCAAAGCCAAAGTATAACTTCTGGGATAAATCATTAAGAAAGTAACATGGGTAACTCCAGAATGAAGCAGCTGCATAGCTCCAAGAACAAGAGGCCTTGCAGAACTAAGCTGAAAAGCATCCCTAACTATTATAATTGAGCATTTAGGTGACATTTCAGCAATACATTGTTTTTATCCAATCCTATCAAGAATCCTTCAAGGAGACAGAAATCCAGACCCCAGAACTAAACATTACATTCCATGTAACTAAATTCATGCTAAACTTAAAAAGGCATTTTTAACATTTCCCTATTTAAATCCAAGTAATAAAAAACACGTAAGCTACATAGGAAACACCACACGACTTAGTCCAGGCAGCTAATGAAACAGCACCCACTCTGAATTTATCTATATTAGTCCACAAACCACACTGAAAATTCATACCATACCTGATTAAAAATACTGTGTATATCATTCCTGGAAAGGTCTACAACCTAAGAGATGGAAAATAGGCGGCAGACCTGCAGGCATCATGCAGCTGGTGTGTGATCATTACTTAAATTATGCAGAAAGGTGAAGCGATCTGGTTAAGGAATTACAACAGTCACAGTGCTTTGCAAACTCACTCACATCTCCAGTGCAGCATCTTCTACAGTTTGCCACAGAATCACATCCAACCCAATGCTTTGTTAAGGCAACAAACATAGTCAAGCTATACTGCACTGCCAGTAACAGCAAAAAATATGTATAAATTAGTAGGGAACTGAGTTTGTGCCCCCCACAGTAAACTTTGAGCCCCCTGAAAACACAACCCAACCTCTACCAGATACCACAGCCTCTTGTCCAAGCCAATACTTTGTTGGTGCACAAGACACTCAAATGCAGCACTCACTTTCTAAAAGTACCCAATATGCACAAACAGTTTAATGAAGGAGCTGGGGTATGCACTCGACAGGAAGCTTTGAGTCACCCAAATCATACATATGTATACAATACACTGAGGGTGTACTTGATCATTAAGCCTGCGGTTGCATCAATGAGCCAAAATGTGTCTGCCAGAAAAATGGATTTGTGTGCATTGATATGTGCACAGTCCAAAACTGGCACTGGGTTCAGAAGATGGTGAACATCTAGCTGGTGAAGGGCTGGGTGATTATTGTGATGACTCATTTGAAGACGAATATCTTAAGGCCAAATTCACACAGGACAAATTAAATCTTTTGACAACTGAAACTGCAAGGTTTCTTGTGAAACTGCCACAAATGCTTTTAACATATGCCTACGTGGGGCGTTTCAGAACAAGTATATCAATGCATACATAGCACATTTCTTTATTAATGTCTTAACATTTGAGCTACAAGGCAATCTCTAAGAACAACATGCACCCATTTTTTTAAGGAGTTTCAGAGTAAAACTGAAAGCCTTCTATAGTTCTTATCGAATCGACAACTTAAGTTTTTAACCTTCACTAAATTAAACTTTTTCCCCCTATTGCCCCAATGTAAGGTATAGGACATGGCTGGTTGCCTTTTGACAAAAATTCATCTCCAAAACTTTGCAAAATATTGAATCTCTCACATGTAAGGTTGCACTGAACTAAGTTTCACTCAGAATAGGTAAAGGGACCCCTGACCATTAGGTCCAGTCGTGACCGACTCTGGGGTTGCGGCGCTCATCTTGCTTTGCTGGCCGAGGGAGCCGGCGTACAGCTTCCGGGTCATGTGGCCAGCATGACTAAGCCGCTTCTGGCAAACCAGAGCAGCGCACGGAAACGCCGTTTACCTTCCCGCCCCTATTTATCTACTTGTACTTTGACGTGCTTTCGAACTGCTAGGTTGGCAGGAGCAGGGACCGAGCAATGGGAGCTCACCCTGTTGCGGGGATTCAAACTGCCGACCTTCTGATCAGCAAGTCCTAGGCTCTGTGGTTTAACCCACAACGCCACCTGTGTCCCCCAGAATAGACCAATTGAAATTAGTGGACCTGAGTTAGGCATGTCCATTGATTTCAATTAGTCTCCTTAAAGAGACAACACTTGATACAACCCACAAAAAACTTGAAAAAATAAAATGATTTGTGGGGATGGGGGGCACAATGATTAAAATTGTGCTTACACACAAAATCACATGAATGCCAGAAGTTTATTAGCTACTGAAGTATAAACCATTCCAGAAAACATGTTCAGCTTAATTCATAACATTATTCACATTGTGTGGTAAGAATTCAACCACTGTTGTGATGTGGCTCAAGGGCTACACATCACCATGTTTCTTCATGTTTGTCAGAGTTCTGAACCATTGTAGATCATTCCAGCTTTCTGTTTCAACCTCTCACACTATAACAAAAATTAATTAACTAAATAGGGCCCAGTGTCAAACTTAGATTAGGGGAGGGGGTCCCTAAACCATAATGGTTAGGGCAGAGTCAGTAGATAAACTAAGAACATATTCTGTCCTTATACTTTCTGGTGGACAAAGATATCCAGGGGTGGGCTGACCAAGTGGGTGAGGAGAGTGATAAACACTTCCTTATTAAATGAGGTAGCGGTTAAGAACTTTGCTAACATAGTCCTTACTGAATCCCACCATATTCCAGGTAATCACTAATATTCCTTTTCCGAGCAAGGTGTTTGAAAATGTGGTACAGTGGTGCCCCGCAAGACGAATGCCTCGCAAGACGGAAAACCCGCTAGACGAAAGGGTTTTCCATTTTTTGATGCGCTTCGCAAGACAAATTTCCCTATGGGCTTGCTTCACAAGACGGAAACGTCTTGCAAGTCTTGCGATTTTTTTCGCTCCCCCCCTTTTCTAAGCCGCTAAGCCGCTAAGCCGCTAAGCCTTTAATAGCCGCTAAACCGCTAATAGCGCTAATCCGCTAATAGGGTTGCTTCGCAAGACGAAAAAACCGCTAGACGAAGAGACTCACGGAACGGATTATTTTCATCTTGCGAGGCACCACTGTAGTGACATCAGTCCACATTCTCCCAGATGAAATAGATTAAGGCCCTGTTACGGCTGTTGTTACCCAGTTGGGCAAACCACACTGGGAAGAGAACAGTAAGAGTGCCACCTGCCGGTTCTACTGGACCATTCAATGGCATTTGATATAATTGAATACAGCACCATTCTGGACCATCCAATTGGAATGGGACACTGGTTGCAGCCCTTCCTGGACAGACAGTTCCAGAAGGCTGGGCTGGGGGATTCCTATTTGACAATTTGGCTGCTGGCAAACCCACTGGGTGAGATCATCTGGGGATGTGGAGTGTGGTGCAACTCATATGAGAATGGCACCCAACACCTTTTCTTTCCCATCAAACTCAAGTGCAGGTGATGAACATTTGAGTGGCACTTGGTTGGAACATTGCTGGGGGGAGGGGGCGCTTCACTTTGATTGCATGCCCAGCAATAGAGCTTCCCACCCTTGACTCATCTTTGACATCCTCCTGTTGTGCAGTTTTTAAACCACTGAATTATTGTATTTGTCATCTCATCTTTATCTGTTGTAGACAATCTCTAATACACACACACACACACACACACACACTTTAAAAACCCATGAATTCCTTTTTTATGGCAATATGAGTTACAAATATTTATGATAAGTGTAAGTCATTTCACCATTATGTCTGCAAATGTAAAGACTGTCCTTTTCTATGAGAGGGGAGATGAAAAGGAATGTATGGGCCAAGTTTGCTCACTCTAAAGTGTTTAGAAACTGAACAGTTTGAAAGTTTTAAAAAGATTGTCCTTGAAATCCAAACTACAAACTTGGGGTGGTATCCAACATTAGACCAACAGACAGTAGACCCACTGAATTTAACAGACCATGTCTATTAATTTAAATGGGTCTACTCTGAGTAGAACCAATGTTGAATACAACCCATTGAAGTTAATACACTTGAGCTACAACAACAACATTCTGTTTTTAAATTGTTAATTGAATACAAGAGTTTTTAAAAGATTCATATTCAATTTTCTTGGCCCTAAAGCATTTATTACATTTTTTCCAACACCCAGAGGTATCTTAACTTCAGATAGCCATGTTCTTACCACACCCATGGAGAAGATTGGCCTAAAGCAGGTCCAGGGATACAAACCTTTCCATGCTTGCCAGAGAGCCCATGGGCAGCCATGGCCAATAAAGTTTTGAGGGGTGGTAGTCTGCCCAGCAATGAACATACCCTGGATGGAGGGGATCCATCCTTCCCATTGCTTCAAATTTCTGGAAATAATTCCCAATATTTACTTATTTCTAAAAAAGTAATCACAAATTACCCATGAGTCCATCCCTCCTACAATAACCAAACATCTCAAAACATGCTAGCAAAAAAATAAACGCACACACAAAACCCTGGCAGAGATGCAGTAATTTGTTCAATTTTATCAAAGTGTTTATCCTGCTTATCTGGAGGGCAGAAGCAGCAATTAGCTGCTGCTGCATCACAAAACACTCAGCCTCTGGAAATCAGCATTCAAGGAAATGTTCTACAATATGTATTGCAGGTCCTGGTACTTCTACACAGCATTTTACAAAGAAACTATTTTCCAAAGTCGATTTAAACATCTTTGTGCAAGGCACTAGAATAAAAGAGGCGGATGAACTGGCTCACTTATCAAATGAATTGGGAATGAAGAATATTACATTTTCTAAGTTGCTGAAATGCTGCCTTTTCAATCTCGCTTTCTATGCTTCCAAGGGGGGTTATTTCACATGGAAAACAAAAGCAACATGAGAAGTAGAGGGGGTGGGGCATAGAGATGCCTAGAAAAAGCCTATACAAGAAAATACTCAATAATTGATTTCAGTGAGAAAGGCTGGATGCTCTAAATATATTTCAGATACAGAATGCTGTACAAAAAATGAGTGGCCACTGCTGAAAGTGGAAGAAGAGGAAAGAAGGAAGCAGAAATATTACCTGCTTACCATTACCTGCTGTAAATAGCACCTAGAGAAATACTAATGCTTATGGAATGGGCATGGGTCAGAGAGTGGCAAAGGAGAAGTCGGGACAGGTCCCCAAGGGTAACAAGAGACAAGCTGGTGTACCTGGAAGCTGAAAAAATACTACCTGCATCCATAAAAGCATAAGAGGGTTGAATTAGTCCTAAAGGAAGAGGCCACTGGAAAACGTGCAAGACTCAAGAATCATTTAATACAACCCTTGATGCTTCACATACAACCACTAGTCAGATTCACTATTACATGGCTAGGGCAGGAGATGAATTTTTAAAAGGCATACATACCTACTGATACAAAGAATTGGCATAGCATTAAAAAGGCTGCTGATCATCTTTCATTTACTGCCAGGGAGAGATTTGCAGTGTATCAGATGCATACAGTGTTAGGGTGCTTTTTAGAATGTTTTTATTCGCATTTTTTCAAAATATAAACAATCAGCAAACAATGAAAAAAAGCTAATGGATGTATACGAAAGCGCAAATAAAGTATTTTGATATATTCATTTTTGTCAGGTTCTATACAATGCTAATCTGACTCAGAGTAGACCCACTGAAATTCATGGTCATGACACACGTAGATGCATTCATCCCAATAGGTCTACTTAAGTATTACTTAGTAGAATACAACCCTCCAACTTATGGCTACCCTCAAAACAGTTGGGAAGGCTGCAGCCCCAGGCACACCTACTAGAAAATCTCATTGAACTCAGTAGGTTACAGTCCTGAGGATAAAGGACACACATGTATTAAGTGCTGGGTGGGGGGAGCAGAAAGGAATAAGGAATACAGCAGCTTAGCTCTAAGAGCACTAGCCACTTTTATGACCTTTGGCTGGTGTGGACCATTATTTACAACATAATGGCATTTGGAGAACAAAGTTCCTGACCTCTACAGTAGGAAGGCAGCACAGAAACTCCATGGGGGTGGGGGGATTAGAGTGGTGGAAGGGAAGAGAAACTAAGACTTCGAAATACAGATAGGTAGCCGTGTTGGTCTGCCATAGTCAAAAATAAAAAAAATTCCTTCCAGTAGCACCTTAAAGACCAACTAAGTTAGTTCTTGGTATGAGCTTTCGTGTGCATGCACACAAAAGCTCATACCAAGAACTAACTTAGTTGGTCTTTAAGGTGCTACTGGAAGGAATTTTTTTATTTTTGACTAAGACTTCGAAAGGGTCTTTGGTAGAGAATGTGGGGGAAGATGATGCAGCCTGCAAAACAGGGAGGGAGAAAATATAATGAGTGAAAAAATGTACAGCAGGAAATTAAGACTGAAGGAAGCTATGTTGGTGGGCAGAAAAAAACTCCTTGGGGAAAATGGCCAGCATAAAAGACAGGTAGGGTGAAAGATACCTGTGAAGTGAAGCAGGAGCTATATTCAGGCACCTGAAGAGCAAATTCACCTTCTTAGCAAGCATCTTTAAAGGCCTCTCCACTATCTATCTATCTATCTATCTATCTATCTATGAGGCAGCTAACCTCTAGTTGTAGAAAGTCTCTTCACTGTTTCAGTACATTAATGACCCTCCCTTTCTAGAACTGAATAGGAATATAATAATGGGTAGAATGGTCAGATTCTGTGCTCTGACATTCAGCAGAGATAGGTCAATTTTCTAGCTGGCCTGTTCAGGAAAAGGTACATGAATTGGGGAGAGAGATGTCTAAAGCACCAGAGTTGGTGAACTATATTGTGGAACACATATATTATGCACAAAGTGCCATAAAAGATCATACGGGCACAATTAAAAGCTTGGTGGAGAACTTGTTGGAACCAAATAAATGGATATAACAGACTATAGCAATGCCAGCTGAAAAGAAGGGAGAAACCTGTTTAGAAGGATACAGTCTGGGAAACATACTGTTAAAGAGGTGCCATTCGGGACAGAGAACCCTCTCCAAAGTGAGCAAAGGGGTAGCGTTACATGAATTTTACGGTGCACACATACCAGACACACACTCCACAGAAAACAAATCCATCACCCTTCAAAATTTAGGAAATATTCCCTGAAAAAACAGACATTTTATCCAAGTTCACAAAGCAATCCTGAAGCCAACTTGACTCTCTTAATGACCCCTAACCCTAATCAGTCCCAATCAACATGGCCATGGAAGTTGTGTTCCAAAACATCTAGAAGCCACCAAGTGGGCTACTGCACCATACAGTTCAACAGATACTGCAAAACAAAAATCATAGTTGAAAGTTTTCTGCACAGAATCCTATTGCTCAATAATTATTCTTTCCCGTTAACTTATTCGGAATGCAAGGCTACAATTTTAGAGTCTGTGGTGCAAACACCAGCAAGCTTTCTTATCACAACATATTTGACCCAAACAAATGGCAGATACTGCTAGTGAAAGGACTGGCAGTGGATGACAATCAAATACCTATGCTTCCAGAGATCAATCACATTTTTATGTTAAGTTGTTGTTGCTGTTATTGATATCATTCTTGTATCTTTATTTTTAGAGCTTATGATTTACATGGAAATTGTTTCCATTTGGTTGTGTACGTTTGGTGTGTTTTATTTATTGTTTATGACTTCTGCTATGTTTGTAATTATGTAATTTTGTAGTTATGAAAATCTTGTCATGTTGTAAGCCACCTTGAGCATAGTTGCAACTATGGAAAGGTGGCATACAAATAAAATGATGATGATGATGTTAATCAGTAATATCTCTTCACTCTTCTATTCAACGTTTAAAAGGATTTTAATGAACTGGAATAATGTAACAAAAAAGAAAAAAATCCCAACACACACACACACAAAATCATATGTGTCCCTCAAAAGGTCTTGGTACTACAAAGCCACAAATTACTGGAAACCATGGGTATACGATATGGTGTCATTTTCCCAAGACTAAAGAGATGGTAGTAACCCATTAATGGGACACATATGGTATGGAAACCCAGTGGAATGAAGCAGTTGAAGCCTTGAGTCTCAAAAAGATAAAGGAGGAAGTCCTTCGCAGCAGCTATGGAACAATGTTAATACAAATAGATAGGCCAGTTTCCACGTGCTCTCTCTCTGTGTGTCTCTGAGGCTATCCAGCCAGACGAGTCAGTTATTTCTGAGTTCTGTTCCAAGAACCCCAGGGCCACAGAAAAGAGAACTGAGGGGCATATTGTCACTGCATAGAGCAACCATGAACAGACAACCGTCAGCCCAAAGCTGCAGTCCCAAACTCTTGTGTAAATTGTACTAAATTTACAATGCTGTGGGGCAGGAGTGTGCACACACATGCACTTTATGGTGCCCTTGTTAATAACACTTCTTTTTTCATGTACGTAAAGGCAAAGTGTCCTGAACTTAATCATCTCTCACTTCTGAGTCCAGGCCACTGGCAAGTCTAAAATTAGTCTTCCAGTTTTCCCAGAAAGAGAAAGTGATGAAAGCCTATCACAGTAGACTGATTGGAAGATTTATTGGCCCCATCAGCTAAGGAATCTGCACTTCAAATGGTAACCTTGGCTACTTTTCGTAAACTATGCTATTAATTGGCTTTAAGCACAATAGAGGAGTCCATTAGGATCTGCCAGTCACTCCCTACTGCCCTTTCAATGAAAGGGCCCAGAAGTATTTCCAAAGTTGCTTAAGGGTTTGTTTGCTCACTTCAAACCCTGCCCTGCCTCCTGCTGGGTTAGGGGGAGATAATTCAGACATGGCCTGGCAGGTTTTTCCTCTCTCTTCTTCACCGACTCTGCATGGCACCAATCCCTTTTCACTGAAATAATGATGAACTGAAGGTCTGTCTAGAGGCATTTTTCATGGTTCCCAACAATATAGTTTCATCCCAAACTCCTCTGAAATATTCATTTATAACAATTAGGTAGTGTGCATTTCAAATTTATTCATTCGTTCAACAGCTCCTTTAAATATTTTTCAAAAACATTTAAAGATCTGCAGGAGTTGTAAGTTATATGGGAGCTGTAACTAGGTGATATTACCTATAGCTAAAATAATAATAATAATAATAAAGACTGGGAAAAGCAGCAAAAAAGAAAGCTACTTCCATGCAGCAGTTTAAGGAAAACACAGCACTCCTTTGATACCTTCTTTGGAAGCCTAACAGTTAGTACGATGTGTTTGTTTAAAAATCAGCCAGAATTATAACCTTTCAATCGTGTGAAATTACTGTGCCTACTCGGAACGTTTGCTAATTTGGTAAACATTAGCAGAAACATACAGCAGGGCAACATTAACAGCAAATTCTGCACTATGTAAATTTAACACAGCACGAAGAAATTTCAATTCTGCCTCAAGGTTCTTTTAAAGGCAAAATGTGGAGTAGCCAAGTCAGTTTTGCACAATGCAGGGGACGGAGTATGGGGTGGAGGAAGCTCATGGAGTGGGTACTAAATGACTCAGCAGAATTTCAGGAAAGAAGGAGAAGAGCACCGCAGCCATGACTGAAACTGTCTGCTTTCATTACAGATGCACCTACTGCACCTCCGCGCTGGACATATACACATAGTTGTCTGTTATGGGCAAGTCAACATCACATCAATATTCACAAGCATGACTCAAGCTTCCCTGCACATCAAGGAATGATTTGCTATAACATCAGAGAGAGAAACTTCGCTTTTCTCAAAAGCAGAAATGTTTCTCAACAAAGCTGCCAGACATCAAATGCAGCATAAGTGAAATACATGAACAGGTGAACAAGCTCTCAATTTTTTATTTTTGGTTTTGGTTTTTTTTAAAAGAAGGCATCAGCCTAATGCACCCATTTTCTGGATTATTTTATGTTGCTGATCTGCCACATATAAACTGCTTCCAGCAGTGGCAAATCTCTTAAGATTAAACTCATGGGCTTATAAACAAAACCTGAGATAACCAGGTCAAAATACCTGAATTTTAAGGTCAAGAATTAGACATAATCTCTAAGGTGTTGCATACATGGCATTTATTATTGTGTAAACTATTATCTGTTAACCATCAAGTATGAACATTTACAGTCCTTGACATGCTGCAGAACATTCCACTGAATAACTGCTAGCCTTTGCTTCTAGGAAGTTCTGACCATTTTGTCTTCAACTACCATAAGTGATCTTGCTTTGTCTTATTGCATGTGTATAGAATCAAACAAAAATTTCACAACTGTCCCTCTGTCCCTACACAGATATAGAATCTGAAGGCTCAAAGGCATGTGACCTGCATGACCTGAGTTTGGAACAACACTTCTACTTTGCTCCTGGGTGACTTCAGCAGTTGATTATTGCCCTGACTCAGTTGCTTCTTGGCCTCGTCTTTCTTCAGCTTTGGAGAGACTCCTCATTCACTGCCTAGGGCACTCTTGAGTTTCTCTTCACCAAAAACCACTCAGTCTCAAATGCTTCTGTAGTGAAATTCCCTCTGCCAGATTGATACCTTCATCCACCTCCCCACATTTTGCCTCTTGCTCCTCCCAAGACCTCCAATCCACTGATCTTCTCCATCTGCTGTCTTTGCCTCCTCCTCAGACTCTGCAGTTTTCACTTTCAATTCATTCCATCCTGCCCGCAGCTAGACATATCTGCCCTTTTTTTCCAAGAGACTACTAACTCCTCTCATTCCCAGCCCTGGCCCACTGCTGTCTCCATTCATGTTCTCGCATGGGTGAACACCTCTGGAGGAGAACAAAAGACGTGGCCAATTTCATCCACAACCAATTCATCCTTGCACCTTCTCATCTGTTTTATAGTGTAGCCAAAAAAGACTACACCACCTCTTCAACCCACACCAGGAATTCTTGAAGCATCTTCTCCAACTTTGATACCCTCCTCAGTCCTATCCCACCCTCTTGTCACCCTCTTGTCTCCACAATTCCGTCCTCAGCCAGTTCTCTTGCCTGTTCTTTCAATGTTTCCACAAGGGAAAGCTCTTTCTCTGCTTTCCTGCTCTTTGTTGGGGGTCCCTTTATGTTTATTCTTACCATCCTGCTATTCTTTCCCTTCCTTAAGCACCCTGGCTACATCCCAGAAGAGATTTCAGTATCAGCTATATGTCAATGACACCCAGATCCTGGTATTTGCTGTAGTCTGAACTTAGTCTCTACTGGACTAACAGTAATTCTTAATATCCCCAAACCCAAATTGTAGGACTCTGTTGTCTTTTAATTAACTGTGCAAGGATTTGAACATACATAGTGTAAACTCTACCTCTAAGCTTTGGCTGACATTTCAGGTGAAAGATTAGATGTTCAGGGGTACAGCACTAGTTTATGAGACTGAGGTTCATACATTCATTGACTATGAAAACAGGCCTACCCTCTTTGGCAAAGTTGACTTGGGGAGGGTAGAAAATTACCCCTGCAGTTGGGATGAGCTTCAGAGGCATCCAAAGCTCAACCTTATCTCAGAAACAAAACCCCAGATTAGTGAAATACTGAGAACAGCAAAACACAGGATTTGAACCTATTACCTCAACAGTCTATTCCAAGCAAAAGTACTATGTTCAAGCTAGAGTGCTATGCTTTCAATGGCAGTTTGACCCTCATAATGTCTGCACAGCACTTTGTAATACAAAGGCTCAGGCCCAAGAGGAAAATGTATTTTGATGACCTCCTTATATAGGCTGCCAAAACATTACAAGCAACTTACTTGACCACAAAGCACTCAACTCATTGCATTTACATTCCATACAAAGGACATCAGAGGATTGTTCACAACATATTTTTGTACTGTGGCCTACGACGTTATCGCTGCTTTCACATTTTTGGGGGTGGGGACAACCCCAGTACATTCGGCCAAGTAGAAATAGTTGATTTTGATACTACAGAATCTAGCAAATTAATTTCACTAAGATTAGTAGTCAAGCATGACAGCCTATTGCTTCTCTTTCCACTCACCTACCCTTCTATGTGAAAAATACTTTATTTACCTGACTCATTGAGGGGCAGTTAGAACACACCAGCGTTGGCACCCTTTAAAAAAATGGACTGATGTTTCATAGCCAGCCTACCTTATAGGATAGCTAAGGGGAAGAAAGTCACTCTGCCAGTAGCTTTCTGTAACAGGGAGGTTGCTACTGATTAATACCTAAAGCTACTGTGACAGGCTGGCTGCAAGGTGCTCACAAACAGAAGAATTGCAGTAGGCAGATATTGACCTTCACTTGTGATTCTCTGTATTGCTGCAGAATTCTCCTCCTGAATTCCTCTGGGGTTCCTGATCTATCAGTATCTTGGCTCCTCACACACAGTGGCTGCTGCATAGCTGCTTAGAAAGCAGAATGGCATTCACAGTCATCAGGGTGGGGGAGACTGGCACAGTAACTTTGGATTTAGATGCAACTGGCTTCATCAGCCTGGATTCCTAGAAAAGCACACGCACTTTTGGTATTTTTTTTGGGGGGGGGCACCGTCAAGATTTGTACACTATGCCAGGTGTTTTGTCTTCATCCCTCCCCTAAATTCTTTTCTCTGGTGACAGCCGTAGCAAGGGAAATAACTTTCTCCCTATGACCAGCACAAGCAATTTACCAAAATACCAGACCGGGGACATTAAGCCTGAAATCTGCAAGTGTGAACGTTGCTACAAGACAGGGCAATGGAAAACTACAGAGAGACTTATAGGTCATAACTAAGGTGCTCTCATGAAGGAAACTAAAAGGAGAAAATGAACTTGGCAGTCAAATGTTTCTCAGAATACTGAAGCTGTGTATTTTTACCAAAACATTTTCTATCATGTGCAGTACAAATTGGCTTGGTGTTCAGCCCACTGATAGGAGGGTGTCTTTTGTACTGCTGAACTAAAGATGTGCAAATGTGCCTGCTTACACGACCTATTCCTAAAACACATAAGTCTGTGGCTTTGATGTTTCTTGGAGAACAGAGATTGCTACAGTACATTCCGTAACTCCAGCTCTAAACTTCACAACAGACAGCTGCGCCTGTGATTAACAGCAGGTAACCTCAGTTTCTGTCAATTTAATGAACTCTGCCAAGACAGAAAGGCACTGTGGAAGCCAAGAGGCATGAAGTCCCTGTGTAAAGAGATTTCGGAAATTTCACCAGGGAAGAGTTTGCTCTGTATAACTTCATGAGAGTAATTCCTTCCAATATAAAATAATGTGTGGACTACATTGCAAATAAAAACAATAATGTTGGGACCCAATTAAACTGACAGCTTCTGGCACTGATGTTCTGTATCTTTTTATCACAATGGCATTACATTATATAACACTTAGAGGGAGGAAACCATGAAGGCTGCCAGAATGGAATAGGCATCTGCTCATTCCAGTGAGGACAGGGAAAGCAACTTTGAAATCAACAGAGCCGGGCAGTATCCACCTTGCTTTGCTGGCTTCCCTTATCAAGGCCAGCTTATGGACATAGCCCTTCATAAATATTGGCTAGGAGATCATTGCAAAGCTTGTCTTGCTGCTCCCACAAAAAGGGCATTTCAGAAATGTTAGCATTTGGTTCCTGAAAAGAGTAAGCCCGCATAATAAAAATGTCTATGCACCCTGAAAGCTTGTTAGCCAACCTGGCCAGCACAGATTGTCCACCAACCACTGTAGATACTCTATTTCATGAACCAATCAAATCATCCAGGGCTCTTGTAACTATCATTAACTATATTACAAGTTAACTATAGGTAAGGGTGAAGCCTTGTTTCCTGCAAACATTCCAAAAACCAAATCTCTTGCTGGTTACAATTAAGAAGAACATTGTGAACCTTGCAATTTACAGGGGTCAGATTCCTGACTGATGTTGTCCTGTGAAACATGGCATCATTTTCACTTGCTACCAATACCTTATTATTATTATTATTATTATTATTATTATTATTATTATTATTAATTTTGTATACCACCCTATACCCGCAAGTCAAAGATTTGGAGATATGGAAGGGATTCCCCAAGGGTCATCCAGTCCAACCCTCTGCAATGCAGGAATCTAAACTAAAGAATCCATGACAGATGGCCATCCAAAAGCAACATCATCTAGCCCACAGTTCACGAGCTTCTTTGCAAGAATATTGTGTGAGACTTTATCAAAAGCCTTACTGAAATCAAGATACACTACATGCATAGCATTCCACTGATCCAACATGCTTGTAAGTCAAAAAGTAAATCAAATCAAAAATAAATATTTAAAAAGTAATAAGATTAGTCTGGCATGACTTATTTTTAAGAAACCCATGCTGGTTCTTAGTATTCACTGCATGCTTTTCTAAGTGCTAACAAACCAGCTGTTTAATAATCTGTTCTAGAACCTTTCCTGGTATTAATATCAAGTTGACAGGTCAGTAGTTATCTAGGTCTTCTCTTTTTCCATTTCTGAATGGGGCAACATTTGCCTACTTCAGGTTTGCAGGGACCTTACCCGTTCTCAAAGAATTCTCAAGGATATCAGTGAAATCAGTGAAACAGCCACTGCTGTCTTTTAATCAAGCAAAGAATCCAAATTCTTCCAAATCTTACTTTGTTTACCCTAACTTTCAACTTAAGTCCATCCCATCTGCCCAACCCTAAACATTTTCCAGTAGCTGGCAAAGACCTGTGCTTGCACAGAGCTGCAGGGCCTCTTCAAATACAATTTGATGCAAGGGAAAGTTTCAGCTAGTAAAGTGAAGGTGTCTGGCCATTTCATTTTCCCCTCCTAGCTGGTGGCTACAAAACTGAATCCTTGGCATTAGTGATAGGGGTTTCCCAGGATTTTATTTTATTTTATTGAAGATTGGGGTAATTTGCATCAGAATTTTTTTCTGATGCCCTAGGGTGATCTCATTTAGCATATCCGCTTTAGTTTAGTGAACAAAGCTTAAAAAGTGCCCCAAGTTAATCTTCTGTCCCAACACACCACAAGTATTTGACTTCAAATATATATATTCTCTCACATACTTACTAGGGATAATCACCTCAAAGACATTAAATATAGCTTTGAAACAGCTATGATTGCCTAATATTGTATTTGCTATTAACACTTATTCATTGTTACTTAATGAACTTATGCAATGGAAATTTTTCCATGGAAGAATAAAGTTCTGTCCCACATCATTGTTTACCACTACAGCTTTGATGGTCAAATGGGAATGGTTCCTTTCAACATCTTCTCCAGAGATGTGCATATATCGTAAATTGCTTTAAGTACAATTTTAACGAAAAGGCAGCATACAAATTAAATCAAAATTGAATCTAATCTCAAACACTCAATAGAAGCCAATCACACAAGAAAAAGACTGCATGTACAGACAAAAATCACACCGCGGTATGAACACGTATTAGGGAATCGCAAGAATGTGGTATGAGTAGTTTGTAATTTCAACCCCAACTAATGGAGCGACCACCCTCTTCCTTTGCTGAAAAAGCCAGAGGCGGCGCTGCCATATAAAAGCAGTATTAGCCTGAGTATAACAGGAATTCTTTAAAAGGCATATAAATTGATATGCATCATATACTGCTGGAGAAGTTAATTGGTAGCGAACTTAAGCAATGATGGCTGTACAAACCCTTAACTTTTATTCCCCCCAACCATCAAATGTATATTAGTCTGTCTCAACCACGTGAAGCCACACTGACATTATCAAACTAACTTCTGATATAATTTACCTTCTCCAATTTGAAAGGAAAAAAATGAACAAGTAGTGTTTTTTCTACAAGAACAGACACCATGACTTTTATTTTAAAAGAGACAGCATTTGGGCAACTACATATTTCCAAACACTTTAAGTGACTCACCACAAACTAATAGCAAATCCCTCATCAGGAGGCTGTATACCTTTCCCATCACCCACAACTTCAGATGTTACTTTACTAAATGGAAGGTTTGAGACTATCCTTCCTCCAAGTTTCCCTCTTCCTTCCAGAACTTGATCTGAACCACCCTGTGCTACAGCTGTCCTGTCTATTTTACAGATAAGAAAATGTGCTCTATGGTCATAGAATCATAGAATCTTACGAGTTGGATCTAGTCCATAGAATCTAGTCCAACCCCCTGCAATGCAGGAATCTCAGCTAAAGCATCCATGACAGATGAACACCCATGCTGGGTCTTAGTATTTACAGCATCCTTTTCTAAATGCTCACAGGCTGATTGTTGGATTAACTAGGACCTTCCCTTGTATCGATGTCAAGCTCATCGGCCAGTATTACCTAGGTCTTCCTTTTCCCCCATTTTGAAGATGGGAACAACATTTGCCCACCTCCAGTCTGTAGGGACCTCACCTGTTCTCCAAGAATTCTCAAAGATAAAAGAGCAACTGCTCTTTTTTTGAGAAAGAGTGCAGTAAAAATGAAACTGCAGCTCTGAAGAACTTGAAACCATTTGCTTTAATCTCTCCATAAAGACGAATCTTCAACTTCAAGAGCACCATCTGCAAAGTCAACAATTTATTTCGTGCCTGATCATACAACTGTTTATGCTGCATAACTCAAAGTAGAACACACATTTGTGATCAACACTATTCTAAGAACAAAGCAAGTTGCTGCATAGGTCACAACTGCAATTTGTTCTATGGCTTACACAGAGAATGTGCCATCTTTCCCACACAACTGCTAATACAACTCCTGTCCACAGGCTCTTGGAGGCCTTCTCCAGCCCTCCCTGACCAGCAGTACACAAGCCAATAGAGGCTGTTCTCTCATCATGCCCCACCCTCCTAGAATGAATGGAAGCCATTCTTCAAACCGGTTGACATGGACCATGCTGTATCTTAGAGCTACAGCTGGCAATGTATCTGGGCACCTTTTGTTTCTATGATTATTCCAAACATACTCGCACTCTTTAAAAAGGATTTAGAATCATTAAGTGCTCCATTTGTTACAGAACCCTCTTTCAGAAATCTTTAACCTACAAGAGCATTTCTGTATCTTACTCTGGGGGGGGGGGTCCTCATTGGTATCCTGTATGGATGACAGGAAGATCAGCCCTTACATTAGGGACAGGGAGGCTGTGACCTTTCAGATGATGTTGGTCTACAACACCCACTATGCCATGCTGGCTGATGCTCAAGTGGGGAAAGAGTCCAACAACATCGAGGACCACAGGCCCATTCCCACCCCTGCCCTATATCTATCTAACTGTACTGAGGAGGTACTATTGTTGCTTCTCACTCAGCTGCTTCTTGCCTAAACCCAAACAGGAATGCAAATCTCCAGTCTATGTAGAAGTTCTAGGCCTAAGGAATCAACATATCGTGAATAACTAATCAGTGGCAGCCAGTCCCACAAGTTTTTATGAATGGCACTTGGCTATTTTCATATCCTTCAAAGAAGAAATTTAAAAGACCAGAGATTTGGTTAAAATCAGAGAAAACGCTTTTGAGAAAGACCAAAAGATATTGGCCCACAGGCTTGATACTCCCTTTAGAAGGAATTGACTTTTCTCTTTCTTACTTATCCGCTAAAAGCTGCAGAACTTTCTAATTATATTCAAAATGGTTTGCAAACGGCATCAAGAGTACTACGTGGAAAAGCTTTACTAATTACAGAGACAGAGTCCAATTGTGCATGGCTGCAAGACAAATAGCCAAGTAAAGCTACAACAAAGCCAACAGAAGTTATCACCTAAGATGTCAGAACTCAGGAACCACAAAAAGCTTTTTTTAAAAATCCATGAAATACTAAACAAGTTACGAAAGGTAGACAGTGGGAAATCAAGGATAATATAACTTTGCTATCAACACTTTTTCCCACTTGTGAAGGTGCATGTTCTACACCACAGATACAATCCTGTCAAAGGTAAGTAAATCCCATTGACTGCACACATGCTTAAAATTTTCCACTAAAATAAATGGAATGTTAAGAGCATTGAACTTAAGCTAGATGGTGCCCCCAATTTATGATGAAACCTTCTGAAATAAGTTACCAGATAAAGGTATTGAAGCAACTCTGACAACTAGCAAGTTAACTATCAAATATACATTTCCCTCACAGATTATTAGTTGCTTATATTCACAACTACTTACAAGCCACTTATTCTTGACAAACCTATACTTTTCTACAAGCTGCAAGTAGAACCTTTGCAGAGTGTGACTGCTTAAACGCAGTGCTCAGCCCAAAGTTACACCGAAATACTTGATATGCAAGGAACAATCCAAACAAAGATTATGCTCTTTAAAAACCCACCCTTTTCATCAGCAGAGATTTAAGCCTGTGCTTAACTCTGTAGAAGTCAACAAAGAACTTAGAAGAGCTTGGATAGAGTTCACATCTCTTCACATATTTTGCATTATAACAAACCACACTTGACCACTATATCTTGGAATTTAATAGGTTTCATTTTTTAAAATTGACATGAGAATGCTACATTCCTCAGAGACTAAATATTTCTGAAAGCCTTTATGCACATTACCAAATGTTTCATACATGGCTAGATTTCATTCTTTATACCGTCAAGAGGATGCTATATTAAAGCAATTTGAAAAGCAGGGAAGTTATTGTGCAAGCAGGGTCAAGAGCAGTTCTGCTGTTGGGAAGTTTTATCATTTTCCTCCTGTCTTTATCAAATTAACACTGGAGACAAAGTTGCACCATAGCTATGTCTTCATTAATTCCTGACAAGTGTAAGAGCATTTGCATCAGATTCACACAGATCTTAACTATACCTTGGAGAGAAGCAAAATGCAAGACATGCAAACAAATGCCAACACCTGCCACATGCAGCAGAGCCCACCAATTCTGCCTCTTTGTTTTTAAAAACACAAACAATTCAAACTTCATGCTAAGTTTCCAATGACTTGATTGACAATTCTTGCCGGGGGAGGGGGATGGTGGCAGAACCTTTCTGAATTGATGGTGGCAGAGCCTTTTGGAGCAAGATTTAGATTCCAATGTGATATGATTTAAACAATCCAGCCAGTGAAAAACACAGAAATTGGATGTATCTACCTCGTTAGTGTTCCAACGGTGCCTCTCTTTTGGTAAACTGGAACATTTTGGTAGACATTCAAGCAGCTTTTTCGGTAAAAAGATTTTTACATGACTTCCATTGCTGTTTCCATGATCATCTACAAAGAGGAAAAAAGTAAATACAATATATCAGAAAACAAGACTTGGAACTTACTCCTCCTCTCTGATGCAAAAGGTTCAAGTTTTCTCTCTCTCTCTCTCTCTCTCTCTCTCTCTCACACACACACACAGAGAGAGAGAGAGAGAGAGAATTCATCTCCATAACTTGTCGCATTACGTATACCACTTGTGACCATAAGGCTATGAGCCACTACAAATCTAAGCTTGTACCACAGACATAATAGTCCCTTGATCTCACAAGCGGAGACTATGTTTATGAGCTGACATCTTTCCAAACCAATCACACAAGCTGCCAGCAGCTTTGTTCCCAAGTGGTACTAAATGAAGTGTCAGAACAGCAAATCCAATCTCTGCTGCCACTTCTACAGAAGACATTCCCAGTACCCCAGTATGCCTTCTATACAAGGGAGAGCTAAAGAGGTAACTTTAAACTACAATCCTTTTGGGGATTTTTTTTTTTTTAATCATGAATAGTCCTAGATTACAGCAATAGAGCCCGAGTCCTGGGTTTGGTGTAGGGTTGACCACAAACCAGAAAGAGTACAACAAATAACTTCCAGTTCTAGACTGGAAAATAATGCAAAATAATGTTCTCTATTCATTATCTCCACACAAAAAATAACGCATGACAGTTGAAGGGCAAGTTCAATAGTGCTGAGAGTGTCAGGTCAGTATAAGAGATCATGTATGGTTCAGTAATACCACAACAACTCTTGAAGCTTCTGCAAATGACTGGAGCAGTCATAGGCTACTTGAAAAACAGAATCTGAATTGGAAAATTCAACTGGAATCTCATTAGCCAAGGTTTGCTCTTGGCTTACTGCTTGTGGTATGTTTTGAGAGAAACAGATCATGAGCGCTTGTTTGCAAGTAACACTGAGCCAGCTTCTCGTTTATTTCCCTCCCAATGCAACAAAGGCAGGAATAGGGGGAGTAAATGCACCAGCACATTGCTTGCTTTTAAGCAACAGCTTGTTTTTAACTATGCTATAAAGTGACATGTGACCTAGGCCACTGTGCTACTGATTCATTTTGTTCAACAACACATTTTAAGAAATGAATACGTTTCCATGGGAAAGCATAGGACCAGAATTTTTTTTCCTGCTCTGGATCACTGCATGAACCATATAACCATAGCATCCCAATCCTCACATACAAAAGGACAGAAGCCTGGCCATTGCAAACTGCTATAGTCTCCTGAAGCAACACAATAGCTATTGAACGGCTACTAAACCACAAAGTCTCCCAGATGTCTAGAGTGAGCTGGAGCATGGCCGCCTACATGGAGACCAAACCCAAGTCATGATGGACAGGAAGGCTGCACAGCTGTGGGGAGGGTTTGTTCTTCTCAACTTAAATTCTTATGATTACTCTACAGGATGTCCTGTCCAAGGTGCTGTAACAAAAAAGCTTATACCAGTTAAAAATAAATACGGCCCTCTCTCCAGATTTTTCAGCATGTATGTTTGTATAATCAAAGATCTGAAAGCAAAAGCAAAAGAAGTTTGGATAACAAAAAGGAAAACATAGATGCAGTACAAGCAAACTAGCAGTGAATTATTCTACTATCAGCCTTAGTTGTGTGCATTGAGCACATCTGAGGATTTGTTAGAATACCACATCCAGGCCTAAAATAAGGTGTAGGTAACAAGCGGCTATTCATATAGGCTGCATTTAATTTGCAGAAGAGAGGGGGGCAGACGGATATAGAAATAACATCTTATCCTACTGCAAAGTAGATTATCTTCCACTGACATTTCCAAATGTTTTTCTACTTTCAGTCTTACACAAGGAATAATGTGCATGGTCTAAAATACAGTCCTCAAGAAAGACTTGCATTATAAGCATCTATCAGCTTCACCAGACAAAAAAGTACTATAAAATGTTTAAGCTCAGGCACGAAGCAGAGCCAGGTCAAGAAAGACAGGGAAGCTTTACTCAGGGATCAGTGTGGTATAGCAGTTGTCAGTCCAGAACTGGGTAGACCCAAGTTGAAATCCCCTTTAAGCCATGAAAGCTCACTGGGTGATTTGGACCAGTCACCAACTCTAAGCCTAACCTACCTCAGAGGGTTGTTAGGAGGATAAAATAGGGGTGGGGAGGGAAAGGGAAGGACTATGCATGCTGCCTTGATAAACTAAGTCTACAGTGAACACCAAAATTACAGAAATGAAGCCTCTCAATTTTATCATTCTCCTTATTTAAAGCAGAGATCTGCCATTCAGATCTAAACTGTCTTTTCATTCTTTCAAATTCACACTAAGTTGCTGTTTGTATGACAGAACATCAAGCAAAGCTGCTCCCCTTTGAAGCATCTACGTAACATAAAAAGGGAGCGAAAAGGAAGCACTGTTGGGTTACACATGTTCTGATGCCAGAGTAAAGAAACTGTTAAGACATGGAGATCATGCGTCATTTTATTCTTATCAACTTTCAGTAACTGGAGTCACTGCTTAGTACAAACCAAAATATGGAGCCTTTGGTCTGGATATACAGTGGTACCTTTGGACGCGAAGGGGATCCGTTCCGGAACCCCATTCGCATCCTGAGCAGAACACAACCCGCGTCTGTGGGTCGCAATTCGCCGCTTCTGCGCATGCACGTGACGTCATTTTGACCGTATGCGCAAGCAGCGAAACCCAGAAGTAACCCGTTCGTTACTTCCGGGTCATCGTGGAGCGCAACCTGAAAATGCTCAACCTGAAGCGACTTTAACCCAAGGTATGACTGTATAGTCATTATACAAAGCACCTTTATCAGTAAGTAATTAATGGTGGTATGGATGCATACTTTGGGTGCAAACAACAGTAGAATGAGATAATAAATAATAATATTTACATCCTACTCTGTTTATGCAACAGGAGGAAAGAGGAAAGAAGTTAAGTGAATTGCTCAGCTGGGGATTTCAGAGGTGGAGAATAGGAAATATTTTAAAATGGAGTTTCAAGAGTGCAGGTGGGAGGTAATGGCAAAACACTACAATTGTATCTTTCCTCAGACTGGTGCCCTTCACACACTACAACTCCCATGAGTGCCAAGCCAGCATGGGATGAAGGAAGGTGTAGTTTCACAATATCTGAAGGGTGCCAGAACAGGGAAAGTTGGCTCGGATGAAGCTTGAGATTTCTTTATTATTACAGGCATATTTAAGTCTCAAGTGTTCTCCTCAAGAGGAACGTGTCCCTACAAACTATCAACTTTTTATCACTTCAGGAAGGGGCAGGGAACCTCCAGTTTGCAGAATTAATTAGACCAGCCAGGCTTCCTCATCTGACCCACAAGGCCATTTTGAAAAAGCCATGTGCATCAGCTGTGGGCAGCTGAAGTTGCACTATGCCAAAAGGGGGATTGCAGGAACTGCTGATCAGCTGATTGTCAGAGCTTCAAAGCTTATCACAGGGCTTTCAGCAAGAACCAATGGTCAGCTGGTGAATCCTGAGTCTTCTCTTGAGTCCTGCACAGCCAACAACCCTCATGAAGGACCAAACCGGTGAAGGCCTCTTATCTATTTCTTGAACCATACAAACTTCACATTGACTGGAAGGGTAAAATAGAGCTAAGAACCAAACTGTCACACTTTATACACTGAACTATTCATTTCATGTGCACAGTGGACAAATGCAAAAATTGGGGCAAAGGAGGCAAGAACATGGAGCAGCAAGTGGCAGACCACAACTGAATTCAGTATTAGGAACAAGAGCTCCACGTCATTAAAAAAAAAAAAATCAATACAGCTCAAGCAGAAAAAAATTCCCCGTGACAAAATAACAAAGTGGCTACATATTCAGGTAAGGCATCGTTCGTAAGTGTCTTGGGTGTAGTACACTAAGCCAAAACTTAGGAATTACTAACTGAACTCAGTGGGACTCAAAAATTGAAAAATTGGACTGGACAGCAGTCCAAGTTCTGCAAAGCAATCATCTAAACTCCATGGTACAAAAATCTTAAAAGTCTTAAAGGTAAGTGAGGGAAGGGAGAGAAGGCCAACCAATAAAAGTCCATAAAGGATTCTGAATTAATTACACTCTATAAAGTCTTGGTGGTTTTATAGCCTCATTCACATTCCTTGCACTTCATCCTCCCAAAGGAGGCAACATAGACAATAAAAATTTGAAACATACAACAGCAAACAAATCATGCCTCCCTCCCTTCCTCTATATACACATACCCCTCTCTTTTTTTTTACCAGTTCTTACATATTTGGTGATCCAATAGATTTGGAACTGTAGGCCTTTAACTATCAAAGCTTTGGTGCAAATAACTTTTTACTGTTTGCAATGTACATTCCCCGCCAAAGGGTCCCATAAAACAGACCTTCCATTCGGGTTCAAAATTCTTCATTTAGCATACTGTATTTATATTCCACCTCTCCATCCTACAAAGAACCAAGGACACAAGAACAAATCCCTAAGAGCATTATACCAGCCACTGTGACTGCAGATATTTACACATGTTTATAATATCATCATCGTTTATTAATTTATATACCACTTATATGCCAAAATGGCTTCTAACTGGTTTACAAATATAAAACAAATGCACAGAACATGCAGTCTTGTTCTACCTACAGCCTATTCCAACTATACAAAAGCAACACGCTTGCACTGCTTGGCTGTTCTTCCCAACACTGACAAACAGCTGTGTCAGGTCAAGTCTTTTCCTGCCCTTGTAATTTCAACACACTCAAGATTAGGGCACAAAAAGGTAATCGTTATGTTTTAGAACAGTAGTTCTCAAACTTTTTTTCTCCACTTAAAAATTGCTGATTGTATTGGAGGACTACTTAAATGATTTTTCTGCCTATTGCAGCAACTGTAATGCACTGTGCTGGATTATTTCCAAGTGCATTTTACTGCTTCTTTTATTTCTTATGTTGTATTTTATTGTATACCTTCCGAAGAATATATATTGTAATACAATAATATACACAATAAGAATTAAAAGCAGCAATAAAAATACAATTAAAGTTCAATACAATTATTTAATACGGGCATACTGTGAACCACCAGAATGAGGCTTGCAGGGAACCTCGGCTTTAGAACTAAACAATCTGCCACACAAGATCAGGTGGTGGGCAGGAAACCACTGCATGGGCAGGTATACTCCCAACAAATTCAACAGCCAGGATATGAATGCAAACAGTGAAAAGTATTTAATGATGTTACTGCTCTTTGGCAGAATCACTAGATTATGCCTCTAAGCAATTTTAGAGTTCAGGGAAGTATTTTTGAGAGAGGAAATAAAGATGTCATTGGAGACATACTGCAGTATGATTATCCAATTCAAGACATTTCTCCTGAAGCTTGGAAAAGTAATATTTTGGACTGAACATCTTGTCATTTATTTACCCTGCACACAGTTCTTCTGGATCACAAACAAGCTGATTACTCCCATCAAGTTCTCACTACATAATAATGTGATGACAGAACTCCTCAATGCAATTACTCTCATGCAGCTAACTGCTACTACCTATTCAAACTATGCTACTTCTCTGTTCACTTTCGTCTCCCAGATGACTTAGGTGGATCTGTACAAGGCGGGGGGGGGGTGTGGAGAGAGAGAGAGCACAGCAGCACCGAGGCCATACTTCACTAAACACTACAGGCCACAAATATCTGAACAGGCTACCTCCTTTCCTATATAGACCATCTCGAGAGTGTGGGCCCTCTTGGGTAGTCGTACCACGCACAAATGTTTGAGGGGTGCTGGCCCAAGAGAGAACATCCCCTGTGGCATCCCCTAAGTTGTAGAATTCCCTCCCCACAGAGGTGCATCTTCAGTAAAGGTAAAGGGACCCCTGATCATTAGGTCCAGTCATGGCCGACTCTGGGGTTGCGGTGCTCATCTCGCTTTATTGGCCGAGGGAGCTGGCGTACAGCTTCCGGGTCATGTGGCCAGCATGACTAAGCCGCTTCTGGCAAACCAGAGCAGCGCACGGAAACGCTGTTTACCTTCCCGCCGGAGCGGTACCTATTTATCTACTTGCACTTTTGACATGCTTTCAAACTGCTAGGTTGGCAGGAGCAGGGACCGAGCAACGGGAGCTCACCCCGTCACGGGGATTCAAACCACCAACCTTCTGATCGGCAAGTCCTAGGCTCTGTGGTTTAACCCAAAGCGCCACCCGCGTCCCTATTGCACTTCAGTATATAGGTTTTATTGTATGCTGAAAATTCACCTCTTTGCCCCAGCCTTTGACATATATATCACCAAATTCTTTTGATTTTAAGCTGCTTTAACTGCTTCTAATGTTGCACTGCCATACAACCCTGAGACCTCAGGGTGAAGGGTGTGTAAGAAATCCAGATGATGATGATGATGATGATGATGATGATGATGACGACGTACATTCTCAAGCTGCTATCTCTTAAGTCCCATTCAGTTTATACATGAGAAAGCAGAGTGAAGACGAAATGCATAAAATGAACTGCACAGGTTTGAAGCCAGGCTCAAATCGCCAAGTAAGATCAAATACATCTAAGAATATTATTTAACAAGAAGGTTTAGTGGAAAGGGGGGAGGGAGGGAGAAATTCTGAAAGCGGCAGTAGTAGTGCTAAAAATAGCCATCTGGGTGACAGACTGCAAGCTCAACATGTGCTTGAAAACTGAACAAAGCAGCAATACACGCCAGGGCAGTTTCCAGCTCCACGCAGCCTAGCTGGCCTTTTTTGTACAAGCCCTGGAGCGGATGCATTTGTACCATTTAGGTTTGCTTCCAGGCAGTCGTTTTTCAAAGCCTGCAAAATTGTTTTCTCGCCTTTTACAGGGCACTTGTCTTTTCCATAATTATTGTAAAAGCTAAAGTAGTAAGAGATAAGAATCTACAAGTGTAGGAACAAAATTGCAACAAGAAAAAGTAGTTACCTGTACTGAATTTTTTTAAAAAACAAAAACCTCTGTACAGTTGTACCTTGGATCCCAAATGCCTTGCAAGTTGAACATTTTGGCTCCCGAACACCGCAAACCCAGAAGTGAGTGTTCTGGTTTGCGAATGTTCTTTGGAACCCGAATGTCCAACAGGGCTTCCGATTGCCTGCAGGAGCTTCCTGCAGCCAATCAGAAGCCGCACTTTGGTTTCCAAACGTTTTGGAAGTCGAACGACTCCATTCAACTTCTAAGGTACGACTGTATAAAAAATATATATTCCAAAATTACAACTTTCACATTGTAAGGTAGTAGACGCCCTACCAAGAAACTCTGCCCATGCTTCCCCAAGCTGGTGCCCATAGATGTTTTGGACTACAACTCCCTTGCCTCAGGCAGCATGTTTAGGAAAGACTTCTTCATAACCAAGATATAAACAGCAGCTGTAGTCAATTTCAAGAAAAGAGCAGGAAGAAGGTAAGTACACATAGCATGAAAAGAAGATGTGAGGGGGAGAAGCCCAGGGACAACACCCTCATTCCCCAATGGCTTTCCCTCCAGCAAACCAACCTCCTGCTTCCAGGAAGTCACCAAACAACACACAAGATCAACTACAGTCATACCTAGGGTTGAAGTAGCTTCAGGTTAAGCATTTTCAGGTTGCGCTCCGCAGCAACCCGGAAGTAATGGAGTCCATTACTTCTGGGTTTCGCCGCTTGCGCAGGCACTCAAAATGATGTCACGGCATGCACAGAAGCGGTGAATTGCGACCCGCGGACGCAGGTTGTGTTCGCTTCAGGATGCGAACGGGGCTCCGGAACGGATCCCGTTCGCATCCAGAGGTACCACTGTACAATATTATGTATCTTCAGCAACTGGTATTCAGAAGCCCATTGTTTCCAATCCTGCAGACTCCATTCAACAGTTAAAGAGAATAACCAGTGAAGCAGAGAAGGAAAATGTCCATTTCTATTTCCACATAATTTTTTCCCAGTTTCCCAGTTCTAGAAATGCATACAGTGGTGCCTCGGAACGAAAATAATTCGTTCCGTGAGTCTTTTCGTCTTGCGATGTTTTTTGTCTTGCGAACCACGGTCCGTCACAACTGCGCCTCTTCAAGCAGCTTTAAGAAAAAAGTGCAAGACGTTTTTGTCTTGCGAAGCAAGCCCATAGGGAAATTCGTCTAGCGAAGCAACGCAAAACCGAAAAACCCTTTCGTCTAGTGAGTTTTTCGTCTTGCGAGGCACCACTGTAGTTTCTTAATGATTAATCTAATGAGTAGATAGAATGCCACTGCATTTGGGCAATTTCAACATTTTAATTACTTTCTCAGATGACTTTACCTGGAAAATATTCAATACGTGGGTCTTTGGGCAGATTGAAACTAGCTTATTAATAGGTTTAAATGCCTTGTCATTTTCTTCTTAAATGATACAAAGGAAGTGCATGCTGCTGAATAGTCACGTCTTTACAAGAATGGCAATAAAAATAATTTCCAGGGAAAGCTTTGGATTTGTTTAAACACTGAAACCACATTAAGGCTGCAAACCTATACATACTTAGCTTGGACTAAGTCCCAAGAATTCAGTGAGACTTCTGTGCAAGTACACTTGTCTAGGATTGCACCGTAATTGTGCTTCAAATGTTTTTCCTAATCAAATATTTCACTCCAAATATATTTAGCTATAGGAAACTTTAGATTATTATAGAACAGATAAAATTTAGATTGCACATCTATATTTAGTAAACAAAACTTTAAAAAGCATCAAATGAATATGGGAAACTAGGTGCCAATTAATTAATGGTATTTGACGCATTTTTGGTAGATTATATGATTCAAAATTTCACTCTGAAGAACCATTAAGACCATCTTTCATCTCCCAGAATTTCTCTAACCCCATGCCTTTTTCTACAATATCAGTCCATGGCCATCACCACATCTTGTGGCTCACACAACTGAATTTCATACCATTATTATGCCTTCCTGTGTGTGTGAACTGCTTTTCCCGTGACTGTTTTGAATCTCCCGCCATTGAGTTATTAGATAACCCAAAACTCTAGTATTACAAGTTAGGACAAAAATATATCTGCACTTTCTCTACATTTTACATAGTTTTAAAAACCATTATTGCCCTTTTAGTCATTTTTCTTCTAAACTAAAAAGCCCCAGATATTTTGCCCATAGTAAAGGTGCTTGAAGCCTTTTGATTGCATTGGTTGCCTTTTGAAAAAATGGGAAAGAGCAGTTATCATTTTTGAGATGAAGCAACCAGAACAGTAACCCATATTTCAAACGCAGTTGCACTAGGCCAAATAATACCGGTCTTGGGAGAGAATAGCCTTACAGACCTGTACTCTCTTATTTTCATTCCCGTTTGATTCCTGATAATCACTAGCAAAGAACTTGTCCTTTCCACACAAACACACACACACCCATACACTTGCAGTTATTTCAAAATGATATATTGGAATAAATCAATGGGTCACAGAAATTCTCCAGTTCTTTTCCCTACAGTGACCTTTTGGAACCAAGAAGCTTCCTTGCATCTTTGTCGGGGCCTGGAGCCAAAAGACAAAACCTGACTGGACTATCAACTACAGTATTACCCAGTTTCCTAGGCATCAAAATGCAAAGTGAAAGTCACAGTCCATTAAAAAAAAAACCTGGGGGAAAGTTGCCAGTCCAAGTTTACAACCCTATTTACTAAACCTTTAATTTTGTAACATTTCTAAATATACTCAAAAATTGATCTGTGTCCACTTCTAAATGAAGCAATCAGTTTAAAATTAGATGTTACTTAATATTTCTACAAGTGACGAAAATCTGTGAATTTAACAGGGGGCACAATTTCATTTTTAAAGTGAACCCTATTCCAGAACAGCCATTTGTTGCTTAAACACTGAAAGCCCTGCTCCCATTCCAGTCATGTATGAAAACCTCAGGGGCAGCTAAGGCTTCCAGCTGAACTAATAGCAAATTCCACAGCAGAGATCTTTCTGTTGATGATTTGCTGCCCCCAGCCTATGGTTGGTCAATAAAACCAGAACAGTTCTTCAGCAGCAGCAGCCGCCGTCATGCAGTACATTTTACAAGCAAGAGAATCAAAGTAGATGGCCACAGGAAATGCCCTTCAAAGTCCAAACTCCAACATGAGCAAGACCTTTGGACAGAGAGGTTTTTTTACACAAAAAACAACAACAACATGCTTTTCTTTAAAACCAGATCATAACATGTCTATGTTGTGCAAGAGACATCATCAGATGCCATTCCAATCCCCATCCCTCTGAAGATTAAGTTTTATAACTGCCAGTCCTAAACTATAGGCACAGGCTACATTTTCCCTTAGCTTTAACACTCCACAAAGGTCTTCATTTTTCAAAATAAATGCTCGATTTTACCAAGAAGCAGCTCAGCAAGAAGCTATTTCAAATCTATACAATAGAGAATCCACTTAGCACAGCTATCTGCGTTCACCTGTTAACTAATCTGTTCATGGTCCCCCCCCCAAACCCCATTCTATGCCTTGCTATAAATATTCACTTGAATACTTAACACTTCAAAATCCACACACACTTTTTTGACTCCAGAAATGTGGCTGGCAGTTTGTGAAATGAGTTTTAAATGCTGAATTATCTGCCCTGGTGGAGACGACTGCTTCTCCATGCTTGTGTTCTGGTAACATTATCGCCCCCAGGAAGTACATCATCACCCCAAGTGAGCCACCAGGCCATACAGTACAACACTCTGGACAGAAATACTAAGGGGTGAAAACAATTTAACAACCATACTTTCAAACCATTCTCGCAACAGGGTCAAGACTCTTGTACTACAAGAACATCCCTTAAACCCTCCACTGAGAATGACACCCTTCCCTTGTCATTTATTCCCCCTGTTGCGGGTGGCAGAGAACAGTTAAGAGGCAGCCACCCTTCAATACAAATGGATAAACATGACTTCCTTCTTAGCACCAGCGCTTTCCACTTCATCCATGGTGCCTTAGGGAGTGCATCAATGGCTTACAAAATACAGTCACATTCTCAGACCTGAGAATGGTCAGCCCACTTGATTTCACACGCAGTTAAGTCCAGAGATTATTAAACATTAAGTTTTATAAGTTAACCGGAACAGCATCTCCAATTATAAACCACTAGTGAAATACTTGTCTTTGTACAATCATTAAAGGAGAGAAATGGCTCCCTTTATACTTTTGACAGAGGTTAAGTATCATGTGATTAAGCAAAGCAAAAAAGAATTTTTGCCATTTCCCCTCCTCCAAGAAAGAGAGAAAGGCCATCCACAGGCCAGCTCACTAAAATTACAATAAATATTTACTAAGTGGAAAACATGTTAATGTCAGGATGTCTAGAACAATCTGAGCTACTGTAAAGGACAATGTAACCCATTTTAAAATTATGTAATAATTTACAGACAAAGTAAACACAAAGTAATGAAGGTAAAATGTTCTTTTTGGGTGGGGATCAAGCAGTTTGGAATATGGCAATCTCAGAGAGCTCGCAGGAGTTTGATGATGAGCAAGAGTCTTCGGTATGTTAATTTAAATGCCAGCATTCACATCTACTATCAACAAGGACCAAGAATGTAGTTGAGGAAGGGCAATACATGAAGAGACATTTTTAAAAACTAATGCATGAATATCACATGACAACACTACTATCACATGGCATGGCAAGACTACATGACACCTTCCTGCTTAAACAGGGTGCAAGTCAAAGCTTACAGCAGACCTTCTGCAGCAGAGAAACAAGTGACCTTGCAGGTTAATCGTCTCAACACACTAACAGCTGTTGCAGTCCCCAAAGAACTAGACTTCCTGAACATTGTACAAGAATGAAGCTTTAAGCGCTATTCAAGCAACTTTATGGCTTATAACTACTAGCACATGAAATTCATTCACCTCAAGTAACACCTGTACCAAAACAGGACATCAACAACCTTTTACGTGAGGAAAATGCTTATTCGCATCTTAGAAGGCAAAGCCAGCATCTTCCTCTCCATTTACTCACCCACGCAAGCTCGATTATCCCGAAACTTCCACGGCGCACAGCAAATGGACGTGCAGAAGCCATGAATTTGGGAGCTCAAGTCAGTGATTTTGTGAATGGGGGGAAAGATGTGGGTAATTGTATAACTACAGTACATGTTTAGCTGAATATGTGCACTTGCAAATGAGGTATTTTAAAGCACAAGAGTTATAAAACTGGTGGAAGATTTTGAATGGCATCCTTTGACCTACTATGTTAACAAAAGACTCTTCACCTTCTCTATTAAGGCAAACACATATTAACATCCCATTCTATACTGTTTCAGCAGCATCTCCATAAGGAAAGAGAACATGTGCCATTTCAGTCCCTCAGACCTCCAAAGTCCATTCCAGCATGTAGGGCCCCCAAATACCCAGCCACAACAGTTTGACTGGGTACAAGTCCTCTGTGACATTTGATACCACTACCGACTGAAAACCCATTGACTACATCTAGAGATTTCAAGCGGCTTTCCAGCCCTGCTAGCACTGCACAAATAAAGGTGATGTTGCATGTTTCTGACAAAGTTATGCAAATGAATGAAAGCCTTGAACAAAAAGGAAACAATTCACATATGGTTTATTTTTTTGCTGTTTGGAACCTGCTTTTTAATCTCAAGAGTAAACATCCCCTACTTGTCATATCCGTATGGTTATAAGGTTTGGACACAGCTTCCCACCTCACCTCATGCCACCTTAGTACTTTTGAAGTTCTAAATGCAATATGCAAAACAACAACTTTGATTGCAACCGATGCCTTGGCAAGTGTACGCAGGTATGACTACAGAAGCACAGAAAAGAACATTTAACCATCCAGCATTACACAGCCTATATAAAGACAGGACATGTTTAACCCTTGAAAACCTTTACTTGCAAAAAAAATTAATAATAATATCTCACAGAGTTAGCATTCATATATACCAGCCCAATGTGTATATTTAAAATGTTCTTAAAGGGATCAGCCAATACACTACAAATTTCTTTGACAGTACATCACTACCCCCTTGTGGCTATGCAATAAAAGCCTCGTGTTCCGATTTTCAAAACCGTATTCTCTTCATGCAACTTCACCAAAAAGTTACAGGCTTTACCTCTTCCCATCACATGTCATATTTTTTTACCTATTAAGCTTTAATTAATTCCAAGACCAAGGTGACATCTCAATAAGACTTTTGTACATCACACAAAAGGTTCAAACACTTGTGGAGAATTCATTAACAAAATCAATTTTATTTTAATATAAAATTCATTGCTTTAGAATGCTGTAAACAACAAACAATTTGATCCCTCATTTTATCCCTGGCTAGAGTCCTTGATTACTACTGCCACCATTTCAATTACTACACCACTCCCATTGTGCAGTAATGTTTAAAGCATGGACATGCACCATACCAACTTTATTTTAGTTCAGCTAAAAGTTTTAGTTCTCGATCAAAAAGAAGTTGAATGCTAATTTGTAATACATAAAATGAGCCACCTGAGACTGATTCGTAGCAACTTAGATACCATATCCCAATCACAGGTGGGGTTTTTTTCATTCTCATTTTTAGACTACTTTGAATATTAGGCCTTTGAGACCAGTATCTCACCTGCACCAACATGCCCCAAAGCAAACTCTAAACCCACTGACTCAAAACAAGGGAAACTCCTCTGCTTACTGGACATTCCAAATATTTTGTGGGACCAAAATAATTCTAACCTACACCATGAAAATGGCATGCACATGGATTATTGCCTAAATATTTTAACAGACAGGCAAACAAGGACATATGCAAGGAAGATATGCATTGAGCAATTCCTTCTGATGGAGATATGTAGACACAAGTTATGCACATTTACATATTCGAAGCATTAGAACAGATTGATTGATTTGCACAAGAAAAAAGTACACACATCACACATGTGAACAGCCCTGGGATCTTCAGCTGAAGCCCAGTATACAAATTTAATAAACAACAACAGGATGGAAGGAAAGAAGGAAGGAAGATCATGCCACTAAGGCAAAATACTGTACTACTGGAAAAGAATGTTTGATAACATCACACATTGGGTATGTTTATTGAGTGGGCATATTATTATGAATGGCAATTCCCGCATCTCAAACTGCCTTACACTGAGCCACAGCCCACTGGTCCATCTAGCTCAATATGATCTACACCATTTCCAACTGACAAGGGCTCTCCAAGGTCTCCAGCAGACAGAGGTTTTCCCCAAAGCTTCTTACTTAAGATTTTTTAACCAGAGATGCCTGCTGCAAAGCATGTGCTTTACTAATGAGCTAGTACTACTCCGTAGTAGATGGTTACCAATCCCCATTTTGAAAAGTCACACCTAGAATGCCTAGCCCCTTTCTCTAAGAAACACTGGTACAGTAGGGTGCATGTGCCCCAGCTTTCACTTTGCATGGGCCACTGTGGGTGTCTGTCCTGTAATGAACACACACTGGCAGGATCGGCCCTTCCCATAATGCAAGGCAAAAATTAAAAAGCTGTAGCTCAGCGATAGAGCACCTGCTTTTCATGTGAAAGGTCCCATGTTTAATCCCTAGCATCTCCAGGCATGGAGAGCCACTGCCAGTCAGTGTAGACAACGGTGAGCTCAATGGATCAAGTGTCTCTTTCAGCAGAAGGCAGCTTCCAATGTTCCTAAATGGATAGCACCAACACACCTGCCTACAGGTGAGGGAGGCATATTAAGATTGTTATGGCTCAGCATCAATTAGGCCATATTGCACCTGTGACTGAAGTACATACAGGAGAAGCAAAATGGTGCCAAGAGGTGAAGGTGAATTGAAAGCAGTCAATCAACCCCATTAAAAACATGTCCCCTCTCAGATGTCTTACAGCGTGATGCAGAAGAGGTAGTAAACCAAGGGTTGAATAGCCAGCCCATGCCCCACTAGGCCCACAACACAGAGAGGAAGCAACAAGGGGAAGCATCATAAGGAAACAAGCAGATGTGGGTCAATTACAAACCTAAGCATAAAGTTGGGTAAATGCCATCAAATTTATTTGCTTCTCTATACGGAGAGGGGGAGACGAATGTCCAGCCACACAGGTGTGCCTGTGCTACCCAGAGATGGCCCGTGGAGCATACATAAGGGTGAAAATGCTATCATGCACACATTTAAATCACAGATATTCATTATTCTATACAAACGGCTGCCTCTCCACTTGTACATGCCAAATACCTACGTGCATGACACTGCTGTAGGCTCCACTTGCACCTCCAAGCAGCAATACCATACCTTCTCCTTGAACAGCAGCAGAGGATAGACTATTTGGAGCAATATGGTAATGCCTCAGCTGCCATGAGATGCAAGGCCCTGTCCTCCACTCAATTTATTCAGTTTCCCACCCACCCCCACCAACAGAAAGGATGACCTGGCCTCCAGCTTACCTTTTAAGGCATGCCCTTGGCTGCCCAGAACATTGCCTCTTTCTCTGGTCCACAACATTGATGTTTTTTTCACGCACATATTAATCATGCATGTACCACAGCACTTTTCTCTGCCCATGCTAGCTACCAAGGATCAACAGGGTTATATTTTTTAATGTTCCAAGGCCTTGCCCTTGTCAGTGACAACAGCAAACCAGATTTCCACATAAAAAGGCTGGATGTATATATTACCACAGCCCAGCAAAAGAGCTGGCAAAATTATGCCTCTCTTTCCCTACATCTGGAGAAGTCAAACATCCCTTCTTCTCTCCAATTGCACAAATAGCAATGCCTGCTGTGACCTCACTATGGCTCAAACCTTACCCTGCCTTCAGTAAGCAGGCCTGTCCCACCAACACCGTACAGCAGAGTGCCTGTGTCCTTGTATGTAATCAGGCAAGGATCTTCCAAACTGACAAGTAAATGCCCACTTTCACCTGCATTTGCCATTGGCAGATTACTGTGTGGGTCAGCAATATCCCAACACGAAAAGGCACCAATCCCATGTCCTGTTTAAATAAACGAAAGTGAGGGCAATCGCAACCTTCCAGTGCCAGAGACTGGAGAGAAAAGTGCCAGAGCTCTTTCCCCAGTATGCAAAGAGTGACTTTCACAGACCTTTCCACTGACAAGGAGAACAGGTGGCTCTGTCGCTCCTTTGCCTGGCAAACCCTGGCAGGTGAACCATGTGTTCAAAGGCAGGGCTTGTCCGCCTGCAATTCTCACACAGAGAAAGATGCTGCTTATGCCTTTGGTGTTCACAGGGGTGTATGAGCATGTCACAGCTGCCAGACAGCCACTCTCTTAGCACACAGGACCTTAACCCACCCAACCCTCCCCACTTGGACGTCATCACAGTGCACTGACAGAACTGGCCAGCCAGCCCAAATCGCGGGACATGCCAACTTCAACACGCTCCACGGAGCAGGCAGACGTCACCTCTAGAGGTTTCTTTCCTTTCTTTTAGGTATTCAGCACCTAAAGGCAAATATTTTTGATTTCTGCCTAAAAGTGCTGCTTCCTACTCCACCCCCCAGCCTAACAAACAAGAGGCACAGACGTGTGTATGTGTGTTTTGTGTTCCCACGCCGAACTCTTCTCTTTTTGCGCCCCTCCAGCATTCTTCTTGCAGCTCAAGAAGGACACCCACTCCATCACCATCACCCCAGGGACAAACCCCCCGTTCGCCTAGGGAAGACCCCCCGATTCTCTCTCTTCCCACCCCACCGCCCGCCTCACTTGTCATGCAAGGCAATGAGAGGCGGAATCCTATTCCGAAGGGTCGCCAGGAGCAGAGGCGGGGGAGGGGTTTGCGTGCGCGCGCGCGCCCCCTCTCTCTTCGCCCCCCCTCTCCCATTGGCCGGCCATTCCCCGCCCCCGGGCTGCCCCCTCCGCCGACCCCTCCCCTCAGCAGCGGCAGCAGCTCCTCGAAACTTTCGGGCCGGGAGACCGACCCGAGACGCCGAGCCGAGACACCGCCTCGTTGGGCTGGTTTGGAAGAATTTTGGAGGAAGCGCGCGCGAGGCGGGAGCGGAATTCGAGGGAGGGGGCTGTCCCCCCTGCGCGCGCGCGCGCGCGTTCCCGCCTGCGCGCCTCCGCCGCGTGTCCCCTCAGCCCTCCCGGCCACCCTCCCGCCGTCCCCTCCATCAGTCAGTGAAACCAGCCGGGTCTGTCCTGCCGGTGCTTCGGTTCCCTCCCTCCCATCCCTCACAGCTCACCTTCCGGCTTGTTTTCGGCGGCCATTTCCCCTCCGCGCGCCACATCCTCCTCCGCCGCCTCCTCCTCGCGACCGGGATCCAGGCAGGCGCGCGCGCCGCTGCCGTTGCCGCCACCGCCTGCTGCCCCCGCCCCTTCCTCCTGCCGACCTATTTCCGGTTCCGCTCCCTCTCTCTCAAGCCCCCCCACCTCTTTCCCCTGCTGTCGCCGCTGTTGTTACCCCCTTGCCGTCCACCTCCAGCCCCTGCCGCCGTTGTTGCCTGCCTGCCTGCGTCCCCTCGCCGCCGCCGCCTCCGACACCGGGCCAGCCAACCGACCCCCCCAGCCGCCGCCTCACAGGCAGTGCGGCGCTCCCATTGGGCCTTTCGCGGACTGATGCCTCTCTCCGCCAACCCTCGCTGAGCAGAGGCGAGCCGGAAGGGAGGATGGGCCTGACTGGCACCGGCGCCGGCCTATGGGCGGCTAAGTCGGCGAGTGGGCGGGAGAAGAGGAGGGAGGCGCATCAGAGGTGCTAGTGCGGCCATGATGAAAGGAGCGGGGAGAGGCAGAGGGACTCTCTAGAGTGGGGAGCGTAGCCAATCAGACTCTAGAAAGGTGTGGAGGGGGTTGATGGCAGGTGGTTCAGCCAATAGCCGTGCCAAATGAGGGCGTTAGGATGGATGCGGCGGGGAAAAACCGTGACGCAAATGCGAGGCAGCGAATAGGGCGAGGAAGCGCGACGCCAGAGGGAGGGAGGGAGCCGCATCCCAAAGGGAGAGAAGGGAGCAGAGAGGGAGAATGAAGGCGGGGGCTAGAATCCGATGCGCGCTCCTATTGGTCAGCTGGCATTGACAGGCAGCCACGCCCCTGCTCGCCTTGTTAACCCTAAACAAAGGCTCTGATTGGCGGAGGCGCAAAAGGGACACTGTGACCAATGGAGGGGGTGCGGAGCGAATCCGCAGTTCTGATTGACCAAGGGGTCCTCTCAATGGTTGAAAGTGTCTAGATCTCTGTCCGATTGGAGGATCTCCCTTGGTCCCTGCCATCATTGGCTGTTCTGCTGGGTTCTGGAGGGGCTTGTGTCTGCACGGGTCCTTATTTGCAAAAAGCAAATAAAAAGATCGCTATTAATCCATTAATTAATTAATTAAGCTTTGTGTTAATTGCATTATCTGTTTATTACTGTGCCTGTTTTTCTTATTACTGTGCTGATTAATTTCATTGTTGCAATTATATTTTTTTATTGATGCAATTATAATTTTTTATTGTTATAGCAACTATTCCATTTAAAAATGATAATGTTAGGACGGCTGTTAGTATTATCACCATTATAATTGTTGCAAAGATTAATTTAATTTAAAAGCATACATTTAGGACAGAAAGTGGTAGTGGTAATACTGTACAACCATAATTAATTTCAGGAGCCCTCCACCCCGCTGCCAAGCACCTCCTGGTCCTGCAAGTTTTATACTGTACAGGAAACTTTCAAACTAAAGTTTTGGATTTTTTTAACCCAAGTACCTTTTTAGTGACTCAAAACATATTTTAATAGATAAATCTGCCCTATTTATTAAAGTTGCAGCCCTAATATGTTTATATTTTATGCCACAGGAATGGATGCATAGTTGCAACAGATGTTTTTTGGTCTTCTGTACTTCAAAAGCTGGGAAATCATATTCATTGCAACATCCACCTTGCGTAGATAACTCCATAGTTGTAACTCTGCAATATGTGAATAAGTCCTTCTTTTTGTCTTTTCTCATTCAGCTTCATTGCATGAGCCCACTGGATTCTATGGAAGAGTGAAAGAAACTTATCTCTATCCCAGGGTTCCCTGCCATTTTCTCCTGTGGTGCTTGTGAAAGGTCTCCGTGAATATCCCCTCCAAAATCCACAGTGCACCAGAGGCTTTTTTGTTTTTCCTGCTCAGTTTGACCTGGCTCAGTCTCTCCTACATTGAACATGCCCACATTTCGTTGCATGCCAGGTGAAATCCAAGGCACACCTCCACAGGTGCGTGAGAGGCTGTGACCAGCTTGAGGTCACCCAGGGAACCTCATGGCCAAATGGGGAGATACATATATATACTGCTGAGCCCTACTGTATCCCCTTGCTCAACATAAACTCTTGTTGCCTCTTGGTTTCCTCTTCTCTCACAGGCTGATTTCCCCCTGCATGGCCAAAGAGGGAGGGAGCGGGAGAGCCTTATGTGTAAGAAAGGAAACATTATCCTTACGAGTTTGGAGGGGTCAGTATAGATGATACCATGGGTTCCTTCCAAACCTGCAGTCTTGAAGCTGCCAACACTAGAATGTATAAGAGGAAGCCTGCCAAACCAATTCCTTTGTCAAGGTAATTTAGGCTTTGGCTGGCAAGTTAAGTATGGCAATTGAATATAGCCAAAGAGGTTGCTCAGTTTCTATAGAGATAAATGGGTGGGTCTTTTTCACCTCACCGGGTGGGATGCCACCTTATCCTAGAATGGAAAAAAAGAAAAACCCAAGGGGCTGTGCTTGAGAATATGTGGGAGAGAGCTGGGCTGATGCTCGAAGAGCCATATTTTGCTCCGTGCTGGATCCAAAGCTGGGTTTCGTGCTTCTCTGGAAACCTAAAAGAAAAGCAAGTTCTGCTTTTGCATTAATGTTGTGAGTCCCTCCATCCTCTGCTCAGGTTGTGCAAATAAATCCATACATTCTAAAAACACCACAGACTCCACTGACCTTCATTCCAAGGAAACCAAACCCTGGGAAAAACCACTTGGAACCCCTGGAATCTCTCATTCCCCAGAAACTGGGGTAGCACCTAACATTATGAAGCCCCAGTTTGCTCTCCTCACCAGGAAAGTGACTGTGAAAGCAGGGAACCTGAAGCGATACCATCTCCCTGCTGAAGAACCCTGTGTAATACCATAGCTTTCACCTTTATACACAAACAGAAATTTGCCTAATAACATCTCCATATACTTTATTTCATAAATTTAGGAATAGCTTGGCTGGGCACCAGAGAATACTCTTCACTGCAAAGCTGATGTGATTTTAACAACTTGCTTTCATAACATATTCATGTATTTAGAACCAGCCGTCAGACTCCGGATACTTGGAGTACCTCATTATTAATCTCTTCCTTTTGCTGCCCATCGAAGATTTATTCCTGCTTTGTTTCTAGCGATCTCCTAGCCAGTTTCTAATCCATAACAGATCTTTACCTCTCACCCCATGACTACCTAGTTTTCTTAATAGCCTCTTGTGAGGAACTTTATCAAAGACTTTTGAAAAGTCTAATAAATTTTATCTGCCAGCAGCCCTTTATCCGCTGTGTTGTTGGCTCCCTCAAAGAATCTTATTAGGCTGGAGAGGCAAAGCTTTTCCCTTTGCAGAAGCCCTGCTGCTTTGCCCCTATCATACCATGCCATCTTTAATTATTTTTTGCAGCTAATTTACCTGGTTCTAAAGTCAGGCTTACTGGTCTGCCATTCCCAAGATTACCCTCAGGCCTTTTTCAAACAGATCGGCAAAACCCTGGCTACACTCCAGGACGAGAACTGATTTTAATGATAGATTAACTTTCTACTTTTTTCCCCTTCAAGCCACGCAGCTGTTTAATTCTTAAAATCTTGCTGAATTCTTGAATGCATACAATCTAGCGCAGGTGATTAATTGCAGTTTACTGTATTAATTTGTTCTACAGCCTCCTCTTTGACATCTTAGTTTCTAATAGGGCTAAAAAAAATTAAAAGAATAGGGAAGCTGGTCATGTCTCTTGCGAGGAAGCAAATTTTAATCTCTTTGCCATTCCTGCTTTGTCTGAATCTCTTTGCTGGGGAAGTTGAGAAGGCTGGGGAATCTATTTAATCACGAACCTTCTGTTTCAAAGCTTTCAAAGTTCATGGTGCTCAATGTCTCTTGTATTAAGGGGCATCTTTAACTGGGGTTCCCTGAGAGATCACTAATGATAGACCAGCTGACAAAAGTTCAGCTGTTCTGCCATGATGGCTTTACGCCTCCAGTGCAGGACATGGAAGTTCCTGCTGAGTTCCTTACCCTCCAAGTGTCCCGATTTTCCAGGGCAACCTTAATTTTACAGAAGCTGTAAAGTTTTTTATTTGATCCCAGAAGGACCCGCTTTTCCTTAGGACGTCCCTGTTTCCACTGGAGAAATGTTGGAAGGTATGGAGTTCTGTGACCCCTGAGCCAAAGAGATAAGTAACTATACAACCCTTAGAAGACATCTGAAGGCAGCCCTATATAGTTTTATTATGTTTTTATATGTGTTGGAAACCACCCAGGTTGTTATTATTATTATTATTATTATTATTATTATTATTATTATCATCATCATTATGGAATAGGATGTCCCTATTTTCTTTGAAGAAATGTTGGAGGGTATGGAGTTCTTCTGGGGCACATTCTGTTCAGAGAGGTTCATGGTGAAGTCAACACCTCACCTGAAGAGGTTGTTGTGTGCCTAGATCATGGGTAGGCAACCTAAGGCCCATGGGCCGGATGCGGCCCAGTCGCCTTCTCAATCTGGCCCACGGACAGTCCAGGAATCAGTGTGTTTTTACATGAGTAGAATGTGTGCTTTTATTTAAAATACACCTCTGTGTTATTTGCGGGGCATAGGAATTCATTCATTTCCCCCAAAAAAATATAGTCCAGCCCACCACATGGTCTGAGGGACGGTGGACCAGCCCACGGCTGAAAAAGGTTGCTGACCCCTGGCCTAGATGAACAACACTTCCCAGAATCCCAAGCATGTACATGTGCCACGTCTTGCCATGGTCCTTCTCCTCTGCCTAATGCTGAACCATCCAACTGGGAGCATGTGAGACCTCAAAAGAATGTAAGAAGATACCTATTGGACCAAAGACCCATTTGGTCCCACCCTCCTTTTCTCACATGGCCAACCAGATGATTCTTCTGGGAAGAACACAAGCAGAGCCCAAGAGCCCTCTCCCCTCCTGCAGTTTCCAGCAACTGGCACTCAGGACCATTACAGCCTCTGACCATGGAGATGCAGCACAGACATCATGGCTAGCAGCCGTCAACAGCCCTCTCCTCCATGAATTAGTCCAATCCTCTTTAAAAGCCATCCAAGTTGGTAGCCATCACTGCCACCTGTGGGAGTGTGCTGTGTTGGAGGATTGGGTATGCCCCATCATCTACCCCTCCTCTTTTGGGTATTTCGTTAAAGGAATCCGGTGGTCATGGATCCTGTCCAATGCCCTGCTGGTGGCTAGGGCCATGGCACGACCTCCAGTGACATCATGGGGAGCTTCCAGTTGTATTTGCATCAACAAGCTCCTCCCATTGGTTGTTAACCCTGATATGACTCCTGGCTGTGCAGAGTGGAGTCTTGTATTGCTGTTTCATCCAATGCCAAAGCCAATACTACTCACATGCTATAACCAATAAAAGTTGTGGCCTAATTTTGGCCATTAACCTAAAATAATGTGTCTGTGTGTCTTATTATAATTCTATGCGGGTGGAGGGTCCTCGACTCACAACCATGGTTTCACTATGTGCTGTGTGAAGAATGGCTTTATCTATCCTATTTTAAATAATAATAATAAAAACTCAACATACCAGCGTTCCCTAGTAAGGAGCCACGTTTTACAGAGCTTGTTCCAGAGTAGAAAACAGTTGATGCATTTTTATTTTATTTTTTAGGACAGCAATTAAAACTGCCTTCGTTTCGAGAGCTGAAGAATCAGCGCCAATCCAGCATTCCCATCGCAGATGTCAAGGAATCCGTGCTTCGATGAGTCCCCCCGGTAACGAAGCAAATTGCTCTGTCCTTTTCTGGAGATGCAGAGTGCCTTGACACTGCTGGGCCATCTCCCACTTCTCCTCCTTCTCCTTGCCTGGCTGCTTTTTGCTCCCCAGCGCCGTCAAAGGCACTCGCTGCCTCCTCAAGCGGCGCCTTTGGAACTGGACCACATCAAATGCCTTCACAATGCAAATGAAGATGGAAACGCTTGTTTCCTTTGATGTGTGTGACTAAACGCTCAAAAGGGATCGCTTCCCTTCTGCGCCTCTGGAGAACGAGCTTCCCTTTCTCAACGACCTGTTTGTTTTCATGGCTTTTTTATTATTATTTGTGCTGATGACTGAAGCAAATTTGGGGAGGGGTGCAGAGGGAGGGAAGACAGACAGTCGGAGATGGAAATCGTCCAGCTCGTTTGTCAGGAGATCAAACGAGAATTCGCTTCCCCTGTTTGAAGTGACAGTCAGAACTGCGCCCAGAGACGGCGGTGGACTGAGTCTGGAAAATCTGCTCACAAAGCAATTGGGAGCTCAGTGAGTTGAACTCAGGAGGAGGTGGTGGTAGGAAAAATGAGACCATATAAATTTCCTTTGCAAAAATAAATACCTTGCCAGTAGAGGACTAACATTAAAAACCTGCCCTTTGCCTTCTATATTCGCTTTCTTTTTGCACGGAGTCGCCCACAGTTTGTTTTTTTTTATTTTATCGTTTTTATATCCCACCTTTTTCTCCAAGGGGCTCAACATGGCATATATGGTTCTCTCCCCCCCCCCCCGTTTAATCATCACAATAACCCTGTGGGGGGGTGACCAATTTGGGGGCAGGCATCAGATTTCTTAACTCTGCAGACTCTCTAGATGGGCTGCATTGGGGGATCTACCCAGCATGTGCTGAGGCCAGTACTGAGTTTCTTCAAGGGCAGGAGAGAAGGTCTTGTTTCATTCTGCTTCCATGCATGGACTGGTTTGGACCAGGATCCAATGGTTTTCATTGGGCCAGAGGGGCTGCAGACCAGACAACTGCCTTGACACTACAGTGAATGCAAACCTGGGAGGGCTGGCACTGCATCTAGAATTTGCCTGCATGGATGCGGGTGGCACTGTGGGTTAAACCACAGAGCCTAGGACTTGCTGATCAGAAGGTTGGTAGTTCAAATCCCCGTGATGGGGTGAGCTCCCGTTGCTCAGTCCCTGCTCCTGCCCCCCTAGCAGTTCAAAAGCATGTCAAAGTGCAAGTAGATAAATAGGTACCGCTCCGGCGGGAAGGTAAATGGTGTTTCCGTGCGCTGCTCTGGTTCGCCAGAAGTGGCTTAGTTATGCTGGCCATATGACCCGGAAGCTGTACGCCAGCTCCCTTGGCCAGTAAGCAAGATGAGCGCCACAACCCCAGAGTCATCTGCAACTGGACCTAACAGTCAGGGGTCCCTTTACCTTTACCTTTTTATGTGATGGCTCCTTTTTGTCGTGAACTTATGTAGGCAACTGGTTAAATACCTGCCTGCTTCCTGGTGCCCAAAAAGGAAGGACTCTGGTGTCTCATCAGATGAGTAGTAGAGAGAGAGGGGTGTGTGTGTTAGTTTCCCTGTTTGGTTTCTTTTCTTGGAAAGGTTAAAATGTTTAAAGATACACCCCCCCCCCCCGGCCGTCCCCTGTTCCTCATTGTCATTCCGTGGCAGCTGTAGGATAAGCTTGGTTAATTGGGTTAATGTGATGATATGGCAGAAATGAGAAGGGAAGAGTGGGTGCTTCTCAGAGACTTGCTATGGAGGTTTAGTAAACTGAACATCCACGAGGAAAACAAAACAAAAAGGATTCCATTTAAAAGGTGCAATGACAAAGTTGGGAGTCTCCACTCACACTGTTTGGCTTATCCATCTGTTGCCGTTTGCACAACAAATCCCTCTCCCAAGGCAGGCATGTCAGACTTGGGGGGGGGGAGGGATGTGGGTGCCAACTCAAAGGAGCTGCAGTTGGGGGGGGGGACAGTTCAGATGTTACTTTCAAAAAAAGCGTGTTTCCCTCTCACCGCTCAAAAGCAAGATTTTTAGTGCCAAGGTCAAACGCTTTCAGCTGCTCCTCACATTCCATTCTTAGTTCAATAAATGCAGGCTTGCTGCTCATTTTCAGCCCAGCCCAGAGAACTTGCTTCCGTTTGAGGTGATAGTTTTGTGGGAAGGATGCCTGTCAAGCCATGTTGGTGGGTGGCAGGGAGGCAGGAGATACGGCCATTCAGGCAACAGCAGATAAGCAGCGGTTTGCATTGGACTTAAAAACAAGTGCTGATATGTCCATATAAAAGGCCACCCTGGAATTGCCTGTCACTCAATGCGGAGTGGAAAGCAGCAGGTGCTTTTATATATCACAGGGTGCTGGGAACGAGCCTATGTCGCCTCTCAAGGTCCCTGAGTCTGCACTGTGTTCTTAATCTTTCATAGGAGACATCTCCAGACCCTCCAAGTGTCCCTATTTTCCAGGGACAGTCCCGGATTTACAGAAGCCGTCCTGGTTTCTGATTTGATCCTGGAACGTCTTGCTATTCCTTAAGATGTCCCTGTTTCTATCAGAGAAATGTTGGGAGATATGGAGTTATGCAACCCCCCCGAGCCGAGAAGTACCAATGCAACCTTTAGATGACATCTGAGGGCATCCCTGTATAAGGAAAGTTTTTTAAGGTTTAATGTTTTATTATGTTTTTAGATATGTTGGAAGCCATCCAGAGTGGCTGGGTCAAACCAGTCAGATGGGCGGGGTATAGTAATAATAATAGAATAAAGGTAAAGGGACCCCTGACCATTAGGTCAATTCGTGACCGACTCTGAGGTTGCGGCACTCATCTTGCTTTATTGGCCGAGGGAGCCGACGTACAGCTTCTGGGTCATGCGGCCAGCATGACTAAGCCGCGTATGGCAAACCAGAGCAGGGCACAGAAACGCCGTTTACCTTCCCGCCGGAGTGGTACCTGTTTATCTACTTGCACTTTGACGTGCTTTCAAACTGCTAGGTGGGCAGGAGCAGGGACCGAGCAACGGGAGCTCACCCCGTCGCGGGGATTCAAACCGCTGGCCTTCTGATCGGCAAGTCCTAGGCTCTGTGGTTTAACCCACAGCGCCACCCGCGTCCCCAAATAATAGAATAGGATGCCCCTATTTTCATCAGAGAAATGTTGAAGGGTATGCATCTCTATCTTCAAAAAAAGGGCAGGGCAGAAAGGAATGGCAAATAGAGAGAGACCCCTTGGTATCAGCCCAAGCCCCACACTCCTTTGCAACTGCTTCTCTGCCTCCCAGTAATGAATTAAAGGTTTTGAATGGGGGAGTCTGCACCACTGTGGTATCAGCCTGGGCACAAACAAGCCTGCTTGTTTGCTCTCTGCCTGCTCTTCAACGCCACAGCCAAAAGTGGCCAGAGGGGAGTACTGCAGGCTGCCCATAGGATTCTGCTTTGCACTACAGATCTTCTGATTCCTCAAGGCTCATCGCTCAGGTGTGGGCCAAGCTCCTCCCCAATTCACCTGCTGGGCTGCCCACCTGCTTCTTCTCTTGTGTTTCCTCCAGGGCCAGGCACTCATCCTCCCAGCACCCACATCTCCCAGAGCTGGGGCAGCCAGGTGTGTGGCCTTGGGACCGGGAAGAGATGCTCTCATATATCCAGAGACCCAAAGTTCATATGTAACAAACAGTTAAGGACAGCAGGAGAATGTTTCCCTGTTGTCAACAATAAAGCCGGCTGCTGATCTGAGGTTGCTGAGACAAGCGCATCAATTATTTACTGAATAAAGATGGTTAAATATTAAATATCGCAGCCTGGGACAGAGCAAGGGTAGAAAACCTTGTTGGAGCGGCAGATGTGGGGATTGTTTACAAAGACATGGAGGGGCAGGTGGATTGGTCAACTATTAGCTTCAGAGAAGAAGAGGCAATGCCTTGGCAAGAATCTCCTCTGTGATCTTTCTTTGTATGTGGCATGTACTTTCCGACACAGCTGACATTTCAGTAAACACAGCACCTTCGATTTCTTCTCCTCACTCTCTTTGCTCCTTGCCAGCATGTAACCTTCCCCACCAGCCTTCCACCCAATAGTTCTCAACCATTCCCAGGAGGCTAGACTTTCGCAACCTGGTGCCCTCTAGGCCATTTGACAGCAGTTTTGGCCAGGGGCCAGGGGGAGTTTTAGCCCAAAACATCTGGAGAGCACCTGGTTGGAGAAGGCTGATGAAGGCTGTGGGTCATCCAAGGAAAATCTGTGTTATTTCCTAGGCAGCTGCCTAAAAAGTCCCAGAAACAGGAAGCAACTGAGAACCGGTCAAGAACATCCCACTCATCCTGGTAAAGGTAAAGGTAAATGATCCCTGGACAGTTAAGTCCAGTCAAAGGGGACTATGGGGTTGTGGCGCTCATCTTGCTTTCAGGCCGAGGGAGCTGGCATTTGTCCACAGACAGCTTTCCGGGTCACGTGGCCAGCATGACTAAACTGCTTCTGGCACAATGGAAACACCGTGACGGAAGCCAGAACGCACGGAAACACCATTTACCTTCCCGCTGCAAAGGTACCTACTTATCTACTTGCACTGGCATGCTTTCGAACTGCTAGGTTGGCAGGAGCTGGAACAGAGCAATGGGAGCTCACTCCATCGCGGGGATTCGAACTGCCGACCTTCCGATCGGCAAGCCCAAGAGGCTCAGTAGTTTAGACCACAGTGCCACCTGCCCACCCACCCTGGACTCACTCCTAACACTGTGTTCTCTTCAGAGTTCTGGAGCTCCTGGATCATAGAATAATAGAATTGGTAAAGGTAAAGGACCCCTGGACAGTTAGGTCCAGTTGAATTCTACTATGGGGTGCAGGGCTCATCTCCACCAAGGGAGCCAGAACTTGTCCACAGAAATCTTTCCAGGTCCTGTGGTCAGCATGACTAAGCCGCTTCTGGTGCACGGAGCACCATGACAACTGTCAGAGCCCATGAAAATATCATTTACCTTCCCGCCGCAGCAGTACATATTTATCTACTCACGCTGGTATGCTTTCAAACTGCTAAATTGGCAGGAGCTGGGACAAAGCAACGGGAGCTCACCCCGTCGTGCAGATTCAAACTGCCGACCTTACAATGGGCAAGCCCCAGAAGCTTGGTGGTTTAGACCACAGCACCACCCACATTCCTTGGTATAGAATTGTAGAGTTGGAAGGGACCCCAAGGGCCATCCAGTCTGAGCCTCTACAATGCTAAACTAAAGCACAGAAGATCTACAAGCTCCCCAATTGAGTTTTTATTGGGGAATTTTGGATCAAGGTTATAGGAGCTTGGTTTCTGGATTCCTGCCTCACAGGGGTGTGTTGTCACTATGAAAAGCTGGTTGAAAACATGTCTTTTTATTCCACTGGGTGTTTTGTTTGATGGGCATAAGAACACAAGAAAAGCCCTGCTGGATCAGGCCAATGGCTCATCTAGTCCAGCATCCTGTTCTCACAGTGGCCAACCTGATGCCCCCATGGGAAGCCCACAAGCAGGACCAAAGTTCAAGAGCAATACTTGCTCTCCCCTCCTGTGGTTTCCAGCAATTCGCATTCAGAAGCATGGCGCCATCAACTGTGGAGGCAGAGCATAGCTGCCATGGCCATTGACAGCCCTCTCCTCCATGAATTTGTCTCATCCTCTTTTAAAGTCATCTAGGTTGGTGGCCATCACTGCTTCCTGTTGGAGTTCCATAATTGATTATTTGACTGTGAGCCCCTTCGAGGGCTTCAACCAAGCAGCAGAGTAAAAATCGAAGAAATGGATGGAGTGTTGCTGTTGCTTTGCAAGCTGACCAGCCCTGACAGGCCACCCTGCTGGGATAAGTTGAACCACGAATTGGAATGTTCTTGTGCAGCTGAAGGGGCTGGGGGAAACAGTTGGAATTTTGCAGAAGGAGGATGGAAGAATGAGGAAACTCCGAGAAAAGAACAGTGGCAAGAGAAACTGATGAACTATGCAGAACTGGCAGAATTGACATGCAGACTACGAGACAAGGACAACTGTCACTTTAAAGAAGAATGGGAACCTTTTACAAATTACTTTAAAAGACAACAAAATGAACTGGACTCCTTGGCAGGTTTTGAATAAATATACACAAATTTATTGCGGGTTAAGACAGATAATATAAGGATGTATACAATTTTATAATATGCAGAAGTTAACACTGGTTCAGAAATCAGAGAGAGGAGCTGAGAAAAGTCGTAGGGGGGAGGGAGGGTTTGTTGGGGAGGTGGAAGGGAAAATAAAAATGGGGGGGAATGATGATTTGTTTTGATAATTTGTTATGTTGAAATTGTTATTTTATTTTTGTTAAAGAATTCTGCAGAAGGAGGGGAGCTCCTTTTAAGACCAACAGGACTTCACCCTAGTGACTGATTGAGGGTTACAGCCTTGGCAAAGGAAGTTTCTCAGTTACCAAACTAGCACCAGAGTTGAGTCTCCATCAAGAGCGGAAGCTGTGCTGACTTCCTAGTCAAGAGAAGCAAAAAAAAACCTTCTGCCTTCTGAAATTCTAGCCCACGTGCCAATGTTGATGTGAGAGTCAGCTACCAGCCCAGCCAGCTTCTGTATGGAAGGGGGCAAAGTGTCCTGAGTCGGACCTCTGGGAAAGCAACCAGCCTCAAGTTGAGATGCCAGGCATCCCTTGAACTAGGTGTGCATGATCTGAGTGTAATGCCTGGAGAATTGGGGGGAGGGGTCCCTTCAAGAACCCCAAAGTTCAGCCACCCACCACCACCCCCAACCACTACACAACTGGCACCTAATTAGTTTCCTTTTTATTGTACACAATTTATTTGTACACAATTATGATTATGATTATTGTCATTGTTGTAGTATTATTAATAATAATAATAACAATTATTATTTGTACACAACTTTTTAAATTTTTTCCGTGCACAAATCTGCAACGTAGACAGCATGTGCGGCTGTCTGAATCTGTCTGTCTGTCTATCTATCATCTATCTATCTATTTATATCTATCTATCTATCTATCTATCTATCTATCTATCTATCTATCTAGTCTTTGGCACTGCAAAAAAAGAATAACTCAAAAGAACCACACCAGGTGCCATAGCAGAAAGATTGTCTATAAATGCAGCAAATAAGCAAACAGAGAAAATCTGAAATGAAACCAAAGAGTGGGGGGTGAGGAAATGTTTAAAAGGAGCCCCACATTTTGAGCAGAAATGTGAGCAGGTTCCTTTCCAAAGTCCCTCCATCGTTCCATGCAGAGGGTCACAGTCCAAGTACTTGGTGCAATTCATCTGCTTAAATAGGAGAAACAAGAGTGATAGGCGGGCAGGAGGGGCGATTTCTTCCCCAGGTTGCTAAAAGACCTTGAAAATACAGACTGTTTAGTGGAGGGGCCTTGTTTATGCATCAGCCGTGCCAAGAGACCGAGGCTCTGCGATGGTGAGCTCTGCGGCTCTCAGCACTCTCCAGCATCCTCTTATTTAAGATATATGTCAGCCCATTAGGAGAGGCTGCAAGATGCGATGGGCTCTGATGACAGGTAATACTCCGACACCCATTTTTACAGCTTCCGCTTGCCCACATTACATGGGGGACCATTACTCAACTGCCCCGGAGCCTGGCAGGAAGAAACAGTAATGCAGAAAAAGAAGCTGGGCCAAGCCGAGGAGACCAGCAGGCAGCTGGCGGAGCAGGGCACGGAATCATGTTATGGAACTGGAAGAGACACCTGGAGATCATCACAACCAACCTCTGCTCAAAGTAGAGTCCGCAATGCAGCATACAATAAAAGCATCAAGGAAGCGGATATAAAAAGCTTTCCTCACCCTCTCTTTTGCTGCACTACAACTCATGTGTGTCCAATGGTTTTGGATTTTGGGAGATTCAGGACAGATCATAGAAGGGTAGAGTTGGAAGGGACCCCCAAAGCTCATCTAGTCCAACCCCTGCAATGCAGGAATCTCAGCTATAGCATCCGTGACATATGGACATCCAACCTCTTCTTAGAAACCTCCAAGGAAAGGAAGTCCACAACCTCCCGAGAGAGACTGTTCCGCTGTCGAACAGCTCTTACTGTCAGAAAGTTTTCCCGCAATCTCCTTTCTTGTAACTTAAAGCCATTGATTCGAGTCCTACCCTCCAGACAGGTGAAAACAACCTTGTTCCCTCTTCCATGTGACAGCCCTTAAGGTATTTGAAGATGGCTATTATACCTCCTCTCTGTCTCCTCTTTTCCAGGCTAAACATACCCAGCTCCTTCAAGCGCTCCTCATCAGGCTTAGTTTCCAGACCCTTAATCATCTTGGTTGCCCTCCTCTGCACACAGCTTGTCAACATCTTTCTTAAACTGTGGTGCCCAGAATCGGACACAGTATTCCAGGTGTGGTCTGAGCAAGGCAGAACAGAGTGGCAGACAAAAGAAAGTCCTTCATGAAGCGCATAAACTATGGAATTTAACTCTGCAGTGAGTTGATGACCACCAACTCGGATGGCTTTAAAATAGAATTGGACAGATTCACGGAGGAGGAGAAGGTTATCAACAGCTACTAGTCATGATGCCTGTGGGATGCCTCCAGAGTCAGAGGCAATAAATACAGTGGTACCTCGGGTTAAGAACTTAATTCGTTCTGGAGGTCCGCTCTTAACCTGAAACTGTTCTTAACCTGAAGACCACTTTAGCTAATGGGGCCTTCCGCTGCCGCCACACGATTTCTGTTCTCATCCTGAAGCAAAGTTCTTAACCTGAGGTACTATTTCTGGGTTAGCGGAGTCTGTAACCTGAAGCGTCTGTAACCCGAGGTACTACTGTACTTCTGAATACCAGTTGCTGGAAGTCACTGGAGGGAAGAGTACTGTTGTGCTCCAGTCCTGTTTACAGGCTTCCCGCAAGCATCTGGTTGGCCACTGTGAGAACAGGATGCTGGACTAGAAGGGCCTGATCCTGCAGACTCTTCTTACGTTCTTAGGCTTTGACTCAATACCCCTAGCAAGGGAGAGCAGCTGGTAGATTGTCCCACTGCTGGTTAGTTCTTGCCTTATTACTGATAAGATTCTGTTGCTTAACTGAAATCTGCTTCCCTGCAGTTCTCAAACATCCATTCTAGTCCTCCTGCCCTCTGGAGCAAAGAGAATATCATCTCCATCTCCCGTGTAACAGATATTTGAAGGCTGCTATCATGTCTCCCCTTAATTGTCTCTTCTCCAAACGCTTTCAACCGTTTCTCGTATTCTAATTTGGTTCCTAGACCCCAGTCCATCCTTGTCACCCTTCCCTGGACGCACTCCAATTTGTCAATGTCCTTCTTGAAACGTGGCACGCAGAACTGGACACAGGACTCTAAGAGCACCCTGCTGACCGGTGCAGAAGAGAGCAGTCACTTTTTGTGGTCTCTGTTCCTGCTCAAGCGGCCTAAGATCCTACTCACAGGTACTACTGAACCCCATCCAATGTTCATCATGCCTTTGTTTGTTTGTTTTATATATTTTAAGGGACGCAGGTGGCGCTGTGGGTTAAACCACAGAGCCTAGGGCTTGCCGGTGGTTCGAATCCCCGTGGCGGGGTGAGCTCCTGTTGTTCGGTCCCAGCTCCTGCCAACCTAGCAGTTCGAAAGCACGTCAAAGTGCAAGTAGATAAATAGGTACCACTCCGGCGGGAAGGTAAACGGCGTTTCTGTGTGCTATTCTGGTTCGCCAGAAGCGGCTTAGTCATGCTGGCCACATGACCCGGAAGCTGTATGCCGGCTCCCTCGGCCAATAAAGCGAGATGAGCGCCGCCACCCCAGAGTCAGCCACGACTGGACCTAATGGTCAGGGGTCCCTTTACCTGTATATATATTTTAAAAACTTTAGATTTATTTGGGGATTTTTTTTTCACCCGGAGCTCGCCGGAGTTCAGCTCCAAGAATGTCTCAGGTGGGGGCCATTGCCATTGTAAGAGAGCAAGGGAGAAGTTCATGGTGAGCTCCAGCATCTCTTTTTCTAGAAAAAAAAAATCAACTACATTTATCTCTGCTGAATTTCATCTTGTAGGTTTCGGCCCAGCTCTCCAGCCTGCCAAGATAATCTTGAATCCTGAGTCTGTCTAGTGTGGTGTTCATCAGCCCCAGTTTCACATCACCTGCAAATTGGATAAGCACCCCACATTTATAAAATGTTGAACAGCGCTGAGCTTATGATGGATCCCTATGGCCCTCCCTTCAAGACCTCCATCAAGGCTGATGCAGAGCCATTCATGATCATTTGCTGGAAACAGCTCTTCAGCCCACTGCGGATCCATGAAGCAGTTGCTCCGTTCAGCCCGCATTTTGTCTTCTTGTCAACGGCATAATAGGGCAGCTCGCAAAATGCTTCGCTGAAATCAAGATTCACGGTGTCTGCAGCGTTCCCATGATCCATCAGACGAGCAAGTCTGTCAAAAAAACCAAACCGGGACAAGAATTGTCTGGCATAACCTACTTTTGATATGTCCAGGCTGGCTACTCCTAGTAAGCATTCTTCTCTAGAGGCCCACGGACCGACTACTTAATAATCTGCTCAATAATTTTGCCCAGTATCAATGTCAAGTTGCCTGGTTTAAAGTTTCCCAGATCTGCCTCCCCTGCCTCCTTTTGAAGACAGGGGCAGCATTTGCCCACCTCTGGTCTTTCAGTATCTCACCCTTTCCTGCAGACAGCAGCTCTGAAGCAACGTCTGAAAGCCAGAGACCTATCCTGGCCTGCAAGCAGGTAGGTTAAGGTAAAGGGACCCCTGACGTTTAGGTCTAGTCGTGACCGACTCTGGGGCTCATCTCGCTTTATTGGCCAAGGGAGACAGCATACAGCTTCCGGGTCATGTGGCCAGCATGACTAAGCCACTTCTGGCGAACCAGAGCAGTGCACGGAAACGTCGTTTACCTTCCCGCCGGAGCGGTACCTATTTACCTACTGGCACTTTGATGTGCTTTCAAACAGCTAGGCTGGCAGGAGCTGGGACCGAGCAACAGGAGCTCACCCCGTCGCGGGGATTCAAACCGCCGACCTTCTGATCGGCAAGTCCTAGGCTCTGTGGTTTAACCCACAGTGCCACCCACGTCCCTGGCCTGGAAATCTCTAATATCAATTGTTCTATTTTCCCCAGGAAAAACACAATTTCCCTGATGCAAGAGACTAAGGCCGGGTAGGAGCTGAGTATTTCTGCCTTTCTTCTCCTCTTGCACATCATCCACCCTCCCTGCCTGGTTCGCGTTAGTTTATGGGAGCTGATAATTTTGTGGAGTAACCTCATTTGTAGATACAGTCATACCTCTTGTTACTTTCGGTTCAGGTTATGTCTTTTCAGGTTGCGTCCTGCGGCAACCCGGAAGTACCGGAAAGGGTTACTTCTGGGTTTCGCCGCTCGTGCATTCACAGACGCACAAAATGACACCACGTGCATGCGCATAAGTGGTGAATCACAACCCACACATGCGCAGATGTGGGTTGCATGCCTTTCAGGTTGCGAACGGGCTCCGGATCCCATTCTCAGCCAGAGGTACCACTGTAGTGTTATGTATTCAGACTGGCTGCAGTTCTCACTCTGGACCACCAGTATGCAAATGAAGGATTGAGAGTTGCTTTCACTGATTGGGTAGTTAGTTGGAATTTGTTACTGTTACAAGTTATTGAGCATTTTATAAGGCAGCAAGCTTCACTGTTGTTCAGAGAGACTTCCCACCATACAACAGATAGGGCTCTTTTTCAGCCAGAACTTGCTGGAACTCAGTTCTGGCACCTCTCAGGTGCGCATCATTTACACACAAAGGGAAGAAAGGAGGTGTTTGTGGTGTGTTCCGGCACCTCTTTTTCTAGAAAAATAGCACTGCTTGTAGATATTGCAAATGTTAAAACATTGTACGTGCAAAAAATTGGCAAGGGGAGTCCCGACAAAAGAGGAATGGCTACAGAAATGAATGGGCTACACACAAATGGCAAAGCTTACTGGAAGAATAAGAAATCAAGACAACAAACGTTTTATTAAGAAATGGGAATCGTATATTGAATATTTACAAACAATTTGTAAACAAATTAAGACATTAGCAGGATTATTATAGAAACCTGCAGTTTCTAAAACATATACGAAATAGATGAGGAAAAGAATAAATAGAGTTAGTTGGAATATGCAGAAGAAGAAGAAAAGAGGTTAAATTCATGGAACCGCTGAAAGAGAGGGAGGGATGTTGAGGTTTGATATGTGAGAATTGTTTAAATCCTTATTTATTGTTGGAATGCTTATTTGTTATAAACAAAAATTATAAATAAACTTATTTTTAAAAATAAGGAAAGAATTGGAAAGGGGATAGCTGATGGTTAAAGATAAATAAGTTTAAAAAAAAAACAAAAAAAAACTACAGTGGTACCTCGGGTTAAGAACTTAATTCATTCTGGAGGTATGTTTTTAACCTGAAGCACCACTTTAGCTAATAGGGCCTCCTGCTGCTGCCGCTGCACCGCCACTGCACGATTTCTGTTCTCATCCTGAAGCAAAGTTCTTAACCCGAGGTAATATTTTTGGGTTAGCAGAGTCTGTAACCTGAAGCGTATGTAACCTGAAGCGTATGTAACCCGAGGTACCACTGTATTGTGATATAAGGTGAACTATAAGGAATGGGAACATCTAGGAAGGAGAAAGAAGATTTACCTCAGGCAGACTGGGTTGTTGGAGAGGCAAGAAATAGTTTCACACACCCTTGGTGTGGGGAGGAGAGGGGCCCTCCATCGTTCCTCTCGTCACTGACATTTCCAGGTTCCTCTCTGCGTCTCTCTTCAGCCCCACCCCCCCTCCTCTCAGGTTCTTCCCTCTGGAAAAATATTTCCATTGCAGCATGGCCCCCTCTCAGAGTTCAACGTTCCAATTTAGGAAGAAATATATCCCGATCAAATATTGATGGGGAGAAAGCAAATGGGATCCTTTAGAAAATAGCCTTTTCCGAAAGGTAGGCAGGGGAAGCTTTTTCTGGATCCCTTCTCCAGTGAGGGAAAAGTAACAAAAACCAAAGCTGCTTTGATTCTTTTTCTCTTCTTCTACGATTACTTGGCAAACAAAAAAACTGTGGCAGGTCTCCGTCTCCCGCCAGAAGGAAAATATGCTGTTGATTGATGAATTGTAATAACCACCCATTGTCTCCCAGAATTAAGGAGTTCATTTCTCCCTCCTCCCTTTGCTAAGACAATTAAAGGGTTGAAACCAGAGATTTGAAACCTACAGCCCTGAAGATGGTGTTGGACTACCATCGCTGACCGTGCTGGTGGATGTTGATGGGAGCTGGAGCAACACATCTGTGCGGCTACAGGCTCCCCTGTTTTAGATAAACCAAAAGCTAATTTTGTAGCATCTTTATACGTGGTTATTTGAAAAGTGATACATAACCAACCTCTAAATAGCAGAGGCAAAAGGACTGTCCAAAATGTTGCCATAATAATTAGGTCAGCCTTGGCCAAACTGGTACCCTCCTAATTTTTGGAACTACAACTCCTATCGACAACCAGAAATGAATATTAAAAAGCAATAAAATTAAACTGCAGAAGACAACAGGAAGTAAATAACTACTCAGGTGTGCCAGGAATTAACCAACAGGAACAGCAAAGCAACAAAATGTGAAATCAGAGAGCCATCATCATCATCATTATTATTAACTTAATTTCTATACTGCCCTATACCCGAAGGTCTCAGGGCAGTTCACATAATATATGAAATACATAAAATCAAAACAAAACCAACAACCCAATATAACCCCCCCCAAAAGAGCCAGTATTTTTAAAAAGGGTATAGGACAGGCATAGGCAACCTTGGCCCACCAGATGTTTGGGGACTACAATTCCCATCATCCTTGACCACTGGTCCTGTTAGCTAGGGATCATGGGAGTTGTAGTCACAAAACATCTGAAGGGCCAAGGTTGCATATGCCTGGTATAGGACGTGTAGATCAAGTCAGACAAAGGCCTGGTTGAAAAGGAACGTTTTTGCCTGGCGTCTAAAGGTGTATAGTGAAGGTGCCAGGCGAACTTCCCTGCAGAGAGCATTCTACAGACAGGGAGCCACTGCAGAGAAGGCCCATTTTCATGTTGCCACTCTCCTGACCTCTCGCGGAGGCGGCACACGAAGGAGGGCCTCAGAAGATGATCTCAGGGTCTGGGGAGGTTCATATGGGAAGAGGCGCTCCTTGAGGTATTGTGGTCCTGAGCCGTTTAAGGCTTTATGGGTCAAAACCAGCACTTTGAATTGGGCCTGGAAACTAATCGGTAGCCAGTGCAGTTGGACCAAAATTGGTATAATATTCTCAAACTGTCTTGCTCTGGTAAGCAACCTGGCCGCAGAATTCTGTACCAGCTGAAGTTTCCAAACCATCTTCAAAGGCAGCCCTGTGTATAAGGCATTGCAGATCCATGAGTTCATTAACTTTGGTGCCACCTCTAAGAAGGCCTTGTTCCCTCAGGTACGTCCTCCACTGTCACCCCAATGACATAGGGAGGCAGGGCCCTCTCTGCCAGCCTTTGTTCCAGGGGGCATCTACCACTGCCCAGTGGCGTAGCGTGGGTTGTCAGCACCCGGGGCAAGGCAAGTAATTTGCGCTCCCTAACCCGTGGATTTGCGCCCCCTAACCCATGGATTTGTGCCCCCTAACCCTAACCCCCAGATGTTGCGGCCGGCCCCCCCTGCACCCCCCACGCTACGCCACTGCCACTGCCATTGCCACTTCACAGTGAGGATGGATGGTGCTGGACCAAAACACATATATGAAAGACGGAGTTGGGTTCTGTTTTTTGAAAGAATTCGACATTTGATTCTTTTATTTTTTATTTTTTTAAAAACCAGCCAACTTATCCAGAATTTTGCAATCAGGAATCCTAGAACCTTAATTCCAGCAAGCATGTAAAAAAACCACCCATAATTTTATTTGATGGTTTAATGTTGCCATGGTTTTGAATCTCATATGGGGCAAGCGCCCCACAACCTTTTCTGTCCTTGGGAGTCTAAAGGTCTTAATCTGGCCCTGTGAGCAGGTGAACAGTTTGGGACTTTGTGGTCGGGGCAGGTCAGAGCTGGGCAACATCTTGTAGGATGCAGGGCTCCTCCAGCCTGATCCAGGAGGCTTTTAGGGTGTTTCCAGACACCCTACTCTATACCCCCAAAAAGGAGCAGGCCAGGGTCTGCTTGGGACCGGCTTGCAACTTGATTCTCTAAGCGGCGCGTGTTTGAGAGCTGCGTCTGGAGCGACGGCGCTTGTGCAGCATTAAACGCCTCGTTCGCTCCAAAGATGTGCATAACTCTCTTCCTCGGAGCCATGCGGATAATAGACTTGACTTTTTCCACCGTACACCCACTAAAATGCATAAAGGGAAAGGTTACGCTGGCGAGCAGAAAGCAGAGAGTTTAATTAATCCCAGAGTGTGCTCTTCGTCAGGAAAGCGCAAGGCAACCGCAACCCTCTGTTTACGGAACTCGAATCGCGGGGCCATTATCCTGACACCGAAGGAAGGGTTTCCCCCCTCCCTCCGCCATCCCCAAAGCTCATGTCTGCGCTCCCATTAAAAGCAAGATCTACACTGGCAACCATGATTAACAAACGCTGAAGAGGCTGCGGGTCCCCTGGCAGGAATAATTGGTGCTGTGGCATTTGCGGGGAAGTGCCTGACTTTTCCGCACTGTGGGCTGCTGTCTTTCCTGCTCACAGGCCCTTGTCTCACAACCTCCTGCCCCAGGCGCTCTGGGATGGCATGGGAAGGGGAGGTCCCTGGTGCACCGGGGAGATGACCCCATCTCCCACCTTGGAGTCAGGGCCTCTCGAGGGAAGAAGGGCATGTCAGCTGGAGGTTTGGAGGCAAGCTGGGCATGAAGAATAAGAGTTTGGATTTGATATCCCGCTTTATCACTACCCGAAGGAGTCTCAAAGCGGCTAACAATCTCCTTTCCCTTCCTCCCCCACAACAAACACTCTGTGAGGTGAGTGGGGCTGAGAGACTTCACAGAAGTGTGGCTAGCCCAAGTTCACCCAGCAGCTGCATGTGGAGGAGCGGAGACGCGAACCCAGTTCCCCAGATTACGAGTCTACCGCTCTTAACCACTACACCACACTGGCTCTCAATGAAGCAAAGTAGGGCACAGGGAAGGTCTCTGATGAAGACAAGGCTCAGGCGGCTTCCCCCCTCCAGGGGGATAACCTTCAGGACCTTTGGGGGGATCCTCCCACCCCCAGCCTGCCCCCCCGCCCCCATCTCCATGTCAGGGACCGTGCTGATGAGGGCTGCACTGAAGAGGAATGGTGGGAGCCTCTCCCTGCTCCTGATCAGGATCCTGAATCTTCACAGAAGTAGGAGGACAGTATAGATTTGGAATGGTGGTTTGTAAAAGGACGTAGTTCAGAAGGAGAAGCTGGGAAGTACTGGATGGGGAACAGCTAGGCGGAGGAGAACTGGGAGAGAGAGAGGGAGTTAACAGACTCACTGTCATTGGAAAGTGTTCATCCACTCAGCTCAAGGTCAAGTAGAGCAGATAAGGTGGCAGAACAGAAAGCACAGTGGTTGCGAGATCAGGTTAGAAGACATGGGTGAATAGGGAGGAAGTGGGTGGAAACCTTAATTGGGAGCACCTTCATTCCTAGGAAATGGATTGTTTGTTCTCTCACTGTGATCATTAAAGTTTCTAACTGGTAAGAGACTGCTTTCTCTTTGTTCTGCTTATATACTGACAAAGGGGGGGGGGAGGAAGTCGAGTCCCTGAAGCCTGACACTCCAACAGGACGCTGATTTCCTCAGACGTCAAAGACTGCCAAGTACAGCAAAGACTTTTCAACCAACCGGTCAGCTCCTTCAGGGACTGGACCTCACCGACACACTCTAGATCTGATCCTCCTCATGAATTCTCAGGTGGTTCTTACTCCCTACAATGGGGATAGCCAGCTAGTACCCATGGGTGCCATGGCACCTGCAAAGGCCTTCCCTTGCATCCCCAGGCCCCATGGTGCCCATGAGATCAGGTTGGTGATCCTCAATAGTTGAACCCCCCCCCCCAAAAAAGGCAGAAGGTTGCAGAGCAGCTGATAGAACTCTAAGAGCATGACCTCACATTCTGGTTGCTTTGGAATCATTTTTTGTGCAGGCAGAACTGGGTTGCCATCCGTCCCTAGAAAAACGGGGTTGCCCTCTTTTTGGACAAAACTGTCCCTTGTCCCGTTTGGACTACAAACAGGATGCCTTTCCCCCTGTATTCAAACTCATCCAGCACAAAATGGGGGTTGTGTCGCTGTTGGTGTGGCTGACAAGGAGCCTGGCCCGGCGCGAGCAGCAATAGAGAGAAGGGGAAGGAGAGACCTCCTCTTTCTCCTTTGCTCCCTTTGTTAAGTTGTGGGTGAACATATCAGACGACACAGCAATTCTTCAAACAGCTCTTGATTATTCACAGGCCAGAACTGAACTGAACTGAAGGGTTCAACCAGCCTGCTTATATAGAGCTCCACTACAACACAACTGTAACCACTTTCTGTAACTATCCAATCACTGAACGTCACTTTCAATCCCTTATTTGCATATGTGGACCTGAGTGAAAACTATCTACAGTATCCCCCTGCTGGCCCAGGGTGAGTACTTCAGCACATAACACCCTCCTTCCTCCCCTCTTGCTGGGGAACATCCCTCCAAAAAGGGGGAAGGATTTGGTGTCATGAGAATGTGTGTGCCCCCCCCCCAATTGCCACCCCTGACCTGTCCTTTATTTTGCCTGACTCAGTGTAGCAACCCTAGAAGAGAAGCAGCACAAATGGCTTTCCTGCTCTCCTGTTTGTTTCTTGCCCACTGGCCATGTGCAGCTGATGGTGGGCACTTGTTTCTCCTCTTGAAGGGTGTTTGGGTGTGGTGGAGAAAGATGCACTTGTGTGTATCTCCGTTCAGTTCAGACGTGCAACTCTTCTCTTGCCTTCGTGCCTCCACAGTGGCGTGCGGTAAAACCTTTACATAGGGGAACAGTTAGGGCCAGAGGCGCCAGCTTGTGAGGGCGATTGGAGAGGCTGGTGTTGTGTGCGGGACCTCACAACATCCCAACATCACACTCGTGAGCATCGGGCCTGCCTCCCTGAGCTGGGCAGAAGCTTCCTGGGCTTTGGGAAGGAGGCACCAGGCTATAATATTGTACTTTACTGGGAGCATTTAGGGGACTAGCTAAGCCTAGTCCCCCTAGTCCACTGACCTCATGCCACTGCTTCTGGATCCTGCACTTCCTGAAGAACCTGTACAGTGGAACCTCAGGTTAAGTACTTAATTCGTTCCGGAGGTCTGTTCTTAACCTGAAACTGTTCTTAACCTGAAGCACCACTTTAGCTAATGGGGCCTCCCTCTGCTGCCGCGCCGCTGGAGCACAATTTCTGTTCTCATCCTGAAGCAAAGTTCTTAAGCCAAGGTACTATTTCTGGGTTAGCGGAGTCTGTAACCTGAAGAGTATGTAACCTGAAGCGTATGTAACCCAAGGAACCACTGTATCATTATCAGCCTAAACAAAGAGCTTTCCCTTACTCTCAACTAAGAGATGCTTTCATCACGTTTCAAGACAGGAGCACGGCACAGCCGCACAATTTCTGTTTGCACGCAGAAGTGCAAACCCAATGTCAAGCACTGTGAAATGGGAACTAGGTGAACCACTGGCCTCATCCTGCACCCTATTCTTACGTTCTTATGCTCAACGAAGGCCAGGCATATCTGCTTTTTATTGGGGTGGGGGAACCTCCAAAAGCACCTGCAAGTCATGAATTCTCTCCTGCCCACTCTGCTAAGAATGCCGAGTGCTAAATTTTTGTGAAGTCATGATTTGGTCATATCTGCTGGTCTTAGAAGTCCGCGGAGATGATGTCTCTTCCCACATAAAAGATACTATTGATTTCCTGTTACGGTTATGCGGAGCAAAGACAATCTTCCATCACTGGCTTTATGGGGAAAAAATGGTTATTGAATCCTTTCCCATAAAATATAATCTCTTTTTCTCTTCCAAAATTTGCTAAGCCTCTCAGGAATCTCCCACAATAAATCGGTCTGAACAAATGGACCTTCCTACCTCATGCTCATGGATTTATTTTCTTCTTTGCATTCCCCCACCCCAATGTTATTTTTAATTGTGTGTCATCTATACTGAGCAATGGAATCTTTTCTCACATTTAAGCCTGGCTTTCAGAGTTATTCTTAGAGCTCCTGCCTCGGTTAAAAATAAAGCGGTGATTTTCACATATTAGGGCCTTTCTTTTCTTTTCTTTTAAAAAGACATGTGTGTGACTCCTGATGTCATTTAACGGCACAGTGTCACAAGGCCTGATGGGTCCCAGAATGATCTCATAGGATTTTCATCACGCTTTTCTAGCTGCTGGTAAAATACAGGCGAATATGGGAAAATCTGCCCAGTGGAGGGTTATCAGAAAGCACTGCTGAACTCTCAGGTGAGGGGCTATACTAGGAGTGGAGATTCTAAGGTGTTTGGGGCAAATTTGGCCTGCCAGACCTCTGTATCAGGACCTCAGGACTCTCCCCAAGCCACACACCCTCTTCCTAGGCCACACCTCACACCAGTCCTACTCCAACCTGCCCTCAAGTGCCTGGCTGGAACATGTCCTTGCACTTGCTTGCCTGGGTGTCATGGGCTGCTTGGGCACAGAGGAATGGTGGGAGGAACCAGCTGGGGAAGCCCCGAGGGAAGAAGGCTCAAAGCCTGGGGACTGGTGATGGGACAACGATGAGTGGTCAGAGAGAGAAGAGGGAGAAGACTGTGAAGAAGAGGTGCCGGAAGTTGTGAGTCGAAAGAGGTAACAGGGTTGAGTGAGCGGGGGGAGTCTGTGGGAGAGAGAAGTCCAGAATCAGAGGCATAAGCGGAGGCTGGAGATCAGGGGGACCAAGAGGCAGAGACGAGGCAGGCTGGTGAAGAAGCACAGGTGTCTCCCCCTCCTGCTGCAACAAGCTCCCCTCCCTGTGGTCCCCCAGGACCAGCAGAGGCATGAAGTGGGAAGAGCAAGAAAAAGGAACGCCGGCACAGTCTCAGATTGCTTGGGAAAGACCTGGCAGAGAAGGAGACTTAAGCAGCTGTGGGAAGGCAGGGACCTTCAATCTCTCTCATAGGGGCAAGACCTACCAGAGAAGAGTTGCTGTGCTCATGAGGCCTGGAGCTCCTGTGCATATCCTGTTTCTTCACCTAGTCTGTGTGATTTATTTCTGGTTCGCCCCTGACACTAAGGGCTAGAATGCAGCCCACTGTACAAAATTCAGAGTTCCAGCCCCTCCCAATTTGGCCCCTGGCCTTGCCCATTGCTTTGCCATTTACCTCCGGCCCTAACACGCACGCACATTCCTGGCATGTGGCCCCCGGAAGGTTCCCCCTGAGGAAGTGTGGCTCTACTGGATGATGCAATAGCCAAAGCAGAGCCAGGAGAATGAGGCGGAATGGGAGGGAGACAAAGCGTTTGCGTTTGAAAATTCCCTTTCTGAAGATCTGCGGGTTGTTGGTTTTTTTCCCCTGCCGATAGAAAATGAGGAGGCCTTCGGACTCCAGCAATAAAGCAGCAGCCTCATTTCCTATGCAGTGAGCAAGGTTATAAAATCAGCAGCAGCATGCAGGGAAAACATTAAAAAGGAAGAGCAAAAATGTTTTTCCTTTGGAGCCCTGGAGTATTCCAGCCCAAGCCCCTCTGCTCCAGAAGAGGAAGGGGCATCTTTCTGTATGGACTTAATACAGGAGGGGCCGTAATGGCTGTGTGCAACCCCCTTGCTTAAAACGAAAGAAAGAAAGAAAGAAAGAAAGAAAGAAAGAAAGAAAGGAAGGAAGGAAGGAAGGAAGGAAGGACTAAAAAATATCTGCACCCACAAAAGCTGGACTCCGAAATCAGTGTGCGCATTTGCGGTGCATAAAGTAAATCACCAAAATACACCCTCAGCACAATATTCCCTATGCTATGAGATTGGCCAGAGGAGCCCTATTAATTGCCCACTCAGTGTTACAGATGCCTGACAGGTGTCAACTGGCCTCAGCTGCTCTGATTAAATTGGGACATCTTGTTTTGGGGTGCCACAGCCCCAAAAGATGTTCAGGGTGCGATTTCATGAGAGATCGAGGCACCCAAGAAAGTGAGGTTTGGGGCACTGCGATCTCACGCAAGTCACACAACTCATACCGGAGTGTGTCCAGGAAGACACATACCCTGTTTTTCTGTGGCAACATGTTGGAGGGTATGCTGGAAGCCGGGCATTGATGGTCACTCATCCCATGCCATGGGAAACTCTTCTGGCAGAGATCCCGTGGTCGTCCTCCCTCATAGACTTCCAGGCATCTTTTGAAGACTTGTCTATGCAGACAGACCTCTTCTGTTCTTTCAAGCCTTTTGACTGGTCAGTCGTTGTAATGATTACTTTGTTCTGTTTTTAGTGGTTTCTATGTTTTATAAAAGCATATCAATAGGTCTAAAATAGAAGTCTGCTCCTTTGCACAACAGCCCACACTATGTCAAGCGCTCAAAGCAATAAGCCGCATGATGTCAATGTTTCGCAAAAAAAATTAAAAGCCTGGCCTTTTTGACATCCTTTTCTCTCACTGCCACCAGTCAGTCGCCAAAGGCATCTGGGAACTGTGTCACCATTTCATTGCTCCCAGAGGAAGCTCACAAAGATTCCCTGCATTTCAGGGAGGTTTAGCTAGATGCCCCTTGGAGATCCCTTCCAACTCTACAATTCTGTGATTCTATGAGAAGATCTCTCAGTCTTTCCCTTTGCAACCTGTCAGGGAACTGACATCAGAGCTAGAGGCGGAGGGAAGGCTCTCAAATGATGCTGGAGAAGGGCCCAGCAGGGAGAGAGGCAGCTCCGCAGATGGGGAAGCAAATCAGCGCAACACCAGGGATATAGAGGGGCTGATGGGGGAATCGGAGAGAGGGCTCCAGGACTCTTCACCGGACACCAGCGGGGAGAGCACGGGTACTCCACTACCCACACCCACCCCGCACAGAAGACTTCCGCACAGAGAGAGTAGGAGGAGACTGGGTGTCAAACAACTTTTATGTTGGAAAAGATTTAAGAAACGCCCACTGACGGATTCTGCTAGCGACTGAGGCAGCCACGAATTGAAGGGCTGTCCAGACAGAAAGGTTTAACAAGGCAACAAAGCAACTTGCGCACGAGCAACCCCATACCCATTACACAACCCTATGGTGCTCTTTACCAAATAAATAAACAAACAAAGAAACCCAGGCTGTGAGTAGGGATGGAAGGACCTTTCCATTTTGGTTTTCTCTGTTTCTCGTTGCTTTACCATCTAAAATTTGCTTCTCCACACTTCTGCACCAGTTTGCAATTTTTTCTTTTAAAAAATCCTCCTGAAAATTCAGTAGCATTTCACTGCAGATTCCTCCTTGTAAATATATATTTTGCAGACTATTTTGACTAATGTACGCATTTTTGGAAGCAGTATCTCCTAACAGAATCCATTTATTGTTTGTTGATTTTGTATATTGTGTGATGTAATAGCCTGCTACTGCGCTTTTGGGTTATTAATAATGTTAATGAAGTTTTTTTTTATATAAAAAAGGGGGTGAAATTAAACAGTTTAAAGAGGGGGAAGCCCAGCCAGATGGGCGGGGTATAAATAATAAGTTGTGTTGTTGTTGTTGTTGCTGCTGCTGCTGCTGCTGCTGTTGTTGTTATAAAAAGCAAAAAATACCCCATTGCTGATGTAGGCTTCAGCTGCCAGCTCGTTGGACTTCTGTACACAGACTTGGAGGGGCATCCTCTTGACCTTTGCTCAGGGCACCCAAAGATCTTCAGCCAGCTACCATGTTGCTACCTGGGCTGATGTTTACAACCATATCCCTTCATCCCATGTTGTCCCGTTTCAGGAAATAGCATCCCAGAGAAATAACCAGCTAACTCTCACAGGCTGCTATCCCCCTTTTGGTTCCTGGAGGTAGAAGGATTAGATTTCAAGGAGATAAGTAACTATACAACCTTTAGAAGACACCTACATAGGGAATCTTTTTAATGTTTAATGCTTTATTATGTTTTTGTATATGTTGGAAGCCGTGCAGAGAGGCTGGGGCAACCCAGTCAGATGGGGGGGGCTTACAAATAATAAAATTATTATTATATCCTTATTATAGCACCTGATTCTCTGTTAGATTGCAACCTGAGAGTTAGAACAGGCTGGCTTGCAAGCTTTTATGTTCAAGACTCCACTTCTCTCTCTCTCTACCTCCCTCCTTCCCTCCCTCTTTCTCTTTAACATTTTGCATAAACACTTTATATCCACCCAAGGGACTCATTTCTTATTGGCAGTTTCATTCACAGAAATTATCTTTATAACGAAGGCAAGATTGTCCATTTGGGGACGGCAGGAAGTATGAGGCAGGAGGCACCATCCTGTTTACAGTCAGCCGTGACAGGGAAAGTCAAGGAATCCCAAAGGTATTCTGCAAAGGAACGAACGGGAAACCCTACTTGTGTGGATCACCAGGGCCAGGTGTGGAGAACCATTTCCAGCTCGCATCGTCTCCCAGGCCACCTCCTGAGGGCCATGTGGCAGTGATGGGCGGGGCCGGAAGCAAAAGTGGGTGGAGCAATGGATGGTAGAGTTTACTGTACAGAGGGAACGACTGTCCTGTCCCTTTGTCCCTCTTCCATCCAGGCAAACAAGAGGCCAATGTCAGCCACACTGGAAGGCTCCTTGGGCATCAGAATGTAAGAAGAGCCTTCTGGATCAGGCCAAAGGGACCCTGTCTAGCCCAGCATCCTGTTCTCACAGTGGTCAATCCGATGCCCAAATGGGAAGACTGCAAGCAAGGCCAGAGTGCAAGAGCAATACACTCTTCTTGCGTTTTCCAGCAAGTGGTATGCAGAAGAATTGCTGTCCCTGACTGTGGTAAATCATGCATTTCTTGCCCATGGCTGCAAATATTCCAAGAACCAGTCTTTGCAAGCATCACAATCTCCCTGTCTCCTAGAGCAACCAAGCAGTTGTGTGTTTATGGGTCTGCTTCGCCGTCGCTTAATTGCAACACATGTGTGTGTGTTGAGGGGTGTCTGGAGGGCGAGGGGATGTGCTGTGATTTTTTTTGCTACCTCTTGCCAGGGGACGACGCAGCCCCACCCCCCTCCGCCCCACCGCAGAAGGGATGGTTCGTCCTTTCACACTGCAGGCTTCTTGGGAAATCTAGGACACATTGCCATGGCAATTCCAGACCTCTGAACTCTCATCCCTGTCTCTTTCTTCAGTTATATCGCAAAGGGTCGAGTATCACACTGCGGTGGTGGGTGGAAAAGAAGAGTCTGGGCACGGCGGAGCAGCTGGCACGGAGATGGGGGCGGGTGAGAAACATCTGGAAGGCATCTGGGCAGCTGTCCAGATGTTGCCGGGCAGAGGCAGAGGAAGGCTGGGTTAGAATGAGGAGTGGGTCTGCAAGCCGTGTTGCAAATGTCTGCTCTGCAAGGAAAGAGGCATTAGCATCATAGATGCCCAGAACTTAGGGACCCCTAAGGGTCATCTGGTCCAACCCCTGCAATGCAGCTTCTCCCCACCCCACCCCCCACTACAAACAGCCACACCCCTGAGTTTCTGCCCAGGTCAAGATTTGTGCAGCCCCTTCAAGAAGGTTGCAGCCCCATTGCTCCCTTGTTTCAGGGGGGTGCAGCGAGGAGGATCCAGTCCTTCTGTGTCCCTTAACCTACCATGTGATCAAGATTTGAGCACCATTTAAAGGGATGCACATCTGCTGCTGAATGTACGAAGCCTCCTCCTGTTGAGTTTGGCCCACCTAGCCCAGAGCCTTCCTCAGCCGGGCGGCGCCCAGGCTCTGCTGAACTACAGGTCCCTGCACTATCCCTGAATACCAGAGTCCAGAGCACTGGGAGAGCACTAAGGGAGAGGCTGCTGTGACTGACTGGCAGCAGCTCTTCAAGGATTCAGAGGGAGGCCTTTCCTGGTCTAGCTACGTGAGATCTCTCAAGGGGCAATAGATGGAATCTGAGACTCTCTACATGCTAAGCAGATACTCAACAATTGATCTATGGCTGCTCTTGGATCAGGGCTGCTGAGACACCACCACCGTCATCTCCATGATAGAAAAAAAAGAATATAATAACTAGCTTCCTATGGGAGAATGATTTGAGATGGGAGTGCAGAGCTGTGCTAAAATCCAGCAATGTTTGGGGCTTCCTCAGCTTGAAACCTTCCCAAGTACAAGAAGTGACTAAACACTACTGCCAGAGCTTGCCCTTTTTCCTTCTCCCTCCCAGTCCCTTTTCCTTTTGTGCCATGCCTTTCAGATTTTAAGCCTGAAGGCAGGGACTGTCTTAAGCTAACATTTCTAAGCAGCTCTGGGAGCCTTTGGGGGGCTGAAAGGCAAAGAAAAAATGTTTTCGGTAAATGCAAACCAGGAGGCAGAACCAACACACACACACACGCACAGAAGCCGGGAAGGCAGAAATCCCAACAGGAAGCTCTTGACAGCTTTTCCTGTCCAGGAGGGCCCAATGGTCAGCTTGAGTGGTCGGAGCCAGGCCTGAAGACACGTTGGCGGTCAGAGAGATGCTCCAAACTGTGGTTCAGGAAAGGCAGCTGCTCCCAGAGCTGGTTGAAAGCTGCCAGTCCTATCCTGATTGGACCCTGCTGAGCCTGCATTGGGCAGCAAAGCATGCCCATCTATTTGCATAAAACAAAGCGGCTATTAGGCCCGCATTGATAATGTTGGAAGCTAGTTATTTAGAGGCATAAAGCAACAGCGGCAGAAGTTTCAGGGGCAGCTAAAAGAAAGCCCTTCTTCGCGCAGAACACAGTTAAACTGCGGAACTCCCTCCCTCAGGAGGCAGGGATGGCCACCAATTTAGCTTGCTTTAAAAGAGGATGGGACAAATTCATGGAGGAGGAGGCTACCAATGGCTGCTAGCCAGGAGGGCTACATTGTGCCTCCACAGTCAGAAAGGGTAATGCTTCTGAATAATAATAATAATAATAATAATAATAATAATAATAATAATAATAAATGTTATTTATACCCCGCCCTCCCCGGCCAGAGCCTGGCTCAAGGCAGCTAACACCAGTTAAATTACAGAAAAAAGATAATAGGGAAAGGGAAAAAAAACCCTCAATTTAAAATACAGGTTAAAATGCAGTTTAAAACGCAGCCTCATTTTAAAAGTAGCCCATAGATCAAAACCATAAGGGGAGGGAAACATAAGGGTCAGACTGAGTCCAAACCAAAGGCCAGGCGGAACAGCTCTGTCTTGCAGGCCCTGTGGAAAGATGTCAAGTCCCGCAGGGCCCTAGTCTCTTGTGACAGAGCGTTCCACCACGTTGGGGCCAGTACTGAAAAGGCCCTGGCCCTAGTGGAGACTAATCTAACCACCTTGCGACCTGGGACCTCCAAAATGTTGTCATTTGTGGACCTTAAGGTCCTCCGCGGGGCATACCAGGAGAGGTGGTCCCGTAGGTACCAGATGTTGGACAGGAGAGGGCTCTTGTGCTGGAAACCTGCTTGCAGATTTCCCAGTGAGACATCTGGTTGGTTGCTGTGCTGAACTAAAAGGGCCACTGGCCTGATCCTGTGGTTTCTGCTTCTGTTCTTGTGTTGTGTTCTTATTCCTAGCACAGTCACCTCGGGGGTGTCATGGAGACAGGTGTCGCTTCAGCCTGGTTGTGTGTTTCCCACTGAATCTTGAATAAACCCAAGAGCCAGCCTTTGATGAACGGCTGCTGAGCACCTTGGGTGCCCTTTGCTCAAATATATTTCTGGAGAGTTTGCTGCGTCTTTTTTTCTCCCTCCGCATCCTAAACAGGGACCCCTGCTTCACCCCTCCACGCTTAATATCCTACAAGCTGCATGATTATCCAGGACACCCCTGAGGTGGCGGAACTGGAAATATCCCTGTTCAGCAGTTTCCAGCTTGCAGGGAGCGGGGTGGGGAACTCCTCTGTGCATCCCAACCATCCTCGGCTCCCTCCTAACTCAGCCTGCTTTCCAAGTGTGCGGAGGCAAAGGAGTGGAGAAAACGACAAAAATAGCCTTAAATCCCCATCCCGGCTCAATGACAAGAGAATAATAAAAAGATTATAGGTAATTTCTCCTTATGAATTATAGAGGGCAGCTTAGATTCGGCAGTGGCACTCTGCAATGTTCCTCTCCCGGCTAGCGCAGCCCTCGTTCAAATGGAGACGGGTGGTGACCTTTGTTTGGGGCCAACATCTATCCCCTGGGAAAGCACGGGGGGGGGGAGGGAAGGTCCCACGCAAAACACAAGAGCACCCACAGCTTCTCCTGCCCTAGATGAGCATGCAGCCCAGATCTATTGCAGAGGAGGGGGTGGGGGAACAGCTGGGATAAATTGACTTCTGTTTTGAAGATAAGCGCCGGCAATAATGGATTTCAGACTTCACTGCTGCAGTATAAATTGTTTTGCCACTTCACTTTGGGTGGGGAGGAAAGTGCGCAGGCACCGCGGAAAGTCGGGCAAGGCGAGGGCCCTCCCCCGCTGAAATATGCGGCTGACCGTCCCCACGAAGGTGCATGACAAAATTGTATATGGCTAGCCCTTTCCTCCCTCATTTAATGATACGGTTGGCTTTTTCTCTTTCTGCAGGAGATAAAGGAAGCGAAGAAACATGTCTCGGGCCTAAGCTGTGCTCAGGAAGGGATGCAGTTCCCAGATCGCAGAAAGTTCCGCAATCCCCTTAGCCTGCCTGTAAGGGGGAAATCAGAATCACAGAGTCGGATCGTACCCCAAGGGTCATCTAGTCCAGCCCCCTGCAATGCAGGAATCTCAACTAAAGCATCCATGACAGATGGCCATCCAACCTCTGCTTGAAAACTTCCAAGGAAGGAGAGTCCACAACCTCCTGAGGGAGACTGTTCCACCATCAAACAGCTTTTCCTGTCAGAAAGTTCTTCCTGATGTTTCCACAGAATTTCCTTTCTTGTAATTTGAATCCATTGGTTGGGGTCCTCCTCTCTGGAGCAGGAGAAAGCAAGCTTGGCCCATCTTCCTTGTGACAGCCCTGTAGATATTTGAAGATGGCTATCATATCTCCTCTCAGTCTCCTCTATTCCAGGCTAAACATATGCAGCTCCTTCAGCTGTTCCTCATAAGGCTTGGTTTCCAGACCCTCAATCGTCCTCCTTTGTACATGTTCCAGCTTGTCAATATCCTTCTTAAATTGTGGTGCCTGCCCAGAACTGGACACAGTATTCCAGGTGTGGTCTGACCAAGCAAAAGATCGATTTCTTACGAATGCGGAACGTACGATGCCTTTAAAACAAAACAAAACAAAACATAAACCTGTTTTGTATACCTCGGGTTACAGACACTTCAGGTTACAGATGCTTCAGGTTACAGACTCCGCTAACCCTGAAATAGTACCTCGGGTTAAGAACTTTGCTTCAGGATAAGAACAGAAATCGCATGGCGGCGGCGCGGGAAGCCCCATTAGCTAAAGTGGTGCTTCAGGTTAAGAACAGTTTCAGGTTAAGAATGGACCTCCAGAACGAATTAAGTTCTTAACCTGAGGTACCACTGTAAATGGAAAGATAGGGATCTTGGGAAGGAAATATCTCAGAGACTGAATTGGGATCCAGTGTCACGAAACCGGGGAACAGGGATAACTCCAAGTACCTGTCAGGAGGGGGGGGGGAATACTTTGCAAGCCTCGTTATGTGATGTCCTATGCCTCAAAAAGTGCAGAAGCAAGGATGCACTGGAGACACAGGTAGGGGCCCAGGCTGCAGGTGGAAGAGAAGGAAGAGACTTTTTCTTCTGGAATCCCTTTATGAGGATTTGCGCATGGAAAACAGATGTGGAAGGGGGCAGGAACGGTGCCGATCTCCTTTCAAAAACGCCAGGTTTTGGAACGTGCAATCTTATCTCTGCCTACCTGGGCGTAAGTCCCCCTGAAACTTACTACTATGCTTCTGTAGGGTCAGACTGTCGGCCAGCCCTGCCAAAACCCCACCCCCCTCTTCAGAACTCTGCAATTTCCCCGAACGTTTAAATTATAGAACAGACAGATTTTTAAGTAATCTTCCCGAGGAAGGGCACCCAATCTAATTAATTAGATCTCGCAATGCAATATATACCAGAGGCAGAAATTTACATGAAAATTACCTTTCCAAATATAGGACTGTAGGTACGTCAACGTACGCCAAGCAATTAAGGAAGGGAGACAAAACGGGTGCTGCCTCAGCATGCACAACTAACGAGAAAGGTGCTTGTAAAAGGCACAGTGGTAATGAGGAGGACCTTTCACCATTGGCAGAGAAAGGAGGGGGGGGACATGAGGAATGGTAGGGTCAAGCCTGAAGGGGAGCGGAGGATGTTATGAGCTACGGTACATAACTGCGGTGGCTGCAAGCAGTTGTTTACACAGCTACCTTCCTTTCAATGCTTGCTCGCTCAGGGTTTCTGTTGCTGGGAGGTAACCACTCTTCTCTACCAGTGGCGTAGCGTGGGTTGTCAGCACCCGGGGCAAGGCAAGTAATTTGCGCCCCCTAACCGTAACCCCCAGATGTTGCGCCCGGTGCGGCCGGCCCCCCCTGCACCCCCCACATTACGCCACTGTTCTCTACTCAACCTCTGTTCTGTGAACGGCCCTGAGACCTCCAGGTATAGGGTGGTATATAAAATCAATAAATAATGATAACCCCATCACCCCAAAAAAGGGCAGTGAAAGGTTTGCGAGTACACATGACACCTTAAAAGCACATTCAAAACACATTCCCTCCCCGCTCAAAGAATTCTGGGCTCTGTAGTTTACCTCTAACAGCTTGCTGGATCAGGCCAATATATATTTTTTGCAAAATCTCAAAAATAAATGAAATTTTTGAGCTATTTTTAAGGAAATTTGCCAAAATCTAGACTTCCAACATCGATTGTCATATGTCCAGGTTTTCCCAGATGTTTCACCGTGATTTCTGCCCAGACACTGCTTCTGACTGCAGTATTCCGACTGCAACCTCCCCTTCCTGTGGCTTCCAGTGACTGATACTCAGAAGCATCGCTGCCTCCAGCCCAGGCTGGAAGCAAAGCACAGCCATCTCGGCCACTGACCGCTTTCTCTTTGTCTAATCCTCTTTCAAAGCCACCACTGCCTCCTGTGGCAGTGAGTTCCATAGTTTAACTATACACTGTGTAAAGAAGTACTTTATTTCTTCCGTTTTGAATCTTCCAATTTTCAGCTTTGTTGGATGACCACGTCGAGTTCTGGTGTTATGAGAGAAAGAGGAAAAAAACAATAATTCTCCAGTCATTTTTTCCCAAGCCCTGAATAATTTCATAAACTTCTCTCATGTCTTCTTTTACTCGCCTTTTCTCTAAGCTAAAAAGTCCCAGACTGATGCAAGCTTTCCACGCAGGTGAGTCTCTCTATCCCATAATTCTTTGAGGGGGAAAATGTGCTTCAAAGGTGCAATGTGTACACAGGTATAGAGGCAGCAATGGGGAAACTGTGTCCCTCCAGATGTTGCTGGACTCCAGCTCCCATCAGCCCCAGCCAATGTGGGCAATGGTCAGAGATGATGGGAGTTCCAGACCAGCAACAATCGGAGGATTGCTACGTTCTGTTCCCTTGCTATAGGAATCTAGGCATATGTAACATGCTATCAATTTGCATTGGCTTCCTAGCAGCTCCATCTCTCCTGGGAATTCTGGGAACTGTAGACATTTGAAACTGATTGGCAGGAAATTCAGGAAATACGGGAAGGAGGAAGGGCCTATTTCCACAATGCGTGCTTAATGTATGGAGGTCTCTTCCGCCAGGTGATGGCGGCGAGCAGGAGCTTAGCTGGTTTTAAAAGGAGATTAGACTGTTGCCAGATTGGTGCTCTCTTGCAATTGAGAATCAAGCATGAGGCTATAAATCCAGGTTTTGCAATTAGAGCAGATTTGCTGCTCTTGCCTAGCAAACCTGCTTCCAAAATAATAATAATAATAATAATAATAATAATAATAATACCGTGAGGACAAAAAAAACACCCTTGGGCTTTTTGCAGTAAGGAAAGTAATGGGGAAATGAAGTGAAAAATACAGGATAGCAATTGCTTGAAGCAAAGTTAAGAACGTAAGACAAGCCTACTGGATCAGGCCAATGGTCCATTGAGTCCAGCATCCTGTTCCCACCATGGCCCCTCCTGTGGTTTTCAGCAACTGATATTCAGAAACATTGCTGCCTCCAACCCTAGAAGCAAAACACAGTCATCCTGGCTAGTAGCTGCTGATCGCCTTCTCCTCCATGAATTTCTCTAATTCTCTTTTAAAGCCATCACAATGGCCTCTTCTGGGAAGTCAGCAAGCAGGGCATGTGTGCAACACGGCACTCTCTTCTGTTGTGATTTCCAGCCAGCAGTATTCAGAGGATGCCTCTGACCTATGGAGGCAGAAGAGCAATTGTTGCTAAGAGGCTGGTAGTTCTTTTATTCCTTTTCAGCTTCTCTGCAGTCCCCTTTTCCTGCTTTAGCACACCTTTGAATGCCTTCTCATCCAAAGCTCCGACTGCCTCCTGAGCTACTTTCCTGCTAGTAATGTATTTAAATAATTTTGGGTGGCATGGAGCTAAGGAGTTCATTATCAGAAGCCCTGCACAAGGACTTCTGCTTGTGTAACAGGGTTTCTCCCTCCCTCTCCTCTTCCCTGCAACGCAAACCCTTGTTGTATAACCTTTGCGCAAACAAATCAGAATAAAAGTTGCCTGAAAGTGTCCAGCAGTGGGGATGGCAAGCCGAAAGACTTCTCTGAGCCAGAACACTTTGCAATCCCCATCACTGAGGGACAACAGCCAGACTGGCTTGCGGGCATCCCGGACTGCAGCCACTCCTGGTAACAGGATAGATGCCTGGTAGATGGGCTCCTTTAGTCTGATCCTGGTCCATTACATATCTTCTTCCGACGGGATCTTCAAAAGATCTATATCACGGATCTCAACAAACTTCAGGGCTCTTTACAGCAAGCCATAACAGTGAAATTGATATAAATCTGGTCAGTTTGCAGTGTAGATATACCCTAAAACACTTTAACCACCTTTTGAAATGTATACGATATTCAGCGTTTAAAAGGATGGTAAAAAGACGGATTTATGCCGATGCCGCCAACCCCCCCCCCTCTTTCTAGACAGTTGAAGTGGTGATTGTAGATGGTGTAAATTATTAGGGATGTGTATAGAACAGGCACGGGTAGTTTCAAGGGATTTATCAATACAGAATGAAGTGTGTGGGTTTCTTGAGTATGTTACAACATTGTGCACACCAGACTATCCTCTCCCCAACGCAGGGCTGCATCCTACCACCAAAGTGGAAAGGATCCCGATTATAATTATTATTAGTATATTTTAAATCTTTTAAATCATGAATATTATTATTCACATTAATTAACTGCTACAGAAGAGATCCCCGGTTACTGCCTGGGCTGCATCACTGATGCTTCATTTTCCAAAACCGATTAATGTATTTTGCTGGAATGTTTTCCCAAACTGCTCAATACTGTACTTAACACCCTCCTTGCAGTTTGAGTCTGAGGAAGGCGGGGCTACAAATATCCCCGCCCACCAGAGGGCGGTGCGTCGCTTTCCCCTAGAAGCTAGAGAGAGCAATAGACGCAATGTGCATGCGCGCCGAGATCCACGCGGTGGCCTCTTCGAAAGCTCTCTCAGGAGCCGCTCATTCCCCCCCGCTCCGCGTTTCCCGCTTCTGCACATGCGGTCCTCCTCGCCCGACCTTGTGCCCTCCCGCCGCTGTCTTGCGGTTTCCCCCTTTCCATTCCCTGCCACCTTTTTATAAAGGCGTGTCTGCAGGGGGCGCTGCAGCCAAGAGGCCGCCTTAAGCTTTCCTCTTTCCTAGAGCGGCCAGGACGGCGGGCGGCCGGCTGCCGCCACCACGCCGGCGCATGCGCGAGTGCGGGTGAGAGGTCGGCAAGATGGCGGCGGCCTCGTCAGTGGATGAGGCGCCGGACAACGAGGACTATTACTCGCTGCTGAACGTGCGGCGGGAGGTGAGGCGCCGGCGGTGGGGGCGGTGGCGGAGGCGGAGGCGGCCGGCCTTCACAAGCCGCTCGGGGGGGGGAAGGAGAGGCCTGGGTAGGAGAGGCGGAGCGGGCGAGTCACTGAGGGGGGAAGCGGGGGAGGGGCGGGTCACAGAATGGGCACCTGCGAAGGACGCAGGAGAGGTCCAGCAGCAGGAGCGCCAGGCCAGGGCGGCGTAGGGCCGGCCATGTAGCCCATCGTCCTGTTCCCGCAGTGCCCCGGTGGGAAAGCTGCCAGCAGGACCTGAATGCAACAGGAGCAACTCTCCCCGCTCCTGTGGCTTCCAGCAACTGGTATTCAGAAGCATTGCAGCTCCACAAAGGCAGAGCATAGCCATCGTGGCTAGTAGCCAGTGACAGCCCTCTCCTCCATGCATTTGTCGGATCCTCTGTGAAAGCCATCCAAGCTGGCCAATTATCCCATCCTACGAGAGGCAGCTCCATAGTAAAACTGCACTGCGTAAAGAAGTCATTTATTGTATCTGTCGTGCATCTTCTTCCCACATTCAGCTTCATTGGAAGTCCTCGTGTTCTAGTGTCATGAGAGAGGAGAAAAACTTTTGTCTGCTTTCTCCAAAATTTTATGTCTCCTCCTACTTGCCTTTTATCTAAGCTGAAGAGTCCCAGACACGGCAAGCTTTCCTCATAGGAGAGACACAAATGCAATTTCTACCTTTGTTTGCTATTAAAATCTATTTTTAAAAACAACAAATATGAGTTAAGAATTTAAACAGTGTATGTTATATTAAGATTGTTATTCAAAGCAGTTTAAGCAGCATTCTCAGCACCTGTGATTCCCATAAAGTGGTGGTAAGAAGTATTACTGCTTTTGACCATGGAGGCTGAGCATAGTCATTGTGCCTAGTAGCCATTGATAGCCTTAGCCTTCATCAGTTTCTCAGCCATGAAGTCACTACATGACCCAAGACAAGCCATGCTTGTCCACAGTCAGCTCACTGCAACATGGAGATAATCACACCAGCCTATTTTACAAAGCTGTTGTGTGCATTTATAGGGGGAAATGTATGCCAAGGACTCTGAATGCTCCAAAATCACACAATGGCCCATGTAGTCTAGCATCCTGTTCTTACCAATGCTAACCAGATGAATGTGAGAAGCCCATAAGCAGAACCCGAGCACAAGAAAACTCCTTCTGCCTGTGGTTTCCAGCAATTGGTACTCAGAAGCATTACTGCCTCCAACAGTGGAGGTAGAACATAACCATCAGGGTTAGTAACTCATACCATACCATGCCTATAGCAAGGTCACAAGCAAGACCTGAGTACAATGAGAGCACTCTCTTTTATAATTCCCAGCATGCTACGTCCAACCATAGAGGCAGAGTAGAACCATCCTGTCTAGTAGCCAATTTCCACCCCTTGGTTCTAGTCCTGGCCTCTAAAGGTAACAGTAAGCAAGCCTGCTTCATCTGCTGTATGACAGATATGTGAAGCACTGTCATGTCTCATCTTCTGTTCTCCAGTCTTTAAACTATTCCTCATAGGATTTGTTTCCCTGACATCCTTCCACTTGACAATCACCTCCTCCACTTTGTTAAAGTCCTTCTTAAAATGAATCAGGCCAATGGCCCATTGAGTCCAGCATCCTGTTCTCACAGTGGCCAACCAGATTCCCCAATGGGAAGCCATCAAGCAGGACTCAAGCACAAGAGCATTCTCACCTCCTGTGGCATTCAGCCTTCCAACTGAGAAGGGAGAGCATTGACATCATGGCTAGTAGCCATTGATAGTCTTCTCCTAAATGAATTTGCCCAATCCTCTTTTAAAGCCATCCAAATTGGTGTCCATCACTTTCTCCTCTGAAAGCCAATTCCATAGTTTAACTATGTGCTGCATGAACAAGTACTTTATTTTATCTTTCCCGAATCTTTCAGCATTCAGCTTCATTGGATATTCATGAGTCCTAGTGTTATGAGAGAGGAATAGTTTATTTTTCTCTCTGTTCTTTTACACCTCTATCATGCTCCCTCTTAACTCACATTTTTTTCACCAGACCAAATGTCCCAAATGCGGTGGAGTTACTGCAGCTCCTTCATCTTTATGGTTACCCTATTTGCCATTTTCATTGTGTTCCCCGCTATGACCTCAGATCTGTTAATTATCACATGTGCTTGCTGGTGTTAAGATTTGTATTTATTTAATTAGAAATGATCCAATAGCAAGGGATTTCCCATTTCTAACTCACCCAGTATATGAGGGTGAGGTGGAGATCAGCCAGGCAGGAAATCACAAGGCAAACAGCCCGAGATAACAAGAAAAATAAGAGCAATGGGGTAACGGGAACTGCTACCACCTCAGGCATCCCAGGTAACACTAGGCGTCTTCTTCCCACTGGGGAATGGGACTTCATTTGGGCAATTCAGAAATACTTTTCAAGTTGAAATGTGTGAACATGTCTAGGATTTCTTGTTACAGATAGGTAGCCGTGTTGGTCTGCCATAGTCAAAATAAAAAAATTCCTTCCAGTAGCACCTTAAAGACCAACTAAGTTAGTTCTCGGTATGAGCTTTCATGTGCATGCACACTTCTTCAGATGCACTGTGTATCTGAAGAAGTGTGCATGCACACGAAAGCTCATACCAAGAACTAACTTAGTTGGTCTTTAAGGTGCTACTGGAAGGAATTTTTTTATTTTGACTAGGATTTCTTGCTAATTTTAAGCATTCCCCACCTTAGCACAAACATTCATTATATCACTGGGGAGGCTTCAACATCTTTAGTTTTTCATCAACAGCACTGAGGGATGGTTCATATTCTGGGGGTTTAAATTAAGGGCTTATTGTATCTGAGCCATAAACAGCTGAAAAGCTTCATAGAGGTTTGTAAAACTAGTAAAAATCTTACAGAGGATTTCTTTCAAAGAGAAGGAAATATCCCTGTCCATCCCCTCCCTCTTCTCCCTACACAGTGGGGAGGCAACTTCATGTCATTTGCATTTTCACCACAATAAAGTTGATAATGGCAGCGATCTTGACTTTGATAAATATTCCCCAAAGGCCACTGCAGTCTTTTGGAAAGAAGAAAGAAGTGATGAAAAGCCCAAGCTTGCGGCTCCCTTTCATCATTGCCCCTTTGTTTTTGAGAATTGCATAAATGAGAACCTCACATCTCAGAACCCAGTCTATGTGTCAGCTTGCTTCTCCGGGAAAGCTATAAGGGTCAGCTTCTACAGAGCTCTGGAAAGTTTACATTGCCATGAATGTATTACCTTGGAAAGAGGGTAGAATGTAGAAATGCATGGGCCAGACAGAAATGGCCTGAGGTTGGGTTCGCTGGATGCAATAAAACCATGGTCTTTGAGCCATCCAGATATTATCACAGGCAGTGTTCCAGAAAACCATAGGAGAAGGTAATAAACATTTTATGAACTGAGCAGCTCAAGCAAACTGTCTAAACAGCCACTTTCAGTGAATTTCCTTTGACCATCTGCTGCACGCTCAAGCCCCAACACAGCCTCTACAGCAACCATTTCCTAGACTGGCTCTTGTTCAAAGGGATGCTTTTGTTTCCTTCATATTTTATGGTAGCTCCTCACAATTTTGAAGAGTATCAGAAGTACAGTGCTGGTGTGACCTTGGGCTGCTACTTCGTACGACCATACGTGTTCAGTGCCACCACCTCTATTCAGTCTCACTAGGAAAACTGGAGGAATACTTCAACACCCACACACTGTGGTTTATAGCATACCTTGCCTTTGGGTTTGGCATGAGCCTAGCTATATTGTCCCAGAATATCTCTTTGATTTCTGTTGTTGTGCATAACTTACATTATTTTATTTTTAGTACTCTGTGTGATTCCATATTCTCTGCCATGAGACTGCTACCAGAGTAAAAGGTTTGCAGGATTTACTTAGAATGGTGACAAGAGAGTGATGGATGTTGGCATCTCCCTCCTAAGCTATCAGCATTTCCTTGTGGACGGGGCCTTTAACGCCGTAGAGGGACAGCGCTGGTAGGGCAGTGTACCATGCCAGTGTGGTGTCCTTTAGTAGCTGCTTGTATCCATCCCTCAATATCATTTATGAGATTTTGCCAGGTGAGGAAATGGCCAAGAAACAACGGGTGATTATGCTGAGCACATGGAAGTTGGAGTGGGGAAAGTGGTGGGTTGGAGAATCCAGTGCCACGGACCAGAATGACTCTCTGGTGCTATGGAAGCAAAAATGAAATGAAAACAATCATAGAGTTGAGTATGTAAGACGGCTGCTTTCCATAATTAATATTTTGTAAGATTGCTCTCTTCTCTCTCAAGCTATTTTGATTGTTTAGCCATCTAATATGGGCTGATTCCAAAGTTGTACCAAGATTGCAAGAGAAATAGCAGCCATAACACTTTAAAGACTGACACAATGCTGTGGTTCATAGGTCAGATCCAACTTAATCATGTTGTTCATAAAGATGCACTAGAAGCTTGTTTTAAAGGAAAACTTAATGTTGTTGCCAAATCTGACTTAATGGTTGTGTTCTTGTGCCATTATTATTCCATGGCGCCTATTAGCCACCAATTCTTTTCTTGGGTATATATTGATAGGTTTCAGTGGCAGTAGGAAAAACTCCCTCCTCGCTGCCTAAACTTTGGCAATTGGTTTTTTTATGCTTAACTTGCATTGAGACTAAAACAGTGCTTGGCAAGGGTGCTGCCTATTATATACAATACTTAAACTGTTTTCTACTTTGCTTTCACAACAGCAGTCATTGTTGGGGCTGTCATGCAAGTTACGTGAGGCCATAAGACTCTGTCCTAGGCGTTGTTCTGTTGAACATTTTTTATAAACTTGGCTGAAGGAGCAGAGAATGCTTATCATATTTGCAAGTGACACAAAAACAGGAGGAATAGATAACACTGCAGAAGACAAAATCAAGATTCAAAATGATCTTGGCAGGCTGGAACACTTGTGCAGAAACCAGCAAGATGAAACTCAACAGAGATAGATGTCAAGTCCTGCAAGTAGGTGCAAAGTATCAAAGGCAAAGGTACAGAATAGGGGGACCTGGCTTTGCAGTGGTATACGTGAAAAGCATCTTGATGTCTTTAGTTGATCACAAGCTGAACATGAATCAGCAGTGAAGCATGGCTGCTGAAATAGCTAATGCATCCTTAAGCTGTGATAACAGAAGCAGAGTGTCCAGATCATGAGAAATAATAGTTCAGCTCTGTTCTGCACTTGACAAAGTAGAGGATGTCAGAGGGAGGGTGAACTGGATGCTGATGGGTTTGGATGAAAGAGCTTTGGGAAGAGAAGATGAAGGGCAGGGAGAGGTGATAGTGGTCTTCACGACGTTCTCCATTGCTTCAGGCGACAGGGCTAGCGCTTCCTTGAACTTTACTTGTGTCTGCTCATTAACTGGTGAATATCTTGGTATACAAACAAAAAATGATTTTTATGAACAAATCTTTCTGATTCACTTTAGAAGGACTGTACCCTAAAAGGCCAGTTAAAAAACCTTTTTATAAATACCAGCAAAAAAAAGCCAGTTCCCAGAATGCTATCTGTATTCATGATGATTTATAGGCAAAACATTTTGTCAATGTTATGTTTCATATAGTTGTTAATTTTATTTCCATTTAGAACACAAGAAACACAAACCACATTTATTAAATGGAAAAGGCAGTGGTGGTGGTAGTGAAGCGGGGAGCACTCATTTCCATGATTCCCAGGTGATTTGCCAACAGAGATGAAAACGTGAAATATATGTGAACTGAGAAATGGGACTTGTCATTGTCCTTTCAAAATGTAAGAGTGTTATGACAGATCATTTAATTGGGTAGCTCATAAATCAAGGCCGAACCAAGGTACAACTTCCAGGCGATTCCAGCTCAGAAGGATGACTTTGGGGAAGGGATTTAAGAAGGTAATTGCTTCTCTTTCCCTGAAAGCCTTAAAAAGAAAACAGTCCACATTCCAATTTGTCAATTTGTAGCATTTTTGCAAACCAGTTATTCAACATCAGCCTCTCAAGTAACTTCTGGGATCTTAATAGGCCTCAGTTTAGGAGCCATCATGCTCTTTTGTAGTCTAAGGAGTGTGGTGGGCGCAGGTGTTGTTTTCATCAGTGGGAGAAATTATCGTGTCTCACTGGTCAGCTACTGCCCATCCAGCATTTGAAACTCCCATTGTTCTAGGCGCATTTTGCGATGGAATTTCATTAGCATGAGCATTTTCTGAGCTTTGGGTGCAATACTGCGCCTAAGATTTCAGTTTAAAACTGCAGAGTGGAAGGAAAGGAGGCCCCTTTTCTCTCTCCCCATTTCCAGCTACTCTCTGAAGACTGGAGAAGAGACCCTCTTAAGACCATTAGGGGGTGGGCAGGGGAAGAACTAGATAGACCGCGTGAAAAATGAGCATAATATTTTAGCTGCAGTTCGTTCATTTTCTGCTTTGTATTCTAGTTATAAAAAAGTGCGCCTAGACATTCAATTGTTACGCCCATAACCTAGGATTAAGGTACCATTTAGCTCCTAGCTTTCATATCTCAGTTTCTAACACTTTGCTCACCTTAAGCTGGGCAGCCTCCAGTCAATAAGGTACTGACCCACCACTGTCTGCTTGCATCAATGGGTGCTCAGAGCTCAGAGTATCACTCAGTGAGGGATCAAACCACTGCACCAGACAACAAAGAAAAGAAACAACCCCCCTTGTGCCTAGCAAGCTGGAACGTCATGGCCATGTGTCCTGGCTTGCCCACCGATCTGCTGCAAGTCAATGACTCATGGAAGATGACCATCATTGACTGTGAGCTGAAAACACTCAACATTGACATTGCCACTTTACAGGAGACCAGACTTATGTTTAATGGCAGAGAAGAAACACACCTTCTGGCAAGGAGGCCTCAGAAGAGCCACAAATTCAAGCTATAAGCATTGCTGTGAGAAACTCACTTTTGTCTATGATAGAATTGCCGACTGAGGGCTTCCTCTCTGTCTCTCAACTACCCTGGTCCAGTTAACTTCTCGAGCATTTACGCTTCCACTATATACTCTGATATACATATCAAGGACCAGTTCTATGAGGCACTAGACCCAGCTGCCAGGCAGGTCCCAGCCTGAGAACACCTATTTCTGCTGGGAGATTTTAATGCCAGAATTGGAAACGAAGGTCACACACGGGACAACTGCATAGGCCACTTTGGTATTGGCAGCATGAATGTGAATTGAGAAAGGCTGCTTGAGCCGTGCTCGTATCATAGCCTCTGCTTCACGAACACATTCTTCTCTACCAAGGCAAAACAGTGAGCATCCTGGAAGAAGAAGAAGAAGAAGAAGAAGAAGAAGAAGAAGAAGAGGAGTTTGGATTTGATATCCCGCTTTATCACTACCCGAAGGAGTCTCAAAGTGGCTAATATTCTCCTTTCCCTTCCTCCCCCACAACAAACACTCTGTGAGGTGAGTGGGGCTGAGAGACTTCAGAGAAGTGTGACTAGCCCAAGGTCACCCAGCAGCTGCATGTGGAGGAGCGGAGACGCGAACCCGGTTCACCAGATTACAAGTCTATCGCTCTTAACCACTACACCACACTGGCTCTCTGGAGACCTCCAAGGTCAGGCCACTGCCACCAGCTGGACTTGATTGTCACCAGGCAATTGACACTAAGCTTTTTTGGTGTCACATGGAGCTACCAGAGTGTCAACAGTGACACAGATTCACTCCCTGGTGGCAAGAAGATTCTTATTCAGCCAAAGAGGACCTATACTGCATTGCCAGAACAGTCATACCTGAACTTTGTGAGTGAGTGCTGCTCTGCTTCTGTTGAACAAGCACTACTGAACTACTCTAGAGATAGCATTGATGTAAGGTAGAACCACATCAAAGAGGCAACCTACAGCACAGCTGTGTCCTCTTGGCAAAAGAGAGCAGCAGATCCCTGACTGGTTTGAGGCTGGCATTAAGGACATGGAGCCTGTTATTGCTGCAAAGCACGAGGCTCTTGTGAGCTACAAGCATGCGCACTGCAAGAAGATGCTTGCTGCACTGAGAAAGGCAAGGAGCAATGCCCAGTGATTTGCCAGATAGTTTGCCAGTGACTGTTGGCTAAAGCTGTGTCAGAGCATTCAACTTGCTGCTGACAGCGGCAATACTCACAAAATGTACAAAGGTATGAAGAAAGCCTTTGGACCAACAATCAGGAAAAAACTGTACCATTGAAAACCTTGTTGGGAGAGATCATCACAGACCGCAGCAAGCAGATGAAGTGATGGGCAGAGCACTACCAAGAGCTGGGAAAACATGGTCTCTGACATCGTAATAGACAGTATCCAATCTCTGTCTGTCTTGGAAGAGCTGGGTGCCACTCCTTCAATGAGCTAAAGAATGCCATCAACTCTCTGGCATGTGGGAAAGTCCCAGGACAGGACGGAATCCCAGCAGAACTGCTGAAAGCCATCTTCTCTCATGATACACCTCTACGGTCTTCTCTTGCAATGTTAGGAATTAGGCTCCGTGCCACAAAACATGCACGACTCCAGCATTGTGACCTTCTACAAGAACAAAGGTGACTACCATGACTGCAACAACTATTATGGAATCTCCCTGCTGAGTACTGTGAAGACAGCCTTCTTCACAGTACTCAGCAGTACCATGTAGTACTCAACAGATTACAGCCACTTGCTGACAAGGTCTATCTTGAGTCACAATGTGGCTTTAGATCTCAGAGGTCGAGTCAACTTGATTCTGCAGGAGAAATGCCGAGTGCAGAGGAGTACTGGGTGTAAGGCAGCCCCTCCAGCAATGTGGTGAGGCACCAAGATGGATTATTGCCAGCTTCCTAGAGGTTAGGTACTAGCTGTATACGGGTTTTAGGGGTAATTCTCTATTGCTCACTGAAATAGAGATAAAGGGTTTTTTGTTCCCCTCCAGAATTGAGCAGAACATGTGCTAGCAAAATGACCTTCAGAGGTGCTTGTGATGTATGACTCCCTCTACAATGGAGTACCTGTGATTTGATTCCCCTCCTGTCCTGTAACAGTGTCTCTAAGTAGTATAGCACTTTATTTCCCTTCTTATGATTGCATGATGTGAATGTGCTTGAGAGAAGCCAACCAGATGGTTTGGACTACAACTCCCATCAGCCCTAGGTAGCAAGGCCATGCTGATTGAAGTTGTTTTCCAAAAGGTATCAGGTTGGAAAGGCTGGTTTTGAGATGAATTTTCAGCTATCTTGCAGTAAGTCTACAACTTACACGGAGGTTACGTTCCCAGGATCATGGCTGAAGCAAAAATCACATATAGTCAAAACGTATTAGGTTCAGTGGCGGGTGGGATTGCCAAAGTCTTTTTACTTGCCTTGTTTCCACCGCTTTTACTATTTATTTATTTTTGCCAAGCCTGTAGAGCTGAATGTGCACAAGTTAAATGCATGTAAGTTGCAGGGTTATTGTAGTTGCAGCAAGCCGTGCCCAGGTGTCCTTTTCCTGTCCCCTTAAGGGCTTGAGGGACACTCAGCAGAGCTCTCTTGAGGCTTTCAAAAGCCAGTTCTGCTAGATAATTAAATTTACGGGCTGAAATTGAGAAATTCTCCATTGCCTTTGTAGGCCTTTGTTTCCATATTTTTACCCAGCTTCTTATAGGGCAAATTCAGCTCTTCAGAGCACTGGCTAATCTGAGAATAATAGGTCACTAAACTTTATGGGCCTGGGGAAGAGGAAGAGAAGGACGTCTAAAACCTGTCTCTGGCAATTTGCTAGTATATGGCCATTTAATCTGTAATAGATTTACATGCTGCGAAGATGTAACTGGATGATTGAGATGTGAAATGAATGAGTTTAATCCCCCGAATAGCATGATGGCGTGCCTCTTAATTTTGCCCCAAGTTTAAGTAATAAGAATGTAACTTAAAATATCATTATTAGTGACTTATGTATCTCATTAGAATTTGAAATGTTGTCAGTATTTTCTGCAGTGGCTGGAGAGAGGTTATCACTCTTGAAATATTGAACCAATGACCTTAGTGATTCACTTATGATGAAAGGCCCAATCTAACATTTTATTGAACATGATATTTGTGAAAAATGGAACTGCTCATTTCTATTACTTAATCAATAGCACATTAAGCCATTTATCACTAATTTGATTAAAGAAGGTCATTGCCGAGCTCGAAATTCCACTCCCTTCTCATCTACTTTAATTCTAATAACCAAGAGAGTGGAAAGAGACAGCAGTTGCTCAGGAAGGATGACTCCTTCACCGGGCAATGTGTTCTCAGGAGCCAGGCAGGTCTGTCCAATTCCTTTGTCATTGAACCAAGACATATGAATAAGAAACAGAAGAAATCTCTCAATTCCTGTTTGTCACCAGAAATGGCTCAAATCCCACTTTATGTATTAAAAACTGCAGTTTTTTGCTGATACGCTGTGTTTGTTCATGAGCGAGAGGATTAGCCTTATATGTGAAGCACCCTGACCTTCTGTTTCTGAGCTAAACAGCTCTGCATTGATCAAAAGGAGCAGGCAGAAGGCCTTTGGAAGTATATTGTTAGAATGCATTTGTGTGTGGAAAAAAGATCTGCCCCCATCTTTGCGAGTTAATCATTCAACCTCGTAAGCCTCTCTTTTGCTCCTGTACCTCCATGTGGGTAATCGTGGTGAATTTCAAGGAATTTGGCTTGTTTGTAACAAATAGGCATTCTTTTTAGTTCTAGAGTTTGCACCCTTGCCTTCACCTTGAAGGCTATCAAATGTGCTTCTGCTGAGTTTCTCCCATTCCCATAGCGCCTTAGATTGTTACTGTTGTTGCAACTCCAGTTGAAGTGTCCAATGCAGTGCCTTCACCAAGGAATCAGTGTCACTTTACTTGGCCTGATAATGTATGCAGCATTCTTGCAATGACTGGCTTCCTGCTCTCTTGTTCCCTGCCCATCCTGGCTAGGAAAAGCCTGTCAGGAAGGGTTGACCAGATGGGCCCAGGGTATGGTGAAGGCTTATTGACATGAGGGTGTAGTGCCACTCCCCTTAAGCAGGCGGTGGGTGGTGTGCCCACTTCTGAAGAAACCCATCCTGGATCCTGTGGTTTATAACAATTACTACCCATAAAAAATACCCCTTTCTTGGGTGAGGTGCTGGCCAAGCAGTGAGTTCCTGCAGGAATTACCATATTTTTCCATGTATAAGACGCCGCCATGTATAAGACGACCCTTATTTTTTTAAATTCAAAATTAAGAAATTAAGTTGTTTAGCTCTTTTGGGGAGTGGGGGAGGTCACTTACGCCAATCACTCACCCGCCTGCCTGCCACTGCTGATCGCTTGCCACAGCCACACTGCTGATCACACACCTCACCACAGCTGCCAATTGCCCGCTTGCTGCCACCAACAGCCCACTTGCCGCAGCCGCCAATCACCTGCCCACCTCGCCACAGCCTCCAATCGCCTGCCCAGTTGCCACAGCCAATCACCTTGCCGCAGTCACCAGTTAGCTGCCCAATCGCCGCTGCCAATCTCCTGCTTGCTGCTGCCATTAATTGCACATCCTCTCTCTGCATTCACTATCCGTGTATAAGACGACACCCAATTTTTGTCTAATTTATTTATAGCAAAAACCATCGTCTTACACACGGAAAAAAACGGTACCTGAATCCACTTCATTCTGCATTCAGGTGCTGTTTTGGAATTGAATCAGCTTTGGTCACCTGGATGGATAACCTGTATAGAGAGTGGGACAGAGGGAATGCATTTTTGCTTCTGCTTCTTTGTCTCTCTCCATGGGTTTTGATACTAGACCAAGGCATCCTGCTGGACTGGCTCTGTGGGATGAGTATCAGGGGACACTGTTTTACACTGGTTCCACTCCTACCTAGAGGGTCTTTTCCAGAGAGTAGCACTGAGAGACCGTGTTTCAGCTCCACAGTCTGTTTTACATTTATATGAAGCCTCTTGGGTGCAGCCATTGGGAGTTTTGGAGCTGACTCTTAGTTGCCACAGGCAAAAGACTGTTCACAAGCATGTCTCAAGCAGGGCTCTTACCCCCCCCCCAGTGTCCCCTTCTGTGGCACAAGGGCCGTAAAGGTTATGAGGCCCCTGAACCAGCACAACGTCTGAATCTTCATTGCCACTTGGAACAAAATCTTTGTTAATTATAGCCTGCTTTTTTAGAACAAGGTGCATGCAAAATGGCTTGCAAAGATATAAAACCAGTTTTAAATTATAAACTAGAATAAAACAAAAGAACAGCATTATAGTAGCACAATTATTTTAGATTTTATGTTTTCTGGGGCAGAGCCCTGTTGTCTTGTGCTTTGTAAAGCCCCGTACATGCTGATGGCACTTTTATCCAGAGTACTGGCTGGCTGAGCTTCCAGGAGGCTGTTGTAAGGAATACTGAGATAATTGTGAGTGCTTTGAATGCTCGAACTGTGCTACATAAATTATGATTATTAATGCCCCAGACTGGTGGTTTCTTGCACCATGCCAAGAGAAGCGGTCCTAGCAAATCACAGCTTCATTATGCTTCCCGATCTGCAGAACAGAACGCGCCGGAGTGCGTCTGATGGGTTCCCGTTTCTGGGCAGATTTCTGAGATGATAGCGGCTTAACTGCATTGATTGTGCTATAATTGGATTTCTTTTCTTCTCACAGGCCTCTCAGGAAGAGCTGAAAGCCGCCTACCGTAGGCTGTGTATGCTGTACCATCCTGACAAGCACAGGGACCCAGAGCTCAAGAGGCAGGCCGAGCAGCTCTTCAACCTTCTCCATCAGGCTTATGAAGGTCAGTGGATGCCAGAGATTCACAGCCATCCTCGGCTCAGCAGCTGCCAATGGATTTTCTAGCTTGGAATCCAGACAGCGAGTCTTTTTGCTGTTAAAGGCAGTAGCTGTTTTTTGCCGTTTTCATATGAGAGAATCAATACCTGGACTATCAGTTTTTGACAAATGAATCATTGGAAGGGCTGTAGCTCAGTGGTACAGCATCTACTACATGTGGTGGGTCTCAGGTTCGGTTCCTGGCATCTCCAGGTTGGGCTGGGAGAGAAACCTGCCTGAAACCCCAGGGAGCTGCTGCCAGTCAGTGTAGCCCATACTGAGCTAGATGAAGCATTGGCCTGATTCAGTATGTTCCTATGAATGAACATATATGTGGTTTTGGGGGGTCCCAAGATATACACTAACAAGCCAATAAAGATTCTGACCACGGAGTCTCATTCTATGAGTATGACATGGAAGGGTTTTGAAGTGACCACCTCTTAATGCCAGCAAGCCAATCCTCTTTTCTAGTAGCAAACTAGACTAGAAAGCTAGGAGTAAGACTGATGAATCATGCTTCTCTAGGCCAGTGTTTCCCAACCGGTGTTCCGCGGCACACTAGTGTGCCGCGAGACGTTGCCTGGTGTGCCGTGGGAGGGAGGCGGGTGAGTTTTCGCGCCTTCGGGATTCCCTTCACGCCTTCCTCCTCCCGGGTCCTTGAGAGCGCGGGAAGCGGCAGCGCGAGACCGGCGTTGAGCCTGGTAGGTATTGCGCTTGCCAAGGCAGTCATTTGGGAAATGAAAACTTGCAAAGCAAGCAACCAGTTCAATCTGAAGTACGTGTATGCTTAATATCCTGTATCTGAAACCTGTTCTGCCCCCTCCCCCACACTTGGTGCCATTTTCATCTACACATGCAGCAGAGTAAGTTGACCCAGAATAGTACCAATTCAGATGGCAGATGGGAGAATGACAGTGCTGAATGCTTTCCCATGTAGAACAGTCCCTGCAAATAAAAACCTAGCATATTTGGAAGAGGGATGCTAGCCTAACCATTACCTTCTATGCTGTTACTATTTTTTTTTTTTTTTTTTACATAAGTAAAAAGTGACCTTTCCCCATCTGGCATGGTGGTGTGCCTCGAGATTTTTTTCATGAAACAAGTGTGCCTTTGCCCAAAAAAGGTTGGGAAACACTGCTCTAGGCAACTTCCAGTCTAACCTCTCAGTGCAGCAGCCGACACCAGATTTTCGCTTTCAGCTTGGTAGGGCCATGCAGTGCTTGAACAGAGATGCTGCTAACTTCTACAGTCAGTTGCCTTCCTCATACCACTCATCAATTCAGCAGCTCTGAGGCTTCCATATGTAGGATCAGAGATCCTCTGCAGCACATGAGCCAGCATTTGGTCATTATGGGACAGAATCTCAACACACATGGTTGGTAGGAGGCAGGCTGTGTCAGAATGCCTGCATCAAGTTGGTGGAGGACTTTTTGTTCTGTGGGCCAGGGAGCAGCATCTCCCATGAGATCTTCAGCTGAATCTCAAGAGCGTGGAGTAAGCAGGGTGAGGAAACACCAACTTTCCCCACAGGTCTTTCATCCTTGTTCCCTTGCTATATGGGCAACTCCCCATTTGCACAGGGGTTTTATTCCGGGTCTTTGCGCATGTTGGTGGAGCGTTCATAAGCCCTCCCCCTTCAACGGCCAGAAAAAGCATGTACATTGGTTGCCACGTGCCAGTCGAACACACACAAAATGGTTGCTGCCTGTACTAATCCCTCTGTTGCTTGACAGATTCCTAGGGACACCACCCTTCAAATCATGTGGTTTTCTCTTGACCACCCCAGAACTGTGTGTTTATGCACCAAAAGTATATCTCCCTGGTCCAAGGGAGGCTTCATGTCCCAAGCCCCCTTCTGAGGTCCTGGGATAGTTTTTATGAAGCCGAAAGCACTGTTTAAAGATTATAACCCTGGACGAGTATAGTCCAAAGACAGTTACAGTGGTACCTCGGGTTAAGTACTTAATTCATTCCGGAGGTCTGTTCTTAACCTGAAACTGTTCTTAACTGGAAGCACCACTTTAGCTAATGGGGCCTCCTGCTACTGCCATGCCGCCGGAGCATGATTCCTGTTCTCATCCTGAAGTAAAGTTCTTAACCTGAGGTACTATTTCTGGGTTAGCGGAGTTTGTAACCTGAAGCATATGTAACCTGAAGCGTATGTAACCCAAGGTACCACTGTATATTAATGCATTCTTCGGCACCCCACCTTCCTTCCAGCAGCTTGGTGCAGAGAACATAAATGTCATACTGTACTATAGAGCTATTGCAAGGTTAAAGTCCAGTGCTTTCGTCAGCTGCACCACACTGGTTTTCTTGCTACACCCTTACATGTCTTGGCACCAATTGGAGATCAGTGCAGTAGGTGCTGATGGCAGCCTTGCGTGGGCAAGCAGACTCTAGTCCACAAAAGCTGGTGCCTCAGTGGATCTCTTTAAGTCTTTAAGGTGCTGCAGAATTCATGTTTGTGTTAACTGTAACAGGACTAGCTCATCTGCTCTTCTGGGATTTCCTGCAAGCCACGGGCAGGGAGGCTCTGGTCCGTAAATCGAACATGGTCCATGAGGTTGTTCTGGCTGAATGACCGCCACCTGCCCTAAACTTGGCAACCTGTGTGATTTCTGACAGGTGGACCAGAAAGGGGATTGCAGGCACTTCCTGTTAGCAGCACCCACTATCACACACAGTGCTTTGCAGGCTCTGGTGATCTGTGCATGGTCAGGTCTTGCAGAGTGCAGTGGTTTGATTTCAAACCACATGAGCTAAAATGGGCCACCTGATGTCATGCCAGTGGTTGCCAACTGGGTGACCACACCCTCCTGCTGAAGTGTGGTCTGCAAGGGGATAGGGGAGATAATGCTCTGGTCCCCTGTTCAGATCCAATTCCACACCCCTGTTGTAAGCAGTCAGCCGAGCATGCCCAGCAAGGATATTGGAACCCTTTGCAAGGTGAGATCTTTCTGTTAGACAGGCAGCAGAACTGAGGTTGGGGGAGGCCCCAAGGTTACGCAGATTTCCACTTAGTGTTAGAACATAGTCTGCCCACCCCACTGACTCCCTGTTATGTGCAACTGCAGCCACATCCTTCTTTCCTTATCTAGAGCTGCCTTGTGAGTACCAGATTCCTTGGTGAGCTTTTTTGGTGGCAGATGCAGGGATGATGTGTAATTGCAGAATAGGGGCATTGGGTTTTGTTTTGGTTTTAGTTTTTGTTTCTTATTTTGCTCGGCACAAAAAATAGACAGAAGTTCATGATGTGGAAAGGAAATGTAAAAAAAATCCAACTGTGTCAGCACTGAAATAGTCATCTGAAGCAGTCGTAACTGTAAGTGCTTCTCATCAGGCTGGTTTTGCTTCCCATGAAGGATTACAGGGGAGATGAGAATTTCTTCCACCAGCGAAAGTATGGGCTATAATTCACTCGAGATGCTGTTTGCTATGCTTGGCATGCAATTCTCCTATAATTAGACTTAACTAAGTATAGAAGAAGATGTTCCTCTCCGAAATAAAGACTTTCCCCAATCTGCTGTAAAAGCTTATCTCTTATCTCCGTTTGCCGGGGGTGGGGGTTGTTGCCAAAAAAATTAGATGTTAATAGCCATCAGGAAACTCTGGAGTGTGTTGGGTGATAAATCTGCATAGTCAAGATAATGCAATCTCTCCAGATTCTCAGCTCTGCAGTCACAGGCAGATGGGCTGTGTGTGTTTCCGCTCCGTCTTTCATCGAAACTGTTGCCCTTTTGATTATATTCTGTTATCTGGGTTTGGTTGAATGAATCTTGCATGCGTCTGAATTATTGATAGTTTGTTTGCAGCATTTTTTGAAATTTGGGGAGAAGTAACTGAAACTTAAGTGAATTAGGAGCTTGCAGGATTCTACCCCCACCCCAGTAGAAAAACTGCAGCACCAGCAGTCCTCATCGCCCAGCGGTTTGGCCCAAAGGGAAGCTAAAGTGAAATGGTGAATAAATGATTTCTTATTAAATCCCAGAGATTAGCTAAAGAAATTTGGTTCTGGTGTTTTCTGAATGGTCAGCATTCCTTTCCTCCCATTAGGCTTGGACGTGGGCGGAATCGTTTACAGCGTTCTTAATTAGGCCTTGTGATGCATGGGAACACACTTGAAGAGCGGGAGGGAAATCCAGCAGAGACCTTGAAATGGGTGATGCCTGTGTAGGGGGAAATCCTCAACCCTTTGCATTCCAAGAGTTGTGCTTTGAATAATCTGTTCTAGAAACGCGCTTGGCATTCTCCTGCGAAGAGGTCCTGCCTCCCAGCTTGTTTTCTAGGTGCATGCATTTAAAAATGTAAATCTAGGTTTGCAAAGATGTGTGTCACATAGGCATATTTGGCAGTGAGCTTGAGGTGGCCACGTTGTCTTTGTGGAATGTGTGTTTGGTGACTTGGTTTTAGGTTTCCTGAAAATGTATTTGGAAGGCGCTAGAGAGTATGTATGTGTGTGTGTGTGTGTGTGTGTGTGTGTGTGTGTGTGTGTGTGTACTTCTGTCTGAACTCTGCTTTGACTGCTGCATGCTCTGAACATGTTTTGGTTTTGATTTTCAGTGCTCAGTGACCCACAGACGAGAGCCATCTATGACATATATGGAAAGAGAGGCCTCGAAATGGAAGGATGGGAGGTAAGACCATTGCAGCCAGATAGAACCTGCAAGTTGTTCAGTCTCAGAATCCTCTCAGCCACTTTCATTGGTGTTGTCTGGGCTATACGTGACAAACTGCAGGTGCATGCAAAGACTCCTGTGCCCATGTTACTCAGGACAAGCTCAGGCTTTCACCTCTGACAGTTGATGACCTTCTCTATCCAGTGGAAAATCCTTTCCTGCTCTCCAGCTTGGACATCAAGCTGATCCAACATTAACTGAGAAGTGACTTTTGAGTTTCTTCAGTGTGGCAGTGCTGTGGTGTTTAAACAACAGAAGAAATCAAAACCTGCCACTGCTTAATTGGTCATTCTTTCCCTCTGCCCTGTTGAGTGTGTTGAAGCAATGTTTGTTTTACCCTTGGTTTGGGGGTACAGTCACTCTGAGCCTGAAAATGTGGTGCTGTCAATAGAGAGATTCCCACCTCCCTGAAGAGGAGCTTGGCCACAGAGAGTGCAACCATCCTACCACACCCTCAGTTATCCTAGGAAGTTGGCCATTGGTTAGGAGTGCAAAGAGGCAACTTTACACACCTACGTGCAAACGCATCCTAAACAGCCTATATTCCCTCAGCTGTGTAATGGAAAATGGATACAAAACCAAGCATTTTAAGAAACTGGAAGCATGGTTAAAGGCAGAGTTGGCTGATTGGGTTCTCATTCAGCAGGGTCGTAGCCTAAGATCTAATGGTGATAAGGACATCTGTTGACTTCACTGCCTTCATTGTTAGGTACACGAAGTGCCCCCCCTCCATATTTACTCAGAGATGTTATACTGTACAGGAATAGTGCCCCATAGATAAAAACAAGCTTCATCGCATGACTCATACTCTGATGCCAAACCTAACCAGCAGAGCTTGTTTTATGGAGCCACCATCAAGGCTGGTTCTGTGTTCCTGCAGCTGCAGGATGAATTGTTTAATATAGATCCTGCCCTACTTCAGTAAGAGCTTTCACTCTGGGGAGTCAGTTGGTGTTACTTTTTAAAACATCTACCAATATTCTCCATGGGGAAGGGATGGAGCTCAGGGGTAGAGAATCTGCCTTGCATGCAGAAAGGCCCAGGTTCAATCCCTGGCATCTCCAGATAGGGTTGGGAGAGACTGCTGCCTGAAACTTTGGAGAACTGCTGCCAGTTGGTGTAGACAATACTGAGCTAGGTGGACCAGTGATCTGATTCAGTATAAGGCAGCTTCCTGTACTCCTGTGCTCAGAGCCCTCAAGCTTTCTTGCCTTTTGCTTCTTTCCTGTCAATGTTGGTATAGTTGCTGGTGAAAGGGAAGTGGTGAGGAAGGGGTCTGCGTGGAGCAGCACCAGGGCTGTGTGTGAGGGGCCTGGGGTGGTAATCTTCTCTATTATGGCTTATTTGTTATGCAGTGCAAATTCTTAGCCACTCACTTTTGATCCCCCTGCCTTCAAGAGCATTTGGGCTGGTACCTATCATTATTATGGACCCAAGTTCCTGAAATTGCTAAGTGTCATGCAGAATTTGAAAGTTAACTATTTAAAATAAGCAGCTTTGGGGGAAGAAATGGAGGGAGCATCAATCAGGGATAGAGAAAAGGGCACAGAGGGAGTCCAGTTGAGAGTGCTGTTTTAGTCTGGACAAGAAGTTTGGGCCCTGTATAGCAAAGGCCCCAGAGAGGAACCAACAGAGAGAAGGTTGCTCTAGACGAGCATTGGATGTGGAGACACTGGAAAGTACATACAGTACAAGGAGCTTAAAGTGAAGGCGTGAAGAGCGGGGAATGTAGTTGCTGGAACAAAACTTGGGTGGTGATACCATCTAAACAATGAGCAGGAAATGTCATGAGAACCTAAGAAGAGCCTTGCTGCTGAATAAGGCCAAGGGCCCATCTAGTCCTTATCCTCCACAGATTTGTCTAACCCCCTTTTAAGAGCATCCATGTTTGCGGCTAGCACTGCATCTTGTGAGAGCAAATTCTGGATCTTATTATTTCCCTATAATTCTATTTATCCTTCCATTTTATTTGAAGCATTTGCAATCTACCCTTCACCTCAAGGTCCCAGAATAGAGAATATGTATGTATTGGGGGGGGGGGGGAATGCAACAATAATACACCAGAAAGAATGCTACACTGATAATATGATTTATCATAAAATGACAGAACAGTAGCTGCAGCAAAAATAGTCACACTCAGAATACTGGAAGTGTTTCTTAAATATTGCATGTAACAGTTTCAAAGCTTTGTTAAGTTGTCTTTGCATTTCCTCACCCTTTAAAAACTTGCAATTATAATCTGGCATTTTTCCCTCGCTAGTTTTCAGTAGCATACTAACAGCCCCCGCTCCCAGTCTGCTGCCGTTTAGATTGTAAGCCAGTGGACAGACTTGAATCTGTGCCTAGCTGTTGAGGCAGTAAACAATGGTGATGAAAGACAAAGGATGTGGCCCCCGGTTTGTGTGCAGATAACCCAGGTTGTGTCTGTTCGGTTTACAGCAAACCTCCCTCCCAGGCTTGCTTAGCTCACACGGTGCCTGAGAGGTGAAAAAGCCACTTTTGGAGAACGGACCCAGATACAACATGTAACAAATAAGAACAAATCGAAAGCCTGTTTTAAAAAAGTATCCAGTAAAACCACTGCATTGAACACGGAAGACGGATCAAGCTCTTGCTGGCCTCATTGGGATGCCAAGGGGCAGGTGTTCTTGACCTTGCAGTTAGCCCTGTCAGATGTGTTTGGAATGCTCTATAATCTGATGCCTAGAAATTGAGTGAATGGAGACCCTTGGAGCCATTTTTTTGCTTCCTCCTGCCACAAGGAATGTCAGAGATAAAGTAATTTAAAGTCATTAATTCAGGTTTGCAGAGGTTAAGCGGTTCGGATTCTCCACAACAAATCTCACCCCTTCTGGCCTTGCCAGACTCAGCTGATTTAATCCCCTCGTTTCCATCAAATAGTTTTAGAACCTGGTATTGGGGGGGGGGTAGGGAGAATGGATGTGATTTCATCCCCAAACTCAGGCCTCTTAAAGTTTCTGCTACAACCTGTCTTCAGAGTTGGTGGCCTCTGCAGCCAAGGAAATGTTTCTGTTCTGGGGGAAATGACATTTCCATGGCACTCAGAATGCAGCTCCTTCCTTAGGAAAGGCAAATCTCCACCTGTCAGATAAAGTTGTTGTGGCCTTGGCTGCTGTCTTAAGAAACGGCTAGCTTAGGCGGTCTTATAGGTACATGTTTGGAGAGTTACTCTGGTGTAGTGACTAAGGGTTGTATCCAACCAAATTCTACTCAGAGTAGGGCATTGAAATTAATGGGCCTAAGCTTAGTTGTATGCAATGGGCCTCCTCTGTGTAGGGCTATCCTTGGATACAACCCAAAGACTGAGCCCAGAAGTCACGGCTTCAAATTTAACCTTTTCCAATGAACTCACTTGGTCCCTTTAGACAAGCCCCACCAGCCACAGGCATGCCACATCTGCAATCTGGGGGGAAGATAGTATTGATGTCACTTGTGGGGTTGTACAGATTCCTGAGAAAATGTAGATGAAGCACTTTGAACATTGGAAATTGCCTTAGACAGTATGTATATGTAGCTCAGTATTGTTTACATCAACTGGCAGCAGCTCTCCAGAGTTTCAGGCAGGGTTTTCCCCCCCAGCCCTACCTGGAGATGCCAGGGGTCAAACCTGGGACATTCTGCATGCAAAGCAGATGCTCTGCCACTGAGTTATGATACTTTCCTCTTTAAAATACTCTAAAAAGTGAGGATTGTTATCACAAGTGCAAAACCCCCGGTGCCTGTGAAATTGGCCTTGTGCTGCTGGCCTTAGATTCACTTATATTTATACCCTACCTTCCTTCCATGCTAGAACATAGGGAGGTGCATTTGGGGACATGTGGTGGTTTCCCATACAGGAACTGACTGGATCCAGACCTGTTGAGCTTCAGCAAAGCAACCTCATGTTTGAATGCACTTGTGTGCTCCCATTATTGTAATTTGTGCCTGCTTTGCCATTTATGGCCTGAAAGTCAAAAAAAAAAGTTGCTGGTGTAAGATGGATTCTCAGGAAACTAAAGAACCTCAGCTTACTGCTTGCAATTCATTTATCTGGGTGCCAGCATATCCTGCACTGAGCAGTTGTCTCTCTTTGGAATGGCGCTCCTTGTTTTGTTATATTATCCTCGTACACTGTCAGTTCAATGGACGTCATGTTTTGTGTGGGCTCCCTACTAGGGTTGCCAGGGTCTCATATTGCATGCATTTGTTTTTACGAAGCCGGGCGCCAGGAGTGTAACTGGTAACTCTAAATAAAACAATAAAAGCTCTGTGCCTTTGTCTAGGAGGGAACGACACAGAAAGAGAGAGAATGTTGCAGCATGAAGAAAGGAAACAGAAAGCCCTTTCGAGCCTGCCTGTCTATAGAGAATTAAAAGCCCTCGAGCGTTTCCAGTTGCATCTCTGATTAAACGCCCCACAGTTGTTTGTTTGTTTGTTTGCTGGCTGTCCTGCTGCCAAATAACCTCTAAATGCTTGATTCCTTCTCCCGCAGGTGGTGGAAAGGAGGAGGACGCCTGCTGAGATCAGGGAGGAATTTGAGCGTTTGCAGAGAGAGAGGGAAGAGAGGAGGCTTCAGCAGCGGACTAACCCCAAGGTAAAAAGCTAGAGTGCCCTCTTGGCCTGGAGGAAGTGTTCCTGAGATAGCAGGTGCTGGGAGCTTGTGTATGTGTGTCTAGGTTGATGTTGTGGTCGTAGTTATTGTACTTCCTTAATGGAGAAATGCATAAAAGGTGAGATGAGGCTTCCAAAAGGGCACACACTTGGTCCTGGAGAAGCTCAACCATCATGATGTGAATGCTGCCTCCTGACTCTGCAACGTGGTCTTCATATTCCTCCCCAAGTAACACCACATGCCTGCTCTCTAGTAAGTGTCCAGAAGCAAAGGTAAACAACAGAAGGGAGGGTTGGGCGCACCAAGGTTAAAATGTGAGTAAGCCAATGCATTTTTGGTTGGGGATAAGGATGAAGCAGTTAGGCCAAAAGAAAAAAGGTTAAGTTACAGACAATGTAGGTTTTGAAACTGTGAGATGGGAATCACACCATGCAGTTAGGTGTTGAGGGGTGGAGTTCCAGGTGTAGGAGCCAGAACTATATGAAGAGGGGCAGAGCTGGAAGCATAGAGGCCATAGGCAGGAATGGTTGGGAATTAAGGGTGGAGGACAGAATGATGCACGTGCATTGAGAGCTTTTGAGTGAAACCTCACGGTTCTTGGATCAGCATTCTTCACTGCCTGCTGCTCTGCAGCAGCGTTGCAGCCCAGGATGCCCCCCAAGTTGAGCTGGGAGGCGTCAAAGCAGGAGAAGTGCCCAGCCGTGCCAAGTCACATGAACCTTCCAGCAGCAACTCAAAATTTCAAAACAAGTGCAGAAAGGTTGGAATCTCTCCAGAGGCAAAGCGAGGGCCCGTTTTTGAAATAACCTAATCATGCTCTCAGGCAAACGGCCCTCATCGATGAAGCTACTCCCAGCTCAAGAACCAATAAACCCAGGCACTTTCGTGTTTCAGGCTTGTGTATTTTAAAGCTGTCAAAATGTCAGCCAGAAGCAGCAATGCAGGGAGACCCTTTCCCAGGTGTGCCATGGATTTGTGTAGGTGCAGTGTTGGTTTGTAAAACTCCTACTTACAGCCATCTGCCAATCTTCTCACTCTTGCCTCTGCCCCAGACAAAATGCAGCCCCTAGTCACATGCTGCAGAGCTGCAGTTGCACCCCTTGGGCCAGTGCGCCCAGTCTATTGGCATACTGGCTTAACTGGGTCTTGGATGGCACCTAGCTTGGTGACAGAGGACCTGCTTTCTATGCCAAAGGCCCCAAATTCATTCCCTAGCATCTTCAGCAGAACACACCAGACCTCTGGAGGGCTGCTGCCAATTAGAATAGACAGTAGTGGAGTGTGTGTGGTACAGAGCTGGGGCTTGCATCCCCATCACCCCAGTCCTTCTTGTGGTATGTAGGGTCATGGTTGGAACTACTGAGACAGCGGGGGGCATGCAGCTTTTAGTTTAGGACTTCAAAGTCCAGTGGCATGAGCTGGATCGTGGCACGCAGCAGGCACGAAGAAACTCCTATGTTGGCCAAGGAAGAGCAGAGAGTCAGGCTTCCAGGCCCACAATAGTTCACTGAGCCAGATCTAGTCTCAGTCCCTGATATGTCCTTGTTTCAAGGCCCAGATTCCTTGATCTAGCCTCCCAGCTGTGTTCGCAATTAGTTGTAGCATCTAGGTGCACTAATGTGTCTTGAAGCGCTCCAGCATTAAGACTCAAATCGGTGCCAAACTTCTCTAACTTTCTAAAGCCCCTGGGCTGAGCTTTACCTTGAGCCTCCTTGGATCAGGATGGCTACAGATCAGTAACTGCCTGGCTTTTTAAACGATTGTCACATGTTTTGGACAGCGGCCTGGTTCAAAGATTCCTGAGCTTTCTCAGGCGGGTGAAGTCAGTCTGGGCTGATGAACACAGCGGCATTTCTTCTCTTCAAAGTCTTCTCTCAAACTATGGAATGTATTTTTATATTCATATTTGGTCGTATCTTCAAGTCTGAGCATTGTACAGCATCCTAAAAGCTAACAGTTGTATAAAATGCCAAATATATTGCAGATATAAACACGCAGCTGAAATAACACAACACCAATGCGGATTCCCTGCGGCTAAAAGCTTGCCCAAATAAAAAGTGTCTTTCAGAAGTGGCTTTCCTTTCCTTTTCATTATCTGCCCCCCTCTTCCCCCCTGAACAGCTGGTGCTTTATATCCATCATTGTCGTAAGCGTTCTGCTCTTTTATTTTTATTTTTTTTAACTCCAGTTGTGGTGTGGTGAATTGGTTATGAACTTCGTGCATCGTTTTTGTGTACACTCAAATGATGTGTCGGGTTGTTTTCCCTATTAGGTACTTAAAAGCACTTCCAAACCTGCTCCATTGTTGCTGTCCAATAGAAGTTTCCATGTCTTATCTTAGCACCCAGAACTTGCAGATCAAAGAGGCTGTCTGGATTTTAGGGCAGCCTAAAGGCCATTTCATTTTGGGCCTAAGGAATCTGACATCAAGACTGACAGTAGGGTGGTTAGATCTACCCTGGGTGTGGCTGATGGAGGTGGGACCTTTGCAGAGGAATTCTTGCCCTACCGTTTTTGGCAACTTTTCTTCATCTTTGGCTGAGCTGGATATGCTTGTCCTTTTATCTCTAGACCCACCCCTCTCGAGTGGTATAAATCACATACAGGGAGCATTTGTTTCTGGCCAATACCTTCTCTTATGTAAATAGAGTAAGACAGCACTTCTTGGTTGGGAGTTGGCATCCTTGGAAAGGTACTCTGTCCTGGGGGAGCGGCCATAGTTCAGTGGGAGGACACATGTTTTGGCTGCAGAAGGGCTTGGGTTAGATGGCTCTGGGTAGCAAGTCTGGTAAAGACTCCCACTGCCTGTGCCCTGTAGCAAAGCAACCAGTCAGAGGAGGAGAAAAAGCTAATCCTGGGACCATCGTATTTGGGTAAACTGCAAGGCAACTTATAGTATTGGGAACCACACATGGTTTCCCTTTTCCTGGATGATCCCTGCCCCCAAAGAACCTGAAGTGCATTTTTGCCAGTGTCACACATGTGCCCTTTCCCCCCCTGGCATTCTGAACCATGGAGCAGGAAGCTGCTGGCAGTGACTCTGTGATTTTAGACACTGCAACATATCCTTGTTTTTTCTTTTCCTCCTTGTGCTCTCTCTCCCTTGGGTGTTGAAGATGGGTTAAACATCGAACAAACAAAAAGTAACCTGTGTGCTGTTGACCCCAAATTTTGGATTCTGTGACCCACATAAATCACTCCACTTAATTTTGCATATTGGTTTCTGCTAGTGTGTGCAAAAGTAATGAAGTCTCGGCTGGAATCCCTGGGGACCACCTTTGGCCTCTACCCCACTGGCTTTTGAGGTTTTAGCAGGCAGTTCTCCCTTGTTTCCCAAGCTGTCTTTGCAATTTCCTTTTCTTATGATACAAGCTAAGATTCCCAGGTAGCTGAAAACTCCTTACTTTCCCACATTTATCATATTCTTAAACTCTTATGTAGAACTGTAGAAGGGTGAAAGGCCCAAGGGCATCTAATTCACCAGGTGGTGTGCTCTGCAAGTGTCTGGTTTTAACTCTGCAACTAAATAGAAGACACCTTTGATGGGCTGCACTAGTGCATGAGTCCCAAACCATGTTTTGGGGTCCAGGGTTTGTAGAGAGCAAGGGGCCTTACTTGTCTCAGGTTCCAAGCAGTTCCAACAAAGAAACAGCTGGGCGTTTTATCCCCCCCCCCCCCGCTTCCTGACTCCAAAAATAAAACATATCTCAAAATACCTTTTGTCACCTAGCCCAGCATGGGGTAGCTGCGTTTTCATCTTCCTCTCTGACTCGTTGCACAATTAGAGGTGGATATGATGGTGAGTTTTCTAGGTGCTGTTTCAACTAAGAACTTACCAGGCTCTGCTTGTTTCATGCTGGAGGTGGGTAAGGAGAGCTTAAGGAGCCAGTACACCTCTGACTCAAAGACATTGCCCACCTCTGACTCAGAGCAGTCCATCTCAGAAGGCTCCATGCAACTAAAGGCTCCTGGAACTAAAGACTGCTGGAAGAGAGAGCTGGTGCCCTTTCAGCAAAGAGTACCTCTAAGTCAGGCACCCCCAAACTCGGCCCTCCAGAAGTTTTGGGACTACAACTCCCACCATCCCTAGCTAACAGGACCAGTGGTCAGGGATGATGGGAATTGTAGCCCCAAAACATCTGGAGGGCCTAGTTTGGGGGTGCCTGCTCTAAGTGGAGGAGGAACAAAGCTGCAAGTTGAGAATTAACTGCACCTGAACCTCTGCTCTCATGCAAAACTCAAGGAGCTGTCCAGGGTACCTTTTGTCTTGCCTCTGCTAAGGTCAGCATCAGAAGGCAAGCAAACATTTAACCAAAGCGATGGTTCAGTTCAGCCAAACCATGGTGCTTTGGGGGCAAGCCCCATGAGCATGCCCTTCCCCTCCCCTCCTCCTCATGAACGTTCAGCTTCTGCTGCTTTCTGGTACGATCAGACTCTAGCTGCACATTCCACCTTCACCAGCGAGCAAGATTTGTGCTTGCCTCCTGAGCAAGGTGGCCCAGCCAGCTTCAAACCATGGTTTGCATTCTGGTTTGGAGGACAGTTTCAAAAAATTGTTTCAGGTGTAGCAAGAAACTGTGGTTTGATCAAACCAGGACGTAGTTAGTAGAAGTAGATGAAGTCTCTGTGAACCGGAGGCTTGTCCTCTTAACACCAAGCTCTAGTTTAGCTGATGTGGGCAAAACTGATATTGGCCGTCATCAGCCTGGTGCCTTCCAGATGGTTTTGGACTGGGAATCCAATCAGTTGCCACCAGCATGATTGTGCTTCCATCAGCCCCAATGGCCTACCTCAGGGCCTCCAGACCTTCCTCAAGGCCCAGGTTTAAATATTTTTTTCCCTTCCTGTGTCCACAGCACAGCGATGGTAATGAGAGGCTACTCATTCTAAGAACACAAAGGTTTATCTATCAACATCTCTCTTTCTTCCAAACAACTCTTTGTTCCCTGCTCGCTCCCCGGGGATGCAAACCGTTTTACAGTATATAATTTAATTCTTTTCTTTTATGGCAGCCTTTCTCTCTTCTGCTCCAACAGTGTTATCGCTGGAAAATTAAATTAAAACTGTTAAGGGAGCAATCCACCAGGCTCTGCCGAGGCACGAGAACAATTGAAAGGAACGCAGCCGTGGAACTGCCAGGCTGGGTGGATTCCTCCCTTTTTCTTGCATACAGGCTCTTTTGTGAAGTTGGGGTCAGGGGTCAGGAACCAGCCATGTACAGGTCACATGTGTGGCTTAATACTGTGGTTTTATTCTTGATGTGGGTGCTGCTGATATTTCACTGTTATCTTAACTGTATTATGTGATTTGTATTATTTATTTATTTATTTATTTTTATTTTGTAAGCTGCTTTGAGGCCACTTCTGACAAAAAGCGGCATATAAGCATGTTAAACAGTAATCCTCATAATATATGGGTGTGATGTGTGTGTGTTTTTGCCTTTAGTACTATGCCTGGTTATAAATGCTCCAAAATGGCATAGTACCTTACCAACTATTTAATGGAGACTCACCACTTGTTGTTGGTGGTGGTGGTGGTTGTTTTGAGGGGGAAGTGGTCCCAGTGCACTCTGCTAAATACACCTCCTCTTGGGATATGGGAGTTGGCTGCCTGAGGCCGTGGAGATGAGTGGAAGCTGAAAGACAAGAGTTTGTGTGAGGGAGAGAGGGCAGGATGAAGCAGACAGGCAGGTGCAGAGAAGTCCCAGTTTCCTTACCTCAACCAAACTTTCTACTCGCTTTCCATGTTTCTAAATTACATATTAAAATGGACATGAGAGGGTTGGGGGGTCTCTTGGAAGCAACTCCTTGTGTATCATCCTGCTTTGCCCGAGGTCAGTTGCCTCTCCTTCACACCTACTTTGAACCCATTTCATGGAGATTTGGGGGTAGGGTGGGGTGAATAGTAGGGCATGCATCCTAAGCTTGAGGTTTGATGTTGGAAAGCTCTCATGGCCCTGGTGTTCTGTGCACAAAGGCAGAGACATTATCCTGTCCCTGCATCTCCATGGTATAAGCCCTGTATGTCTGGAATGGCAACAAAGAGTTCAGTTCATTGCCAAAAAGGGACCCACCTTGGCCTCTTTCGTTTTTCCTTTCAGCCCTGTGCACTCTTACCTGCTCTTGCTGTTTCTTGCATGTGTACATAGAATCACAGAATTGTAAAGTTGAAAGGATCCCACAAGGATCATCTCGTTCACCCCATGCAGCAGTTTACACATACATAGGGTCATGGCACATGAAAACCTAGATGTTTTGTAATTTCCATTATCCCTGGGACTGGGTCATGGGACTTTGTGGAGAGAGGACAGTCCAGGGAAGGGGGTAGGTGAGCAAGTGAGGGGCGGCACTTGTCACCCTGCACTCCTTCCCCTTGACTTCAGGAGCCTGACATTTCCAGTGAGGAGGCGGCTGCATTTTGCCGCGGCTGTTGAGCGATAAAGAGGAGAGCCGCATTGTGAGCCGAAGCCTCTGCATCCGGTGATAAAAATCAGCCATCTGGGTGTTTACAGCAATTGCTTATTGGCATTCTATGGAAATGTCTCTCCAGGCAGCGTCCTGTGGAATTAGGTAGCACAGCTGTGATCGTTTCATACAAGAACGCGAGTTATTTTAAAATTTTCGACGGTTTATTAGTTCTATAAAATGGGCTTCAAATAAGTAAGCATTTCTAACCAGAAATAGGGAGCAATAAGCAGATGCGGGCAGCTTGGCAGGCTGCAAGTTGTCTGGTCGTGTGTTTTTTCTTTCGTTTTCTGCTGGCTTTTTCTTTCTCTGTTTCAAGATACTGCACTGGAGGGTTGGAGGATGTCAGTGACCTGCTGTGAGTAGAATGGTAATTCCAGCATACGAGAGGAAGGGTACTTCTGCCTTCCTTTGCAGGAGCAGGAGCATCACAGCCGAGAAGGTGGGGGGCTTGCAAGCTGTCCAGTGGTTTGTGCCTGTTCTCCATTTGGGTTGATGACTGTAGGTGGGGGTTTCCCACAGCAGTTTTCATGGGCTGCAGGTAGCAGCCATGTGCAGAAGTGGCACAGCTTTGCCAAGGGATGAGCTGAGGTGTTGCCTTTGGAGGGTCAGGCTGTGGGGAAGGAATCTAGTCGTTTTTGCAGTTATTACTTTTACCAGGCGTAGGGCAGCTCCATCTCAGCTGGTGAAATACCTTGAGGCCACAGGATCTTGCACCTCTCCCACACCCCAGTACATGGAAATAGGAGTGTGCCAGACATAAACCTGAGGTCCTCCTGGTGCTGTTTGGACTACAATTCCCATCAACCCCAGCGAGTGGTAAGGGGTTATAGTAGCTGGACTCCAGCAACATCTGGAGAACACCAAAGACTGCTCTAGTGGGAATCATAGAATTGGAAGGGACCCAAAGGGCCGTTGAGTCCAACCTCTTACAATTCAGGAATGAGTTGGAGCCGAAGGTGGGTCAGAGCCAAAGCTGCAGGTCTCTTGTCCCTTATCTCAGTTCAAAATATGGTCCTTGTGAAGCACTGGTTGCTGGCAGCTCTTTTTATTAGAACATGACCTGAAGATCTATGAGGATGCAGCAGAAGCAGCGTGGAAGTCCAGCCGTTCTGAGTCTCGTCGGCATCTAAATGGGGAGGCACCGGGGGACCTCCTGAGGCGTTCTCAGGTGGAAGGGGAACCACAGCATAAATGAAGTGCATGAGCAAAAGAAAAGCAAAACAACATAATTGTTAAATATCTGGGTTGGGTTGCAAATCGCCTGCCATGCCCTGATGATCAAGGGATCGTGTGGCCACTTGTTTGAGTTTGTAGTTCATTTGGCCTTCTTCGGTACAGATGCTTCCATGCCTGGCATTTAAAATGAGAAGAGGAGAGCAACAACAGAGTACATGAATTCAGTTTCACGCTCTCTGGCCCCATTTGCATCAGTAGCTCAAATGGTTTCTTCTTGAAATGCTACAAAGTGGCTGAGGGTGTCATCTGAGCATTGGACTGTGTCCTCCTCCTTTTCCCTAGAGCGGCCGTTGCCGAAAATCCCAGGAGGTTCTGAAAGCCTCTAACACTTGCACACAGCTCATTGTGGTTGCACAGCTGTGAGCATCTCCACTTGGCAAAAAGGCGCCTATTGCAACCTTGTTTATTTCCACTCCATGCTTCTGTGAGCAGAGTTATGCTCAGTGGTGTGCCGTCGGCAGCCCGTGTTATATTCTGAATGCAAGCGCAGCCTCTCTCTCCTCCTCGTGTGCCAGGACCTGTCTTGGGTAACACCGCACATTCTCAGTTTCAGGCTGGTGCAAATGAAAGGGGAGTTGTGACGAGCAGAGCTATATTTCCCGAAAGAGAGAATTCTAAAATAAGATTGCAGGGTGCACGCGGAAAGGTTGGCCTGGGGATTCTGAAAGCACGTCTTCGACTGTCACCTCGAAGCAGCAGAAGATTGCACAGTGACCTTGTTCTATATCGGTGTGAAAAATATGCCTTGACCTGCCTTTCTCATATCACCTTTGCCATGAATGGTGGATTTAGTTTAGCAGAAAGATGTTCTTCTCCTGAATTAAGTTTCCCAGAGGCGCCTCTCTGGTGTTGCTTGCTGGCTGCGCTCCATCAGGCTCTGTCCTGCAGAAATTAATTGTGTGTGCCTTTGCATGCTTTTCAGCCTCTCTCTGGGTTGGAGCCGTGGGTTCTGTTCTGCTAGTTGAGGCAGGCTCCTTTTGTCGCTGGATGACTCTCAACTGGATGTGTGAACCGACTCTTGAAAAGCAGTGCTTTTGAAATGGTAGGAGGCAATGCAAGGCAGCCCATTCTCTCAGGCAAGCCATCAGTCCGTGTCTCCCCCCCCCCCCATATAATTTGGCAGTCATCAAATGATCAACACACATGTGTGAAATTGCCTTTAGCCATGGTAGAAATTCTCTTGCGTATTTTGGGCAATAAAGGGGGGGTGATCCTTGGGGACCAGTTGTGATCCAAGGGCCATGGCTCAGGAGCAGAGCACAAGGTTTTGCATACAGAAGGTCCCAAATTCAATCTCTGGCTTCTCCAGGAAGGGCTGGGAGGGACTCCTGCCTGAACCCCTGGAGAACAGCTGCCAGTCAGTATAGATTAGGGGTGGCCAGAAGATGGATCAGGATCTACTGGTGGTTATCTGGGTGCTGTGAAGTAAATCAGCAAGGAAGTAAATCAGCAATCTGATTCTCAGTTTTTCAGCAATACCAACAAAACTGACTTCAGGAAACTCTAACAAAAGAAAATAAAAAGTGGGAGGGGGGGCAGTTTCCAGGAGAGGAAAACCTGTGAGCTCTGTTCAGTTTTGGAGCCCAAAATAAATTCTTGGGCTCTGAAAGATATTTATCTTTTGTACCAGGTGAAACACACTAGATCTCGCAAGCCTGATGTCTACAATAGACAATGCTGATCCATAGAATCATAGAGTTGGAAGGAACTCGAGGATTATCTAGCCCAACCCCTGTAATGCAGGAATATGCAGTCGTCCCATATAGGGATTGAACCTGAAACCTTGGTGTTTTCAGCAGTATGCTCTAACCAACTGAGCTATCCAGGTTGGCCAGTGGTCTGACTCAGTGTAAGGCAACATCCTATGTTCCTATGCATTGTATTGCCCCAAGACCTGTTGTCTGGTCATTCTGAAGGGTGACAGAATGTGACAGCATCCTATGTTCCAAACTGGTTCCTCCTTGTATAATTAGATATTGGGCTGGAACACAGGTTAAGCCCCCGTTGGAATCAGTGGTACAAGTTAGTCATTGGGATATGACTCTGCTTCCTGGGTTTAGCTTATTCCAGGAGTTCCCCAAGCTCCCCCCTGCTCTTGCCTCCCACAAACCTCCTCCTGAACATCGCCAGGCATCTTGGCAGTCCATTTAATGTCTTTTCTGCATGCTGCATTGATTGCAATGTGCTGTGCTAGATGCTGTACAGTATTTAAGTGTATTTTTATTTCTCCTTTTCTTTATTATATGTTGCATTTTATTGTATTCCATAGAATTCGCATAGTAGCACAATAAAATGCATTGTAAGAAATAAAAGAAGCAATGAAAATACAGTTAAAATCAATATGGATATTTAATATGATGAATGTGGCACCACCTGCCTTCATCCCACACATCCACAGACATGCCACAGCCCACCTGAATGGACCCCATGGTGATTCACGAACCACAAACCCTTGCCTATTCTGACAATATTTCACCTATGAAGATACCTAATTTTGCTTTTAATTTAGACCATATGGATAAACCTGGTATGGAGTCGCTGTAGCCTAACCTTAGGGTCCTCCAATTTCATCACTCTGCTCATAATTACCCTGCTCTCGGCCCTTGAGGAATAATGTGTTTAATTTAGGGCTGCTTTCTTTCTGCTTTGATTTTTCCTCCACCAACCCAGCCACTGCTGCCGCTGCCGCCTCTCTCCAGCATGTCTCCGCTGTACGTCTGTGACCTTGGAGCAAGGACTGTCCCCCTCTCTGCCTGTGTTTCAGCCCTAGCTGCCTGGTTCTTTCTCGACTTTCCTCCGCAATTAGCCTGGTCTGTGGCCTTCCACTTTATCCCTAGCCAGGGCTTGTCTGGGTTGCTTGACTGTCGTCTTGTATTCTACAGAGGGAGAGAAAACACATAGAAACCAGTTGTTTCATGTTTGAAATCTGTGTTCTTTGTAAAAAGGTTTATTTTTGATTAAAAAATTGTCATTAGAACAAAACTTCTGAAAACTATAGCAAGCAGTCTTATTTGAAAATATTTACTGTTTGGTTTTTCGATGGGTGGGGTGCTGATCACAATAAATACCTTACCTTTGGGTTATGATCTCAAAGCCTGTGTCTCTTGAAAATGCCTTTGATGGCCATGGGGTGTGCTTTCTGGGTTTCTTGAGGCTGGGGAAGTGTAGAACCCATGGCTGCCAGGACACCTGAAGAGAGATCGTTCACCAAGCCAAATGGCAAGATGCCCACCTTTCTCCCGACTACCCCAGACCTGCTGCGCTGGACAACTTTATACTTTGGAAGCCAGCATTTCTAATGTGCTAAAGGCAGTCTCTTTGCTGTAGTGCATGTATTCCAATCGAACGGTTGTTTAGCTTGAGGGATGTCCAGGGCATGAGAAGCCCATTTACTGCATACATTACATTGCTTGAAAGTATCTGGGTGTCTTCCCCCTTCAGCACAGAAAGGACGCCTTGCCATTTGCCACCCTGGAATGACCTCCTCCCTTTGGCGTAATAAATTGCTTTACTCGCTTACGAAGGTTGTAGTTCTTGTGCTGGCATTTTTCAGTCTCCAGCAACCCGTAAAACGAGACGCCGGTTCCAAGTCTTTCTGGAGTCCTTTAGATTCTGAACCAGAGGGATTCTGAATCCTGTGTGCACGTACTCATGGTGCAAGAGATAGGTTAAAGGAAATGCATCTCAAAACAGCAGTGTGAGCCTCTTGTTTGGCACTCTGGTGACTTGGGCTTTTTATATATATATAGCTCCAGGTAACTATACCTGCACTTCTTTTGCTTCAGGTTGGCACTTCAGTGTTCCATAGAGAGTTAATGTATTCTGCAGGAGCTATGCCAGGCTAGTTATCTTTTATTATGCTGGTCCATAATCACCTCACCACTACCCCCTGTCTCATCTCCCCCACGTTTCTTCCCCAATCCCCAGTTTGGGGTTTAAGTTTGCTCTATTTGGAGTGGCTAGCAAGAGCCAGGCCCCCCCCCCCCGCATCTCATACAATGACAGGAGGTGTGTTCTCATCTTCCGGGTGCTATATTTAACCACCTACCATCTGCTATTCTGACCCTCACCCACCAATTCCTTCCATTTAAGCCAGATTCCCTCGCCAGTGCGGCATGGGCTCTGACATGTGACCTCACTATCTGCACCTCCCTTGGACGGGCTTGCCCAGCCTGTAGCTGGCAAAAGGCATCCTTGTGGAGAAAGGCAAGCAAATACAGCAGGGCTTAAAAAAACAGCCTGCCACCTACTTGTCCCAGAGGAGCTGGTAGAATGAGATCAGCAGGACTTTTTATGCTTTCGTTCAGATTTGTCGGTGAAGGTTGTTCAGTCCTGGAGGACTTGTGCTGTTTCTCTGAGGAGCAACAAGCAGCCATCTATTGCACCCACAAACGCTGGGCAAAAAGCAGCCACCCTCCTTGGTGGTCTTTGAACATAGTCAAACAGTGTGAGGTCGAGCTTGGGTTAAAACAAATAATAATCTGTGTTAACTCTGCAAAGTCAAAGCCATGTTGGACAATTTTTTGGCCAATGAGAGATTAATGAGATATCTAATATACCCATACTGGGGGTGCAGGGAAACAGTAGTGTTTATTATTATTATTATTATTATTATTATTATTATTATTATTATTATTATTATTTGCCTCCAAATCAAAGAAACACAACCGGAGAGAAATACTGAAGTAAAAACACGCTTCAGCTTTCAGAAACCCCTGTAAAATTGGGTGGTTTGAACCCTGGCTTCTGTGGATTGAAATTAGCACTTCCTCGCTACTGACTCCACTGCTGGAGGTATTGCGGAATATCTATGAACATTCCTGCTGCTCAGACACTTAAACTGTGCCAGCACCCAAGGCCATGGGAAGGCTTGATAATAGCCATTTCCCAGGAAGCCTGCAGTGAGTGAGAATTGGTTCCAGAAGACCAAGCATGGAGATTTTTTAATCATTTGGGGAGGGAGCTGGTTCTTTTTTTCATTTCAGACCAACTTGTGAACGTATCTGTGGGTCTTTTCTCTCGTCTGGGTTGGAAAAAGAGCTGTGGGAATGGGTGGGTGAAGCAGGTCTTCCTCCGAGAAAAAAAGCCCAACCCTTCTGGTTGGTTTGTTTTTAAGAAAAAAAAGAAAAGGGATTTAATGTAATTCTGTGTTTGTGAGGGAGAGAGAGCGAGAAAGAGGCCTTTCCTGCATAAACAGAGCTTGCAGCTGATCTTATTTATTATGCTTATATCTTAGGTTTCCTCCAAGGACAGTACCTGCTTTTTATCATCACAATAGTCCTTTGTGGTAGGTTAGGCTGAGAGATGGCCCAAGGTCACCCAGAGAGCTTCATGCCTGAGTGGGGATTTTGAACCTGGGACTCCACACTAGTCACTATACCACACTGATTTGTGATATTATTATTATTATCATCACATTTATATCCCATCTTTCCTCCAAGGAAGTTCAAGGTGGCATACCCAATTCCCCCTCTCCTCATTTCATCCTCAAAACAGCCCCGTGAGATAGGTTAGGCTGAGAGAGAGAGCCCAGGGTCAATGAGCAAGCTTCACTGAATGGGGATTTGAACCCCAGTCTCCCAAATCCTAGTCCAGCGCTCTAGCCACTACACCACACTGGTTCTCTTTTTAAAAAATAACCTGTGTCTCTTATTCGGAATAGTACGCACCACAGGCACCAAGTGTGAATGGAAGGTCCAGCCTAGCTGGATAAGGACAAGGTGAGAGAGGAATTTCCGCTGAAGATCACAAAGAAATGTAGTTTGGGGTTTGTTTGTTTGTTTGTTTGTTTGTTTGTTTGTTTTTGCAAGTTGTAAGGTTGACTCAACCTTGTGGAGGTGTCTGTAGCCCACTAAGACTCATTAAAATCAGAGAGAAGGGGGAGCATGTAGATTGCAAATTTTAAAGCAATTTGCTTCCATCCATGCAAATGAGTGTGGAGTGAAGTTACTTATTTATTTGAAGCATTTTTTGCCTTGCTCTTCGGCCCCCGTTCCTGCAAGAAAAGGGCTTCCAGAGGAGCGTGAAAGTATCAACAACCAGATGGTCTCAGTCCTGAGACTTTTCAAAGTGATGAATTTGCTCGACTACAGAAGAGATTTCTGAGTTCTCCTTTTATCCCTTTCCTCCCTTTGTGGCAAGAAATAAAGCGTTTATAGTGAATTACTTTCTGAAGGCTCAGGTTTACACACACACAAGCACACCCCACTCCATAAGGGAGCTTTCTTGAGCAAGCGGGCTGGAGGTGAGGGGAAGCAAATCAGGATCTAAGCTCCGCCAGCCGTCTGAGTATATAGCGGCCTGAAGAGCGGACAGGACTGACTGAGGCAGCGAAAAACATGTCTCGTTTGGCAAGCGCCAGGGCTTAATTTATGGCATCTCACTTTGTGTTCTCCCTCTGCAGGGACTGCAGCTTTCAGCCTTCATTCCCAATCAGCAGCCAAGAGCGTTTCTGCTTGCTCATTACTGGAGTTTGGGGTGGGGTGCTTCCTGGTTTGGTTCTCCCTCCCCCATTTAAATATCACCAGAGCGTCTTCAGCTGAAGGGGAAAGTGGCTCACATACCCCTCGCAAAGTCACTCTGGGTAGAATTGGCCAGTTTTGCTGGGGGCTGGTGCCAAGGAGAGCTGAATTCCGTTCAATTCAATTATTTTTGCATAAGCATCTCTTATCTCATATCATTTATTCTGGCTTGCCACTTGTGGGGAGGGGAGCAGGGAGCAGTCCACACAAGGCAGAGAAGCACCATTGCCTCCAACTGTTTGACCATCACAATCTATTCCTTCTGGTGTTTCTTTACAGCTTTGTTTAACTTGGATGCTTGCTTAGTTTAAAAAAGAACAGCAAGTGAAACCCAGGCTGAGACTCTCTCTTTTTTTTATAAAATTTTTATTAGTTTTACAATTTTTTATACACAATACAAACAAATAAAAAGACAGACAAACATGTATAATTTCATATCCTTTTTTTCATAAACCTCACTTCTCGGACTCCCCCAAACCTCCCCTTTCTGCATCCAAAATTTCAAAATTGTTTCAGCAAATCCTAAATTTAAACTTATCAAATATATTCCTTCATTGCTCTTTTCTTTAACTTAATCTTTTATCGCTGTAATCTCCTTATCTTTCTAAAGAACCTCAACATTTTAACATTCATCAATTTTATAATATTTCTTAAGATAGATTTTAAATTTCTTCCAATCTTCTTCCGCCGTCTCTTTCCCCTGATCACGGATTCTGCCAGTCATTTCAGCCAATGTCATATAGTCCATCACCTTCATCTGCCATTCTTCCAGTGTGGGTAGGTCTTGTGTCTTCCAATACTTTGCGATGAGTATTCTTGCTGCTGTTGTAGCATACATAAAGAATGTTCTATCTTTCTTTGACACCAATTGACAGGCAATGCCCAAGAGAAAGGCCTCTGGTTTCTTAGGGAAGGTACATTTAAGTACCTTTTTCAATTCATTATATATCATTTCCTAAACCCAGGCTGAGACTCTCAGGGAGCTGGATGCAGCTGTGAGATTATGTGCTCCCATAGGATTATGATGTGCGATCAAGAGGTGGCTGGCATCTTTCTCCTCCGCAGAGGAGCACAGTGGGAGAGCCTCTAGACCTGCTAAAAAAGAGTGATCCCTCTTATCCCTGGATCAGTTGCTCTCCAACAAACATCTGCTTAACTCCCATCAAGTGCCTTTGGCACCCAAGAGCAGGTTTCAGGCTCAGTGGCCTCCTAGCTCCTCCACTCCTCTTCAGTTGCTTCTCAGAGGCATTGATTTGGGAGCGCCACTCTGGTGCACTCCCAGGGAGCAACGTAGCAAAAAAATATGTTGGCACATCTTAGGTTTTTTTCCAGCACTAAACAGCACCCTGTTAGAGGTGGACATTCCTAAGCAGTGGAAAAAAGGTATTATTTATTCAATTGATATACCTTTTGTCAAAAGATCCCAGGGTGGTGAACAACATTTCCCACTGAACAATCCACGTATCCCACTGAATATGCAAGAAAACTATGCAACACTTTCTCTAAGAAGCTGCTCAAACATCTGATCAGCGTTCTCTACTCTAAACAGAAGCTAATAAAGGAGGAACTCCTTGTATTAGACAACTCTATCAGGAACCACCAAGCTTGGCAAGAGTTCCAAAAGGAAAAACAAAACATTTACCACTCTCAACTGGAGCTACTGAAAAAACAGAAAAACAAGAAACTCTCTAACCTTTCCAACCTACAGGCTACTAATCAAAACAAGATCAACAATATTGTCAATCTCTCACAGCAAGCACTCAGCCCAGCCGAGGAATCAGTCCTTTCACGTGGACTGTCATTCTGCCCTGCCAAATCCCCACACATGATCCAGTTCTACGGGGACTTGGAAGCATTTTTCCGCCGTTTACGCCTGAAGGAGTATTTTCAACACACACAACAACAAGACAAATCAGAACAAACAACAACTTCACAACACAACACCTCTCAACCCACTGGAGAACAACAACCACCCTCCCAACAGAACACTGACCACCAACTACCACTGAAAAAGTGTTACACAAAAAGGGACTCCACATGGACCCCTCCTGATGGATGCAATACCACACTGGACTTGTACATTGACTGCTTCCGCCACAGAATCCAAACAGATGTAACCAGAAAACACCATCGCTTACAACAAAATCTAAACCATGCTGAAAGGAGAGCCATTGATAACCTCAGAAACAACCCAAACATTATAATTAAAGAAGCAGACAAAGGGGGAGCTGTCGTCATCATGAATAAAACTGACTACATTCAGGAGGCTCACAGACAACTTTCCAATACCGCCTTTTACACAAAATTGGACTCAGACCCCACACAAGAATACAAGAAAGAACTGAACAAGATTGTTAAGGAGCTACCCCCACACATCCAGGAACAGATCCTCACCAACACACCAACAGAACCTTGACCAGGAACTTTCTATCTTCTACCTAAAATACACAAACCAGGAAATCCAGGACGCCCCATCATTTCAGGTATTGGCACTATTACAGTGGGTGTCTCCGGTTATATGGACTCTGTTCTGAAACCATATGCCATCAGTGCTCCCAGCTATGTACGTGACACCACAGATTTTCTGAGGAAAATACAATCTTTAAATAACCTTCCCAACAATACTATACTAGCTACTATGGACGTGGAATCTCTGTATACCAACATCCCACACAACGATGGTTTACAAGCTATAAGGAACACCATTTCAGATAAAACCACAGCGGACCTTGCCACCAAACTCTGCCAATTTGTCCTTACCCACAACAACTTCAAATTTGGTGATGACCTGTTCCTTCAGATCAGCGGCACAGCAATGGGCACCCGCATGGCCCCACAGTATGCCAACATCTTCATGGCAGATTTAGAACAACGTTTCCTAAACTCCTACCCACTCAAACCTCTCTTGTACCTGCGATACATTGACGATATTTTTATCATCTGGACACATGGTCAACAGACCCTGGACACCTTTCACCAGAAATTCAATGATTTTCACCCCACAATCAACCTTACAATGAATCAATCTATGCAAGAAATACATTTTTTGGACACTACTATAAAAATACAGGATGGACGCATAGACACCACCTTATACCGTAAACCAACTGACCGACAAACATATCTACATGCCTCTAGCTACCATCCCAAACATACCAAACAGTCCATTGTATATAGCCAGGCACTACGTTACAGCCGCATCTGTTCCAATTCTACAGACAGAGACTCTCACCTAAGAGATCTACAGCAAACCTTTTCAGAACTAAAATACCCAGCAGATGAAGTTAGACAACAGATCAACAGAGCCAGACTGATACCCAGAGAGAACTTGCTGCAAGACAGACCCAAAAAAGAAAATAACAGAACACCACTAGTCATCACATACAGCTCCCAAGTTAAAACAGTTCAACGCATCATCAGAGATCTACAACCTCTCCTGGACAATGACAGTTCTCTTTCTCAAGCTCTGGGAGGAAGACCTTTCATTGCCTACAGACAGCCACCCAATCTTAAACAACTCCTAACCCACAATAATACTACAACCAGACTTAACACGGACACTGGCACCAGAGCCTGCAATAAACCCAGATGCCAACTTTGCTGCCACATACACCCGGACAACACCATTACTGGCCCCAACAACATCACACATACCATCTCGGGACTATTTAATTGCTCATCGTCTAACATTGTGTATGCCATCAAATGCCAACAGTGTCCTTCAGCTCTCTATATTGGACAAACAGGCCAAACCTTACGCCAAAGAATAAACGGACATAAATCTGACATCAAGAATCACAAAACAGAGAAACCAGTAGGTGAACACTTCAATCTCCCAGGACATTCTATACAAGATCTCAAAGTAGCTGTTTTACTACAAAGGAATTTCAGAAATAGACTGGAAAGAGAAGCTGCTGAATTGCAACTCATTACCAAACTTAAAACTATGGAGACACCTGGTCTGAACAGAGACATTGGATTCTTATCTCATTATACATGACTAAGCCACTTCTCACCTTCTCACCCCTTGCCTTTTCCTGTAAGACCTACTACAGTCGTTAAGAGTCGTCAACAGGCTCATCAGGCTCATCTCAGCTATCTGCCAATCTCCGATTCCCACCACCCTTCTGAGTAATACCCCTCCCCACCTTCTCTATATATAGAAGGATCTGGCAACTTCTGTTTCAGTGTATCTGAAGAAGTGTGCATGCACACGAAAGCTTATACCAAGAACTAACTTAGTTGGTCTTTAAGGTGCTACAGGAAGGAATTTTTTTTATTTTAACATTTAAGAACACATTTTACGGAGCACAATAATGAAAACATAATAAATAGCATAATAATAGACAGCATGATAATAAAATAACTGTAATAGCAGTCTCCCCCCCCCCCCCGCTTTAACAGGCCATGGAATATTTAATGGCCAAAGGCCTGGGTAAAGAGGAATGTTTTTGCCTGGCACCTGAAGACATTTAATGATGGTGCCAAGTGAGCATCTCTGGGGAGAACATTCCACAGATGGGGAGCCACCACAGAAAAGGCCAGTGCTCTTGTTGCAGCCTTCCAAACCTTTCTGGGAGGGAGGACATAGAGAAGGGCATTGGGCACCAAGCGCAGGGTTTGGGTCAGTTTGTATGGGAGAGGCAGTCCTTAAGGTATTGAGGTTCTGAGCCAGATGTCCCTGATGTCTTTAGATAGCTTTGGTCAGGTCTGGACTTGAAACTGCAGAAATGCTTTGATAGGGTCCTACTACCCTTTCTGTGCAGTGGCTGGTTGGGGTGGAGGCGCCATTAACACAGGCTCCCCTTCTGTCCCAGAACAATTTGGTACCACCAGTAAAACTCAGTAGCCTCATTGCTCACCCCTAGCCTTGTCTTCCTTCCTGCTTGGCAGGGGGTTGGAACTCTATGATTCTATGATTCTCCTGCCCCTCTTTCAGTTTTGCACTGTGTCTCTTAGATTGTAAGCCAGACTTCCTCAACCTCGGCCCTCCAGATGTTTTTGAGACTACAATTCCCATCATCCCTGACCACTGGTCCTGCTAGCTAGAGATCATGGGAGTTGTAGGCCGAAAACTTCTGGAGGGCCGAGGTGGAGGAAGCCTGTTGTAGGTCTGCTAGTGGAGACTGTTATGTCTTCGTTTTTTCCACGGCCCTTACTATGAGCTTTAAAAAAGCATCCCTTCATAAACTGATTTCCAGGGCTTAAAAGCCAAATGGATTCCCAAGCTCATGCGAACAGACCCACCTGTCATAAAGATCAGCCCTTCCTGTTCCAAGTGGTTCTGTTTGCCTCTTGTTGGCGTCTTCCATTTTGTAGTGCAGTATTTCTGCAGGTGGTGGTTGGCATGGTGGGGGAGAAAAGCCTTAAGGCGGATTTTGTTTTATTTTTGGTCTCAGTCTTCCCTTGCGTGCATTCTGGCAGTGGTGCCATGTGCAGGGTTTAATTTTATCCAGGCCTTGCCTACATCCTGAGGTCCTAATTGACGCTTTGATTGCCCGCCAGCATTAGGGGTGCAGCTGCACAAATCAGCCATCTCTGAGCTTTTCTGGATTCCCCCTGGATATCCGAGTGAGCAGGTCTTTCTGAGATGTTTAAAAATTGGATGGTTTGTCTCTTAATCTGCACAGGCCACTCTCTGAAATAGATGGTGGTACAGGAGCATGCAGCTCATGCATTCGTAATAGTGAACATCAGTTCTAGAACAACGTAGCAAGGAGGCAAGACTTTCCTGCTTGGAGTTTACAGATTTGGATTTGGCAGAGAAGATAGCGGTGGGCACGTAGTTAGACTACAGAACTCACTGCCACAGGAGTCAGCAACAGCCACTAGCTGGGATGCCTTGGAAAGAGGGTTGGACGAATACTTAAGGCTGTTAGTGGCAACTGGCTATGACCGCTATGCCGTACCTCCACATCTGGAAGCAGTAATGCTTCTGAATGCCAGTTGCTTGAAGCAACAGGAGGAGACAGAGTTTCTCATAGTGGCATCTGATTGGCCATTGTGACAACAGGATGCTGGTCTTGGATGGGCCACCAGCCTGATCCCACAGGCTTCCCTTACTTGGGGTGAACAAATGCAGGGATGACCATTTGAAGGTGCTTAAAAATGGCCCATGTCTTTCAGCGTTAAGGTCTCTGGTAACAAACTAAGGTTTTCCCCAACAAGGGATAGGGATGAATGTAAGGAACTGCAGCTGTGAGTGAGCATTGGGAGGTTAAGCCAAAGATAGGAGCAATGGACTTGTAATCTGGTGAGCCAGGTTCGCTTCCCTGCTCCTCCACATGCAGCTGCTGGGTGACCTTAGGCTAGTCACACTTCTCTGAAGTCTCTCAGCTTCACTCACCTCACAGAGTGTTTGTTGTGGGGGAGGAAGGGAAAGGAGATTGTTAGCCGCTTTGAGACTCCTTCGGGTAGTGATAAAGCGGGATATCAAACTCTTCTTCCTCTTCTAGGGGAGTGGGTTTTCAGAAGGGCTTGCAAAGGCAATGGCAGAGCAAAGGTTTTTCTTGCTGTTCCAGGCAGAAGAAGACTGGGCGCTGAAGAGAGCAAGGCACTGAAACAGCTGAGCACAATGCCATTTAACACCAAGGGCTTGTTTCTTTGTTTCTCCAGGGGACAATTAGCGTTGGAATAGACGCCACTGACCTCTTTGATCGGTACGATGAGGAGTACGAAGAAGTGCCAGGGAGCAGCTTTCCCCATGTTGAAATTAACAAAATGCACATATCGCAGTCCATTGAGGTAAAGTACGTCTGTGTGTGTGTGTGTGTGTGTGTGTGTGTGTGAGAGAGAGAGAGAGAGAGAGAGAGAGAGAGAGAGAGAGAAAGAAATTAAAAAGGGTTTCTTTGTTAATGAGGCACCTCAGCACAGAGCAACGGGAAATGAAATCTGGCTCAGGGATGCAATTATCTGTTTCGAAATGGCACCAGAGGAAGTGGGGAAGGGAAGGTTCACTTGCGGCTGAGCCCATGTGCTGTCAGAGTCTCTCATGCGCTCAAGTGCTGTGCTTGGGCACCCCATTTGTATGCCACACACCTCCCATCTCTGGAAGCAGAGAGTCTTCACAGGCTCTGCGTGTGTTGCTCAAAAGCTGTATCCCAGGCAGAGGGTGTTAGTACTAGTAAAGAAAAGGTATGGTAAAGGACCCCTGGATGGTTAAGTCCAGTCAAAGGTGACTATGGGGTGTGGCGCTTATCTCACATTTCAGGCTGAGGGAGCCAGTGTTTGTCCACAGACAGCTTTCGTGGCCAGCATGACTAAACTGCTTCGGGCGCAACAGAACACCGTGACAGAAACCAGAGCGCATGGAAACGCTGTTTACCTTCCCGCCGCAGCAGTACCTATTTATCTACTTGCATTGGTATTGCTTTTGAACAGCTAAGTTGACAGAAGCTGGGATAGAGCAACAGGAGCTCACCCCATCGCATGGCAAGCCCAAGAGGCTCAGTGGTTTAGACCACAGCGCCACCTGCGTCCCACTGTTAGTAGTAGTGGGGAAACCCAAAGACTCTTCTCTGCTTCTTCTGCACACTTGGTCAGCATCCCCTGCCCACTGTTAGTTGAGCTGCAATATGATGGAGCATTCCGGGACACGCCAAGGACAGCAAGCGGCGGAGGGGCATTCATAAAACTAGTCAACAGCACAGCTTCTGAGAGGGGTCGAATGCCAGGAGGCTGAGTGTAAAGAGAGCATACAGTGGACTCATTCAGTGGTTTGGTTGAATCATCACACCTCGAGTCTTGGCTAAGAGTGTATCTGCAGCAGATGATTGCCCTCAAATTCACCGGTTAATCTGATTCCACGTCTTGGGCATGTATGTCCACCCCTCCTACATGCAGAGAGCATCCGTGCAGCACACATTCTACCCACGTAGATGAGGCCACACAGTGTTGGGGCATAGAGTGTATTTCTCACTGTGGCCAACCAAATGCTTGCAGGGAACCTGCAAGCAGGAACCAAGCACAAGAACACTCTCCTGTCCTGTGGTTTCTAACAACTGGTATTCAGAAGCATTGCTGCCTCTTAAGTGTGGAGGCGGAAAACAGCTGTCATGGCTTGCCATCAATAGCTTTCTCCTCCATGAACTTGTCTCCTGTGTGCAGAGAGCATCAGTGCACACAGAGTTACGTTACACTCTCCCTGTACCCACTCAGGTGAGGCCACCTGGTGTTAAGTATTCATTTATATGGGAGACTGTAAAGGGGTGCCATCCAGGTGGGTCTGCCTTTGGTGACACCTGCCACTGAGAGTTAGGCCTGCTGTAGATTGTGCAGGACTCCTATGAGCTGCAACAAGACAGCTGCCTTTCTCTTGCAGGCTCCACTGACGGCCACAGACACTGCGATATTGTCGGGAAACCTCTCAACGCAGAACGGGAATGGAGGCGGCTCTGTGAACTTGGCTCTGAGGCGTGTGACGTCTGCCAAAGGCTGGGGAGAGGTAAGAGGACTGCTTTCTCCCAGTTTTCACCCTGTTTCTTGCTGTGTTTTGAGCCTTCTGGGCTGCTACTGCACCTATTCCTTCCCTGTTGGTGAGAGGTCACTGATTTCCCTTTTTTTAGGGCACCCAGGGCCCCTTTTTTTTTTCACTCTCTCGAAGCTGGGCGATGTCACTGTGCTGGACTAGGCTACCATGTGGACTTGCACAGATAACTTCCTGCTGTGAGCACCGCCGTGTTCCAGGGGAGGAAGCACCACCTGCCTCCTCTCCCTGGCCATACAAAATTTCAAATATCTTTAATACAGTCAATGACCAACAAGCCTGGCCATACACTCCAGCGCCTATCCAGGCATCCAAGTAGCTGCCACAGAGGAAGCTTGTTAGAGGCAGCTTGTACCGGTGAAGGGCTGCGGGCAGCTCATGACACTGAGCTCTCTGACCAGCCCCAGAGCTTAACTGAGTCACGCTGATCTCACCTCTGTAGCTGTTGCTTCCTAACTCTTGTCCGTCTTCTTTTTGTGCAGATAGAGTTCGGAGCTGGAGACCTCCAGGGACCTTTGTTTGGCCTGAAGGTGTTTCGGAATCTTACACAAAGATGGTAAGACTTAGAAAGGGGCGGAGGACACCCTCCCAACACTAGAAACAACAGGACTATTTTGTGATGTTATTATTTTTATTTTATTTCATTTATATCCCACCCATCTGGCTGTTTTTCCCCAGCCACTTTGGGCAGCTTACAGCTTATATAAAAATACAACCAAACATCAAACCTTAAAAAACAGAATATGCAACCAATTATTCATCACTATCTCTATGTGTCTCTTGCATCTACAGGCAACCAGACAACATACACAGTGGCACTGATATTAACCACCCACAGTGCCATTCAGAGTCTGAAACCAGTAGGAAGCCAGTTTTCCATCTTATGGTTACCTTTTCTTTCAGGGCCCTGGTGTCTCTCTCAGAAAGTACATGGCAGGCTGAAATGTAAATAATGTAACCATGTCAAACCTATGGATTCAGAGATGTAGAATCGTTTGCTGTACAGTGGTACCTCGGGTTAAGAACTTAATTATTTCTGGAGGTCCATTCTTAACCTGAAACTGTTCTTAACCTGAAGCACCACTTTAGCTAATGGGGCCTCCCACTGCCGCTGCTGCGCGATTTCTGTTCTCATCCTGAAGCAAATTTCTTAACCCGAGGTACTATTTCTGGGTCAGCAGAGTCTGTAACCTGAATCGTCTGTAACCCGAGGTACCACTGTATTATGTTCTTCCTTATGAAAGAGGCTCATGGTGGAGCCAAGGTCCGTCTAGCATCTCCATATGAAAGTGCTTTTCAGCTGATGCCGCAAAGTATAGTCTTGAAACAGGAGCAGGTGCCTGCAAAGTGTCCCTGGCCTTCCAGTGAGACAAACAGCTGCCTCTTGTAGGCCCTACAGTTTGGAAAGGACAGGAAAGAGGATCAAGTGTCTCTCCCTCTTCTTTCATTCTCTCTTTCTCAAAAGGACAAGTCAATATTAGTAGGGAAACCTCCCCCTCCCCCCCGGATGCATGAACTCTCCCCAAGCACAAATTAAACTTGGGAGAGACAGCAGGGGTCACCATGTTGCCCCTTGTGTTGCTTGAGCCCCAGCCCCATTTCCCCTGCCAGGTGTAAGGGATCTACTCTGGCAACCCCTGGGAGTTAGTGCCAACTACCAAAGAGAGGGATCCCTGAATTTCTCGCCCACGTGTATTCCTCTCTATTTCTGTTCTGGCTGGATTTTCCTTGACCCTCCAGTTGTCATTTTGTTTGTTAGAGGTGAGAGAGGGGGAAATGCAAAAAGAAGGGAGTGTAGTATGGGAAAGAGAAAAGCTTACACAGGAAGTTTAAAATATTCAAAGTGTCTTGCAGGTTAGGACTAAACTTGGATCGATGGCTCTGCTCTGCCTCCACGGTTGGAGACGATAAATGCTTCTGAATGCCAGTTGCTGGAAACGGCAGGAGGGGAGAGTGTGCTTGCCCTTGAATCCTGCTTGTCCATCCTCATGAGCCTCTTCTTTACAGGGGTGCAATATCCCTCTGTGGCCAGAAGATGGCCTTTGCTTCTGCCTTAGCTCAGAACTTTCCAAAAGGAAATATTGGAAAAGTTGCCACTTTTGACAGCTTCCAGTTCAGTTCCTAGTGGGCAGCAAGGGCAGGGCCAGCTATCGCACTCATCCAAAGCTGCCCAGTGCTGTCATTATTGATAGGCAGCAGCTGTCTGGGGTCTTTGGCCTGGAGCTGCCAGTGTTATAAGAAAATACCTCTTAATTCCCTTATGGGGTATGGGAGTCCCTCGAGAGATCTCTATCGGTCAGAGAGAAAGCAGTGGCCAACCAGAGTATATTGAAAGGAAAGGCGGCTAGTAAGCCTGATCTTTATTAAAGGAAATAAACTGTTACAACAGGGTCCCCACTCACCACACGCAGGAGGGAGGAGAACCCTGAACAATGGTGCGCAAGCCCCTGTAAAGACTTTTCAAAGCCTTTTGAAAGCCCAAGACCACCCTCCTAAACATCATACATACATCACAGAAGGAGGCAGTCTCCAGCAGAAATGTGAGAGTGTTGCTTCATTCCTGTCTGCCAGGATACCTGATAATGTCTTACTTGATTGCATTTTCTGAGTAGCCTGGCCATTCCTTTGAGATGGTAAATACTTTAGTTCCTTTATCTCTTACAAATATTGAATCCTGAATTTCTTACAAATATAGTTTGCTCAGCCTAACGAATACTTTCCAGACTGTATTTTCAGGGAGGTGTAAGCCCCTACAATCCAAAGACAATTGGAAAGCTTTTCCCATTTCCTTCCTCCTTGCAGAGAAATATTTGAGGTCAATTTGGGAGAGTCAAAATGGCTTCTCCTGTATTATTTCAGACACATGGTTTATATACTTAAGTATGTGTGTTTGCCTTGTACATTTATGAACATTTATTCTATATTTGAGACCTTAGAATTCTTATAACGCCAGGGACTGGCCTGCAACACCTGTGCTCTGCCACAGACCAGTGGCCAGCTAATAACTGACTCCACGCATTTCCTAGATCTACAAGTGTCAGCAGAGATGACGGTACATGCCTGGGCTAGCAGAAGTAAGGGCATCGCAATAGTGAACTGCAACACGGGGGCCAGTAACTGCCGCTCATTACTGTTTAATTCCTGGCATCTGTTGTGTGGGCATGCAGCAGTTGGAATGGATAGGGCCCAGTCGCCCTGTGGGTTGACTCTGGCAGAGCCGACTGAGACCCTTGAGCTGGCCCCTGTGTCAACTTGTCCTTGGCATAACGTGCAGCTGACTCCATTCTTCAGGCCCAGCACATTTCCTAGAGAGCAGAGGTAGAGAGTGTGCTGTTGGCTGGCGTTTTGCCCCTGAAGAGAACAGGGCAGCTTGGTTTGGTGTGTGGGGATCTATGTACACATCAGAGCATGACGGAGCTTTGAGCAGCTTCCAGAATCCCAAGCTGATAATCCTCTTCTCCTTTCCCAACTCCCAAGAGATGTTGCTGGAGGAGGAGGAGGCGTGCATGTCCATCTGTAAGTCGGAGGCTCTAATTGAAGCTGGGATAACTTGTCTGCTGCACACCTCAAGCTCTCCTGGCCTTAAAAAGGGAATGGATGTGGCTGTAGCTAGGGAGCAGGGTGTAGCTGGGGAGAGAGGCTCCTCTTGAGCAGCAGTTGCCTAAACAGAAGAGGGGAAACCTTTCGGTTTCACTGAGAGGATTTTCCTTCTAAGCCTCCTCCTGCCATCCCCTTGTTCGCAGCTTCGTCACGACAAACTGTGCACTGCAGTTCTCCTCCCGAGGGATCCGCCCGGGCCTTACAACCGTCCTGGCAAGGAACCTGGACAAGAACACCATGGGCTACTTGCAGTGGCGCTGGGGCATTCAGTCGGCAATGAATACGAGCATCGTTCGGGACACCAAAACCAGCCACTTCACAATGGCGTTTCAGGTAGGGCGGCCCTCCATCCTTTGGCTCCAACTGTTCTTTGCAATGACTGTCTGCTCTTTGAGGGTGGGGGAGACCTGTTCTGGCAACTCAGGGAGTCTTTTGAGTTGAAGTGGAGCACTTTGAATTGATAAGTCACCTCTTTGGATCTGCTGACTGGCATGTGACTCTGGGGATTAAGAGGAGGATGAGGCTTCATCCACTCCTGAGGAATCTGTGTGGGCCACCCAACTGTTTATACCTGAGCCACACTCCACAGTGTGGTCTCTGAACATGGCCATGTATAGCTATTGTGAACAACCCTTACCTAAACCACAACTGCGTCTCCTGACAGTGAGTTGCATGAATGAATTAGGCATAGTATGGAGAAGTGGCTCCCTTTTGTCCGCCTGGGATCTACCGCCAGTAGGCAAGGGACAGGAAGTGTGTTGGCATATGTGGGTGAAAGCGAGGGAGACAGAAGTGAAGGAAGAGGGTTGGCTGACCTTCCTGTTTCTCTCATGCCACAGCTGGGCATCCCTCACTCCTTCATGATGGTCAGTTACCAGCACAAGTTTCAGGACGAGGATCAGACGCGAGTGAAAGGATCTCTCAAGTAAGTCCCAGCCCAGAGGTTTGCCCCTGGCAGGTATAACTAGCAGGCAGGAGGCAGCTTTTGGCATAGGGGTTTGTGCAAGGGAGGCAGCCTCTTGCAACGGTTGCTTTAAGGATGCATGGGCAAGAGGGTGGCATCCTTCTGCAGCTGCAGTGATCACCATCTGGAAACCAGATGTAGCAGGCATGCCAGGTGCTGCCTCAGTTCCTCTTCCTTTCTGGAGGGGAAGGGAGACCCATCAGGCAAGGGGGTGAATTGGCGAGGTATGCAGAAGATGAGACCCGGTGATCCTGAGAGGCAGAGCCTGTCCCTCTGCTTACTGTTCCCAAATACTTTTGTTTCAGAGCTGGTTTCTTTGGGACCATCGTGGAATATGGTGCGGAGCGGAAAATCTCCAGGCACAGCGTCCTTGGAGCCACTGTCAGTGTGGGTGTACCCCAGGGAGTCTCTCTGAAAATCAAGTGAGTTGGTAGCCTGAGTTCTGAGGCTGCTTTCCATAGACTGGTGCGCTCTGGGTGCGCTGGACAGCAGCAGTCATCAGACCAGGTTGGGGAAGGTTGCTCTAGGGAGTGCCTCCTCCTGCCTCTGGTCTTGCATTTTGCTGCTGGTACTTGCCGAAAGGCTTCATGGAAAGCCACTGGACTGAGCTGCATGTAAGGGTTGGCATGCTTGGGACCCCTTGCCAAGTCCCACTTCTCGGCACGATGCCCACTGTGAGCTCCTCAAGCCCCTGGGCCTTGCCCCTCCAAGGGACTAGTAGTTCAGAATGATCACACTATGTTTGTGTGTTGACCTGCACCCAGGCCATAGAGCCAGAGGAGGGCTCTAGGACTTCAAGATTTGCGGAAGTGCCAGGGAAGATCAGTTCTAATGCTTTATTAAAGAAAAGAAATAGACCTACAACGAGAAGCAGCCTGTCAGTTCCCCTTGCCCTTGCAGATGTGGGATGAACGCTACAGCAAGTAGTCTCCACAGCAAGGAGGTGGCTTGTCCGACGATGGACTGTCTGCACCCAGCCTAAAGCACATGCTTTATACACATTTACACACTAAGGCAGTTTACGTCAGCCAGCTGACCAGGGGTGCAGGTGGAAGGCACTCAGAACATCCCAGTTCCCACAGATAGGGGTACCATGAAAGCAGGCATTTGTAAACATATATGAGCTACAGCTACTTCCAGTGAATTGTAGGGTTATGTTGAGTACTCACATGGTGTCAGCATAGCTTCTGGAGCAAGTTCACCTTCGGGGCAACACAGTATGTCTAACAACCAGATACCGTATTTTTCGCTCTATAACACGCAGATTTTTTCTCCTAAAAAGGAAGGGGAAATGTCTGTGCGTGTTATGGAGCGAATGTGTGGTCCCTGGAGCCGAAAAATGAGGCAAAAATCAAACCGCGCTTCAGGGAGAAGGGAAGCCTGAAGAGAGGAAGTGGCAGCTTTCCTGCATTCTGCCTCAGGGTCTTACTGCCCGCCCTCTCTGTTTCGTTACTGTGTTTGCTCAAACGGAACAAAGAGCAGGGGAAGCCCCTCCCCTCCAGGCAAGAAGAGAGGAAAGCAGAGCGTCCGTCCTTCTATCCTCTCCCTGCTCCGGAGGAACAATGTTTGTGAAGGGAAGAGAGATTACAGGTTCGGCTTAAAATTCTGATTTGACTTCCTGCTTTTTGTTTTTGGAGACACACAGCATTCAAATATGCTTTCTTCCATTTAAAGAGGGAGAGAGAGAGAGAGAGAGCACACGCTGGCTGGCTTGTGTGGGTGGGTGGGGGGAAACTTTTGCCTTCCTTTCCTCACGTTATAGCCCTCTCCTGCATTCTTAGCCTTCTGTGTTTTTCCTTCCCTCCCCACTTAAAATGTGGTTACAAAGCATGGATCCACATGGATCCTCAGGATCTTTGCATTGGGTCAGCCAAAATTCACCATCAGAGCACATAGCATGTCCATGGCTACAGCCTGTCCCCCCCCAAAAAAAAAATCACGCACCCACTGTTGCCTGGGGCTGCAATGGTGCAAAAACATGGTTAAAAAGTATGGGTCCACGTGGATCCTCAGGATCTTTGCATTGGGTCAGCCAAAATTCACCATCAGAGCACATAGCATGTCCATGGCTACAGCCTGCCCCCCCAAAAAAATCACGCACCCACTGTTGCCTGGGGCTGCAATGGTGCAAAAACGTGGTTACAAAGCATGGATCCACAGGGATTCTCAGGATTTTTGCATTGGGTCACCCCAAATTCACCATCAGATCACATGTCTGTGGCCACAGCATGAAGCACAAAAATGATACGTCCACTGTTTCGTTTAGAATATTTTTTCCCTTGTTTTCCTCCTCTAAAAACGATGTGCGTGTTATGGTCAGGTGCGTGTTATAGAGCGAAAAATACGGTACCTGTTAAAGCTGTGTCTGCTGGAGACACTGATCACAACATGTGCCGCTGTCATTCTGGCTGGCATGTTTCAGTTTTGCCAGCAGAGGGCTCCAGAACACAGCAGAACGGCCTGGGAAAAGTGGGAAGATCAGTGATCAGACTTCAGAGCCTGTCTCTCGCTCTCTTCCCGCCCCGTGCTAAAAGAGCTCAGCAGCCTTGAGTAATGAAATATGGAGGAGGGATTGCCTTAAATTTGTGTGCCTGGGCAGACATGTGTCATCTAGCTGGGCAGGTTTGGGGCCCTCCTCTTACTGCTCTAGAGTTCTGGCTGTGGGCCTCCCGCCACTCAAGCCATCCCTTGCCACACCAGGATCACCAGAGTCCCATTGCAACCTGGCAGCAGATGATTGAGCAGGACAAGGAACCAGAGAGTCGAGCACGCTCTCTCTCTCCCTCCCCTGGCCCCTTGCGTATTGACTCCTGCAGGTTCTCTGTGCCTGCCTTGCCAGCTAACTGCTCTTCTTTCCCCCGCATCTCAGGCTGAACCGAGCCAGCCAGACCTACTTCTTCCCCATCCACTTGACGGACCAGCTGCTGCCCAGCGCGGTCTTCTACGCCACAGCGGGGCCCCTCGTCATCTACTTCGCCATGCACAGGCTCATCATCAGGCCTTACCTGAGGGCGCAGAAGGAGAAGTGAGTGCCCCGAAAGCATTCCCAGCATGCACTGGGGGAGGATAGAGGTGGGACTGACCTGCAGGGCACAGCACAGCAAAGGCAGCTGGTGATGGAGGAGAGGGCTGCCCAGTGTGTACATCAGAGGCAGTATATCCCTGGAAACAAGCTGCCGGGGGTGGGGCAGCAAGCGAGGTTTGTAGCATTACAGGCCTTCTAGCGGTCCTTCTGGAAGTTTCTGGCCGCCCACTGTGGGGGAAGCAGGGGTGGTGGTTTGGCAGACGGTGGGGGGAACACCCTCCTGTTGGCTTTTTGCAGTATAGTAACGCTGCAGAGAGCTTGCTGGGGAGATCATGCATTAAAAAGAAAGGACTCAAAAAGTACTTAAAGGTTTTAATAAGAAAAACAAAAACTCCATTTACACTAAATACATCAACAAACCAGACCCAACCACCAACCCATCCCCCAGGGTAATGGGAGAGCTAGGTGCTGCTCCTTATATACTACACCCAGATGCTGACACACCTTAATCAAATACAACTCAGCAGCACCTGCTATGTTTCACAGCTGTAAAGCTGGGTCTCGTTAGTTTGCTCTGGCCCTTACTCCGGCCCCTTAAAGACACACACATCGAGTGGAACAATGATGAACCTTTACATTTAAAGAAACCATTCAACACCTCCTGCCCTTTTCCACAGAGGGTGGAGGGATTTTTGGAGCGAGAAGAAGGAACCAGACTCTGGGCTGCAAAGGGAGTATTTCTGTGACTTGCATAGAAAACCGTCCAGAGAATACCTTCCTGCTCTCGCCAATTAACATGAGATGCAATCCATCATCATTGGGAAGCCCTCCTGCTTTGGGGGCCCTTGATACAGTGGTACCTCTGATTACATACGCTTCAGGTTACACACTCCGCTAACCCAGAAATAGTGCTTCAGGTTAAGAACTTTGCTTCAGGATAAGAACAGAAGTCGGGCTCCGACGGCGCAGCCGCAGCATAAGGCCCCATTAGCTAAAGTGGTGCTTCAGGTTAAGAACAGTTTCAGGTTAAGAATGGACCTCCGGAACGAATTAAGTACTTAACCCGAAGTATCACTGTACTTGCAAGACCAGCAGAGAAGTAAGCAGCGTTCCTGTCTAGCTCCTGCTCGTTTCACTGGCCTTGACTTGCATGAGTCAGGTTGTTCTGTCTCTCTGCCATCCTTAATGCACTAGCTGGCCCAGCCTTCGTGCGGCATGGCTGCTTCTCTCAGGGAATTGGTTGGGGGAAAGTGGGAAGGGAGGCAGGTGCCCAGACTACAATGAAACCCTCTTCCTTCCTCTCCCCTGTCTGAACGCTAGAGAATTGGAGAAGCAGCGGGAGAGCACGGCCAGCGACACTTTCCAGAAGAAACAGGAAGCAGAAGCCGCAGTGAGTCTCAAGTCTTGTTTCCTTCCCCGTTCCTGGATAATTTAGGGTTCTCTGCGCACTTCCTCCTTGGAATAATTGATCTGGGCTTCATCTCAAGGGCTTTTCTTCCCTTCAAAAAATCACTCTGACAACTGAAAATACAGTGTGGGTGGGTGTTTGAGGAGGTCTGGTGAGTTGCTGCTTCCTAACTCACCCTTGTGAGTTTTGCGTAGCCCTCTCACAAATTTTCACTGTTGCTCTTAGCTGTCTTCATTTTTGAAAGCGTTGGGTTTATTTTGTTTTTAATCGGGTTTTTATGTAACTGAGTCTGTTTTAATTGCCTTTACTGGAGAGAGAGAGAGAGCATGTGTGTGTTTTCAAAAACAGAACACGTGCAAGAGTGTGACTGTAGCCAGTTTTGGGGGCCAGGGCCATGTCTTTCATAGATCATATGCTTTACATGTCCCAGGTTTAGTACCTGACATCAGTTCATTTGTCATTTGCCTCCTTCACCTGGTATGTGCGCTTCCAAGTGATGTCTTATGAGATGCACAGTACTGGGCTAGATGCTTCCATCTTGGTCTCATTCAGCGTCTAAGGTTCTCACTTATTTCAGATATTCTGACCCTGCCTCTTGATGACAAGCATCCACAGGGCCACTAGTAAATCTAGCCCTTGCTAATGTATTTCTTGTTACAACAAATCTTCATTATCGAGGCTGAAAGAGAGAGAGACTTTGCCTGGTCACCTCCGGGCAGTGCCAGCATCCAGACAGGAGTGCAGGGAGAATTAATCCAAATGCCTCTGGGCAGGCTGCAGAGTGTGTATCCCTCCTGGCTGAGTTACAATGACAGGCTCCAATTGCATGTGGTAAGGAGGCCTTCCAGATCAGAGGCAGGCGAGAGAACCTGGCACCACTTTTTGGAGAACACCTCGTCCTGCAACCCTGGAGAAATTGCGAGTGTGACGCAATTCCAGACACAAGTGCAGAAATTCACCTCTCTCTGTGAAATATGTTTCTAGTGCTTGCAAAGTTATGCTTGGGAGCATGTAGGCAGCACAACCTCTGCAGCTGCTGAGCAAGCCTTGCTCTTGCTGACATCCTATTCCTCCTCGTGCCCCTTGTAGCATAGTGTGTTGAAGGAGAACACCCCCCCCCCCACCAAGCCTTGGCCCTTCCCTCCGGTCTTGCTTTTATGAGGTTCCCAGAGGAGTTGGGTCTTGCGCTTGATTGTCCTACTTCTGCAGCTCCCACTTTGCCTCTCTGCCTCTGAGCAACACATTCTAGGGGCTCCCCTTTCAGGTGTTCTCACACACAAAACCAACCCCAAAATGCCCAAAGATCCGCCATCCCTGTTGCTTTCCACGAGTTGGAGGGCAACCTTCTGCAGCCTCCTGTGATGGAAGAGACAGAGCTTAGACCATTCCTGGCTCACATGTTGGTTTTACACAAGTGCAGTCCCTATAAAGGCCTCCTCCTCCTCCTCCTTTTTCCCTTTAAGAATATTTGCAAACACAATCAATAAGCCTTCTTCTTTTGATGCCGAATCCTGGTCTGTCCCCTTGCTTAGGTGCGGCTGATGCAGGAATCTGTCCGGAGAATTATTGAGACCGAAGAAGCCAGGATGGGTAAGGAGTGCTGATTTCCCTTTTCTTCCACCCAAGTCTGCCCTGCAGGCATTTGAGGCAGTTGCACACTTCTGTTTGGGTTCGTAAATGCTACTGTGTTGCTTACTGCTCTTATTGGAACAGGAAACACTAAGTGGAAAGAGGTTGTGTCCCAGAACGTTTGCTTTAATGATCCTGGAATGCCGAATTGGTTCTAGTTTATCTGCAAGGGCATATCCATCCCATATGGGTGGCGGGTAGGGCCAGAATGTCTGAATCCCTGGAGAGCCTATTCCCATTGGCATGGATGAAGCTGAGCTTGAGCTTGCTCAGTGTAAGGCACCTCCTATTATTGTACTGTGCTAGCTCAGGGTTTGGTACTAGTTGCAGAAATCAGCAACCCAAGAACCTCAGTAGTTATTTTAAAAATAAATCAAGGTCCTAGCCTCTAAGGTGGAAGAATATATGGAATCTCAAAAGGGGAGCCTCTATCCCGGTGGAGGGATTTGTGTGCTCATCTGTTTTGATTTTATGTAGTGAGAGGCCTGGGCAGACCTCTCTTTTTCTCTCTCTCTCTACTTGCCTGGAGGGAGGGGGGCGCTCCCCTGTTTCCTGAAAGTGTCCTCTGAGCCAACAGCTTCTTCTCGTTAACAATGCAGGCCTGATAGTGGTGAATGCCTGGTATGGGAAATTCGTCAATGACCAGAGCAGAAGGAACGAGAAGGTGAAGGTTATAGACGTGACTGTGCCCTTGCAGTGCCTGGTGAAAGACTCCAAGCTCATCCTTACAGAAGCATCCAAGGTAAGGAGGAGGCCAGTGTGCAGGGAGGTGGGGAAGCAGATTAGCCCACACAACTCACCTGTTCGATTTCTGAGGGTGCCTTGGGGTGGCTGTCAGCCCAAACCGTGCGATCACGAGGTGAGATTTGTAAACCTTTGGTTGGACTTCCAGTAGGGTACAGAAGCCAAACTTCACAATGGTTCTGTGGTGTGTGTGCGCGCGCACAAGTTCACTAGCCCTTACACACTGTGCATACTTCTGCACAACCACCATCATCGCTTCCTTTTTTGTAATTACATTTTTATTGGAATTTTTAACATAAAGGGGTTAAAAACAGCACCAAACACAGCAAATACCAAGTAGAGGAAGAACTGCCAACTAAGCTGCATCAAAAGAATCAACTGAACTCAAGGAATTAGATGATTAGGTGATTAGATGGCGGTAAAATTGATCTATTGTTAAGGTTTCGAGAAGAGATAAACTGGCACCAGACTGCTGCAAAGTTGCCTTCATGTGTTTCTCCCCGGCCCTCTTGCATTCCTGAGTCAATTTATCATTCAAAGCTGGGGGCCATATCCGAGCGTTAAACTTTTCCATCCAGAGTTTTCCAATGGCAGGAGGTTTCAGGATGGGCCCAACCAGTCACTTAATGATTAGCTCTCTCTAACCGCCCTTCTCCTTGACTCAGCGTGTGACTATTCCTCTCTTGCAGGCTGGCCTGCCTGGGTTCTACGACCCTTGTGTCGGGGAAGATAAGAGCCTGAAAGTCCTCTACCAGTTCCGAGGAGTCCTGCATCAAGTGATGTCTGGCGACAACGAGGCCCTTCGGATACCAAAGCAGTGTAAGTAGCAAAGCCCTGGTCTGCTGCTTCCGCTTCCAGCCCCTCTACAGGCCTGGTAAAGGCATCCGTTGCCCTTCCACTGAGGAGCTGCCACATGGGCAGGGGATGAGAAGGTTGCATTTGCAAGGACTCATGAGGCCAGGGGGATGATGACGACACACACCTCTCCAAATTTCACTCCTGCCTCCTTTGTCTTCATGTTCTTTCAGCCCGCTGACAGAGGCTGTGAGTTTGAGAAGGTTGTGGCCACAGCACACTCTGTTGCATGGAGCCAAGGCATGAATCTCAAGACTTTCCTCCAGCAATTTAAGCATGACTATGAGGACGCACAGAGAACCCCTTAAACCTGACTTCATTGTCAAATGACCCACCTCTTGTACCTTGGTCTTTGACACTGGAGATATTCCTGGGACTGTTTTTAAAAACTGAAATTGTTGTAACTCACCATGGGGCCTGCTGGTGGAGGACAAGTAATAGCTAGTGTAACAAATTAAAGTTAATAATAATTTAAAGTTGATAAAATCAACAAAGTAGAGAGGACGCTTCCAATCCCCAAGGTGGCAGAAATATTGCACATCTTCAGGATGAGGCCTATCCTGAGTGCCCAGAGATGACCGGCCAACTCCATGCAGTGTGACTCCTGCTGGTTTGAGGAGCAGCTTCTGGCTCCTAAAGGAATGGCAGCATTTCCCTGCCCTGCCCCTCTGGAGGATGCTTCATGCCCCTGTGTACACGGCTGCAGCAGGGCAGGGTAAACCCAGATTTTCAGAATCCCCAACTTTGCAGCTATGATAGCTTAGAGCCATGGCCCACAAAATTGATTTTCGTGTCAGGATTTGGTTTGGGGGCCTCTCTGCCAGTTTCCCCCATGGATGGTGGCATGCTGCGTAGGGCTGGAGGCAGGCTGCTTCCTGCTCTCCTTTGCCATTTTGCAGGAGGTGGGAGGAGCACAATGTGGGTCTCCTGGGGGTGAACCCACTGTTGCCCACTGCTTATTAAAAAAAAGTGCCTTTACACTTCCCTCAGTGGTGGCTCTTTTGCAAGTTTGCCTTGACCTCAGCCTCTATAAAACAGTCTCACCTCTCCCCTTTTTTTTGCTACCCCCACAGCTCACCGGATTGATGCAGACAGCTAATCTGGTGGGGAAGAGGGCAGGTGCTGAGTTCTGTGCCCAGGAGCCAGCGGATATGGCACCATCTTTCCTCCCTGGATTTGATGACGTCTTCAGACGAGTGGGGATGCGACTTATTTCCTGATCGGCGCGGAAGAAGGTGGTTTGACACCCAACGTAACATTGTGGGACAAAATGAGAGGAATCTGCTCTAACGAGACAGTGGCACCCAGACCCTGCAGCTGGGGGCTGTTGCTTGACTGGCACAGCTGACGATGGCCAGCATTTCCAGCCTGCCCCTGTCAACGCAAGGGGGCGGGCTGCAGACTAGGAGCCCCCCTTTCCCCTGCAGCAACCAGTGTCCTCTTCAGCGGGGGGAGCCTTGGGGCAGGTGGGCAATGGGGGGCGGGGCGGGTGAGGTGTCGATTTTATTCTTGCAGGAAGTGGAGGGGGTGCGGGCTACTTCAGGTGAAGGAGTGGCCTCCTCCTCGCAGACCCTTGCGGCTGTTTGGCAATGCAAAGAACACGGTGCTCATATCCACGTTCCGAAATCAAAATGCACTTTGGGAAATTTGTAAGCCTTTCTTTTAACACGTTTGAATCTTCCTGTCCATCATCATCTCTCTCTCTCTCTAGCAGCTGATATAATATGATACACTAAGAGGAACTGTTTCCCTGTCAGCTTGTCTTTGTTCCAAGCGCAGCAAGAAGCTGGCCCGGAAAAGGAGTAAAAGTCGCCATAAGCATTTTGATGTACACAAAAGGCGTTGTGCGGATGGAGGCAGGGTGGGGAGATAGGAGTGGGAGGGCCAAGTGAGTGCCAAATCAGAGGCAATAGCATTCTCGATGGAAGATTTCTCCCACCGCAGACCAGGGGTGCTCTTGTGCTGCAAGAAAACAACAGAGAGGTTGCAGGAGTCCAATTTTTAGCCCTCTGTCCCTGGTGGCAGTGTAGAGCTCCTTTTACAAACACAAAGAGAGGAGGCTGGAGTTGCCTCTCTGTTAGTCCTTGGAACACCTTCCTTGATGACATTTATATAGGATCCCTGGGGGTGTTGAATGCCAAAGCAAGCTTTCCGTCGTAACTGCTGGTTCCTGAAACACACACAGTGTGGTATCCCCTGCGCCACTTTATTCGTTTGTATAACTGGGTTCACCCCACTCATTTGGATCCAGATCATATCCGCCCCCAATCTGTCCCCACCTCAGCTCTTACCCTAAGTGAAATGATAACTGATTCCATGAAGCCTGTTACATCCCTCCTGCCCCCTTTACCTCTTGAAATTAGGTGTTGCTGCGCCTCAGTTGTTTAGTTGGACAAATATTTCTCTCTCGCATCTTCTATTGAACCAAGTTCTGATCTAGTAATATCCATCTCCTTGGTTAATCCTTGGTACCTTCAAGTAAATATCCATATTCATGTTGACACCCCTACCCGATTGCCCCATTCATATTTCCACATGCCAGTTATCCCAACTTCCTTCAGAGCTGATGGAATGAGAAATACACTGTATGGTCATAGTATTTATTCCTGGATCGCAGTGAGTTCTGGTTTCAGAAATCTGTGACCTGGCCTCTTCAAGAACCAGAATCGGGCTAGAATTAACACTGGTAATTAACACTGACAATAACCACTTGAACCTTCTGCTTTTTGAACCCAGCTCAGCCCGAGCACCCCTCCGCTTCAATCCTTCCCCGCTTTCCAAAGCCCCTGCCTCGTGTGACTGGAAATTTTGCAAAATGCATGAGCCGCTGATGAGGACAGAGCCTCTGGTTTCTCCTGTAACAAATAAGGACAATAAAAGAGACCCATTTTCTCTGGACTGTTGGCTACTTAAAGCAGGTGCATAGAAGCCTCCCAACGGGCAAGAAGGCAAAAGATACAGCCAGACATGCTTGCTCTGATCCTTCAGGGAGGCTAAATGTAGTGCCTTCTGGTGACTTAATCGGTCATTCTTTCTTGCAACAGACTTTGTACAAGGGATCAATCTTCCCTAACCTTTTACTTTCCAGCTGCTGCTAGGTTCTCAGCTCCCATCAGCCAGCATGGCAAGGGGTAAGGGATGATGGGAGTTGGAGTCCAACAGCAGCTAGAGGGCACTATCAGGGTGATGGAGCCATGGTTGGTGTATGGAAATGTGTGCATTTTCTATTTCCTCTGCTCCTTCCGCTCCCATAGACTAGAGGGGAAGTGGCTGTAAGAGCCACCCAGGTGCTTGATGCTCTTCTCATTCGTGTTCCAGGTGCTCATAGCTCTTAGCTGGCATACCAGTGCTCTCCCCCTCTTTAATTCAGCTGAATTTGGTGACAAGCTTAACTTAATAGCTATTGGCATTCATGGTCATACCCATAAATTGAGCCTGTTACCTAAGGGAATCCTTTAGTCATGTGCCCCCATCCCATCAGCCTCAAGAAAGATGGCAGCTGTGGGGGATGTTGCCCTCTGGCTTGGGGATGAACCCTCTCTTACCTAACTGCGATGGGTCTCTGCCCGCCCCGCCCCGGCCCCTTACTGCCAATCCCCCTTTTTGGAGGTTTCTGAGCCTGCAAGGTGAGTTCTTACCTCAAGAGTGGCTTCGCTACAAATAATGCTTTTAAGAAACTCAAGATTGGGGACTTCCAGCATTCTGTAGATGCAAAGCAGTTTCACTTTGCCCATATTCTCTTAGCTTCTCAACAACCCTCTCTGGCGGGACAATATTATCATACTTTATATGGGTGAGAGGGAGTGTGTATTAGGGAAAAACCAAAACAATAGGGACTTGTCTCAGGCCACTAGAAGTTCTGAGGCTGAAGTGTGATCTGAGTGAAGACTACCATCCTCTTCCCCAACAGCTCTGCCTGTAGTCACATTAAAATCAAGCAGAAATATTAACAATGTTTGGAATGAAGGGGTGGGGTGGGACCTGATTCCTACTGGCTGTTCTTGGCACTGACCAAACATACCTCCCCAAACCTACAAAGCTGCATGCTGTCATCGGACAGTTGGTGCACCTTGATCAGCCATGGCTGTGACTTTGGCTGACTGGTCGTTTTGTAACCGCAGATGAAGCCCCAAAGTTGAGGCCTTAAGCACTAAAATGAGATCCTGGTTACAGGATTATACCAAGGGGGGCATCTTGTCCAGGAGCCCATTTGCCAACAAGGTGTTCATGATCCCCAGACATTCCTGATCCCCTGCATTCAAAGCTCTCTGCTGGTTTGAGCATTGTAGTGGAAAACTGGGTGGGCTAAATGAATTGAAATTCAATGGTGTTGACACAGAATTGGTCCTCCAGACTCAGAAAACAAGAAGCAACCATGTGCCCAGTTAGAACCTTGGTCCAGCTTGCTCAGTATTGTCTGCACCCAGCCCTACCTGAGATGCCAGGGATTGAACTGAGGACTTTCTACATGCAAAGCAAGCACTCTACCACTGAACTACCACCCATCCCCAGTAAAGGGAAGTGCATTTTTCGCATTTATTACACAAGTCATGCCCAAAGGATGCTATCTATGTTCAAGCTGCCACCACCACCCCATCACCTCCCAGCTCCTTCTCCCAGTGCTTTGCAGTGATTTTGCCTCCACTCTTACTGAGCAGCGAAACGGGTCACCCATGCACCATTTAAAGATTTTACTTCTTTTCTAGAAAGACAGACAAGGAGCCTCATCCGATAATACAAATAATTTTAATTTAAAAAAATAAAGCTCTCAAATTGAGATTGCACAAAGATGAATTCACAGGCATGCAAGATGTTTATTCTTCTGCTGAAAAATCCAATTAACTGGGCTTGCCAGACACCACCTGATTGCAGAATGGTTGAAACTGGGTCTTAGAGCTCAATGCCAAAATACAAGTGAAAACTCTTGCTCAACAGGAAACTTCTTCCTCGGCTGTTTCCTCCACCACAAGATGTCCTACACTGATTTGTCTTGCTCTGCAAACTTTTTTTATATATATAAAAACCCCAATATGGTAGCTGAGGCTGCCAAGTGATCACAGCATCAGCCTGGGGCATTCTGTGGAAGAACTGTCTTTGGCAAATGAGGGAGCCTGAGGGAAAGCAGACCCTGCTGTGTAGAGGAATCAAGTTCTTCATACTTGCTTCTGATAAATGGACAAAGTTTTGCGGTCATGGCAGAAGAATGCAGTATGGGAACCCTACCAAACCAATTGGGTAAATGACTTAAGGGGTTTCAATCCCCCATCCATTACCACTTGTAACACAAGTCCACCATATGAGAACCTGGGTCTCGCACATTAGGTGCCCAAAGGAATACTTGTCCACGCTGAGACTCAGGCAAGACGGCTGTCTGTCTTGGTGCACTGCTCACTCCACCGAGCCTGCTGCTCTTCTTTCCCCACAAAAACTACATTTACTTGCTGTCGACAGCTCAGAGCGATGCAAAGGGAGAATCCACTTGAGGATTCACATCTGTGCAATAAGCCAATTTGGTCCCTGCAAAGGAGGCATCAGCTCTCTGGTGGCAGGAATCCACTGGGCTTGTTAAACCTGAGATCTCTGCGCCCATTTCCCAGCTTGCAAGACTCTTCTGTGCTGAATGCATAGAAGCATCCCCAGGTGCCAAGTCTTACCACCCCCATCAGCTCAGAAGAAGCGTTTCACATGCTTCCCACTTTACAAACACAGAGCCAGCCAATGTGAAGGGAAGCCCATCCTGGACCTGAGAGAAGGAGGGGCCCGTCAGAGTAGGAATTGGGCCCATCCTTCAAAGGGAGAGAAATGGCTGCCCTCCACTGACGGTGGCTTTTAAAGAAGCAGCCACGGGCTGTCTCACTTTGAGGCGACCTCGGATTGGCTCTCCACTGGATGGGGAAGGCGACCCTTTTTCACACAACCCTTAAGAGAAATCCTGGACCTGCTGCTGCTGCTGCGCTATGGAGGTGCAACAGCTGCTGGCATCTCCAGCTGTCAAACTGCTGCATCCTCTTCCCTGATGGTGGAGTCACTCAGCACCCATCAGGCAGTTCGTCCTGCCACACTTTCACACCTGGGACAACAGAAAGAAAGGAAAGTGAGGTGCACACCAGGCAGCCTCCCCACTTCCTCTTATCATCCTAATGATGCCCTTTTTCCTCGACTTGCTTTGGGGCACGGAATCGGGTCCTTCTCCAGTGGCGATTTAGGCCCTTGAGGGTGCCTCGAGACGCTTCCCTTCATCGCAGAGAGGATGTTCCCTGCTTGTGGCTGGGTTTGTCCTCCACCAACCAGAGTCTCATGTTTCACATGACAAGTCTGCTTGTGTCAAACGCGCTAGGGAAAAAAATCCCACCCTGCTAATCCAGGAAGTGTCGACGCGACCCCATCCGGGAGCGGCTGGAGCGGCGGATGTCGAACTTGGAGTCCCGACACTTCTGGCAGACGTAGATCTCTGGGACGTTGGACTTGCGGATCTTTGCGCAGGAGAGGTGGATCCAGGTGTGGCATTCGTTGCACTCGATCATGGGGCGCCCGGCAAAGGGTTTCATGCAGAAACAGGTCACAAGGTCCCAGGAATCATCATCTGTGCGGCAGGGAGGAAGAGAGAGAAACAAGTTCCAGGTAAGAGACCCTCGTCAGATACACCACCAGTCCTCAAATACAACCGCATTCATCTACCTGGGAAGCCTGTTTGTAGGTGGATGCTCCCTCCAAGGAGCAGTCTTTGTCTTTTTGTCAGCCCAACATTCTTGCAGCCAGTGACACAGAAAAGGGCTTGGCTACTCTTTTGTAGTTCTCCAGCTGCTCTGGACTACAACTCCCATCATCCCTTGCTGCTGCTTTGATGATGGAGGCCAGCAATAACTGCAGGGCCCCCAAAGGCTTCCCAAGGAGTTCATCTGTTGTGGCAAGAGAATTCATTGCCTTCCAATTGGTCACACCACAATAACGATTTCAAAATACTGGTTTGGTTTTTTTAATAGTGGTGAGAGTTCTGCCAATAATGGACTGTTAATACACTGACATATATATATATATATATATATATATATATATATATATATATTAGGATATATATTCTTATTTAAAATTATACCCCTACTTTCCCCTTCCACAAGGGTGTTGCTCTTGTGGTTTTACAAATATGAAGCTGGAAGTGAGCCAGCCATTAAAAACTCAAATGATTGAAGTAGTTAAAAGGCAATATTTGCAATCAGGTCGAAAGAGCAAGAGAATCAAAAAACTCATTTAAAAAGTTTTCAATTGCTAGTAGAACACAAATCAAGAGGGGAACAGGGCAAAGCGTTCCACGTAAAGGGAGCCACCACCAAGAAAGCTCTCCCATGTGGTGCCACCAGGATTGCAGTCAATAGCCTGGTGCCCTTCAGATGTTTTCTGCAAGTTTTGGCTGGAGCTCTCAGCACATGCCATCCAGCCTTCAAGGCTCCCCTGCTTTTAACCTTCCGCCTGATGCAGAAAGACAGTGCTTTGTTTGAGAGCCTCTCTGCTCCATACCTGAATCCACCATGATGTCCTCATCATCTGCACTGCCGTCCTCGTCGCGGAACACCACCTGCTTCCCCTGCCGGATGATGGTGCGCTTGCCCACCGTCTGAACCAGGCGCGGAGCCTCTGGTGGGGCCGCTGGCGGGCACGAGGCACTGGAGAGCGAGTCCGAGTCCCATGCCGAGCAGCGGCCTGTGGAGGAGTGGGCATCGCCTTCGGAAGAGGGGCTCATGGGCGCCTGCGCGTAGGACTCCTCCCCTCCCAGCACCTCCCTCCGCTTCAGCTTCCTCTTCCTCCTGAGCCCCATTTTCTTCCTGCCCAGCAGGAAGCCCTGTGGCTCTGCCCACTGGTAGAGGGAGGTGTAAGCTTTCCGATGTGTCAGCTGGCTGAAGCTCTTCTGTGCTTTCCCGGACAAGGAGAGGGCAGAGGGGAGCCTCGCTTCACCCACATCCCCACTGTCGCTGTCGATGGTGCCCCCGGTGCTGTTGGGGGGGCTGGGGGCGCTCCGCACAGAAGGGTCCTGCAGAAAGAGGAATCAGTTTCACAGAGGCTGCATGCCTTCTAAGTGGAAGCTGCAACTGGGCCCAGCACCCAAACAATTGTTTTAAATTGCACCTGTACCATTTCACAAAACTGCAAAGTTGGAAGGGACCCCCCCAAGGGCCATCTAGTCCAGCCCCCTGCAATGCAGGAATCTCCACTCTTTTGCCTGCATTTTGACACTACAGCTGGTCCGTTTGGACATTCAGGGTGGACAGAACAGAAGGGCTGTAGGTCAGCCTTTCCCACTTCCCTATCAGTGCAGGTGTAGCCAACATGGGGCTATCCAGGGGTTTCGGACCACAACTCCCATCAGTACAGCTACATGATGGCCCATGGGGGCTGGTGGGAATTGTAGTCCAAAATGCCTGGAGGGCACCAGGTTGGCAAAGGCTGCCAATCTGCATAGCAACAAAAAAGCACTTCCTGACATTTCATCCCACAAACGCATCCTAATCCCCAGGCAGCATTTCAAAGGCATTTTGCACACACACACACAAAATTAGCTTTCCCTAGCTCACTGCTTTCCTCCCCCGATCGTCGCCCTCCGGAGACGATTCTCCCCTACCCTCCCCCCAATGAACCGGAGTCTGCCAGGGCCCCGAAACCCAGAAAGCCTTTGGGGGAGAGAACACCCACTATTGCACAGCAGCGTAGCCGCATCTTGGGAAGCAGAGCCCGCCCCTCCCCTCCCCCCCCGCCCCGATTATCCAGCTGCACCGAAGGCAGCCTCCACCTCGCCGTCCATACCTCTTGCGGGTAGGGGATGTACCCCGCGTAGGCCAAGACGAATGTGCAAAACTTGTTGAAGTCCTCCACCGTGCGGCATCGTTTGGATCCGGGAGAAAAAACCTGCAAGGAGGGAGGAAGAGGCGGGCGTAACCACCAGGGGCGTCAGCCACGGACTCGAAGAGGGCAGGGCCAGCGAGGTGCCACTCGGAGAGCGAAAAAGCGGGGGGGGGGGGCGTTGAGAAAAACTTTGCTAAAGGGAGGGGTCACTGGTTGAGGAGCTGCAGGGGAGGGGACCCCCACTTTTGCAAGCACCCCTTTAAAGCGCCGCGCCACATTGCAGACTTTTGCCCATTCCCCACCCCCTGCCATCACAATAAGTGGGCAATGCCCGGTGGAGGGGGGGCGGGGAGGTTTCTTCTGGAGGGGAGCCTGCTTCTTTGTTGGGATTAGGAGTGAGGGTCAGGCATGGGGAGGGGGCAACCGGCTGCCCAGCAAGCCGGATCCCAACCGGCCCTGGGCGGCGGGGGCAATCACACCCCAGGGTGCTGATGAAGGACCAGAGAAGGATCGCACCCTTAAAAGAAGGGAGGGGAGAACAGTGGCCGAGGAAGGCTTGAAAAGGTGTGCTGGAGGAGGGGGGGGCTGAGATTTAAATGGAGAAAAAAGAAGCTCCGGACACCCCCTCAACACTGCCACGCCTTCCCCCTCTCCCACCCACGTACATCCAACCTCAAGCGAGAGACCCAGTTCTGCGCGGAGGGGGGACGGTGGATGGGGGTGTCCTGAACTGGGGCTGGGGGCGGGTAGAAGGCTTGGAGAAGGATGAAGAGAAAGCGGGGGTGGGGACGAAACTGAGATAGGGGGGAGATAGGAGAAAGTGGGGCTTCTGGGGGGTATATATGCGGTAGGGGGGGTTGGGAGGGGGCGGGACTCCTTGTACCCCATCACTGGGGGGGAGGGCAAGGGGGCTCTTCTCACCTCGGGGGGTGGCGGGGAAGCGCAGGAGTCCGAATCCATGGCTGGCAGGCTGGGTGGGATCAGAGGACCGAGCGAGGAGGAGGAGGCGGCAAGCCAACAGCGGCGGCGGCGGCGCCTCCCGGGACCGGCAACGGGGGAGGGAGCCGAAGCCCCGCCCCGCCCGCCCCAGTGGGGAGGAGCCTCCTTGTCTGGCGGTAGCACTGCGCCTGCGCCGCTCGCATGGCAAGCCGGGAATCGTAGTCCTTGCGCTCCACGGAGAGATCACCCAGTGGAGAGCAAGGAGGCGGAGAAGAAGGGGGAGGACGGGCAGACGCGCGTCAGTCCCTTGGCTCGCTTCTGCCTTGTGACACTCACCCGGAAGCTTGGCACCTTTTAAGGGATCCTGGTGGGCAATTTCCCAGTCGGGGTTTGGGAGGCACTGGAAGTTCGCAGGAAGTCTTGCAAGGTTTTTGTTTTGTACACTTGAGGTCGCAATTCATTGCGTTTCAGGACACTCCGCAATAACTGGAAGCCCTTTCAGAGGTCCCTGTAATTCTTTTGTGTGCGTGTGTCTACAAACTTTTAAAAATAAGATTTGCAAATGCAACAAACAAAACATCAAACTAAATAATAAAAACAAAAGGGGTAAAAGTGCAAAGTAAAATTTAAAAAACGTTTTGCAAAGACCGAATAGCGTAAAATATGTTCCATGATAAGATGCATGGTTCATACAGTATTTATACCAAAATATATTAGCTGTTCATAGATGTTGCTGGATAAAATCATATTTAGTATGAATATACCAACCATGAGATTGTTTGGTCATAAAAATCACAGAACAGTTCCCAGACTGATGCAAAGCCTGAGCGGGTTGCATAGCCTCTGGTGGCACACAAGGTGGTTCAGTTTTTCAGAAGCAGCAATAAGCATGCCTTTTAAAAAACATGAATCCAAAGAATAACAAAATGGGTCCTTCCATCCTTGAGAGATCAGTAGAGGAAACCAGCAGATATAGAGTTAATTGAACCTTATGCTTTTGTGGGTTTTTGATGGCGTTAATGCAGGTCATCTGCCAACAAGTGACTCCTGATTGTTACATTAATGGGACCCAGCAGCAGTGCCAGGGATTGTCTTAAAGGCCCTGGCAGTGTGGCCAAGCACCTTCCCTTTGTTAAGGAGATTCCTCTCAATCCCTGGACCACTGCATTTAATTCCCCCCTCCCCTCTCCCAGTGGGAGACTACAGATCCAGGGTCTGCTTAATGCCAGCCATTGGGGAATCTGTAAATAAATGCAGATATTGCAAAAAGTGGCCTCTCCCTACCCATGGGTCTTCTCTGAGTGTGAGTGACATTGGATACTGCCCAATTAAAAAATAAAACAAATATTTTAGAATAAGTTAATTTAGAATATGCTGGAAATAATAAAATTAAAATAAATTTAAGGAACCGCGGAAAGAGGAGGAAGTCGAGGTTTGCAATGTTACAACTATTGTTAAACTATTGAAGTGTATATAAATGAAAACTATAAATAAAATTATTTAAAAAACCAAATACTGTATTTCTTTTGGTGTGAGGGGCAGGGAGGGAAATACTGGTAGTACTAAAAGCACAGCAAATGGAAACTGCCCAGCTGAGGAAAGCAAACGTCTCTGCTGCAAAGTTTTTCTGGGATGTTTACAGCCACGGGATCTGGCCTGGTGTGCTTTATATAAGCAGCTGACATGTTTATGTGCTGATCAGCAGTTGCAGATCCGAGAGAAGCAGTGTCCTTGCAACAGAGGAGGCCTTTGTGAGAGAAAACACTCAGGCTATGAACATTCTTGCAGTGCGCTGCTCAGATGCTGAGGCCCCAACTCGAACCAGGCATCTTTGGAAGCTCCATGGCAAAGGTGTGCCCTGCTTAGGACCAAGAGGTCACCAAGTTTGTGCAACTGAAATAATAAGTCATATTTTGCCATTTACCCTACTGCAATCTTCTCACTTGGTTGGGTGAATTTTAGATTGTAACCCCATATTTGGTGCTGGGAAGAAAAGCTACCAGATCTTAATAAAGCAGTGTTGTTGCAGTGGGTGGGGGTATTGGGAAAACCCATTAACAATTTGCGTTTGTTTTTAGTTCTGAGGAGAGGGGTTTCCGCAGCCTCTGTAAGTGTCCTAGTTTGTCAAATAATAATGGATGCATGCATGCATGTGAACAGGAGTTGTTTATCCCCCTTTCTTTTGGCACTATAAAGAACTGCTTGACTGCTTAAGTTGTTGCTTTTTGGAGAGGGCCCACCCGAGTGCACCTAGAATGAGATGCACTTGAGTTATTGCACCACCAGACTATGGAGCTGTGAAGTCCTAAGCTTAGGAACCAGATCCACTAATTCCCCATGATGGGGGATATCCAGCTAAGTCACTCTCTGGGTATGACTTACTTGGCGTCACCCACTATATTTAGAACAGGGGTGTTAGTGACTAATTCTTTATTGCATCATAATCTTCTGCATGCATCAGACTGTGAAAGAGTGGTGAAACGAGCCCTTTCCTAGGAAAGTCCACGAGGCCTTGCCTCACGTTTATTTGGGAGTCCGCCTCACTGAGTTCAATGGAGTTACTCCCAAAACAAGACTGGCCCAACCCCTGCTCACTCAGTGGCTTGTTTCTTTAGAACAGGGGTAGGCAACTTAAGGCCCAGGTGCCGGATCCGGCCCAATCGCCTTCTCAGTCTGGCCCGCGGATTATCCGGGAGTCAGTGTGTTTTTACATGAGTAGAATGTGTCCTTTTATTTAAAATGCATCTATGGGTTATTTGTAGGGCATAGGAATTCGTTCATTTCCCCCCAAAAAATATAGTCTGGCCCACCACATGGTCTGAGGGATGGTGGACTGGCACACGGCTGAAAAAGGTTGCTGACCTCTGCTTTAGAACGTTAATAAGCAACTTTGTACTCGGAAAAATCTCAAAGGAGCATACAAGAACTAAATATATTAAAAATCTACAATATATAAAATAAATACAGTACAATAAATTCAACAGAATTAAATGTCACGAGGGAACTGTAGCTGTTACCACAGAGCCTGACCTTATGCACGTTCACTAGGGAGTGAGTTGTGCAGAGTGTGAATATAATATTAAATGAGCCAGCTGGATGAGGCCAGTGGTCCATCTAGTCCAGGATTCTGTTCTGGCAGGGGCCATCAAGATGCCACCTTCTTGGAAACCCCAGCATAAAGTCACTCCCCCTTCCTGCGGTTTCCAGCAAGAAGCATTCAGAAACATTACAGCCTTAGGAGTATTAGAGCCATCGTGACTAGTAGCCACGCAGCGGGTAGCTATGATGTCCCGAGCAGCTATGCAAGGAGGGCTGTCGCCAGGCGCATCCCGCTAGCTTTTCCCTTGGGCCTTCTTCCTGCGCACCCACGAGCCTTTCAGAGTTAGCGAAGGTTCAGGTGGAGGCTGAAAGGCGCCGCCACTGCCTTGGGAAGGCTCCAAGCAATTTGCTTTTACGTCCAGCCGAAAGTCTGTGGCCTTTCGCTTGGAGCTAGCGGACTCTCCCTCTCCAGAGCCCAGGCTTGCCCTTTTCCCGGGGCTGAAGCGAGAGAGGCACCCCCCTCGCCGGCTCCCCTTGGAGGCAGGAGGGCGGCAGCGAGGAGCCTGGCGTTCTCCAAAGCTGCTTGGCGACTGAGAGCGGCGCCCCTCGCAGCCAGCCAGCCAGGCGCGCCGTCGTCGCCCTTCGGAGGAGGCGGAGCGCGCGCGGGACCGGCGCCAGTCCAGGCGAGGGAGGAGCCGGCCGAGGGGTGCGCGGAGGCGTCGGGCAGCAGTCAGACTCAGCGGCGGGCGAGAATGGAGCCGACGACGGGCGAAGAGGCGACAGCGGAGGAGGAGGCGCACGCGTCGGCGCTGCTCCGGGCCCTGTGCGCGCTACGGGCGGAGCGGGCGCTGCTGGACGTGACGCTGCTGGCGGGCGGCGGGGAGTTCGGCGCCCACCGGGCAGTGCTGGCGGCGGCCTCGGGCTACTTCCGCGCCATGTTCGCCGGCGGGCTGCGGGAGGCGCGCGCGGCGCGGGTGCGGCTGCACGGCGTGGAGCCCGAGTGCCTGGCCCTGCTGCTCGACTTCGCCTACACGGGCCGAGTGGCGTCTCCCGGCGGGCCGGAGCTGGCCGAGCGCCTGCTGCGCGCCGCCGACCTGCTCCAGTTCCCGGCCGTCAAGGCGGCGTGCGGGGCCTGGCTAGCGGCGCGCCTGGAGCCGGCCGCCGCCCTGGAGATGCAGGAGTTCGGCGAGGCCTTCGCGTGCGCCCCGCTGGCCGCCGCCGCCCGCCGCTGCGTCCTGCGCCACGCCGCCGAGAGCGAGGGCGAGCTGGCGGCGCAGATGGAGCGCCTCCCGCTGCCGCGGCTGCTCTCGTACCTGCGCGACGACGCGCTCCGCGTGCCCAAGGAGGAGGCGGCCTTCGAGCTGGCGCTGCGCTGGGTGCGCGCCGAGCCGGCAGCCCGCGCTCCGCTCCTGCCCCAGCTCCTGGCGCACGTCCGGCTGCCCTTTGTGCGCCGCTTCGCCCTCCTGGCCCACGTCGAGGGCGAGCCGCTGGTGGCGCGCTCCGAGGCCTGCCTGCGCCTGGTGGCCGAGGCGCGCCTCTTCCAGGCCGGCCGCCTGGACCGCCACGACCGCGCGCCCTGCGCCCGCCTCCGCCCGCGCCCTTCCACCGGCCTGGCCGAGATCCTCGTCCTCCTCGGCGGCTGCGACCGCGACTGCGACGAGCTCGTCACCGTCGACTGCTTCAACCCCCGCACGGGACACTGGCGCTACCTGGCTGAGTTCCCCGAGCACCTCGGAGGAGGCTACAGCGCCGCCGCCCTGGGCAACGACATCTATGTCACCGGTGAGCCGGGACGGGAGGGCTGCCAGTTGCTGGAAGGTCCCTAGCCCTGCTTGAAGGAGTTTGCCACAGGGGTGCCCTCTAAAAGCTGCACGAACAGCACCTAAACCACGGAACTCCCGCATGAGGCGGTGATGGCCACCAACTTGGATGGCTTTAAGAGAGGATTGGACAGGTTCATGGGGAAACAAGGGTATCCATGGCTACTAGCAACCCTGACTAGGCTCTGCCTTAAGGGATGGAGGCAGCAATGCTTCCGAATTTCAGTCGCTGGCCAATAATAAGTGGGGAGAGTGGCAGTTTTTGCTTGGGTCCTGCTTGTGGGCTTTCCATCGAGGCATCTGGTTGGCCCCTGTGAAAACAGGAGTTGCAACTAAATAGGCCATTGATCAGATACAGCTGTATTGTTCCGTTCTTATTATCTTAAGGGGACCCATGCATATCAGCACCTGCCAATTTGCGTCATGGGTCTGTGCCCTAAGGACCTAGCTACCCTCCTGCCCAAACCCTACAGGCAGCTCTTCTCCAGGGTAACAGGCCCCATCCACTCTCTCTCCTTTCCCTCTTGTCAGTAATGCCCTATGGCTGAATGTGTTGTACTGTGTTAGGCTGCAGACATATCACTCTTGGGAAGCTTGCAGCTTCCTATAAGCATCTGGGTGGTCACTGTGCTTGGCTTAAGTGGGCCTGATCCAGCTGCAGGGCTCTTCTGACAATCTTACATGCCTTCTTTAGCTCCAGCGTGTGTGACTGATGCTTAGAGATGATGATATGTGTCACCAGCAGCATCTGCCTTTGAGCTTGTGGGGAGCTTCCAGTTTGTTTTGACCTTCCTCCTGGGAAGCTGGAGAGAGGAGGCTGAACAAGGGGCTCTGTGTGAGTCTCTACACCCCCTTCCTGTTCGTTGCTTTGCAAGTTATTTATAGAGCGGGTGCTAGGAGCCAGCGAGGGAGACACCTGAGCCGAGACGCCTCTGTGCTCTGCCCCAGCACCAGCCGCCCTCCTGGGAATCTTCCCTGCGGGAGTTCTCCATACAGCTGTCAAAAGACATTAGGAGGATTTTCTCTCATTCCCACCGAGCGGCTGCCCTTGGGGCAGACGTTTTCTCCCTCAGCAAAGCCTCCCCCAGTGAACTTTGGGGACCACCACAACCCTGCAAACACACATGTGCAGGGCCCAGAAAGGAGCTTTTGTAATTGTAGCTGGCGGCCCCACTCCCATGCCCACAGCTGATCACTGGGGTGTGCAGAGGAACAGAGTCTTCCTCTTGGTGGAGAGAAGCCATGAAATCTGCAAGCATGGTTAATGGTTAAGCCCTGTAGACTTCAGACGAAAGATGCAGCTGGTCTGTGTACAGCACAGGTGAGTCGCCTATGCTCCCATCCCAGCTATTCCTATCCACCCCAACCAAAACAGCTAAAGGTGAGGAATTGATGGGTGCTGTAGTCTACAAACACCTGGCGGGTACCACATCTCCATCATAGAATAGAATTGTAGAGTTGGAAGGGATCATGATGGTCATCTGGTCCAAATCCTGCCCACAGCCATCCCTGGGTGGTCTCGAACCACCAACCTTCTGGTTAACGGCCAGGCGCACTGACCCATCATGCCACAGGAGGGCCATTGGCTCTCCCCAAGCTACAGGTTGGTTCTTGTCAAAGTCTGAGAGCATCGGACACAGGCCTGAAGCCAATTCTCTTTGCCACAGATGATAGTGGCCGTGTACCCCATTTTCCCTAAGGAAATTAGCGCGCCCCTTTTTCATTTTTGGGTTTGATCAGCCTGGTCTTGCTTGAAGGGATGCTGAGGTGTCTCAGCGAGGGGCATTTGGGCTTGCAAGCAAACATGGGATGCGGGCAGTTCTCCCCCAATTAAGAAATGCATTTATTGGTGTGTAGCAAAGGGCCTTCACAGATCAAAGTCATGTTCTGCATTCTCCAGGGGAAATACCTCTGCCCCAAATCTTAGGAGATTTTCTGCTGCTTGTAACAAGGCATGCTTTAACGCAGTACAAAGGAACTCAATTAGATGGAGCCTTACGTAAGTGAACCATTAGGGTGAACCATGTGCCCTGAGCCACAGTCTTGTGTGCGAGTCCTGCATTTTTGGGGGTCAGGCCAGATGACCCCTGGGGTCCCTTCCAACTCTACAGGTCTATGATTCCATGCTAATGGGACGCGGTTCTCTGCCCCTAGGAGGTTCCGACGGCTCGAGGCTCTACGACTGCGTCTGGCGCTACAACTCCAGCGTGAACGAGTGGACGGAGGTGTCTCCCATGCTGAAAGCCCGCGAATACCACAGCTCTGTGGTCCTGGATGGGCTGCTCTATGTGGTAGCCTCCGACAGCACTGAGCGCTACGACCACACGCTGGACTCCTGGGAGCCCCTGCAGCCCATGCTCTACCCCATGGACAATTGCTCCACCACCGCCTGCCGCGGAAAGCTCTACGCCACCGGCTCCTTGTCTGGCAAGGAGTCCATGGTCATGCAGTGCTACGACCCCGAGTCGGACCTGTGGTCCCTGGTGAACTGTGGGCAGCTGCCCCCCTGGTCGTTTGCACCCAAGACCGTCACTCTCAGCGGGCTGATGTATTTTGTCAGGTAAGGGCTGCCTTAGCCGCTGCCATCTCCTTTCGAGATGGGGTGAGGGTGGGAGCATGCAACCTAGAATTGCAAAAAAGCCACTCGTCCCACCCTCACAATAGCCCTTCTAGGCCAGAAACAGGGATGTGTCTGCATAGGAGTTTCTTTGTGAATGTGTTTGATCTCCCTGGAGTTTTTGGAGGGTTGTGGGATGCTGGTCCAGTTGTGCAACATCCCAGACTGGGCAGGGGGTGGGAAGGAACTCCTGCCCCCCCCCCGAAGGAGTTTTGCTTCATACCTCCAAAGCTCTTTCTGCAGATTAAGTTGGCAAAGCTTAGGGAAGGGAGCTTCCAAGTGCCTGTTGCTTCCTAGAGGCGGCTTCCTGGTGCCCTTCATCGAGAGGGGCTGTCGTAGGTCAGGTTCCTGCTATCTGAAAGGCACTTGAGTCCTTCAGCCAGTGATGGGCTGAGCTTGTGATCGAGCGAGGTCTGAAAATAGTTCGGATAAGCTTGTTATCTTTCAAGTTGGCCGAGGGGGGGAGGAAGGAGAAGGCATCAGCTGCCCCTTTCCTTGTTGGGATTTTGGCACCTGCTCTGTTCAGGTTGCAGTTCACGCTCTGTAGACTTCAGAAATGGGTTCCAGAACCAGCTTAAGACCTGTTCACGGGGTGACGGATCTTCGCTGTGCCAGGAAACTCCCATCGGTTGAGGAGCCTCCATGTGACTGCAGCTGCCACAGCCCATTCGCAGCCATCGGTCACCCATTCACTTGCCCAGGCAGGGGCCAGGGACTGCTGCAACTGTGACCCCTACAGTGGCCAAGAGGCTTCCTCTGGTGTGGAGGCTCGTTCGGTTCCTCCTGTGGGGAGCTGTGGGGAGCTTCCTTGTGACCTTCAGTCTCATTCTTCATCTAGAAGCCAGACAATTTTTTTTTTTGCGGGGGGGGGGGAGGTGTTTGGGGAGGTACAGCATGCTCTTCCCAATGAATGAACAGCTGCGTCATGGGGCCCCAGTGACTTTATAGCTCTGGGGTCCAAATAGGGACTTTCCTGATTCTTGGCTCAATCAGGGCCTGTACAAAACCCTCAGAGGGTGCCAGGATGGTGAAACTCGCTTTCGCACGCCTGTCTGGCTTACTATAAGCACTTGGTCCCTTCAGGGCTCTTTTCTCTCCTGCAGTGCTAGCTTCTGCCTAATTTGGGGGCAGGACATGCACCCCATTTCCCCAGACGTAAAGAAAATCCTTTTTTGAAAGCAGGAATTGCCCCCTGATCCTGATGCTTGAAATGAATCTTAAGGGGCTTCAATTCGCTGGTGCAGGCAAGGAACGGGAAGCTTGGAATTCCTGCTGCTGAGATTCATTCTGGCCCATTCCACCCCCCGTCTCTGCCAGCCCCACTGAGATTTAACAGTTGCTTGCTAAAGCGTTTGGCTGCTCTACTCCCCAGCAGCAATTGTGCATTCTGCAACCCTCCAGAGCTTGGCTTGAGAAATAGTTCAGATTCCTGCAGAGGCTCCAGAAACATTTTGCAGCTCCCAAAGCCGACAGGACAGTGACCCTCGCCCCACCTCCTTTCACTTTGCACCCACCTCCCCAAACTTTTCTGCTAAGTGCCACATTTCATTGTAAACACGGTTACCCATCAAAGTTAAACGAATTCAATTGGCATTCGACATTTGCTGGGATGGGAGGAGGAAGCAGCCCAGGAGAAGGTTCTGAGCCTTTCCGTTTCAGCTGGAAGTTTTGTGGTAGCCTTGATGGGTTCCCAGCCTGCCATTCTGAGGGTCAGAAAAGCATATTTCTTTTGTCATCGACACCCCTCACCTGTTGCTGTCAGGCTCCCTGTTTCGTGAACAGAGCAAGGAGACGGGCGTTACGCAAGGGCTCAGGAAGCTTCTAGGGTTTCTCCTTTTATCTCCTTCCCCTCCTCCAAAAAAAGATGGGTGGAAACTGCAGGCAGCTCCTCCTCATCCAAAGTCTAGCTCAGTGGTTCAGGCCACCATCGCCTTGGCTCCATAAACTCATAAACCCCCTCTCCATCAGTCCTACCAACCAGAATCTCTATTTTCTAAGTTGCTCACAAAAGGCCCTGGAAATCTTGAGACTTTCTGTGTGTGCGCCAAGCGCTACGAGGTCTGAGTGGATTGGGTCCCCATGCCCTGTTAAGGAATAAAGTAGACACTCAGGGACCGTGCCTTCTCTCCCATCCGCACGACAAGGCTAGGGGATGTTTGGATCTTCTTCTCGGTCACCTCTACTTGATTTCCTTCTGCAGGGACGACTCTGCTGAAGTCGACGTCTACAACCCAGCAAAGAACGAATGGGACAAGATCCCTCCAATGCTCCAGGTGAGGGTCTCGCGTCTTTAAAGAGCAGTAATTGGAACTGAAGGGGGAGGAGATTGAAGAGTCCAGACCAAAGGTGGCAATGGAGAAAAGCCTTAGCGAGAGAGGGTTGGATTACTGCAATGTGCTTTTTGTGGGGAATCCCTTGCACTTGATCTGGGAGCCACAGTTAGTGCAGATTGCTGCAGCCTGGTTGCTGTCAGGAGAGAAACCCTGTCGGCATGTTACGCCCATGCCCATTTGCTGCCAGTTCAAGGCGTCGCTATTAGAATAGTCAATCAAGATCCTTTATTAGGCATAGCAAACCACACATTATCAAACAGACACCGTATACAAATTGTGCAAAATACGAACTCAACATAACAAGGTTTGCCCCAGTCATATCTTTAACTCCAGAGAAAATCAATTTGCATAAATAATACAATACAGCACTACCGAATCCCCGATCATTTTCATTAGAATAGAAAAGCCTTTTTTAAAAATCCAGCCCACCATTGCAATTTGGAAGGGCATCCAATTGCATCCGAACACAGACAAAAACCTGCTCCTTGATCTCTGGAACGACGCTGCACAGTTTGGTTTACGATATCTTAAAAGGCTTCTGGAAGCATAGCAAGCAGGCGACCAACCTCCCAAAATGCAGAGTAGATAAGAGATTGCTTGGTTTTCTTCCAGGTGCACGTTGGAGGGAGCTTGGCCGTCCTGGGAGGGAAGCTCTACGTCTCCGGCGGCTACGACAACACCTTTGAACTCTCGGCGATGCTGGAGTCCTACGATCCGGAGACCCGCAAGTGGAGCTTGGCTGGCCAGCTGCCTGAGCCGATTTTCTGGCACAGCAGCGTCAGCATTTTCCGCCAGTTCATGCCCGAGACGCTGGAAGAGGGCGAGGAGCGCCCTTTGGACAACGCCATCAGCCTGAACCGCCAGCGCCAGAACCTCCACAACCTGAACCTGAATGAGTTGCGCTAGCAGTCTCTGGGGCTTGTCTCTGGAGCTTGGAGGAAATCTGTGGCGTCGCTTCTTGGGGAGGCAAGCTGGGAGAGGATTTGGAGGCGGGTGTCCTCGCCTGCGAGGACTGCTTGGGTGGCGAGGAGGGCAAGGAGCGGGCTCTTTGAGATCAACAGTGCTGTCTTTGGGGGAATCCCTGAAAAGGGAGGTGTCCAATTCTCCTCCGGTTCCTTCCTGGCAGTTCCCAAGGAGTTTGAAAATCGCTGATCAGAAAACTTCCCCTTAGGCTAACATGATCTGGTGCTGTTTTGCTTAAAAATAGCCAAACGAAGGCATGAGCACAGTTCACGTAAAGTCATTATGCATGGAGAGGAGAACACAGATAGAGCAAAGGCTTTCCTTCCCCTTGCTAAACACTAGAATTTGAGGTCTCCCCATGAAATCGAAAGAGACACACCACGCTGAATTTATTTATGGTACTCCTTGCCACAAGATGTGATGCCCCCTTGTAGCGTTTCTGCAGGAGACGCCCAGCAGCCGTTTTTATTCTGGTTAGCTCAGTGAAATGTCCTCGTGTGGGAGACTAGAGTGGCACTAAATGCTAGTTGGCAAGAGAGAGCTTTTGTGCTTGCCAGAAGCTTCTGGCTAACCACTGTCAGAAATGGGGGTGTTGGGTTAGACGGACCCTTCGCTACATCCAGCAAGGCTCTTCCTGTGTGCCAAAGAACAAGCCAGACATCTTTGCTGTCACTAGCTGGTGCATTGGATCTGCCACTGAGTCCTACTAGGGAAAAAGTCATTTTGCCGGCAAAACCAGGGCTTGAGGGGGGGCTGCTCTTCCTCCCCCCCCCAACCTGAATGATGCCCATTTCTTCAGTTGCATGTTGCTGCTGGAATATCATCCATTGATTCCTGTTGCAGGAGCTCCCGTCCGAATCATTGTTTCTATCAGCACAGAGTTCTTCAACCTTGGGTCCCCAGATGTAGGTGGACCCATCATCCTTGACCCCTAGACTAAGCTATCTGTGGATGATGGGAGTTATAGTCTGCCCAAATCTGGGGGACCCAAGACAGAAGAGCTCTTGTCTACTCAATCTTAGTATCCTTAGTCTGAGTAGCCAGCTTTGGGCAGGGGAGCATTGCCAGTTTAGTGACCTGGGGGGGCCTGCCGTCCAGTAGATTGTTTTGAGGTCCTCTTCACGGTCGGTGCCTTAATCACAGTGCAATTTGGAAGGACACTCTGTTGCTGTCAAGGCACAGCACTAGCAAAGATAGAAACAGGAGGTTATTTTAGAGGGCCTTGCCCATGGTGGCTGCCTCTGCTGTTGTATGGTTGCCCCAGGCATGGCAAAGCATAGCTGTTTCTGGATTGTGCAGGTAGAATGGCCACTAATTTAGAAGATTCAGTTGGTACCCCACCCCTGGGGAGGGGGAAAATCTGCTGCAGGAACGGCGGGTGAGGTCCTCCATCAGAGCTGCCTGGGGGAAGGGTAGGTGTGCGTGTGTGTCATGTTCCAGATTCTGTGATGCTTCTTTAGTTTTTCATTTCTTACCCTTTCCTTCCCCTTTTCCAGCTGAGGTCAGCTGTTGTTTTCTCTTCCTTCAGACTTGTTCAGGGGTTATTTTGCAACCCCCTGCTTTCCACAAGTAAACACTGAAGTCCCTCCCCCCCTATATATACCCTCTTTAAGCCAGAAAAAGACACATTTGTGAGAGAGGCTCCTTTTCAACTCTGCCAGCTGTTTACAGACCTGCTGTTGCTGCTGCTGCTGCTGCTGCTGCTTACGCTTACGACATCTTGTTTTGGTCTCACTTGATGAGTAAGGTTTAAGTATTTTGTGCCGGGCTGTTTTAAAGTCTATTAATAGATTTCATGATACTTCGTCATACTCACAGCCAAGATCTTTATGCCATCTCTAGAACCAGATGAATTTGCCTTCATCCTATTTATTTTTAACTTTAATGTAGATACTTGTGTTTAACCTAGAGTACTGTATGATAATGCTCTTGGAAGCAAAGATATTTCTTATATTTTTTATTGTTTTCTTTTAAACTTGAAAGCTGAATGTTAAGTAAAGGTGTGTGTGTGTTAAGGAGACTTGTTCTATGCCAGGGGACATATGGGGTGCCGTTTTGCTGGATTACACACTTCTCAGCCATAAAATGGGAAAGAAGACCAATTCAGGCTTCCTCAACCTAGGCCCTCCAGATGTTTTGGGCCTACAACTCCCATGATCCCTCGCTACTAGGACCAGTGGTCAGGGATGATGGGAATTGTAGTCTCAAAACATCTGGAGGGCTGAGGTTGAGGAAGCCTGAGTTACAGAATTACAGAGCTGGAAGGTGCAACAAAGGTCATCTAGTTCAACTCCCTGCAATCAGGAATCTTTTGCCCAGCATGGAACTCGAACCCGCAGCCTTTAGATTAAGAGCCTCATGTTCTTGCTGGCTGAGTTATCCCAGCTGGGTGCCTCCAGCTGTTTACACTACCGCTCCTATCAACCCCAAGCACCATGGCTGTTCCAGTGAATTTTTCATAGTAGCAGTGGCCTGACCTTGACATTGAAGGAGAAGGTAGCCTGACTCTGGGCTGCTTCTAACAAACAGTCCCAGCATCACATTCTCTCCTATGGCCAAAATAAGTGTGAGTTGGATATTCATCTCCACACTTCACATGCTGTTGCAGGATTTTGACAGTCGCAACTGCTTTTTCGCCTCTTGTGATCCTAAATCTGCGGCTGAAGTTAGGATATGCACAGGAGGTTAATGCATGGTATCCAACTGAGTATGTCTGCTGAAATGAGTTGTGTCCATTTCCTTCTTGAATAGGATTAGCATTTAATACAAGCCAAAATGACCATGGGGCATAACTGGCCAGCCCAATAAAATAGTGTGGCTCTGGCTAAGGTAGGGGTGGGGAGACATTTTCAGGCCTAGGGATGAATTCTGGCTCGTGGGCAACCTTCCAAGGTTTTCAAGACGCAGGTGCACTTCTTAACCTTAGTACAAGGAGGCTATATTCCAGCTACAGTGGTGCCCTGCAAGACGAATGCCTCGCAAGACGAAAAACTCGCTAGACGAAAGGGTTTTGCGGTTTTGCGTTGCTTCGCTAGACGAATTTCCCTATGGGCTTGCTTCGCAAGATGAAAACGTCTTGCGTTTTTTTTTAAAAGCCGCTTGAAGAGGCGCAGTTGCGACGGACCGTGCTTCGCAAGACGAAAAACATCGCAAGACGAAAAGACTCGCGGAACGAATTCTTTTCGTCTTGCGAGGCACCACTGTATTCAAAAGTCAGATGTTTTCACACTTCTGCATCCATCCAAGCAAGTAAGGATGATGCAACACCAGTTCAAGGACATGTTTCAGCCAGGCAAAAGCACTGGCCCCAAGGTTCCCTAGCCTGCAATATAGACCATGAGTCTATGCATCATACCAAAGCAAGCAAGAACAGCCCAACTCCTTTGTTCTAAAACAAGGGTGTCCATATTAACAGCAGCAGCAACCGTGACACTTGGCGGGGTGAGGAGGGGACATAGTGTCTTGCTGGAGCAGCCCAAACAGGCTTTGAAAGTGGACAAGCTCCACAATAAAAGCTTTTATTGCTCTATCCACACAGATCAGCGCTTCCCAATTCTGGGTCACATCCACTGAAGCACACAGATGTGTTATTTACATACCAAAAAAGCCATAGCATTAAATCAGGGAGTTGGTCACAGCTTCAGAAGGGGGATCGTTTTCCTTATGTGGAAATCAGGAAATGGCTTCCTACTAGATCTTGATCAAAGCAGGACATTTTTATTGACTTGTTTTAAGACATTTTACACCCCACCTTCCGCCAGAGGAAATTCCAGATGGCAAAGTCTTGAGAGGCTCCACATGCCAGTGCTCAAGAATCTGAGCTGGCCCCCACCCAGCTGACCAGCCATTAAGGCCACCTGACTGCCTCTTTCCTAAGAAGAACACAAAAACAGACGGGCAAAAGATGGGCTTGTAATGGAATAGGTTGGCGTTCTTAGATGTGTTAGTCTTAATGCAGAACAGGGATCAGACTCGGGTAGAACAAAAAGTCAGTCCTTGGCATCCCACAGTATTGCATACACTGACTGGCAGCGCTTCTGATGGGGGGGGGTGTCACACAGGTTTTTCTCAGCCCCACCTGGAAAACTTCCACAGCTGCACTAAAAAGACAATGAACCACGTATATGAACCAACCTGGACCTTGCAATCATAATCCAAGGCCCTTCTTCATGTGCCCCCTCCACAGGAGATCCAGAGAGTGGCAAAATGAGAATGGGCCTTTTCGGTGGTGGCTCTTTGTTATTTGAAACAAAGAACAAATGCATGCCTTAATACATACCAAAAAAGTATTAAAACATTGCACCCCCTCAAAAAGGCCATAGGTAGTAGTCCCAAGCCAAAGGCCTGGTTAAAATGGAATGCTTTTATCTGTAATGATGACATCGGGTGAGCCTCCCCAGAGAGAGCAAGTTTTCTGAAGGACGGTGGGAGCCCTGCTGCTTGTATCCAGTTGAGAAGGGTGGTGCAATCAACTGGATGGAATTGCAATTAGGGTTTTGTTACAGAGAACTCGCTAGCAGGGCATGAATGGGGTCCTCTGCACCTGGCATTTGAATGCATTCCTTACACAAGTAACCTCCATTCCTTCAGTTCCATGTCACCTCCTCATCTGTTGCTTGGGTGGAATTATTATTGCAGGATATACAAAGGAAGCAGCCTTATACCCAGCCAGACCATTGATCCCATCTAGCTCAGTATTGCCCACACAGACTGGCAGCAGCTCTTCAGGTTTTGCGGATTCTCAGCCCCACCCTCAGCATTAAAAGCAGATCTTCTAATACTGTGCTACACACGCCCCTCAACTTGGGATGTAGGAGTTTTCTACTGCATTTAAAAGATGGAGATGGTCTCTCTTTGCAAACGTGGCTTAATGGAGAACAACCTGATTCATGAGAGAAACGGAAAGATGAACCTGAAGAGAGAGGTGTTTGAGCCAGGCGGCAGAGAGAGCAGCAAGGTGCCTCAACATTCTGACGGAACATCAAGAATAAGGAGGAAGACCATAACCAGACACTGGAGAGACCTGTCAGGAGTAAGCATGGACCAATGGTACCAAATAGTATGGGAAGCAGCCTTACTAGAAAAATTAACAAATAAACTGAAACTGACACGGAGACAAACAGAAGAAGAAGAGTTTGAAGAAGAGTTTGGATTTGATATCCCCCTTTATCACTACCCGAAGGAGTCTCAAAGCGGCTAACATTCTCCTTTCCCTTCCTCCCCCACAACAAACACTCTGTGAGGTGAGTGGGGCTGAGAGACTTCAGAGACTTGTGCCTAGCGCAAGGTCACCCAGCAGCTGCATGTGGAGGAGCGGGGAAGCGAACCCAGTTCCCCAGATTACGAATCTACTGCTCTTAACCACTACAGCACACTGACACCTTTACCCCGGTATGGCTCTCCTTTATCACATACACAGCCCAACAAGACAATGACAACAATCCACCAACAGTATACAAATCAATATGGCTAACCTGACCCAAAAACACCCACCCACCCCACTCACACATCAAAACAAAGATTACCACAGCCAATCACAAACAAGGCCAACACCAACCTCTCTCACCACCAAAGGAATACAAGTGAACAGCAGAGAACCTGCACAAGCAACGCTGACACCAAACCCTACATACATTAAGCAAAATAGAAACATTGCCACCCCATCCCATCCCTCTCCCCCTTTTCTTCCTAATGTCTCAACAAATGAAACTGATTTGTAAAAATGTTACATGGAAAAAATACAAGAGAGAGACATTATACATACTTTCGTAAATCAAGAAAATCTTTAATAAAAATACAAAAAAAAGAATAATGAGGAACAACGCCCAGAGACCAGGTAAGTGGGTTGCCAAGCAAACAACATCCCACCCCTCACTTAAATGTCACAAACCAGAGGGGGTTTTTTAAAAAAAACAACAGTCAAACGGTATATAATACACTTTGTTAAATGAATAAAAGGGGGCTCCCAGGGGCATCCCACCAAACTTGAGACACAGCATTTTATGGGGGATGGGGGGTGAAGAGGAATCGCTGCTTCACACGTTGCGGGAAGGAATCCCTGGCTCAGCAAGAACCTCCTTGACCGATAATTTACAGCCTCCCCAGTTTGCCATTCTCAAAGCTGCAATGCTTAGCCTCATTTTTAACTTTTGAGCTATTGCTTGTTTTTCTCCTTCACCTCAACTTTGCTTTGTGGGATTTCACCTGCCGTGTTGTTGAAGAGCTATGTGGGACCCAAAAGCTTGCACACTAATAACAACCAAGGCTGACGTGCAATTATTATTCATTAGAAACGGGGGCTCCCCCCTTTTTTTGCAAGGCATCTTGCAGCAGTAAATTTAAAATTGTAAGGTATTCCGTCTACAATAGACCAAGATTTTTCTTCACCGAATATGGAAAGCAGTGCCGTTTGTGGGCTTGGCATAATCTGTTGGTTTGCTCTTGCCCTGCCTGTTTTTTTCTAATACGTTGGAAACTCGGTACCAGCGACTGCGGTCTCTTGATTTGATGGGATGGCTGACAGCAGGAAGAAGGAAGGCATGTGATGGTGCTAGTGGGACTGACAGCTTTACTGTGGGCTAGGGCAGCTTTGTTAATCCTGCTGCTGCAAGAAAGAAACTTCACTGCCTGCTATACACCCATCACTCTGGAAACAATGATACTTTCATATGGCAAACAAAGGCGCTGCGCCTCAGTGGGATCTGAGTGTGGTTTTCTTACCGCTATTGCTGCATTTGCTTTACATCGTATTATTAAATTATGATGATTATTTAAATAGTATTGATCTAAGTAGCTGATAACCGTATCGATTTCAAAAAAAAAAAAAAGCAGGAAGGTGTAGCAATAAAACTGCTAAACTAAACAGGGTCCGGTATGGTTTCAAGCTGGGTAAGGGACCTTGAGATCCCTCCCAGCTCTACAGCTCTGTGATTCGATGACCCCCCCCCCCTTAATTCGAATCGGGTGCTGCGCCGGATGAGCCGCTTGGGCAGCGCCGCTTTCGAGCTGAAGGAGAGGGGCGGGGCGTCACCAGTCGCCCCGCCTTCTTTATTAGCATATCTCCCGCCCGTCCCATCCCGCAGCCGCCGCGCTGACGTCACGACGTCCCTGCTCGGACCAAGATGGCGGCGCTTTGGCTCCTCTCTGCCCCTCCTGTGCCTGGGCTGGGCGCGATATAAGAAGGGAGGGAAGAGCGCAGAGCCGAGGTAAGCGGGTGAGGGGCGTTTAAAAGTGCCCGTTGTTGGCAGGGTGGGGGAAAGTAGTGCTTCCCCAGTTGTGGTTTGTTTCCCCAAGTTTCCGCTATCCCATAATAAGAGGGAGACCACGGGCTATTGGGGGTGGGGGAAGAGGCAGTGAAAACCCCCTTCTTTGTTGGTCGCCTGCTTATTAATTAAACTGAACTGGCAGTTTGCCATCTGTAGCCTTCCTTTAGCCTGAATGTCAATACCGCCCCCCCACGCCTTCCTTTCATTTCAGTCATTAACCCTCCAATACAGCCCATTTCCCCCCCCCCGATATTTTTTTGGGGTGCTCTGCAGTGGATAAGGCCAGTGGATAAGGATGATGGGAGTTGTAGTCTGACAGCCCCTCCCCCGCCCCCTGCACTAGTTTATCTCCAAGTGTTTTTACACAGAAGGAGGGGGGGCGCCTTACTCCTGCTCAGAGATGTTGCTTTTTTGTTTTTCTTCTTATGATCAGGCTTGCAGGGACCTTTTCGTTTGGGGAGTGATTTGGCTTTGCTATTTGCGTTCTGCCCCCTGATGTTTCGAGAGAGGGGAGTGTTAATAATTGGTATAATATTAACACTGGTTGGGCTCTGCTCGCCAATTATCTTCCCTGCAAATGAGCATTGAAGTTTTGCTGTGGACACATAATTTGCTTTGTTTTCATTTTTAGCTGAAAAGTTATGGGAGGAAAGACAGACAGTCACAGTGCTGCTCATTTAATCTATTTTTATGCTGTTGTTTGGGTCTGGGGTATGAAGGAACCAATTTTTTCAGATGTTAATGCAGTTGACTAAATAATTCAGTTTGTGCCCAGAGCCCACACCCTCTAATTATTATTATTATTATTATTATTATTATTATTATTATTATTATTATTATTATCTTTATTATATTTATTTCCAACTCTTTTCCCAGACCAGGACTCGAGGCTCCTTACACAATTAAAGCAACACCCCTCTGCATTATTTGTTATTTATTAATAAATATTATTGCTCTTTATTAAATTCATATACTGCCCCAGCCCTTCATCAGTAGACCACAGGGCTGTTTACAACATACAACACAAATGTCATAAAGCAGTATCTGTGGAACTTGGGAAAAAAGCAATTACATAAATACAATTATAATAAGGAATACATAAGTGTTTTGTTCTCTACCCCTGCCTGATTGCCAAGATGAGCAGCCTACCTCTCATTGTACGTAGCTTGGATTTCAATGTTTCTGTTACAATCACAGAATGTTACAATTACCCAAGAGGTTCATCTAGTCCAAGGTTTCCCAAACTTGAGTCTCCAGCTGTTTTGGACTACAATTTCCATCACCCCTGACAGCTGGTTCTACTAGGTAGGGTTGATGGGAGTTGTAGTCAAAAAAAACCAGCTGGAGACCCAGGTTTGGGAAACCCTGATCGAGTCCAACGCTCCACAATGCATGAATCCTAGCTAAAGAATCCCTGATCCTTCTACTCCTGCACTTTGTTTGTCTCCCACAGCAGACCATGGAGGGCTCCTTTGTCCAGCACAGTGTGCGTGTCCTGCAGGAACTCAACAAGCAGCGGGAGAGTGGGCAGTACTGCGATGCCACCCTGGCAGTGGGCAGCTTGGTGTTCAAGGCGCACTGGAGTGTCTTGGCGTGCTGCAGCTCCTTCTTCCGGAGCATGTACGACGGAGCTTCCAGCAGAATCATCCTGCCAGAGACCTTTGTGGAGATCTTCACGCCCCTCCTCGACTTCTTCTACACAGGCCACTTGGCCATCACTGCGGAGAACTGGGAGAAACTTCTCGAGGCGGCCAAGGAACTCTGCATCCCAGAGGCAGTCAGGCTTTGCCAGGCGTTCAAGCCTGGGTGCTTGGACGGCGGCGACCAGAATGGCCCGTTTCCGCTCGCACAGGACCTTGGGGGTCGCTCCGAAGCGCTAGCCGAGACGCGGGGAGAACCAGCCCTTGGTGGCGCTGTGCCCCCAGGTGACACTGCTCGAGAAGCCAGCCCGAGCCCCTGTATCCGGGGCAGCAAAGTGGCCCAGGGCCAAAGAGAGAGCCCCTGTCTCCTTCGGGGAAGGCTGAAAAGGTCCCCCAAAACAATAGCGCTGAGCAATGCAGGTGAAGTAAAGAGCGCCCCGGAATGTAAGGAGCTCCTAAAAAGGCCACTGAAAAGAGGAGCCGCCGAGGATGCGGGCGCCAATCATGAGGTGGCGTGTGGAGTCATGTGCTAACAGAAAGGGGTTGCCTTTGTCCGCGACAAGCCCCGCCCCGGTTTGAGAATAAAGGCGCCTTAAAGCAGCGAGCAATGTTGGTGGGGACAAAGCAGCAGAACGCCTTTGCTGCTTGTCTTAATGTGGGAGCAGGGGGAGGATGGGTTGGGACCTGCACCAAGGGGCTGGGTGTCTCTGGGGTGGGGGAATTCAAGATCTCTGGGGTTACTGCATGTTCTGGCATTTAGGGACTCACAGCTGTGGGGGAAGCAATTTGGGGTCCTTGGGGAAGCCTTTCCTGTTGTGCAGAACAACTTTGCAGAGGATCCTGGGATACGCCCTGGCATGCATGTTCAGTTTTCAGAGGGCCTCAAGGCAAGAGTATGTTCAGGAAGGTAGTCAAGTCTGTCTTGCACTTGTACATGTTACAGGAGGATTGGTAAACTGTGTTCCATTTAGTTTGTCCATCATTGCCAGTTTTTAAGGCATGGAACTAATAAGCTTCCATAGATGTTTTCCGTAATTCAAATTGGCAAACTTCTGCACCTCCAGAAAGCAGCTGAGGAATCTGGTTTGTGCTGCAGTGAACCCAAATGTACGTATGTGGTTACTCAGATCAGAAATGCCTATGGTGGTAGGGCATGTCAGTTTAGGGAGTGTTTCTTCAATTATTGCTAATTTCTTCAGTGAGGGGTCTTAAAAATATGTTTTTGGGTGTGAAGATTTCAAATCTGATGTTTTTGTGATTGGACAACATTGAGCTTGATAAGTCCATGCCTAATGAAGAAGCACATAAACTGCTTTTGGAAAACTAAAGAAGTTTAATTCTACCTTCCAAAAATGTCATAATGTTAAAATATATATATATATTAACATATAATGTAACTGCAAGTACTTGGCAGTCATTTTTAATGATTTCCTTGCAAACACACATTTTACTTAACAAGCAAAACTAAATTGTATTAATTTAACCAAAACATCTTGCTGTTACAACTTTTTAGCACCCCTCATTTTTGGAATTTGAAAGTTGAAAAATTCAAGACGCTTTACTATGGTAGACTATCTTCCAACAACCTGGAATGGCCCAGGAAGTTTGTAGTTAGTAACCACAGGTGTTCAGTTAGTCTGGTCTTTGTGCAGCTCTCCAGCTTATCTGAGAAATCACAAGGACTAGAGACTTAACTATTCAAAAATGCAAGTTTTTGAGATTTACAAGAGCCTGAAAGTTGTGTACATTAAACATCCTTGACTTGATTCATGGGGATTTTGATAGGGCTATACACAGTGTTTCTGGGTGGGTGGGATCTTTCATAGTATTTTTTTCTGTATGTATAAATAGGCGTAGTGGCTGTAGGAAAACTATTATTTCCTTGTTTCCCATCTGCTAATTTTAATAATACTGAACAATGACAAAATCACGCTAGATGGATGAGTCACAAATTCATCCCAGCTTGTACTTAGAGCTTTGTTAGAGTCAGTGATTCGTGCATGTTGCAGTTTTTATGATGCAGAATTTGAATTGCAAAATCCTCATTTCATTTACCTTTCTTTTTGTTAAAGCACCAAATAAATCCAGTGAGGCATGGTGCAGATTCACATGTTATAACAGCAGATCTACGCAGGCCTGTTGTTTCCAAAGCAGCACACATCCATGTGCAGGCAATGCAGAAATATCACATATGTCAACAGGCATCAACAAAACTGTGCACTTTGTCCCAGTACAGCACGAACTAATAAAAGCAACTCAGAAATAACTAACAGCTCTGGTTTCAAGGCCTGGCTGCTGTTAGTGCTCCAAAACCTGCAGATGGGGGTCATACTGAAGTAGCAAGCTCCCTCTCTCTCACATACACACAGTGCAGGTTTGAGCTGTGAGTCTTTTTGTAAACAAAGAGCTTCTGAATCTTCAAAGCCCAGTTTGTGTTCTTGTTTGTCCCAAAGGCCAGGTTTTTCTAACAAAATGCTAAAAATGTTTTACTGCTTCTGAAAGTCACAATGGGTAGCGGGATATTAGAGAAGAAACCTAATTGTAGTTCTGTGTAGAATGGTGGAAGGATTGGTTTGGCCTACCCAGTCAAGCTGCCTCTGCAAGATTGAGAGCTGCCTGTTGGGATTCTAGGTTCAGGCAGCTGTTCTGAGAAACTGAACAGAATAAGCATCTTGTCAGGAAGTGGGCGGGGGGCTGCCTTGGATTTTGGGGGAGGCCAGGGGAAAGACAAGGCCAGTTCATCCATCCCATAGTAGTTTGGTTGTGTGTTGTGTACTTGAAAAAGGTGGAGCTTAGTCTAAATATTGGGAAACTCACAGGTCACTCATCAAATACTGTCAGTTAACAGTCCACTGTCTGATAGTAACAGTCCAGATAATTCCAGGGATGGTGAAAATGTATTTGTGTGGGTGGCAGCCAGTCTATTTAATGGAACTGATAGAGCTGGTGATATGAGGACTGTGTGCTCACAGGGGTCTTGGGGACCCCTCTGCATATTTGTGTACACCTGAAAATGTGTAAGGTGCAATGATCAAATTCAGCAGCTCCTTCTCAAGTCTACACTCCATTGCTAAACCAGGTTTGACCTGTGTAAAGGGTGAAATAGTCTAGCTATGTTTGTATAGCAGCTTCCCCCAGCCTCATGCCCTCCAGAATTTTTGGCTACAACTCCCATCCGTCCCGGTGTTGTGGTCCAAAACACCCAGAAAGCATCAAAGTACCTTTGTCTTAGAGCTGCTGTGTGAGTTTAAAATTTCATTTTAAACAACATTTACGATGGTTTGGGCAATTCCTCAGGTCATGGGATAAAGTAAAGGAGAATGATTGAATCTCCTGAACTTGTTTCACCTGCGCCTCTTATTTGTACTATGTGATTAGGCTACAAATAACACTTGATGACAATAGAACTTTTACCTGGAACGCTTAACTAATTGGCAGGATTGAAATTAGCATATAGTTAGTTCCTTTCTTTCAGTTGTACTAAATGAACGTTTTACATACTTGACCATCATATATGGCCAAGCTTTTTTTTTTAACTGGTCAAGTGGCTAGCCTTGTGATAGATTCTGTTTATTGTAGTACACAAAGTTGTGTTTGGGTGGGTGTGTAGAAGTTACTGCCCTGTTTTTCTCACAGCGGGAAACGCAGGAGGCTCCCGGCTCAAATGACCTGACCGCCGAAGATGAAGGAGGAGGGAGCAAGGAAAGGGATGAGGATTACATTCCCGGGAAGAAGAGCGTGAGGACCAAAAGGAGAACTCACCTGTCCAGGAAGCCCAGCAGCTCCAAAACTGCTGGGAACAGCGGCATGCTGGAAGCCGGGGTGCTGGGAAGCCGCAGGGGTGCGACGGGACCAGTCGAATGCCCCACTTGCCACAAGTCCTTTCTCAGCAAGTACTATCTCAAGGTTCACAACAGGCAAGTTTGCATGCCTTGCGCTGGGGAGGGTGTCATGCTCATAAAGATACAGGCTGCCTGTTTTGCCCCAAAAACCAGCTTGTGAATTGAGGCACGGTTGGCTCCTTGCCCGGCATTTGGAGCAGGAATGGGCAGACTCCAAACTTGGTTTCTTATTGGAAGCCAGAGAGCCCAGGTGCAAAACTTAGGAGTCCAGGACAGGTGCCTTTGAGCACATTCTGCGTGGAGGGATTTTTTTCGGGACCAGAATTGGACTGAACTCATTCTTCTCAGACAGAAGTCTACTTCTGGTTAATCCAGACTTTATTTGTTTCAAATTTAGCTGTGGAGTGGGGAAGGAAGATATCTGTTGGTATTGTTAAACAATTGGGAGTCACAAACTCCTGACAGTCAACTGCTGCTGTTGCTGCTGTTTTATGCTATTTTATTTTAATGTATTTATATCCTGCCTATCTGAAGGCAGCTTCCAACATTTAAAAGCATCATTGCAAAATACAAAGTAGTTAAAACTAAGTAATTAAAAACAGTAGCTAAAATACATCAAAACACATTTAGAACCAGCAATTGAAAATGCAGTTTGCCTGATAGCAGTCCAAATCACCCAGATCAGAAGACCCTGATCTACTTTCTGCTGGTACCTGGTTTAAAGTGAGTGCCCTTGGGAGGCCAGAGCACAACAGTGCCCCACCTGCCTTGCAGGACTACTTGCAGTGGGCCAGTCTGTTTTCTCTCTCTCTCTCTCTATATATATATATATATATATAAGAAATCATTGTAACCTGCAGGAAGCACACTGGTGAGAAGCCCTTTGAATGTTCAAAGTGCGGAAAATGCTACTTCCGGAAGGAGAACCTGCTAGAGCACGAAGCCAGGAACTGCATGAACCGTTCAGAGCAGGTATTATGGGAAGGAGGGGGTTACAGCTGGAAAACACACAGAGACACTCTTGCAGTGCTGTTGGAGGAACAGCCCTGATGTACTGGGTGGGTGGAGGCTGTTATGGTGCCCAAGAGAGAGGGCTGAGTTGAGATGTAGAAGACCCGGGTTCAAATCCTGTCTCGCCCACCAGGGAGCTGACACTGACACAGCCTGTCAGCATTGAGCTGCAAACGCACCAGCCAGAGATGGCAGCCCCAGGCCCTGTCTGGAGAGGGGTGACTTAAGGATTTGTGCCTGCATTGAGTCAGGACAAAAAGGGGCTGTTTGGGGTTGGGTGATGGCTAGAAGAGGAGCAATGCGGCCGCCTTCTCATTCTACAGTGCAGTCTCATGTGGCTGTCCGCTAATCAAAAGACACAGAGGCTGGAAGCCACAGGAGGGGAGAGTGCTGGCCTTGGGTTTGAATCCTGCTTGTGGTTTTCCCCCTGGGGCATCTAGTTGCTCCCTGTGATGCTGGACTAGATGGGTGAGTGGCCTGATCCAGCAGGGCTGTTCTTAAATTTCTCTGCCTGCTTCCTGAAGCAGCAGCGTCTCTGGCTGCGTTTCTTGAACATGTAGGTTTGCTCACTCTCCTTGGAGTTGACAGTTCTATGCAGGGCTCTCTCTCCCCCTCCCCTCCTCCCAGCCCCCTGAATGTCCTTTTCCCTTTTCTGTCCAGGTTTTCACCTGCTCTGTCTGTCAAGAGATGTTCAAGAGGCGGATGGAGCTCCGTGTGCACATGGTGTCCCATACGGGAGAGATGCCTTATAAGGTCAGCCTGCCTTGCCCCTGAGTCTTGCTGGCTGCCTTGTGACAGGACATTTTACTTAGAGGGAGGGGAGCGATTCACATATCCTCAACCTTCCCTTCGAAGCTACAAGGCAGCCCTGCCAGCTGGGGCTGATGGGAGTTGTGGTCCAAAACATATGGAGGGCCCCAGCTTTTGGAGGGAGGTGAAGGCTGGCATCAGGAACAGAAGCTGTACCGGAGCTACCCTGGCCAGGTGCTCAGCTAAGCACAGAGGCTTGGAGCTCAGGTTCCCCTCACCCTTCTAGGCTCAGGTCTGCTCTATGGATGGTGCTGTATCCTTTGTTATCAATGGCTACTGTAGGACTTCTGGGAACAGCCCTAATGAAGGAACAGCCTGTAAAAGGGTTAACAGAATACTTAAAAGTTACAGGGATGCTTATTAGAAAGATTTGGAAGCGTTTTGAGGGGGTTCCTAAAGAAGAATAGTTTAACCAAGTAAGGTGAAAGGTTAACAGAAAAGTTGGTTTAAGTAGAGGTCAAATGGAAAAAAGTCTCCTTTATGAGCGTACAGCAAGACTTCGTTTTATACAGTAATATTGACAGACAGGTGCTTGCAGCACAATGTGTAAGTATCCAGAATTGTAGAGTTGAAAGGGACCCCAAGGGCCATTGCGTCCCTGCAACGCCTCTTTATCAGAGTCCCACAAAACCTTAAGGATAATAATAATAATAATAAATTTTATTTATATCCCGCCCTCCCCAGCCGAAGCCGGGCTCAGGGCGGCTAACAACAATAAAACAGTACAAAGGTACAACATAAACAACATTCTAAAATCATTCATTATAAAAATTAATTAATTCAAGCCACTAGCAACCATTGGGCCAGAGCTCTGCGAAGATTGCCGAGGGAGGGAGTCAGGCTGTGCCCTGGCCAAAGGCCTGGTGGAACAGCTCTGTCTTGCAGGCCCTGCGGAAGGATGTCAAGTCCCGCAGGGCCCTGGTCTCTTGTGACAGAGTGTTCCACCAGATCGGAGCCACAGCCGAAAAAGCCCTGGCTCTAGTTGAGGCCAGCCTAACTTCTCTGTGGCCTGGGACCTTCAAGATGTTTTTATTTGAAGACCGTAGGTTTCTCTGTGGGGCATACCAGGAGAGGCGGTCCCGTAGGTACGAGGGTCCTAGGCCATATAGGGCTTTAAAGGTTAAAACCAGCACCTTAAACCTGATCCTGTACTCCACCGGGAGCCAGTGCAGCTGGTATAGCACCGGGTGAATGTGATCTCGCAGCGAAGACCTCGTAAGGAGTCTCGCTGCAGCATTCTGCACCCGCTGGAGTTTCTGGGTCAGTCTCAAGGGCAGCCCCACGTAGAGCGAGTTACAATAATCCAGTCTGGAGGTGACCGTCGCGTGGATCACAGTGGCTAGGTCAGGGCGAGAGAGGTAAGGAGCCAACTGCTTAGCTTGGCGGAGATGGAAAAATGCCGCCTTTGTTATAGCTGCAATCTGCGCCTCCATGGAAAGGGAGGTGTCGAAGATTACACCCAAACTCTTAACGGACGGTGCTGGCACTAATTGCGCCCCCGCAAGAGATGGGAGTTGCCCCCCCAATCCCATATCGCCCCGTCCCAGCCACAGGACCTCTGTCTTCGAAGGATTTAGCTTCAACTGGCTCCCACGTAACCATCCAGCCACAGCTTCCAAACATCTGGTCAGTGTGTCTGGGGCCGAGTCAGGATGGCCATCCATCAACAGATAGAGTTGGGTGTCATCGGCATACTGATGACAACCCAGCCCAAAACTCCGAACAAGCTGGGCGAGGGGGCGCATAAAGATGTTGAAAAGCATCGGGGAGAGTATCGCGCCCTGAGGTACTCCACACACCAAGGAGTGGCGCGATGACAATTCCCCCCCAAGCGCCACCCTCTGTCCCCGACCAGAGAGAAACGAGCGCAGCCATTGAAGGACTGTGCCCTGGATCCCCACATCGGTAAGGCGGTGGTCCAAAAGTTCGTGATCGACCATGTCGAAAGCTGCTGATAGATCTAGAAGAATCAGCAGCCCTGACCCGCCTCGATCCAGCTGTCTACGAAGGTCATCTGTTAGGGCGACCAGAGCCGTCTCGGTCCCATGACCAGCGCGGAAGCCAGACTGGAATGGATCCAGAGCCAATGTTTCATCCAGAAACCCACCAAGCTGTTCAGCAACCGCTCTCTCAATCACCTTACCCAGGAACGGAAGATTCGAAACCGGGCGGTAATTGGATAGATCTAAAGGATCTAATGATGTTTTCTTTAAGAGCGGGCGCACCACTGCCTCCTTCAGTTCCCTGGGAATGTCCCCGTGCCAAGGGACAAATTGATGATATTCCCCAGGAGGGCCCGCACCTCGTCTGGACACGCTCTAATCAGCCAAGACGGGCACGGGTCGAGAGGACAAGTGGTGGGCTTTCCAGCTCGGAGGAGTCTGTCCACATCGGCTGGGGATATCTGGTCGAAGTGGTCCAATACTGGACCCGAGGACAGTCGAGGGGCCTCTAGTTCCTTTATTGTATCCAAATTGGCAGGGAGGTCATGGCGGAGCGACAAGACCTTCTCCGCAAAAAAGCTCGCAAATGCCTCACAGCCGTGTGTCAATTTGTTATTTAAATTTGGCTGTCCCTCAAGGGACGTTAAAGACCTGATTATGCTAAATAATTGCGCTGGGCGAGAGCTAGCGGATGCAATGGAGGCCGAGAAGTATGACTTCTTAGCAGCCTTCACCGCCATCTCGTAGGTTTTCATAAAAGCCCTATAAGATGTTCTTGAGGCTCCGTCACGGGCACCCCGCCATACTCGCTCTAGCCGTCTGAGGTCCCGCTTCATTTTCCGAAGCTCCTCGGTAAACCAGGGAGCCCGGTTTCTGCGGGGTCGCAGAGGGCGCTTAGGTGCGATCTCATCGATGGCTGCCAGGAGCTGGGCATTCCAGCCCTCAACAAGCTCAGTCAATGAGTCGCCAGGGGGAGCAAGGTCCCGCAAGGCTTGGCGGAATCTCTCGGGGTCCATCAGCCTCTGCGGGCGAGCCCAAATTGGCTCGCCACCTAAGCAGGGTGGGGGTGGAAAGTCAATCCTGGCTTTCAGAGCGTAGTGATCAGACCATGGCACCTTCGTCGGAGGAGACATGATCACATCTATACCGACGCCAAAGATCAAATCCAGCGTGTGGCCTGCTTGATGTGTGGGGCCCGAAACAAACTGGGAGAGCCCTAGTGTCGCCATGGAAGACACCAGGTCCAGAGCCTGTGAGGAGGGAGTGGCATCGGCATGGATGTTGAAGTCCCCCAATACCAATAGGTTAGGGAACTCCAAGGCCCAGCCGGCCACCGCCTCCAGCAGGCCTGACAGGGTGGCTGCTGGTGCGCTAGGTGGCCGGTACACCAGCCAGACAGCCAAGCTCTCCTCGGAGCCCCACACTAGGCCAACACATTCGATGCCGGGGATCGATGGCGATGGTAGAGCCCTGAAAGGACAATCTTCCCGGATTAATAATGCCACCCCTCCCCCCCGGCCCACAGTCCGCGACTGGTGGAGGACAGAGAAACCCGGGGGCGCCATCTCTCGTAAGGTAACTGTTGCCCCTTCGCGCACCCAGGTCTCCGTCACACAAGCCAGGTCGACCCCCTGCGAGATAAAGAAATCTCGCAGGGTGGCGGTTTTATTGCCTATAGACCTGGCATTGCACAGCACCAGTGACGGAGGTGAGTAATCCTTGCTCACCCTACCCTCGTCCCTCGGGATGGGGCGCAGATTGGAAAGGGTACGAGCGTATCCATATCTCGATCCCCTTCGCCTGTAACATCTGCCCCCACCGCCATACCTCCCTCGCCCCTCCACGGTAGCAATCCCAGGCCTCATAGTGGCCTCCATTGATGGCAATTAATATTATTCTTTCGCAGCCTAGAACAATAAAACCTTAAAACAGTAAAAACAAAAAACAAAAACAACCCAGAAAACAATACAACAATACAAACAAAAACTGCAAAAATTACAAATTCATCAAAATCTAACAAATTCCCCAGCCCACCCAAACATCCATCCCACCCCATATATAGAATCGAAAAGGAAAGGAAATATTAAAAAACAAAAACAAAACAAAACATGTTAAAAAGGGCTCTGCACTCCTCCGGGTCCTCCTGGGCAGTAGCAGCATCAATGGCAACAACCATCCTTGTGAGGCCCCACCCTGGGCCAGATAGTAAGTGGCAGGAGCAGTCCTTGTGAGGCCTGTCAGGCCCTCCCTAGGCCAGGTGGTAAGTGGCAAGAAGGAGCAGGGCCCTCAGGCACTCACGCAGGAGAGTCTTCCTGGGCAGCAGAGCAGTCCTTGTAAGGCCCCAGGCCCCGCCCCAAGCCAGATGGTAAGTGGCAAGAGCAGGGCCCTCAGGCACTCACCACAGGGGAGTCTTCCTGGGCAGCAGAGCAGTCCTTGTGAGGCCCCAGGCCCCGCCCCAAGCCAGATGGTAAGTGGCAAGAGCAGGGCCCTCAGGCACTCACCACAGGGGAGTCTTCCTGGGCAGCAGAGCAGTCCTTGTGAGGCCCCAGGCCCTGCCCCAAGCCAGATGGTAAGTGGCAAGAGCAGGGCCCTCAGGCACTCACCACAGGGGAGTCTTCCTGGGCAGCAGAGCAGTCCTTGTGAGGCCCCAGGCCCCGCCCCAAGCCAGATGGTAAGTGGCAAGAGCAGGGCCCTCAGGCACTCACCACAGGGGAGTCTTCCTGGGCAGCAGAGCAGTCCTTGTGAGGCCCCAGGCCCCGCCCCAAGCCAGATGGTAAGCGGCAAGAGCAGGGCCCTCAGGCACTCACCACAGGGGAGTCTTCCTGGGCAGCAGAGCAGTCCTTGTGAGGCCCCAGGCCCCGCCCCAAGCCAGATGGTAAGTGGCAAGAGCAGGGCCCTCAGGCACTCACCACAGGGGAGTCTTCCTGGGCAGCAGAGCAGTCCTTGTGAGGCCCCAGGCCCCGCCCCAAGCCAGATGGTAAGTGGCAAGAGCAGGGCCCTCAGGCACTCACCACAGGGGAGTCTTCCTGGGCAGCAGAGCAGTCCTTGTGAGGCCCCAGGCCCCGCCCCAAGCCAGATGGTAAGTGGCAAGAGCAGGGCCCTCAGGCACTCACCACAGGATGTTACAGTAATGAACTTTGGAAGCCTACAGCCTTGATGAAAGGGGAAAAGAGAAGAAAGTAGACCTTCAGAATTATTCCAGCTCTGCACCTCACCCTATAAATACGAGGGATTATCCTTTGTTTTCGGAATCTCCATTTTTGTTTTTAACATCCTTTGTAATATGTGGGGTGTTGTTCAGATAACTGTACAGAGGGAAGGTTGGTTTTGTAAGGTGTGGTTCAGTGTGAGAAATGGCTTTTCTTTTCAAATGAAAACAAACAAAAGAATAGCAACCCTCATCCGCCACTGACCTGCGGCTCTTGTCGCCTTGTGTTCTAGTGCTCTTCCTGCATCCAGCAGTTCATGCAGAAGAAGGACCTACAGAGCCACCTCATCAAGCTACATGGGGCCCCCAAGCCACACGCGGTGAGTATCGGTGTTGGCCGAGACTTGGCAAATCGCCCTTCATGGGAAAATCTCACCTAAGCTGCAAATGTCCAGGGGACAAAGTGCTTCTAATGGATTCTTCGCCATTGAGTCTAATTTTTATTTTATATGGAAACACAGCAGCTCAGGAGAATCAGGCCTCACAGGGAGTATGTAAGTGTCTGGGTTTAGTACACTCCAAGGTTACTTTTTCATCTTCTTTGTTAAAACAAAAACTTGCAATTGCTTTGATTCTGTCATCACAACCCACACTTCCTTTCCCTTTTGCTACGTTTGTATTATTAACCCAGTAAATCGCACAGCTGCATACAATACTTTGTTACTGGCGATTACAACTTGTCATCTTTTTTTTAAAAAAGACAATCTTATTTTTCCTGAAACCTGTTTGTTACGGTAAGCCCAGTGGAAACAGGGAATGTGATTTGCTTGGGAGATGGCACCTTTCCTTACATGTGAGAATGAAGGGAAGGCCAAGCTCCAGGGGTATTAATGGGGGTAAAGGGGCAGTCTGCGAGGAATAGGTTGAGCCTGAGGCCTCCTCTGCAAGACTGCTTAGCCCGCAAGGGGCACATCCCTGACCCCAGTCCATCCTCCTCTTCCTTCTTTAGTGCTCTGCCTGCTCCAAGTGCTTCCTGTCGCGGACAGAGCTACACCTCCACGAGGCCTTCAAGCACCGCGGGGAGAAGCTGTTTGTCTGCGAGGAGTGCGGCCACAGGGCTTCAAGTCGCAACGGGTTGCAGATGCACATCAAAGCTAAGCATAGGTGTGCAGAAGTGGCCTGCTTTGTCCCTTTCCACGGAGAGCTTCCATGCCCCAGTATGCTCTAGCATTGCCCTTCCTCCTCCTGTCTCTGCAGGAACGAGCGCCCCTATGTCTGCGAGTTCTGCCAGCACGCCTTCACCCAGAAGGCCAACCTCAACATGCACCTGCGCACCCACACCGGGGAGAAGCCCTTCCAGTGTCACCTCTGCGGCAAAACCTTCCGCACGCAAGGTATGGGTACAGCCTGGCCCTTGGGGCCGTTCCCACTGAAGGGCAGAGTTGGCACAGGGCATCTGCTTAGGACTTGTGAGCCTGTCCCACCCGGGCTCTCTGGGAACCTAGAGAACCTCTCAGTCAGCAGGAGGCCTGGGCAGTATCAGGTTTTCAGCACCGTGATGTATCACCAACCAAACAGCGCAATCTGGCGATGCACAACAATGTTGAAACAGGGAAGAACAAGCTGCAGGCAGACTGGAGTGAGGGGCGCTGTGCTGGCTGGAGCCGGGGAGCCGGGATGTATCGCCAGCTCAAAAAGTCTGAAACCGGTATTGCGGTGTGAACTTCATACGGGTTTCGGACAAATTACCGATACATCTTGCAGCTCTAGTCATTAGTCAGGAAGGAATAGTGGGTGCTTTGAAAGCTATGTTTCCATTCCCATCACTTTTGCAATACAGTCTGGTGTGTGTATAGAAATATAAAGAAGGCCTCTCTTCCTGTTTGACTGGTTTTCTCTTCTGTGTGCACACATCAGCAAGCCTAGACAAGCACAACCGGACCCACACAGGCGAGCGTCCCTTCAGCTGCGAGTTTTGTGACCAAAAGTTCACCGAGAGAGGACCCCTGCTGAGGCACATTGCCAGCCGGCACCAGGAAGGGAGGCCCCACTTCTGCCAGATCTGTGGGAAGACTTTCAAAGGTAAGGGGAGGGAGTGCCGAAACAACTGAGTGAATGAGTGAAATGCTTGTTAAGAGGGGCGAAGCCTTGCTGTCGCAAAACGCGCAGTGCAAAGGCTTTTGCGTAAGATGGAACTACGCAGTTGAGGAGCACGGATCCTGCAGCTTGGCTTTTGCCAATCTGATGCCCTCCAGGTGCTGTTGTACTACAACTCCCACCAGCCCCAGGGTCTGGTATGGTCAGGGATTAGGGTCGGGGCACCATATTGTCTGCATCTGGCTTAGTGGCAGAGCACTGAGCTTTTGTATTCAAGGAGACCCCAGACTTAAGCCAAGTTAAAGAGGCCACCGAGGGTGGAACGGCTGGGCATAGATCTTGGTAGAGCTACTGTCCAAGTTGGCCAGGCTTCTGCCCTCCAGATGTTTTGGACATGGCCAGCACAGCCCCTGGGAGAAGTTGCCAGAAACATCTGGAGGAGTGGGCAGCGCTGGGCTGGATGCTGTCCTTAGGCAGCCACTTAATGGGCCCCTGGTTTTGCTTTTCCAGCTGTGGAGCAACTGCGTGTCCACGTCCGTCGGCACAAAGGGGTGAGGAAGTTCGAATGCACGGAATGTGGCTACAAGTTCACACGGCAGGTACGATGCGGCACTCGTGGTCTGGCTTACGGCACATTTAAGAAATAGGAATTTTGTGTTTGTGTTTGTGTTTGTGTGTGCATAGCTGACTCCCAGGCTCTTCAAATCCCCTCTCAATGCCTTTTCTTTCTCTTTCTTGCAATTCTTTTTTCCTTCTTCCCTCTCCCTACAGTATCTGCATTGATTCCCCCCTTCATCTGAAGAAAGGGGTGGCCTGTGGCCCTCTGTCTATTTTCATGTGGCCCTTGGCTTTTGCAAGTGCCTAGCAGAGGGGAAACTTGGGGTGGGAACTGGGGCAGGAGGTGTAAGAGAGAAGAGGGTGGCTATGTTCACTTTTCTTTTGGGTCCCTGCCCGACACTTATATGCGGCCCCCAAGAGATTATCCTTCACGGAGTGTGGCCCTCGGCAGGAAGAAGAAAAGAGAATTCTCCTCTGCCTTAGGATGACTAAACACTTTCAAAAGTGACCCCCTTCAGAGCCACTGGACCTCCATAAAGCACTCTCAGTTGTCCAGAGACCTTCACACATTTTGTCATCCTCACCCCAAACCCGTAAGGTCTCCCTCTGTTGCAGATGCATGGCTGAGGAGGACTTGCCTGAGGCAACCCAGCTCAGCCCCTGCCTTGCCTCAGCCCCTGCCTTGCCTCAGCCCCTGCCTTGCCTCAGCCCCTGCCTTGCCCAGGAGTGAATCTGTTACCGCCGGAAAGGGCCCTTAGCTGCTCTTCCCTGCTTCCATTTGTGGGCTCTGGGTTCCGACATGCCAACCGTCTCTCCTCTTGCTCTCTCTCGAAGGCCCACTTGAGGCGCCACATGGAGATCCACGACCGGGTGGAGAACTACAACCCCCGCCAGAGGAAGCTGCGGAACCTGATCATCGAGGACGAGAAGGCCGTGGTGGTGGCCCTGCAGCCCCCTCATGCTCTGGAGGGGGGCTCTGCCGAGGAGGTCGTGGCGGAGTCGCTCGCCCACGGCTCCCTGAGCGAGGAGCTCCCTGTACAGAGACTCTCTTCGAACGAGAACTTTGGTCCCCCGGATGTGATCGAACAGTCGCTGATCATTACCATCCCAGATGACTGTGAGACGTAGCGTTGTGCCCCTATTGTAAAGCCCCATCCCCAATAAAGGAGAGTAATTAAAAAAGAAAACCTGAACTTCAATTACATCCGTACGCTGAACATAATGCAATGTGTAATAATGGCCCAGGTGCCGCTAAAATTTCTACATTAGGACCTTCTCTCGCTCAGCTGACAGAACCTCTACTCCCTTCCTCTTCTGGAGTGGAGTGAAAAAGAATCGGTCACCCCCACAGCTCGAACCATTGTTGATCCAATTGCCTGGGACGGGAAAATGGTGTGGGGGGTGTTATTTCCTCATCAGCCATGAGCCCCTGGAGTTCTTTGTGTGTGGATTAGGTTTCTCTGACCTTACTCCCGTCAAGGGATGGGGGAGAAACTTGATTCAGTTCACACTAATCTGATCTGTACTTTATGAAACGATACAGAAACTGAAATCCAGCTGGCCTCGGATATCCCCACTCTTCCAAATCTTGCAGTGCAGTTCTCCAGCCAAGCAGTGTGTTCAAAAATGCATATATTAATGAAAATAACTTGCAGAAGTGCATTATACAGTGGTACCCTGGGTTACATACGCTTCAGGTTACAGACTCCACTAATCCAGAAATAGTACCTCGGGTTAAGAACTTTGCTTCAGGATGAGAACAGAAATCGTGCTCTGGTGGCGCGGCAGCAGCAGGAGGCCCCATTAGCTAAAGTGGTGCTTCAGGTTAAGAACAGTTTCAGGTTAAGAACAGACCTCCAGAACGAATTAAGTACTTAACCCAAGGTACCACTGTATAAGGGAAATCATTTTGCAGGAAAACATGTATCTTAGCAAAATGCATACAAAGAAGTGTACACGGTATGAATCATAGAACAGAATAATAGAATTTGTAGTGTTTTGCATCTTATGCCGGGGTTACATTCTGGGGATAGTTCGCATGTGTAAAAACACGTACAATGGAACCTTGGTTCTCAAACATAATCCATTCGACTCCCAAGACATTCGAAAACCAAGGTGCGGCTTTCCAATTGGCGCAGGTGTCCTGGAAACAATAGCCGACAGCTGCATCGGACATTCGGCTTCCAAAAAACATTTGGAAATCAGAACACTTACTTCGGGGTTTTCGGTGTTCAGGAGCCGATTTGTTCGTCAACTAAGCCGTCCAAGAACCAAGTTTCCATTGTATGCCTAAACCACCCTCATGCAACCATCTTTACCTTTCAAGCAAAGCAGAGAGCTCTGGGGTGCTCCTGTGGGGCCAACTGGATTCCCAGAAAATCTCCTGAGAGCATCCCAGAGCCTGGTAAGCAAGGCTTTTAAAAACTTTCTGCTCCAGGAAAACCCAGTGCAAGAGGAGCTTTTAAGCTCTCCACCTTCCCTGTTCTTAATCTGGGGGATTTCAACCGCCGGCTTTCAAATTGCGCAACTTAATTGCACACAATTGTACTGTATGAAGGCAAATGGCACCAGAATTCACGAGGATTCCTTTTGTGTAAAGAAGAAGAAAAAATTAGTGTGGAATTGTACAGAACGGTACGTAGGACCGGAAAAATGTGAAACCGAGACGGCAAAGCCTATCTCGCCTTGGCCGCCTGACCTTCCCGCTGCTCAGCCTGCTGCGTTTACCCTCTTTGTGTAGCTCTGAATGGACATCTGGAAGTGTTGGTTGGTGTTGAGATTGGAGTGGAAGAGGATGACGTAGGCCTTGGGGGCGAAGTAGCCCCCGAAGATCCCGGCGAGGGTGCAGAGGAGGGTGGCGATGTGGATAGCTGCCAGGTACTTGCCCTTGTAGATGCTCGCGGCGGTGGTGTACGTGATGAAGGAGACGAAGTAGATGAGGTTGCTGAATGTGATGCACTTGGCTTCGTTGTAGCTGTTGGGAAGGTCCTTCCCCGCGTAGCTGATGGTGAAGCAAGCTACGCCCAGCAGGCTGTTGAAGATCATCCAGAAAACGGGGATCACTGTGTTGCCCTGGCTGCACTCCAGGAGAATCAGCTCCTCAAAGGCCTCGTAGTTCTTGTAGGGGGCCGGGGGGCTGATGGTGAGGGAGGTGAGGACCATTGTGCCTTGCAGCCCAGTGATGGTTCCTATGAGCAGGCCGGAGCCGTGGTACTTCCGCCAGGCCCCATACAGGCCCGGAGCCCTGGCCGCCATCTTGAAGACGATGACAATCTGCACCGAGCGCGCCGCCATGCACGAGAGGCACCCGGTGAGGCAGGTGCTGTACACAGACAACCTCAGAAGGCAGACCAAGTGCCCTGGGGCCCCGAAGAAGCAGTAGAGGCTGAGGCCGGCGCAGGCCAGGGCGCCCAGCATGGCGAAGCACATCCAACCGCCGGCCGACCTCACGACGGGCGTGTGGCGGTTCCGCACGAAGACGCCCGTGGTGCCGGCCACGAGCAGCAGCAGGAGGGTGTTGGCTGCCAACAGGGCCACGGAGATGGGGTCGTCCCACAGCATGAAGATGACGGTGCGGTCGAAGCAGGCTTCGCTTCTGCCAGGCGCCCACTGGTCCTTCTGGCACTTCTGGCAGGTGTACGGATCTGTGGGGCAGCAGGGCTAGTCAGTGGAGGCAACTGGAAGCCACGTTTTCCCCATCCCTGGGATCTCTGGGGGGCAGCCAACAGGACGGCCGCTGCAGTGTAGTTGTTAGAGAGTTTGACTACAAGGACCTGGGAGACCAGGGTTCAAACCTCTGCTGGGCCAGCTGGGTGCGGCCTTGAGCCAGCCGCTGCCTCTCAGCCTAACCTCCCTCACAGGGTTGTTGTCGGGGTTAAAGAAGGAGGAGGAGGAGCAGAATAATGTGTATACCACCTTGAGGTGCTTGGAGAAAAGCCTAGGATACATATGCAATAACCAACTGGGATAGCTCAGCTGGAAGAACACAAGACTCAATGTCAGCGTTGTGAGTCTGAGCCCCATGCCAGGCAAAAGATTCCTGCATTGCAGGGGGTTGGACTAGATGACCCCTGGGGTCCCCTTCCAGTTCTATGATTCTATGAAATAATCAGTCCTGGATTCCCGGCTGCAAGAACGTTGCCTTTCCTCCCATCAACACAGCTCAGCCTTAGTGCACCTATCTGCTGCAGTGCCTCGCCGTCTGTGTGTGTTGCACTCTGGAAGTGCTCTCCTAATATCACAGCGTGCAAAAGTGTATTAGGGGGTGTCCCTGGGTCTTTGGTACTCATCTCAACCCTGCAACTCTTGAACCCATCTCCTTCCTTTTTTTTCAACTTCTAGACCTTGCCTATCCACCGTCTTAGTTCTCTCAGGGTCCTAAAAGTGCACCTGCTCCTACAAAAAGGCGGCAAACAGGTGGCCCGTTTAAAACAAGAAAGCAGACTCACTCTATATATAAGATTAAAACATTCTAAAGACAGTTACAAGCATCTAAAACCAGTCACATTTAGAAATAAATTGAAAAGCAAATAAAAACGCATCTGAAGCACATTCTCTCCCTGAGGCCTGTAGGTTTTTTTAGGTCTGCTGGACATTGTATCTTTGTGAAGGGGTGAACTAAGGTGCCCAATATTTCCCGAGGGAAAGAATGTGCTTTAAAGGTATACCGGGTACAAAACTCTCCTTTTTTTGCCACTGCCATCACCCCCCCTCCAGGCTAGCATGAGCAAACCCTCTGTGGCTCCAGCACATTTCCATGTTTCTCCATCCCTCCGAGTGCTTTGCAAGAGAGCTTCCTGCTTCTGGTCACGGGCTGCTTGGCCATGGCTTCCTCCTAGAGGATGCAGGTGAGGCCCCAAACCGCAAAAGCTCAGGAACATCATGCAAGGCTTGGGCTTCGGGATTAGGAAGCCATGTGACCTCAGAGGCGTTGGCCCTGTGGGGAGACAGCAAGGGGGCAGAGCCAGCCTGAAGCCATGGAGGCCATGGGTTTAAAGAGGCAGGAAGCAGGAGAGTTGAATCACTCTGCCCACCTGCTTCTGACTCTGGTGCTGGCCTGGCCTTGCCCTGCCTGCTGACAATTCACTCACCGCTTCTGTTCAGGAAGGTTCCTGGAGAGCAGCCCACGCAGTGGAAACAGCACTGGTGCATGCCCTGCTGCACCTTCTGCTCCCCCGTGCCGCATTCCTTGGAGCACACGGAGTCAGGGACCTGGGCGGGAGGAGGAGCGTTGGTGTCAAGGGGTGTAGGTAGACCCAAAGTGCCCCCATGGGCCAATGCTACAACCCCCCTGTAGTAGAATGGGTTGCTCGCTCCCATTTTTCCCTGGCAAGGGGAATTCCAGGCAGACCAACGTCAAGGGTGGTGGCTAGATCTCAACAGTAAGAATCTTCCCTGGGTGTATGAGCCTCCCGCTCCTCCATGTGTGCCTCCTTACCTGATTATCCTCTGTGTGCCACAGGAGCCTGTCCTTGTGGATGCTCAGGCGGTCCGGGTTCCTGTCAAAGGAGCCCACCACGGTGTAGTCCCACTCCTGCCCAGCCCATGTCCACAAGACCAGGTCGTAGCCAACCAAGGGGTCCCCATTGGTGTCAAAATAAATTTGTCTGTGGTTCAGGCTGAAGTTCACCCGCTTCACTTCCTTCAGGAGCTGCAGCAGAGAGACAGACAGGCAGACTAATCCAGCCAACCCTAACCTGATATCCTTCAGATGTTCTGGACTACAACTCATGTCAGCCCCAGTATATCTCATCTGGTGAAGCGTTCTGGAGGACTCTAGAGCTCGCCACGTTCTTGTGGGTTGGTCCAAAGATATTACCAAACTGTCGGCTAGGAGGTATTTTCCAGAGTTTCTCTGGGGAGAAGGAATTAACTGCTTAAACCAGTTTTAAGTCTTCAGTGTGGAAACGGCCCATGTTTAAAATTGAATGCACGAGGCCTTGTTTTGCTGGAAGATCCCCAAGCTGGCTGAACCAAATGGTCCCATTCCCTGGACGAACTCCCCTTCCATTTTTTGACCCTGAAAACTCCCCATGGATTCTGCAAATCTCCACACCCCAAACCCGAACTCTTTAATTAGGCAGGGTTTGTGAGCAGGAAAAGGGAGGGGAAAGGGCAAGAGATCCACGGCCCAGTGCAAGCGACTTGGGGGCTGCTGTCTCCTGGGTCACCCTCTAACAAGATGAATCATAGAGTTGGAAGGGACTCTTGAGGTTCATCTAGTCCAACCCCCTGCAATGGAGGAATATTTTGCCCAACATGGGGCTCAAACCCATGCCCACGAGACTAAGAGTCTCATGCTCTACCAAGTGAGCTATCCCAGCTCACATACCCCCAATGCCCATCAGAGCATGCTCAGCTGGAGAAATGGTGTGGCATAGGCGCTAAGAGTATATCATGCAGAGAAATCTCAGCTGTTATTCTGTTTTCTTCGGCATCCTGGAATCCCAGGAAAACACAGAGCAGCGATAAGCACCGTGGCACCCTACAGATGTTGCAGCCTCCATGTTCCATGAATCCTGCTGGCTGGGACTGATGAGAGCTGGAGTTGAGCATTATCTGTAAAGCCACAGGTTAGCCACCCCTGGCTGGCACCTGCTTTTTCCATGGAGAGACCCCACTCTTACCGCAGCAGGAATGCCACTTGGCACTGTCCCTGCCGGATAAATGCCCAGAGACAGAGAGAGATGCGGAGGTTTACCTGCCACGGATAGACGGTGCCCTTTCGGCACACACCAGTTTGGCAGCCCAGTAGACGGTGGAGGGCATGTGCCATGACATACACCGCTGAGTACACACTAAACGCTCCTTGTGTGTCGTAGGGCGATGGCTCCTGCCTGTCGGGCAGCTTGCGGAACCGGGAGAATCGCTGGCTGCACCTTTCCTTGCAATTCTGACACGAGCCAGCGTCGCCCCTGTGGGCACCAGCTTCCTCTGATGCGGCAAAAGCTGCTTCAAACGCCTTCATCCCCGAGAGGTGTGCCTGGTGGATGGTTACCCCGAGGACCGTGCCGATGCCCTGAACGCCGGGGATCTTCCAGATTTCCGTGGCCAAGGACCAGTCTTCCGTGCCCAGCCACACCTTCCCAGTCACGTTCTGCCGGACGGCCTCCCGGAGGAACAGGAGGGCGCTGCGCTTGTTGGCGAAGACGGTCACCACGTTGGCGGCAGAGGCCACCACATCCACGATCATGCGGGCCACCTCTGCGCTGCTGGCTGGGATGACGCCCTGGTAGGCGAAGCAGATGCCCTCCTGGGGGGCCGCTTCGTGCAGCATCTGCAGGCCCTGGATCCCATAGTTGTTGTCGCTGCCCACCACCGCGACCCAGGTCCACCCGAAAGTCTTCAGCAAGCGCACCATGGCGTCTACCTGCAGCTGGTCGCTGGGGATGGTGCGTAGGAAGGAAGGGAAGACTCTCTTGTTGCTGAGCATCTTACTGGAGGCTTCATAGCTGACCTGGGAAGAGAGAGGGCAAGGCAGGAAGGAGGCAACTGCTCTTGACATACATCGGGTCCTCCAGATGTTGCTGAAGTTTAACTCCCAACAGCAATCCCTTCTCTGTTCCCAGCATGGCCAGAGATGATGGGAGCAACAGCTGCAGGGCCACAGACATCCCCTCACCCCTAATGCAGCTGGATGGGGAGATGGAAACAGTTCTGTGAGTTGGAATGGACCCCCAAGGCTCATCCTAGTCCTGCAAACCAGGAACAGCAGCTAAAGACTCCCTTGACAATTGGCCATCCACCTTCTGTTTTAAAACCTACAAGGAAGGAGAGTCTGCCACCTTCTGAGGGAGTCCGTTCCTTCGTCAAACAACTCTCACCCTCAGAAAGTTCTTCCTAATTTTCAGCTGGCACCTCCTTCCTTGTCATTTGAATCCCTGAGTTCTGGCCCTGCCCTCTGGAGCAGCAGAAAACAAGCTTGCTCCAGCTCCATCACTGATGGAAACAGAGCCACCAGTGGGACGTGTGTCTCCTAGCTAGCAGCCACCAGTCATACAGGGCTCCTCAGACGTCTTTTATTGTCAGTCCGAGGCTCCCTCTGCTTCAATTCACCGCCCTTGCCCTCCCCAACATTTCCTGAAGGCTTTCTTCTGCCTAATCTACGCTTTCACGGACATGATCCGGCAGGAACCTCTCCCCAACACAACTTCCCAGTGGACTGCGTCACTTTTACTTTGCAGTGATCTCTCCTGCACCAGCAAAGAGGGTAATTTGCTTTGGGGGAAGATGTGTGAGAAAAATAAGGCAGAATCGCAGAATTGGAAGGGACTCCAAAGGCTCAGCTGGCCCTGCGATGCAGGAATCTCAACGAGACAGTTGTGAAACATGCTATCAACAGCCTAAAACAGAGACCAGGAAGAGCAGTCTGGCACAAAACCAACCCACTGACATCTCTGGGCAGCTGCTGGTGCCTGTTCTGCCCACCCCCCAATAATTTTCTTCATTCCTGGGCCTGGCTATGCTGACTGTGGCTGGTGGGGAAGCTGGAGAAAGCACAGAGTAGGAGATGGCTCTTCTAATCCACGAAGGCCCACCGGCCTTCGGGGGCTTACCTCTGGCATGCAGAAGACGCCCAGCAGACTGGCTGTCGTGAAAGCATTCTCACTGGTGTCTGGCCCGATGACGCCCACAACCTTGGGCAGAGAGTGGGTGTAGTTGGCAGCCACCACCAGCTGCCGGGCATCGCAGCAGCTTTCTCCGCCACCCTGGGAGAGGACGCTCAGCGTGGCGTACATGTTGGAGGATGCCGAGCAGGTGTCGTAGATCTCGTACCCCAGAGTGACGTTGGGCAGGAGGCGGCTGGAGTTGTTGATTTCCTCCACCCCCAGCCGCATGGCCTGGACCAGGTAGTAGCCGTGGTGACTCGCGTCGTACCTGCTGCAGAAACAGAGAAAAGCCACAGGAGAAGGTGGAACTAAAGGACGGGGGGGGGGGGGATCCCAAATAGGACAGCAGCAAAATATTGCAATGTAGACTGCTCCTATGCAACAGGCTCCATTATGATACTCAATTCCATGCCCTCCCTCCTTGTTTCCTGCCCCGCAACCCTGAATTTGTCAGCATCTTTTTCTTTTTTATTTCTCTCTCTCTCTTTTTCTTTATTATTTCTTTTTGGCTAACTCTATACTTATGTCAAAATAAAAAAATTCCTTCCAGTAGCACCTTAAAGACCAACTAAGTTAGTTCTTGGTATGAGCTTTCGTGTGCATGCACACTTCTTCAGATACTTATGTTCTGTGAGGGATGGAAGAGGAAAGGCCCTGTGTGAGAGGTAAGGGAGAGAGAATCTCCCAGGGTGGGAGGTTGGGAGAAGCGCCCAGGTGAGAGCTGGGATGATTTATATCCCATGGTGTGCATTAAGAGTAAATATATAACCTTTATAGAGGTTTTCTTCTTCTCATCCTCCTCCTCCTCCATTTTCTTTTCTTTTCTTATGCTCGCTCTTTCTTATTTTTACTCTCGGTTTTGCTTTTACTGCATTCTAAAACTTTTAATAATGATTATAAAACACAAACTAAAAACAATACTGAACTGTAAAATAAAATGGTCGAACAAATAAAACGAAACATAGATTGGTTGCAAACAAATGGACAAGTGTTCAGTTCTCACTGGGCTGCTTGGAGAGTTGTCCCCCTTAGTTTCCTCCTCCTCCTTGCCTGCTGATACTTGTCTTATTATGATCCCTGGAAACTGCTTTAGTCGAATCATTGGTACACCTGGTTCAAGATTCCCTGCAAGGCGTGGCAGCAGCTCTCTGGGGCTGCAGATGGGGGTCTCTTCCAGCCCTTGAGATGGTGAGGATTGAACCTGAAGGACCTTCTACTCTGCCCCTGAGCCACAGCCCTTCTTGTGCCCTGGTGGCACTGTTTTGATTGCATGAGCTATAACTTTGGAGCTATTGATTTGTTTGCGCAGCTTCTTTGGGGGAAAATAAATAGGAATTTCCAGCTCCCTTCATCTTTTATAAAACTAGAGGAAGCTGGAGGGTCAGGGATTCACTGCACATAACTTTGTCCCATGTATGCTACTTGTTGACACAAGACACTGTTTCAAAGGAGATTGGATAAAATCCATGGAAGAGGTGAGGCCGATCAATGGCCGTGAGTCATGATGGCTCTGCGGAATCCTCCATATTCCAAAGGGGAATAGTCCTGGCTACCTTGGAGCAGACACAGCATGGCACTTCTTAATGGGTTTTCAGCTGAACTGCTTCTCAGAGGGACAATATATAAAATGACTGCCTAGAAAATATCAAAACTGATTAACCATTTAGAGAAACACAATAGCTGATTGCAAATAAGTAGGATGCCTGTCTGTTGCCAATACAAACCTGGTGTGTTGGGGGATAGGGAGAAATGGTCTTAAGCTGACTGTGAGTCCACATTGGAAAGGGCCTGTCCGCAGCTCCTTTAAAAAAAGTCTAGGGGACGGGTGCCACCACACACAAGGCTCTGCTGCCTGTAATGCTACTTCTGCTTGTGCAGGATGGTGGGATAGCAAGTAGAGGAGCCTCACTTGAAGGTATAAGCGTATCTATGGGAGATGTTCCTTCGAGCACTTGACTGTGGAGAAGTTACTTTTGGTATTTGCCGTTTTCATTTGCTCTTTTGCCAGGATTAAACATAGCTTGGGACCACATGCTTCCCAGACACAGATACCTGCATCCTACATAGGAAGATGACTTATCAGATCACTGGCCCATCAGACCATCTAGCTCAGTGTGGTTTACCCTGACTGGCAGAAACTCTCCAGGGTTTCAGACAGGGGTCTGTCCCCACCCTACTTGGAGATGCCTTTGGGAATTGAACCCGAGAATGCAAAGAACTGAGCTATGGCACCTGCAATATTTCTGGCTCCTCTCACTTACCTGTTGCAGATGTCAACTTCTGGCTTAGTTTTCTGGGGTTTGGTGATGTTACTCCGGTGAATTTGAAACAGCCCCGCAAGGGTATAATCTCCATCCAGCCTCAGCGGGGAAGAAATCCCCTGGTTTAAGCTCCCACTGGCACAGCAACAGAAGCCCCAAAGCAGCAAATACAAAAAGGATGGGGGAGAGAGACTCATCCTGAATGGACCAGGGGAAGTCACTGTCACAGCCATAAGGGCACTCTGCTTTTTGGGGATGAGGAATACTGAGGCCAGTGTCCCTGAATCACCTGGGATCATTTGCATAACTCTGCACACCTGTAAAATGCCTCAGAGCAGAGGGTAAGATATACATACACAGGAAACTTTCCTGGAGCGGGGAGGCAGCAGGATGCAAGCCGAAAACCAAATTGTGGGGTTTAATTTTCCTAACAGATTCCGCAGGAGAGTTGAAGTAAAATGTGCTCTCTCCTCCTGGGCTCCTTGTGGAATAATTAGACCCTATAAACACTTGCAACACTCCTCATGCCCCCTCTATTATGATCACGTTGACTACATCATGTAGGAATGGACGCACTAACGGCCTGTGCAAGTCTCTAGTCCTCAGCTGCTAAAAAAAACCCTGAAGCACCCAAAAGGAATATATCATGAAAGACTGAAATCTTTTGAAAGACTGGAATGAAAGAAGAGGAAGCAGCTATGTTTTGACATGTTCACTGCCATGCTGTTACAATGTCTGGCTTTTTGAAAATAATTAGCACTTCCACCATGCACGGGTCTATTGCTGGACTCTATGCTGCTCCATGTCTGTATGATGACATCCGCATCCAAATGCTGGCCTGTATTATTTCCCCACTTAATCCAGATTATGGATTTTCCATGGAAAATCCGATAAGGAAAGAAAATATATGCAGAAACAGTGAATCTTTATTAAAAGAGGAGAAAATGGAGATTCCCCATGGTGGGGGAGAACATGGGATGGTATTTTTGATGATGATACTTCGCTTTGCAGAATTTCTAATGTTATGTTTTGTTAAACACATAATACAGGTGAATGGTTAATCTTCCTCAGTATTGTCCACATTGACTTCCAGCAACACTCTGGGGTTTCAGGCAGGGTTCATTCTCAGCACCACCTGGAGATGCTAATAGTGAACCTGGGATCTCCTGGATGCAAGGCAGATGCTCTGCCAATGAGTAATGGCCCTTTCCTTTAATTCTTAAACTCTATAATCAGGACAAATATTTGCAGAAATGAACCAAACCAGTGGGTTGTTACTGAAGGATTGGAAGCCAGGCTGTCCAGTTGAGAGCCAGGCCAACAAGTACTCCGTTTCCCAGTCGGGCGACCGCACCTGGGCGAGAAAAGTTGCGAAATGAATGTGTGAGTGTTTGGTGTGGGGACGCTGTATAGGGCCATACTGAAAATGGGAGGGGGAGGCTTGAAAGGTCCAGTAATTTCCCTTCAATGCATGTTAAACAACTTCAAGAAAGGATTCAGCGGAGACTATGGCATAGACCAGGGGGGGACATCCTGACCAGATCCCCTATATAGACAACTGGCTGAAGGTTGTAGATGACAACCCCCCCCCCCCTGGTTGAAGAAATGCAGGACTGAACATTGCAAAGTCACTCCCTCATGTCAGGTTTTGGAGAGGGAAGATGTCCAAAAGAAGTGCAGTGTTTATGGAGAAGAGTGTACAGAACAGTAAGCAGTTATTACTGCATTAACAGAGGAAAATAAACTTTCAAAAAAAGACCATGAAACAGGATGCTGCTATAGAATTAATGTAACAGGATCTTGAGCAGACAAATGAAGGACTTAATAGATTAAACACAAGTCATTTAGAAGAGAGGTCTCAACTAATTCAAGACCTCCAGAGGCATGGAAGAGAATTTGACAACCTCAGAGAGGTTTTAGTGAGAAAGACAAAGAAATTTCTGTTATTATTTCAAATACAAATGTGTATTCTGAGCAGATTAATATTCTGAAATGTCAGATCAAATGCAAAGAGTATGAAATGCAAGACAGGGAAATTACTGAAAGATTTACAAACCAAAGGTGTGAACAGTGGAGGCAGAAAGCTTTCAGAACTTTCTGAACAGTTAAGTGCAATAAAATCAGAACTGGCTGAGGGAAAAATTGAAAACGCTAGTAAAACAAAAGAGAATGAAGAATTTGTTAGGCAAAACAAAGAGACTAGCCAAACAGTTAAAGATCTTCATTCTGCAATCAATACTTGTGATGTTACTTACAACAACAAACTCATGGAGTGTGAGTCACAAATTAAATTGCTTAAAGAACAAATAAGTAAATCAGCTAAAAATTGCAAGAAACAGAAATAGAATGTAAGGAGGGAACAGACCATCTTAAATCCCAGGTTGATGAACATATCTCTGTAAAGGAGAAATTGAACAAGTTACTAAAATTAAAAGAAATACAAAGAACAAAGTTTTGTGAATGAGCTGAAATCAGTGAAAGATTCACACAACCAGCTCACTTTACAAAATGCAAAAGAAGGGATGAAGATTTAGCTAATTTATCCAGACAACTTGCTGAACATACTGACCATCTAGAAATTGTCAGAAGGTCACTGCAAGGAAAGGCAGAGATTGTGATATCCCTAAAAGACAAGCTTAAAGTTGTGGAGCAGCAGGCTTTTGCAAAATCGGGATCCTAGGCTTCAGTATTTTAGCAAAACCTCTAAATGAGAGTACCAGAGGAAGAGAAAGAGACCCCTTTGAGTGGGGACCGGCCCAACAAGAAGCCTTTGAGACTATCAAGCAATTAGATTCCACAGTGAAAGGCTGGCCACCCTGTCTGTGGGCTGTCACTGCCACCGTCACACTAGTGGAAGAAGCAGACAGGTTCATGTTTGGCCAGGAGATGCATGTGAATGTGCCCCATTCGGTTCTCACCCTTATGGAATATAAGGACTATACAGGCTGAAACAGGCTTTGCCCAACCCATTGAGAAGTCTGCAGGCGCAGTGGAAGCTTGTGAAGTAGACGTGCCTGATGCTCTAGAGAGACCAAAGGGTCCTAGCCATTTTAAGGGCCAGCCTTGATTCTTGGCTGTTGCCAATAGTCCAAGGGAAGAAGCCCTGGGTCGCATGGCAGGAACTGAAGACAGCATGTCAGGCCACAGTGGCAGCCAGACCAGAGGGGGCTGGGCTGTAGGACGCCCAGAAAGCCCAGAGGGGGCTAGAGGATGCCCAGAAAAAGTACCAAGCCCAGAGGGGGCTGAGGCTGTTTTGGGAAGCTGTTTCTACGCTTCAATAAATCTGTGTGATGGACTGTGGGCTGGAGAGAGGCTGAGAGAAGGGAAGAGGAAGGCAGTTACAAGTTGTTCCTCAGGCAGCAGAGCACCCAGAAGTGGGGGTGCAAGCCAGGCAAGCCGTTCCAAGAGTTCTAAGAAAGCCAAAGTCTCCAAGAGTTGTTTGTGTTTTGAGGCGAAGTCCAACAGCAAAAGGCATTGCCCTGCAATTGGCAGTTGGATGCAAGGCTATAACGTCCAGAAGTTGAGATGTTACTGGAAGCAGTATGGGGTTCCGAAGAGATTGCCGTGATCCGCTGCAAAGGCCATGGGAGAGGCCGGGACATGGTCACTAGGAGCAACCAGAAGGCAGATAACGCAGCTCGTGAAGCAGCTTTGAAACCTCCACCAGTATGTACCACAGCCCTCATCCCACAACTCACTCCAGACGATGTGGAACCACGCTACACACCAAAGGAGCAACAGTGGGCACGCCAGGAAGGAGCAACACTCCAGGAGGGATGGTTCCGTCTACCAGAAAACCGTGTTTTTGTGCCCCAACATCTGGCTACCGTGATTGTAAAGAACTACCACGAGTCTACTCACATAGGAAGCCCAGCTGCTAAAGCACACCTTGGGAGAATACTCTACATCCCCAACCTATCCCAACTAATTGCTGCTATCTCCCAAAAGTGTGTCCTGTGCGCCAAGAGCAACCCTAGGCAAGGCCACCTCCCTCCACCGGGCGTACAACACGTGGGCTTTACCCCTATGGAAAGCCTGATTGTGGACTTCACTGAACTACCACCAGCTAGGGGTATCAAATACCTGCTTGTGTTTGTCTTCACGCTGACGGGTTGGACAGAGGCGTACCCCACTAGAACAGAGATACCTCGTGAAGTGTCCAAGAAACTGTTACATGAACTCATACCCCGATTTGGCCTCCCCAGAAGTATTGGCAGTGACAATGGCCCTGCCTTCTTTGATAAAGTTGTGCAAGAAGTGTGCAAGGCGCTGCAGATAAACTGAAGGCTACACACAGCCTGCAGACCCCAGAGTTTGGGAAAACCTGAACTTATGAATCACACCTTGAAAACCCACTTGGCCAAGCTGACCCAGGAGACGGGACTACACTGGATAGATGTCCTGCCCATTACCTTGTTTCAGATTCGGAGCGCTCCAACCAAGAGACTGAGACTATCACCCTTTGAACTTTTGTATGGCAGACCACCCACTTTCGTCCGAGACATCCCCGCCAGTTTGGGGCGGGTGGGAGATCACATCACTCAGGAACAAGTGCAATTCCTGTCCCCGTGTGTGTTTGCTTCCCTTTCCAGGTACTACCTCGAGCCTACACCGTGCAGTCTCGCTGAGCCGGTACACCAGTTCCAGCCGGGTGACAGCGTGGAAGCGCAACCCCCTCATCCCTAAGTGGCGAGGCCCGTATACCGTCCTCCTCTCCATCCCAACTGCGGTGAGAATGCATCACACGCGTCTGATCATCACCTTGTGTCTGACGCTACCGGAAACGCGTTGGGCCACGGGCAACAAGACCCCGCGTCTGATCATCACCTTGTGTCTGACGCTACCGGGAACGCGTTAGGCCACGGGCAACTAGATCCTGCGACTGATCAGTACAAGGACTTTCACAAGGACTTTCCCCTTTTCTCTATTATGTTCTGTATTGATTTGCTCTATGTCCTATTGTCCTGACCCCACTGAGCCATACCGACCCTATTGGCCTGCGGACCTCTGCTATGACTGGTTCGTCTTGCCAGTGGTAAGAAATGGCGTGCTCATTGGCTATTGGGAACAGGGGTTTGATGAGGTTGCCGTATTGAAACATCCCACTACCCCACTGTGGCTTCTCTTCCACACCACTGTCCAGCGCACATGGGTACTGCTCCTACGGGAAGTTGCAGAAACGGTCAAAATCTATCGAGTTCTGGACCGCTCTTGCTGTTGTGGGGGGGTAACCAACTGTCACTCAGGGGGTAGAGCACTGTACCAACCTCATCTGGTAGACCAGGTCCTAATCTTAATCCAGGTGTTGCATGGGACGGAGCCTATCTTAATGCAAATATTGCAGGGGAGGGAGCCTGAACCAGGTGCGCATTGAAATTGCTGAACAAGTGCCAGTAAATCCTGCAGCCCCACCTGTGGTTGTCGTGGTGGCTCGAGCCTGCCAAAAATCCCAGAATACTGCCTGAACTACTGGGCCTGGTAACTCCACATCTAATACCCTTGAATGTGGTAGGGTATTCTTGTGGCTGCATAAGGGTTGCCACCCCAGGCTTCAGCCTCCATAGGCCCTGGTCAGAGACCACGTAGGTGACCTCCACCCAGTAGGACCAGCCTTTGAACTTTACAGAGTCTATTGCCATCCCTATAGCTCCCGAGGCCTAGCAGTGTATCAGTGTCAGGCGGCCACTTTTCCCTGTGTAGAGTGGGAACGTTTTGTGTGTAGATGCTGTTCACGCCTCAGTAGGGCCAGGAGTTAGAGGCCCACATGACCTGGCCTTCATGGGCCACCATCCCTTTGGCCTGTGGTATTTCTGTGTTGGTGGTACAGTTCTTTGTTCTGGGCCACCGAACATTCCTCGAATCAGGATGTGGATCATACCCTGCCTCCTGATGGTTCTCACCTCTCAGATGGCCACCGGGTGGAGGGAGAACACCTTCCTGAACATGACCACAGCTGTGGCCAAGAGCCTGAACAGGTCTGAGTGCTGGGTATGCGTGCGAGGTCAAGATTCTGAACACCACCTACGTGGTTCCCCAGCACCATATTTGAAGACTTGACAGGGTCATAGAGGGAGGCCCGTGTATCCACAGAAGTATACATTTCCTGGCTCTCTATGATATTGTACCTATAGGTCCATCAAGCGAAAATGGAGAACCGTACCGGTCACAGCATTTTCGTGATGGAAAGGGGGGAATGAAGGATTGGAAGCCAGGCTGTCCAGTTGAGAGCCAGGCCAGAACCATGTTTAACCTCTAAAAGCCATTTTTCTGTTGCAAAAGCCATTTCTCTGTTGCAGCTAAAACTATTCTTCTCTCTCTTGCTTTGCAAACAGCAAGCGTTACAAACAGCAAGTAGGTCACAGTTAAGATGTCTGCAGGTGCAGGAAGCTTGTGGTTGGCCAGTTTTGCCATTTCTGAGAAACGACCCCTGACAAACAGGACGTAGCTAACCAGAGAAAGAAACTGTCAAAACCACAGGACGCAGTTCCAGTAAACACCTGCTCAAGCCCAGTTCCAGGAACTGGTAAATAGGTTATAAGCCAGTAGCGCCACCTAGTGGAATAGGCAACTTGGAACCGAAAGGACACACCAATTTATTAATTGGTTGAGCTTTAATGAATATGCATCAATGACCATAGGAAATTGTCAATCATTGGCTAAAGGGATGCCAAGGGGCTGAACTGTGCTTTGCAAGAAGGTATATGAGTTAGCTACCCCCAAGGAGGGGCGGGCATTCTTCATTTTCCTGAATGCACCCTATTTGCTTTTTGTCTGACAAAAATCCAAATAAAAAAAACTTTTTCTTTAAGAAACTTTGCTGCCTGATTTTTTCATTCCTGGTCTGTATTTCTGAAGTCCCTTTCATTTCCAATGCTGGTGATACTCCAAATAGACCCATTGGAACAAATGGATGTGGCATTGATTTCAGTGGGTCTGCTCTGAGTAAAACTCAGCTGAATGAAATCCCAGTATTTGGGAGAGTGCAATGATTTCCATTGCTCTGCCCATTTCCATCATGTGTAAACCCCATCACACTTTCCTTCTTTCCCTGGAAAAACAAATTTGGGAAGGAGGGAAGTTTCAGCAGGGAATGAATGAAGAGGTGTGCTTAACCCTTGTCCCACCTGACACTGGGCCCTATCCAGCTATGCTCTTCACAAAGTAGATAGACCCACTGAAATTAGTGGACCTCAGTTTGTCATGACCATGACTTTCAAGGGCTCTTCTTTGAGTGGGACTCTCATTGGATACAACAGATTATTCTCTTCCACTTGAGTAGACTTGCTTTCTGTTTGCTGAAGCCCTTGGAGTGGCCACTGATTAGCCTGATTCAGGAGGACTCTCCTTATGTTATTATTTGATGTCATCGTGGTGCAAAAACATGCATGAATCTGGGCACCACCAATTATGGATCCTCTGTTTTTTGCAGGGAATCCCTTCAAACTGAAGTGTAACAATCACAGAGACTCTTGAGTCTCATGACACCACATAAATCGTGGTCCACATTGAGGCAGTGCTAAAAAGTGGCAATCGGCAGTGCCAAAAAGTACCAGTCTGGGACTATTTAGAGTTCAGTCATTGGATACAGATCTGATCTGTGGTTTGATGGTAGCTGGTTGTTCTCTGTAAAATTTGTGGCGAATTCAAAGGGTAATCCCATTATTATTTCTTGGATCCAACTTTCTTTTTTCTTTTTCCTTTCTCCTCCTGTGATGAGGCTGCATTTTAATATTTTAATGTTGTATTTAAATCTTGTTTTTAAGTTGTATTTATTCAACTTGTTTTTATTATTGCTTGTTAGCCGCCCTGAGCCCAGCCTTGGCTGGGGAGGGCGGGGTATAAATAAAAATTATTATTATTACATTGCAATGAGGTTGGACTAGATGACCCTTGGGTGTCCCTCCCAACTCTACAATTCTATGTGGCCATTTGTTTAGCTTGCCTTCGTTTATTTTATTGTGTTCTGCTTTTATTACGTATTTTATTACGCTATCGCGTTTCTACTGTTAGCCGCCTCGAGCCCGTTTGTGGAAAGGCGGGAAATACACTTAAATAAAACGAAACACAGCTGGGGGGAAACCTTACAACGTCTCCCACGGTTTGCCTAGCTAGTTTCAATTCCAACCTCAAACAAAAAAAGGCTATTGCCGGAAATCCAAATGATGGGCTCCTGTAATTTCCGGTGCTCCTCCTTATATCTGCGAGGCAACCATATGACGTCACGACGTTCCGAAACACGAAGCCGCTCTACCCGTTCCTGTCTCTATCGTCGTTTTCCGGCTCGCGAAAGGACGCGCATGCGCGCTAGCGGTCGCTTTGGAGACGCGGGCCGCCGCCGAGGCGAGGTGTGGGGATGGCGAACCGCCGCTTGAACCCAGCCAGCCTCCTCCGGCGGCAGAGGAGCCGGCGCCGGCGCCGAAAAGCGGCTCTGCAGTCTCCGCCTGCTCCGCCGGAGAAGAAGGCCCGCGGGGGGCCCGACGCCCTGCAGCGCTACGCCCGCGAGTTCGCCCGCGGCCTCCTCTCCGCACGACCATCGCAACCGCCGCCAACGGACGAAGGAGCCTCGGCTGAGGGAGAGATGCTGACGGCCGTCGAGGCCAAGGAAGGCAGAGCCTTTCTGCTCCTGCCTCAGGGACAGGTGAGCGCGGAGGGGGCGTGGCTATGCAAATACAGGACGCGCGTGAGTCCCCCCCCCGCCGTTGGAGGCGTTGCCAAATAAGGGAAGGGCATGGCTTGAGAGTAGAAGGGGCGTGCTTATGAAAATACTGCCCATCGACTCCAGTTTATGGGGTTGGGCTAGCTGTTTGAGGTGCTGCCGCTCAGGGAAAGGGCGTGGCCAGGAAGCATAAGAGGCGTGGTTATGCAAATACAGAGAATGGACTCCAACTCAATGGATTCTCCATTGGGTGGAATAGCTGTACGGTATAGGCCTACAACATACACAGAGTTTGCGTCTAAAGCCCAAATCACCTCTGATCAAAACCCATTTGGTGCCATGGTGGGTGGAATTGCCAAAGTCATTTGTCCTGGAACCCTTCCCCCTTCTTCCCCCTTTTAATCTTTTTAATAAAAAAATTCTGCATGTGCACACGTTAAATGTGCATAAGTTGCGGGCTTACTGTACAGGAAGGATGTGCCTTTGTGGGGGTATGACTAGGTAGCAGAAGGGGCAGGGGGAAGTGGGTAGGTGGATATGGAAGGGCTGTAGTGGTAGAGTATCTGTCTTGCCTGCAGAAGGGCTCCTATCTCAAGCCTTGAAAAGTCATTGTGTAGAATAGATAATTTAGAGCTAGATGGACTAATGGACTGAGACATTATAAGTCTGCTTCATATTTCAGTCAGGCCTATATTCAGAACCATGTGGAATACTGTAGAATCTAACTCTGATTTTAGCAGAAGGATTGTAGCTCAATGGTAGATTATCTGCTTTTCGTGGAGAAGATCCTGGCTTCAGTCCCAGGTGGCATCTCCAGATAAGGCTGAGCGAGACTCCTTGTCAGAAACCTTGCAGAGCTTTGCCATTGCAGACAGTAATAATCTAGCTGGACCAATGGTCTGACTTGGTATAAGGCAGTTTCTAATGTTCCTAGAACATCCTCTGTGGCCCTTTAGCTGTTCCCATCAGCTGGCCAATGATGGAAGTCCAGCAGTACTTGGAGGACCAGTATCTAGCAAATGATTATGATATAATTCACCCTGAGACCCCAGAGTGGGTTACACCATTAAAATGTAATATTAAAAACAGTCTAGGACAACTTCTCTGGGTAATGTTAAAAGGGGCAGCCGCATTTACATATTAGTTTGCTTATTTACAGTAGTTATTTTCTACCTGTCAGGCACTGACATTCACTGGCAAGTGTTCCCTGACGTGCCTGTATGGCTCTGTACGGGTGTTTGGGTTCAACATCGTTCCAGATCAGCCCCCGTATCACCTCTTCTCCCCCTACTCCCACTGTGCTCTCACCATTGAAGCAGTGGCTTATAAGGAGCCAGAAAAATCTGGGAAAGAAATGAAAGCAGAGGCAAAGTCCATTCTCCGAGCACACCTTGTGCCCCGAGGTAAGCTGGAATGGAGGGTGGGCCCTGAACTTCTTGTTCCTGTGAGAGGGTGATCTTGGATGTTTGAAGAAGAATATGATGTGCTTTGTGCTCACACAGAGCTCTGCCTCTCGGGGATCAGATTGTTAAAAAAGGCTTTTGTGGACAGGCTGTCTGGTGTGTGTTTATGCACATCCCTTGAAATTCTTTTGGAGTTTCTGTGTGCAGAATGGATATCTTTGATGGTCATGATTTTGACCTGTGGCCCTTTGCCACAGACCGGTCATTTTGCTGTTCTTTGTTGCAGTCTGGTTAGTGGAAAAGCCTGGATACAAATAAATAAAATAATAAAAATTCATATCCAGCAGCTCTCCCTTTCAGCCTAACGCTGTTCACAGGGTGGTTTTGTTTGTTTCCTGAAATATTTTATATTGCTTTTTCACAAGCTGTGTTTAGTATTTTACACTAAAAGAAATGCATCATGTACACAAAAACCAGCCGTTTATAAATCACGATAAATACACATTTAAGACAAAGCAGCCACAGAAAATTTAAGTCCTCATTGAAATCATGCAGAATTTGCAGACTTCTCAAAAACAAAACAGAACACAAAAAAACCCAGCTGTGTTCGTGCTTCCCTAACTTCTTCTAGAAGAAGGTTCCAGAGCTTGGGGCCTGTTGCCAATAAAAGCCAAACCCAGGCTGCTAATGTCCGAACCTGTTGAATAGTAGGAATAGAGAACAAGATTGAGTAAGCCACAGTTGGGTAGCTGCCTTATTGTGAGAATAGCTCTTTGTGTGTATGCTTTGTTTCCCTGTGCTCTGCAGAAAAAGCTCGTGCAAATGTGAAGACTTTCAAGACTGAGGCAGGCTCCACTGGAAGCCCTTCAGAACCACTGCAATTATTATGGTTTTCTGTCCTTATCACAATGGCCTTGAAGCATTATGAGGGCCAAGCAGGAGGCTTACTGTCTCATTTGTGGTTTCATCCTTTGTCTTTCCAGATGCAAGATGCAAACTGATGAAAGACTTCATTCCTCAGTGTTCCATGATTTTGTTGGAGCGTCTGGATACTCCAGCGACTAGGTTCATTCACAGCTACTCAAATTTCTCCCACATATTCAAAGCAAAGGTGAGTTCCTTCTGTCCTCTGAGTTTTTGCAGAACTGATTCAGGATGGCCAGGATACACTGCAAGACCTGGCGTCATGTGTTCAGTCCCATAAGCAGGGCCTCTACTTAATCCTTTTGAATTTGAGTAGAACCCTCTGTGTGATGGGAGACCCTGATAAAACAAGATTATACAAGGGAAGGTCAAGGACTTGGTGAGGGTGTGATGCATGCAAGAACATGCCCTTCTTTACAGTTTGAGCATTCACACCTGAAAGCTGAAGATACCCGCTAATGAAAAATGCTCACTATGTGGCCTATATCAAATTTCTGTTTGGGTTAATTACATGGATTTCAATTGAGCTGCATTGGTCCTGGGATTTGGATATCCTTTTAGGCCTCTTGTGGGGATGAAGCTACTCTGCTGGGCAATCAAGGCTTCCTTTGTGTTAACGTTTCCTGGATTTGGGGCCTTTTAATTTATCCTACACTTAGGCCTGAACTCCGATGGCTATATCTGCTTTTTGGGTGTTTGTCAGTTAGCCAAATACTTGCTAGCTAAGGCCAATTTGCAGTGAACATTAAGAGCCCTGCTGGATTCATCCAAAAGTCCATCTGATCCAGCATCCTGCTCTCCACAGGAGCCTCTCAGATGCTTCTGTGAAGCCCACAAACTAGTTACGAAGCCAAATGCCCATTGAACCTGCTATTCCCTAGCTGTTAGTATTCAGAGGGATGCTGTCTCTGAAGTTGGGGGTTCTTAATACCTGCTAATAGACATACAGTCTAGCCTGCCCCCCTTTTTTAATGGCTAAAACCACCTCCAGACAAATGCCTTCTCATTCCTAGAGACAGAAGGCTCCCAGTTTCACTCCAGAGGATACAGTGCTCGCTTCTGTTGGTGCTGGGAAGCAAGACCCCAGGAGTGGCCTGCTGATGTCGGAAAGCACATTGTCAGCAGTTGAAGAGTTAATCCAAGCGTGCCAAGGTGAGTAGCTTAAAGCTAACGTGAGCAAGGGTGAAGTGCAGCTGTAACCTAAATGGAGCAGTGCTTGTATCTGAAGACTTGTTAAATAAAAATGAAGCCAATGGGGCCATCCTTTGTCCACAGAGAAAGAACTGGGCCAAGCTGTATTCTCTGATTCTAAGCTTGGAGGGAGAATCTGTTTCTGCTTGGTCTTTTTTTATTGAAAAAAGATGTTGGTCATGTTAACCTCCTGTGAGATTTCATGTAGCTGTGCCAGTTGTGTGTGTAAGTTCTTATTCTCAAATAATCATTTCAGATTGTAACTTTACTGGGGCAATTATGTTCAGATACTGTGTTTGTGTTTCAGATGAGGATGAAGGCTGCCCTATAGTCTTGGTCTGTGGCCCCAAAAGTGTCGGCAAGTCAACTTTTAACAGATATCTGATTAATATTTTGCTCAACAGGTGAGTTCTCTGGTGAAGGCTGCTGTGGCTGTTTGCAATGAGAGAGCTTCTTTCTCCAAACTCGTTTCCTATTTTCCTTGGGTCAGGGGTGGCGGGTGCTGTTTTATCTCCTCCCCACCGTGGGCTGTCAGCTCTCTGATCCTTGTCTGGCTAGCCTGCCTTTGTTCCTTTTGCCAAAGCAGTCTCTAGGCTTCCAGTTTTGAAGGCCTAGCACTTATAAGCATGTATCTCTTAGATTTTGCAATGCTTCTTAATACCAGCTTCTGGAAACCACAGGAGGGGAGAATACCCTCCCTTGGTCCTGCATTCTGGTTTGCCACAGGCATCTGGCTGGCCACAGTGAGAGAAGGATGCAGGATTAGATGGGCCATTCTGATCCAGCTCAGCTCTTCTGATGTTCTTATAACCATCCTGGTTGCTGACAAGAGCAGGTGGGTGGGGGGCTGCTGATCAGAACATTCAAATTTTTGCTTTAGCTTCAGGCTGGGTTTTCCAGTGATGGCAGTCAAAGGCATTCTGTTAACATTTATATCATTTTCCTCTTCTTAATTGTAGCCTTCCCTGCATTGAATTCTTGGATTGTGATTTGGGGCAACCAGAGTTCACGCCTCCTGGGTGCGTTTCCCTAATTAACGTAACAGAGCCGCTTCTGGGTATGTGCTTTGGAGGCATTTTCAGAGTGTTGTGAAATGTCTGGACGCCTCTTCTGAGTGGCTTTATTTGTTTTATTTATTTAACAATAAATGACTGTAAGAAAACCTCTAAGTGGCTTACAGAACTATAAAACAAAATATTAAGGTTATCATTGAAGACAAGTATTGTAAATTATATCAGTGATGATTAAAATCAACAATAGCTAAAAGTAAATAAAATGCATGTCAACCTACTATGTACCTGAGTAGGCTGACCTAAACAAAAAAATTTTTAGCAGGCGCCAAAAAGAGTGCAGTGAAGGTGCCTGCCTGATGTCAATAGGCAGGGGGTTCCAGAGTGTAGGTGCTGCCAGAAGATTAGTTTCTTACAAGTGCAGAATGAGCATTATTTGGCACTTGTAACAGTGTCAGATCTGCAGATTGAAGTGGCCAACTGTGCATATATGTGGGATAAACTGATGCTGCAAGTAAACTGGTCCCAATCTTCAAGACTTTGTAATAATAATAATAATAATAATAATAATAATAATAATAATAATAATAATTCCTTGAATTTGGCCCTGGAGCAGATTGTCAACCGAGGCAGATCTCTGATTTGTTACATGCTGTTTTATGCTGACAGGGTCTCACTCCCATCAGAAACCATGCTGCAGCATTCTGTGCTAACAGCAGTTTTTGGATCAAGCACAAGGGAAGCCCCACACAGAATTTACTTTCTGGTGTGAGTGGAGCTCTTCTTGGAGCACCAGCCTTTCCAAAGGGATCAAAACCAAACTGGAGCAATGACCTGCTTTCCCGTTAGAGGTTGAGTCTAGGGAGAAAGGTCAATTGCTTTCTGCACCCCCACCACCCCGTTGGGTGGATAAAGTGCTGTTGCAGCTCTTTTGAATATGTGCAGTTCTGTCAATTTCTTCTCCCCTTTTAGGTCCACCGTTCACTCACCAGCGTACACCGCGAAAAATGGTTTACTTTGGGGCAACCAGTTGTGAGCAGGACACTGAAAGATACATTGACACGCTGAAATATGTGTTCAGTGCCTATGAGAGAGATGTTCCTCTGGTCATCAACACCATGGGATGGGTGAAAGGTAAGGCATTGGGGAGCTTGTGACTTTTTCTGCCATGGGGTCAACTGGGCACAAGTTTGAGATCCTATGTTGGCCCAAGGTGAGGAAGGTGGGGATGTGGGGACTGTCTCTGAGGCCCATCTCTCAAACTCTTTCTTACCTGGCCTTCTAAGTTGACATATCTCTTGCTTATTCTGCTTCTAGAACCCTAAGCTGTGCAGGGTACTGGTAGCCAATGTTATTGCTATTTATAGTAGACCCATTGAAATTAGCGGACATGGCTAACTTTGATCCATTAATTTCAATGCGTCTACTCTGCATAGAACCCTTGACTCTGTGTGCCTCCCAAACCCCCAGCTTCTGGCTCTGGGGACTTCACCAGATTTGGAACATGGCTGCAGAGGCAGCACTGACAACCCAGTAAGTCTAGAACTGTGCTTGAAGGGAAGCTGGCACCTGCCCTTCCGTAAAGATCTCAGCAAAGTGCACAGCGGGGGTGGGGAAGCAAAGTCTTCAGTTGCTTTAATACAATATCGCTTCTCTTCTGGAATCTATGCTCAGTTCGGTATTTCTGTTTTTGTTTGCAAAGTCAGCATTTTCTGTGCTTGTTTGGAATTGCAGTACTGAAACTGACTGGCAGAGAGGGAATATGAGGTTGGCCCTGGCCAAGTATATTCATGTAATTCTGGTTCTAAGCTTCAGATTTCATTAGAACATCAGATATGTTTCAAAGGTGAGGAATGGCAGGTGGAAGACACAAGGTACTGAAAGTTAGGAAGAAGGAGCTATGCAGAGAACTCATACCTTGAGCTATGAGAGTGCAGGATGTGTGTGCATTCCTTTAAGAAGGACCCAAGTTTCTCTCTTTTAATGGCCATAAAAATTGTGACCATGGAGGCAAAGCCTGCTGAAATTGCAGAAGTGTTTGAATCAGGTGGACTTGGGTGCCCTGCAAAACCTTTTTCTCTTTCTCCCTCTGGCTCAGCAGCTACAGAGGCCTGCAATGATGTGCTCTCGCTTGATGCAGCAGCTTCACTTTGCATCCTATAACATGTGTTCCATCCTTTTTGCACTGTTCAGACATGCTCTTGTTTTGTCCCCTGGTTCAAAGGTGCCGGATTGTTCCTTTTGATTGACATAATTCGGCTGTTGGCGCCTAGTCACATCGTTCAGATCAGTGTGGAAGACTTCAGGGACATGCCTCAGCTATCCCCAGAGTATATCCATTGCACTGCTGGCCTGCACACAAGAGGCAAAGCACTCTTCCGGCGCAAGAGCCTGAATGGGATGGAGGACTCAGGGCAGCAGGGCTTGGCCCAAGCAGGCTTCCACCCTCCACATCCTGGCCATCAGTTGCTGTGTGTCCAGCCAAAGTTCCCAGGAGCAGGGAACGCTGGCACTGGGTAAGTGCCACGCAATGGCATGTGGGGACAGGGGTGGGTGGGGTGGAGAGCAGGACAGGGTAAAGTGATACCTTAAGGGCTTTCCATGACTAGCTAGCCTCACTTTGCTGGCGCCTCTGCTTGCCTTTGGGAGTCCTTGACCCACTCTTTCTGCATCCCTTCCTGTCTGTCTTGTAATGTATATTACAAGCTGGTCACTAGCAAACTGTTGCCTAATAGTGTACTTGCAATAACAGCAAAAGAGTATTGTGGCATTTTAAGTACTGTTTGTGTGAGAGAGAGACACTAGCAGGAGGGGGGCTCTGCTTCCCTTCTTGCTCTGCTTGTCAACCCCCACCATGTTAACTTCCTGGAGCTTCCCCTTCCCATCCCATGCACCTACTAAACCCACTTTTCACCTTCCCAACCCCATTTCTGTGGCCACTTCTCTTTTCTATTCTGCATCTCACCTTCAGTCCCATGTCCCTCCCCTCCTTCCCCCTCATAAGGCTGGCCAGAGAGTGTGCTTCCCAACCAGTTTCTGATCTAGTTCTCATTTTGCTCCCCTAGACGCACCCACAGCAGTGTCCTACGAGACATGGCAATCTTGGCGTACTTGGGCCAGCTGCAGCCCCCAGACGTGGAATCTGTGTTTCCTTTACACAGCCTGATACCCTATCAGGTAAATGGGCCTACACAGCAGAGCTTTATGTTAGTATTGTCGTTACAGAGGCTTTGTGTAAGCAGCCAAGATGCAGTTACCACTTGGGAATTGTTACCCTAAAGAACTTCGGAGGATTCTCTCTGTCCTGCTCTTTCAGCCCAGGCTGCTTTCAGTCCATCCGGCCTGGCATTATTTTCTCTGGTAAGCAGCAGCTCTCCAAGGTCTCAAGCAGAAGTCTTTCCCCAGCCTGGCTTCCTGACACCATTTTGAACTTTGAAGATGTGAAGTATCTTGCATGTGCAGAGTATATGCTTTGTCGCAGAGCTCTGCCCCCTCCTCCCTCAAGTATTCCCAGTAGATTGTCCCCAGGATTTGGCATCCAGAGGTATTCTTCTGTAAAAATAAACAGAAATTCCATTTCTGCCTGGTGATGCCAAGCGGTCATTATAATAAATAATAATAATAAATTTTATTTATATCCCGCCCTCCCCAGCCGGAGCTGGGCTCAGGGCGGCTAACAGCAATCAAAATAGTTCAACATTCTAAAACATTAGCAGATGCAGCCCACATGAATTTGTATAACTGAAACAAAGCAAATTGCTGGTTGAGTTTACGCTCTTGCTTTTTGTTTCCCAGGTGCCTTTCAATGCCGTCGCCCTCAGAGTCATACACACAGAGGTTGCTCCTGCCCACATCTTGTATTCTGTCAATGCCAGCTGGGTTGGCCTCTGCCAAGTGCCAGATCAGGTGCCGTGTAACGCAGATGGGCCGGTCTTGTTGACACACACACCCATCTGCAACTGCCTGGGCTTTGGTAAGTGTCTTGCATTTGTAGCACCCCTCTCTTCCTGTTTTTTAAATCTTTAGTCTTTTCTAAAATGAAAACAGTCCACGATAGTGGGAGTGCTTACCCTTTCCACTGGGAACTGTTCAGAATCAAAAGGGGCAGCAATCCACGAACTTCGGCTGACCTTGGTCGATAGCCAAAATGTATACTTCCCACCCAGCTTACCCTTCCCCTTGAGAGGGAGGACCTTGTCTAGCCAGGGCAGGTGATGCAGGACTACATAGACAAATCCCCCTCCCTTTTGCTTGTAAGAAGCAGCGTCCCCTCTTGCTAAGCTCTGTGGGTTGGCCACCACTATCTGGCTCATGTGCTCTGCCCCCAAAGTGCTCCAAATATTTATTTCAGTGAAATTATATCTTGACCTTTCTGAGGGCAATTTGCGCTATTTGGATTAAAAAAATATATATTACAGTATGTAATTAAAATAAACACCGGTAAAAAAAAGAAAAGAAAAACCAAAGCAGCAGCAGATAAATATGAACTAAAATATTGTGATTAAAAACCAAGTGATGATTTCTCTTTAGCACAGATGTAGGTGTTTAGATATTTGCAGAATGTTGCTAAAACATCCAGAGGTAACCTTAGTTGTGCCAGCTTGCTAAGTGGTTCTGGAATACTCAAGGCTTGTTCTTCATCTGCCCCTTTCTACAGGAATCGTCCGAGGGGTGGACACAGACAAGAAGCTGTACCACATTCTGACACCAGTAGCGCCACAGAACTTGCGATTTGTGAATTGCTTACTGATTGGAAGTATCCCTATTCCTAATTGCATCTTCCTAAACCAAGTAAGGAGTCTTCCTTCTATTTATCCTGAACCTACTGCCAGCCAGAGCTATTGGAGAATCTGAGTTTTAATATTCAGAGGGAGAAAGCAATTTCTCACCCTGCCCCCATTTCTTTCCACGGTTCACAAATTCTTACTGGGTAATGCTCACTCTGCTCCTAGTGTCCTATTGGCCTTATAGCCTTAGAGTCTGATAGATATGTTTGGTGTTTTGTTTTGTTTTTAAACCCAATGAGTCTCTTGCTGGCATTTGCCACGTGTGTGTGTGTGTGTGAGAGAGAGAGAGAGAGAGAGAGAGAGAGAGAGAGAGACAAGGTGTCCTATAACACTGTCTTTTCTTTGTCAGGTGGGGATTGAAGGGGAGATACCCTATGTCACGTCGGAGTATAACTATGACATTTCAGGTGCTGGGAAATTGAAATTGAAAAAGCATCTGAAGAGGAGAGAACATATGCAGCCATGAGCTCCAATCTAAATCCTCCTCTGCAGGAACTGATCAGCTCAGGAGACATGGCATGTTCTCAGGGGACCTTCCACAGGAGACCAGTTACAATTTCCACGGCTGAGAGTGTCATGCTGATCCACTGTCATGTTTTATTCATTTGTGTGTTTTCTTTGCGTCCTGAAAAATTAAACTTTTGATATAAACTGCCTTTATGCCACATTCTTTGAGGTCCTTGGTGCAGGATTCACCAAACAGTGGCCCTTCTGAGTGTGGGTGAAATGATGCTTCTTTGCTGTTCCACCACTCTTGTTGTCATGTGCTGACATGTGTTTCAGTTTTCAAGAGTCTGCAGCAGTTTGGTATTTACTTTTCCTCTCTTTTCTGTGAAATTTGGTTTAGGCTACCAAAGATGTGGTGGTGGTGAATATCTGGTTTCAAATAAGAAATGACCAGGCTGCAGTTGCTGCCTGCAGAGGGAGCTCCAATCACTCTTGCAGTGCAGTGAGCTTGAATGTTCTGGGTGCAGCCTTAACAGCCTTTTACCAAACAGCTCCCTGCTGAGAGGACTCTTGGCACAGGCCACCTGGCTTCCTGAAGATGCTGTAGCTGCTGCTGCTGCTTTTGAGTCCCTTACTGTATTTGGAGAAGATTCAAGGGAGCCAAGCTATTTTCTTTGAAACAATGCTTGGCCCAGGCCAGAGACCCTATTGATCCAAAGCTGCACTGCAGGAAAGGGATATACTGCTGAGTCGGCTTGGTTTTTCTCAGGCTGTGTAACATCCTTTGCCTACCTGGGCTCCTTTGGTTGTTTTGGACTACAATTCCCATCAGCCCCAGCCAGCACTGCCATGCTGGCTGGAGCCACTGAGACTTATAGTCCATTGTAGTCTCTGTTTTTTCTCTTAAGATCTAGCAATTCAGTCTCATTTCAGTGCTCATCCTTTGGGCCAGGGAACTATGCCTCACACAGGCTACTTTGATTTTTCTAATCTAATGGTTTTAAGGAGCTAGCTGCAGACAAAATGTGGTTGAGATCATGTTGCTCAAGCTGCCTGATCAACTTATCTAAAGTCCTCTGGTTCTTGAACTTGCAGTTTTGAAATCCTAGATTTTGATCAAGAAGTTGGCCTTTGTGTGAACAGGCATCAGTGCACAGCTGGATGCAGTCATCTACAGTGGTACCTCGGGTTACAGACGCTTCAGGTTACAGACACTTCAGGTTAAAGGCTCTGGTAACCCAGAAGTATTACCTCAGGTTAAGAACTTTGCTTCAGGATGAGAACAGAAATCATGCGGTGGCAGCGCAGCGGCAGCGGGAGGCCCCATTAGCTAAAATGGTGTCAGGTTAAGAACAGACCTCCGGAACAAATTAAGTTCTTAACCTGAGGTACCACTGTATACCTTTTGGATAGGGATGAGGAACTTACAGTTTTTAAGATGTTGTATTAGCCAATGATAATAGGATGCAGAGGACTCAACAGCAGCAGCATTATTTATTAAATTTATGTTGTCATCCACTTTTGACTAGAGCATCTTCATTCCTCTGATAACATGGGCTCTACTCCGTGAAAGCTTAGGTTACAATAAATCTGCTAGTCTTCAAAACAAACCCTCTGGAAAGCACTGATTCTGGATCCCATATTATGTGAAACAAAGAATCTTGCTGAAACTTAGGTACCAATAAATCTATTACAGTGTTCGAAACAGAGATATGAAATCTATGTGCTAAATGGTACCTTAAACCTAGGTTACAGGTGCAGCAACAGAATGTCTAGGCCCACTTTTTTTTATATGACAAGAATGCAAGGCTGAAAATGAATGAACTGCAGCTAAAATATTGTGTTCATTTTTCATATGGTCTAGTCCTTCCCCTGCCCACCTCCCTAATTTTCTTAAAAGGGTCTCTTCCCCAGTCTTCAGAGAGTAGCTAGAAATGGAGAGGTAGAAAGAGCTCCTCCTTTCCTTCCGCTCTGCTGTTTTAATCTGAAATCTTAGGTACAATACTGCACCCAGAACTCAGAAACTACTTGCACTAATGAAATTCCCTGTCACAAAATGCGCCTAGAACAATGGTTTCTAGCACTGATCTTTGGTTTTGAGCACTGATCTATCATGGCTCAAGCTTTCATGCAACAGGGTGTGCTTCATCAGATGCCTAAATTGAAAGGCATATGTGTAGCATATGGGCAGGTGGGGGAATGGAAGGAAGTGAAGTCAGAGAGGAACGAAATGTGAAACAAGTCAGTGATAAAAGCAAATTACATTGATGATGGGCATAAACGTCAATTTCTGTTGAAAGTTTCTCACACACACCCCCATTGTTAAATTTACTTCTCCACATTTCTTCAGCAGTTGTTTTTTTATTATTTTTAAAGATCCTCATGAAAATTCATCAGCATTTTAGTGCAGATTTCTTATAGGAAATTCATTTTCATTTGCGGTTTTGACTAAATGCACACTTTTGCAAGCTGTTTCCCTGATATCATTTGTGAATTTTATTTTCACTAGTATATGCTTTTTAAAACACACATTTTCCCCTAAGATATATGCATTTTTGTTCATATTGTTTGGAAAACTGCAAACTGAAAAATTTGAGAAGTGCAGCTTTCGTGGTGCAAATTAAGCAGTTTCTCATTAAAGTGCAATTTTCCCTTCATCTCTGGTGACAGCAGAGAAACCCTGGTGATTGATAAGCTAATTGACACATGTAGTGTAGTGATAAAAACAAACACCCTTTTGGGTTGTATCCAGCTAAATTCTAGTTGGAGTAAACCCATTGAAATCAACAGCCATAAGGTTAGCCATATTGATTAATTCCAATAGGTCTACTTGGCAGTATGGCTCCAACCCTTCATCCTGATTTGGTTCACAAGTTGATAGCCTAGGACCTCTTGACGAATTGCAATCCAGCCGTTTTCTGCTGCTGTCTCCCATTTGAAGTTCTGACAATAGAAATTATTTTGTACTGCCTTAAGATTGGTAACGGAGTGTCCTGGAATTGCTGCTTTTCCTGTTCAATACGTACTATGTGAAACAGCACCTGATGTATTCTATTTACAAATCGTCCCAGCTCAGATCTCCCTTGGGGTGGGAGAATTTACGATTCAAGCTACCTTAAAGCCACTTTTAAGTAATTCAGAGAGACCACAGGAAATCCATTCCTTCATCCCCATTTAACTATTCCTTTTTGTGTGAGAGCAACCTACGGGGAAAAGATGAACTTTACCAGTTTTTGTTTTCTTGAAATGGGAGGGCTTTGTGTTGGGGTTCGCAACCCGGGGCGTTCTCATTGGCTGAGGCCCGCATACGTCACGCCGTTGGCAGCCGAAAGAGTTAAAGTGTTAGCTTAATGTGTTCTTAATTCTCCCCATATGGCCAAGTCTGGCTGCACAGGAAAAGCTTTGGCTGACAATCTACCCTGAACAGTGGCTAGGGTAAATATGGACGCCATCTGTGCAGTGCTTTAGACGGGTGGGGAGGGGATTGGAAATCACATATGAAATATCAGGGTCTGAGGCAGCCAAAGTTTTAAATGTATCTTATCAGAGACAGAAAAGCACAGATGTCCATAGGCCTGTGGAACGAGCTGCACAAGCCTTTGAATCTGAAATAATCGGGCACCGGGGTGGGGTGGGGGAGATGAAATCAGGGGTGCGGTGGTGCTTCCCTTAGTTGGTTCTGAGTAGCTGGTTGCTGTAGCAACCGGTCCTGCCTGCCTGATGCTCAGTGGCCTGTGCCTTGAGCTTTTCTAAGGGACTTTGCTTCGCTGGCTGATTTGTTTGCATGGCGGGTTGTGGGTAAGAGAGTGAGAGCTAAATCCAGTGCAATAAAATAAACCGGGCAGGCTTGGAGGAGTAGCAAAACTGAGCCGTGGAATAACACTTTGGAAGTTCTCCCCCCACCTGGTGGGCACCAAGGCTGGAGAGACGGCTTGGTTGCCGAGTTCGTTTTCGGTGGGGGTGGAGGTGTGTGGCCGCCTGCCAGGAAGGGGGAAGGCCCAGAAGCGGGAATCCAGACGGCGAAGGCACATGAAACGGACAACCCTAGGAAGCCGGTGGTAAAATATACAACGCCCAAGGGAGGCTCTCGGCTCTGGAAAGAAAGAAACGTGGAGGAGGCCAAGAGGCGCATACTTTGCTCTCGCCGTCTGAGTGGAAAAGCTTGAGCGGTGGGAGTCTGGCTGCCGAGCACCAGGGCTTTCTCACTCCCTTCCTGAAGGGTGCAGAGCAGCGTTGAGTCCCTTTCTGTTTTGATCTCTTTGCTTTGTGGTGCTGTGACTGCTTCTGCTCTGTGGACTGCTATCTGCCAACCCACCCACCCACTGCTCCCCCTGGGACTCTGGCTCCGCGAGAGGCAAGGGGATGAACTCGGTCCTGACCAAGTATGGCTCCCCACCTCGCACCTGGCTCAACCTGCGCTTGGGAACAAGTAAGTGCTAACAGTCATGATATAGGCTTGGGGTGGGGGGAGATCTGCTGCTTCAGGACAGTTAGATGCAGCCTGGTGTTTTGTGACTGTAAGGTCTTCAGCCTGGAATGGGTCTTCCATGTTCAGGAGCAGTCTACACCTGAAATAACTGGTGCTACGGGCAAACGGGAAGGCTCTTCCTTTCATGCCTGGCTGGTGGGTTTTATTGAGATATCTTGGTGGCCCCTGCAGGAAATGGGTTGTGGGGCTCCATGGGGCCTTTTGTCTCATCCAGCAGGGCTGCTCCTTGAGTTCTTTACTGCCAGTTCAGGTTTTCTTCTGCCATGCACGCCACATCACTGACATGCACAAGGGGGCACAGTGCCATAGTTTAAAAGTTCCTTGAGTTCCTTGCAGATGATGATATTGCTTCTCGGACTCCAAACGGAGCAGTGAGAGACTAGGGGTGCCTGTGCTTACCCAGGGTTTGGTTTCTTGGCATGAAGGTCAACAGAGACTGGTGTCATTAGGATGTATGGTTTTATTTGCATGTATCTACAACCTGAGCATAGGATGGAGGGGCACATCATTAACTCCCAAACAGATCTTGCTTCCCCATTAGGGTCCCAAGGTAGCCCCAAGTCACAGCTTTGGGTCCAGCACAGAGCAAGGCATGCCTCTGCATCTCCAGCTTACAGCACAGCCAAACAACACAACCTCTTGTCTCTTGTTCTTCTACCTTACAAACTGATGTCACTTCCAGCTAGGTGATGGATCTTGCCCCCATTTGTCTCTATGACAACAGAACAACCTCTTTCTAATAGAAATGGCAGCACTCAATCATTGCCTTAACAATGAATCGGGTTGGGCTGTTTTCCTCTTATAGATTCTAGCCTCACCTATACAGGATCACAGGTTTGGAAGGGGCCCATGGGTATCATACACACTGACCCCTCTAAAATTGTAGCAATATCCTTTGGGACCCATCCAAAGGCCTAGCTGTCCGTCATCCATCCTCTCTTACACTGTGGCCAAACAGATGATTCTGGAAAGCCTGCAAGCCTGAGTGTAACAGCAGACTCCTCACCTGCGATTCCAAGCAGCTGGTATTCACGGGTATTCCGCCTCCTGCCCTGGAGGAAGCATAAGGCCTTTTTGACTAGCCTTTGATAGCCCCATCCGCCAGGTATTTGTGTAATCACCTTAATAAAGCCATCCAAGTTGGCGGTACTTCATGTTGTCCTGAATATTCTTCTTCCTCAGATGACTCTGCTGGGCTCTAGTATTATTAGAGAGGAAGAAAAACTGTTCACTTCCCCCACCTCGTATCTAATTTTATACACCTCTATCATGGGTCCCTCCTTTACTTATCCTGTGTTCCTATGACAAAAGTTGTGGCCAAAATCAGTTTCTTTTCCCACTGGAGGGGAGAGGGCTAAAGACCCCTTTGCCTGGGTTTCTGCTTGGGCAGGCCAGTGGCAAGCTTATCTCACTAGCCCTTCAGCCTTGCTCTGGGAAAACAACAGTGTACAGTGGCCAATGAAAACTATAGACTCTGCTGAGATCCCCGTAACTCCCAAGAATGCAGCCATCCTATTTAGCACTACTAACCAGCAGTGGCTCCCCAGGGGTCCAGATGAGACCCAGTGCCCCCCTACCCCGCATAAACATCGAGTTCCCTCCTTTACGTATGAAACCAAGTATGTGGCTTTTGATAATGCAGCAATTCTGAGCCAGAAGTGGGAGAGAACTGGAGATTATATAACCCTGGCTACCTCTTTGGCAACTAGGACAGACAAAACAAACTGTTCTGAGCATTCCCCCCCCCCTAAAATAAGCAAAGGAGACACTGATAAATTAGCCAGCTGGAAAAGGGTTCACCCTGCCTGCTTTATTCTCCCAAATCATTTCCTTCCCTATTATAGGGAAATGCTGTTCGTTTTTGTGCCTCTCAGGAATGAAGCAGTCCTTAAATGTTTTCATTAGCTGTTTTCTTCTTCTTCTTCTTCTTCTTCTTCTTCTTCTTCTTCTTCTTCTTCTTCTTCTTCTTCTTCTTCTTCTCCTCCTCCTCCTCCTCCTCCTCCTCCTCCTCCTCCTCCTCCTCCTCCTCCTCTCTACCCACTCCCTTCTTCTCTCAGACCCAAGAAATGTTGGTGATCAAGGCAGGGAATCCAGGTGACACCCCCTTCCCCTTGCACTGCTGAACCCAGGGCAAAAGCAAGAGGCAACTTCTCCCCATTTTGAGATGCCAGGGAACGTCTCAAGAGCACCATTCTCCACCCAGGGCTGCATTCAGTCATGGGGGAAATTCCCTTAGATTTCCTGATTACAGCGGTAGAGCTTCTGTCCCATTTTCTAACATTCCTTTCACGCTGCAGTACCCATTGTGTTCTGCAACGGTGGCTTTCAGACCAAATATACCAGCATGCGGTGTTAAATTTCGTTCACGCCAGTGGGCATGGTGTGGCACAATGATGGCTCTGCCATTGGACAATGTCCCTCCCCACTTTTCACACATGCCTGCTCCTCTTCTCTCCCCCCCCACCCGCAAGATTCCCCACCCCCGTGAAAATTGCAGGAAAGAAATGTATAACCTCCCCAAATCTCGTCACTTTACTCTCATGATTTTCCAAGGTTCAAGGCGCTGCAGACGGATTAATTTTTTTCCTGGAACCAAATCGCACGGAAATTAGCACTAGACATGCCCTAGGTTCCATTAGTTTTCTGGAAAAGGCTTTTACATTGTGTGAAAGCTGAAATATAATGCAGACATTTTGGACAAGAAATGGAAATAGAACACAGTGCAACCCAGACCTGCCTCGGCTAGGCGAACGTCCCAAGGACTGGCCAATGAGCAGCCCAGCCATTCCCCTGAATGAAGCAGCTCCCTCAAGCAATTAGATCCTGTGGGCTGAGGAGCCCCCCCCCCCAAGCTATTAAAGGAGCTGTGGCCCTGCTGGCTTCAAGAGGAGTGGAAGATGCCATCCTATTGCCAGAGCTGAGAAAAGATTGAATTCTTTTCCTACTTGGAATGCAGGGACACCATCTTTCTTTTCCTCAGGACAGTCCTGATTGGTGGTCCCTTTGTAAAGAGCTTGCAGCTCATGGGAAGCTTACGAGGCAAACCATTGGTTCATCTAGCTTAATACTGTTTGCACAGACTGGCAGCTACTCCCCAGGGTTTCAGGGCAGGCAGCCTTCGCCAGCCTAACTGGAGATGCCATTGGAGAACAAATCACAGAATTGTAGTGTTGGGAGGACCCCAAAGGGTCATCCAGCCCAGCCCCCTGCAATGAGCCTGGGACCATCTACATTTTTTAAACAGGTGCTCCACTCCCAAGCCAAGGCCCTTCCCTAAATTCTCCTTCCAGGCCGAAATGAGTTTAACATTCCTGCCATTTTGAGTTGCTTAGAATAGAAAAGGCGTTCGTCTTGCCACCAGTGGTGTTAAGATGGACCTGATCCGGTGCCATGTCAGGACACTTGGGTGGGTTTTAAGTGAGGTAGGATGAACCTAAGAAACATCGTTGCTGGTGGCTTCATGGCATCATAGAATGGCAGGGCTGCAAAGGAACGCCAAGGGTCATCTAGTCCAACCCCCTTTCGATGCCAGAGCCGCAGATACGAATGTGTGCGTGGGGATGGGGACCTGTGTTTTGCTTTTTGCTCTGAGAACGTAATCCACACCAGGGCAAAGCCAAGGGTCTGGATGGTGCTCATCACAACCACAAGAAACATTTTATTTTTTTTACCTCCCCCTTTTTTATTTTTAACAGGCTGAAAAAGCTTGAGGTTTTTCGCGGTGCGGCTTCTCACGCAAGTTTCCCAGGACCTGGCACTGTTCAGGCAAGCTCTCGTTGCCAACAGCCTCCGCCTCCCCCCCCCGCCCCTTGCACACAGACACTCTGGTTTTAGCACAGCTGGCTTTCTGCTATTTCTCTGCAAGTGGAAAAAAATAGCAGGAGATTTAGAGCAAGCGCTGTGTCCTCCCGAGGAGACGGCTGCCTTAAGGAGCAGAAGAGAGCCAGTGCAGTCGGGTATACAGAGTGTTATCAGGTCTGGACTGGGGAAACACGCTGAAAGCTCCTGAGGTTATTGAGGCTAAAATATTATCATTCCATGTATGTGTCCCCCACCCCACCCCCTTTCAGGGTGTTGCTAGGTACTTAAAGGAATCAGAGATGCAGGCCCATTAAGCAGTAGATGCCTTGGGAACTCCTTGCCATTTGATATTGCCATACTCCTTTTTTTTTGGCACCTGCTAGAAACATTTTTTTTAGATAGGGCTACCCAGAAATTTAGAAAGTTGATGTAGTTTTAATCTGTTTTCAGTTTGTTATTTTAGCTTTTTGAAAGTCTTAAATTATTCTTACTGGTAACTATATCTTTTTTGTAAACCTTGAGGGTTGGTTTTTTTTACAATCAGGTGGTGTATGAATCTAAATAAATAAATATGATGATGGGTGGCTTTTCATACAATTGTAGAGTTGGAAGGGATCCCAGGGTCATCTAGTCCAACCCCCTGCAATACAGGAATCCTTGACAGATGGCCATCCAACCTCTGTTGAAAAACCTCCAGCGGATGAGACTCCACCACCTGCTGAGGTTACCTGTTCCACTCTCAAACAGTTCTACCAACAGAAAGTTCTTCCTAATGTTTAGTCTGAATCTCCTTTCTTATCATCTGAATCTATTGGCTCAGGTCCTACCTTCTGGAGGAGCAGAAAACAAATTTGCTCCATCTTCCATGTGGCAGCCCTTCAAATATTTGAAGATGGCTCTCATGTCATCTCTCAGTCTTCTCTTCTCCAGGCTAAACATACCCAACTCCCTCGACTATTCCTCATAGGCCTTGGTTTCCAGACCCTTGATCATCCCAGTCGCCTTGCTTGTCAGTATCCGTCTTAAACAGGGGTGCCCAGAATCTCCAAGTGGACTCTGAACAAGGCAGAATAAAGTGGCACTATAACTTCCCTTGATCTGGACGTTAGACTTCGTCTTTCTTTCTTTCAACAAGCAGCAATGCTTGTGGCTCTTTTTCAGTCCTCACAGTGGCCAAAAACGTGCCCCAGTTGACATCAACAACCCTCTCCCCATGAATTTGTCGAATCCTCTTTTAAAGCCATCTAGTTTGGTGTGGCCATCCCTGTCTCCAGTGGGAGTGAGTTCCACAGTTTAACTGCATGAAAAAGTCATTTCTCTTGTCTGCCCCGAACCTTCCAACATTCAGTTTCATTGGACATCCAGGAGGGGCGCTCTGGCTAACTTATTTACGGCCAGCTCCACACCCCTTTCCTTCTGATCAGGGCCCCAAAAACCCCAAAGCCAGCTGAGAATTGTTGCCACCCCACACTGAGCCCCTTGGAGAGAAAGGTGGGGTAGAAATTAAATAAAGAAATAAATGATGTGCTTTTGGGCTGCGAAACTTGACCTCTTAAGTGTGGGCCAAGGAGGCTGGGAGTAGGGGTTCAGCGTGAGGCCAGAGAAGGTGGCTCAGAGTGGCTCCCAAAGCATCCTTTACCTTGGACACAACCTTGGACAAGATGACATTTTGGATCCCTTCCAGCTCCTGTGATTCCACCCCCCACTTCTGGCTTTGCAAGCCATTTGGCTCCAAGGACCACTTTTCTCTGTGAGTTCAACCCTCTCCCCTTCTCTGTCTTCCTTTGCTGCTTGATGAGGAATGCCGGGGTCTTGTCAGAGTTTCCATCCATTCGGGCTGAGGTGTTTTAAAAGGCAGGATGGCTGCAGCTTGTTCGTTCCAGGCTACAGTCTGGTGCTCTTGCCTGCCAGGAGGTTCTCCTTCCAGAAACCTTTGCTGAAAGGGGGAGCGGGGGGCGGTGGCTGAGAGGGAACAGCAAGAATCTGCTTCTCAACGAAGCCCAGCGAAGGACACTGCTGCACACAATTCCGATTTCTGTGCTGTGAATTGTACAGAAAGAAGGGGATATCACCAGGTTGGAGCACGGGAGAACTAATAATAATAATAGACTCCGCCAACCCAGAAATAGTACCTTGGGTTAAGAACTTTACCTCAGGATGAGAACAGAAATCGTGCGGCGGCAGCAGGAGTTCCCATTAGCTAAAGTGGTACCTCAGGTTAAGAACAGTTTCAGGTTAAGAACAGACCTCCAGAACGAATTAAGTTCTTAACCCGAGGTACCACTGCAGAACATCAAACATTAAAAACTTCCCGATACAGGGCTGCCTTCAGATGTCTTCTAAAAGTTGTGTAGTTCTTTATCTCCTTGACATCTGATGGGAGGGGCATTCCACAGGGTGGGTGCCACTGTCAAGAAGGCCCTCTGCCTGGCTCCCCATAGCTTCACTTCTCACGGCGAGGGAACAGGCAGAAGGTCCTTGGAAGAGGACCTCAGTGTCTAGGCTGAGCGATGGGGAGTTGGAGATGCTTCTCATGTGTACAGCCTGAAGGCCAGCCTGGGCAATCATCCTTGCAGAGCTAAGCATGGGGCCTCCATGTTTAGAGGCAGTCTACCTGTACAGGGCCGATGCTGGAGGCAAGCAGCAGGGGTGGGCTGTTGCCTCCATAAAGCCCATAGATCAGCGGATGTGCAAAGCTACCTTGGCTTGCCAGTGTGGAAGGACAGAACAATGAGGTAGATGGATCTTCAAGCCTGCTTAATTTTTGTGGTGGGTAAGAAGCCTTGGGTGTCAGCCGCTCCTCTGCTTCTGCCTAGCAGTTTATCTTCTATGAGCCAAAAATAAGTTCTGGGTCCATTTTCAAGGGAAAGAAAGAAAGAAAGAAAGAAAGAAAGAAAGAAAGAAAGAGCTATTGGAGACAGGTTGGAGACAGGTTGGCCCTTTCAGAACAAACACCCGCCTCTGATGCCAAAGAGCATTGTGATTCCTCTGATAGATGAGCCTTGTTTCCAGTGACCTTTGCAAGTTAAATAGAAAAAAAGGGATTTAATTAGGCGTGTGGAACAAGAGGGAGACTTGGTTGTGCCCAGTCTGTTTGCACAGATCCTTCTCTTTACCTCCCACCTGGGCAGGTGAGTATGTGCTAGAGTAAAAGGAAAGCAACTCGGTGCACGCAGCTTCTCATCCCTCAGCAAAAGCCCTGGTGCCCCTTTCCTCTCTCCCTCTGCACATTTCCCCATGCCACCCCACCGCCCAGTTTTGCGCCCCCTCCCTTTGCACATGGATGCTGCCTGTATTTCTGGGCGTGCTGAAGCATCGGGTCGAAAAGGAAAACCAGCTGTAGAATCCAAGTCTGTACAAAACCAGCAAAGGCGAGTTCAATTGCCAAAAACTCATTTTGGGCGGCTGAGTCAACAGATGGAAAAAAAAGTGGCTGACTTGGAGGAGCATGTCAAATTGTCTGGTGGGCAGCAAGCCAGGTCCATAGAAGAGGGCAGGTCTGTGGGGCAGCCAGCTGGGGTAGGAAGTGTTCTTTCTTTCTTTCTTTCTTTCTTTCTTTCTTTCTTTCTTTCTTTCTTTCTTTCTTTCTTTCTTTCTTTCTTTCTTTCCTGGAAGTGGGACGGAAGCCCCCAACCCAGGCCTGTGATGGGAAGCTGGCAGAGGTATAATTTCAGGGAATGGGCTGAGCCTCCTGCAGTTCCACCTTCTTAAAATCCTTCCCTTTAATCTTGACTTTTGAGGATTTATCAGAGCAAGCTTCAAAGAGCCCTCAAACCACATGCCACTTGCAAACCCTGCAGTGTGCTATAAGGCTATTCCACTCCGCAAAAGGGAAGGGAGGAATCGGGGGAGAGAGAGAGAGTAGCCTATTCCTTGGGAGAAGAAGCTTTGTAAAAGTTAAAAAGACTTTTGCCTCAGTGGGCATTCCTGCTTCAGAGTGGGGTGTGCATGTGCGGGGTGTGTATGTGAGAGCTGACAAGTGATAAAGACCTTCTTACTAAAAAAAAACAAAAAAAAAAACAACCCCACAGGGGTGGAACGAAGCACGGAGTGGCCAAGGTGAGAGGGGATGAGGGAAGAAGCAGGACAAAGGCTGTTTGCAGGCGAGCCCAGAGAGTGAGGTGGTCCAGGATGCCTGTGACAGTGGGACCATATGGCCAATCCCAACCCAGTTGCTTTGACAGAGTGAAAATGGGCTTCATGATGGGCTTTGCTGTTGGTATGGCAGCAGGTGCACTGTTCGGCACATTTTCTTGTCTCGGGTTTGGCATGAGAGGGCGAGAACTGATGGGTGGTGCTGGCAAAACCATGATGCAGAGTGGTGGAACTTTTGGGACATTTATGGCAATTGGCATGGGAATCCGCTGTTAATGTTACTTTTCTATCACGAAGACCAGTGCCCCTGCAAGTTGGACGTTCTGCTATGTAGAAGAATAAAAATCTCTGCACCAGGATTGAATAATCCATCAAAACAAGTTTTGGCCTTTATTGCTGTAGCAAGAGTTTGTAAATCTTTTTCTCCATAACAAACGTGGCAGGCGGTGGAGATTTAGAAGCAATGGAATCTCTGTATACAATGAATCTCCGTGGATGTGACCTCAAATAAATGATCAATTATAGGAATCATACCTATTAGAAGTTGCTTTTTAATTGGTATCAAGTGTTTCCTGTGTGGGTATGATTAGTTTATTACAAGATCAGCCATTGTTTATCAAAGGAATCTTCTGTCTGTGATTATGTAAGGCAAATCAGGGAGGCTTGAATTTTTGCAAAAATCTCAAGTTTATGGAGGTGGAATAAAATTGGACAAAAGTGTGTATGCGGGGAAAAAACAAACCCAACAACCCCACAAGTGTTTAAAATCTAGCCTGGGTGCACTTTGCATGGTTGAATTTACCCAGAAGCAGACCTGCGACATCGGTCCCCATGGGCATTGTGAGCTGCATCGTAGCAAAGAGTGTTGCCAAATTTCAACTGCTTACCATTTACACTTAAGTTTTCTGCATTTGGCGTGTTTTGTTTTTACCGCTGTCAGTAGTAACATGCTGAGCGAGGGTAAACATTTTCTAATAAAACTGACCCAGAGAAGCATATTTAAGGACCTGTGTAGATTTTTCTTTTCTGAAAAAAAAAGAAGAAGCATGATGGAATGGGGAAAAAATGCTCCAAGGAATTCTCTACTGAGTCCTGTATTTGGGGGTACCTTTTATCCCGGCCAATGGGGAAAAAATGTCCCATGAGGTTTTTCAAGCGAAAACTGAGCTAGGGAAACAGAATTCAGTTATTTTCATCTCTCTCCCTCTATTACATGCACACACAACTCATTTGGAGTCATTTACTTATATACATTGGAATTTCAGCTTGGGGTAGGTAGTAAATTGTCACCCCACCCCAAAAAACCCTTTCTATGAAAGTTTTCTAGTTTCTGATGAAGAACGTTAACATCCTCAAAGAAACTAGGCTGAAGATCACACCAGGTTTCCAGTTCCATGATTAGACTAAATTGCAAATGTTACATTCCTTGCTATATACCAAACTGAAGGGCACTTCCCCTATGAGGAAAGGCACTGCTAAAGTGTTTTGGGCGTTGTGGTGGTGGGAATGGCTAAGCACAGGTGGAATATGAAGAAAGATTTAGAAAACTGTACATACTAGAAAAAGAAGTACTACTTCTTGACACTGTGTAACTCTCTGCCACAAGATGTGATGGCCATTGGCTTAGGTTTAGGAGGAAGTATGGTTGATCAACAGCCATGATGTCCTAGGTGGAATCTCCATGTTCAGAGGCAGTCTGCCTCTAAATGAGAGCTCTTGAGATTAATGGCAAGGGAAGACTCTTGCAATCATGCCTGGCTTGTGGCTCTCTGCAAAACTTTGCTGCAGCCCACCATCCTTGCCTGACCTCTGAGACTGCAGGCACAGGTGACAGCTTTTGGCAAGAGGCCGGAAGAATGGCTGATGCAAATCCCGCTGATGTCTCCGTGGTTTTGTTCCCAACAACTCTGTGAGGTAGGTAGGTAGGTAGGTAGGTGATGCTGAGAGATGCTGACTAGTCTGTGGTCACATAGTGAGCTACAGGAACCCGCCACCAATTATGCTTGGTCTCGGGTCAGCATTTCTGTTCAGCACTAGACTGTCACTCTTCTGGTAAACAGGTTTTTGTGTGTGCATCAAAATATTCCTCTCTAATTGGGAGATAAGAAATTGGGGTTCTCATGGGACGCAATGATGCTCCTTTCTCTCATTATCTGCTGCATCAAATTTAAAATCAGCTGCCTGACTCCCACCTTGGAGACAATGGTTCTCTTCCCATGTATGATTTCGACACTCCTTGTTTCTTTCGAAATCTCATTGTAGGGACAAGACCGCCTTATTTTGGTTGCTTTCCAGCAAGATTTCTTTTTCTTTTTCTTAAATGCCCACCATAAGTCTGTCTTGTATCCTTGGCTGAGATCTCTTTCATAAATGATGGAAAGCGAAATTTGTAAAATGTCTGTAGGAGGCACGAGAAAAAGGCCCTTTGTCCGGCTGGGTGTGCAGAACATTGGTCAGTTTCTTAGAAGCTCTTTGCTCTCCCAGAAACCTCCCATTTCACCAGGATGAATGAGCCACTTGTCTGTACATCTGCCGGAACCTGCTCCTTAAGGTGCAATCCTGACCGGCTACGGCTCAAGCCGCGGATGGGACTTGGGCTAAAAAATGTTGCGCTCACCACCATCCCAGGCTGGTGAGACAGAGAGAGAGAGGATCTCCCTTTGGGCCACTGAGCTTTAAGGACAAGCTACGCTTCTGGGATTCCTCTATGCAAAATGTTTCTATACTGGAAGAAAAGAGGGGCGTACGAACTGGAGACCCTCCCTGCGGACTTGACGGAGCTGGAATGCGCAACAGTGGAGCGCTTTTCGTGGAGTTCAACTCTGGATATCACACAGGATCTGGAGGGTAGGTCAGGCGCCCTGTGCGCCAAAAGCTCGAGGGATGAGGTCACCCAGCCTGGCGCTCGCTTCCCAGAGCCAACCCAAAATTATGCAAACAGTTTTAAGAGTCTTAGGCAATTTATTTCCACAATAAGAAGTTGCTTTCTTTCCCCGCTTCCTTTACCTCCCCCTGCCAGGATGCGCCGGGGCTGTTTTATTGCAGGACAAAAGAGTTTTACAGTTTTAAACAAAAGTGTGAGGTTTGGTAAACAGGCGGCTGAAAATCAAAGTTTGGGTGCTGCTGGGTCCTGCCGACTGTCCAAATATTTGGACAGCAGCTGCAGAAAGGATGAGGATTAGTTCAGAGGCTTGCACACTTTCGGGACGTGGTGCCTGTCTAAATAATAGCAGGAAAAGAGGAAAACAAAGCTTTAAAGAACAATGTGAGCAGAGGAGGAGAATCTTGCTAATCTTGGGGTTTGCTTTTGAGGGGCTGAGCTGATAGCCTCAGAGTTGGGACCAAGTTGGATGGGTTTAAAAGAAGGTTGGGCAAATTCATGGAGGGTAAGGCTACAAGCCGTGATGGCTATGCTCTGCCTTCATAGCTGGAGGCAGTAATGCTTCTGAAAACCAGTTGTTGGGAAGAGTTGCTGTTGCACTCAGGTCCTGTTTGTGGGTTTCTCTTTGGGGTGCATCTGGTTGGCCACTGCAAGAAGAGGATGCTGGACTTTGATTGGCCGTTGGCCTGATCCAGACAGGCTCTTCTTGTGTTCTTACAAATGCTGTTGGACTCCTGTCAGCATGGTCAATGACCAAGGACGATGAGAGGTTTATGTATGGTGGAGTCTCCTTCTTTGGAGGTCTTTAAGCAGAGGCTTGACAACCATATGTCAGGAGTGCTCTGATGGTGTTTCCTGCTTGGCAGGGGGTTGGACTCGATGGCCCTTGTGGTCTCTTCCAACTCTATGATTCTATGATTCTATGATTTGTGGATTGCGTCTATATCAAAAAGAATTTCAAGTCCAGCACAGATACAGACTGAGATTTAAATTTTCTATAGGTGTTTCCATGGGTGCTCTGAGGACAGTAGAGATGGCGTTTGGCTCATATAGTGAGGGGAAGGAGTTCCAGAGGGCAGGTGCTGCCACACGAAAAGCCTGATTCCCATGTCCTGTGGAAAGGTCCTCCTGATGAGACGGTATCTGCCAAGGTCTCCTGCAGCGTTCAGTGATTGGTTGGATCTATCAGGACTGAGACGATCTGTTTGGTATCTTGACCCCAAGCTCTAGAGCAGTGTTTCCCAAACTTTTTTGGGCAACGGCATACCTGTTTACTGAAAAAAATCTCGCGGCACACCACCATTACAGCCCCGTGACGTCAGCGCGCAGCGTCACGCCGGGAGGGACGCACGAAAGTGAAAGTTTTTTCCCTCCCCCTTGCCGGGGAACCTCCAAGCTTTGGGGGTGGGAGGAGGCAGCAGAGCGAGGGACTGAGGGGCGGCGGCAACTGAGGCAGCGGCGGCTGTTGTGGTGGTGGCGGCGATAGCGGGCGGAGGAGGGGGCGGCGGCGGGGCTTGAGGAGCCGTCACCGGGAGTTGCTGCTGCTGCTGCTGTTGCTGCTGCTGCCCGGACATGCCGGCCTCCTCCTCCTCCGCTGTCTCGCGCTCCTCCCTTTTGCACGCGCTGCCCCGCCGCTCGGCACCACCACCGCGGAGCCGCCCCCGGCTCGACGCGGATCCTCGCCGTCGCCGCCTCTCACCGCCCGACTCGCCCGCCTCCCTCCCACGGCACACCAGCCAATGTCTCACGGCACAGTAGTGTGCCGCGGAACACCGGTTGGGAAACACTGCTCTAGAGAGGGTCTTTCCCAAACATGGGTCTCCAGCTGTTTTTGAACTGCAATTCCCATAATCTCTGACCACTGGTCCTGCTAGCTAGGGATGATGGGAGTTGTAGTCCAAAAAAAGCTGGAGACCAAAGTTTGGGACACCCTGATCTGGAGAGCTTTGCATTACCAGTACCTTGAACCTGGCCTACTACTTAATGGTGGTCCACCAACATCCGTAAGCGACACCATGTTTGACCTTGCACAATCCTTTTTGTGGACCCCGGTTGGTACCTGAAATAGAGTGCTGGCTGTATGTCCTACTTGCACAGGACAGTCCTCTGTTTTGAAGGGCTGCGGCAGGAGGAGAGTCCTCTGCCTGAAGGTGTCCTCTATTTGAAGGCTGTTCTTTCAAAGTCTGGGTTTAAAGATAAGGAGCCATCAAAAAGGAGAGAAGGGAGGGGGGGCCTCTTTGAAGTTGCCCATCTTCAGTGAACAGCACCTGGTCACACGTGTGTCTCTCTCTCTCTCTCTCGCCTGGTAATTGCCTTGGTTAAAGGCATTGCATTTCTTAATTAGATAGCAGTAATATGTTTGTCCCTGATGTTGGTCCTACTCAGAGTACACCCAATGGCATTAGTGGGCATAACTATTGTAATTGCAGGAGCTCAACTCAATACTTAGCATGATTTCAGGAGATCTACTCTGAGTAGCTGGATGCAGCCTATTATTTGGATGCTTGCTGCTGAACACATAACCTACGGTGTGCAAATTGGCATTCTCTTTTACCTTATTGCATTGTCGTTAGTAGTAGTAATATTGAATTTGAACCCCGCCCTTTCACCCCAAGGAGCCTAGGGCAGCAAAGAGGTGCACAATTTAAGAAGCAAAAACAAAAAAAGCAAAAGCTTTATTAAAACAGATCAAAACATTCCAGAATCAATTACAATTAAAAAAAATAATGTATATCTGATGGTATTGGTTTTCATTTATGTATAGTTTGTAGTTTTCTTTTTGTTTGTTGGTTTTTGGTATGTATGTTTGTTGCTTTTTGTATTTTTGTGAAATCTTCAAATAAAAAACATATGTAAAATCAGTTGCAGTTTTTTATTTTTATTTTTTTAAAAAAAACATTCTAAAAGCAGTTTAAAATATTCTTCCATCCAAGGATCTTGGGGTTGCCTGGAACAAACAATTTAGGGTTCAAGTAGATAAATAGGTACCTCTCCGGCAGGAAGGTAAACGGCATTTCCATGTGCTGCTCTGGTTTCACCAGAAGCGGCTTAGTCATGCTGGCCACATGACCCGGAAGCTGTACGCCGGCCCCCTTGGCCAATAAAGCGAGGTGAGCGCCGCAACCCCAGAGTCGTTCGCGACTGGACTTAACTGTCAGGGGTCCTTTACCTTTTTTTACCAACATGTAATGGGCCATCCTATCCTGAAACCATAACAGAGAAACCCTCCGGCTTCCTTTTGAAGCTTCCCTTGCATGCTGAAGAGGCAATCCACATATCCCACCCTTGACTAGCAGCTTGCCTCTTCAGCAGCCGCAGTGGCAGCTTCAAAGAACACACTCCCCACCCCCACGCCAATCCTGGGCATCTTTGCCCAGTTCGCCCCCATGCATGCTTGTCGCTGTGAAGCAGATGTGTGTTAATAATGAAGGCTTTCATCCACCCTCCTTCCCCCCATCTCTTTCTGTGTGTGTTTGTGTGTGTGCAATTTAATACATGCAAAGGAGACGAAAGCTAGACCAGTCATCTTCAATGTACAACAAGAGCTTTTAAGAATGGCTGCCTTAGAAACTGCAGGCCTATTTTCATTTGAAACGAGATACCTCTGGAAGAACTGCAGGTCAGGTACTGAGCAGGTGCAGCATGGAAGGTCAGAGCTGCAAGTTGTCCTGGGACAGGAAGCTCTGGAAACCAGCATGAGGTCCTGGGAAGCTTGCTAGAAGGCTGTCCGATGCTTTGCAAAGCTCCACCTCTGTAAACCGGCTGAAAACAGGCTTATGAAAACCCTTGCGGCTTTTACAACTAGCCAATATGAGTGAGCAGGCACCACCAGTAAGTTTATGTATGGAAGAAGAGATTTGGGGGATCCAGTGCGCAGTTCTGGCTGCCTCACCTGAAAAAGGATGTTGTAGAGTTGGGTAAGGTCCAGGAAAGGGCAGCCAAAATGCTCAAGCAGATGAGGGCACGTCATCCTCATTCTGACCTATTTTAAAACTTTTCAACATTAAGAGGAAAGCACACCTCTCAGTTTTATTCTTGGGGAGGTGGGAGTGAGGTAGGACAAATCTTTTGGGTAAGACTTGGATTTGTTGGTTTTTTTTTTGCAGCTCTGAAAATCTCATCCCTGCTTTGATCCCTTTTAAAGTGTGGGTGTGAGTGTGCATACTGCTGTTTGCATAGGAGGCCGGACACTTTGCCACACCAAGTTAATTCCCCCCCCCTTTGACTTCACACAAATATTTAGCTCTGGTGCTGCTCTTAGATGTAAACATCTCCCCCTTTGCTGTGACTGATGCCTTCCCTTAGCTGACAGCTGGCACCGCTAGGGAGTTGGTCCTGCAGCAGACCTCCCACTGGCAGGCCATGGACTGGGATGGATGGTGCAGGATGGGTAGATGAAAAGTCAGAGGGCTCCGCTGCCTCTTTCTAACCTGCCAAGGCAGTGGAATTTCTGATCACTGCTGCAATTTCCCTTGTGGGAACGTAGGAGGAGCGGCTCGACCAAGAAGAAAGGCTGGTTTGTAAGAGGGACATGGCAGAAGCTGAAAGTGTTGTACACGGCATGGAGAAAGCTCAAATCTCTTTACACACTGAGCTTCTCAGGTAGACTGGAAGGGAACAATAGGCTTGATTACCTTTTTCCTGCCAGGAAGGGACGCGGGTGGCGCTGTGGGCTAAAGCCTCAGCGCCTAAGGCTTGCCGATCGAAAGGTCGGCGGTTCGAATCCCCGCGGCGGGGTGCGCTCCCGCTGCTCGGTCCCAGCGCCTGCCCACCTAGCAGTTCGAAAGCACCCCCGGGGGCAAGTAGATAAATAGGTACCGCTTACCAGCGGGAAGGTAAACGGCGTTCCGTGTGCGGCTCTGGCTCGCCAGAGCAGCGTTGTCACGCTGGCCACGTGACCCGGAAGTGTCTTCGGACAGCGCTGGCCCCCGGCCAATAGATGTGAGATGGGCGCACAAACCCCAGAGTCTGTCAAGACTGGCCCGTTCGGGCAGGGGTACCTTTACCTTTAAGGGAAGTGGACATAGCTAAGCCTGGCAGGACAGCTTACTCTATGGTATTAACCCCTTCATGCATTGATTAGACTTGGTGGTTATATGAGGCTGGTTATTCCACATTTGGCTATGCAGAAGGCCAACTCCAAAGAGGATGCTGCGGGCAGACACACATTTCCCTGCTTAGTTCTGTTGCCTCCAGCTCTGTCGTGCTGCCGACTTCCTCTCCACCCCCCCCAGCTTGCTCCCAGTTCTGCAACTGGATTTCCTTATTTTCTGCTCCTCCTGTGTGTTTTTAAAAGCTTCCCTTTTCCCTGCGCTGAAAGGATTCCCTTCTTCGCTCCCATGATTATTCATAATAGGTCAACGGCAATCATAATTCCGCTTGGCGGGGCAGCCAATAGGGAGGCTGTTACTAAGTGGTCAGGGCCAAGAGTGACCCCACCAGCGACAGAGGCTGCATTGTTCTGCGGGGCTTCAGGGTGGTAGTGGGGAGAGAGCAATTTCAAAGTGTGGGCAGCCCAGTCTCTCGACCAGAAGCACATTTCTCTCACACAACTTGGGCAATAAAGCAAAGGGGACAGGCCATCCTCCGCTGCTGTGCTTGATACCCAGGTGCCGTCACTGTTCATAGAATCATAGAACTGTAGAGTTGGAAGGGACCCCGAGGGTCATCCAGTCCAAGCCCCTGCAATGCAGGAATCCCTGACAGATGGCCATCCAACCTCTGTTGAAAAACCTTCAACGGATGTAAGGTTATCCGTTCCGCTCTCACCTTCCTAATGTTTAGTTGGAATCTCCTTCCTTGTCACTTAAATCTGTTGTTTTGGATGCTCCCCTCTGGAGTGGCATAATACAAGCTTGCTCCATCTTCCATGGGGCAGCCCTTAAGATCTTTGAAGATGGCAATCCTATCCCCTCTTGGTCTCTTCTTATCCAAGATAAACATACCCAGCTCCCTCAACGAGCCTTCTCCTCCATGAATATGTCCAATCCCTCTATTAAAGCCATCCAAGTTCAGGACTGTCACTGCCCTCAGTGGGAGGGAGTCCCACAGGTTAACCATGCGCTGTGTGAAGAATGACGTCTTTTATATCCGAATCTCCCAAAGATCAGCTTCGTTGGATTTCCACAAGCTCTACTGCTAGGTGATAAGAGAGAAAAACTTTCTGCATGCCGTGTGTAAATTTTATAAACTTCCATCATGTCACCTCTTACTTGCCTTTTCTCTAAACTAAAAACTCCCCAGTGCAACCTTTCATTTTGTGTGTGTGTGTGTGTGTGTGTGTGTGTGTGTCACTCCACCTCCTTGATATTTTTGTTTACTCTTTCCTGATTTTGTTGCGAGATGATGGTCTCAAAGTGCAACAGCATTAGGGGGCAGCAGATTCAGAACCAGCCTTCCCCCGGATTCTACACGAATGAAGTAGCCCTATGTCTGTTCTCGGAAAACATTTCCCTTGCCCACAATTTACAGGGCCTTTTCTGTGGGTAGTGGATGGGTAGGGAACTTCTGGGCCCACGGACCAATCTTAGTCTGCAGGACCCCATCCACTGACAGCAGTCGGAGGAGATGGTTTAATCCTGTATTGGCAGTGCTGCCTTATTCCCAGCAGGGAACATGAAATATACTCAGAGTCTTGTAGTGATTTAATGCTCTTTATTGCAGCTTGTAAAACAGTGATTGAATTGCCCCCCAAACCTTAGGCTTTTATATACATTATTTACACAATGAGTCCCGTCTGATTGGCTGATTCTGCTTTCCTCCGGGAGCCTGATTGGTCTTTTCCTGCAGGCCAATCAGCTGTTGCATTCTACGATCCTACCAGCCTATTGTTCTAGGACCCAAGCTTAGTACATGACAGAACAGGATCATGCAGGAGAGGCCACAGGATTTAATCTTCGCTTATCTGCTGGAGGAGCTAGCTGAGATTAAAGCCCTTTTGCCTGCTTCTTTAAGTGAGCTACGGAAGGAGGTGCCAAGGCTGCCATCCTCCTGCTTAAAGGACAGGCAGAGCAAAGCAAATTTTGAAACAGCTTCCAGCCTCCTTTAATGGGGGCGGGGGAAGAAGCTGCTTCGAAAGGCAATTCTGTCACTTTAAAACAACAAATGGCAAAATATTCAGAACTCAGAGGATGGGGGAGGTTAGGATCTAGGAAGGGCCAGGTCACCTCTTGGCCTAGGGATGCTGGGTGCAGGATTGGTATAAAATACCTATTTATCATCTATCTATCCTGTTTGCAGAGAGGGTAGTAGCTTTGTTAGCAGGCTGGTGCCAACTACTTGGGGTGGCCTTGCAGCATTGTAGAGCGTGGAACAGCAGGTCCCATATAGCATTTCAGCCCTTGGAATCATTCGAATTGTAGAGTTGGATGGGATCTCCAAGGGTCCTCTAGTCCATCCTCATTGCAATGCAGGAATCACAACTAAATAATCCTTCCTGCTCCTGTTTGGTCTCTCTCTCTCTCTCTCTCTCTCTGGACACTTCCAATGCCCTTTTGACAAATGTGCCACCCTCTCCCAGGGCTCCCTGAAAAGGCAAAGGCCCCAAACTTTGAGCTTCTCCCCCCCTCCCCACTTCTGAAAAATAAGAAATAAAACTCCATCTGTGAGTCAGTTTGCTGGCAGCCGGCACCGTACTGGGTTGAAGGGAACCCGCCGATGCCGTCAAGACAAACGTGGCTTCTGTTGTTGTTGGCTGCATCTGGGGCGGGGTGAGCTGCAATTCACTTCTAAATATAAACTCTGTTGAACCACCTTGGCCAGAAGCTGCAGCTGTGTGAAAGCCATCCATCGCTGAAAGCACCACTTATTTTCCTTTGGCTCGAGGTAGAAAAGAGTGTGCTCGTCGCTGCTCTGCACGCTCCCTGCCCCTCACTCACTGCATCTGACATTGGCTTTCCTGTGTCTTGTCTTGAAAACAGCCACTGTCTTGTGCTGCGAAACAATTTTGGTGCTGCTTTGTTTGGTAATTGTCCAAGACTGACATTTTAAATATTGGAAGTGGGGGAGGGGTCTTTTAGCCTGTGCAGGGAGGACAGGTGGCTTAGAACCAAGCTGGTTTGGCGTTGAAGCCCTGACCTTTGCATAGGTCAAAAATTCATTTTTGTTGTCGATAGGGATGGAAGAATCGGTCCATTTCAGTTTCTTTCTGTTTCTCATCTTCCGAGTCTTGTTTAGTTTGCCCCATCTCTGTATCAGTTTGGATTTTTTTTTAAAATAAAAAATATCTCTGTGAAAATGCATATGCCACTCCTAATATGCATGTTTCTGTACACAATTTTGCCTGATAGCTGTGTTTTTTGCAAGCCATTCCCCTGAATACAGTGCTTTTTGGCACAAACCTATCCCCCAAATTGCATCCTTTCCCCCTACTAATACAGTGGTACCTCGGGTTAAGAACTTAATTTGTTCTAGAGGTCCGTTCTTAACCTGAAACTGTTCTTAACCTGAGGCACCACTTTAGCTAATGGGGCCTCCCACTGCTGCCGTGCCGCCACCACACAATTTCTGTTTTCATCCTGAAGCAAAGTTCTTAACCCAAGGTACTATTTCTGGGTTAGCGGAGTCTGTAACCTGAAGCATATGTAACCTGAAGCGTATGTAACCCGAGGTACCACTGTACCTGCATTTTGGAATGCTGATGAACTGCCTTGCACAATTCGGAGAAGTGTGAATTTCAAAGGCTAGATGTGTTTTTGTTCACAAAGTGGTTCAGCAAAGGCAAATTTAGGTGGGTTGGGTGCTGAGGTGCGAAAATCAAAAAGGAGTCTCTCCACTGTCCTTGTATATAATCTCAGAAGGGGCATTGCCACAAAGCTTTTAAAGTTGCCACAAAGATTGCCACCAGTTGCTGGAAACCACAGGAGGGGAGAGAACCTTTGTTCCATGGGTCCTGCTTGCTGGTTTTCCACAGGCATCTGGTTGGCCGCTGTGAAAAGAGGATGCTGGATGTGATGGGCCATTGGCCTGATGCAGCAAGACTCTTTTTGGGTTCTTATTGCCGTGAAGAACACCAGCACTTCAGAATTCACCACTGCAGCCACACTTGAGGTGATGGGGAAGCTTCATTGGGACTGAATCAGAGCTCAGCAGTGGAGGGTAAAGGTAAAGGGACCCCTGACCATTAGGTCCAGTCGTTGCCGACCCTGCGGTTCCGGCGCTCATCTCGCTTTATTGGCCAAGGGAGCCAGCGTACAGCTTCCGGATCGTGGTCAGCATAACTAAGCCGCTTCTGGCGAACCAGAGCAGCACAGGGAAACACCGTTTACCTTCCTGCCAGAGTGGTACCTATTTATCTACTTGCACTTTGACGTGCTTTTGAACTGCTAGGTTGGCAGGAGCAGGGACCGAGCAACGGGAGCTCATCCTGTCGCAGGGATTCGAACCGCCGACCTTCTGATTTGTAAGTTCTAGGCTCTGTGGTTTAACCCACAGCGCCACCCACGTCTCAGTTGGAGGGTAGAACCTGCGAAAAAGAAAAGAGAAACCCCCCAACCCCCCCTTTTTTGCACTTGTCTGGAAGGCGGTCTCCATGTGGCTCTGAGTTTCTTGTCTCTTGTCTCTGGACTCTTTCCGGCTTCCTCCTTGCTCACCGTGTATATTTGTAAACAAGCATTTTGCAAAAAAAATAAATGCCGTCATCCTCTCCCATGCTCTCTGGTTGAAATACTGGCGCATTTCACCATTTGGGGAAGTGAGGAACCGCATGCACAAATTTGTATTCTCACCCCCAACCCCAACCCCCCCCCAAGAAGAGAGAGAAAGATTTAAACAGCTGGTATGAAAACATTGCCTGGCGAAACCGTTGCCAAGAGCTGTTCTGGGGCGAAGAGCAAAAATAAAAAGGCTAGATTTAGACAAACGCAAAGGGGTTTTCTTCAAGCTGCTTTGGGAAAGGATATGTGAAACTCTGAAGAGATAGTGGGCACCAGCAGAGCCAAAGAGAATGTATCTCTGGGGCATCACTGAATGAAAAACCTGCCTGCTGCCTGGAGATTTGGGCAATGGGGTCTGGTCTGGCATGCCCAAGTGCGTGTTGTTCCCTAGGGCAGATGTGCCTGCCTTAAATGGGAGTCCCTTGGAAAGGCAGCTGTGCAGTTGTGTGTGTGTCTCCTGGGCTCAGCCTTGAGCCCGGGTGTCCCTGTGGTAGCCGTGGCAAGGGTGCCCTCACCCAACTTTGACTGCTGGATGATGAGCCATGTCCATTCCTAGAGAAGGCAGCTCTAGACTCAAGGACACATGCTTTCGTTTCATCACAGCTGGACTCCTGGGATGCACTCTGCATGGGGCTTCCTTTGAAGAGCTTCCGGGAACTTCCGAAAAGCCACAAAGCGCCTCCTGTGGCGACCTTTAAAATAAACAAATAAATTGCTTTCTTTCGAAAAATTTCCCTCTACACAATGCGAATAAAAACAAGAAATACAAATGTTTTCTGGCAACTTTAAAGACCAACCCGTTTTTTTTTATTAGAGCATAATTTTTCGTGGACTGGAATCCACTTTGTTTAGATGCATGGCTGAGATGTTGCCCTGGCTCCAAGATTTTAGACCATAGCAACAAAAAGTCACCAGCAGTACTCTGCGGGGACAAAGTTCTAGAGATCCTGAGAGATGGAGCTGAACCCTGCAGAACAAAGACTCCAGCAATTTGCTCTGCAAATTTTAACCAGGCACCGCTGAAAGGAAAACAAACAAACAGGAAGCGATTTCCCAGGGACCACACATGGATGCTCTTATTTATTTGCCGCCCTGATATGCCGCTTGACAAACGTTCTGCGTTCCCAGACAATATTAAAATGTGACAACCAAACCACAGAACAGTAGATTTGGATAGAATTCAAAAATACTACGATATTTAAGGGAACTTCACAGATGTGGGGAAATGAGTGGCTATTTCTCTCCTCATTTTCCTTTCTTCCCGGCTGACTTCTCATCTGAGCAATGCAGGAAGGATCATGGCCCTGCCTCTCTTAGCAACATGGTTCTCTGAGATCATGGCTCTGCAGTATTTTGAAACCTGGAGCCTCGTCCATAGGCCCTCTTCAATTGCTGCAAGTCATCTTGCCGGTCCTCTGACCCTGATGGTACCAGCTCCCTTTCACCTCCGATGGGAGTCCGTTTGGATTCCTGCGCAGGCCCTGTGCCTGACAGATGCTCCATCCCTGCAGCTGAGGGGTGTTTGCCAAGAACAGCACGTAATGGCCTTTTAAATGCTCTTTGTTGACGGGAACTTTTCCCCGCATAATCAGGGGCTTAGGACTGGAGCCAGCTGAAAACTCTGAAGTTCGCCAGCAACGGAACCAAGGCTTTTGAGCAGAAGTCTCCCTCTGGGCTGAGAGGTGAGCAGCATGCCCTGACCCGGTAGCTTGCTCTGGCTTTACCTTTTTTTTAACAGCACGTGGTTCATTTCTTTGCAGTGCAGCTGACAGAAAGACAAGTAGCTTCAGGACTCGATGTGAGCCAGCACTTAACAGCGATTGACCCTGGAACCTGTGCTGGGCCTAGAATCGGTCAGTCCATGCAAGAATAATAAGAGCCCCCGAAGTATGTGCATTTTGCTTTGCCCTAAGTATCAGTCTCTCCCAGAATGGGGGAAGGTGCTTGTTCCACACTAGCTATGGCTCACAAGTTAAAACTGTTCTACATTTTCATTTACTGCTCACTAGTGTTGGGCGATAGGGACGCGGGTGGCGGTGTGGATTAAACCACGGAGCCCAGGACTTGCCGATCAGAAGGTCAGTGGTTCAAATCCCTGCGACGAGGTGAGCTCCTGTTGCTCAGTCCCAGCTCCTGCCAACCTAGCAGTTCAAAAGCATGTCAAAGTGCAAGTAGATAAATAGGTACCGCTCCAGTGGGAAGGTAAACGGCATTTCCGTGCACTGCTCAGGTTCGCCAGAAGTGGCTTACTCATGCTGGCCACATGACCTGGAAGCTGTACGCCAGCTCCCTCGGCCAATAAAGCGAGATGAGCGCCGCAACCCTAGAGTCGGTCACGACTGGACCTAATGGTCAGGGGTCCCTTTACCTTTACTAGTGTTGGGCGATATCTGGTTTTCACAACATTGCAATAGATCACCAGCTAAGCATTACAATATACCAATATACAGTGGTACCTTGGTTTTTGAACATCTCCGTTGATGAACATTTTGGTTTTCAAAAGTTGTAAACCTGGAAGTAAATGCTTCAGTTTTCAAACTTGCCTCGGAAGTTGAACATGCCATCCAGCTTCCATACTGAGTTTTCCATATTGAGGCTTCCTTACTGAGCTTTCGGTTTTTGAATGTTTCGGAACTTGAACGGTCTTCTGGAATGGATTACGTTTGAAAACCGAGGTATGACTGTATCATGATGTCTGAAATAAGGATGGAGCTCTGTAGAGGCATTGGCTGGCTTCATGGCTTTTCCCACATTGCGATTTTTGCATAGTGCACACACACACATCGTGATTTGAAATACATATAGCCAGCTCAAAAATGATGAAATTGATATCACAATATGGACTTCAAACCAGTTTTGGACGCTATATCGATATATCGCCCAGCCCTGCTTTTCCCAAAGGGCAGCAAACATATCTCCGATGCCATTAAAAATAAAAGCAAAACATTTTAAAACAGTTAAAATCAGCAAAACATTAAAACAGAGTGCAAGTGGACCATTGCATGATCAAATGCTTCTCACCCCGTCCGCCCCTGATTCCTACATATAAAAGAGCCTCATGCTTGTTGATCAAGGGCCAGAGAGGCTTTGGGTTCAAATCCCCACTCAGTCTTGAAGCTTCCTGAGAGACTTTGGAGCAGTCACTCTCAGCCTAATCTGCACCACCGGGTTGCTGTGGGACATAAAATAGGAATAGCGGGAGAGAGCTGTGTCTGTGGGCTTTGAACTTATTGAATTGCAACAGGGGAAAAAATGAGTTATTAAATGAGCTGGGCTATGGGTTATTAAGTTGAACAGACATCCTTTGGCAGAAGGACTGAAAGGCGGCTGTGCAACGTGGCCACTGAGGATGAACACGTGTTGGGGTGTTTGCCAGAGTTCCCATCATGTCAGGCCTGGTAGGCTGAACTCTGTGGCAGCAATGAATTGCATGGTGTTTAAAAAATAAATTAAAAATCCCAGAATAGCTTGCCTATCTTGCTTATACCCGAAAGGGAACTGCAGGTCTTTTCTGCCTTTTGACCCGAGTTTCACAATCACATATCCTCCAACTTTCCTCAGATGAAAACAGGGACATTTCTCACTGCCCCACAACCGACTCTCCTAGACCCCCTGTTTTTTGTTGTCCCTACCACAGAGCATTTCCTATTTGAAGAAGGGCAAATGCCAGCCCCACAACCACAATGGGATGCAGCACACAAGTCCTCCGCCATCTTGAGAAAACCTCTTCATCCGAATTTTATTTTATTTTTATTCTTTGGTAGATTTGCAGAAAGAAAAACACACTGCAAGAAATAATTTTTAGAAAGAGGCAAGATTAGACGCAGACACTTTTTTTATATAAAAAAGTCAAGACTCCATGCTCTCCTCTCTGCAAGGGTGTTGCTAGAGGGTTCATGTTTACTAGTAAGGAAAGTGCAATGACGGTGACCACTTGCCTGTCCTCTCCATTTGCTCAGAACCTAAATTTTGCATCTATAGCAGATGCAAAATGTGTGTCGTGGGCCTGTGCTGTGAGTCGCTTAAGTCCCGATCTGCTCCTGTGATCACCAAGCTTTTCTTTGCCTACATACCACTCCTTTTTAAAATTTTTGGCTGCTGGGTCCAGCTGGTCCCCCATTAGGACCGCAAGCTGGCTGTCGATCTGAAGTTTTGCAAGCTAGGTGCTGTGAAGCTGTTTGCTCCCGACCGGCTGCTGGATAACCTGCCTTCTTCTTCTTCTTCTTCTTCTTTTTTAAAAAAGCAAACTTTTGAACGCTTTCTCTTCCAGATGAGCGGACCGTGACGGAGGAGAAGGAGAAAGTATTGTACTGCCAAAATCCCAACTGCGTGGAGAAGCGGCGAGCCACAAAGGTACTATATTCTGATTTTGCATGTGTTTGGATTCAGGGGGCTTCTGGGAAAGGGGATATACTTAGATCTTGAGGAAGTTGCCACAAAGCCCACCGTTTCCTCCCAAGTGCCTTAATCTGAGAAATCCAAAGGCTGTGGGGCTCAGTTAACCAAGACAAGGAGGATGAGTCAAAATAAAAAAAAATCCTTCAAGTAGCACCTTAAAGACCAACTAAGTTAGTTCTTGGTATGAGCTTTCGTGTGCATGCACACTTCTTCAGATACACAGTGCATGCGCACGAAAGCTCATACCAAGAACTAACTTAGTTGGTCTTTAAGGTGCTACTTGAAGGAATTTTTTTTATTTTGACTATGGCAGACCAACACGGCTACCTATCTACTACAAGGAGGATGAGGTCACTAATACAGAATCAGTTGTTGGCATTGGGCTGCGACAGGCTCCATCAGCACAATATGCAGTGCTTTGCCATTCCTGTCAACTGCCCCCATTAAATCGGGACATCCCATTTTTTGGGTGCTGTGCACACCCCAGACACATGTTTTTGGGCTCTGTGATCTCATGCAGGTCATGTGACACGCACGGGAGCAGGGCCCGGAAGATGCACCTCCCAATTTCTGGAGTCAACATGTTGGAAGGTATGCTGTACCACTTTGTAAACAGTCACGGCTTCCCTCAAAGGAGCTGTAGTTTGTTAATGTTGTTGAGAGTTGTTAGGAGACCTCTTTCCCACCCAACAGAGGTGCAACTTCCAGAGTGGTTTAACAATCAATTCCCCTTCACAGGGTGCTCTGGGAGTGACATAAAGGGCCTCCTAACAGCTCTCAGCATCCCCAACAAACTACAGTTCCCAGAATTCTTTGGGGCAAACCATGACTGTTTAAAGTGGTATGATGCTGCTTTCAAGGCATAGTGCAGACAAGGGCCATAGGGATTCAGACACAGTGAGCCTCTAATTCACTGTGTAACGTTTCTGGGTCCAACAACAAGCACCTGCAATGAGGAGTCATTTTTATAAAATAATATTTATTCAGAGGATCCTCTGTGACCATACCCTCCAACATTTCTCCAATGAAAATAGGGACATCCTAAGGAAAAGTGGGACATTCCGGGATCAAATCAGAAACCAGGATGGCTTCTCTAAATCAGGGGCGTCCCTGGAAAATAGGGACACTTGGAGTGTCTGCTAGTCAGCATCAAGATTCCCCTCTTACCCACCTTCTGTCCCTGAATCTGCCGCATGGTGCCAGTATATTGAGTGCTCCCCACCTGTCACTCCATTCCACCCAATCTGCTCCACATCACCACTGCCTGGTGCTGGCATCATCCAACACATTGATGTCCGGACTGGGGAAAGATGGAGCGGGTATCACACACTTCTTTAATTGGCTGCCAGCCCATCTGAAAAGTTTTGCCCAATGCCTCACTTCGAGAGTGAACTAAAAACGGTGTGAGTCCCCCAAAAGTTGCAGGAGCTGCTTATTGTTACATGTGTGAATTTATCCTGAATGTGCCTGCTTTATTGATTTTTTAAAGAAAGAAGCTGAATACCTACCATAGGGGCTAACCAGAATATTTAAAGTGTGTGTGTGTAGGGTAAGGGGGTAAAGAAAATAAGAACCTGGCTGCTTTTTCCCAGCTGGGTTTTAGAATTGAATGTGGGTGCCCTAAGTTCCCTTGTTCCCCTTCATGTGTGTGGCTGATGGTGCGGCTTGTGCAGGCCATCGCGGAAGGCAGGTTGCGAAAAGATGCCAGCAGGGCCGTTCGGGCCGAAGTTTGGCTCCGTCCTTCCCCTCTGCTCTTTCTGCCTCTCCGCCCTTCCTCGGGTCTCCCCCTTACCTCACCGCCTTTCCCCTCCCTGCTAACAAACCGCAAAGACTTTTCCAGACAGAGTGGCAGCCTCAAAGCCTCAGCAGCTGGAGAAATGCTCAGCTCTCCCCCCTCCCACAAAAGGGTCAGTGCGTCGCCATTCCAACAAGAAGATGTGTGTGTGTGTGTGTGTGTGTGTGTGTGTGTGTGTGTGTAAAGAGAGAGAGAGAGGGACAGCTGTTCTCCCTTGTCCGCTTTGCTCGATTCACAACGATTCGCTGGAGCTGCTCCCCCCGTTCTCTGCTGCTCAGGAGCAGGAAAGGAGCCCAGCAACACGATCTGCAAAAATGAAAAAGGGCAGCTTCGTAGGCCCCTTGAGCTGGCCTGTGTGTGTGTGAGGAGTTGGAGGAGGAAGGGTCAGTTTCCTTGAGAAGACTGTGGGGTGCATGACCGCCTCAGCTTGTTTACAAGGTTATAGGTTGAGCAGGTGGGAGGGGAGGGAGGGAGGGAGGGAGGCTGACTAGCACCACTAACATAAATTAAGAACGTAAGAAAAAAGCCTGTTGGATCAGGGCATCTATCTCAGCATCGTGTTCTTGCAGGAGCCAATCAGATGCCTGCAGGAAACCTGCAAGAGCTCTCTCCCCACACCCCAAATTTTCCAGCAACTGGCAAATAGAAGCATCGCTGCCTTTGAGCGTAGAGGCAGTAGCCACCGATGGCCTCCTGCCTCCTGCAGGAGTGAATTCTGTAATTTAACTATGTGCTGCATGAATAAGTTCGAGTTCCAGTGTTATTAGAGAGGGAGTAAGAACTTTTCTCTAGCTAATTCTATAAACGTCTATCATGCCACTTCAGTCCAACCCTACAATTAAGGTGAAGAACATTTTAATGGGTTTTTCTTCGGATGGGCAGGGGGTGGGGTGGGGGAAAATCAGTTCTGGGGCCATCCTTTAATTCAGCTCAGACCTTGCTCTTTTTTTTGGTCTCCTGACTTGAGCTCTGGAGGAGGTAGGTGGGAAATGGCACCACTGATGTTTTGCAGCTTGCTTTGGACTGGGGGCGGGGGGAAGCTAGAAGTGGACAGGACCAATTGGCTAGTGCCTGTGACGCCGTCGATATGCCTTCTACCAACCCCTAGGACAGCTCTGCGACTGGTTTGTGTGTGTAAAGTAAGGCTTGAGGATGGGCATTTAAATGAATGAAAATAGGTGTGATCTGAAAAAAAAGAAAAAGCAGTCAGCTTTCTTGAAGCACCTGAGTGTTTTGACATCACATATTGGGTTGCAGAGCCCTCTTGGGCCTAATCTGAGTCTGCCTTTCTGGAATGTGTGAACTAGCTGAACACCAAACCACTCACTCACTAAGCCAGCCTTAGGCTCCAGCTTGGACTGTGCTGCTACCAAAAGCCCCAGCACAGATGGGCTGCCCCTGCTTCCACTCACAGGTTATAATTTGTGTGTCTGCGTGCAAACTAGCCCGGCAGAATCGCCCGCTTTCTGCCTTGTCCTCTTAGCCTAATTGCTTGTTAATGTAAAGCTGTGATGGATTTAGAGCCTCTCATTCCCCTCTCCCCTGTCTGTGGAGTAGCCGACTTGGTTACTCATTCTCTCTTCTCTGGGATAGCTTCCCTTACTTTTCTTTGGGACTGAAGCCTGGGCAGGAAAAAGAAACCCCTTTGGGGTTTCCCCCCCTAATGCCACCTGGGTTTCTCTCTGGGGCTATCTTGAAGTGAAGGTAAGTGTTTGCTAATAGTAGTCAACCCAGATTCCCGGACCTCTCCCACACCATTTCCTAGCCTTCATTATCTCTTTGGATGTTTTGCTGTTATGGGGAGCGTTTTTTGTTATTGAGATGAGGTGTTTTTTTTTCGGGGGGGGGGGGTCTTGAGGATTATCCGCAAAGGGGGATGCTCCATGGACTTTGTTCAGTCCCTGAGGTTGAATATGTGGTGCCCCCTCCCCCCCCTTGCCGCTGCTACTACCAAGTCTTTGAACAAACTTCTTCTTCAGGTTGGTTAAAATTGAACCTGGAAAAAAATCCATTCCTTTTCTTGGGAAGTGAGTACTGATTTCAACATCTAGTTTTTATGGCAGCTGTAGGAGCCTATTGGCTAATACGTGTGATGTCATTTTGTCACCCCCCAGCCTCCAATTCCTTGCAGCAGAATAATCTGTTTGGGAAAACTCTTTAGAAGCTGTTTAAAAGACCAACAAATTTATGATGACATAAACTCTTGGGGACCCTAAGCCTATTTCATTGGTTGCTTCTTTGGCATATATTTAAAGGAAAAGATGGGTGCTGAATGGTCATGAGATGCAAAAATTAGAGTCACTGATGACCAGAATCTAAATATATGCTAAATAGGCACACTTTTTACACTAACAAACTGGTGATAATTTACTTAGCAGTATTAAGATGAATGTACTGACACCTGGAGGGTAGCAGGGAACCATTTACAAGAGTGGGATCCCCCCCCCATCTTGCTGCTATTTAGTTTTCCCCTTGGGTCCCTCCAAGTGAGATGGCTTTAAAGCAGCTTAAAAATAATTTTAAAATGTCAGTTAAAATGCAGCCTTCAACTAGAGGACTTCAGGGTTGCTTCTACATTAGGCCCAACTGGGGCCCTAGTCTGTGGAACTGAGAGATGCTGAGGGCCATGCAAACAACTGCTCCTATTATAGAGAATGAAATACCTAAGAAAGTACTTGGTACTCCTTGTATACGCAATGGCAGCAACCAGAATAATTTATGCTCCAAGGTGGAAGGACAAAGATAGTCCTACAGAAGAAGAATGGCAGAATAAGTTGGCAGAATATGTGGAATTAGCAATGCTGACTGCAAAGATAAGGAATCAGTAAGAGACAGATATAAGAGGGGAGTGGGAACGCTTTGGATAATATTTAAAGATACACAATAACCAGATAAATTTCCAAGTAGGGTTATACATGTGAGCAGCAGTTAAAAACAACCAGAAGAAGGGTGGTAATTAAAGAAATGCAGCTCAACAAGGTCAAAACAAGAACCCATGAAGGGATGTGCAGGGAAGTCCAAGAATATAAGATAACCAAAGATAACTGTATAATGGATATATCAAACTATGGAATATACATCTATGGAATTTATATATATGTGTGTGATTGCTCCTGAGAGCCCTCTCCAGAGCATATTTGGCCCCTGGGATACTGGGTAGTTATGAAACAGACTGGACAATAGCTCGAATGTAGGTGTTGAAAGCCCTGACTGGAAGTGAGTTCTGGCAACCTGGTGAAACCAGCGCATAGGGCCTCCTTTGTTGCCTCCACTGCTTCCTTGAGTAATCGCCCAGGCAAGTGGTGGTCTGAGCCCTCCTGACATCTACATCAGTGGATGGAGCATGCAACCTCTTGGAGATCCACTGTGATTTGCTTGGCGAACGGTTCGAGGACTAAGTTGCCTACCCATGTAGCCTGCTTGATGCCATGGCTGATGCGGCTCCAAATGAGGTTTGCAATGCTCCATCAAGCCTTGTTTTGTGGGACTTGTCTTTGTGGTCTGACCAGGCCGCTTTGTGCCCAACCAGGTGCCCTCTCAACTCTTTGAAGTCCAGGGTGTGTTGAGCGCATCTTTGCAGGTGGTGCCTGCCACCCAGAAGGAGGTGATAATGTCATTCCTGACGAGACCCAACCCTGGAGCTGTTGGTATTAAACAACTACCACCCAGTTGCTGAAATTCTCCCTTTTGGGACAGGGACTCAAGAAGGTTGTTGGCAGTGCAGTTGTGGGTGTTTTTGGAGGAAACTGATTATATAAACCCATCCCAGGTTGGGTTTAGTCCTGCGTCTGGGGCAAAATCAGCTCTGGTCTCCCTGGTGAGATAATACAGATGCCCACTCTTTGGGTTTTCCAGAAACAATGGAAAACATTATTGTTTCAACAAGCTGTTCCGACGGGATAAATGTTTATATTTTCAGGGGTCCGCCTTGGGTGTTTCATTGTATCATTTAAAAGCTACATTTAGTCATGTTTTTAAACTCATTTTTATTGTGTGGCTGTGAATCATCTTGAATCGTACATTTTATCAAATAAAGGATCAAATGATGAGTGGTGCAGAGGAGGAGGATGGAGAGATGATGGTTTGCTGTTTCTCTTTAAACACTAGAATTGGCGTGTGGGTGTCTGTCCATGTGGGTTTGCGGTGGATATCCTCTAGAAAAACTGTCTTGCAGCACATTTCGTTAGGCAGTGTACCCAGGTAACTTTTCGTTTTAGAAGGCAATCATATACTGAGTGCCTGCACCGAAGGACATTGTTTTTATTCATCGAACAATTAACGAAACATGATCTTTGAAATAAACTTTGCTTAAAGAATATAAACTTTTAAAACGAGTCACAAAATACGTGTTTGCTGTAATGAGGCATTTACAGAGATGCAGTCAGTTTTCATGAACGTTATCTTTAACCAGGTAATGAGCTAACCCAAATGGACTGAAACAGATTAAGGTTTCTTCATCTTCCTGTCCTAGACAATGAGAAGTCGCTCACTGGGTGTGAGGAAAAGGTGGCGAGGGGACCTGGGATGGAGGCAGAGCAGTGAGACAGAGGCAGGTAGATGCAGGCAGAAGAAAAAAGCTGGAATGGATCTGTAGCTTCTCCCTGTGCCGTTTCCAGGGACAGACTCAGGCAGAAGCTGCAGTTCCATTCTGGCCTTTTTCTTCTCTCTCTGCTTCCCTTCCTCCTCCTCCCTTCTGCCTTTGTCTCCCCTCACTCTGCTTCTCTGAGGCTCATGGCAGCTGGCTTACTGCTCTTTATCATCTCCTCTTTACCAGGACCCCTGGTTTTTTGAAACACTAGGTGTGCCTGGACCTATGACTGCCAATATCCAGAAGCTGCCCTCCCTCAGCCTTCATCCAAGGCATAATTAACTTATGGGATTCATCGCCACAAATTGTTCTTAGGGAGAGCAGCACAGGTGGCCTCTTAAAATGGATTAGGCAAATTAACGTGAGAGAGATTTGAAGCAGCAACCTTCATATTTAGAGCCCCACTGCCATGCCTCTCTGCCTGGGGTCCTCTTGCTGGACTTTTGCACAGCTCACTGGCTGTGAATTAGCTCTCCCAACTTTAGGCTGAGGCTGTTTGGATGGAGGAAGCACAACAGATTTCAGAGTGTGGGATGAAAGAGAGGAGCCGAGGGATAGTAGAAGTTGTTGGAGAAATATCTGTTCATTTACAACTGTATGAGGTGAGTGTGGTGGTGAAGAGAGAGAGAGAGAGAGAGAGAGAGAGAGAGAGAGAGACCAGGCAGGTAGTGGAACTCTTTAAAAAAAAAAAATCATTAAGCACCTTATCCCAAGACCAACTATCTCTGGCCAGGCAGCTACAAAATCTCAGGCTTACCTCCCAGTTGTGAAACAGCCCACCCCAAATCACATGCACCCTAAAATTCTCTGGATTTGTGTTGGGCACGAGTGTGGAACCCTGGCAGGCAAGGCCTGGAAGAAGCTGTAATGTTGTAATGTGGAAAGTATGTTTTACACCAGCCACCAAAAACCATTAAGCAAAAGCCACTAGCACCATGGAAAGAAGCTATTCTGTAGATCCCAGAAAGCCCCTTTGTGGCCATCGACTCGTCCTCGTTCGCCCTTCCCAGCAGGAAGGGTGAGGGTTAAGAGTTTTCTCTGAGCTGTTATGTAAGAAGCTGCAGAGCGCCTCTGTGGTCCACAGCTGCCCGGAACAACAGGTTCCTGGCCCCAGTCTGTGGCCTCTCTGTTGGCGCCTGTGTGTATGAAACTGAGGGGGGCAGAGGGGGGAAAGGACTTGTTGGAGGGTTACAGGAGGTGCTCTGACATCCCCTGGGCAGCTGATCAAGTAGATTTTGGCTGGGATGAAGGCTGCTTCCATCTCTCTGCCCCCCAAACTTCACTCTGGGCCAAGATTGATGCAAGAGGAGCAGATTCAGATGAGGACCTGGCTATGGATTTCTTTCTCCCTGGGGAAAATCCAGCAACACCCCCTCCACCCTATAGAATTGCAGAGTTGGGAGGGACCACGAGGGTCATCTAGTCCAGCCCCTTCAAAGCAGGAATCTTTTGCCCAACATGGGACTTGTACCCATAACCCTGAGATTAAGAGTCTCATGCTCTGCTGATGCAGCTATCCATGCCTTTAAGTACGCTTTAAAAAAACCCAATAGTTTGGCACGGTTTTCGAGAAGACTTTTCCGTGCAGCTACTCTGCATTCTGTTGCTGTGTCGTCATGAATTATTATGTGGTGGTTTTTATTGCTTCTGAATTTTGTAGGCTGCTTGGAAGAGGAAAATTACCAAGCAGTGGGGAAATCCGTGTCTGCTGTGAAATAACGTGGACACTTTAGGTTCCCATTTACTTTTGATAGTCTGTTAAACAATACAACAACAATAGCAATATCAAAACATTGATATTGTTTTATTTTTGGAAAATTTATAAAATATTATATAGGGGGGGAATACTTTTGACGGTCTGTTAACATCTAGCACAGTTGTTTCTCAGCAGTCCAGATTAAAAGTCACTCCCATGGCTTTTTTCCCCCTTTGTCCTCCCAGCATGTCTGAAAAAGTTGACCTTCCTCATCAGGCCCTATGTTGTGTCTAGAGATGGTTTTGATATCAACTATTCCACAGTCTGCCAGCAGGTGGCAGGGTTTGCTTAGAGCTGGCCAGCTCAGGCATCACGAGGCCCATGGAATTGTGGGAGAATCTGGCATGATGTTTAACAACATAAGAAGAGCCCTGTTAGGTCAGGCTATTGGGGTGTGTGTGTGCATCTAGCCCAGCATCTTGTTCTCACTGTAGCCAACCAGATGCCCCCATGGGAAGCTCATAAGCAAGACCTGAGTCCATTAGCAACTCTTCCCACTTATGATTCCTGACAGCTGGTACTGAGAGGCATACTGTCTCTGACAGTGGAGGGAGAATGTGCCAATGGCTACTAGTCACAATCAGTCCTAGAAATCCAAATCGCGAACCTCAAAAAGAGAGAGAGAAGTTTTAATATCTTGTTTTATTTGATTTTCTTTTGTGAAGAAATTATCTAACAACATTTAGACACCACGTGAAGGTGCGTTACCTGGATGAGGCTAATTCAAAATCACTTGTCCTGGTGCATAAACTGATTGCAAGTCTGTAGTGGAAGTATTTAAGAGACTTACCAACGTGTCTGACAACATGACCTACTCTAGTATAAGCTTTATTTTAAAGCAGGCATAGACAAACTAGGCCCTCCAGCTGTTTGGGGACTACAATTTCCATCGTCCCCGACCACTGGTCCTGTTAGCTAGGGATCATGGGAGTTGTAGTCTCAAAAAAGCTGGAGGGTCGAGTTTGCCTATGCCTGTTGTAAAGCATGTATAATCCTTTATTAATGGATTATTGAAGCTCAATGCATCAACCAAATTATTTTTTTCAATTATATTTTATTAAGTTTCAATGTTTTTAACAAACATGGTCAAAATGCAATTTTGTCTTTTCTCTTATTTTTGTCAACTTCCCCCTTCTGCTACACCGTATCGACATCAAGCAAAATATGTTTAGAGAGTAAACTTCTCAATTTATTCCCATGTAAATGCATTTCCCTTTCTTAAAAAAACCAAACTATTTCCCCCACCCAAATATGGGTCAGATGCAATTTTTAAACACCCCCATGGTAATCTCATGTCCTTTAAACAGTCCCAAGGTTGTTAAGGTATTTCTGAGGAAGGCAATTGTTTTGAATTAAGAATTGAGTTCTTTTTTTTTTTTACATCAATGTGCTTCATTTTACATTTGCTTATATTGTATTTGCCATCTTGGTGGCCATTCATTCCAGTCTGAAGAGATCCTTCTGGAATCCTTTCCAATCCCCTATTGATCAGCAGGAAATACTTGCAAGCAGAAAGCTTTTAACTAAAGGTACAGAAGTCCCGAATACATCAATAGCAGTGGATAAGCAGGTGTTGTACATTGTCTTTTATTGGAGTGGAAAAACGGGGGAAGCACAAATTAGGTCTGAAAAAACCACTGGGCTGCAGTGACATGAAAATGGTGCCATCTGGATTCTTCATGAAAACCGAGTGAACAAAGGAGAGAAAAGGGTGACTGTGGGAGCAAGCTATATCTGTAACACTTTCCAAATCTCAAAACCTCCTTTATTCTGGGACACGGAGGAAGGAAGGGTGGGCTTTGGTTCATCTTGCTTGTTATTTTTAGGCATGAATGATATTGTAATGCACTTTGTCCTTTCAGTGTATGGCTTCCTGAACTTTGGGCAGCTGAGGTATATTTTTGTTTCTGAATTTAAAATGAAGTCACCCTCACTCCCAGAAAGCAAATAAGAGCGGAAGTGTGAAGACCCTCCCTTTGAAGAACTCAGCCCTCAGGGGTTTTGCATGAGCCACTGATCTCGATGTAACTCATACAGTGGTACCTCCGGTTAAGTACTTATTTCGTTCCGGAGGTCCGTTCTTAATCTGAAACTGGTCTTAACCTGAAGCACCACTTTAGCTAATGGGGCCTCCCACTGCCACCGCACCGTCAGAACACGATTTCTGTTCTCATCCTGAAGCAAAGTTCTTAACCTGAAGCACTATTTCTGGGTTAGCGGAGTCTGTAACCTGAAGCGTATGTAACCCGAGGTACCACTGTAATTAGTAGGATGCGGACCCAGAACAGGGGCATCATGCGGTGATGCAACAAGGAACCTCCATAAAAGCCTGAGCAATTTCCCCCGTATCTTTGCACTGTGATGCACCAGCCACACTTGAGGTCAATATGTGACAGAATTACCCATTCCATCCCCCCCTCGAAACTGACTGGAAGGAAGCAGGGCCTCATGCAGAGATGCAGTGGGCAGCCTCCTCTGCAGATAGGCTTGCCTTATCAAATTACTTTCCTCTTTGGGCAGCACAATTTGGGGAATGGCTTCAGTGTTTTGCTCCTGGTTCTCTGGCGTCCCCCTACCTCTTCTTTCAAGGGGCTTCAGACGCCTTGCCTGTTGGACCCTCGTCCTGAGTTCTCATGCACTCTTATGCTTCTGTACCAGCCGAGCTGTCCTTTGGCATCAGCTCCGTGCTTTCATCTCCCTTGACGTGAATGACGCTGTCTGTGCAGGCTTCCACACGTCTGCCCTGCTTGCAAGTGGCCAAGTATGTGAGGGGGCGCAGAACTGCAGAAAGAGGAAATACACGCAGGATGAAAAGCAGCCTGTGTTCGAGGAAACTGCTAGCCAGGCAGACATGGGGCTTTGATGGATGGGGAGGGAGCATGGGGGCCAGGTGGGGGGGCATGGAGGAGGCGTAGTGAAGCCTTTTCAAAACAGCTCTTGCAGCTGAAAACTTCATTCAAATTGTGATTTAGATGCATGCACCCCACCAAGAAAATGTGTTGCAGCTTGCTGGTGCTGCTTCCAGGCACGATTCAAAGCACTGGTGCTGACCTATAAAGCTAGCTTGGGTCCAGGTTATCTATTTATCAGGTGGATAGCTCAGTTGGTTAGAGTGTGGTGCTGATAACACCGAGGTCGTAAGTTTAGGCCCTGCAAGGGACAGCTGCTTGTTCAGGTGAGTGGACTGGGTGAGCCTCACGGTACCTTCCAACTCGGTGATTCTATATTCTATATATGAAAGACCATATTTCCCCATGCAAAGCTGCTCAGGATCTGAGATCATCGAGGGAGGCCCTTATCTCATTCCTGCCATCCTCACAGCCACACTTGGTAGGGACACGGGAGAGAGCCTTCTCGGTGGCTGCTCCCACTCTGCAACTCCTTTCCTGGAGAAGCTAGACTGGCTCCCTCCTTGTTGTCCTTCCACCAGCAGGTACATATCTTCTTCTTTTGGGAACTGACTGTTTTTTTTAATCTATATTTTAATAGAATAATTATTTATATTGTTTCAATTCTATTAGAGTTGAATGACTTTGTACTGATTATGTGTTTAGCTTTTATGTATTGTAGCGGTGCTGTTTTAATTTGTGTAAGTTGCTTTGAGGTCCAGTCTGGAGAAAAGGTGAAATAATAATATTAAGTACCAATTACACATTTGGACACTTTGCAGAACCATGTGAGCAAAAAAGGGAGCCAGATCCCTGCCCCCAATATCTTGCAGTTGAAATAATCCAATGGGCACAAACCATACTTCACAGAAGGAGTTCTGAATCTTCCCTTTCTGTTCATCTTCTTACAGATGTGCACCAAACTTTTGCATAATCTTAGAATTATAGAATCAGAATTGTAGGGTTGGAAGGTACCCCCTAGAGTCATTGAGTCCACCCCCCTGCAATCCAGGAATCTCAGGATCTCAGCTATCTTAACAATGGTGGAAAGGAGCTGGGCAAGGGGGAAACCACTTGGACCTGTGTCTACAAAGCATGAGTCAATCAGAAAACCGCTCTGCCCCATGTTTTCAAGGCTTGAGACAAGCGGAAGGGCGGATGAGCCCATTGTTATAAGTGCCACATAATACCCATTCCGCATTTGCAAGAAACCAATCTTTTAGTGTGGCAGCACCTACGCTTTGGAATTCCCTGCCGATTGAAACCAGGCATGTGCTTTCTAAAAACATTTTTGTTTAGAGCAGCCTACCCAGATATTTAAGGGATGCGAGTGGCACTGTGAGTTAAACCACAGAGCCTAGGACTTGTCGATCAGAAGGTTGGCGGTTCGAATCCCCACAACGGGGTGAGCTCCCATTGCTGGGTCCCTGCTCCTGCCAATCTAGCAGTTTGAAAGCACATCAAAGTGCAAGTAGATAAATAGGTACCGCTCCGGTGGGAAGGTGCGGTGCTCTGGTTCGCCAGAAGCGGCTTAGTCATGCTGGCCACATGACCCGGAAGCTGTATGCCAGCTCCCTCAGCCAATAAAGCGAGATGAGCGCCGCAACACCAGAGTCGGCCACGACTGGACCTAAAGGTCAGGGGTCCCTTTACCTTTACCTTTTACCCAGATATTTAGAATGCTGTTTTGTTTTCTGTTGTTGTCTTCAACCTTTTTTATTTATTGAATTTATATAGCGCCCTATACTCCCAGGTCTCAATCTTTTCACGGTTTTAACTAATAATATTTTTCGTTTTGTTAACCGCTTGGAGAGGGGTGGCTTTCCTTTTACAATCAAGCCGCATATAAATTTTATGAAATAAATAAAGAAGGCACCCCCACCCCAAATCTGGAGGGGGTCAACAGGCGAAGAGTTTCGTCCAGAGACCCCCACCACGGCCGATGGACTTTTCGGGCTCCTGCTTCTTGAAACAAGAGGAGGAAGAGCGCACAACCTCTTTTTCTCCGCTGTGCGCTCCGGTGCCTGCTTCTGCCTTGGCGCCTGCGACTGGACAGGAATGGTACGCTCCAGCCGGAGACACTCTCCTCGGCAGGGGAATGGTAGGTCCCGCCAGTCTTCCTCCTCCTCCTGTCGGGCTTGAACGTGGCTTTGTCTCGGTGGAGCCTCCAGGCAGGTCTGCCTGTCTGGCTCTTCCGCAGGAGGGAGAGAGATACGAGAGGCGCAGCAGCAGCAGCAGCTTTGTGCGCCATGAAGGCAGCGGCGGCAGCTGGGGCTTTAGACGGAGCCCCCTCCTGTATCTGAGGCTGCAGACAGCCCCCACTCCCTCAGCCCCATTTTGGAGGCTCTCACAATGAGGCAACGGCTGGGGGACTTGAAAGCCGCCGGTGACGGTAGAGGGACCCCCGAGGAGCTGCCCGCCAGGGGCGCCATCAAATTGGTGAGTGGCTGGACCGGAATCCAGAAGGAAGGGACAGAAGAGGGGGGGGGACCTCGGGGAGGGGGCGCAAAACGGGGCACACGATGGTGTTGGTTGTTTTTAATGTATTGGTTGGCTGGCTGCAGACGGGGGCCCTGCGCCTCTTGGGCAGACGGGCGGCTCCTTTTCCAACAGGACTAGAAACGTGAAGGCGTTTTTAACTTACCAAGGCTGCGCGTTAGCAGGGCGCGTTGGGTATATCCAGACGCTAATTGTTGTTTTCGGGACCAGAGATAACAGCGGAATGTAGAGAGGCGAAGGAAAGCCAGTTCGGTTTAGACTGCAGTGCGAAACCATCCATCTCTCTCTCGGCTTCTTGGCTAATATTGTTGCTGTGGTGGCTTGGAGAGGAGTGAGCTTTGGATTTTCGAAAGCTGGGAGATCTTCCAGACCCAAAAGGAAGACGTTTGAGTTGTGGCTGGAGAGCAGAGAAATGGACGCCATGAGCCCGTCTGGTGGGATCTGCCCCTGCTGGGTGTCAAGGTAACCGCTGGGCAGGTGTGCTACCCGTGTTTGTGGAGGAGGGAGACCAGGCTGGACTCTTGGGAGTGACTGGCAAGATGGCAGTGGGTCCTGTACAGAGGAGCAGCAGATGCCCTCCATCTCCCACTCCATCAAGTGTAAATTTCAGGCCAACCAGTGAGCAGTTTCTTTGGTTTCCAGGGGCACAGTTACAGTCTTGGTGGAAGCCAAAGCATTGGATCGGGTCCCCACTTCGGTCGGCTTCGCTTGTTGGGTTTGTGCCATTTCCCCAAGGCAATAGTGGGGTTTATCATGTGGGTCATCTCCAGAATTATAATCGCCAATTTGCAGGCGATACAAATATAGGCCATCATAAAACATCCATATATAAAAATTTAAAATATATACAAATAAGCAGCTGTGTAAAAATACGTAATAAGGATTTTCATTGGAGTTCCTTCCCGCTAAATAGTGCCATTCACCACTCTGAGAGATATAAAAATTCAGCCACCCTTAAAGTTACTTCCAGGTTAGTGCCAGACAGGTAGAATCTGATATTTTCATTGTGATGTTAGACTACCCAAAAAAAAAAAGGGGGATAGCATGCTTTTGCGTAGCTGGGTGTACAATGGACAGTAGAAAAGATGTTCTACTGTGTCCGGCAGATTCAAAAAACAGCCGCACATCTCCAGAATTTCCGTGGCCTGTGGCAATTATTTGCAGCCTGACTTTTTTTGGGGGGGGGTCACCCGGTAAGAAACAACAATCCCCACCAAAAACCTTGCCTCCCTTTCTCTTCTGGAATGGGCTACCTCCAGCTTCCTCTCTGGAATTTCTCGGGCAGGAGTCATGGAAGTTTGCCTGGGGCAGTTATAATATTCGCTGTACTAATTTGTTTTTACAAATGCTGTACTTTGAACAATTTGAAAACAGAAGTGCCAGGAGGGCCCCTCTGAAACTGTAGGGTCAGTAAATTTCGCTGGGGGGGGGGGCAGGGTTCAAAGCCTACTTTTGCTCAGGTTTCAGTTGCAAGGCGAAGAAAACAAAACCATGTATTTTCAATGGGGGAGTAGTTGTGCATTGCCACAAACCTGTTTCATGGGCCCATTTGGCCGCAGGAAGAGAAATGAAAACCACTCTGTCCTTCTGTGTGCTGGACCAGATAGCCAGGCAAGGACAAAAATGTGCCTGAGAAATTAAGGAGCTCAAGGTACTGCACATAGTCCTCCTCATCCTCATTTAATCCCCATAACAACCCTGTGAAGTAGGTAAGTCTGAGAGGCAGTGACTGGCTCCAAGGTCACCCAGTGGGGGTGATTTGAACCTTGGTCTCTGCCAGGTCTGAGTCTGACACTCTAAACCCCACCCCACACTGACCTACCCCACACATCTTATGGGGCCCGGAACAAAGCCTTGGGGGCAGTAAGCAAGACCCCTTATTTTATTCATATTTTTATTCCATAAAATTCATACACCACTTGATTAGGGGGAGGGGGGAAAACCCCCTTAAAGTGGTTTACAAAAAAGATAGGGCGATATAATGATCAACAAGAAAAATCAGCAACAATAATTAAAAACCAGCTTTCTAGACATTTCATCTAAACAAAATGTTTTTAGCAGGAGCTGAAAAGGGTATAGTGAATGGGGGCTGCCTGATGTCAATAGGCAGGGAGTTCCAGTAAAGGAACCATTAGGTCCAGTCGTGGCCGACTCTGAGGTTGTGGCTCTCATCTCGCTTTACTGGCCGAGGGAGCCGGTGTACAGCTTCCAGGTCATGTGGCCAGCATGACTAAGCTGCTTCTGGTGAACCAGAGCATCACACGGAAATGCCATTTACCTTCCTGCCAGAGCAGTACCTATTTATCTACTTGCACTTTGACGTGCTTTTAAACTGCTAGGTTGGCAGGAGCAGGGACCGAGCAACGGGAGCTCACCCCGTCGCAGGGATTCAAACCGCCAACCTTCTGATCGGCAAGTCCTAGGCTCTGTGGTTTAACCCACAGTGCCACCCGCGTCCAGAGTTCCACACTAAAAGATGGATTTCTTACAAATAGTGTAATAGTGCCAATTCCACCAGTCAAAGTAGTTGAGTGGGCACCTGTGGAGCAAGGCGATCTCATAGGTAAACTGGTCCCAAGCTGTTAAGGACTTTATATCCTAATAGTAACACCTTGAACTTGGCCTAGTAGCAAATTGGCAAACAGTGCAGATCTCTGAGCACAGGTGTTACATGCTGCCAAGGTTTCCCTCCTGCCAGCATTCTGCACTAGCTGCAGCTTCTGGACCAAGTGCAAGGGAAGTCCCGCATAGAGCGCATTGCAGTCATCCAGCCTTGAAGCTACCAGGGCATGAGAGCCTGTGGCCAGCCTTTCCTGCTGCTTCTCCCATGGTGTGTGTATGAATTGGTGCACTTGCTTCATTCGGCAGCTGTTTCTCAAACGTTTTGGACTTCTAAAAACAACTTCCTCCTCAAAACACGTGCCATGCGCTGACTGTCAGAGGCTGAGGTACATGGGGACACACCCGCTCTAGGCATGGGCATGTGAGCGTGAGCAGCTGTGGACTGGGGCAAATGTGTGTCTTGTTTGTGTGTGTGGAAGATTATACCCCCAAAAAACTTTTGCAGGTGGGCAGTGTGCAAAAGGCACTCATGCCCTCCATGCAGGCAACTGCTTGGCCACTGTGAGAACAGGATGCTCGACTAGACGGGCTACTGGCCTGATCCAGTTCTTATGATTGGTTTTTTAGCAGAAGCACCAGCTCCCCTCTTTTCAGACTGGTCCTGATGAACAAAGTTGCTCTGTCCAGATCTGGGCAGAGGGCAGGTGACCTAAGGAAGGGCAGGTGCTCTCTGGAAACCCAGTTCTGTGTCATGTCTGAAATCGACTTCCACTGGTGAATTGGACGTGTCCTGGAATCGGGCAGCAGAATCTCAGATTCAAGGCTCTTGGGAAGCAAAGCTTGGAATAAATGTCTCACTGAGAACCCAAAGCTAGAGAGTCGCTTCCAGGCATTTTGGACCATCCTTCTCCAACTTGCCACCCTCCAGATGTTTTGAACCACAACTCCTATCTGCCCCAGCCAGCAGAGCTGTGTAGTCCAAAATGCAAGAGAGCCTGCTATATCAAGCCAGCCTCCTATTCTTACTCTGACCATTATGGGAGACCCACAAACAGGACCTGAGCACAAGCACCCTTTCCCTTCCTGCTGTTTCCAGCAACTGGTATTCAGAAACATGACTGCCTCCAACCGTGGAGGGCACCAGGTTGGGGAAGACTGTCTTAGCTTGTTTTGCCAGATGAAGCCTGTGGGGTCTGCACCATAAAACTGCACCAAGGAGCAGAAACTGGGGGTGGTGGGGGATAGATGGACAAAAGGAGACTCAAATTTGCAGCTGCTAATCTATGTGTTCCAGGTGTCAATCTGGGAACAATTCCTATGGCTGCCTGCTCATCTTGCTGCCTAGGTGATGCTCAACTTCACAGCCACCCATTCCTGGCCTGTTTTCCCCCCTCCTTAGCACTCTTTAAACTGGGCAGCTCCAAAAGAAGAGGATGGGTTCTATTCAGTGAGATTTTGCTCAGAGTAGACCTATTGAAGTGAATAGTAACGGCCCGTTTGTTTCAATGGGTCTGAAAGTTAGTTGAATGCCACCCATTGTTTCCAAATAGAGAACTGACCTCTGCTAAGGGAGGCACCCTGGCCAATATGGAACTCACTCCCATGGGAGGCAGTGATTGCCGCAAAATGAGATGGCTTTAAAAGAGGATAATAAAAAATTCAGGGAGGAGAGCTATTTTGGCTATGCTCCTCATCCAAGGATGAAAGCAGTAATGCTTCTGAAGGCTACTTGCTGGAAACCCCAAGAGTGGTCTTGTGTTCAAATCCTGATTCTGGGCTTCCCATCGGGGCATATGGTTGGCCACTGGGAGAACAGGATGCTGGACTCGATGGGCCATAGGCCCTCTTTCCTATGGCCCATTGAGTTCAGCATCCTGTTCTCCCAGTGGCCAACCATATGCCCCGATGGGAATCCCAGAATCAGGATTCGAACACAAGACCTGCTTTTCACCTGCTTTTCCTTGTTGCACACAAGTGGAGAGAGTGAAGGGAAGCAGCCTCCTTGCCCCCCCCCCGGCCATTCTCTAGCCCCTAAGCTAACTTGCTCTGTGCCTCTTTACTCCAGCTGCCCTCGGGTATATTGGAGGATGCAGTCGCCTTAGCCAGTGTGGAAGTAAGATGAAATTGCCTCTTTGGCCAGATTTTGCACATGGAATGAGGGAGAAGGGGGGGGCATCTTCAGGTAGTGAAATGGCTTGGGATGGCTTGGACAAAGAGATTTGGCTGGAGTGTGGCAGAAGAAGGAGATGCTGCCTGATCATCCACTCATTTGGCTTCATAAGTTCTGATATAAGCAGAAAGCTTTGGGTTCCCTGGAGCTCAGGGTGGGCTTTGACATATCCCTTTGCAAGGTGGAGCCTGTTCCGTTGCGCAGGAGACAACTCTCAGTGTGCTCCTCTTTCACCTCCTCCATCCCCTGGCACTCACCTAGTGCGCAGGAGGCCGGCTGCACTTGGCCATCTTTCCAGTTCGGTCTGGGACCATGGCAGCGGCCTGCGATGTCCCTTTGGCTCCCTGCCTGCCTCAGTCACATGGAAGGGCCATGACGCAACAGCCGTCTGTGCTGAGCCGGCCAGCGCTGCTGTCTGGGACTCTTGGCTGCCTTGAAGCTGGGCTTCTCCACTGCTCCCACCTCGTCCCAGCCTAGTGGAAGTGATTGAAGTAGCAGCCTGGGAAGGCCTGGCTTTTTCCTCTTTTCTTTTTTTGTTCTATTTGCGGTGTGAGCAAATAGGCAGCCTGAGCCCCCACATCCTCTCTCCCTTTTGTCGGGGCTGGCTGGCTTCCAGCCGACAGCTGCAGCCACTTGGCCCTCTGGCCTCTCGGAGACGCCCTTTCTCTCTTTCCGCTTCTCTTTCTCTCTGCCAAAACATGGATTGCTTATGACCTGAGTGGCCGTGTGTGTCTGTTAAAATGTGTGAATTCCAACATTATTCCAAACCCGTGAAAATCTAGGGCTGCGACATTGAGTTGATTTAATGGGACGGACACGGGTGGCACTGTGGGTTAAACCACAGAGCCTAAGACTTGCCAATCAGAAGGTTGGCAGTTCAAATCCTCACGGCGGGGTGAGCTCCCGTTGCTCGGTCCCTGCTCCTGCCAACCTAGCAGTACGAAAGCACGTCAAAGTGCAAGTAGATAAATAGGTGCTGCTCTGGCGGGAAGGTAAATGGCGTTTCCGTATGCTGCTCTGGTTTGCCAGAAGCGGCTTAGTCATGCTGGCCACGTGACCCAGAAGCTGTACGCCGGCTCCCTCGGCCAATAAAGCGAGATGAGAGCCACAACCCCAGAGTCGGCCATGACTGGACCTAATGGTCAGGGGTCCCTTTACCTTTACCTTTACCTTTACAAACATTCAGAATAAATAGGCCAATGCGATCTCGTTGCCATTTCAGCAATACAGCAAGGGCAGGGTCCTGTAGCGTACTTCAGTGGCAGAAAATCAAATAGAGGAATTTGGCTACTGTCTTGGTGAGCTCCTGGTCTCTCCCCTGTAATAAGAAGCGTATAACCTCCGTCTCTGCTTTCCATGTTGGAATACATAGATGGTCTAAAAATTGATGGCGGAGATCATCATACATTTAAGGGCCATGTGAGCGAGAGTTTCCACCAGGTGGGCATCACATGGGCAGATCCCATCTCCTTCTGCCATATCCGCAAACCTACCCCAAAGGAGGTTAGAAGGATTACAATTGAACCTAGCCAGCAAAAAAGCCCTTCTTTCTTGCGGGTTAAACAAAAATTGTAAATAATTAAGGTTAAATTCCTGCGCCCAGGAGAGTCGAAAATAGATGAGCCAATTTTCTGACTCAGCGGAAGGCAGCTTTCCAGGTTCCTGTGCTTCTGTTGAAGCGGCTTGTGCTTTGCTTGGGGATAGCAGGCAGTCGGGCCAGCGCCTTCTCTGCCCTAAGCCTCGCCAGTACAGACTGCGAGTGCCGCACAGGTCAACAGAGCCCCGAGGCTGCCCTTCTGGAGGTCGTCCCTTGGATGAGAGGCATGCTGGAACTTGTCCTGTCCAGGTGCTCAACCTTCCTGGCTGCGTGCTGTCCCCCTGAGCCACTCCTCCTGAACTTTAGACACACAAACACACCGAAAGAGCACTCGTTCCTGAAGGGGTTGGTCTCTGTTGTGGTGGCGGCGGCGGTTGCAGAGGGGTGGCATCTTGCACAGAGGATCCCACTGCTGACTCTGGAAAGCTTGGCTCCTGGAGAGTCGCGAGGAGGAGGAGGAGGACGAGGAGGAGGAGGGAGAGAAGCCCCTTCTAGTGACAGGCAGTCCTGCCGCAAGCGAGGTATGGAAGCTGCTTTTGGGATGCCTTTCTAGAACCGCAAGATTGTGAAGTTGGAATGTACCCAAATGATCGTCTCGTTCGCCTCCCTGCAATGCAGAAATTGCAGCTCAAGGGCCCAGAAAGCACAACCTGCTCTTGTGCAGGAGGGCTTGGTGGGTGTCGGAGACATTTGGGTTTTCTGCTTGGGTACCAAGCCTCGCTGGTTGGCTCACGTCCATCTGGGGTGCCAAAGGGGGTTTGTGAGGAAGGGGGGTTTGTCAGAACTGTTTGCCCCTGCATGAAGAAAACGGTGCAGAGGAGTGCTTGATTCTGGATGCCTGTGGAATTCATCTCCCCAAGGGGAAAAAGACAGGTGTTCAAAAACGGTGTTCCTGGGCAGGTGCAGAGTGTGTTTCCTTTGGGGAGAGGTGCTTCCTTGTCTGCTTGGTGTGCTGCAGGATTGGGTGCCAGCTTGTCTTGGGCAGAGTAGACCCTCCGCTGCTACTGCTGCTGCTTTGACCAAGAGGTGGTCCAGTGGCAGAGGACATGAAGTGACCTTCATGAAAGACAGTGTGGTGCAGTGGTTAGAGTTTTGGACTAGTTTGTTGGGCTAGTCACTGCTGTTTGGCCTAACCTACCTTTACAAGGTTGTTGTGGGGATTAAAGGAAGAAGGGGGGAAAACCATGGACACCGCCTTCAACTCCTTGGAGAAAAAGGTGGGATACCAATGCAAGAAATAGAATCACGGAGTCATAGAATTGTGGGGTTGGAAGGGACCCCAAGGGTCATCTAGTCCAACCCCTTGAGATGCAGGAATCTCAGCTGAAGCATCCATGACAGATGGCCATCCAACCTCTGCTTAAAAACCTCCAAGGAAGGAGAGCCCACAACATCCCGAGGGAGTGTGTTCCACTTTTAAAATAAATATTAAATAATAATTCGCCTGAACATGTTATTTGCAAAGAGCAATTTATCCCTTTCTCGGTGCAATTTGCAAAGGAGGGGGGGAGGCAACCTGTGCTAAGTAAACTGGTCCTGAGTTGCTTTGGGCCCTATTGTGCTTAGTGCTCGAACCTTGAACCGGTAGCACGGTTGGCAGCCCGTGCCAATCTACAGACAAGGCATTCTACTCTGGCAACCCTCATAAGCAGCTGCCTTCTGCACCAGCCGCAGCCTCCAGACTGAGCCCCACCCAGTTAGGCTGCCACGTGCGTTGGCAGCAGAAAAACATGGCCGAGCGTCATTCCGGTGTTGCAGCCACCCGTTCCAGCAACAGGTCAAGTGGAAACGTTGCTCTGCGAGTTGGCAAGAGGGGTCAGCCTGTCAGAAAGGCCCACACCCCTCTGTTTCCCAGGGTGGAATGTCACAGTTACTTGGGGGGGGGGTGAGGGGGTGGCCTTCTGCACGAGCTCTGAGGTGGTCTTTTCTGCATCATTGTTTTGTCCACATCGTGTGGACTTTGGACAGGAGGTGTCTTGGTCAGGTTCAGTCCTCCTCAAATAGCCTGGCTTTTGCCTGTCAGAATTTGATGCTGGAGCAGTTTTGCCATGGGGGGCGCGGATGTCTTTCTGTATTGACCTTGCCAAGCCCCACTCCACCCCCTAGTGATGGGCAGCACTGACCTGGGGGAGGAAAAATAACTGAATTGTAGAGTTGGAAGGGACCTCGAGGGTCATCTAATCCAAACCCCTGCAATGCAGGAATTGCAGTTAGGAGGAGAGTTTCCCCATTATTTAGTCACATGGTGGAGCAGGAATGCCAACTTGGCCCGCGACTGTGGGTGCCTGGAGCCATGGCTGCCGTGCAGCATGCAAGGCCCTGGCACTGAAATTTGTGGGTGCCTGGGGAATTTTGTGGGTGCTCAGGCACCAAGGGCCCCAGGGAATTGGCACCTATGTGGTGGAATCACTGTCACCCTTTTGTCCTGGTTTAAGTGAAATGATGAGCTTATATACCACATTTTCCTCTGAGGAGCTTGAGATGGCATACATGGTTCTCCCCCCTCTTCATTTAATTCCCACAACAACATTGTGAGGTTAGTTAGGCAGTGACTGGCCCAAAGTCACACCCAGTGATCTTCATGGCCAAGTGGGAATTTGAGCCCTGGTCTCTCCCAGGGCCTAGTATGACACTAATCACTACACTACGCCAGGTCTCAACGGATGTGGCATGTATTACTTCTGGAAGGAACACACTGATGGCTATTGGCAGGCAGAAACAAACAGCCAGTGTTTTTTGCTGCACCTGTGGCTAAGACGGCTACCTGGCTGCCACAATTTTGCTAGCCCCTCGGCCAGTCACAGCACAGGAAAAAAGGCGTGTGAGGAAGGATGCGACCGAGGTTTGTAAAATCCTGCATGGTTTGTTGGAAGTGGGGCAGTGGGAGCAGCTTCCCCCCACCCCTCTTTGGATGCCAGAGCTTGGGTCCATCCATTGCAACTTAATGGCAGGAGATATTCGAAAGGAGGCGCTCCTTCGCACCTGTGGAACTCATCACCACAAGATGCGGCAAGGGCTCCTGGTTTCGGTGGCAGCTAAGCCAGTGCATGGAGAGAGGCTCATCAGCAGCCAAGACAGCTAAATAGAACTTCCATGTGCAGAGAAAGTCTACCAGATTCTGGGGAGCAGCTGCAGGAAAGGCCTCGTTCCTTCAAGTCTTTCCGGCAGCTTCACAGAACGCATCTGATTGGCCACTGGAGTGGATGTTTGCCTTCATCCGGCAGTCAGGCTCCTCTTTTGTCAAGAGAAAAGTCCCAGCTGAGCTGTTCTGTCGTCTACTACACATAGGGAAGTGGCAGCTGATGCAATGATATGTGCCCAGGGATGCCAATCCAGGCATGCTGCCACCAGGATCTTCACTTTGCACCTGGATGGTGGCATCGGCCTGCCTCGTTTTGTGGCATGGCTCTGGTGTGTCCCCTCCTCTACCTCTCTGTTAAGTGACCCCCTCTCCCCTGCCATCTCCCCCCACCGCCAGTCCAGGATTGCATCAAGGTTTGGCAGGCCTGGGCATCGCCCGCTGTTTGGTCCCGACTAAGAAGAGCCTCCTGAGCTAATTTCAAGGAGGAGTAAACTTGCTGGAGAGGGAATACCCCAGTGAAGGTGTCTTGCCTCAAACCTCACTGATGGCAGAGGGCACCAATGCAGAAGGGAGAGAGTGAGAGCAGTGCAGTGCAGTGGTTAGATTGCTGGACTAGGGCCTGGGAGACCTGTGTTCAAATTCCCGCTCAGCCATGAAACTCACTGGGTTTGACTTTGAGCCAGTCACCTGTATCTCAGCATATCCTACCTCACAGGATTGTTTTGGGTATTAAATGAGCAGGGGGAGAACTATGTGCCACATTGAGCTCCTGGCGGGGGGGGGGGAGAAATTCAATAAATAATACCCAGATAAGCAAGCCAGTCTTGTCAGCTGAAAGCGGTCAGGGGGAGAATGAAACAAAACTCTGGACATGCTCAGAGGCACCTGGCTAAGGACAGCATAATCTGTGGCTGTGTCATTATTGTTATGTACTGAAGTTCTCACCCTGGGCCAGCAGGGGGATACTGTAGATAGTTCAGGTCCACATATGCAAATAAGGGATCAAAAGTGACGTTCAGTGATTGGATAGTTACAGAAAGTTGTTACAGTTACGTTGTACTGGAGCTCTATATAAGCAGGCTGGCTGAACCCTTCAGTTCAGTTCTGTTCTGGCCTGTGAATAAACAAGAGCTGTTTGGAGAATCGCTGTGTCGTCTGATATGTTCACCCACAACTTAACAGTTATAGTGGGCCATTTGCCTGCTGAGAGCTCCCCCAAAATCTCAAGCATAGGTAACCTCCCTGCCTTGCAGCATAGCAGATGTCAACTGATGCAGCTTCCCCAACCCCCCCGCTCATAAAGACAAACTTCACCCGCCCGCCTCCCCTTCTCCCTAGCTGTTGTAATGACTGTCTGCGAAGGGACACGCCACCGAGAGTGCTGCGTGCGACGTGCTCTGTGTCAAAACAGTGTGAGACACACTTGTTTACAATCCCACGCCCGGCTGTGGAGATTTCCCTTGACTCATCACCAGACGGAGTGTTTCCTGTGAGTTAGCCGGGATGTGTGGCTGGCTGGTGGATGACTGGCTGAGGAGCTGGTTCCAGGCCTGCTTCGACTCAACTGAAGGCTTGCCTGGGCTGGCAAGATCCCAGAGGGCCCCACTCCAGGATACTTAAAATAAATAAATATTAAATGCATTTATGTCCCAGCTTTTTCTCCAACAACTCTGCGAGGTAGGCTAGGCTGAGAGGCAGTGACTGGCCCAAGGTCATGCAAGGAGGCCAAGTGGAGGATTTGAACCCTGGTCTCTCCCAGGTCCCTAGTCCAGCACTTTTCTAACCACTACACCACATTGGCTCACAAATATATATAATATAACTATCTTGATGGCAGAACATCGGATTTCTTGGCTCTCAGGATTTTTGACTGGAGATGTTTTTGAGTCTTACCTGGGATGTTTTGCATGTAAAGCAGATTCTGTACCTTCCAAATCTGGGGCAACAGCTCCCCTCTCTTCCGCCACACTCCAGCCAAATCCCTTTGCCCAAGCCAGCCCAAGACATTTTGCTGCCTGAAGATGCTCCATCTCTCATTCCATGCACAGAATCAGACCGGAGAGGCAGTTTAATCTTACTTCTGGCTTAGGCAACGGCATCCTCCGATATACCCGAGGGCAGCAGTTTAGCCTAAGAGGCACAGAGCAAGCTAGCTTAGGGGACACAGAGAGAATAGGGCAAGGCCACTGACTCATGAGGCAGCTGCTTCCCTCTTTCTAATGATAGGGCTGGCCATGCCCTTCCCTTTGCTCTCTTCACTTGTGTGCAACAAGGAAAAGCAGTTGGAAGTAAGGACATAAAAAGAGGCTTGCTGGATCAGGCCAGAGGAGGCCCATCTAATCCAGCGTCCTGTTCTCAGTGTGGCTAACCAGATGCCCCGATGGGAAGCCCCAGCACAGGATTTGAACACAAGACTTCTCTTCCCTCCTGTGGTCTCCAGCAACGGGATATTCAGAAGCATTCAGACCTTCCAGGTGTCCCTATTTTCCAGGGGCAGTCCTGGATTAACAGAAGCTGCCCCGGTTTCGGATTTGATCTGGGAATGTTCCGCTTTTCCTTCGGGTGTCCCTATTCTCATCAGAGAAATGGAGGGGACGTCTCTGTTTTCATTGGGGAAATGTTGGGAGGGTACCGTAAACTATGAAACTTGCCCAGGAGGGGGCAGTGATAACCACCAGTCTGGATGGCTTTAAAAGAGGAGAGGGCTATCAATAGCTATTGGACACAGTGGCTTTGCTTTGCCCCTGCAGCCAGAGGCAGCAGCAGCAGCAACAACAACAATTTATTATTTGTACCCCGCCTATCTGGCTGGGTTTCCCCAGCCACTCTGGGCGGCTTCCAACAAAGAATAAAAATACATTAAAATGTCACACATTAAAAACTAATAATAATAATAATGCTTCTGAATACAATGATACCTCGGGTTACATACGCTTCAGTTTACATACGCTTCAGGTTACAGACTCCGCTAACCCAGAAATAGTGCCTCAGATTAAGAACTTTGCTTCAGGATGAGAACAGAAATCGTGCTCCGGCGGCGCGGCGGCAGCAGGAGGCCCCATTAGCTAAAGTGGTGTTTCAGGTTAAGAACAGTTTCAGGTTAAGTACGGACCTCCGGAATGAATTAAGTACTTAACCCGAGGTACCACTGTACCAGCTGATGAAATTCTCAAATCATCCGGTTGGCCACTGTGAGAATAGGATGCTGGACTAGATAGGCCTTTGGCTTGATAAAGGCAGTCCTCTTTTTATGTTCTTTTATGTTCATAAGGCAGCTTGCTATGTAGCTTGACACAAATGGAAAAATGAGCGAGGTCCCAACCAAAGAAGAATGGCAACTTAAACTGATTGGATATGCGTAGCTTGTGGACCTACCATATAGAATAAGAGAACAAGAAGAACATATGTTGAAAGAAGATGGGAAAATGTTTATTGAATATATGGGGGGGGGGAACTGTGTACACTTGAAAGCATTGGCAGCGTTAAGATAAATTCAACAGTGTAAATAAGCTTTGATGGATGTATTAATGGAATGCTGAATGGTTTAGTTTATGTAAAATATGTTTTGTAAAATGAATCATGGAAAGAGAAGAAGGGAAGTCATGGATATTTTAAGGTTGTTTAAATGAATGTTTTAAAATGTAAAACAGAAAATTTAATAAAAAACATACCAAAAAGAGGGGGGGGGGTTTTGGAAACTTAATGCCCTGCTGGTTACCGTTGCTCCTGCTCACCTGGGGGGAGGGGGAGGGAGTGCCTCCTTCCCCGCCCCTCAATGCTGCGGGCTTAGGTTCCAGCTGGGAGAGTTTCCTGGCAGAGACAGGCGATGAGAGGAGGGGAAAGCCAGAGCCAGCCGCTGCAGAGGCAAGTACCAGCAAGCTGGACGGCTCCTGCGCTGGCAGCGGATTGCGGCCTGTCTGGGCCCAGCCTGGCAGGAGCGGCTTTCGAGCCCTTACTCACTGCAAGCCCCAGAGATGCCCCACCTGCTTAGTCAAGGCTTTGTCACGGCTGGGATGCCTCCTTCAAATCCTCCCGGAGCCATGAATCAGCCAGCCAGCTGGGGACAGGCTCTCTCTGTCCTGCCCTGGTCTGCAAGACCTGGCTTGGAGGGCAAAGTGGGGCCTTAGGGGTGAGTTTCTGGGGCTGGAGCGGCTAGCAGCCACCTGCCGCCCTCCCGGCGGTTGCGTTTCCTCCGGGGAGGCTCCCTTGTCGCACCTGAGGCTTCTCTGTCCGGCCGGGAGAGTGGCATTCGCTTTCAAGATGGCCGTTGAAACAGCCAGCAGCTGTTGGTTCCTCCCTCGTTCTCCTCCTCCACTGTCTCCAGCCCTTTCTGTGCATTTGCCACCGATGTCTGGTTGCCAGCGGGTCAAATGTGTTTCATCTCCCGTCTGAGCCACCTGCTGATTCCGACTCCCTGTATCTCCGGGGCTTCCTGTTGCTTCAGCTGCTGGCTCGTTGGCCCTTTCCCTCCCTCTCAGCTTCGAGTGCAGAGAAGGAAAAGCCTTGCAGGAGACTGCTTTCAGCAAGGCTCGGACTTGGGGGCTGCCACGTGGCCTGCTGGCTTTTCAGCCAGGAGCTTGCCTGGCTGCCTTGGTTTGTATCTGAAGGGTGTTACTCTAGGAACAGTAAGATGGGAGGGTGGCCTGGCTGTTGCACCTGGTAAGACAGACAGGCATCGCATCGGCTCTGTAGGAAGCGTGGCGCTGCACCGGGTAGACACCTGGCTGCCTGTTCTGGGTTATGCTGGGGAGCTTTAAAATGGCGGCAGTAACTCCCGCTCTGGGGAAACCTTTTGTGAAAAACGTATCAACAGGGCACCGAAATGATAATATTCGAGGCAATAAAGTTGCATCTTAAAGATGCAAATAAAGATCATTTGCATATGTCTACAGTGGTACCTCGGGTAACATATGCTTCAGGTTACATATGCTTCAGGTTACAGACTCCACTAACCCAGAAATATTACCTCAGGTTAAGAACTTCAGGATGAGAACAGAAATCATGCTCCGGCGGCACAGCGGAAGCAAGAGGCCCCATTAGCTAAAGTGGTGCTTCAGGTTAAGAACAGTTTCAGGTTAAGAACGGACCTCCGAAACGAATTAAGTACTTAACCTGAGGTACCACTGTAGCTACTTTCCGTACTTTGAAGGACCAAGACCCCAAGGTGGTTTTTGCTGTCCCCCTTCCACTTCCTGGGCTGCCTTCTGGTAGGAAATTCTCCTCAGACCCCCTCTGACTTTTCGTATTTTGTCAAGGAATTGCCCGCCTGTTTTCGAGGGTATCTCAAAGGCTGGACCCTGAGGTTGTTGGTAAAAGATGGATGCTGGTGGACTCAGGTCACTGAATGCTGATTTCTGCTCTTGCTTTGTGCAACTGTGGAGTGGCTGAATTGTCTGGCCTGCACCACGATTGCAGTACATTTTGCCCATCATGTCTGAGCATGGAAATCTGTATGGCTTCCAATGAAATAGCACTTCTCTTTTCAGATATCATAGAGTTGTAGAGTTGGAAGGGACTATGGGGGTCACCTAGTCCAACCCCCTGCAAGGCAGGAATCTCAACTGGATCATACCTGACAGATGGCCATCCAACCTCTACTTAAAAACTTCCCAGGAAGGAGAGTCCATCACCTCTCGTGGGAGCCTGTTTTGCTGTCTAACAGCTCTTACTGTCAGAAAGCTCTTCCTTTCTTGTAAAAGGTAAAGGGACCCCTGACCATTAGGTCCAGTCATGACCGACTTTGGGGTTGCGGCGCTCATCTCGCTTTATTGGCTGAGGGAGCCGGCGTACAGCTTCCGGGTCATGTGGCCAGCATGACTAAGCCGCTTCTGGCGAACTGGAGCAGCGCACAGAAACACCGTTTACCTTCCCGCTGGAGCGGTACCTATTTATCTACTTGCACTTTGATGTGCTTTTGAACTGCTAGGTTGGCAGGAGCAGGGACAGAGCAATGGGAGCTCACCCTGTCGCGGGGATTCGAACCACCAACCTTCTGATTGGCAAGTCCTAGGCTCTGTGGTTTAACCCACAGTGCCACCCGGGTCCCTTTCCTTTCTTGTACAGTAACTTAAATCCATTGGTTTGGGTCCTATCCTCCAGAGCAAGAAAAAAAACCAAGGAGAAATGTGGGCACTATTTACAGTCTGGGAAGAATCCAGGAGATCCCAGTTCAAATCCCTACTTAGCTATGAAGCTTACTAGGTGACTTTGAGCCGGTCCCTCTTCTCCCAGTCTAACCTACCTCAAAGGCTTGTTGTGAAGATAAAATCACAGGGGGGGGGGAGAATCACTCTTGGAGAGAAGGCAGGATAGAAACAAAATAGAAACACAGAATTGTAGAGTTGGAAGGGACCCTGAGGCTCATCTAGTCCAACCCCCTTGCAATGCAGGAATATGCAGCTGTCCCAAACAGGGATTGAACCTGCAACCTTGGTGTTACCAGCCCTGCTCTCTAACCAACTGAGCTATCCAGGCTGACATGAATAGCATACTGCAAAATGTCTGTGATTGCAGCTTGGCAGTACAAAGTTTGGGGTGCACAGCATTTGGATGAAATTAGTTAGGCGCATAGGAAGGTGTCTTATATACTGAGTCAGGCCATTCATTGGTCCATCTAGCTCAATATTGTCTTCACTGACTGGCAGCAATGGCTCTCCAGGGTTTTCAGGCAGGGGACATTCCTGGCTCTGCTTGGAGCCGGTGTCGGGGATCGAACCTGGGACCTTCTGCATGCGAAGCGGATACCCTACCGCTGAGCTATGGCCTTTCCCATGAGGGCGGCTGGAACTTGAACTCTGATGTGGCCCAAACTGTGTTGGGACAGATGGAAGAGAGGCCCTTGCAAGGTATTTCCTTCCAGAAGTTTGGCTGTGATCAGAGACTGGCAGCAAAATGAAGTTTGAGCGAGCCTTTCTCATCCCTTGACTGTTCTTGGTGACAAGCCACAGGAAACCGGCTGGTTCCCAAATGCTGGATTTGAAATGATTGTGCCCTGACAGAGGGTCTCTTTCAAGCTCACCTTTGTCGATTTTGAGGGCGAATAGTCTGTGGGCTTTTGTCTGGTCAGCATCCTTGTTCATCACACAGAGATTATTCAATGCTTCAGGCAGCATCCGATAGCTACCTCGATGCAGAATAAAACAAGTGCCTTTAAAATGAAGTAAGAGTGTAGTCCTCATGGTTTTGGAAAGGAGGTTGACCTAGTCTTTCGTCAAGCCACAGTAGTAGTTCAGTAGCAGTGAATGTTGGGCAGCTGAAGAAGTTATATCATTGCCTTTCACTTCAGTTTTGATAATAAGCTTCAGGTCCAAAATACAAATGGTGAATTTCAAATTCAGGGTTGACAGTGAAAAATCTGACAATTTCAAAACCTGGCAGACCCTTCAGTGTTTGGCTCACAGACCAAAACCAAAACAAAAACAAATGGTTAGCCAATTTCTAGCCAAACCTTCAAATATTTGCTGAATATTCTCCCTATTTCAATAAATCAAATGCTGCTTTCAACATTTGCCAATGTAGGAAAGGTAGGCATGGCTTGGTGTTGAGGAATTCGACTGAATTGACAGCTGACCTGCAATGGCATATTTGATATTTGACATGCAATGGTGCCCAGTAGTTTGCTGAAAGCTTATGAGGTTTCATATTTGAACTGCCAAGAAGGGCCAAAGCGCTCAGATTTTAGCCTGGGACACCAACATTTCACCTTCAAAACAGGGATGAGAACAGAAATGTTAAGCATTTTTAAATATTGGTTTTAGGTTTCAGCAGAGGCAATTCCAGTAGCCTGGGCTGCACTGCCCCCTCCTGGATCAATCTGACATCTCCAGCTCCCAAGGTGCCGGATTCAATTCCTGCCCGCTGCACTGTGGTCACAACTTCTGATATAAGCACACCTGAGACAGAGGAGGCCGTAGCCTGTCAGAGGCAGCGATGGTTCTGCATCCTCAGGAGGGGAGCGGGCTCTTTTGCTTGGATCCTGCTGATGGCATCCCAGTGGTTGGCCACTGCGATAACAGGATGCTGCACTAGATGGGGCATTGACCTGGTCCAGTAGGTCCTCTTTTTCTGTGCTTGTGCCATTGTTGTACGTGAGGTCACAGGGCACCAGGCAGCCCTCAGCCCGACTCGGATGTGTGCTTAAAAATAGCTCTCTGGGATTGCTGAGCAGCCGCAGGCATCCAGGGTGTCCCTCACAATCGGAGGAAGCCTTGTAGCCGCTCTTGCATTGTTCTGCTGCAGACACTTGCTTCCGGCGCCTGTGTGGGGAGGAGCTTTGGTAGGCCAGGGCCACCGGCAGCCGCCTCTGTGAGCCCTGGGGGTGGGGTGGCGCACGTTACTTCAGGCACCCCTCCTGTGACAGGGGCTGGGACGTGGGTGGCAGGGCATGAAAGGCCAGCTTTTTACGAACGGTGAGCTAACAAGGGAGCGAAAACAGCTTGGGAGTTTGCACAGAGGACATGTGCAGGCAGCCAAAGGGAGATCCATCCCCCAGTGGAATGGAAGAGAAGGAGGAACGGAGAGATGCGGCAACAATCTGGATTGCAAACGAATGTGAAAGAAAGAGAAACACAAAGGAATACATTTCCCCATAACCTGTACATTTGAACGATGTAGAAGGAGAACCCACTAGCAGTTGGAAAGTGGTGCATGCCATTCTCCCATCTCATTCAAGCCCAGGGGTCAGCAAACTTTTTCAGTAGGGGGCCAGTCCACTGTCCCTCAGACGTTGTGGGGGGCCGGACTGTATTTTGAAAAAAATAAAAATAAACGAACGAATTCCTATGCCCCACAAATAACCCAGAGATGCATTTGAAATAAAAGCACACATTCTACTCCTGTAAAAACACCAGGCAGGCCCCAAAAATAACCCAGAGATGCATTTTAAATAAAAGGACACATTCCACTCATGTAAAAACACGCTGATTCCCGGACCGTTCACGTGTCGGATTTAGAAGGTGATTGGGGCAGATCTGGCCCCCAGGCCTTAGTTTGCCTACCCATGTTCAAGCCTTTAAACCTTGAAATTCACATGGGGTGGGGAGAAGTAAACGAATCATCGAGAAACTAATTTGGCTTATCCTGGTTGGAAATGATTTGGAGAAATCTGGGATGGCTAGGAAGAGGAATGAAGCTGGCTTGCTTCTGCTGATACAGTATAGAAGGTCTACATTTGCATCTGTACAGGAAAAAACCCATCATTTTGCAAAAGGTTTCGCCTTTTTGCAGCATCAGTCAAGGGAGGGCAAGGTGCCCTTAAAGAGTGAGCAGGGAATCAGCTGTGGACTGGGGCTCACATCACCGCTGGCCTGTTAGCTCTGCTGCCAACATGACTGCAGGTGATGGATGTTGGAAATCCAAACCCTGCATCAGGGAGATGACTCTCCTCTTGGTCCTGGAATTAGCCCCCGGCTTGACCTTGCTGTTTCTCTCTCCCCTCCCTCCCCCCTCCCTCTGCCAGGTATGCCACCACGCCGAGTGCCAGCAGCTGAACCACAACAGCCCCCTCCACTTGTGTGAAGCGTGTGACGGACGCTTCCACGGTGCCATGCATTTTGACGGGCACATCCGCTTTGACCTGCCGCCGCAAGGTGAGGGGAAAAGCCCAAGTCACGCGGCTGGGTCAAGGACAACTTGGCACGGCCTCCTTTTCACAGGGCTTGTCTGAAGTTCCTAGACAGAGGTTGGATGGCCACCTGTCAGGGATTCTTTAGCAGTGATTCCTGTCCATGGAAGCACAGGTTAATTCTGTGTCCAGGGCAGCTGCCTACCAGCTCCAGCTGGTATGCAGGCTGAGACCCTACCTGCCCGCAAACTGTCTCGCCAGAGTGGTGCATGCTCTAGTTATCTCCTGCTTGGACAACTCTATGCGGGGCTACCTTTGAAGGTGACCCAGAAACTGCAATTAATCCAGAATGCAGCAGCTAGACTGGTGACTGGGAGTGGCCACTGGGACCACATAACACCAGTCCTGCATTGGCTCCCAGTACATTTCCGAGCACAATTCAAAGTGTTGGTGCTGACCTTTAAAGCCCTAAATGACCTCAGTCCTGTATACCTGAAGGAGCGTTTCCACCCCCATCGTTCAGCCCAGACACTGAGATCCAGCGCCGAGGGCCTTCTGGTGGTTCCCTCATTGCGACAAGTGAGGTTACAGGGATCCAGACAGAGGGCCTTCTCGGTAGTGGTACCCACCCTGTGGAATACCATCCCTTCAGATGTGAAGGAAATAAGCAGCTATCTTATCTTTAAAAGACACCTGAAGGCAGCCCTGTTTAGGGAAGTTTTTAATATTTAATGCTGTATTGTTTTTAACACTTGATTGGGAGCCGCCCAGAATGCCTGGGGAAACTCAGCCAGATGGGCGGGGTATAAATAAATTATTATTATTATTATTATTATTATTATTATTATTATTATTATTACTGCAGGGGATGACCCGGGGGGGGGTACCTTCCAACTCTGCAATTCTATGATCTCTTTCCAAACAGCTTAGCTGGTGTGCTCTTCAGTGGGCTCCCCCCCGCCCCCCGCGGGCAACACAGTGAGGGCTGGATCCTTCATGGGCTATGTCTTCAGAGCTTTTCTCCCTTCTAGGTTCTATCCTGGCCCGGAACGTCTCCACACGGTCGTGCCCACCACGCACCAGCCCTGCTTCAGATGTTGAGGAAGAGGATGAAGGGCTGATTGAGGGGAAAGGGTGAGTGGAGGGGAGGGCTGGCCGGCCCAGGAGGCGCTCACATCAGGAGAGCTCCCCTCACTTAGAAAACTAGTGTCTCAGGGAGAGAAGGTCCAGTCTAGCCTTTTCCCTGGTGCTTTATTTTATACGCATACATACCACTAGTGATTCATTAAAAAGGGGGGGGGAATAGCAGGGCGATTTACAATTATACAAAAAACAAAACAAAACCCCACACCATAAAAAGCATACTTAAAAAGTTGAAATCAGAAAATAGCTAACAGTTGTGAAAGGGCGCATTCTCAATTGCTGGACTGAACAAAAACTATTCCAGCAGGCGTTTTAAAAGTTGAAACAGAAGGCGCTTGCAATTTCATTTGGCTTTCTTAGTGGGGGGTGTCTGGTGGGGAATTTGTGCCATTTGAAAATCTACTTTGAACAAAAAAACAAAAAACCCTGGTACAATCCACTGGGAGCTGTATTGCACACCCCCACTCGACACGTCGGTCAGCTTGATAGGAATTCTGCAAAGGCGTTAATAAACTGTATGGGAGCTGGTGGGGCAGAACGTTTCCTGCATCAGAGGGGAAAGTTGTGCCTGCCTTCCCTTGCTGTTGTGGGGCAATATGAGGGGGACCTTCTAACTCCCTTCTGTCTGCTGGCTGGTCTGTTTCAGGGACAGGAAGAGCTCAGCCTTGAAGCTGCCAAAGAAGAAGGCTCGCAGGAGGCACACTGACGTAAGGAGGCCACTTGCGCTCATTCCATGACTGCACCTTGCTTTCACTCCGAAACCCTGGGAACTGGGTCTGGCCTCATCCTGCGCAGAACCCTAGAAGTCACAGAGGCCTATTTGGATGCCCTACAGAGGGCAGGAGGGGTGGGAATGTGCCCTGGTGGTCCTCCTCCATGCGCTAAGAAATTGGAGGGGGACAGAGGCCTGGCGACTGTTTTGAATTCTGGCCGACATGCTCCTGTGTTTCTCCCGCAGGACCCTAGCAAGGAATGCTTCACCTTGAAGTTTGATCTGAACGTGGACATTGAGACGGAGATCGTGCCAGCCATGAAGAAGAAGTCCCTGGGGTAAGGAGGCCAGAAAGCAGCTTAGCCTGGGGTGCAAGCTGGGTGGGGGCTTCACTCGTGTTTGGGAGCCCAGGAAAGCTGTGGGTCCAAGGCCTCATCTGGAAGCAGCTCCAGCAATCCTGAGCCCATCAGTTCAGCGCAGGATCCCAACCTGCTCCCAACACCTGATGTTCGGAGGGCAAAGGCATGGCTAGTTCTGTTGCTGAAGTTCTGACCGCTCTGCTTGGAAATGGGTGTGGGAAAACAAAGGTAGGTTAGGCTGAGAGTGAGTAACTGGCCCCAAGGTCACACCTATCTGAACAGGAAGGTCTTTGTAGCCTGTCAGCAGAAGGATAACAAGGAGGGAGCCAGTCAGTCCTCTTTGAGGAGGGAATCCCACAATTTAGGAGCCACCACAAAAAAGGCACTTTCTCTTTCATCTCACTGCTGGCTGTGCCTCTAGTGTTGATGGGACCAAGAGAAGGTGCTGCCCCGATGATCTCAGCACCCAGGCAGGTTTGCATTGGGAGCTACGGCCTTCCAGGCATTCTGAGCCCAATCTAGTTCCAACACATCGATTAACAGGCAGCTCCACTTACTGGTTCTCTCTCTTTTCTTTTAAAACCCAGTGAAGTGCTGCTGCCGGTTTTTGAGAGGAAGGGAATCGACCTGTCTAAAGTGGACATTTACCTGGACCAGTCCAACACCCCCCTCTCACTCAACTTTGAGGCCTACCGGTTTGGAGGACATTACCTTCGTGTGAAAGGTAGGCTGCTGCGTGTCTCTCCTGAGGCTGATGGGAGATGCCGTCCAACCCATCCAGAGGGCTCTAGGTTGGGAAAGCCTCTTTGGCAATATGAGAGGGACCATTCTGTCCAGAATTGCCCTCCAGACCTCTCCCATGGCCTCCTCTTCTGCATTGCAGCCAAACCTGGGGATGAACTCAAAGTGGAGCAGGCGGTGAAGGACTTCAAGTCGCTGAGTTTGCCTATCCTCCGTCCTGCGGGCACCGGCCCGTCCTTCCCCAGCACCCCCTCTCTCGACCGCCTGGAGCAGTTGTCGCTTCGGAGGGAGAGTAGCGACATCCTGGTGAGTAATAATAATAATAATAATTTATTATTTGTACCCCGCCCATCTGGCTGGGTTTCCCCAGCCACTCTGGGCGGCTTCCATAGAAACCAAAAAACACTAAAATATCATACATTAAAAACTTCCCTGAACAGGGCTGCCTTAAGATGTCTTCTGAATGTCAGGTACTTGTTTATCGTTTTGACATCTGATGGGAGGGCGTTCCACAGGGCGGGCGCCACTACCGAAAAGGCCCTCTGCCTGGTTCCCTATAGCTTTGCTTCTCGCAATGAGGGAACCACCAGAAGGCCCTCGGCACTGGACCTCAGCGTCCGGGCAGAACGATGGGGGTGGAGACGCTCCTTCAGGTATACTGGGCCGAGTAGGGGAAAAGGGATGGGGTGGACAGGAGTAGGGACCCTCCCCTTGAGATCGAGGAAGCCTGTGGGTCTGCAATTTGCGCTGCTCCATCTCATAATGTTTGTGCTAAGGCAAAAACCTGAGCAATATAAAACCAAGCAAGGTTTCTTGTTCGTTTGTCAGCAAGAATTTGTTTATCAATAGCAATGCAGAGTCAAAAGTGCAAACCAGATAACCTGCAGTCTTATAACAGTATATATTTACAGTAGATAATTGAGCAAGTCAAATGAATTTGGATATGCCAAAGATATTGAAAAATAAAATTTAAGGAACTGCAGAAAGAAGGGGAAGGAAGTCAAATTTTGAAATGTGAAATTGATTGTAAAACTAATGAAATGTATAAATTTGAAAAGTATAAATAAAAAACTAAAAAAAGGTGCAAACAAGAAGAACATCAATTGAAAACCTAGGAGCGATGCCAAGGATGTAAACAATCAAAAGTAGGGAACTCATTAAAAAAAAAAAAGATAGTTAAGCACATCATGAAAGCCACACTAAACAATTGATTTCTAATGAATCTATACACACATGCCTAGATGCAAATTTAGAAATGATCACTATAATTTAAGTAGAAATGCAATCCATCTCCCTGTTGCAGGGAAGACTGTGACTCTGTGATCTGTGTGCTGCCTGCTGCCTCGGGTACAGCAAAGGCACCTGGCTGTACCCAGCAGGGAGTTCCCAAAAGTGATTTCTGACAAATGTACATTTTGGTTTTATGATATTCTGGAAACTGACCCTGGGCAGGAGTAATGGTCTTGCACTGCCACCCTCCCAACAGGGCAGTAGGGGGGCAGCAGTTAGGTTAGGCCTTTTCGGGCGCATTCCAGTAGCTAGTCTGGTGCTTTGGCTAGTGCACACCCCCCAAAAAAAATCTGGTAAGCACCATTGCAGGGCTGGAGGCGCAACACCATTCCCATGGACCAGAGGCTGCTCTTGGCCCTGGGATCATTCTCTGTGATGGAGGGCAGTCTGCAAATCAAGATACCAAGTAAAGACATAGCAAGAGGTACCTGGCTTCACTACTGCTGCCCAGGTCCTGTTTTCAGCCTTCCCATACTTCTTGCTTCCTTTGGCAGCCTGACGCTGCTGAGATTTTCCTGCGGCACGTGTGTGTTTGTGTTGATGGCACAGCATAGCAGAGGGGCGGTCCGGCTTGTGTCAGGAGGAAACGAGTTGTTTGCCGTCCGTGCGGCTGTGAGTGTGTCAGGGATGTCCGGGCAAGGAGGCAGACACGAGGCATGCCATCCTCTCGTGCATGTCTGAGCCTTTGTCTGTTTTGCACGAGAGAGCCATGTGTCACTCAGCGTGACAGATCGCCTTCCGTGCCTCATGCGGCATTGGAGCAAGACTCTAGGCGTGGCTCTGCTCCTTGGGAGGAGTGGATGGATCTGTCAAAATGGATATATTTGTGCAAACCGTTTCCCCTAACGTAATGCAGTTCTGTACGCTGCTTTTCAACGCACCTGCTCCTGACACATAATATGCGTCATTTGGAGCGCCATGAAATTTGGAGAAGTGTAAATTTCAAAGGGTGGCTGTGTTTCGCTTTGAGTAGCGCTTCAGGAAGTGTCGATTGCGGAGGGTCGCCTTCAAATGTCAGCTGAGCTGAACTTTCCCAGTATGTTTCTGGGGTGCCTCAGTGCGCATATGGAGGGACTTGGCTGATTCACCCCCTTGCTGTGGTTCCTGTATTCGTTAGGACCTAAGAAGAGCCTTCTGGATCAGGCCTATGATCCATCTTGTCTAGCACCCTGTTTTCACAGTGGCCAACCAGATGTCTCTGCTGGTAAGCATGCAATCAGGATCTGAGCTCAACAGCCCTCTTCCTTTCTTACGGCTTCCAGAAACTGGTATTTCTGCCTCCGACTGCGAAGGCGCAGCTTATCAGTCATGGCTAGTTGCCATCAATAGCCTCCACCCCCTTCCCACTTCCTCAATAGCCTTTCCCCTTATTATTTGGTTGTAATTAGTTAGTTCACCCTCATTGTAACCTGTCTGCTTTGTGGCAGTCCAAACCACCCCATTCCCATCAATGGTCCCTCTTAGGTTCTCATCCAGCAATGTCTGGGTGGAAATATTAAGGCTGGGGTTCCCTACACGGCTGCATTGTCCCATATCCACTTGTCTGTTGCTTGCTTTGCATCTGCGAGAGGGGGCCTCCTTTGCAGCCCATCAGTGGCAGAGGACAGTGGTGTAGCGTGGATTGCCAGTGCCCAAGGCCATGCGGAGGGTGGTGGTGGTGGGAGGGAGGGAAACGGACAGAGTCCACATGTGCATTCAACTATATCACCCACAGAGATAAGAAAAGAAGAACCATTCTGTTACCTGGAGAGGTCGCTTCCTGGTTCACATGGAGAAGCTGTTTTCAGTGGAGCCCAGTGATGGAAGCTCACAGCTGTATTGAGGCAGCACTGTGTGTTCAAATTTTGCACCCCTAACAAATTTTGTGCCTGGGGCAACTGCCTCTATCACTCCTCCACTCTACGCCACTGGCAGAGGATGTGAGCCAGAGGAGGGGGCTTCTATGGTCACTCAGCATCCCTCCTGGCTTGCTGTGGTGGCTGGTACAAGGGGCGGAGCGACAAGGGTGTGATAGGGGCGCTCTACCCTGGGTGCCACCACTAAGGTGGGTGGCAGGTCCTGGGTGGCACTCACCATGGGGCCTGCAGTGTGCCCGACCCATGCGTCTCTCCTGGGAGTGACGTGGTGGCTTGGGCATGCGCAGGCTCTGCTGCCGAAAAGCTCCGCCTGCTGCCCCCCTCCCAGCTGTAGGGCAGCTAAGGGGGAGGAGGCAGGCAGACTCCTCGGAGCCCTGCAGGTGGCTGGCCCTGCCCCCGTGCTCTGCTGGCTTCGCCCCTGCTGCCCCCACGTGCCGCTGCCCCTGCCCCCCGGGCACCCAGTTGGCTTGCTCCGCCACTGGCTGGTACCCTTTCCGACAAGCAGGGCAGAGGGCAGGGAGAGATCCACAGTATGTGCAGACACGTCTAAAGGCAGGCAGAACTGCAGAGGAGCTTAGAGCAAGTGTTGGGTGTGTGCCCAGGGTGTTTATTTGCTCCTCTCAACAGCAGGTAGCCAAGGCAAGCAACTGTCCCTTAATGAGTGCTAATGGGATTTGCTACGCAGGGAGCTCACCAGACTCCAGATTATCACGTCATGCGGCTGATCTTGATTAGATTTTAAGGCAGCAGAGACACCTTGTGTCTCAAGCCCTGTGCCCAGGCGCCACCAGAGCCCCAGATGGGTGCAGCCTTTGCTACCTGAAGCCTAGGTTTGCCCCATCCCATATTAAATGGGGAGGTGGTGCGCTCTGGTTTAAAACAAGCAAACAGACAAACAAACCAGAAAAAAATTCCTGCAACAGGAAAGGACTGAAGATCCTTCTCTCACCACCCAAACCGCATTGCTTCTAAGTCTATCCATAGGTTTTATTTATTTATTTATTTGATTTATATCCCATTTTTTTCTCCAAGGGCACACATTGTTCAGCCCTCCTTACTGAATCTCCACAACAACCCTGAGAGGTAGGTTGGGCTGAGAGGCAATGAGTTGCCCAGTATCACCTACTGAGCTTCCTGACTGAGTGGGGATTTGAACCCTGGTCTCCCAGATCCAAGTCTGACACTCTAGGCACTACACCAAACTGGCTGTATATCCTTTCTGCTCTCTCTCTCTCCCCCCCTTACATCCTTCTACTCTGCAGCCACCCAAGGAGGCTCAGGGGAAAAAAAAGAATAGCAATTAAATACAGTTATATCCTGCCATAAAACCAGCTTAAAAATTAACAGTGAAAGAAGAACAGAGATGGCAGATAGCCATTCTCAAACACTGACGCCTTGGCAGTCCTGGGAAAGGGAAGACTTGAGTGTGAACCATAATTGGGGAATAATTTGTGCCCCTTCCTCATTGCCCCTTTTGTTGTAAAAATCAGCCCTCCCACGTTACCCGAAACGAGGCAGGTGCACATTAAAATAAATGGTTCTGTTCCAAACCCATCATGCACTTGCTGGTCATCTTCAACTGTCTGAAGGCTTGTCATACAGAAGATGGAGCAAGCTTGTTTTCTACCACTCCAGAGGGGAGGAACTGAACCAATGGATTCAAATGGCAAGGAAAGAGATTCCGACTAAATGTTAGGAGAAGCTTTCTGAGGGCAAGAGCCATTTGAGAGTGCCACGGATGACCTCAGGAAGTTCATTGGAAATCTTTAAAAGAGAGGATTGCTGCCCACCTGCCAAGGATCCTTTAGTTGCAATTCCTTCACCCCAAGGACCCTTCGAGGTCCCTTCCAGCTCTATGATTCTATGGTTCCACTTCCTTTCTTGCCTGCTGCTCCAGTGTCCAGAAATAATATATTGAGAGCCATCTGTGCCACAGCATCGGTAGGCCATAAAGTAATCTATTAATGAGAAGAAACTTCAACCCTGTGATAACATTCTGAATAATGTTTCCTTACGCCACCTCATTTTGTATAAGTTGCTCTATAGTTAAGGATGCAAATTTGCATGCCGGTGCGGCTCTGACTTCTGAATGTGTTACTCGGAAGTCTATGCCTTTCCCAAATCTTACCTGCTTGGCCCAAGCGGGAAAAACCCAACAGGCCAATGCCTGCGTGGCTCTTGCTTTGCAGGAGATTTCTCAAAGTTGGTGAGAGATGTTTTTGTGTGTTGCATTCCTGCAATAGCCATCTGTTACGGAAAATCTAGGTGCGAGGCTGCTCATTCACCCAGCTCGTCTGCTCGTGGGTCCCTGCAGAATAAAGGAAGGAGTCCAGCCACCAACAGGAGCAAATATCTGTAGACCAAAGTTTATTGTGCAACAGGATCAAAGAGGAATCTTGAACCCTGAGGATGAGGTGACAAGGACTTTTAAAAGTTTCTATCTTATCCCAGCATACAGTTCATTAGCATCTTCACTACATCATTGCTACATCAGAAAAGGGGAGGGTTATACATGATTAACATAGGAGGAATGTGTTGGGGCAAGAGGGGGATAAAGGATATGTATTGGGAAATAGATTCTAAGCACCTACTACAAAGGGACAGTAAAACTTTGGTTTGCATAGTCTGCCACCTGGGCAAGTCCGGATGAGTGCCTTTGCCCAGCAATTGACACCTATGAGTACCTTTCTGTGAGTATGTGACCTCCTGCCTGAGGGATTATGGCAGAGACCAAGTGGTTTCCAAGTCCTTGGCCAATTAAGCAAATTGGTGGTGGAATGAAGGAAACTGGCAAAGGAGCTGATTTTATATGATTTTTAAAGCTAGGTAACTTCCCTGAGCTGTCAAGTCAAAAGGGTACATTTGTGCATAATATTTGAAACATTTAACAACTTTAAAGATGTGCCCCCCCCTGTAATTTCCGTAACACATTGAAGGAATGGAGCAGCTCCCAGGTGAGGAAAGGTGGCAGGATTAGGGACTGTTTAGAGAAAAGGCAAGTAAGTTTATAAAATTATGCGTGGCCTGGGGAAAGTGGCTCGAAAGACGTCCGTACCCCCAACACTAAAACTCATGGACATTCAGTGAAGCTGAATGTTGGGAGGTTTGGGACAGACAAACATAGTTTGTTAAACTGTGGAACTCACTCCAACAGGTGGCAGTGATGACCACCAACCAAGATGGATTAGACAAATTCTTTGAGGAGACGGCTGTTGATGGCTGCTAGCCATGATGACAGTTGGAGGCAGCAGTGCTTGTGAATACCAGTTGCTGGAAACAGAACAGGTGTTTGGAGAAGGCTCCTGTGTTCAGATCCTGCTTGTGTGTTCCCTGTGGAAGCAACTGGTTGCCCACTGTGAGAACAGGATGCTGGACTAAGATGGGCCAGTGGCATGATCCATCTGGTTCTTCTTATGTTCATATACATAATAATAATGGTGATAATAAGCCGGACCCAAACACAAGAGCAACCTTCCCTTTTGTGGCTTCTGGCAAATGCCATTCAGAAGCATACAGGTCCCCCACTGTTGGGGCAAAAGAACCTTCAGCAATATCTCCCTATATACATAAAAATGTAAGGCTGTCATCACCCAGTCCCCATTGGAGGATTTATAGTGCCTCAGCAGAATCCTGGATTTGTATGAAGCCGTGGCAGAGGAGGGGTTTGAGTGTCACAGGGGCCAACCAGGTGCCCTGTTGGGAAGCCCACAAGAAACACCCATACCATCCAACATTTCTCCAGTAAAAATAGGGACGTCCTATTCTATAATAATAATAATGTTATTTTTAAAACCCTCCCCATCTGACTGGGTTGCCCCAGCCACTCTTATGTCATTTCTCCTCTGCTTGGCTGTAGTCAGAAGAGTGATGAAGGAATGGGGAGGAAGCACAAGGTCTGCATTCTTACTGTGTGTACCTTTGAGTACCAGAAGCTAAGAGGATGTGTGTGTGTGTGTGTGTGTGTGTGTGTGTGTGTGTGTGTGTGTGTATGTGTTTTGCAGCAGGCAACAATAGTATTCCTAGATGCCTGCCTGTGGGATTCCTGGGGACACCTTTTCTGGCTGTCCGCTGTTGGAAACTGGATGCTGTGCTGGAAGGATCTTCTTAGCCTTGATTTTGCAGCACACTGTTTGTGCATGTGTGCGCACACGAAACAGGGTGCACAACACCCAACCCCTCAATCTGTTTTATCTCATTAAGACACATCTGTACCGCTTAATCATTTGCATTGCTAAGCAGTGTACATAAAAAACCAGGAACTGGGACGTTAAAACAGCAACAACTATAAAAAACCTATCATAAATCCAAACATAACCTTGGAATGTCTGCTGGAGCAAGAAAGGCTTAGTCATGCGTCTGAAGTTCTGCTATGTTTCAGTTAAAGCTATTCTATTGGTTAACTTAATAAACAAACAAACAAACAAATCAGGATCATAAGAACATAGGATTTAGGGTATTGGAGCACCTTCTCTAAGGAAATGCCACTAAAGTGTTGGGCACTTTTGAGTGAGCATAGGGAAAACAGAGAACAAGTGAGCTCTGCAACAAAATGTTGCAGTGCTTACTCCTCTCTCCGGCTTGTGCTTTTGTTCAGGGTTCTGGCCTGCCAGCCAGCCAGCCAGCTGTATCCTACAAACTGTCAAGACCCAAGAGACTCAGTCGGGACACTTCTATCTTTCTCTCTCCCCCCCTTTTTTTGTTTGTTTGTTTTACCTTTCCAACTGATATTCAATACTCTGTGACTTCTAAGGACTCTCAGTCCTCATAGGGCTGCTTTTTCGGGGTGGGGTGTATACCCCCTTAGGCTTCTTATTTATTTTTTGCTACTTCTGCAATTCTGGGAATTCTGAGGTAGACTGCCTCTGAACACAGACCTTCCATCTAGCTATCATGTCTAGTAGCCATCGTTCAATGTTCTTAAAGCTGCGCTTTAGGGACATGAAGGAAGTCCTGTTGGATTGAACAAAATGTCCCTCTAGTCCAGGGCCAGCTTCCCATAGTGGGCAGCCAAATATCTCTGCAAAGTCCACAAGCAAGCCTCTCCTGTCTCGGCTCCAATGATACGGAGATCTGTTCCTGTTTCAAATGTTTCCCCTACTTCAGCTCCTCCCCACTCCTGCTGCACTCCCTCTTTCCCCAAAGTTTCGGGGGGAGGCTGGGCTGTGATGCTCAGGTTTTTACAGAGCAGCTTGTGACTGCTTCTTGCACTCTGAACCCCATCCAGCCACCCCGCCCTGCCAGCTGTCTGTTGGGCTGGCCCGGCCCCTACAGCTCCTTCCCTGATCTTTGGATTCCTGCGTGCGGCTGTGCCAAGCTGCCTGCCAGCCTGCCTCAGAGGTGTGCTTGGAAACCTCACCCCCATCCAACTTGTGGTCAAGGGCAGCCTCTCAAGTAGGATGCGGTTTCTTTCCATGGCCAGCCGGACTTGGAAACCTTTGGAGCCGATCTGCTGCCTGCTTTGGCCTCTGTGCTGGGATTGAAGAGCTGGAACTGATCTCAGGGGGAAAGGGCTCCTTTGGTCCCTCACCCCATCCTCTCTCGGCCTGACATGGTTCAGAGGCAGCAACAGCCTCACAGCCTCGCCTTGTGGACATGCTGAGCCCCAGATGGACCACATGGAATGTCCCCACTCATTTCAGTCCACCCAGGACCTCCCATCTTATCCGCTTCTTCCGTTTCCCTGACGAGCCCCCTGGCAGAGAGCCGCAGAGAGACAGCCAGCCAGCTGTGGCCCCAGGATTTGTTGCCTCCAGGATCAAGATATATAATTCTCAGCTGGCTGATCCTGCAGTTTGTCAAGAAGCGGTGAGGTCTGGAGGAGCCCCAGGCGTCAAGGAGGAAGAGCGCCCCGGCTTGCAAGCACACTCCCTGAAAAGACAGCGATGGGGTCCAACAGAACCTGGGAATGGGCCTGGCACTGAAGAGAAACGGCGGCTGAGTGTGAGTTGTCCTGGGCAGAGAGGAGGGATCTCAAGGGAACAGCTGGGAGTGAGAGAGGAGGATGGGTGGTTCTGAAAGGAACAGGGCAGCTGATTTTCAATTGGAGGATGTGGACCGAGAGAAGTTTTCTCTCCCTCTCTCAACACTAGAACTTGTGGGCGTTCGGGTGCAGCAGGATGTTGGGCGCAATTATTTGTACGGTGAATGCTTAAAACTATGGAAGGAGGCAGGAATTGCCCCCAGCTAAGATGGTTTGTTGGGTGGTGCTGTGGGTTAAACCACAGAGCCTAGGGCTTGCCGATCAGAAGCTTGGCGGTTTGAATCCCTGCAATGGGGTGAGCTCCCGTTGCTGGGTCCCTGCTCCTGCCAACCTAGCAGTTCGAAAGCACGTCAAAGTGCAAGTAGATAAATAGGTACCGCTCCGGCAGGAAGGTAAATGGCGTTTCTGTGCGCTGCTCTGGTTCGCCAGAAGCGGCTTAGTCATGCTGGCCACGTGACCTGGAAGCTGTATGCCGGCTCCCTTGGCCAATAAAGCGAGATGAGTGCCGCTACTCCAGAGTCGTCCGCGACTGGACCTAATGGTCAGGGGTCCCTTTACCTTTAAGATGGCTTTAAAAGAGGATTGGACAAATACATAGAGGAGAAGGCTGCTGAAGGCTGTTTGCCAGCTCTGGAAGCAGCAAGAGGGGTGCTTGCAGGTTCCCCACAGCCACCTGGTTGGCTGTTGCAAGAAGAAGATGCTGGGCTCAATGAGCCTGCTTTGTCCTGTTCCTGCAGGCTTTTCTTATGTTCTTAGTGGTGCTGGCCGCTCCTCTGATAGGATGGGCAACTGTCAATTTCATATTTCCCATCGTTCATGAATCTTTTTCCTCCTCTTCATGCGCATGCACCTCAAAAATGGATCCTCTCTGCCTATAAAAATAGGAGCTTTTGGGTCTCAGGGTTGCTTTTAAATTGCAAGGGTTAGAAACCATGCACCGAATTTGGGCTCCAGCTGGAGCCAGTCACAAGCCAGTCTACCCTGAGCACTAGAAATTCAGTCAATACCAGGAATCCATGGTGGCAGGAAGATCTTTGCAAGCTGGCAGGAGTGTGGACCTTTGACCGCCAGTTTCGATTATTTCTTGCTATTCGGGGAAACAAGGGGGAAAACCAGGTTGACTTTCCTGGCCTCTTCTTCTCCCCTTTGTTATATAATGGCCTTGGGCAGCAGCCAGTTTCTGGGGCGGTGGGGAGAGCAAAGGAAATCCTTCCTCTTTCCTCTTATCCTGGGTGGACTAATTTGTTCTTTGTGCTTTCAGTTTCTTTAACATGCAGAGCATTCAAACTTTGTACTGTGTGTGTGTAAGCTTCATATGAAATGTGTATATTCTCTGCACATAATACTTACATGCACGCTTCATTGTAATCCTTGCAACAACCCTGTAAGGCTTTTCATTATTTTCTTTATCATTAAGGTTTATCTCCTTTTGGGATAAAGATTAACAACTTAATACAGTCACACTTCAGGTTACAGATGCTTCGGCTGTGTGTTTTTGGGTTGCGCACCACGCCGAACCCAGAAGTACAGGAACGAGTTACGTCCAGGTTTCGGCACTCGCATATGCACAGAAGCGCTAAATCACGCTTTGTGCATGTGCAGAAGCACCGAATTGCGACCTGCGCGTGCGCAGACGCAGCGCTACAGGTTGTGAATGCTGCAGGTTGTAAATGTGCCTCCCACATGGATCACCTTTGCAACCCGAGCGTCCACTGTAATAAAACAATATGTGAAATTGTCAGCCCAAAACGACTTAGCCAAATTCATGGAGGAGAAGAGCTATGCTACCACCCACAAGGGCTATGCTCTGCCTCCACAGTCAGAGACAGTAGTGCTTCTGAATGCAAGTTGCTGGAGACTGCTAGAATAGCACGAGACACTTAATCTCAGGATCATGGGTTCAAGCCCCACATTGGGGGAAAGAAGGAGGAGGAGGAAAATAATAATAATAATAATAATAATAATAATAATAATAATAATAATAATAATAATTTTATTTATACCCCACCCATCTGGCTGGGTTTCTCCAGCCACTCTGGGTGGTTATTCCTGCACTGCAGGGGGTTGGACTAGATGACCCCCAGGGTCCCTTCCAACTCAACAATTCTATGATTTTGTGAAGCCACAGAAGGAGTCCAGCTCTTCCGCCTGCTTATGGAGTTCTCAGAAGAGGTATCTGGTTGGCTGTTCTGAGTACAGGACGCCTTTCACCAGATCCAGCAAGCTCTCCTTACGTCCCTAAGCTGAGTTGCTTTTGTAAAAGAAAGAAAAGTGACTAATAATAAACTTAACTAAGAATAATAATGGGGCAGCCATGCCCATTAGTTTCAGGGGGTCTGCTCTGAGTATAATTCACATGGGATTGAACTGCCTGTTGTGCATCTCTTGAATGTGCTCAAAGCATCCGGACCCCGTGTTTGCCTTTGCTTCCAAACTGCTCTGCTTCTGAGCACTGGAGGCGGCTTCACAGGGGAGGGGGGTCCCCTTTTGGGGGAAACAGCCCTCCCACCCCCACAGGGCCTGGAACAAAGAGAGGAGAGGGGCTTTGGGGGGACCGGCTGGGAAAGGCCTCCAGCCTTTGAGGTGCATTGTCTCCCTGTCAGCTGCTGGGCTCAGCTGGCCCTGAGGGCAGGCACCCTGTCACCCGGGAAGAGCTGCATCGCACAGTAAGGTGACCTTGGGGATCCAGTTGTTTGTCCCAGCTGCTCCGTGGGCCCGGAGGAGGGAGAGTGTGCTGGAGCCTCTCTCCTCCTCCTCCTCCCCATTGAGGCACTGGGGGGCGGGCAATGGTGCCATCCCCTACAAGTCTGCAGAACTGCTGCTGCAAAGGCTGCAGCAGCTTGCAGATGAGCAGTGTTGGGTCTCTGCATGCTGGACGCCTTTGAGCTGCAAGGCCCTGATCCCGTGAGTTGGTGTTTCACCCTTGGGGTAAGGCTTGGCATGCTTTCTCTCTCTCTCTTCCCACCCCCACCGCAACCCCTGGGGCAATGCTTCTCCCTGCACCCAAACTGGCCCGATCCATTTGCATATTTCAGGGGAGGAATGAGGATGGAGGCAGAGAGACCTTCCTAGAGACAGGTGAGGCAGGAAACTTGGGGATGGAGGTGTCTGGTGTGACACCCTGTGTTCATGGGGGCTCTTCCTGGGGAGTCTCAGCTGGTGCTCTCGTGGCTAAGTTCTCGGTGGCGAAGGGGAAGACCATTACCGGAACATTTTCCTCGAGGTCCTCTGGTTTTCAATCTGGTTGTTTTGAGGTTTTGCTGCTTTCGTCTCTGCTGAGGGGCCTGCCTCAGTAGCTGCCTTCGCTGCTCTCGGCATTTTGCCGCTCTGTTGCTTTGATTGCCACACATCGATGTTTCTCCCGCCCGATGTCAGCCGCAGCCCAATAAATGTGACTAAATAAATGTGGCGCTCTTCAAGATGCCACGCGACTCAGTCAACAGTCTTTGCCTCCGTTGGGGTTTGTTTCCTGTTGTATTGATTTTGTTGCAAAATCAATACAGCACACTTTTTTTTGGATGCCACAGGACTATGTTTAACATTTCAAATGAAAGATCTGGCATTAGCATATGCGATGCTTACACGTTATCCAAAAGGATGGTACCTATTTGCATGACGTTTGGTGTACAGTTGTTCTGAAAGTGGGTGGTACCACCCCCTGGGGGGCACATAAAGGTAAAGGAACCCCTGACTGTTAGGTCCAGTCGTGACCGACTCTGGGGTTGCGGCACTCATCTCGGTTTACTGGCCGAGGGAGCTGGTGTACAGCTTCTGGGCCATGTGGCCAGCATGACTAAGCCGCTTCTATCGAACCAGAGCAGCACACAGAAACACCGTTTACCTTCCTGCTGGAGTGGTACCTATTTATCTACTTGCACTTTGATGGGCTTTTGAACTGCTAGGTTGGTAGGAGCAGGAGCAACGGGAGCTAACCCCGTCATGGGGATTCGAACCGCCGACCTTCTGGTCGGCAAGCCCTAGGCTCTGTGGTTTAGACCACAGCGCCACCCGCGTGCCTTCTGGGGGGCACCAAAAGGCAAGGGGGCAGCGGGGGGGGGGCACTGGAGGTGTAAATGACTTTCAGACTTTGAAAAGCGGGACTCTCTGGATCAAGTTCATCAGTCTTGTAGAATTAATTAAACTAAGCAGTTTTAATGGGATTTTGAATAAACGTGCAGTTGCTGCTGCTTTGCGTTTTATTATTATCTTTCTTCTGCAATGATTCCTACGCATTATTCAGAATGCAAGCTGCCATTCTGAAAAATGCTTCTTATAGGGTAGATGTAAATGCATAGGTACGTATAGATGCAAATTTAGAAATGGTTACTGTGATTTAAATAGAAGAGCAATTCATCTCACTCTCAGAAGGAAGACAATGACCACGTGTCTCGGTTATCCATGCCCTGGTGACATCCAGCCTGGATTACTGTAATGCACTCTGCATGGGGCTGCCTTTGAAGACGACTCAAAAACATCAACCGGAGCAGAATATGGCTGCTGGGTAATTGGTTGAGCCCAGCAGGTTGGAATCTAAGCGGGACTATTCCAATTGCACTGGACCCAATTTACAGTGCTGGTGATAACCTATCATGACCTGAATTCGGGGCAGGGAACTGGGTTACTTGAACCTCTGCTTGCACATACAACCTGCCTGCGACTTCCGATCTTTTCCATAGATGATGCTTAGATACCCATCTGAAAAGGCAGTTAGGTTGAAGGGCACAGGAAACAGGGTCTTCACAGTGTTAACCCCCTTTCTGTGGAATTCGGTCCCATAAAACATCAGGAAGGCCCCCTCCACAGATCTTTAAAAATGGGAAACTTAATCCTAACATTTTCAGTAGCTAATCATGAGCTGTGGAAACAGGGTATAGAGAATTTCTTCTGATATGATCTGCTGGTCAATTGTATGGTTTGTGCTGGTGTGGTGAATTATGAAATGAATGCTTTTAGCAGGCAACAAATAACGTTTTGTTGCTGCTGCTGCTGCTGCTTCGGCAGTTATTTTGTATCCAGTTTTGCGACAGAGGGGCCCTAAGATACATAAAAAGCAAACCCAAAAAATTGCCTTGGAGTGAAGTGATTGGAGGGGGGAGAGAAAGTGGGATCGTTTGCAGCTTGGAAAGTGGCAAATCCACTTCTGGCTCTCCTATAAAGAAAATGTCTGCCTGGTTCCACCTGGAGGGAACATTTGCACCATCTCAAAAGTCCTGCGGGAACTAGCCTCCTCACCAGAGATATTTTATCCTGTGCTATCCTCGAAGCCAAGAGGGCTGTGTGTGATGGAGAAGAGGAGAAATGTTCAGAACTGGACGATCTCTGGAGGGGTGGGGGGGAGTAGGGAGAGGCGCCGAGGGAGCCCAGGAATGTCCCATCTCCAGGGTGCCCGGCAAGCTCCTCTCAGCGATGCAATTAATGCGAAGGCAGGCGGCGAACAGAGTGTTGATTCAAGGCGAGCAGCCTTCTCCTCGCCTCCCTGCTCACCAGCCAGCTGGAGAGAGCCAGGCCCTTGGCCCTTCCTTGTCTGCCTTTGTGCTTTCGTTCCTTGGGATTCTTCCCAGGGCAGAGAGCAAGAGGCTTTGGCTGTAAGGTGAGTCTGGCGGACACAAGGATCCATTTCTGCTCTGGCGGCAGGGGGAAAGGTTTTGGGGTGGCAGCCTGGCCCTCCTGCAGATGGTTTGGCCCTTGCAGGATTTGTGGGTTTAAGTCCTATTCTCCTTCTGCCCAGGGGAGAGCCAGAGTCTGGACCTTAGGACATTTTTTTTGGGGGGGGACTACTTGCTTATTTGCACAAAATGCAAATTTCGGTCATTCGGTTCACAATCCCTGGAAAAGATAATACTATTCTTGTTGGGCAGTAGTAATGTTTTGTTTAAGATTTGGTTTTATTGAGGTTTTAAGCAGAGGTTGGGTGGTCGTCTGTCAGGGATTCTGACAGACCGTGATCCCTGCATTGCACAGAGTTGGGCTGGAAAACCATTCCAACTGTACAATTTTGTGATTTATAATTACCAGGATCTTGTCCTTCAGGTCTTACGATATTCTCATCTGAAACTTGAAACGTCAGTAAGAATTCCAAATAGTAGCAAATTTCACAGCAGGCTTTTGAACAGGACAGACCCTCCAAGTGCCCCTATTTTCCAGGGACAGTCCTGGATTTACAGAAGCTGTCCCAGCTTCTGATTTGATCCTAGAATGCCCCACTTTTCCTTAGGATGTCCCTATTTTCATCAGAGAAGTGTTGGAGGGTATGGGGTTATGCGCCCCCTCTCCCCAAGCCAATGAGATAAGTAACTATGCTACCTTTAGAAGACATCTGAAGGCAGCCCTGTATAGGGAACTTTTTTTTAATGTTTAATGATTTACAATGTTTTTATATATGTTGGAAGCCTCCTAGAGTGGCTGGGGTCTGGAGTTATGCAACCAATGAGCCAAGGATACAACCTTTAAAAGACATTTGACGGCAGCCCTGCAAGGAAAGTTGCCCAGAGTGGCTGGGTGGGGTAATAATAATAATAATAATAATAATAATAATAATAATAATAATAGTTGTTGTTGTTGTTGTTGCTATGGAATAGGATGTCCCTATTTTCATTGGAAAAATATTGGAGTGTATGTGGTTATAATTATTTGTATATAAAACAAACCTTTGCCGTGTGTGTGTGTGTGTGTATATATATATAAATAATTTTGGGTGGTTCTTTAGATGCGACAACCATGACTGGTGTATTGGTTTCAGCTCAGGGAGTTCAGCCTTCTGTCTTCCCGACAGCTTTTGCTGCTCATTGGCCAGCTTAGATATGAAAGCCAGGCCAGAATCTCTATGGGCCAAAGAAGGATCCCTATGGGCTGACAGCCCAACTCGGATTACCGTGCTAGTAGCCAATCTGCTGCCTCCACTATATCTGAAGGAAGAAGAGATAGAATCATAGAACTGTAGAGGGGACACCAAGGCTCACCTAGCGCACTGCAGAAATCTCAAACACCTTTAAAAGGAGCTGTTAAATGAACAGAGATCTAGAGATGATCTCACCTGCTCCAGATCCTGGCCTGGGGGCGCTGCAGAGCACCTGTGGCTGGGTAGAGGGCATGCTGGGTGATTGCGCAGGTCCTTATCAGGCTTAGAATAGCATGGAGATGAGACAAGAGGCTTTGGGATTTGTGCTTCTTTGCCCGGGTCACAAAAAGGCAGCTGGCCATTAGCTTGCGCACCAAGAACCGGGCAAGATGTTTCTCTGCACTCTCCTCCAGCTCTCTTTTCTCCTCAAGGTATGGGCGGCTACCGTGCCCCTGTGGGTTTTGGGGACAGGCTCCATCGTCCCCAGGGTGCTCTCTGCCTCTCCTGACAACCCAGAGGCCTTCTTTTCGGAGGCAGGCATGCTTCTGAACAGGGTGGATTTGATTTAAATCACAATTTAAATCACTAGTCAGTAAGACTTGATTTAAATCGCTAGTCAGTAAGACTTTATTTAAATCATTTTTATTTTATTTTTTACAGAAAGGCTCATTCTTGCTGGTATAATCTTAATATTTACAACCAGATAAGGGTTTCATTTTTGGAATAATAAATTTTCAGAGTAGTTTTTACAGTTATATCAAAAATTACTGATTTGGTTATGCTATTAGAAATACATTGAGAGATAATTCTGAAATTTTCTGCTGTACTTTATTGGAAGGAGAAAAACAATCACTTCCTTAATAACAATTTAAACAATTTATTTAACTAAAACAATAACATTATAGCATATGTATCCATGTTTGTTAACTGATGTGGTTAAACAATTTTTTATTTTTAAAAAAACTTAGACTGAGTTTTAGCACACATGAAGAAACAAATCCTTATTTCCTGATGAATAGCCTTTGGACTATAATCAGGGGCGCCGACTTATAAAAAATATTGGGGGGGCCCATACCGGGGTCCTGCCGCTGGTTCGCTCGGGTAGCCGGGAGAACGCAGTTCGAGGTGGCGGTGTTGGGGAGAGACCCTCGCTCAGGGCGCCACTAGACTTGGCGGCCGGCGGCCTATCTGGGGGGTTTTGGAGCGTATTTCGGCGGAGCGATTGGGGAGGAGGGGGCTTGTTGCCGGATTCTTCAGCTGAGCCGGAGATCCGCTGCTGGGGGTCCCTGGGCCGAGTTGTGAGCCCGGCCTGCTGAAGGGAGATCCAGCCGATTGCGCGACGGGGACGGCCGGGGCTCTCCGGCTAGGGCGCGCGGCTGGCTGGCTGGCGAGGGAGCAGGTGGGGAGGAGGCGGGGGTCCTCACTCTCTTAGGAAACGCACCCGCGTGCCCGATTGCCACGAAGTCCGAAGGGTGCGTGTGTGGAATTAAAAAGCAAAAACGAGATACGGGCAGGGCAGGCAAAGAGTTTTCTGCAAGAGGATGGAGGGCAGGTTGAAGAGAAAATCACTCAGGATGAGACAGTCAAATCAGCCATGATAAAATGGGCTCAGGATATTGGGTATAACATCATGTTTGAGGACTGGGAAAGGTTATGGACCACCGGAATGAAATTCACGGCATGTAATGCCTTGAAGGAAAATATTATGAAAATGATTTATAGGTGGTACATGACCCCAGTCAAGCTTGCAAAAATATATCACCTGTCTGATAATAAATGTTGGAAATGTAAGGAGGCTGAAGGGACATTCTTTCACCTCTGGTGGACTTTTCCAAAAGTGAAGGCCTTCTGGGAAATGATCTATAATGAGTTAAAAAAGGTATTTAAGTATACCTTTCCCAAGAAACCAGAGGCCTTCCTCTTGGGCATTGTTGGCCAGAAAGTGTTAAAGAAGGATAGAACTTTCTTTATGTATGCAACTACAGCAGCAAGAATACTTATCGCAAAATATTGAAAGACACAAGATTTGCCCACACTGGAAGAGTGGCAGACGCAATTGATGGACTACATGGAACTGGCTGAAATGACTGGCAGAATCCGAGATTTGGGAGAAGAAACAACGGAAGAGGACTGGAAAAAATTTAAGGACTATTTACAAAAACAATATAAGTTGTATGAATGTTAAAAATTTACACGATTCGGAAACTATAGCTTCAGCAATTAGATTTGGGAAACAGGAAATTATATTTTAAGTAAGAAAAGGTCAAAATCTAAGGTAATACTATGTTTAACTTAAGATATAAGTAACTGATGAAAAGTATGTTAAATTTAGAGGTATAGTATTTGAAAAGTACAAAATAAGGTACGAAACAAGGTAATAATTTGCTGATATCTTTATTATAAAGAATGCAGGGTAAGGGAGATGCGAGGAAGTCCAGTTAGTTATCTAAAAAATGTGTTGAATGGTTGGTTTTCTTTTCTTCTTTTTCTTTTTTTCTTTTTCTTGTTCTTTTACTTTTTTCTTCAGTGTATGTTTCTAACTTTGTATTTGAAAACTTAATAAAATATTTATAAAAAAAGAAGAAGAGAAAATCCTTTCGCTTTTCTGGGGCGCAGGGAAGTCTCAGAGCCGGAGGTTGGGGAAGGGACCCCCTTTGCTCTGCCCTCTTCTCCCGTCTTAGATTCGCATGGGGGTCCCCGCCCGAGCTTGCCTGGCCACCGGGCCACACAAGGGCCGCGCTCTACGCCGCACACCTTGCTAGCCGCGCAGCTGTCCTCCGCGGCTGTGGAGCAGCCCTGCGCCGGTGCCCAGCCCCTCTGGGCGCTCGCTGCGCTGCCAATGACAAGCGGGCGACGTCGCGGGCGGGGAAGGCGTCGCTTTCTTTCCCGATCCTTCATCCTCCCAGTCTTCCAGCCCTTTTTTGGGTTGGAAGCTCGTCTCGTTCGCCCTTCTCCTTTCTTCACCCTGCGCGCAATTTTCCTCCCTCGTCTCCCTCCCCATTTCTCCTTCCTTCCTTCCTGACTGACTGACGGGCTCGGGTTCGGGCTTCGGCTCAGGCTCGGGCTTCGGCTCGGGCTCAGGCTCAGGCTCAGGCTCGGGCTCGGGCAGCCACAGCGTCGGCGGTGTTGGCGATCGGCGGCGCGGGGGGATGGCCCTCCCGGGGGAGCCGGCGCTGCTCAATGGGGTTGCCAAGGAGACAGGCCGGCCGCCCCCCGCCCCCGGCCCGGCGCCCCCCGCCGCGCCGGTGCCCGTTATCGAGCTGGTGCGCGCCGGGCGCCCTATAAAAGCCGCGGACGCGCCCACCGCCGCCCGAGATTATTGGGGGGGCTGAGCCCCCCCAAACGAATTTTTGAGGGGGCTCGGGCCCCCTCAAGCCCCATGGAGTCGGCGCCTATGACTATAATGTCACTTAGAAAACTATCTTTAGAAAGATTTTTCCTCCAAAAGCATTTTATTTTATAAATCCAATTTAAATAATAATAAAAAAACCGATTTAAATTTTAAAAAATCCGATTTTTAATTTTTAAAAAATCATTGATTTTTATCCACCCTGCTTCTGAATACCAGTTGCAGGAAACCAAAGGAGGCGAGAATTTTTCAGGTCCTGCTTCCTTCTTTCCCTTGCGGTTGGCCAGTGTGAGAACAAGACTCTGGGCTCCCTTTGGCCTGTTCCGGCATTCTAATCTTATGTTCTCCATCCCTCTCACTTCTCTCTCCTTTCCCTGTTTGCCCCTCGCAGGTCCCCGGAAGACAAAGGAAGAACATGAACGAGTTTTTGGGGGATGCCAGCATCCCGAGCCACGACCCCCTGCAGCCCTCCAGCGCCTCCTTGCCCAGCAATGGCATCGACACGTGGAAGAACCGGGCTGCCAGCCGCTTCAGTGGGTTCTTTGGTTCTGGCAACAGCGCCAGCCCCTTCACGCGGGTACGTTGTCAGTGCCCACCACTGCCACCCGTGGGTTCCTGCAGGCCCTTTTCTTTTGCAGGTGTTTGCAGCTGGGAAGGGTGTCCTGGAGAGGTAGGGAGTCCCCGCTCCTTGCAAAATCAAATGGCGTCAGATCACGAGGAAGGGTAGCCAGAGACCAAGGTAGAGGAGGCCATTCATGATGGAACTTTCCTGTCCAGAGGCAATTTGCAGCAGCAACGGGTGGTTCTTGTTGTCTTACTCTGCTTGTGGGCTTTGGGGGAATGGAGCTCAGTGGGTAGATCAGGGGTCAGCAAACTTTTTCAGCAGGGGGCCGGTCCACTGTCCCTCAGACCTTGTGGGGGGCCGGACTATATATATATATATATATTGGGGGGGTTAAATGAACGAATTCCTATGCCCCACAAATAACCCAGAGATGCATTTTAAATAAAAGCACACATTCTACCCATGTAAAAACATGCTGATTCCCGGACCGTCCGCGGGCCGGATTTAGAAGGCGATTGGGCTGGATCTGGCCCCCGGGCCTTAGTTTGCCTACCCATGGGGTAGAGCAATCTGCTTTGCATCTGGCATCTCCAGGTACGCCTGAGACCCTGGAGAGCTACTGCCAGCCAGTGTTGACAATACTGAGGTAGATGGACAAATGTCCTGACTAAGCAGAAGGCAGTTTCCTAGGTTCCTATCTGGTTTTCCACTATGGGAGGCAGAATGTCTGAGCACAGGCAGTTGTGGCTCATCTCTTTTGGGGCCGGTTCACCCTTGACCATCCCTCTGGTGTGTGAGGAGGGAGCATGTCGGGGTGGGTGTGGCCTCCTCAAGTCTTGCATGCACACATTTATAGGATGTGTGCGCACACAAAAGCAGACAGTGACACTCTCGCAAGCACACAACCCCCCCTTTCATTGGCTGATCCATGCAGATCAACTAAGGAGGGCAGTTCTTGCCCCCTCAGTGATTCGTTAGGATGGCCAGTGAAGGTTGCTCTCTGAAAGACACGGCACAAAAGGAAAAGGGCTTGGGAGGGAGGAGGAAAGAAATAAACTCAAGGCCCATCCATACTTAACCTTTCACTTTCTAGGTGCATGTCCATGCTTTCCTGCTCCATGTCTGAGCACGTTTTCCCCACCCATGAAAACCCACTCTTTTGCGCTGAATTGGAGAAAACAGCCATTTTTGTTCCCCTCAGGTTGCTGTTTGCTCTGATTCAGCAGCAAAGAGCAGATTTTTGAGGGGAAAGCGGCAAGGCAAAAATAAAAAGCTGTCGGGCACAGTCCCAGAAAGCCCGGACCAGTGCCTAGAAATGTGGAGCAAAGGTAATTGTGAATGAATCTTCAGGCACTAGTTACCAAGTTCAGTAGGTCATGGAACTGGGTCTAAGCGCAAGGAAAGAACTGCAGCTTCCTTGCCTTCCGGTGGCCTCAGTTACGGCAGCTGGCAGTGGGAGGGAGGCCTGTTATCCGTGATATCAGGGGGTCATGTGCTACTTAATACTCTTTTCCGGGAAGCATCGGTGGGAGCAGGCTGGTTCCTTTATGCCCTATTTTGGGAAATCAGAGGCAGGGGACAGAATAGCTCAGCATTAGATGAAAAAGTCTTCAAGATTCTATCCTGGCATCGCCAGACAGTTTTGGGAAAGACTATTGCCTGAATCCTTGGAGAACCACAGCCAGTCATAGATTATTATTATTATTATTATTAACAATTATTTAAATTTATTCAGTTATTTTACAAAAAGGAACTCAAAACGACGCTGTAATAAACAAACCCATGGGTTTAAAACCAGTAGGAGAGAAAACTCTAGAAGACAATCCTGTTTTTAATAGGCAGGATTGAAACATCCCAACTACTCAAGATTAATTAAAGCTAAAGGCCTGAAGAAGAACAGATGGTTTGCCTGATGCCTAATGATATTTTATTATTCTTTATTATCATTATAAATTACATTTATGTACAACTTTTCATCTGAAGATCACAGAGCGGTTTGCAGCATAAAAGCACAAAATGAAAGCACAAAATACACATGACTGTAACAAAAACCAACAACCACTGCCCACAAACATATTTGAAAGGCAATAGATTGCTTAATCAGCCAAAGGCCTGCTTATAGAGTTACTACGTAACACAAATGAGAGACAAATACACTAAACACTAAACAGGCACCCGGTGAGTCTCCTTGGGGAGAGCATTCCACACACAGGGAGCCACCACTGAAAAGGCCTGTTCTTGTGTTGCCACTCTCCAGACCTCCTGTGAGGTGGCCCATGGAGAAGGGCCTCAGGTGATGTTTGCAAGGCCTGGGTCGGTTCATATGGAGAGCATGGACCAGTAGTAGCCTGGTTTTTTTCGGGGGGGGGGCGGCGGGTAGAATCCTATACTATTTTGGTCTGGTCCAAGAAGGCTTCTTTTAGGTCCTTGTCCATCCATGATACCCACCTCAGGGAACCAGCTGCCAAAGGACAGGAAGCTAGGAGAGGATGTTCTCTTCATTCATTCAGCGGGCCGTTATGGGAAACAGGATTCGAACCCTCGTCTCCCTGGCCTCCTTTCCCCCTCCCCACGTGGTCCCGCACAACACCCCTGTGAGGGAGGCCAGGTTGAGAGGCAGTGGCTGGCCCCAGGTGAGCTTCGTGACTCAGCGGGGATTCGAACCTTGGTCTCTCCCAGGTCCTAGTCCGGCACTCCAACCAGGGCACCACCCCTGGCACCGCGCAGCGGCACCCCCAGACTTCCTTTTTCAGCCCTCCTTTCTGTGCCCCTCCAGGAGATGGACAAGATGGAGCAGCTGGAAAGCCGGCTCCACTCCTACAGCCACTTCGGCCTTCCCAAGTTCCCCCAGCAGCTCCGCTTCGATCAGGATTCCTGGGAAGAGGAGGAAGAGGATGACGATGCTACCCTGTGCCTGGAGGACAGCTGGCAGGAGATCATTGAGGGCACAGAGGTGAGGTGGGAGCAGGACCCCTTTGCCGTCCAGCTGGCGCTTCGGAATTCCAGTTCTGAAAGCCACCCTGAAGGGAGAGAGCTGCTCTTGTTCTCGGGTCAAGCTTGCGGGTTTCCCCTTGGGGGTATGTGGTTGGCCATGGTGAGAGCAGAATAATAATAATAATAATAATAATAATAATAATAATAATAATAATAATAATAATAATAATAATAATATATTTACACCCCTCCCATCTGGCTGGGCTTCCCCAGCCACTCTGGGCGGCTTCCCAAAAAATATTAAAATACAGTAATGGATCAAACATTAAAAGCTTCCCTAAACAGGGCTGCCTTCAAATGTCTTCTAAAAGTCTGGTAGTTGTTGTTCTCTTTGACATCTGGTGGGAGGGTGTTCCACAGGGCGAGCGCCACTACCAAGACGGCCCTCTGCCTGGTTCCCTGTAACTTGGCTTCTCGCAGTGAGGGAACCGCCAGAAGGCCCTCAGAGATGGACCTCAGTTTCCTGGCAGAACGATGAGGGTGGAGACGCTCCTTCAGGTATACTGGACCGAGGCCGTTTAGGGCTTTCAAGGTCAGCACCAACACTTTGAATTGTGCTGGGCTAGATGAGCCATTGACCTGATCCAGCAGACAACTCTTCTTATACTTTTACGGAGAAGGCTGGCTGCTGTGATCTTGACCTAGCTGGGCTCAATTCTCCAATAAAGCTTTAACCTGAACCCCCTACCCCAGTGAAGGTATCTGGCAGCTGATTTAAGACAGACAAAAGGGAAGTCCTTTCTCCCCCCCGCACAATTAACTTTGTGGAAATCTGCATCCCTGGATGAGGGGCAGGCTGATGCTAATTTAGATGGCTTTGATTTATTCAAAGGGATTGGACAGATTCAGGGTAAGTTCTGCCAGTGGAACCTCCACTTTTAGGAATAGTATACCAGTATGCTGGGGTCAACCAACAGGGCAGGGGTTTGCTTTCAATAATAATAATAATTTTATTATTCATACCCCACCATATCTAAAAACATAATGGCATATCTAAAAACATAATAAAAACATCAAGCATTGAAAACCTCCTGATACAGGGCTGCCTTCAGATGTTTTCTAAATGTCAGGTAGTTATGTCTTTGACATCTGATGGGAGGGCATTCCACAGGGAGGGTGCCACTACCGAGAAGGCCCTCTGCCTGCTTCCCTGTAACTTCGCTTGTCACAGTGAGGGAACCACCAGAAGGCCCTCGGCACTGGACCTCAGTGTCTGGGCTGGACGATATACAGATATACAGGGCCGAGGCCGTTTAGGGCTTTAAAGGTCAGCGCCAACACTTTGAATTGTGCTCGGAAACGTACTGGGAGCCCTGCTTGTGGGCTCCCCAGAAGCTTCGAGCCTGCCAATTCACTGCGCTACTGACTCTTTGGAGGAAGCAGGGCTGTCGGCTGATGGGCGGTCCCTTTGAGCCTCACTTGGCCTTGGTTTTCCTTTGGTGTCAGGTGATTGACAGGTGGCTGGCGCCCCACGCACTCGTCAGAGTGGTCCTCTGGGGGTGGGGAAACCCAGGATGTGACTGGCTGGATCTAGTTCCCCACCCCTGGGGGGAATGGATTCAGAAGGGGGCTTGTCATATTCTTAGGAAAGTAATGGTAAAAATAAGAAGCCCCTAACCCTGCCTCTGACTCTTAACCCTCCTAGGTTTTGACACGCCGGCAATGCCACCAGCAGGAAGCTATCTGGGAACTACTGCACACAGAAGCCTCCTACATCAGGAAGCTGAAGGTCATCACAGATGTAAGTGTCTTAGATGAAGGGGTGTGTTTAATAATAATAATAATAATAATAATAATAAGAAGTTTATTTATCATTTATACCCTGCCTGTCTGCTGGGTTTGAGGACACAGAAGTCTTGAAGCATATTCATTAATTCATAAAAAATATTTAAATACTGCTCTTCATACATACACACACACACATACACACACACACCAGTGTGGTTTATAAAAAAATACAGGTAGCCCCCTGTCTAAGCATGTTCAATATGTGTGCGACCGTGTACAACCACATCGTGCTGAACCCGGAAGTGACCCGGAAACATAAAGATGCCACTAAAACGTCACTAAAAGGGCAGAATGGGGTGGGGGGGATGGGGCCGATCAGGGTGTTTGCAGGCTTTTTCAGTGAGTTTCAATTATACACCATGTGTGCGGTGTCTCAGAACGTAACCCTTGCATAAAACCATACAATGCAAGCTATATATAAAAAAGTTGAAACCAGAAATGGTTTATGGAACAATGTGCTCTCAATTGCCTGCATAGATGCCTGATGGAATAGAAAAGTTTTCAGCAGGTGTTTAAAAGTTGAAAGACAAGGTGCCTGCTGAAGCTCTAGTGGCAGGGAGTTCCACAGAACAGGGTTAATGACACTGAAGACTCTGTTCCTTGTTTTTGTCAAATAAGCCACACCTGCTCGGGGAACGACCAACGATGCTCCTGCAGAGGATCTTGGTACCCCAGCTGAGATATAAGGGTTCAGGCGGTCCCTGGAGTACCCTGGGGCTGAAGCTGTTCAGGGCTTCGTCAATTAATACAACGACCTTGAACCAGGCTGCATAGTAGACAGGCAGGCAGGGCTGGTGCTTTAACTAAGGCGTCACATGCTCTCAGCCAGATGCCCCCGTCAGCAATCTGGCCACTGCATTCTGCACCAGCTGGAGCTTTCAAACCAAGACCAAGACCAGCCCCACAGAGAGTGCATTGCAGTAATCTAGCTTTGAGGTTCCCAGTGCATGAAATACAGTGGTCATTCTGTCCCTGCCCAGGAAGCATCCCTTTCCCTTCACTTAAAGCAGTGTCAGATCCAAACCCCTGGATCATGACCAACATCACCTTTGTTTGCTGGCTCTCTAACCAAACGGCGACCCCCACAACCGAGCCCCATTGCAATAGCTCATTTCTCTCTCCTCCTCAGCTGTTCCTGTGTTGCCTGTTGAACTTGCAAGAATCGGGGCTGCTTTGTGAGGTAAGCTAGCATCCTCTCCCTTTGAACACGGCTGTTGCCCCAGAAATGTCAGATGTCACCCTCCAGGGCCAAACCTCACTTTCCTGTGCCAGCAAGGGTCTGCCTCCTGCTCCCGGTGGCTTTGTAGCGAAACGCCGTCTCTGAAGCACCCTCCCCTCTGCCCTGCTGGTCTCTTTTCTGCTCTGAGGAAGTGGCCCATTTTCTTTCCCCCTCCCACCCCCATTTCTGACAAGAAACCGTCTTGTGATCTTTCACTGTTTGGAGAACTACCTTAACCACACGACGCTCTGGTAGGCTTGTGGCACACAGAAGCTATTTAAAGAGATGAAAGAGATATACCTAAGGCAACTCTTGCATCATGCAAATGCTTCTCTTGGGTCCCAGAGGTGCGTTGATCAGGTTTTCTCAACGAAAACCCACTCAACCTCTTTGATTGAGAAGGAATGCTGGATAAATGTAGTTGCATCGGACTGCAGAGCAGAGCTGGGGAAAGGAAAACGGCTCCATCCTTTCGGTGCCTTTAGGATTCGCCTATCCTGGAAGTCACGGGACGTGGGTGGTGCTGTGGGTTAAACCACAGAGCCTAGGACTTGCCGATCAGAAGGTTGGCGGTTTGAATCCCCGCGATGGGGGGACCTCCCGTTGCTGGGTCCCTGCTCCTGCCAACCTAGCAGTATGAAAGCACGTCAAAGTGCAAGTAGATAAATAGGTACCGCTCCGGCGGGAAGGTAAATGGTGTTTCCGTGCGCTGCTCTGGTTTGCCAGAAGCGGCTTAGTCATGCTGGCCACATGACCTGGAAGTATTTTGTTTAAGAACTGTCACCTGAGTTTTCAACAGTTGGGATGACTTTGATTGATTGCATTTCTATCAGGCCTTCTTTCCTCTAAGGCAGGCATAGGGAAACTTGGCCCTCCAGATGTTTTGGGACTACAATTCCCATCATCCCTGACCACTGGTCCTGCTAGCTAGCTAACTGGTCCTGTTAGCTAGGGATCATGGGAGTTGTAGTCCCAAAACATCTGGAGGGCCGAGTTTGACTATGCCTGCTCTAAGGAGTTCAAAGTGGCACACATGGTTCCACCCCCTTCCTCATTTATTCCCCACAACAACCCTGTGATGTAGGTTTAGAATGTCGAGATTTTACAGAGAGAAAGGGTTGCAGTAATATAAGATTAGATTAAGAAAGGACTATGATGAATTAGGATGGGAAAAAACATTTATATGTTGCTATAAAACTTGGACATGAGGATGCAGAAAGGGGAGGTATGGGGAAGTCCGAGGAAAGAAGTTTATGAAAGGACATTTTGAAATTATATTTGTTTGTTTGTCTGTTTTTCTTTTATGTTTGTTTGTTATAAAAACTCTTGTAAAACCAATAAAAATTTTATAAAAAAAAACAAAACAACCCTGTGATGTAGGTTAGGCTGATAGTCACTTACAGGCCTCAGGTCACCCAGTGCGGTTTGGGACTGAGCAAGGTGGGGGAATTTCAACCCTGGTCTCTCCTGGGTCCTGCTCTAACCGCCACACCACACTGCCACCTCTTGTGTTGTGGAATAACAGAATCAAAGAAATGTTGAGTTGGAGGGGTATCCCAGGGGTCATCTAGTCCAACCCCCTGCAATGCAGGAATCTCAGCTAAAGCATCCATGACAGATGGCCATCCAACCTCTGCTTCAAAACCTCCAAGGAAGGAGAGCCCTCCCGAGGGAGACCATTGCACTGCCAAACAGCTCTTACCGTCTGAAAGCTGAAATAATCTGGTGAAGTGGAATGGAAGGAGATTTGGGACAGATGAGAGGCACTGTAGACTTTCACGCCCTTTGCAGTTTCTTTGTGGGACACCACGTGTTGGAAGCTGCTGGAGTGGGTGGCTTTGAAAGGGGATCGGCCAAATTCATGGTGGAGCCTGGGGGCTGGGTGCATGTGTCCATCTCTCGATGGCTCCTGCCACAGTGCCTGTGTGGCACCTCTGTTCAGAGAGAGCACTGTGCACTGAATGACAGTAGCAAGCGAGAGTTTGACCCAGGGGGGCTCTTCTTGGAAGGTGACTCCAGTGCAGGGCTGGATTTAGGTCTGATGAGGCCCTAAGCTGCTGAAGGGAATGGGGCCCTTCATATGTCCAGCTGTCAGCAATAAATTGTCGCTTTTTTGTGTTGAATATATGCTATATGGTAATTTAGGGACCTAATAGGTATCTAAAACCATTTGCACATGCAGAATGTAGGCACCCTATATAAAGAAATGAGCAAACCAGTGATATTTTAGGGAGCAGGCAGGGCCCATTACTTACATCATAGGAGCCTACATAACGCAAAACACAATGTAGGTTTTATTTTATTTGTTTTTTATCTTATATTTTGGAATTTTTCCCCCCTTTAGATTTTTTTGGAGGCCCCCCAAGAAAGTGGGGCCCTAAGCTATAGCTAGTTTAGCTTATATGTAAATCTGGCACTGCTGAGAGTGTATGAAGGGTCACAGAGCCTGCTTTTCCCCAATCTGCAGGTGGAAGCTGAGCGTCTTTTCAGCAACATCCAGGAAATCATCCAGCTGCACCGTGCTCTTTGGAGAAGCGTCATGGCCCCTGTTTTGGACAAGGCCAGGACCAGCCGGGCTCTGCTAGACCCCACGGACTTCTTCAAGGGCTTCAAGATGGTAGGTGTGCATGCAGTGAGTGTGCCTACATGCGGGTGCAGCCAGGAGAGGGTGGTGCTTTGTTCCTGAGCAACAGCGGGAGACCATTCCAGTGTCCCAGAACTGCAGCAGCAGAGGAGCGCGAAAGGCCTCCTACCCCAGCTCTGAAGCATGTTCTGTTTTATTATACCAACATGTTGTAATGAAGGTTGAAATATGGCTGTTGAAGGTGCCACAAGTGAGGCAAGTCGCCTGGCAGGGGGCACTGGGTGGCCGAGAAAGAGGGCCGGGAAATCTGGTGTTAGCTTGGTTTTGATCCAATAGTTGGACCCAAACCAGAGTGAGCAGCTTTTCCGGGACCAAATGCAACCCAGCAGACTCCTCATAAAAGGTGGTCTCTGCTGAGCTGCTAGCTGCAGTACCATCTCTGGCCATCAACAGGAGTGGTGCTGGAGAGCAGAATGGAAAAGGGAGTCTAGCTCCCAGAATCTGCGCTTTGGGACCACTGCGCAGGGCCAGTTGGGTTGCTCAGGTGGCCCTTGCTTTGCTCCACTGCTGCTGCCTCCCTGCACCCGTGTCTTTAGTCTGATCCTTTCCCCTTGCAGTTTGGCTCCCACTTCAAGCCTTACATCCGCTACTGCATGGAGGAGGAAGGCTGCATGGAGTACATGAGGAACTTGTTGCGGGACAATGAACTCTTTCGCATCTACGTCACGGTAAGGAGGCTGTGACCATCCTACAAATCCCATACCTGCCTCTGTCCTCAAAGTTGAGTCCTACATTCAGAAAAGCTGCAGGCATCCATCACCAGCAAGTCAAATGCTGGCTAGGCAGAGGTGCCAATGCCCAATGCTCACCTCTCCTAGCCATGTGGGGCTGTTTAAGCTCCACACTTTAGGAATGCCATGTGGTTAGCTCAGTTGGTTGGAGCATGGTGCTGATAGCGCCAAGGTTGTGGGTTTGATCCCCTGTATCTTCCTGCACTGCGGGCAGTTGGACAAAATGACCCTGGTGGTCCCTGCCAATGATACAATTCTATACTTAATCCTCTCTGATTATTGCTTGGCTAAAAGAGGGAAACAATCTTAAAAGCAGTTTCAAAATGGCTCTGGAGTTTCTGGGGAAGCGGTGGGTTGGTGATGTCAGGGGTACTAGCCAATAGGTGCCTTTGCTTTTCCATGATTGGTCCAAACCAGGCAGACAGTCTGCAGAGCGGACTGTTACTGCTTTTACAGAGTTTTGTCTGGAGGCCGAGACAGAACTATTGAAAACACCAAGAATTGGCCATTCTTTAGAATATGAGTCTGTCTTTCACCTAGGGCTCCTTTTGGAAACTGTCCATTCCAGGGCTGGTTGTGGCTTGCAGCATGGGCACCTTTCCAGGGCAGGCTTGTGTTCCTGATGGGAGCTAAGCCCCTGGCTAGTAGTGACAGACTGGCTAGTGGCCTGTTTCTTGGCTCCAGGAACTGACGCTTCCCTTCTTCCACTTGCAGTGGGCCGAGAAACACAAACAGTGTAACCGGCTCAAGCTGAGTGACATGCTAGTGAAGCCTCACCAACGCCTCACCAAATACCCTCTGCTGCTGAAGTCGGTGCTTAAGAAGACGGAAGACCCCCACACCCGAGAGGCCATCATCACCATGGTAAAGTGTTGCCAGTGTGCCCTGGTACACCTGCTAGTGTAGGTGATGGTGTGTTGGGAGACACAAGGAATTCAGCAAATGTTTGCTCCCAAATCCATCTCAGGAAGGGCCGGGACTCCATTGGGATGGGGAGAAACACAGTTCAGTTTGCATTTGAAGGCGAACCTACCTAACACTGACAAAGTCTAGCCACGATGGAACCTCCATCACCAAGAGCAGTCTACCTCTAAGGATTTGATTCCAGGGGAAGACTGCAGCAGGAGAGGGCTGTTGCATTCACACGCTGGTTCTGGGGGATCCTGGAGACATCTGGCCTGGGCCAGCCTCCCCAAACCGTGTGACTTCCAGATGTTGCTGGACACCCAGCACCCTCCATCAGTGCTGAACTGCTGGCTGCTGGAAGTTGTAGATCAGCACAGCTGGAAGGCACCCAGTTTGGGGAAGCCAAGTGCCGCCCTTGCCTTATTGCTGCCTCCCCCTGGGTATAACCTCTGGCGGGCTTCCCTCCTCCAGATCAACTCGGTGGAGCGCTTCATCAACCACATCAACTCGCGCATGCGCCAGAGGCAGGAGCAGCAGCGCCTGGCCAGCATCCTGAGCCGCATCGATGCCTACGAGGTGGTGGAAGGAAGCACGGATGAAGTGGACAAGGTGGGTGGCGAGGCTGTGGCCGCAACGTGGGGGAGAAGAGTGGGCAAAGGGTGCCCGAGATGGCAGCCTGGGCTGGGTGGCTGGAGGGAGTGTCTCAGGCGCCTGAACTCTTTTGGCTTTAACCTCCTTTCCTCAGATCCTGAAGGAGTTCTTGCGCCTGGACCTGACAGCCCCCATCCCAGGGACCTCCGCCGAGGAAACCCGGCAGCTTCTGCTGGAGGGAAGCCTTAAAATGAAAGAAGGCAAAGACAGCAAGGTAAGCCTTGACGGGCAGGGTAAATGTTCTTCTTCTTTCTGTTACTATTGCAACTCAGACTAGGGGATCTCATGTGATTCAGCCCGGAACTTCTACCCCCAAAGCCAGAGGCTGAGACACTGCCTTTGCATGCAGAAAGCTAGGCAGAAATGTCTTTTCCCTGACATACTAGCTTTCCATGTGCAGAGAGGGTGGAGAGGATTTTTTTTTTGGGGGGGTTACATTTCACTTGCAGACTAATGTGGTGCACATTCTCCCTTGTCCTCTCTTGAAAGGGTCCCTATTCCTGCCCCTTTCTCTCTCCCCCGCCCCTGCATCAAGCTCCATGCAGGATGCTCTGATCGTTTGGGATCTTTTTCTTCTCCAGATGGATGTTTACTGCTTTCTCTTCACGGACCTCTTCCTCATCACCAAACCGGTGAAGAAGGCCGAACGCACAAAGGTCATCCGCCAACCATTGCTGGTTGACAAGCTGGTGTGCCGTGCGCTCAAGGATCCTGGTGAGGGGTGTTTGTGAGTTGGGTATTTTTCACAGACAACTGGTATATGTCTGCACTTTAGGATTGACCCCTCGAGCTGTGCCACAGCCACGGCCTCAATCCTGATGCCCCCCACAACTGCTTTTTGTAAACAAAGCACTCATCCACTTGTTGTTATTTGTATACTGTGTTAAACCCACATAAAAACACATAATATATAATAAAAATAAAAACTACCCCCTCCCCAATACATTTTAAAAGGACATTGGATGTCAATCAGCCAAAGGCCTGATTAAAGAGGAATGTTTTTGCCTGGCACCTAAAGGTGTATAATGAAGGCACCAGCCTGAACCTCTCTGCAGAGACCATTCCACAAATGGGAGTTTAGTGTGGATTTTTGTGGTGTGTTCTCCCTATCCATGCTATGTTCTCCCTATCCAGCTGACAGCCCACAGTTTCTCGACAGTAAACTCAGATATTCCCAATCCGGGGAAAATCTGCGTGCATCAGTTGCCCTGTGATAAGGGCTGTGTGATCCTGGCCCTGCAGAATGTCGAAACCTGCTCCAAAGGAATCCAGATTTTGCTTCTGCAGTCGATGAAGATAAATCATAGAAAGGGAGGAGGGGATGGAATTCTTCTTAGTTTGCACAATCCCTTAGCAGTCCTAAGGAGCCTGATCTTGAGAGGCTGAACATCAGAGGAGCCTGCTGGATCAGGCCAATGGCCCATCTAGTCCAGCATCCTGTTCTCGCAGTGGGAAACCAGCAAGCAGGATTCAAGCACAGGATCCCTTTCTTCTCTCCTGCGGTTTCCAACAACTGGTATTCAGAAGCATTGATTCCCGCAACTCTGCAGGCAGGGCGCAGCCATCGTGGCTATTAGCCTTCTTCATGAATTTGTCAACTCCTCTTTCAAAGCCGTCAACGTCGTTGGCCACCACTGCCTCCTGCAGGAGTGAGTCCCACAGGTTAACTATGCACTGCAGGAAAAATGTACTTCCGTTTGCCTGTCCTGAGACTCCTAACATTCGGCTTCATTGGATATTCATGAGTTCTAGTGTTAGGAGAGAGGAACTGTGGAGAGTTACTCATTGCCTCTCCTGCAGTGGGCGGTCGCCGACATGGGTGGCTTCAGAATGGATTTGGACAAATTCGTGGAGGATAAAGCTATATCAGTGACTACCAGCCAGGATGGCCATGTGCTGCCTCCATGGTCAGAGGCAGCATCGCTTCTGAACACCAGTTGCTGGAAACCACAGGAGGGGGCAGTCCTCCCTTGGGTCCTCGTTTGTGGGCTCCCCACTGGGCCACCTGCCGCCGTGAGACCAGGATGATGGACTAGGCGAGCCACTGGCATGATCCAGTAGGCTCTTCGACCTTTCCTGAATCTTCCACCATTCAGCTTCCTGAAGCCGAGCTTGTGCCGGCGGCAGCTTTCCCTTGTCACCTGCACGCAGGAGTAACTGCTAGCCTAACACCAGACTCCCCCTCCCTTGTCTTCCTCATCAGGTTCCTTCCTGCTGATCTACCTGAACGAGTTCCGGAGCGCGGTGGGAGCCTACACCTTCCAGACCAGTGGGCAGTCTCTGTGCCGGAGCTGGATCGAGGCTGTCTGCAATGCCCAGGTGGGTGCTGTGGGAGCCAAGAGGATTTCCCCCGAAAGGTGGAGGTTGTGGGCGCTCTGTTGCCCCTGCAGACATTGCTGGACTACAACTCCCATCATCCTCGACCACGCTGGGTGGGTCCGATGGGAACGAGTCCAGCAATACTTGGAGGGCTGCACGTTCCCCATTCCTACCCAAGGAGCATCTCCTCCTCTCCTTCATTTGAGGTTTTTTAAGAGAGGTCGGATGACCACCTGCCAGGGATTCTTGAGCAGCAATTACTGCATTGCAGTGGGATAGATTGGATGAGCCTCAGGACCCCTTCGAACTCTTACCGTACTGTGATTCTATGAATAGATTTCTTTTGCTGCAGTTTATTCCCCCCCCCACTCTCTTTCCCAACTCCTACACTCACTGGGAAGATGAGTTCTTCAGCTGGGAGCACATCTAGTCAAGCAACACTCCTGCCCTTTGTCTCCAGGAACTTGCATTGAGACTCCCACTGCCCATAGACTTTGTTCAGCTGATATTTGTTTTATCTTTTTGTTTTCATTTTTACTCATTTATTCTACTTGTTTCACAAAATGCATTTAATGTGATGCCAGCCCACAATGACAGTGCCCTGTGCCATTTTTTCAATAGCCCCTCACCCTTTTGATAATTTTTTCCCCTCCAGTGATCTAGAACTCTGGGGGTCTCACTCGAGAACTTCTCCCCTTTGCTTGTCCACTTTTGGGTGAGGATCTATCTCCACCAAGGGCACTTGCTGGCTCTTTTAATTTTTTTACAATTACAGTCCACTCTTGATAAATTCCCTTATACCCCAGCTACAGTGATTGACTTCAGTTGGTATTAACACATTTAGTGATTTCTAAATTCGTAAGTGAAGTTCTCCTTTCTTCTTCCAGTGTGAGGTTTTAATTTTCATCAATTGTCCCCTTCATTTCTTTATAAATTTTATATCCGTAATAATTATTCCTGGTCTCCTTAGTGCCGCCTTACCCATGCTTTGTTCAACAAACCACAAATTGTCTCACTGAGGAGCAAAGAAGCCATGGCCTATACTATAGCACCAACTTGCATAAAAACTGCACCTGCTGATTCATATGCCTAGATACATCTTGAGCAAATTGAGACGGCGAGTGCTTGGTGCGAAATGTGCTGTAACGACACCCCTCCACTGTAGTCTCGGCTGGGTCTTTCTACTTATCCCATCCCTCCTCTACCTTCTTGCAGAACAAGTTGCAGCACCTCCGTCTGCAGGAACACCAGCGCAGCCAGCAGCAGCTGCAAAGCCTTGAGGAAGAAGAGGAGGAGGAGGAAGAAGAAGAGGAAGAAGAAGAGGACGGGGAGAGTGGCACCTCAGGAGCCAGCTCCCCCACCATCCTCCGCAAGAGCACCAACAGCTTGGACTCACAGCAGTGGTATGCTTGCGGCGGGGAGACAGGCAGGAGCAGAGGGGTTTTCCAGGGGCCACATGCCAGTGCCGAGTGTGGCCGGAAGGAAAAGTGATGCTTACTGTGTAAAGAAGGCCATTTTCCAGCCATGCACTAACCAGAGGCTTCCCCTCTACACCCACCCACACCACAGTTTAGATCTGCCTGGATAGCTCAGCTGGTTAGAGCGTGGTGCTGATAATGCCAAGGTTGCAGGCTCCCTTTCATTGAGGTGTGTGAAGGAGGATCCCTGAGAAGTGTGGCCTGGGGAGCAGGGATATTCTTTAGGAAGAATCCTGAGCACCAGATACAGAGGGCCTCATGTGGCCCTTGAGCCACAGGCTCTGTTATTGACATAAGGCAGTGGTTTTCAAGCAGTGTGCCGTGGCACCCTGGGGTGCCTTGAATCAGTGGTGGGGTCAGCGGTGGGAGTCAGCGCTTGGGGTCAGCGGTGCCATGGGCAATGCTGGCCTCTGTCCCTCTTTCCTTCCTCCGATGCCCTCTCACATCTCTGCTTCCCAAAGGCTTGCATAACTATCTGTTTGTTGAAGCAGCCCTGGCTGCAAGCTCCCCAGGTGAATGGTGCCTCTGGGGCTGGCTTCCCAGGCCCCTGTTGGGCAGTGTCAGGAGGCACCTCCTCTTTAGCTCAGAGACCAGGGGTGGCAGCAGCGGCTGCCCAGAGGACTCCCAAGGAGAGGGGAGAGGAGAGGAGGGTGAGGGAACCCTCCACAAGGGAGGGCTGAGGGGCTGCCAGCTCTGCAGGCAAGGGGCTCTGGGCTTCTGAGCCCTGCAGGGGTGCTGCAGGGGTGCTGCAGAGTGCAGGAGAACTGAATGCTACAAAACCCATGATAAGAACTGTGCCAAAAACAAGTTGTTGTTTTTTAATGTATAAAAAATAATTACTTGCTCACCTCTGAAGGAGGGTCCATCTTATCCCCTCACACTTCTCCCCATACCTGGTAAATAGCTGAAGTGCACTTTCGGTCTCTTAATTCAGAAATGAAGGAGCCAGGCTTACCTGTCAGAAGTTTTGGAAACATTCTGATTACAAAATATCCTCATTCATTCACCACAAACCTCCAATAGGGGTAGCAAGAACCTCACATTCTCCCTCAGTTCCCAAAATGCCTGGTGGAGTAGAAGTAGTCCAGGAATTAGATTTATGGAAGCATATGTCCTCCAAGGGATGCGGGTGGCGCTGTGGGTTAAACCACAAAGCATAGGACTTGCCAATCAGAAGGTTGGCGGTTTGAATCCCCACAATGTGGTGAGCTCCTGTTGCTCAGTCTCAGCTCTTGCCAACCTAGCAGTTCAAAAGCACATCAAAGTGCAAGTAGATACATAGGTACCGCTCTGACGGGAAGGTAAATGGCATTTCCGTGCGCTGCTCTAGTTCGCCAGAAGCAGCTTAGTCATGCTGGCCACCTGACCCGGAAGCTGTACGCCGGCTCCCTCGGCCAATAAAGTGAGATGAGCGCCGCAACCCCAGAGTCGGTCATGACTGGACCTAATGGTCAGGGGCCCCTTTACCTTTACCTATGACCTCCAAGGAAAAGGGTGGTCCATTGTGGAGGTGTTACCATAGGAAGGCCCTTGCCTCGTTCTTCCTAACATTTAGTCAGTCTCCTCTCTTGAAATTGAGCCTAAATGGATCTGAAAAGATAACTGGCAACCGGCGCCTTCCTGATGTCTCCCTGCCTCTTCTTTGCAGCCTCTCTGACGGCTCCACCGAGACCATCTCCGTGGTGGTGGTAGATGCCAGCGAGGACCCCCCTTCCCCCGACTTCGAGGTGGGTCCCTTCAGCTCCCAGTCCGATGAAGCATCCATCAGCACCACAGCTTCCTCCACAACACCCACCATGGAACTGGGCGAGGCCCTCCCTGCCAGCACCGCCAACCACTGCCTCAAACCGGAGTCCGGGTCTTGCCGCTCGGCCTCCATCGACAGCGCCTATGGCACCCTGTCGCCCACCTCCTTCCAGGAATTTGCAGATCAACAGCAGCGGCAGCAGCAGCAGCAACAGCAGGAGGAGACTGGGGGGTCTACAGAGCAGGAGGACGGCGCCCCTACCCCCTCGCAACGGACCGGCTCCCCGAAACTGCGGCGGCAGGTGCCAGTCCAGCTACTGCCTGCCAAGACCAAGGTGCTCAAGTCCAAATCAGAGGCAAACCTCTTGCAGATGCTGCCAGCCTCCCTGCAGCTGGCCCAGAGCAAGAGCCTCTCTGAACTCTGCCCGGCCATGTTCCTGCTGGGCTCCCCGCGGACTAACGGGCCCCATGGCCACAGACAGGGCAAAGCAGGGCGGGTGGCCGGTGGGGGCGGCAGCAGCAGCAGCAACAGCAGCACCTCGGAGCTGTCTGAGGCCGAGGAGGGTTCACCAGCCGGGCTCTGCATTTCCCCAGAGTTGCCCGCCGCCTCTGCGGGGCTGCAAGCGCCTTGCTGGCTGGGCAGAGAGTGCCGGGGAGAGGAGCTGCCCACCGCCCGCCGGACTCTGTCGGACCCGCAGGCGAGCCAGCACCGCAAGCTGACGCTGGCGCAGCTCTACCGGATCCGAACCACGCTGCTGCTCAACTCCACGCTCACTGCCTCGTGAGTGCTGCTGGGGAGACTGGGCTGGGCTGGGCTGGGGGAATTATAGGTTACTGTAGTTAAACTACGGAACTCCCTTCCACAGGAGGCAGGGGTGGCCACCAATTTGGATAGCTTTAAAAGAGGATTGAATAAATTGGTGGAGGGGAAGGCTAGTGATGGCTGCTAGCCATGAGGGCTGTGCTCTCATACCCTCCAACATTTACCAGCAGAAAGTCGGGACGTGTGTCAGCTGGCTTGCTCAGGAGCATGGCACCAAACGAGGCGCATGTCAGCTGCCCACCTCCCCTACCTGGTAGCTGCTCTCTTCCCTCCTCACTCACTTCTTCCTCACATGCTGCACCTCACACTGCCATAAAGGTGGCAGCAACTTTGGTGGAGGCAGAGAGGGACTTGCAAGAGCGTTGCGCGAGTCCGTCGCCTCCGCTCCAGTGCGGAAATGCCTTTCCCACGCACAAGGGTTCCACTTCCTGAAGGTTTCCCTGCTAAGTGCAAGCCCTGGCCCATCCTCCTCCCGTGTTTGGAGCAGGGAGATGGGACATTCCTGAATGAAAGCAGAAGCCAGGGTTTCTTCTGCAATTCCATGAATTTCCCGGGAAAACAGGGACACTTGACGGTTATGTGCTCTTCCTCCAGGGTCAGAGGCAGTGATGCTTCTGAATACCAGTTGCTGGAAGCTGCAGGAGGGGAGAATGTTGCTCTTGTGCTCAGGTCCTACTTAAGGGTTTCCCAATAAAGGCATCTGGTTGGCCCCTATGAGAACAGGATGCCGGACTGAATGGGCCTGATCCAGCAAGGCTCCTCTTATGTAGAGGCTTCAGCTCTCTTCCTGATCCTCTCACCCACTTTGTTCCGCTACCTCCACCTTCACACGCTCCTTTTGCAAGAACTTGCCATATTTTTCGCTTTATAAGATGCACCCGACCATAAGACGCACCTAGTTTTTAGAGGAGGAAAACAAGAAAAAAAATATTCTGAATCAAATGTTGTTGAAGAGGCTTTGCGTGGCTATCCCTGAAGCCAAACAGCAAGAGGGATTGCTGCGCAGTAATCCCTCTTGCTGTTCTGGCTTCAGGGATAGCTGTGCACCCTGCATTCACTCCAAGAGACGCACACACATTTCCCCTTACAGTGGTACCTCTGGTTACGTACTTGATTTGTTCCAGAGGTCTGTTCTTAACCTGAAACTGTTCTTAACCCAAAGCACCACTTTATCTAATGGGGCCTCCCACTGCCGCTGCGCTGCCACCATGCGATTTCTGTTCTCAAGCTGAAGCAAAGTTCTTAACCCGAGGTACTATTTCTGGGTTAGCGGAGTGTGTAACCTGAAGCGTATGTAACCTGAAGCGTATGTAACCCGAGGTACCACTGTACTTTTTAGGAGGGGAAAAGTGCGTCTTATAGAGTGAAAAATATGGTAGCTAACGGTAGAAACAGGGCTTGTTTTTCTAGTTGGAGCTCACCGGAGTTCAGCTCCAGCACCTCCCAGGCCATTGCCATTCTAAGAGAAGAAGGGAGAAGTTCGTGGAGAGCTCCAGCATCTCTTTTCCCCCTAGAAAAATCGAACCATCTAAATAACCTGTTTTGTCTGATGGTCTGCTTGCTGCAGGGAAGTATGAAGACATCAGAGAAGCGCAAACCACAAGCAGGAGATGCCATGCCCGGCGCCGGGAGTTCCACATCATCCTTAAGTTATGCAGCGTCACCAGCCTTCAGCACCGGATCCCCTTGCCCGCTCCTTGGGTGGTGGTGGTGCCCTGCTGACCCGGCAGGACACAGGCACGAGGGCGAGGGGCACTATCCTGCAAGCAGAGCCCGTGCCGCACGGGACGAGGCAGCTGCATGCATCGATGTGTGTGTGTCCGGGGTCCATGCATATGTGGCAACTGTTGGGTTTGAGTGCGCGAGAGGCAGCCTGGCGGTGGAGACGAGAGACAGCCACACCTGCTGACGGCTCTTGGTGGATGCACGGACCTCCCAGGACCACATTTCCTTCTTCCTTGCCCTCTCCTGCTTCACCCACATTCTGGGTGGGGGGGAGTAAGAGGCAGACAGAGTGTACTCCCTTTGACAAGGACCTTTGGGGTGGGGCAGTGGGGAGGGGTCTTTCCCAAACAATGCACTTAGGACTGTTATCTCGTACCATGCCCAGACGCCTGGGCATTAACACTATTGTGGGATGCTTCCAACCTAATGCCCTCCCTCTGTCCCACTAATTAACAGTTCTTCCTGTGCAAAACTCCTTGAAAGAGCAAGAGTTTATGCCTGCTGTGCTGGTACAGCCCTGCTGTTAGACGGTGGGGGGTATTGTCCCATTGCCCGTGCTGAAATAAGATTCGACTGCTAGCAGCCAACTGACTTTGTCTGGCCCTGGGGGTCAGATGGATCTCTGTCTCTCGCTTTGCTTCTGCCCCCTGTGGGCGCCCTTCCTTGCCTCTTGGTCTGGACATGTGCAGAATGGCCACATCAAGGAAGCAAACCCAGATGGCGAAGCTGGCTGGTCTTCCACTCTGTCTCCCTTTCCGTACTGCGGAGACCTCTGCAGCGAGGCCACGATCCCAGGTGCAGTTGTAGGGTGTGGGGAGGGGGTGCATTCTGTGTGGATCTGTCCTAATGAGAAGGTCCTCCTGCCTTGACAACATGGCTTGTCTGATGAGTGAAATGGCGTGCATGGCTGCTATCTTCTGCAAGGGCGCCCAGGGTGCTTTTCCTGGTGAGGGCACGTAAATGGTTGATGTTGCTCTCTGGTTGCGCCCAGGAAAGCCATCCACCAAGGGGGTCCTGCCAACCTGCTGGCGATAGCCCACATGGGTTCCAAGGCCCCATGTCCTGTGTATGCAGCAACATTTGCCCAGGCTTTGCACCCGAGTGATTCCACTGGGGGGGCGGCTGCCCAGCAGGGGAACAAAGAGGGAAGCAGAATGTCGGGAAGGAGCAGAGACGTGGGAGGTCTGGGGGACGTGCTGGGAAATCCAGGTTCTGGAGTAAGGGAGGAAAGTTGCTGGGGGAGGGCGAAGTGATGAGGAATGGCAGTGCAAAGTGGGCAGCTGAACTGGTGGAGAGGCCGAGCGGCCTACATAAACAGACGGCAGAGCCAGGAAGTTGGGAATACGAGAGACTGGGATGGAGCAGAAGATCCGGGGCCTGCACTGCTTGCCACTCTCAAAAGAGGCTGTGCTGTCTTTGCAGGGATGTTGGCTTAAGGACTGGAGATATAGGAGACCCCTGGGGAAATGATGAGGGCAGCAGACTGGGGTCCCACCACCCCTGCACTTTGCAACCTTCTCTCTTTTATTGGGAAACATGGAGGTGAAAGGACCCCTTCTCCCCCCCCCCCAAAGTGAATCCCCGCTGTGCTGAGCTCTCTTCCTTTGCCCTGGTGGCAAATTGGGGCACCTGCCCCGTCCTTCCCTTCCCTTCCTTTTACCTCCCCTCTGGCAATAATAAGCTTGCAGGCCTCCCAGTTTGATGGGGACCCTGCTTGCTTTGCTCTCTACGGGGAAAACCCAAAGCACAGAGTGTCGTTCTCCTTTTCTGGGAGCAGGGGGTGGGGGTCTGTCGAGAGCTTCCTGCCCTTTATGCCCATAATAAGTTGGCATTGGGCGCTACACTGTGTAGAGCAGAGACTGCAAGGGGGAACTGAGGGAGACCCTCTTCTCCACCCCAGTCCATTTCCCTGTGCATGATTTAGCTGGCTGGTGTATTTTTTTTCTGTGTGTGCGTTTTCAAGTTGCCTATTTATTAAGCTTAACTATTTCCCTAGCACCCACCTCAACCCCCCCCCCAGGCGAGGCCAGTTCCTTTTATACCACTTTATGTATTGACGGTCGTGAGCCCACCCCTCCGCCCTTGTCCTTCCTGATATCAGGCAGATGTGTTGGTTTCGGCCATCCCTCTAATGCTAATGTCCCTTGCTCAGTGCCGTCAGTGTCACAGATAAACCATTAAACATAACCCAGATCTCTGACTCTGTGTTTTTCTGTTTTATGGGTGTGTGTGTGTGTGTGCAATGGAAGGTGGGGGTGGAGGAGAGAAATCTTCTGTGTGGAGTTATTATTGGTACTATTATTTATTAAATTTATATTCCGCCCTTCATTGAAGAGCTGTTTGGCGGTGGGACGGACTCCCTGCTTAGGAAGGTTTTTCAGTAGAGGTTGGATGGCCACCTGTCATCGATGCTTTAATTGAGATTCCTGCATTGCTGGGGGTTGGACTAGATGGCCTTTGGGGGTACCAACTCTATGTTTGGAACTTCATGGGGCAGTTTACAACATGGAGCACATACTAAAAAAAAGACAATAACTTCAAACAAAGGCCTATTTGAAGAAGAACATTTTTGCCCTGCGCCTAAAGATACGTAAGGAAGGTGCCAGGCAGGCCTCCCTGGGGAGCGTATTCCACAAACAGGGAGTCACTGCAGAAAAGGCCCTGCTGTTGTGTTGCTACTCTGTCCTCACATGCATACCCTCCAACATTTCTCCGAAGAAAATTCCAGAATGATAATGTTACTATTTATACCCCACACATCTTACTGGGTTGCCCCAGCTACTCTGGGCAGCTTCCAACATTGTAGAGCAGTCTCATGGGTGGCCAGACTTAAGCAGCCAGTTGCCTGTGTTTCTAAAGGTTGGGGGTTGAAACAGCAGGAGGGGCAGGTGCCCATTTTTCTGCACCTGACAAAGCTGTGGATGAAGTCCTTTGCACACACATGCACATTGATTCTGCTCTGTTTGAAATGCTGTGGCAGAAACAGCACGTTCCCTGCAACCCTAAGGGCTGACTCAGCTGCTCATCGAGTCACTCTTTCCAGGGCAGATTGATAATGCACTAATTTGCATAGCAGTGTCTTTCAAGGAAGCCCATTCGCGACAACGTCCTTTGCAGTTCGCAGAAAAAACTCATAATGGAAACGAGAAGTGCTTTCCCTTTTATTTCCCCTTTGCTCTACACCGCAGAGCTCTCGAAGCACTGCTCTAAATTGGGCGATGAATCAGGGCCCCTATCCACAGGGCCCCAGCATTGGGGGAGACCTCGGATCGAGTCATGACGCTGCCCAGCTCCCTTTTTGCTGCCCCTTTCGCCCTGGTCTTGGATTTCCCGCGGACTTCTGAACGGTTCCTCTGAACAGCCACGCTCTTAAACAGACATTTCCTTCCTCCCACGGTGGTTTTGCCTGAAGGGCTTCCTTGTGATGGCTCTGCCCTCATTTCCCACCTGTCCGCTGGGTGAAATGTTGAGGACACCCTCTGCCCTCATAGCTTTCCCCAGGGCCTCCTTCTTGCCAGGCTGCATCCTTGGTGGCCTCCTGGTAGTCTCCAGTGGCCCCTGACAGCTGTTCCTCTGGGGATCCTTGCAGATAATGGGCTCCTCATCCCGGACTTGAATGATGAGGTGGCAGCGACCCGCTGCTGCTGTGGTAAGTAGACAAACGCAGGGAGGGCAAGTTTTGCAGGGGTCAACAAGGAAACTGGCAATATCCTAATGCAGTCCTACAAACCTACGGGGCCTGGCTGCCACTTGGGAATCTGAGTGCTGTTCTGGGGTCCCATGCCCATGGAAGGAGATTGTGGAGCTGGGTTAAGGTTCAGAAACGCTGCCATGGAAATGTTCCGGGGGCTACATTGACTAATGCTGTAGCATTAGTAGTCATAGAAGCATAGGTTTGTGGGGTCGTCAAATGGGTTCTTGCTAGCAGAGGGCTGATGCACTACATAGAAAGGTTGCAGCATTTTGGACTTTTGAGTTTAGAGGAAAGGTAAGAGGCGATTTGATGGAAGTGAATGAATTACGCCTGGCATGGAGAAAACACAGAGAGAAAAGTTTTTCTCCCTCTTTCACAACACGAGAACTTGTGGATATTGAAGCAGAATGTCGGAAGATTCGGGACAGAGAAAGGAGAGTCCTTCACACAGTGCATAGTTAAACTATGGAACTCGCTGCCTCATGAAGCAGTGATGGCCACCAACCTGGATGGCTTTGAAAGAGAGGGCTATCTGTGTCTACCAGCCGCAATGGCTTCTGAATTTGTGCTTCTGAATACCAGTTGCTGGAAACTGCAGGAAGGGAGAATGTTCTTGGGCTCAGGTCGTGCTTTCGGCCTTCCCAAATAGGCATCTGGTTGGCCACTGTGAGAACAGGAAGCTGGACCAGGCGAGCTATTGGCCTGATCCTTTTCTTAAGTTCTGGGAAGGCCCTATTGTTAGGCAGAATGAGGCAGCTGCCTCAGGCAGGACATAATGGAGAGTAGCCTGGAGGTGTTGGAGGATGAAGGTATAGATTCTCATTTGCTGGGGTAAGTGGGTCACTGCCCAACCAACCTCAGTCAACTTGCATCTACCTGCCTTCTTGCAACCAGTCCACACTGTGGCCCTGACTGCCAGCTTCCTCAGCCTCAGGGTTGTCTCCCCCTGCCCCCCCTACAACTCAGCAGGAAGGAGGATAGGGACAAAACCAGAATGAGTTGGCTCTGTTTATCTAGTGCCCCCTACTGTTGGATTCCCCACTTTTCTTCCTACGAGCCGCAATGGGCACCAGCCACCACTGGGGCAATGCGGGACAGGGAACTTTTCCTGAACCCCCAAAGCTAGCTCCAGGGGCAGTAGAAGACATTGACTCATCTCTGGTGCTGAGACTGGTTTCAGCTGCAAGCCAGTTTGTGCATGTGGAAGGGGGTGGGGGCTGCTATTTAATCCTTTCCCCCCAGCAAAGCAATGGCTCTCTTGCTAGTGACATGCCCCATGATTTTCATATTATAGCATTTGTTTAGGTGGTGATGTCAGCACTCTGGAGGGGAAGGTTTATTAAATGACCTGCCAGGATCCCCTACAATTGTCAAGTGGTCCAAAAAATATTTGAAGATCTGTTATTTAAAGGTGAGAATAAGAGGCAAGGTTGTAATGGTTTGTGGGTTGTGTGTGTGTGTGTGTGTCTAATGTAAAGATTGTTCCACCTTCAAGGCGATGCAACTTTTTCTGAGGGTGAGGAGCAGAGGACGCAAAACTTGGAGGAAGTTTCCAGTTGTGCTATGTGGCTTTTTTATATATATACTGAGATGTTCATCTCCAAATTCACGGTCTGAGTTTTGGAACTGAAATTTGACAAGCAAAAATACAATGGATTGTATATAGAACTAGTCCTACTCAGAGTAATGATAACTGCTAAGGCTAGAAGAGTTGCTTGGAGCAGCTTACAGGTAAAAAGCAAAAACAACCCCTGGTTATTATTTTACTGAAAACAGCAGTGGCATCAATATTGCAGAGAGCAGCACCCACCACCAATACATTAACCAGCAGCAAGAGAATCAAACTCCTGCATTAAAAAAGCGAAAACCTTTTCTCCATTGCCTCCAGGAGGACACTAATAAAGACTGGCTCCCCTCTACTCGTCACAAGAAATTGTGACGGGGCTTTTGGGCCCTGGCTTTTTAGACAGATAGGTTCTGAAATGTTTGATTGGCAGGTGTGGATTTGCTGATGTTGGCACAATGCAAGTGGGGAATGTTTGACATCATCACAATTCTCAGAGGAGAAGTTGGAGGAGCAGGTCCCAGGGTGGGGTGGGGTGGGGGGGTTATTCATTTCAGCTCTGCTCTTGCCCACGGTGATGCGCAATCTGTCCCGCTTTGTGTAGGAGGGCTTTACAAGAACAGCGCTGGTGCAACCACAACAAGGCCTCTTCTGAGGTCATGGGGTTTTTGAGGATGTCAAACTTAAGAGAGAGGAAGGGGGTGGGGAAGGAGGAGGAGGGGGAAGGCTGATGGACCTAATATTTCTATATACTATCAGCATCTCATCTGCTGTGTTTGTGTGTATTGGGATGGAAGGGTCCGTAAATTTCAGGTACCTCAATTTCTCATCTCCCCCATCATAAATTCAGTTCTTCGCATTTTGCAGCCATATGTGGTGTGTTTCTTTTAATCGTCATGAAAACTCACCAGCGTTTTAGTGCTAATTTCTCCCAGCAAAACACCTTCTTCTTCTTCTTCTTCTTCTTCTTCTTCTTCTTCTTCTTCTTCCTCTTCCTCTTCCTCTTCCTCTTCCTCTTCCTCTTCCTCTTCCTCTTCTTCTTCTTCTTCTTCCTCCTCCAAGCTTTCCCCCCTAATGGAATGCATTTTGTCTGCTAATTTCACTAATTCCTTCATTTCTACACACCCTTTCCTCTAATATATGCATTTTCATAAACACTGGCTGGAGAGCCACATTGCAAAATTCAGATCAGTGCAGATTTCAAAAAAAGGAGAGCTGTGTTCCATCGGTTCATGTTTGTTTTCACCCCCCAGCAAAGGCAAGCCCGATATATTTGGCTTTAAAGCCAAGTGGAATTGAATTTTCTCTCCATCTCTAGTAGGTGGTGGAATACGTAAAGATCAAGGCAAAGACTGGACTGCACGTTAGTACATGTGAAAAAGGATCTCGCGTGAACCAGCAACGTGCTGCCACGGCTAAAAAAGCAAATGTGGTCTTTGGCTGTGTGACAGAATCATTGCATCCAGATCATGAGAAGTAATAAGCCTGGCTGAGTTGTTCCTACCATCTTGCAACAGGGAGAGCGGGAGAAACCCCTCTCCTCCAAGACCCTCAGGTCCCCATCACTGTTCCTGCAGTGCCCCACCACTTCGGGGGCTGGACCTCTGCAGCAGCAGGCCTTTGTTGCTAAAGTACTTTCCTCACAGGAGAACACAGGAGCTGTTCCCTTGTCTGTGGGATTTGGAATCCTGTGTGGGGTGGTCAGAAGGCTTGGAGACGCTTAGCCTGGAGAAGAGGTTCCAATATCTGCTCAGATATTGGCTTTCTGTTGCTCCAGAGCCCAACAGGAGGAAACCAAACAGAAACAAGATTTTGACAAAATGTTAACAGAAACGTCTTCATGGTACAAGCTGTTCAACACTAGAAGGGGCTGCCTTTGCTGGTGGTGGGGTTGGTGGGGGGTCCTTTGCTGCAGGTATTTAAGCTTCCATTGCCTCCTGCATTGCAGACCCTGACTTGCACCCGGGGTGGGGGTTGGACTCAGGGCTGGATTAACCATTAAGCAAAATAAGCACATGCTTAAGGCATCAAGGGAAGGGTTGGGCGACACATAAATTTTCCATTGCTCGGTTTTAACATTAACGGTCCCAAATTGCTCAGCTGAGTGTTCATTTTCTCAGTCGAAGTCTATTACAAATCCCAACAGGACAACTAGGCAACAAGGCGGACTGCATGCCTTGTCCCTGCTAAGTATAGAAGCAGATGTGTTATGTGAGATTAGTTTCGAGGGTATGATCAAAGACTTTGCAATTAGAAGAAGTGGGAGAAAAAAATTCAAATATTAATGAAGTGGAAGTTTACCAAAAATAATAATTATTTTCCAACATCATCATCATCATCATCATCATAATTTTTATTTGTACCCTGCCCTTCCCGGGCAGCTAACACCAATAAAATCACAGTAAAAACATAATAGGGGGGAAAGAGGGGGGGGGGAGAAATGAAAAACCCCCACAATTTAAAATACAGGTTAAAATGCAATTTAAAGTGCAGCCTCATTTTAAAGTAGCTGATAAATCAAGACCATGAGGGAAACATAAGGGTCAGACCAAGTCCAAACCAAAGGCCAGGCGGAACAGCTCTGTTTTGCAGGTCCTGTGGAAAGATGTCAGGTCCCGCAGGGCCCTAGTCTCTTGTGACAGAGCGTTCCACCACGTCGGTGCCAGTGCTGAAAAGGCCCTGGCTCTAGTTGAGACCAATCTAACCTCCCTGAGGCTCGGGACCTCCAAAGTGTTGTTACTTTGTTACTTACTGTAGGTTTCGTTTCATTTCAGAAACTAAAATTTTATTTTACGGTTTGTTATTGTTTATATTTTGAAATAGATATATATGGGGACACCAAAATCTGTGTTAGGCCTTCTAAAGGTCTTAATTTGGCCCAAGAGGCAGTCTTTTACTGTGGGGATTTAATCTGCCACCACCTCCTGCACTGCAAACCCTGACTTGCACCTGGGGTGGGAGCGGGCTAGACTAAATGACTGCTAAGGACCTCCAACATGATGATTCTTTTCTTCTCCACTGGGGTTTAATTCATTTCCCAGGCAAGTCAGACCCCAAACCTTGATGCTTTGGGGCCAAATACACTGTTTCCAGGAAGGTAAAGGATACCAAGAGATCCTTCGGGGAAAGGGCACGATTATTCTGGTAAAGAGCTGCCTCAGCAGCTCTCCTGGCTTTTTCTTATCAGTCCTGGCTTGTGGTTGCAGTGCCATCGAAGGCGCAGCACATCCTGCCTGCTGAGATATTGCTTCCGGGCTTCAATACTGGGTCCCTAGGGCAGCCGCCTCCAACTCTGGTGCCCTCCTGAGACAGCTGGATTCCTACTGATGGTGCACTTGGCTAGAAGGCGTGATGGGAAAGCTCTGCCTCTGCAGCAGGAGGGAGCAATGCATCTGAGCACCAGTTTCTGGAAACGGCAGGAGGGGAAAGTTCTCTGGTGCTTGTGGGGTTCCCCACAGGCCTGGCAGCAGACCCAGAGCACAACAGCAGCACTCTCCCCTCCTGCGGTTTCTGGCAACAGGTATTCAGAAGCATTTGCCGCCTCTGATTGTGGAGGCAGAGGAGAGCTATCATGGCTAGTAGCCACTGAGAGACTGGTCTTCCAGGAATTTCTCTTTTAAAGCCATCCAAGATGCAGACCCTCCAAGGGCCCCTATTTTCCAGGGACAGTCCCGGATTTACAGATGCCGTCCCGGTTTCTGATTTGATCCTGGAATGTCCCGCTTCTCCTTGGGAGAAAATGGGAATGTTCCCATTTTCATTGGAGAAATATTAGAGGGTATGGAGTTATGCGACCCCCGATTCAAGGAGATAAGTAACTCTACAACCTTTAGAAGACATATGTATAGGGAAGGTGTTTTTTAAAATGTTTGTTATATTTTTATATATGTTGGAACCTGTCCCGCTGCTGCACAATTTCTGTTCTCATCCTGAGGTAAAGTTTTTAACCTGAGGTACTTCCTGGTTATCTGTAACCCGAAGTGTTTGTAACTCGAGGTGTTTGCAACCCGAGGTACCACTGTAATAACTTTTTTATTATTATAGACTAGGAAGTCCCTATTTTCATTGGAGAAATGTTTAGAAAACATCTGAAGGTATAGGGAAGGTTTTTTTTTAAAAAAAAGTTTAATGTTTTGTTATGCTTTTACGTATGTTGAAAGATGACAAGAGTGGCTGGGGTAAGCCAGTCAGATGGGAGGGGTATAAATAAGATTATTATTATTATTATTATTATTATTATTATTATTATTATTTAGGATGTCCCTATTTTCATAGGAGAAATGTTGTAGGGTATGAAGGTGGTGGCCATTCCTGCGTCCTGTGGCATGGAGTTCCATTGTTCAACTTTGTGCTGTGTGAAGGTCTTTCTGCTATCTGTCCGGAGTCTCCCAGCACTGGATATTCCACAAGTTTTAGCAATAAATGAGCAAGAACTAGCTGTGATTATTCAGTAAGCATGTGCAGAGTGCCAATTTATTTCTTCTTCCTGGACTCTATTAGGAATGCCAGAAGCTGTGTCAGTCAGGCCACCTAGGTCAATATTGTCTGCAGTGACACGCAAAACGAGTGCTGTTCCTTAGTTTAAGAACAGTCCGGTTTAAGAACGATTTGGTTTACGAACTCCACAAAACTGGAAATAGTGTGCCAGTTTGAGAACTTTACCTCAGTCTAAGAATGGAATCCGAACGGTGGAAGGGCACCGGCGGCGGGAGGCCTCATTAGGGAAAGCACGCCTCGGTTTAAGAACAGTTTCGGTTGAAGAACGGGCTTCCGGAACAGATTAAGTTCGTAAACCGAGGTACCACTGTACCCATGAGCCGTTATCCCTTCTCCTATTAGAATTATAGAATGGTAGAGTTATAAGGGACCCCAAGGGTTGTCTATTCTGACCCCCTGCAATGCAGGAATCTTTTGCCCAGCGTGGGGCTTGAACCCACAACCTTGAGATTAAGAGTCTCATGCTCTGCTGATGGAGCTAAATAAGTTACACCCAAAGCGTGTTTGGGGTCTGTGTTGCTCTGACCCCTGTTAACAGCTGGGCTGGCTGTTGGGGCTGTTGTGGTGACAGGGCGAGTCATTGACCTCAAACGTAAATTTTAGGTTATGGTGAGGAGTCATTTGGATTGCGACAGGCAAGACGTTGGTGGGCAGGCAGCTCTCAGCTGTCTCATCACAGACGCAAGGCCGTGTGGCGCGCCTTTTCCCCTTTCTCCTTTGCAAACTTTATCGGAGTATGCTGGCAAACACCCAAACACCCACACCGCCATGGTGACGCTGAACGGGGCCTTATCGGCGCCGCGCGCTGGGAGTGAGTGGGAGGGTGCTTTTGCGGGCACCTCGCGGTGTTTCCCCTGTCATATCAGATAAGGTCAACTCAAGGAGCTTTGAAAAATTACCAGCCTTTAAGAAAAGCACCACCAGAGCAGCAGCAACAAGAGGAACTACGATTCCGATCTCTACTGCCTGTGAGATGAGCGAGAGCAGATGCTCGAAAGGCCTCGCAGGTTAAAATAAGGGGGCTTCCTTGCAAAAACCCCGTTCTTGTACCAAGAATCATTCCTCATCATTGTACATTTCCCCTGTAGCAGCTCTGCTCTGCTTTCTAAATACCAGTTGCTGAAAATTGTGTGTGTGCACATACACTTTCATGCTTGGGTGTACAGACCCTCCAAGTCCCCCTATTTTGCAGGGAACATCCTGGATTTACAGAAGCCACCCTGGTTTCTGATTTGATCCCGGAATGTCTCGCTTTTCTTTAGGACGTCCCCACGTGCGTGGCGCTGTGGGCTAAACCACAGAGCCTAGGACTTGCTGATCAGAAGGTTGGCGGTTCGAATCCCTGCGACGGGGTGAGCTCCCGTTGCTCGGTCCCTGCTCCTGCCAACCTAGCAGTTCGAAAGCACGTCAAAAGTGCAAGTAGATAAATAGGTACCGCTCTGACGGGAAGGTAAACGGCATTTCCGTGTGATGCTCTGGTTTGCCAGAAGCAGCTTAGTCATGCTGGCCACATGACCTGGAAGCTGTACGCTGGATCCATCGGCCAATAAAACGAGATGAGCGCTGCAACCCCAGAGTCATCCACGACTGGACCTAATGGTCAGGGGTCCCTTTAACTTTACCTATTTTAATTGGAGAAGTGTTGGAGGATATGGTGTTACGCAACCCCCAAACCAAGGAGATAAGTAACTATACAACCTTTAGTAGACATATGTATAGGGAAGGTGTTTTTTAAAATGTTTAATGTTTTGTTATATTTTTATATATTTTGGAAGCCACCCAGAGTGGCTGGGGCAACCCAGTCAGATTGTTGTTGTTTAGTCGTTTAATCGTGTCCGACTCTTCGTGACCCCATGGACCAGAGCACGCCAGGCACTCCTGTCTTCCACTGCCTCCTGCAGTTTGGTCAGACTCATGTTTGTAGCTTCAAGAACACTGTCCAACCATCTCGTCCTCTGTCGTCCCCTTCTCCTTGTGCCCTCCATCTTTCCCAGCATCAGGGTCTTTTCCAGGGAGTCTTCTCTTCTCATGAGGTGGCCAAAGTATTGGAGCCTCAGCTTCACGATCTCTAGTCAGATTGGGAGGGTATAAATACAGTGGTACCTCTGGTTACGAACGTAATTCGTTCCAGAGGTCCATTCTTAACCTGAAACCGTTCTTAACCTGAGGTACCACTTTAGCTAATGGGGCCTCCCGCCACCACCCCACCACTGCCGCATGATTTCTGTTCTCATCCTGAGGTAAAGATCTTAACCCAAGGTACTTCCGGGTTAGCGGAGTCTGTAACCCGAAGTGTTTGTAACCTGAGGTGTTTGTAAACCGAGGTACCACTGTAATAACTTTTTTATTATTATAGAATAAAGGTAAAGGGACCCCTGACCATTAGGTCCAGTCGGGACCGACTCTGGGGTTGCAGCGCTCATCTCGCTTTATTGGCCGAGGGAGCCGGCGTACAGCTTCCGGGTCATGTGGCCAGCATGACAAAGCCGCTTCTGGAGAACCAGAGCAGCGCACGGAAACGGCGTTTTCCTTCCTGCCAGAGCGGTACCTATTTAACTACTTGCACTTTGACGTGCTTTCGACCTGCTAGGTTGGCAGGAGCAGGGACCGAGCAACAGGAGCTCACCCCGTCGCAGGGATTCGAACTGCCAACCTTCTGATCAGCAAGTCCTAGGCTCTGTGGTTTAACCCACAGCGCCACCTGCGTCCCATTATTATAGAATAGGAAGTCCCTATTTTCATTGGAGAAATGTTGGAGGGAATGGGTGTTTCTTGTGGGTTTCCCAACAGGGCACCTGATTGGCCACTGTGACATTCAAACCCCTCCTCCGCCACGGATTCATACAAATCAAGGATTCTGATGAGGCACTACAAATCCTCCAATAGGGACTGGGTGATGACAGCCTTACATTTTTATGTATATAGGGAGATATTGCTGAAGGTTCTGCCCCAACAGTGGTGGACCTGGTTTCCTGTGTGCTTCTGAATGCCATTTTCCAGAAGCCACAAAAGCGGATGTTGCTCTTGTGTTTGGGTCCTATCTGCAGGCACCCCACAGGCATCTGGCTGGCCTGCTGCAAGAACAGCATGCTGGACTAGATGGGACGCTGGCGTAATCCAGCAGGCTCTTCTGATGTTTTTATGCCCTCCATGGTGCTGGTCCTCAGCTCTCATTAGCGTCAATCAGCTTAGCCTATAGCAGGCTTCCTCAACCTTGGCCCTCTAGATGTTTTGAGACTACAATTCCCAGCATCCCTGACCACTGGTCCTGCTAGCTAGGGATCATGGGAGTTGTAGGCCAAAAACATCTGGAGAGCTGAGGTTGAGGAAGCCTGGCCTATAGCCAAGGAGGCTAATGGGAGCTGAGCATCTGGACCACAGAATCATAGAGTTGGAAGAGACCACAAAGGTCATCTTGTCCAACCCCCTGCAAAGCCCAACTTGGGGCTCGAACCCACAACCCTGAGATTAAAAGTCTCGTGCTCTACTGGCTGAGCTATTTATGGTGACTCCAGCATTCCTGTTCTACCCAGAATTCAACCCTACAATTCCCAGAATACAACCCTACAATTCACCTGTCAATCCCTCCTCGCAGGGAACTCTCAGCACTTTTAACAAATGACAGTTCTCAGGATTCTGTGGGGGAAAGTCATGGCTGTTTAATGTGGTATGATACTGCTTTATATAGAGCAGATTTGGCCCTAGGTTCCAGGCAAAAGAGACATCAGCACCACCTGGTGGGCATAGCGTTCCTTCACATAATGCAGGTTTCAGTGACTGCTGTCACTGCTGCAAAATTCGGGATTTGTTGGTTGGGATTGCAGCCTACCTCGATAGTTTGATTTCATGTGTCCGTATAAACTCTGGTGGATCTCATTTCCCTCACTGAGGCATCAGGCAAAGGACAGTTTAGCATGCTGTTGACATTTTGGTCTTTGTCTCCCGGGCTGAAGAAATTCCCGTGGACACACTGAACAGTTTACAGGCTCCCTCCACAAAGTTATTTGTGTAATGCAGCATTTTATTTTGCAAATGGATATTTTATAAAGAATATGGTCACACGTGCGCCTCTACTGGAATGTAACGCTCAAGCTAATTTATGCTTTAAATGTTTGCGATCAACGTGACTTTGGGGTTGTCAGCTTGAAATCCTAGGACATTAGCAGGTAAATTCCATGTTGGGGGGGGGGGGAGAAACTGCAATAATGAGGGATGGCATCCCTTTGTTCTTTAACATGCACAATACAAAGTGGGGCATGGCTGAAAGCCTAACCCAGGGGTAGGCAACCTAAGGCCAGGGGGTTGGATGTAGCCCAATCACCTTCTCAATCCAGCCCATGGATGATCCTGGAATCAGCGTGTTTTTACATGAGTAGAATGTGTCCTTTTATGTAATATGCATCTCTGGGTTATTTGTGGGGCATAGGAATTCGTTCATATTTTTTCCCCAAAATATAGTCCGGCCCACCACATGGTCTGAGGGACGGTGGACCGGCCCACGGCTAAAAAAGGTTACTGACCCCTGGCCTAACCCCACATACCTAAGCCCCATTGAATTTCGAGTGTTACGCTTCTGATTTGAGTGCCACACTTCCATTTTGAGTGCCACACTTCCATTTTGAGTCTTACGCTGAGGTCTGTCTGTTTTTGCTATTTATTTTGCGTTTTTGTTTTTGCAGCTTTTTTGTTTTGTTTTTGTGACTGTGTAGAACCCAGTTTGGCTACTGATTGATTGATTGAGTGACTGCAGTACATTGTTTATTGCTTTCATTTTATGCATCAGTGGTCTCGTTAGATAGTAAAATTCACATTAAATTGCTGTTTTAGGGGTTGTTTTTAAAAGTCTAGAATGAATTAATGCATTTTGCATTACTTTCTATGGAAAGTGTGCCTTGGTTTTGGAACGCTTTGGTTTTGGAACAGTCTTCCGTAACGGATTAAGTTTGAGAACCAAGGTACCTCTGTATGTAGATTTTTAATATGTGGATATTAAAAAATAACAGCAGCAGCAGCAGCAAAGTCCATTGTAGAGAACTAAGTAATTGCAGCAAGATTCTGTTCTGTGATGCAGCTGAATGGGCAGACAGGAGAAAATCTGTTTGATAGTCCCTCTTCAAGGGATTCCGCAGGCATCCCTTCCGTAGCAGTCAAGCCTCCAGAGCTGCTGCACAGGCTCTTTCTCTCCATCTTTCCTCTTTCAGGCCTTTCTGATGACTCTCTTGACCTCAGCCTGCAGCTCCAGAAATCTGGGTAACACAACTCAGGGCAAGCTCATAAGGACGCTTCGGAAACAAGGGACCCCAAGGAGCCTGTGGAGTTCGGAACAAGAGGTGCTGATTCGCAATGGGCGGAAGTCCACACCGCCACGAAGGTGCCCATATGGTAAGTGAGGGGGGCCTGCAGTCCCTCTGCAGGGATGGAGCACTTTCAGTCCTGCTGGTGTTCCTCCTGAATCTTGTGGGCCTTGAAAATGTAGGGCGGGTGAGAGCTGGTAAAAAAACTACAGGGCCAGAAGGGGCCCCTGTCCCTAACTATCTTGCATATGTGTGTTTTTTGTAATGGTTAACAAAATAAGTATATGTCGTAGCTCAGTTGGTAATCTCAAAGTCACGAGTTCGAGTCCCATGTTGGGCCAAAGATCCCTGCCTTGCAGGGGGTTGGACTAGATGGCCCTCGTGGTCCCTTCCAACTCTGCAATTCTGTGTTCAACACATGCACAGTGCTGAATGATGGCTTGCAAGCATATGTCATGAACAGAGCATTTGTGAGTATTTCTGAGGCTTTCTTACTACAGAGGCTAGAGACCGCTGGATCAGGCCAATGGCCCATCTGGTCCAGAATCCTGTTCTCACAGTGGCCACCCAGATGCCACCCATTGTGGGAAACTGGCAAGCAGGACCCATGCACAAGAGCCCTCGCCCCTCCGGTGGCTTCCACAAGCATTGCTGCCTTCATCTGTGGAGGCAGAATGTAGCTATCATTGCGGCTAGAAGCCATCCATCAGTTGCCTTCTCCTCCATGAGTTTTGTCCAATCCTCTTTTAAACCCACTCAAGTTGGTGTCCATCACGGCCTCCAGTGGGAGAGAGTTCCACAGTCTAACTTTGAAGGGCTTTGTTTTATCTGTCTCGAATCTTCCAACTTTGAGCTTCATGGGACATCTCTGAGTTCTAGTGTTATGAGAGAGGGAGAAAAACTTCTGCTCACTTTCTCAATGCCGTGTATAATTTTATAAACTTCTTCCTTGACTTTCCTCTAATCTAAAGAGTCCCAAACTCTGCAATCTTTCCTTGTATGTTTTCAAAAAGGAAAGCTGGGCTTTCCAGGAAAGGCTCGAAGGTTTGAAGCCCCCTTCGGCTCTCTGTGACCTTCGGCTCTAAAAGTAATTTATTTCTCACACGATGGATGATTTTCCAAGCTGGCCCTTTCTGGAACATGGTTGTGGTTTTTTTAAATAGAAAATGTACAAAGGGGCGTGCTTGTTTTGCAGGGAATATGTACTGGATATCACAAGAATGCGAAAAACCTGCAGACAGATGCTGTTTTGGGTGTGCATTTTGTGAAGGTAAGAATCCAGAGCGGGGTAGTTTGGGAGAGTTGGGCAGAGCTGGGGCAAGGCTGGGATGGAAGCTTTCCCCCCCTTGCATGGAAGAAACAAGGAGGAGACGGAAAGGGTCCTGAGTCCAGCCTCCTCTACTCATGCTTCCTTCCTGGACAAAACCTCCCAAAGATGTTTGATTTAATGTACAGTAAAAGCAAACTGATTAATCCAGATGCAAGCGACCAAGTCGTCGTGACACCCTGCAGAGACTTCCAGAACACAGTGTGCGGCTGTAAGTCGGGCTACTTTGAGGAGTCCAAGTATCCTGGGCACCTGGATTGCCAGAAATGCACAGACTGCTTGTCTATGAATCGGCAAACACAGCAGAACTGTGAGTATCCCAAAGCGCTCAATATCTGCCTTTGGATCACTGTTTCCCAAACAAGAGATAAATTAGCTACATAATTGAACAAGAGATAAATTAAGTTTTTCTTTTCTGCCCCCCCACCCCCCTTCTTGATAATTTTTATAGCATCAACCAAGTTAACAAAAAGAAATAGAAATGAATGAAATTAAGACTCACTCTGTGTGTGTGTGTGTGTGTGTGTGTGTGCGTGTGCGTGTGTAGGCAAGTTGTCACAATTGCCAACTAAGAGTACAGCTACATGATGCCTGCATTGCAGGAGTTTGGATTAAATGGCCCTTAGAGTCCCTTCCAACTCTACAGTTTTATTATTCTTTTTTTAAAAAAAATTAGCAATTTCAACATAACAAAATATCAAAACATATCATATTCATTATTTCCCCCCCTTCCCCTCACCTCTCCATTGAACCTCCCCCCTCCCCCCGAGACTTCCCTCAGCTCCTCTCTGATTTCTCAACACATATTATTCTCTGCATATTGTAAAATTGTATACCGGTAAATCCTTATACTATCTGTCTATTATGTTAACAGTCAATAAATTTGTGTATGTTTATTCAAAACCTGCCAAGGAGTCCAATTCTTTTTGCTGTCTTTTTAAGTAATTTGTATACAATTCTATGATTCTATGCAGGATTTTGTCAGGGCTTTGTCGAGAAATTTAGGAGAAATGTGTGTTAAATGCTGAAGAATTAAAAATAAATAAATAAATAATGGCAAGCCGATGCAGAAATGTGACGAACTCAACATAAGATTGGAGAAACGGGAAACCAAATGAATCCAAAACTCATGGCCTTGTCCAACCCTCCGAGAGAGAGGAGACTAGTAGAGCTGCAGTCAAATGGCTGGCTGTATTGAAATCCTAAACTGGTCCCGAAACCGATTACCATGGGGCTTCTCTTTCCTTGCAGGCTCCCGAAAGGCGAACACGGAGTGTGGAGACTGCCTGCCTGGCTTCTGCCTATCTGGAGAAAGCTGCCAGCCATGCCCAACGTGAGATGTCCTTGGTTGTTCTTGGCATCCTTCCTCCATGGGGAATTCTGAGGGAGGGGAGGATACTAGAAGTGAGGCCTGGTTTTCCCTTTGGCTAAAGGTCTCCCAAGAGGGCTGCCACATACTCAGCCATATTTTATTTAAAGGACCACACCAAAATAGGGCAGGGGATACTCTCTCTATTGTTCCTTGCTTATCAGCCTCAGTTTCCTGGTTCCTTTGCTAAAAATTTGTGAGTGTGGGATTTGCTAGCCGTGTTCAGCACCTTCCCCTGAGGATCTCTTTGAGCACAGAACAGACTCATTCTGGACTCTTCCAGATAACTTTTTATTGAGCTTTCATCCTGATATGTTTTCCCAAATACAAAATGGGCTGCTTATTGAGTATTCACTCTGATTTGTTTGCCTTGCACCAATGGATTGTGATCCTGCACTTTCCATTCCATTTCCCACCACTTTCCTTACTGCAAAAAGTCCAGGGTTGGTTTTTTGGGTTGTTGTTTTTTTGAAGCAGGTTTGTTGCAGCAAGTCAATTTCAGCTGCACAACCTGAATTTGATGTTCCATGTCTGAATTCGACTTGCAAACAGCCGTCTGGAAGCAGCCCTGGTCTGCCATGCAAATTCATCACTGGCACCTGCCAGTCGACGCTACCCATTTAGGACTGTTTGATCACTGGTTCATTCTCTTTTTCAAGTATATTCCTTTGGAGAATCGGCCCTGGACTTTAAATTGTTGGCAGTCAGCTGGGTTGGGAAATAAACCAACATGGCGGGCAGCAAATGTTGCTGAGTGAGTGCTTGAGGGCCCTGCTCTTGCCACCTACCATCTGGCTTGGGGCGGGGCCTTTGGCCTCATAAGGACTGTGTGCTGCTTGCAGCCTGCTGCCCAGGAAGACTCCCTGAGTGAGTGCTTGAGGGCCCTGCTCTTGCCACTTACCATCTGGCTTGGGGCGGGGCCTGGGGCCTCATAAGGACTGCGTGCTGCTTGCTGCCTGCTGCCCAGGAGGACTCCCCTGAGTGAGTGCTTGAGGGCCCTGCTCTTGCCACCTACCATCTGGCTTGGGGCGGGGCCTTTGGCCTCATAAGGACTGTGTGCTGCTTGCTGCCTGCTGCCCAGGAAGACTCCCTGAGTGAGTGCTTGAGGGCCCTGCTCTTGCCACTTACCATCTGGCTTGGGGCGGGGCCTGGGGCCTCATAAGGACTGCGTGCTGCTTGCTGCCTGCTGCCCAGGAGGACTCCCCTGAGTGAGTGCTTGAGGGCCCTGCTCTTGCCACCTACCATCTGGCTTGGGGCGGGGCCTTTGGCCTCACAAGGACTGTGTGCTGCTTGCTGCCTGCTGCCCAGGAGGACTCCCTGAGTGAGTGCTTGAGGGCCCTGCTCTTGCCACTTACCATCTGGCTTGGGGCGGGGCCTGGGGCCTCACAAGGACTGTGTGCTGCTTGCGGCCTGCTGCCCAGGAGGACTCCCCTGAGTGAGTGCCTGAGGGCCCTGCTCCTTCCTGCTACTTACCATCTGGCTTGGGGCAGGGCCTTTGGCCTCATAAGGACTGTGTGCTGCTTGCAGCCTGCTGCCCAGGAAGACTCCCTGAGTGAGTGCTTGAGGGCCCTGCTCTTGCCACTTACCATCTGGCTTGGGGCGGGGCCTGGGGCCTCATAAGGACTGTGTGCTGCTTGCGGCCTGCTGCCCAGGAAGACTCCCTGAGTGAGTGCTTGAGGGCCCTGCTCTTGCCACTTACCATCTGGCCTGGGGCGGGGCCTGGGGCCTCATAAGGACTGTGTGCTGCTTGCGGCCTGCTGCCCAGGAAGGCTCCCTGAGTGAGTGCTTGAGGGCCCTGCTCCTCCCTGCCACTTACCACCTGGCCCAGGGCGGGGCCTGACAGGCCTCACTAGGACAGTTGTTACTGCCGGAGAGGCACAGAGTGTTTTTAAAATGTTTTATAAAAAAATTTTTCTGGATTTTTTGTATGTGGGGGGTGGGATTGATGTTTGGTTGGGCTTGGGGAATTATTATTTTTTTATTTTGATGTTTTTGTGATTTTTATATTTTTTGTTTGTATTGTTGTATTGGTTTTGTTTGTTTGTTTAAGGTGTTATTTTGTTTTTAGGGGGAGGGGTCAGGGCTGCCGGGGAGTGGGCCCCAGCCCACAAAATGGCTGGGGCATGTTCCACAGGGGGGGATGCACTGGGACAACCGATCTCAGTGATCACGGGTAGGAGGAGGAGTTACGCTAAGACCAGACCATGTCATTACAGAGGAGGCAGGTTTAGTCGTTGTCTGAGGACTATCCCTGCCTCCGGGTCTGGTCCTGTCCGGACGGATACTAGAATCAGCAAGGGATACCCACATAGCCTGAAGGTGCTGCTGTGCAATGCCAGGTCAATGATTCAGAAGACCACTGCCATCCATGACTTGATCATGGATGGAGGATTTGACCTGGCATGTGTAACAGAGACTTGGTTGGATGAAGCAGATGGGCCTGTTCTTGCCGCTGCTTGTCCACCAGGTTTCTCTTACGCACAGCAACCCAGGTCATGTGGGCGGGGAGGGGGGGGTTGCAGTGATTTTTAGGAAGTCATTAGTTTGCACCAGGCGTCCTATTGGGAAGACCCAGTTTTCTGAGTGCATGTTCTGGAAGTTGGGCAATAGGGGCAGTACAGGATTCCTTTTGGTGTACCGACCTCCCCGCTGCGCCAAGGATTCCCTGCCCGAGCTGCTTCAGGTCGTGGCGGATGTTCTCCTGGAGACACCTAGCTTGGTCGTCCTAGGGGATTTTAACATCCATGCCGACACGACCTTACAAGGGGCCGCTCGGGACTTCGTGGAAAGCATGGCCTCCATGGGGCTGTCCCTGAATAAGTCTGGCCCAACCCATAGCCGTGGACATGCCTTGGACCTGGTGTTTACCTCTATGGATGTTGGTGATCTGACACTAAGTAAAAGCGAAACGAAAGAAGTGCCATGGTCAGATCACTTCCTGGTGCAACTGGACTTCTCTGCGACCCATCCCCTCTGCAGGGAGGTGGGACCAATTTGGATGGTCCGCCCCCGCCACTTAATGGATCCAAATGGTTTCCAGAGAGTGGTAGGGGATGCTTTATCCCATGTTGATGGCCTTTCAGCTGATTCCCTGGTGGCCCGCTGGAATGTGGAGTTAACCAGGGCTATTGACTGTTTGGCTCCGAAGCGCCCTCTCCGATTGCATGGAGCCCGGACAGCCCCGTGGTTTTCCACGGATCTGAGGGCAATGAAACAATCGTTGAGACGGCTAGAGCGCCGGTGGCGGAGAACTCATTCCGAATCTGACCGGACACAGGTTAGAGCTCAACGTCGAGCCTACCAAGTGGCGATAGCGACGGCGAAGAAGAATTTCTTCACCGCCTCTATTGCATCTGCAGAAAACAGCAGCAGGAGACTTTTTCAGGTGGTTCACAATTTAGCGGAACCACCTGCAACATCGGGGCCCAGTACGGGCCACATGTTCTCCTGCAATGATTTTGCAAAGTTTTTTGCAGATAAAACCGCTCAGATTCGGGAAGAAGTAGACTCCACCGTGGGAGCAGGGCCGGGGCGGGAGAGTGCAAGAGTTCTGTCTGGTCAAGTTGAGTGGGATCAATTCCAATCTGTTGCCTCCGAGGATGTGGACAGGCTGCTTGGACGAGTGAAACCAACCACCTGTCTCCTGGATCCTTGCCCATCCTGGCTAATAAAAGCAAGCCGGGAAGGGCTGGGCGATGGGCTTCGTGGGGTGGTGAATGCTTCCCTCCGTGAGGGGGCCTTCCCAGACCCGCTGAAAGAGGCGGTTATTAAACCGCTTCTTAAAAAACCATCTCTAGATGCGGCCACGATGGCCAACTATCGCCCAGTCTCAAATCTTCCATTCCTGGGCAAGGTGATTGAGCGAGCGGTTGCCGAACAACTCCAGGCACGCCTGGAAGAAGCGGACCATTTGGATCCCTTCCAGTCGGGATTCAGGCCTCATCATGGGACTGAAACTGCCTTGGTCGCACTGGTTGATGATCTCCGGCGGGCTAGGGACAAAGGTGAGAGCTGTTTCCTAGTTCTGCTGGATCTCTCAGCGGCGTTCGATACCATCGACCATAGCATCCTTCTGGACCGTCTTGAGGGGCTGGGAGCTGGGGGCACTGTTATACAGTGGTTCCGCTCCTTCCTCCTGGGCCGTGTTCAGAAAGTGGTGGTGGGGGATGAGTGTTCAGACCCCTGGGCTCTCACCTGTGGGGTGCCTCAGGGTTCTGTCCTCTCCCCCATGCTTTGCAACATCTACATGCGGCCGCTGGGAGAGATCATCAGGAGGTTTGGGCTGGGTGTTCATCAGTATGCGGATGATACCCAGCTCTACCTCTCTTTTAAATCAGAACCAGTGAAGGCGGTGAAGGTCCTGTGTGAGTGTCTGGAGGCGGTTGGAGGATGGATGGCGGCTAACAGATTGAGGTTGAATCCTGACAAGACAGAAGTACTGTTCTTGGGGGACAGAAGGCGGGCAGGTGTGGAGGATTCCCTGGTCCTGAATGGGGTAACTGTGCCCCTGAAGGACCAGGTGCGCAGCCTGGGAGTCATTTTGGACTCACAGCTGTCCATGGAGGCACAGGTCAAATCTGTGTCCAGGGCAGCTGTTTACCAGCTCCATCTGGTACGTAGGCTGAGACCCTATCTGCCTGCGGACTGTCTCGCGAGAGTGGTGCATGCTCTGGTTATCTCCCGCTTGGACTACTGCAATGCACTCTACGTGGGGCTACCTTTGAAGGTGACTCGGAAACTACAACTAATCCAGAATGCGGCAGCTAGACTGGTGACTGGGAGCGGCCGCCGAGACCATATAACACCGGTCTTGAAAGACCTGCATTGGCTCCCAGTACGTTTCCGAGCACAATTCAAAGTGTTGGTGCTGACCTTTAAAGCCCTAAACGGCCTCGGTCCAGTATACCTGAAGGAGCGTCTCCACCCCCATCATTCTGCCCGGACGCTGAGGTCCAGCGCCGAGGGCCTTCTGGCGGTTCCCTCATTGCGAGAAGCAAAGCTACAGGGAACCAGGCAGAGGGCCTTCTCGGTAGTGGCGCCCGCCCTGTGGAACACCCTTCCAGCAGATGTCAAGGCGATAAACAACTACCTGACATTCAGGAGACATCTTAAGGCAGCCCTGTTCAGGGAAGTTTTTAACGTGTGATATTTTATTGTATTTTTGGTTTTTATGGAAGCCGCCCAGAGTGGCTGGGGAGGCCCAGCCAGATGGGCGGGGTATAAATAATAAATTATTATTATTATTATTATTATTATAAGAATTCAATGAGAATTGCAATGTTCCAAGCTCATCCCTGTCTTCGTCATTTTAGTTAGTGGGTGCCAGTAAGCTCCACGTAAAATCTTTTGTAAATTTCTTTGATTTTGATGTATGTATTTATTTATTTTGCAAACAGCAACCAATAATTTTTATCAAAATCATCATCACCATTAGTACCATATCCCCCATAGAGATTCAGGTAGGTAGCCATGTTGGTCTGACACAGTCTAAATAAATAAATTAAAAAATTGTCCAGCAGCACCTTGGAGACCAGCTAAGTTTGTTCTGGGTATAAGCTTTCATGATACACTTCAGTTACACTAAAACAGAAGTATCTGAAGAAGTGTGCATGCACACGAAAGCCTATACCCAGAACATACCCATAGAGATGCTGTGGATGAGTCTCTCTTAAATTCTCAAGTGCCCTTATGTTCTCTTTGACATACAACACAAAGCAACCCTCAACACATCATTTCCCTGTCCCTTGTAATGCTTGTACCCAGGCATAGCCTACAAATTCTCTCCATTCCTGCAGTTTCTTATTATGCTTACTGCCTCTGTGTTCTTAGTTCAGCTCCAAGCCCTCTCCAGCTCCCTCCTATCAGCTCGGAAGCCTCCGCCATTAACATATAAGTCCCTCTCCAAATGTCTCTGGTGTCCCCATTGCCACCACCATGGCCTTGGGCCTCTTTGTGGGCTCACGGCTGAGTTCTGCTCTACCCAGTTTTGGTGACCTTGAATGCTGAGGCCAGCCTTCCTCAACGTGGTGCCCTCCAGATGGTTTTGTATTGTAGTGCCCTTCCTCCCTTACTGCTCTTTTGTCATGTTGGCCAGGCTGGTGGGAATTGGAGAAAGCCATGTTGGGGAAACCTGGTTAGCATCCTTATCCCATAGGGATGTGTTACCCCAAGCTAGACATTCTCCACCTTTTGTCCACCCCCAGCAGACCCCTTTCTTTCAGTCCCCTGCATTGCCACCCTTCTGTTTGGGGGCTTAAGCCCCACTGGTCTGCAATCTACAAGTGGAGCCTATCCCTTTCTGTCTATGATCTGCTTGTCTCAAAACACACCTTGCTCCTGCACGCTGCCTACCAAATCGAACTCTATTCTGCTTACACCCACCATCTCTCATGCAGACATCGGAAGCTCTCCATCCCACCTCTTGCTTAGTTGACCTCAGGAAGCATTTCTGTAAGGACTGCCTTTAGATTTCAACAGACTACCTAGAAACTTATTTTATCTTTCCCCTTCAGAGCAAGAATGCGGTCTAACTCTGATTCCTCACGACTTCCGGTACCCACCACCCCAAGCAGGCAAGTCCCCACGCGATCACCTGCCCCTCACAAAGTGATCTCTCCCTGAATCACTTTGTCATCACCCAATAAACAGGTCGCTGTGATGAAAGCAGGGGTGGTCAAAAGCCTCTTCCCACCCCTTCCCTTTCCAACTGTAACACAACAGCCCTGCAGTGCGGCCTGGGAGAATTGTCTAGGAGAATGGGCTGCCTTTGTGGCCTATATTTACCTAAAGCACTTAACTCTTTTTGTCTTCCAGCAAGAGTCCCAGAACTGAAATCTGCGGCAAGGACTGTAAATTTGGTAGGTCATGGCAATCCCAGGATATGTCACTCCTGGTGTTATGAGCTCAGTTTAGTGTTTATTGGAGGGGTGTGGGTAACCTCAGGGTCAGGGGCCAAATGCAGCACTCTGCCTGGCCCTTGGGAGTTTCCCCTGGTCGTGCCTCACAGTAGCCTGAACTTTGCACCTTCCTGGAGTACTTTGGCTTGACTGCAATGCGTCTATGGCCTGTGATTGCACCTTCTGCTTGCCTGGATGATGGAGAAAGGGGTGTTTATGTGCATGGAAACCTGTTTCTTGTGCGACTGAAACATAGCCTATGATAGGGCTGTCATATTTCAAGAAGTGAAAATATGGACATAAACAAATTGTTGACTTTAAAAAAAAAATCCCCTCCCAAATGCAATTTTTTGGTTATGTTACCGAAAATCCAGAACAAACTGCCGCTTTCCGGACATTCCCCCCTGATATCACTTCTGCCACTGAGATCCCAATTAATGTCTGGGGAAATCTGGACGTATGGCAACCGTAGGCTCTAAGATAGTAAAGTAAGAGTCACATTACTTGCCCCAGGTTCAGTCCTCAATGGCATCTTCAGGTGAAACTTTACAACTGGGTTGGACAAATTTGTGAAGGAGAAGTTAAATGTGTGTTACATTAGGGTTGCCATCCATCTGGGTTCAGCCATACATTGCCAGGATTTGGCCGTCAGAAACAGTGTCTGGGGGGAAATCGCTTAAATGTCCAGGAAAATCTGGACGTACGGCAACCCATGTCAGAAGTGTAGATTTTGGCAAATTTCCTTGAAAATAGCTCAAAAACAACTTCTTCTTCTTCTTCTTCTCTCAACAACTGTTGCATCCAGATTTTCACTTTTTGAAATGGTTAAATGGGACCTCCATGCCACTTTTGTTCAGGTTGAGCCAGTACAGTACAGAGGTTAGGGTGTTCAGCTAAGACCTGGGAGAGTCTAGGGTTCAAATCCCCACTCAGCCATGAAGCTCACTGGGTGACTTTGGGTCAGTCACTGTCTCTCAGTCTAACCAACCTCGCAGGGTTGTTGTGTGTGTGGGGGGGGGGGAGGTGAGGCAGAATCATGTATGCCACCTTGAGCTTGAATAACAGTGAGACTGGAGAAGCCAGTATAAGTTGCAATTTCAGTTGCATTTGGGGAAACCGCTTGAGGCATCCATTGTGTTGAGCTCCTTCAACTGCTTCTGTTTGATTTGCTCATTGCGGACAGCTGGAAGTTTGTAAATTTGTGATAATATACCTGATTTTCAATGGGGGGAGGGTTTGAATAATTTCGATTGCAACTGTATGTGCCCATGCACATACAGCTTGGCCAAGGCTAGGTGTTGGATTCCTCACTTTTTGGTCTCTTCCTGCGTGTCTTCTAAGCTATAGGTGTCTGCGGATGCTTGATGCTTCTGGCAGCGGCCTTCATTGTGTACTGTATAAGGAGATTTGCCCCCCGTGCTGAGAAGAGCTACTCCACATCTCCATGCATCCAGACTGGCCAGCCTACCAAACACCTTTGCAATGGTAATCCTAAGGTGGAAACAGGACCGCTCCTGCCATTTGGGTAGAGTGTTTAGGGGCTGTAGCTGCAGACCCTCCTCCAGTCCATTCACCTCTGTTGGGGATGGGAGCTGTGTGCCCCACAAGCCAACCATTTGCCCTCTCAGCTGGTTCACTGAAGTTCAGTAGCCCCAGGCTGTTGCTGAAGTAAGATTCAATCAGTCAGCCTGAACAGCTTCTACACATGGAACAGGGCAGGATGGGATCCTATGCTCTGCCTCAGGCAGAAAAATGTCTTGGGCTGGCTCTGAGTAGGAAAGTCCTCCCACGGGGTGGTCACATCCACCACACATGTAAAGTGCTTCAGACTGATTACAATATATAGATCAATCCGTATAAGTCCAGCTGTTGCAATTATACCCGTTTTGCAGATAAAGAACTGAGGCTGAAATAATAACAGCTCGCCTAAGCTGGCAAGGGAGTTAATGAAAAGAGTTCAATGCAGAGAGGAATTGACTGTTAAACCACTTGGAGAATTGTAGTTCTGTGACCGGGGGCGGGCGGGCGGGGGGTCCTCTTACTGACTCCCAGCACCCTCCACAAACTACAGTTCCCAGGATTCTTTTCTCTCTCTCTCTCTCTCTCCAGTCATTTACCGTATTTTTCTGTGTATAACACACCTATTTTTGGGGACTAAAAATTAAGAAAATGGGAGGAGATTGCCCCCATGTATAAGACTACCCCCCCTTTAAACATTATTTTTAAGTAAAAAAACCTAGTCTTATACATGGAAAAGTATGGTATATTAAATCTCCAAAAATATTCCAGAACATTATAATTTTTTCAAAAAAAATGTATAAAGTTTCTTGACTTCCTACCCCTTTCCTGGTGTTCATTTTTTTTACTCCATTTTATTAGCTGTTTTACAACACATGCATTTTTACTAGCTAAACTCCAGTATCATTAATCCACCGCTTATATTTCAAATGCTGCCATCCTCCCATCCTCCTTGGACACTTCATCATTATGGCCTCTTAATCTGGCAGTTAATTTTGCCATTTCAGCCCAGTCCATCATTTTCATAAGCCATTCTTCCTTCCTTGGTAATCCTTCCTCTTTCCACCTCTGTGCATATAAAGTTCTAGCTCCTATTACACTTCCCATAATTCTTTTGAGGGATGCCATGACAATCTCAAATGCTTTAAATGTTCAGTGTGGATGGGCCCTTTTCCTAGCAACCTAACCACTAAAGGTGTAGGAAATATCATGTCCAGCTCATGCAGAAGCTCTCCAAGAATTACGACGTGCCCATTGCTCTCGGAGACCAGTGTCTATGCCCCTTGAGACCTCCTGCTGCAGCTGGAAGATGCCCCCAGAGCCTTGCGGTTGGTAAAGCCAAGTCTTTGTTTTTGCAGGCACGGTGCCGATGCCCCCCCTATTTCTCCATTCAGAGCCTCCCACTGCATCCCTCACTGAGAAAGAGAAACTGGTGAATGGAGCACCCCTGATCTGTGGTTTGCTGCAAGGCAGAAACATGTACGCTGTGATTGACGCTGTGCCAGTCCGGCGCTGGAAAGAGTTTGTGCGGGGTCTGGGCCTGCGCGACAGGGAGATTGAGCTGGTGGAGCTGGAGCACTCACAATTCCGCGAGCAGCAGTATGAGATGCTCAAGTGCTGGTGCCAGCAGCAGCAGGGGCCCTCGACAGACGCCATCTTCACCGTCCTGGAGAGCATGCAGCTGGGCGGCTGCGCCCAGGAACTGAGAGAGCAGCTGCACGCCAACAGCTAGCAGGGGAGCCCCTGAGATGAGGTGGGGGTAAAGATCTGAGCTATGCCGTTCCCCACCCCATCTCAGACAGACGCGCTGGGGCAAAGGAAACAGAGAGCTCCAACCTCATGGAAGGAGCACTGCAGGTGTAGAACTTTGCAGTGACATTGAAATCCTACTCCAGGTAGTCTGGAACATGTGTAGTGCCTAAGACACTGAGCTGCAACCCAAGGATGATGCAGTTCCAATGGCTATCCCAGGTGGCCTCTGAGATAGGGAGATAATACATCAGCCACCTTACATGCTGGTAGATGTAAAGTTTGCTGAGATTATGTACGTGAAATGCTTTGCACAGACTAAAATGCTCTAAGGTACTATTAGTGATTCAGCAGGACACCTTGCTACAAATTATGGCCAAGACTTATGCCTCAGAGCTTGGCTGCCCACAGGAAGGATGAGACAACCAGAATACTTCTCTCCCACAGCCCCTTGCCCACCCACCACTCACCTCTCAGCCCTTCTGCAAGTTTCCTCTCAGTCAAACCACCCTTCCGATTTCTTCAGTGTCCAGCAGGGTTGAGCATTCCATGACTGAGCCTCCCCACTCAGGAGTTGGAATGTTCAGGAACATTCTGTGATCTCACAGGAGGTCACCCAATGGCTGGCAAGAGTGCCAGGAGCCTGTTTTGAAAAATGTATTTATGTGTTTTCACTATGTCAATTCTAACGCACTTTAACAACCAGGGGCTCGTGATTCTGAACCTGAATGAGCCCTGGAAAGATACACGTGATGGTCCCAGGAGCTCCTAGTTTTCCCACACCAGGAAGTCTGCAATTTGATTGGCTTTCACTGTTTTTTAATTTGTTAAGTGGCCAAACACAGGGCCATCTCCAGGCATCTTGCAATCTATTTTAATCATGCACCAAATCCTATCAAATGCCCGAGTGAAGATGAGGGCTTAATCAGGTTCTAAGAAAATGTCAGTGTCGGCACCAGGCAGGGCTCACTTGGGAAAGAATTCTGCAGGTGGGGGGGTCACCACAGAAAAGGCCCTGTTCCTCACTGCCATGCCTTAAAACTCTCTCTGAGCCAGCCCACAGAAAAGGACCTCAGGTGATGTTCATAAGGGTTGTCAAGAGAAGTGGTGGTCTACCTGCAGACTAAATAATGTGTCTGTAGGCCAGAGGGAGCTCAGCATAAGAACTTTAGTACAGCCTTCAGGATGAGGCCAATGGCCCATCTAGTCCAGCAACTTGTACACACCAGATGCCCTGGTAGTAAACCCTCAATCACATATTTTGCATGGGGGGGGGCTCCTCAGGTGCCGTTCCTGCCATCTCTAGGGGTTTTTGGGAAGACCCTTGCTGGAGACACTCCTGCCCATCAGCTAGGCGGACCCAAAGGTTTGGCTTCCGGTGTTTTTATGCATAGAAAGAAGAGAATAGACAGCTAGCTGTTGGGGACCCTCCAGCTTTCAAATTTCCGGTCTCGAGCAGCGAATTGGGATTCGAGGGCCGTCATCCAAATCCAGGATGCTGCAGTATTGCTATTTATGAAACATCCAGTTCTCTGCCATTTTTCTGCTGCTACATTTCCAAGGGCATTTTCAGAATTCCCTGCTGGTTGCAGCAATGGGGCACTCAAGCTGAGTTGTGAATATTGTCATTCAAATTTGAACTAGAGACTACCAGCTCTCGCGCTCTCTGCCATGGCCACTCCTTCAAAGCAAACACTGGAGTTGGGTGCTGGTTGAATGCTAAACTTCCTGGGCTTAGAGTTTTGTTTTGAACAATTGAGCGGTATATACATTTTGTTAAATAAATAAAAAAAATGCTCCACACCTCCGCCTACGACTCCCTTCCATTCCCCCTCTGTTCAAAAACCCTTTCCACCATGGCATCGTTATTTCAGTTTCAGGAAATAAAGTAAAAAAGAAATGATACACTCTACGTTATTAAATATTACTTGTGTCCAGAATAACAGCTGCCTGTTTTGTGTGTGATTCATAGGCCCTTGATGGCTGATCCGGAGAAGGTTAGTTATCCTAGGTCCCATTGAATTCAGTGGAGGCAAAGTGAGTCACACAACAGGGGCATGGGGAGGAATTCTGGCTGGTTCATATATGCACACACATCTACCCAGTCCACTCCCTCTTAATTGCCACCCTTCAGCAACCAGGATGGCATAAAAATGTTCTTGCAGTTATATCAGTGAAAGCAGAAGGGAGTCTGTGTAGAGGGACTTGCTTTTTAACAGCTGATAAGGTCAACATTCTGGGATCAAAAGAATCCCCAACCTTCAGAGGCCTCGAAGGTGGACAGGACCCAAAGCCATATGGAAAAGAAGAGTTTGAAGAAAATCTACAGAGCGCTGCCGGAGCTGCTGTGCTTTTAATGAAAATATGGCAGCTAAAGGAACTTCTTGCTTCAACTCATCCAAATTACTGAGATGTACATTTCAAACTGTAACCCTTTTATTTAGAAATGCCCCTTTCCCTTTGCAAAATAAAATGTGCACCAGCAGAACCTTTTGTCTACAAGGTTCTATTATGAAAAGGGCAGGGTGCTTGAGGAACGCTGCTCTCCATGATACTTTAAGCTACCCAGGTCAGTTTGCAGCAGACAGATTATCTTGGCAGAGAAAGGGTGACATCAGACAGAAAAAGAGGGCTGTGGCCCATCCATCCTGGAGAAGGGGGCCTGAGCGCTGTTTTGCAAAAAAACAACACCCTCTCCTTTGCCAATAAAATAAGTACTCATAAAGACAATGGGAATTCCTTCCAAGTAAACATGCACAGGATACGCAGAGCTTTAAAACATTCTTCACCCGGTTTCTGCATCAAGGAACACCAGATTCTGCAACCTGTTTAAACTGTGCAAATGCAGCAAGCTTGCAGAATCTCTCGATCCATTTTTTCAGTTGTTATTCTTTTGCTTCTGCAAGTTAAGAGCGAGAGGTCAAAGAGCTTGACGGGATGATGAAGAACCTTGTTCAGTCTTGCCCACTTTTGGAATAGAAGTTAAGGGACCGAGAGGGTCATCTAGTCCAACCCTCTTGGGTTAGCCAAGACAGCAGCAAAGGACGAATCTGGAGAAATTATTTTATTGCACAGATGGACATTTGGACATTAAGCAGTTGATATCATACCAGCCAAGTGAGGGTGGAGGGTGTTGTAAGTTGCTAAGGTTGCCATGTGGCTAGATTTCATATTCAACTTAGCCTTAGGGTGAAGACAGACATAACACTCCGGACAGCCAGTTTTCCCCCTCCCCCAAGGTGTGACACCAGCTTCAACTTGACTTACACACAAGTGAATTTATGCACACCCTTCCCCACCTTTCAGTACGTCACCCACCTCCCTGCTTCAAATGCTTCTTAACAAGGCATTGTGAACATTAATTCAATTCAGAAATACTAACAAGTTGCAAAACTTTTCTCAGGGTTGGTGAAATCCCAGGTGCTAGCCAGTCAGTGCTCATCCCCGGTGCTTCCCGACACACTGAAAACTGGTACATGGGCATTCTGGTTTTTTCTTTCTTTCTTTCTTTTCATTCCAGGACAGAAAACGGTACATTATATTTTAGGGTACAGTTTCACATCCCTTCCAGCAAAACTTAAGAATGTTATGCCTGTCCTCACATTGAGGGGGTGGGGGTGGGGCTGGTCTGAAAACGGGCACAAAATGAATAAGAAGAATCGGGGGAACGAGCAATTGGAGAGAGATGGCATAGGTAAAGGAGGTGTGTGTGTGGTTTTGCTGAGAGGAGAGAGAAGCCCAGAAACAGGAAGTGGGGCAGGGGTGGGCAGGAACATCCCTCCTCCTCCTCCTTCTCCTCCTCTCAAACAGCTCACAGGGTCTGAGATCTACAGGATGGAAGCATCTCCAAGCACAGCGGAACCAGGCAGGTGGGCAGATTGAAGGATGCCCGGGTCCTAGTGCTTCGCTATGTCTCCTTTTTTGAGGATGATCTGCCTTTGCCAAGGCGCCAATTTGGATTCATCATACCCAAGAGTCCTTAGCTTTTCTGACTGCTCTTTCTCCTTCTCTTCCTCCTCTCGCCGCAGCTTTTCTTCCTCTTTTCTGTTGGGAAGGAAAAGGGAGGGGAGGCTCAGCTGGTTACCAAAGGCTTGGGAGGCACCAAAGCTAAAATGCCTGTTCATTCAGCATGTAGGTGAACTGCGGAACTCCCTCCCACAGGAAGCAGTGACAGCCACCAACCTGGATGGTTTTAAAAGGGGAGTGGGCAACCTCATGGAAGAAGGCGACCAATGGCTGCTAGCCATGATGGCTATCCTCTGCTTCCATGACCAGAGGGCAGTAATGCTTCTGAATTGCCAGTTTCTGGATATCAAGAGACCCCAAAGTTAATGAATACAGAACAAGTGAGTAACTATGGCTTATTATCCTAATAATGGGTGTTCAATTGTTATTTTAGATAAAGTCGACATACCAGACTGTGGGAAGACCATTCTTGACACTGAGCAATAATAAGAACTGGAGAGCCCCTTTTTGGACTTTTTGTGTGGAAAGAAGAATGAATGAAACTGGGGGTGTCTGGGGATGAAGTTTGGGGGAAAATCGCCTAGCAGAACGAGGAACAGCTGGCTATTATCTTGGAATACACCTGGATACTTTGAATAACCTTAATATACATAATTGAAAGACGAAGAACCACAAGTCCTCCTTGTCACCTCTCTCTCTCTCTCTTTATTTTTTGTGATCTTTTTCTTCCTGCCCCCCCATTTTTTTCCTCTTTTATGTCCCATGTTTTTGCTTTTGTTTTATTTTCTGATGTCCTCTTCTCCAGGTTAATGAGGGTATGCACAGGGATGGTTGGTAGGTGAAATGCCCTGTGTGAGAGGCAGGGAAGGGAAGATATCTCAGGGTGGGAGGCTGGGGGGGGAGAGAAAGGGAAGCTCCCAAGTGGGAGCTGGGAGGGTCTGCCCCCCTATTTGTGTGAGACAAGGGTTAAGGTCTACCTTTGGGAGAGGGTATTTTATTTTATTTTATTTTATTTATTTTATTGCCCCCTTTCTCTTTTCTTTCTTCTACTTGTTGTTGTTGCTTATTTAGATTAGTTCAATTAGTTCATTTTTTTATTATATTGTATGTTGAATAGTTTTGATAATTTTTAAAAAGAAAAAGAAAATAAATCTGAGCCCTCTTTTTCACCAATCCTTAAGCCGCCACCCTTCCGAACCGGTCACGAAAGTAATGACTCACCGCTTTTGCTCTCTGCAGAAGAAAAGGAAGAAGAAGAAAACATACCCGTTAGATCCCAAATTTATAAGAGTAATACTATAAGCATCTACTCAAAAAACAAGCATGGATGAATCTCTTCATTTTTGGCTTGTTCCACTTTTAAGAGAAACCACAGCAGTGTTGTCGTTAATATGCCAGAGGCATGTACAGAATCCGCCCCCTTCCAATGGCTGAGAACCTGCCTGCAGCCATCTATTGTCCCACGTCTCCAACTTTCCTCTTTTTCCACCCACAGTATGGATAATAAATAAAAACAAATAGGGCCAGTGAGAAGCTGCAGGAAGGATTGGCCTTGCTTGGCTTGCTACCTTCCCCTCCTGTTGTCTTTCCCCACCTACCGTCTCCAAAATGTGGCTAAACTGCCCCCAGGACACGGGTGGCACTGTGGGTTAAACCACAGAGCTGAGGACTTGCTGATCAGAAGGTCGGTGGTTTGAATCCCCGCGACAGGGTGAGCTCCCGTTGCTCAGTCCCTGCTCCTGCCAACCTAGCAGCTCGAAAGCACGTCAAAGTGCAAGTAGATAAATAGGTACCGCTCCAGCGGGAAGGTAAACAGTGTTTCTGTGCGCTGCTCTGGTTCGCCAGAAGCAGCTTAGTCATGCTGGCCACATGACCCGGAAGCTATACGCGAAGTCCCTCGGCCAATAAAGCGAGATGAGCGCCACAACCCCAGAGTCGGTCACGACTGGACCTTTACCTTAACAACAGGCCTTATAGGATACGATCTTTGACTCCCATTTTGCAAGTCCAGCTAGGTTGCAGCCTCTATTGGTACTCCTGAGCTGTTAGCTCAGTGCTGCGGTTAGAGTGGTGGACTACTAGGAGCTGGGAGAGACCAGGGTTCGAATCCCCACTCAGCCACGAAGCTCACTTGGGTGACTTGAGGGTGGGGTGCAGTCCCTGCCTCTCAGGCTAGCCTACCTCACAGCGTTGTTGTGGGGATTAAATGGGGAAGGGGAGAACCTTGTGCGCCACCTTGAGCTCCTTGGAGGAAAAGGCGGCATACATTTGCAATCAATAAAGGATGCCCTTTGCCGACAGCATCCCTTGAGCTGCATTTCCTCCCCCCGGAGCCTGCGCTCACCTTTCCTCCTCCATCTTCTTGCGCAGGATATCCCTCCGCCAGGCGGGCATGGTGGCCAGTCGAGCCTCTTCCTCTCGCTCCTGCAAGGCAAAAGAAGCGGCTGAGGGTTTTCCTTCTGCTCAAGCCTGCGAGAAGGGCTGGAAGAAAGGGAAACGGAGACCAGAGAGAGAGAGAGAGAGCAGAGAAGGCAGGTGCATCCGTTCCACAGCTCCAAGTCTGGCCGGAAGAGCTTTGTGGCCCCAGAAAGGAGGAAGGGGACATGGAAGCTGAATTTGTCCTGGAGCACTTACAGGGGAAAGCAGGGATTGGTGGGGGCAGCAGGACATAAGAAACCGCTTTTATGGCAATGGGAAAAAGGTGAACCCCTTTGCCACCCATTCTCCAATGGATATATGCTCTGGGTGCTGATATCTGGCACCCAATAGGGAGATAGACTTACTTAACTACAGCATGCAGACCCTCTCCCCTTGAATATCTGCTACAGAAACCATGGAATGGGCTTGTGGGTCGGGGTAGAAAAAGCACTGAAGATCCATTTGTTTTGATCAACTTTTATGTTGATTAGGAAGACCTCTTGAGCCTGCAGAACAAATCTGGCTGTTAACCTCTCTACTAGGTAGCAAAGAAGAAAGGTGAAAGCATAACACATACAAAGACCCCCGCACTCAGAAAACCAGCTCAGGCTGGGAAAGGGAATTCTATGCCTTGCTGCTGCTTTGGAGATGCCACTGGACTTCACTTTGGTGCAATTAAGTGGAGACACCTTAGAACAGAACTCTCCCAAGTTCTGCCAGAGATCTGGAATGTGTTAGCTGTGCCTTGGACTTCTCTGCCCAGTTGCCAACACTTCCTGCATTCTGGCACATTTGTGGCTAAACTCAGGGCCACCGGAACTAGAAAGGAATCTCAGAAAGGAGGTAGGTGGGGGAAAGTTCAATAAGGATCTAGACAGGGTTTTTTGCCCATCTCTCCACACCGCAAAACCTCCTTGCTGCTGGAACTTTGTGCACGGACCTTATTTGCAAAGGGGTTTGCACACTGAAATAATTTCTCTGGGATAAGATGGTCAGAGCAACTTCCCCTTTTTTTGGGGGGGGGCGCTGTTGTAGGCATGGCAGCCTTTCCAGGAAGATTTCACAGTGGGGAATCCGCCAGCCAGATAACCCTGCCTTTGCATGCTTTCCCACAGTGAGAGAACCACCAGAAAGCATTAGACGTCCCTGTAGAAAAACATCAGTTTTTGCTCCAACAAATGGAAGGAATCAGGCTGAATTTGCTGTTAAGGATGTGAGCTGATCTATGGTCAGCACACTGCCTGAAACGTCGACTGCTTATCCACACCTCCACCTCCCAGTCTTGTAAACCCTCTGTTGTTTTTGTTTTAAAAAATATTTGGAGGCTTTGCACTCCATTTGACTGGGGCAGGTGCAGGTGACTATGGAATTCTATGCTCTCTTAAAAAGTGCCAGATTTGGTTCCATTCTGTGGGTATGGCTAGTCCAGGCTTCCTCAACCTTGGCCCTCTAGATGTTTTGAGACTACAATTCCCATCATCCCTGACCACTGGTCGTGCTAGCTAGGGATCATGGTATTTGTAGGCCAAAAAAACAGCTGGAGGGCTGAGTTTGAGGAAGCCTGGGCTAGTCAATGAAAGAAATATTCCCTCTAGATGGTACCCAAGGGAACCCTTGGTCCTTCTTCTTTTAGAAAGCTTTTAAAAAATAAAATAAAATCCTTTGTCTACAAGGCAGGCACCCCTCTAAAACTTGGACAAAATTTGCATCTGCACATATAAATCAGCATACGCAAATATTATGCAAATTTGTGTCATGGGTCAGGATAGGCAAATCTTGGTTTCTCTTAGTTTCTCATTTTTTCTAATCTGAAGTTCAGTCAGTTTGTGATTCACCCGTCCCCGTTTAACCCTCATGAAAACTCATGAACATTTTAGTGCGAATTCCTCCTAATATACAATTTGTTTGTGTACAACTTGGCCTAATATACACATTTTGGAGAAGTAATTCATCCCAATACCATGCATTTTTAAAAGTTCTTTTCTCTATCTAGCTATGCATTGTTATATAACCTACCCTAGCATGCGCAATTTTGCACACATTACTTGGCTGGAGAAGTGCATTGCAAAATTCGGAGAAGTGAGAATTTCAAAGAATGGCTGTGTTTCAGAAAGGGCGAATTAGGCTTTTACATACAAATCCCCACCCCTACTCTTAGTTCTGGGCCTGTGCCCAAAGTCCTTTACAGACTGAGACTCGTTCCAAATGCCCTTTCCCCCTTAAAAATCACCCCTAGTTTCTCAGCCTTTTTTGACAATATTCTGTGCTGGTGTAGTGTTGTTCAGCCCTCAATAACTAGGGGAAGGCGAGTGGGGATTGTCAAGAGGTCTAGGGTGAATTGGGATATGTGTGTGTAAGTGGGAAGGAGTGATGTACCTTTCTAGAGAGCAGGAATCACACCCAAGCTTTTTCCCTCCCGACACTACAAGTTGTCATTTCTTAGCTGCCTTAAAACAACATGATTCTCTGAGAACAGCAGATCCTCTACAGTAGTACAGGGTGTTTGATTTTTTGGCATGGGTGGATGTGAAGAAAGAGTAAGAGACCAGTTAAGATGAGTTTGGAGAACAGTTTTGACAGTGGGGTCAGGGATTGTGGTAATAGGACCACAGCAAAAGAGCAGAAGATGGAGATGGACCAGGAATCCCACCAGGGCAAGCCGCTTAGGTGGAAGAGCCCAGCGAGCATGAGGGGGTTTAGCGCTCAGCCCCCACAGAGAGGTGGGACCTAAATTCCTGGGAGATTTACTGCTGAGAGGATAAAGGGGCTTATACGTGTGTAGGAACTGGAGGTCGTGCGAGGCTATAGCTGGACTCAGGTACAGAGCCAAGATTGGCTGCTAATGTTGCAAGTCCAGGGGGCAGCCGAGGCCAGTGTTGCCTGGAGGGGCTGGGACGGGGGAGAGAGGCTACTCTTACAGAGCATTTCCAGGGAAGCGACAGAGGACATGCTTGGCACACTGAAGAGTCCAGCTTCCCTGGGAAAGGCTCCTGTCTGGAACCCTGGATGGAAGAAGAGCTCTGCTGGATCCGGCCCATCCTAGTCCAGCATCCTTTTCTCACATGGGTAACTGTTCTGAAATGCAGGCCCAAAGGAAGGCTTGTGGTTGGGTGCAGGGCTACCAAAGAAGGAGTCCAAAACCATCACAGACCCTCCAACATTTCTCCGATGAAAATAGGGACATCCTATTCCATAATTCCATAAAGGGACGCGGGTGGCCCTGTGGGTTAAACCACAGAGCCTTGGGCTTGCTGATCAGAAGGTCGGTGGTTCGAATCCCCGCGACGGGGTGAGTTCCCATTGCTCAGTCCCTGCTCCTGCCAACCTAGCAATTCAAAAGCACACAGTGCAAGTAGATAAATAGGTACCGCTCCGGTGGGAAGGTAAATGGCATTTCCGTGCGCTGCTCTGGTTCGCCAGAAGTGGCTTAGTCATGCTGGCCACATGACCCTGAAGTTGTACGCCGGCTCCCTCAGCCGATAGAGTGAGATGAGCGCCGCAACCCCAGAGTCGGCCATGACTGGACCTAATGGTATACCCCAGCCACTCTGGGAGGCTTCCAACATGTATAAAAACATTGTAAAATATTAAACTTTTTTTTTTTAAGTTCCCTATACAGGACTGCCTTCAGATGTCTTCTAAAGGTAGCATAGTTACTTATCTCACTGGCTGGGAGGGTGGGGTGTCGCATAACCCCATACCCTCCAGTATTTCTCTGATGAAAATAAGGGCATCCTAAGGAAAAGCGGGACATTCTGGGATCAAATCAGAAACCAGGACAGCTTTGTAAATCTGGGACTGTCCCTGGAAAATAGGGACACTTGGAGGGTCTGCCAGCAAGGTCTCCCAGGCTTTACAGACCTGGGACAGACAACCCATCTCCTTGCTGTGGGGTCCATCCTATGTCTCTTAATGCCGGGAGACCCGGCAAGCTGATTTGCTGTAAGTCTATGCCTTCCTTTAACAAAGCACTAGAACTGATCACTATGGTGTTTTGGTCATCCTTCTTTAGTATCCCTGCACCCAACCACAAGCCTCTCCTTTGGGCCTGCAGTTCAGAACACCAACCAAATTCTCCCAGTTCGGTGCCTGCTCCAGAAGTTGTTCTCTACTTCCCCTCATCCCAGACCACAGCAGGGACTGATGGGAATTCAGAAATATCTGTAGGGCCACCGGTCAGGGGAAGGCTGCCTGCAGAGGCCCTTTGCGCCAGAGTAGGCAATACTGAGCTTGACAAATCAACTTAGTAGAAGGCAGTGTTCTATGTTCCTATCCAGGAGGGAATTCTTTCCAGGCAATCCACTCTGGGCTGGAGAACAGCAGATCAGTAGGAGTAGAAACCAGCAAGAGCTAGTGGACTCAACAGCCTTGGAGGAATGGGCAAACAGGTCAATTTCAGTTTCTCTCTAACTCCCCCCCCCCCAAATCTTAAGTTCAGTTCTTCACATTTCTACATCAGTTTGGGATTTGTTTTATTTTCAATGTCCTCATCAGCATTTGAGCGCAGGTTTCTCTTCATACATGTCTGCAAAGCAATTTTCTCTCATAAAATGCATTTTTGTGTGTAGCTTTCACTAATCTATTAATTTTTGTGCACACAACTCCCCCCTCCCCCAGCATATGCATCTTTGTTTTGTTCGCATGACTGGGAAAACTGCACTGTGACTTTGTGCATATCCGGAAAAATGGGCACATTTCAGTAGGCGCGTCATTTCAGGAAGGGCCAATGAGGCGAATGCAAACTTCTCCCTCATCTCTATGTGGCCTTGGGATCAAATCCAGCCAGTGCTTCTTTCTGCATATTCGAGTGAGGCAAATTCACACTTTCTTAGCAATTATGGGTTTTTCTGCATGCAAAGTCATCTCTTCCCTCTGCAGTAGTATCTGCGCTGCAGATTCAAGAAGAGAGGTTTAGGCAAAACAAAACTCTCTGCCTGCTGAAAGCTAAGCATTCAGGGTTCTAGCCTTTGAATTGCTAGTTTTCTACATGCAGGGATTCCCCTGCAAAACACAGAGAAATAACTTATGTCTCAGGAGAGGCTTGTGTTACTAACTAGTTGCGTTTCACAGCAGACAACCGGGGACAGGCAGAAGGTGGTTCAGTTAGGAACAAACTAGACTAAGGCCAAAGAGATCCGGGATCAAATATATATGTCTGCTTTTCCCTTAGTGGAAGGCATGAAGAAACTATAGAAAGGGTGTGGGGACTCCACCATCACCATTACATGGCACTGGTAAAATAGAAATTAGGTGATCTGGATCTCGTCTCTGTTGCATACCATCCAAGTAATTGCCTTATACTTTCTGCTCTCCTTTCACCACTGTACAGCATGGGTAAGGTCTCTCATCCATTCACATTTTGAAACTATTAGAATTCCATGAGTACCACTGGCACCTTGGTTCTCAAGTGCCTTGGTACTCAAACAACTTGGAACCCAAACACTGCAAACCCGGAAGTAAGTGTTCTGGTTTGCAGACTTTTTTTGGAAGCCAAATGTGCACTGTTACGCTTCTGATTTGAGTGCCACACTTCCATTTTGAGTGTTACGCTGAGGTCTGTTTGTTTTCCCTATTTATATTGCATTTTTGTTTTTGCGGCTCTTTTTAGTTTGTTTTTGTGACTGTGTGGAACCCAGTTCAGCAACTGATTGATTGATCGTGTGACTGCAGTACATAGTTTATTGCTTTCGTTTTACGGACCAATGGTCTCGTTAGATAGTAAAATTCATGTTAAATTGCTGTTTTAGGGATTGGTTTTAAAAGTCTGGAATGTAATAAAAGTCTGGAAAGTAATTTTGCATTACTTTCTATGGGAAAGTGCACCTTGGTTTTGGAACGCTTTGGTTTTGGAACATATTTCTGGCACGAATTAAGTTTGAGAACCAAGGTACCATTGTACTTAAACAGTCTTCCTCCAGAGAGGTCCTAGGACCTGGGAGAGAACAGAGTTCAAATCCCTACTCAGCCATGATGAAGGGTGACCCTGGGCCAGTCCCTGCCTCTCAGCCTAACCTACCTCACAGGGCTGTTGTGAGGATTTAAAGGAGGAAGGGGATAACCATCTATGCCATCTTGAGCTCCTTGGAGACAAAGCTGGGATATGAATGCAATAAATAAACCTCAATAAAATAAACCCGCCTGCCCCCCTAAATGCTTTGCACTGCAGTTTCAGTCAGCACAGCTGTGCTAAAAACATCTGGAGAGCACTAGGCTGCAGAAGGCTGAACTAAATGGATCTTTGGACCAATCCAGGAGAGTTGCTGTCATTGTCGTTATTGGCAGAAATCTGGATTCTGCACTTTTAACTCAGTTTTTTAAAATGTGGAGACACTGATGATGCTTACTATGAATTAATTTCAATTTCTTGTGAGGCCTGGTCTCATATAGAGAGGCAGGGAATATTTAGATATTTTAAACAAACACGTACAAAGATCCAGCACATGGCCTGAGCATGTCTTCCGCCAACAAGAATAAATATCAATTCCTTCCATGCAAGAGAGAACTTTATTTCTTAACTTCAGCATCAGAGAAAACAACACTGACCCCCCCACCCACGAACAACAGGCACACTAATCCTAAAATCTCTCCACACATGCCCCCCACTCAACCCTCAACCCCCCTGTTTCCCCCCTATTGCACTAGCTGGAGCTAACAGAGACAAGCAAAGGGGGAGGTGGAATGGAACGTTTGCAGATCAACACACTGAACTAATCAGAAGATCCCACTTCTGCCACAAGTCAAAATCACACAGCTCAAAGATCACGCAAGCAGAATGAGAGGTTGATGCATCTGTTCGTGTTTCGATTGCCCAAACTTCCCCAAGTGATGATTTGGTTATTTGCGATGTGCTCTGAGACATAAATAAATTCCTGCGGGGAAAATGAGGACCCCACCGCAAACTCAATGATTGGGGTGTGTGTGTTTTGCAGTCGGAAATTCTAGGACCCTGTTTCCAGGCGATTTCAAGGGCTGAGAGCGATCTGCTGCTACTGTGCTACAAACCACAGACAGCCAAACAGGTGCAATGTTATTTGTGCACGTGGCTGTGGGTATTTTTATTTTTTATTTTTAAAAAAGAATGGAAATAGCTGCGGGAAGGTCTGGTTTGGATTGGGACCGTGGTTGGAGGCAAAGGGTTAAAGGCCCCCTCCAGATCCGTATCACATACCTTTCCCAATGAATGCTACTTACTTCAAAACAAACAATCACACTATTGCTAACTGAATAATGAAAACATTGCGAACGGTACAGACTGCAATGTTTGAAGCGTGTCGAATAAAACATGCTACTCGAGAGTTGCTTTTCCTTCTTCTTGTGGAGTGAGAGCAAGAGCCAGGCTCAGTCTAGGGTCTCGTCTGCACCATGCATTTAATGCGGTCTCACACCACTTTAAGCAGTCTTGGTTTCCGCCAAAGAATCCCGAGAATTGTAACTTGCGAAGGGTGCTGAGAATCATGAGGAGACTCCCGCAGAGCGGCTTAGCAATCAAACTCTGGGAACTCTGGGGGAACAGGGGTCTCCTAACATCTCTCAGCACCCTCAGCAAACTACGGTTCCCAAGAGACTCTGGGGGAAGCCATGGCTGTTGAAAGCGCTACTGCTTCAAATGTACAGTGCAGATGGAGAATAGGTTGCTTAGGGCAGGTAGTAGATTTGAGCTCTAAAGGTAGGTCTCTAAGTGATTTGCAGGAGATCAGCAAGGACTCCGACTCCCAGATGTTCGATAATAGCAAATTTATACTAAATTAGGCTGCTGAGATGAAGAACGCTTTTTGGAGGGAGATGGAGAGAATCAGGGGTGTTGTGTGACTAGAAGACTGTGTGTTCCAGTACTGAAATCCATGCTCAAGGATATCCCGTTCCTTAATTCTAAGAGTATATTTGCACCTGGCGCTGCCTGATGGCTCTCAGGGCTTGAGTAAAACTCAGAATAGATCACCAAAGCCTAAAATCTGCCCGCCCTTGGCTTACTGCAACTACTCAGCGTTACAATTTCCCAAAGGAGCGGGCTACCAAACCTCTTACACTCAAAATAATGAAAGATAACCATGGCCTAGTGAAGGCCTCAGCCCGAGACCCTGGAAAGCAACTGATGGTTGACATTAGGGCCGGCCCTGTCATTGGGCAAAGCACCAGGTCAGCTGCCTCGGTCGGCAGATGCTGAAGGGCAGTAGTTCCTCCTCCCCACTGGCCATTCCTCCTGAGCCCTCACATTGCGAATAGATCAAGCTGCACATATAATCGTTCATGTGCCCCCTCCACGAGAGGCCTGGAGGGTGGCAACATGAGAACGGGCCTTTTCTGCAGTGGCTCCCTGTTTGTAGAATGCTTTCCCCAGGGAGGTTTGCCCGGTACCATCATTGCGTATCTTTAGGTGCCAGGCAAAAAACGTTTTTTTCCTATAACTAGGCCTTTGGCTGATTAACACTCTAGAATCATAGAACTGTAGAGTTGGAAGGGACCACGAGGGTCATCTAGTCCAACCCCCTTGCAATGCAGGAATCTTGCCTGATGTGGGGCTCAAACTTACAACCCTGAAATTAAGAGTCTCATGCTCTACCACCTTTTTTGCAAGGGTGTGTGTGTGTGTTATTGATTTGTGTTTGCTTTATTGTGTACTTTGCGTTCTCATTTTTATTTCTATGTTGTGAACTGCCCTGTGATCTTTGGATGATATGCGGCATACAAATTTAATTCATAATAATATTCTCATTCATAAATGCAGCAAAGGGGGAAACAAAACATGAATAAATGCATAGATACTCTGTGCCTTAGACTATTCAGCTCTGATCTTCCCTCATATCTTTGGTCATAGGGGAAGAGCAGGAAGGGGACATGTAGTGTAGATATGATGTCTGCTCTTCCTACTGATCTGAAAGAAAAGGAGCCTTTGAAGCCAATTCTGCACAGATTCAGGGGCACTGTGTACTGACAGTGACCATATGTGTGACCCCACTGTTGCTGGCCTGTCTTGGGTCTCAACATGTTGACGTACCAGGCGGACCAAAGATCTGGTGCATCAAAGGATTGTAGGGGCAGCTCAGCTAGACCAGGCAAATGGTCCACATGGGACATACTTTTGTTTGCCACGATGGCCAATCAGGTGTCTCTGGGAAGCTGAGATGATGATGACAACCTTCCCCAGATACTCACAGAGCTCTAGGAATGTGACTAGAAGCACCATGGCTCAGTGGCAGGGCACCTTCTGGTTGGGAAACAGACCCCTGTCTGAAACTGGAGATGCTGCCAGTCAGTGTCGACAACACTGAGTTAGTTGGACAAAAGACCTGATTTGGTGTTTAGCCATTGTGATCAGCAGGGGTTGGCAGACCTACCACCCTCTCTCTGTAAAAATTGGTCTGGTCCTTTCCCCAAGATTGGCCACCACCAACCTCGTGGTAGCAAATCCCTCGTATAAATTACGTGATGGTTCAAGGAGACATTCTTTACGCCTGCCCTGAATAATGCAAATCAATGGGTTCTCAACGAATTGGAGACGTTCTCCCAATAGAAGTAAGGCGAAGTGCACCTCTGGCCCCTCGCCTCTGTTCTCCAAGACACGGCAAGGCCTTCGCTGAGGGCCCCCATGTCCTCAGCCCCCTCCTCACTCCCACCACCGGCTTGAATAAAGTTGTTGCCTTTGAGAGCAGCCCCAATATCATTTTCCACAAAGGTGGGTTGGGCCGCAGTGGCGCTAGTAGTCTGCACTGTGTGCCTCTGAGTTTGCATGGAAAAAACCGGGGCCGAATCTCTCTGCGCATGCCCTCTCTCCACCCTTCCAGGAAGCACCCTCAGATATCAAACATCTCAGCCTCCTTCTCCTTCCAGAAGGAGAAGCTGCGGTCTATATAGCGGCAAATGTCTTCGTTGCTAAACTCCCCGAGCTCCGAAACGAGCTGGACCGAGTTCTTCCTGCTCTTGGGGTCGAGGGACGCTGGGGTCAGTTCATCTGTGGTCATGCTGGGCTCTTGGACACTGCTGACCAATGTTTGGGACGACGCCTGATGGGAGAGAATGGAGGGTGGGCGGGGCGATGACACTGCCGACCGCTCTGCGGAAGCCGCCTGGTCGGGCTGCAGGTTGTCACCAAAGAACTCCTGCTTGAGGTCCTCGAAGCCATCCAGCCAGTCCCTCTTGCCGGCCTCTACCTCCTCCATCACCACCTTGTGGAAGTGGCGGATGAGCTCCCAGCTGTGGCTGCCCAGCCGGTCGAACATCTCGTAGCAGAGGAGGTGGCGGAACTTGCGCTCTGCGCGGCTCATGCTCATCTCCAACAGCTGGAAGTAGCCCAGCATGAAGAGGTCCAAGGTGAGGCTGTCGTAGGCCACAGGCGTGCCGCTGATGTGGGGCAGGAAGTGCTCGGGCCAGTAGAGCATGTTGGTGCGGCTCAGGCGGCGGATCTGCCTGGTGGGCACCTGGCTGATGATGCTCCTCCAGTGGGCAATCAGCTTCCCGACCACTTGCCGCTGCTTCATGAAATACAGCAGCCGGTCGTCCTCGCTGGGCTTCCTCCCCAAGGGCATCAGCCGAGCTCCGTCCGAGTTGGCGTTTGCAGCATCAGAGGCAGCCACCTTCCTCTTGGGCGTGGCCTGCCTGACCGACTCCGTGAAGGTCCACTTCTTCCAGTGCTCCAGGAAGAGGTAGACGATCCTCTCCTTCCGCATGTCGATGTAATCCTGGACACAGCTCAACTCTGTCTGGACCGGGAGGCTACGGGTCATGTGGTCAGGGCTGAACAGTGCCTCCCCGAAGGGGTCTCCCGCCACGCATGGGACGTCAGCCTGCTTTGGGAAAAGGACCCCCGCTTCACTGTAAAGCAGAGGTGCATGAGAGAGAGGGATGGGCGGCTCCAGGCCCATGGTGGAGATCTCTTCTTCCCCAAGCCCACCAAATGGCTCAATGCCGGTGATGTAGTCTTCTTCCAAGATGGGCTCCCGGCCAAGAGTGAACTGAGCTGTCCCCACCGGCAAGGACCGCTTCCTCTTGTACACCCGGCTGGGCATGGCATTGGGCACCTGTGCCTGCATGTGCAGTTCATAATTGGCCTTGAGGTTCTTCACCGACACCCCCCACTGCATGATCTCCTTCTCCACCTCCTCCCGGGTGCAGCTGAAGGACTGCGACCGAGTGATGTTGGAGGGGCCTTCTTTGAGAGGTGGTGCAGCCCCCACAGCAGCAATGTTGCCCGCCTGCTCCGGCCCTTGCGGGGTGACCATGTCCGCCAGGGTAATGGCCTTTCCGCCCAGGGTGGCCAGGAGGAGCGCCATGCTCTTCAGGAGGGTGGAGATCTTGCTGCACCAGGCCGGGAGGTCCTCGGCCTGGCCTTGCATGCGCTTGGGGTTGACGGTGAAGTGCTCCTTCGCCAAGGCGGCTGAGACGGGCAGCAGCTGCTGCAGCTCCTGCTCCAGCTGCTCCAGCTGGGTCTCCACCTTCTGCACCTTGTGCATCACCTGGAGGTTCTCGATCTGCCTCTCCAGGTAGAGGATGTCCTCCTCGGTCATGAGCTCCCCGAAGGGCCCCAGGATAGCCTTGTGGGCATGGGAGTAGCGCCAGCCTTCCTGGTGGCTGGAGGGAAGCTACGGCAGGGCAGAAAAGAACAGAGGGCAAAGGGGCTCCCTCAGGACCGTCCTCTACATTTGCCCGGGTTTCGCACACGCCACAAGGCCTTACATGTCCCTTCGTGGTGTAATGGTGGCGCAACACGTTGGCGCTCCCAGGGAGTTGCGCAGGCCGGGGTGGGGTGGGTGGGGTGAAGCGGGGCAGGGGAAAACTGGAAAGTGGTTGGAGGGGGGAGGAGACAGAGACACTTACAGTTTCCAGCTCACGTGGCGGGCAGCGAGAGAACCAGAAGGAACACAAGGGTGTGATCGACTCAACGGCAGAGGCCGCAGGTATGATGCTCACACATTACACCACCGAGTGATCATGTAAGGCATTTAACGCTGCAGTATCGTGCTTTGTAGCGAACGGGGTGTGTGTTGTCTGTTAGGGGGTTCTTTTTCAGGAAAAGCAGGTTGGTTGGTTGGTTGGTTGGTTTTACTTAGACGGACCAAATTGAAGACACGGCAGCAAAGAGTGGAGCTTGGTGGGCCACCATCAGATGCTGGGAACCCCAGCCTTGAGCCGAGGACCCTTGGCACCTACTGCAGGTTAAATGCACTTCAGAGTCAGCCACACCAAGGCAAAGGATGCAGGACCATGCCAACCACATGCCAGCCACATGCCCCTCACCTCTCCGCCTCCCCCCAGCCGGAGCACACAGAAAAGTCTCAGGTGGCCAAACGAGGTGGGAAAGAAGAACCCCGAGCCCTGGAGGCTCAATGAACTTGATTTGCAAAAGGGGCCATGGAACCAGGCTGCTCATGTTGGAGACTGAAGGTCAAGGAAGGAAGATGGATCATAGACTCACAGAATTGAGGAGCTGGAAAGGGCCCCAAGGGTCCTCTAGTTCAACTCCCTGCAATGTAGCTAAGGAGGAGTGGAGAGATGGATAGGACTGATAGGTAGATAGATACAGGTGTCCATGGGAACAAGCTGCTAGTGGGGTTGATATAACTGTATCTCATCATACAACACAGCAGTCCAAACCCTGGTTATGGAGGGGTGCAGAAACTGGTGCACCCACAGCTCATACTGGCCCAGCAGGGAGGAGCAGGGAAATCGAACCGGTGCAGGAATTGTCCCTAGGCCCCTGCAGGTAGCACATTAACCTGCCCAGCTGGCAGAACAATGCTGTTGTCGCTCTGCAGCGGAGGGGGATGTCTGCTCATCGCAAGTCCCCCGCCCCCCCATAGCTGGTGCAACAGAATGGATCGCAGCCTGCATTGCTTGCCTTTGACGGAGTGTCCGAGCCAGATGGATGGAGGTCCAGTGGGCCAAATCTGGCCACTGAAGCAAGTTATTCCGGTGAATGTAGTGATCATAATCAGAGTCCTTTCTGGTGGTGTAGCGGTTAGTGCGTTGGACTAGGACCTGGGCGAGACCAGGGTTCAACTCAGCCACAAAGGTCGCTGGGTGACCATGGGCCAGTCGCTGTCTCTCAGCCTAACCTACCTCAAAGGGTTGCTGTGGGGATTTAATGAGGAAGGGGGAAACCATCTATGTCACCTTGAGCCCGTTGGAGAAAATGCTGGGATATAAATACAAAAAAGAAATCATAATAAAATAAAACCGCCCCTCTCAAACATTTTAATTTGCAGTTCCAGCCAGCATAACTGTGCTAAAAACATTTGGAGAGCATTAGGTTGGAAAAGACTAAACTAGATTGATCTTTGGACCAACCCAGTGGAATTTTTGTTATGGTTGTTACTGGCAGAAACCCAGAATTCTGCACTTTCTTTGGAGGAAAGGTGGGATAAACGGATAAATAAATAGAATTGGTAATAATAATAGTAGGAGTAGGAGTAGTAACAACAATTGCATTTTAATCCATTTCTAGCTTATCATTGATTTCATTTTCTGAACAGTTTAGATAGCTGTTCTTCTGTGCCATTGCCTTATTCTTCCTGTAAAGCCCTTTTGAGATTCCCCCCTCACAATCAAGTGACGCATAAACCTTGTGAAATAAAACAAATTTAGAAAACCCAAATGATTGTGAGTCGTAAACAACAATACCGTATTGGAAGGACCACAGGTGAGCCGCTCCTTGTCCTAAAGTAACATTAGGGCAGCTTCCGATGTAATATTCAAAGGTTCCTGCCAGCTAGCTGAGGCAATAAAGAGCTTGGTGGATCAAAATGATCTGACCCAGGAGAAGGCAGTCCCCAGGGGTGGGTGGAGGTGGTTCCTCCCAGGAAACCCACTCTGGGCTGGAGAACAGTAGATCAGGAAGGGGAGGAGAATCCAGAAAGAGCTAGTGGACTGAGCACCTTCCTCAGCCTGGTGTCCATGCTGTTGGGACTCTCATCAATCCCCGGACAGTCTAGCCCAATGGACAGGGGTGAGTTCAGCAGCCCTTGAAGGGGGTCTTGAGGCCGTGGGGCCAAGGGTTGATGCTTTCCTCAGAGGGATCCTCACAGCAAACACAGGTGACAAGACCAGAGCACGCAGCACCACGCCATGCTGACCAGCCCCCCACGCCCCCCCACGCCCCCCACGCTTCCTACCTTGCGCCTCTGCTCTTCCTCTTCCTGGATCTTCACCTGCAGCTTGCGGACCATCACCTGGCGCTTCCACTCCGGGATGGGTCTCCCCTGCTCATCGTGGGTAGGGATCAGGGCCTCAATGTCCACCTGGCCAGCCGCGGCTGACGAGGAGGGCGACAACGAGGAGCCATTGACCACTGGCTCCGGGGAGGCCGCCGGTCTGGGCGCGGGAGGCGCATCCGGGGTGGATGGAGGGGTCGGAGTCCTGGTAGGGGAAGGGGAAGATGCAGGAGCCTCGACCTGGAGTTGGGTGGGGTGAAAAGGAACCGAGAGTTAGGAACGAGAGTTCGGTTTGCACTTACTTATTTCATAAAACAGATACACCACTTGTGTGTAAAACAGTGGTCTACCCAAAAAAGATAAAACAAGAACATTATCACAAAGGAAAATGGACAACAGCCCTGTTTTGAAACCCGTAAGTGACAAAGCCTGTTTGCTGTTGCTAACCACCTCCTTGAACAGCTCACTGCACCAATTTCAAGTAGGGCCAGATCCGTGGGCGGTTTCCCTGTCCTTACAGCCTGTGTGAGCCAACACTTAATCAGTAGACAGATTCTTTACGACATTGTCACTCAGTGAAGTGAGAGTTTGGCGAAGAATCAATGTCAAGGTTGTAGCTGCGTCTAGTATCTTGCCAATGCTACCCGTCTGCCGGCTGTTAGACAAGGTCTTCCCATCAAGGGCTGTGATCAAGCATCGCAGGGGTAACTCCTTGGTGTGGAGGGCACAAACCAAACAGATCATCTGACGACCAAGCTTGGCCCATGGTACCACCCTCTCAGCCAGTGGTTCCGCCCCATTCCCCAGAAACCTCTTCTTGATGTTTTGACAGGATCTCCAGGCACTTGGCAATCATTTTTAAATCATTTCCATGCCATTTTCCACACATTTTTTCACACACAAACATACACACAAATAATCGGATGAGTCAATATTCTTCTGTAGTTATTTACCAAGCAAAACCAAATTATGTCAATTTAACCAAAATATCTTTTGAATTCCCAAGTCATGTTACAACTTCTTTGCCCATCCTCATTTTTGGAATTGGAAGTTGAAAAATTCAACACGCCCCAATATACCTGTGGTTACGGAGTGCCCATGTGCCTCCAATACTTGTATAAGAAATAAAAGCATGCTATACATGGGGTGGGGGGGGGACACCTACAGCCATTTGAGCTCTTCTCTTTAGATACTTACTGTTTGGGGACATTTTGGCAGGCTTGAGGAATTGCCTCAACGTGTATTTTGGAATTTGCTTTCTGCCCAGAGTGGCTGGGGAAACCCAGCCAGATGGGCAGGGTATAAATAATAAATTATTGTTATTATTATTATTACTGCTGGGAACAGTTTGCAAGAGTGCAGCCACGTGGGGCAGCATTCCCTGCAGCTGGAGTGAGGAATCCCCCCTGCCAAAAAAACCAGCCTTGTTTTTGCATTAGTAAAAGCTTAAGGACCCCACTGATAAGCCCCCATCTGCTGCCCACCCCCACATCCTCTAAGGGCAATGCTGTTGAACTGAGCTCCAGAAGACTCCTAGACTCCTCTCTCTCTCTCTCTCTCTCTCTCTCTCTCTCTCTCTCTCACACACACACACACACACACACACACACATACACACACACACACACAGCAGCCAATCAGCTTCCCTGCTTCTAATTACAAAGAGTTAATCCTGCTCCAAAAGCCTCTTTGGGGCCTCTGCCCTCCCCCCACTCGCACTTCTAAGGAGGATAAGGAGGAACTTGGTTTGCAAACAGGCAGGCAACCCAGTCGGTCACCTACGTTGGTGGCTGTCTGGCCAGAGCCCGAGAAGATGGTGGTGAAGCCCTTGCTCTGGGGTGTAGGCTTCAGGCTCTTCCCGGCTTTGATTTCTGCCAGCAGCTCTGCGTTGTCACCGGTCGGGGACATCATGTTGAATGACTTGGTGCCTGAAACAGAGGGTGAAGGGGAGGGCGCATCAATTTCAGCCCCTCTCACTTTCTCATTTCTTAAATTCAGTTTGTCCGGATCTGGCCCAATCACCTTCTAAATCCAGCCCACGGGCTGTCTGGGAATCAGCATATTTTTACATGAGTAGAATGTATCCTTTTATTTAAAATGCATCTCTGGGTTATTTGTGGGGCATAGGAATTAGTTCATTATTTTTTTTCAAAATATAGTCTGGCCCCCCACAAGGTCTGAGGGACAGTGGACTGGCCCCCTGCTGAAAAAGTTTGCTGACCCCTGACCTAGGGCTTACATGAAACCCAAGCCACTTCCATGTGGTGGTTGATCATGACCTTACTGCTGTTCATACATTTGCAGCATCTATGCCACAATGCCACCACACAATATTTCCCCATTTAATCCGGATTTACTGTTTCCGAGGAAAATCCGATCAGTAAAACAAACCAATAAACCCCAAAAAGAGTTGATCCTGATTAAACGTGGGGTAGAAAATACAGGGTGGCATTTGGATGAGGACATTGTCATGTGGATTCTTCCCCTCCAAACTTGTCTGCAATAAACTGCCCACATCTCCTCCTCTCTGACTTGCTAGTTTCCCATGCGGATGGATTTTTTAAAACAACAACAGGGGAGCATTCATCCTAGGAACGACAGATCCTTTTAATTTCGGTTCTCTGAGTTTCTCATTCTTCCAACTCAGCTCATATTTCCACAGCAATTTGCATTAAAATGCAACAACACCCCACAAACAATTATTGACATTTTACTGCGGATTTCTTCTAACAAAACCCATTTTTGTATGCAGCTTTGGCTAGCATACACATCATTGCAAGCTGTTTCCCCAGTTATGTTGCATTCTTATATGTATGTTATTTTTCCTAACACATACATTTTTGCATGTATCACCTGGCCAGATAAATGCATTGCAAAATTCAGTGGAGTGGAAATTTCAGTTCGCATTTGGGTTGAGGAAACAAGGGAGTTTGTCCTGCAAACAGAAACAAAACCTAACCTCTCCTCCACCTCTTCATGCATACAATTCCCCTGACTGCAGTCTCTGGCAAGGTTTTGAAGATAATGGGGAGGGGGGCATTTTCTCCAGAAAAAGTACATGGCCAGAAAAAAGATCCTCATCATATTCCACCCCCATATAGCTACTACTACTACTACTATTTATATAAAACTCCTGGAGATCTGTGACCTGTTGCCTCACCTAATTGCAACCTCACTCAAGATACATTTTTCACATTATCTTTGTAAGAAAGAGGCTCAATGATTGGAGCTGGAAGGTGAAACAATTCTGCCAATCGAGAGCTCTCTGGGTAATTGCTCAAGCCCATGCCTCCCCGTCCCCCAATTAGGCTGCCTTGGAGTTAATCATGGTCCACAGCAAGTGAGTTGAGCATTTCCAGTCACTGGCAGGAGAATTGGGTGTCTTCATTTGTGTGACATTGCTCACCAGACAGACTTCTAATGCTTCCACCGGGCTTCTTAAGGAGCTCTACCAAGTCAAGTTCTGCAAATGACCCCCCCCCAAAAAAAACCCACAGGAGTCAAGAGCACCACACCTATTCTCTGTGTATTTGAAGGAACCGCCTTGGAACACAAAAAATATGCAATGCGGGGGCGATGATGTCCTTAAGAGCCCCGGCGAGCCAGGGACGCACATGGTAATCCCATCTCGGTGGAAGCTGGAAACATTCAAAGCAACGGCAAGCTAATCGCTACACCACGTTCAAAGCCAGTGGGGGGAAAGTAGAGTGGGCAGAGGTGTCCCACGACATCACCGCAAAAAGCCAGCTTTGCTGTCGTTCGGGGAAGAACCAAAACATGCCAACACCTCCAACCAGTTCCATAGCATCCCAAACCGAGACGACTCACATGGAAAAGGAAGCCCACAGACTGAAGCGTGCAGGATGCAAACAGGGTGCCTGACACTTCAAAGACGGATAGACTTGTGCAGTTGGAAAGGGTGCCAAGGGTCATCTAGTCCAACCCCCCTTCAAGTGCAGGAATCGCAGCTAAGGAATCCCTGGCAAATCGCCACCTAGCCTCTGCTTGAAAACCTCCAACCACCTTCCGAGGGAGCCCCCTCCACTGCCCAACAGCTCTCACCATCAGGGAGTTCTTCCTAACGTTTAGGCAGAATATCCTCTTGATCGGGTCCTCCCAGCAGACCACGCACCCCTCCTCTGAAGCCCGCAATGGCACCTCACCTTTTCCTGACGCGACCCATCCAGTGTTCAGGTGCAAGGAATCAGACAGGTAGAGGTTAAGAAGGGATAAAGGAGGCCAGGGAAAGGCCAGGGCTGCGTTAGCCAGGTGCCAGCCCCTCCCATCTTCCCAGGGGGACCCGGAATAGCGCTGATCTGGGCTAATGAAAATCCCATTTCGGGAGCTATTTAGTCCTGTTGGGTTGCATCGCCTCCCCACCTGGCTAGTTCTGATTCTGGAGCGCAGGACTAGATGTTTGCTCCAGCCGTCGCCTGACCTCACACACCTGGCACCAACCACAGAGGAGCAGAAAACTGAACCACTAACATTGCCCCGGGTGTTCTGACCCACTTAGGGAGTGGGGAGGCGGTTGCCAAAGCTGGTCTACTGCAAGGAGGATACTTGCCCTGTTTGGTGTGCGTCAGCATAGCACGCAGGGCGCAGCCCCAGCGCTCCTGAGCAGACGGCGCGGCAAGACAAGACCCAGGCTCCTCGCGCCACCATCTGTCTTCCTGCGCCATGCGGCTCCGTCGCTCCTAATTCCCTAGCAAGGGGCCATGGTGCCACCAGAAAGGGGCGGAAGGAAAGGCTCCGGCGTCAGCCTCCCTCCTCCGGGCAGGAGGAATGAATGGACGGGGTCTCGGGAGCGCCTTTCCCCTCGGGGAGCAAAGACAAAAAGCCTGCTGGCATTAATGGCCCACTTTGAGAAAACGACATGCTATTAAGAGCCAGCTTGAGACCCCAAATCCTCCTGGATTCAGGGCTAATAAGTGCCGTGTGTTGAGCGGCTGCCAAATTGGAAGCGCTAATAAGCCCCCGGGGGCCCCTGATAGATGTCCACGTGGCTCGGCTAATGCGGAGCATATGAGCACAAACAAAAGGAGCCCTGTGTGCCTCCTCCAGCAGAGGGGCGGCGGGCACAGGACAATTGGGGTTGGGGAGGGGTGAACAGAGGGGACAAGGCATTCCCAGGAGAACGAGCACTGCTCTGACCCACAGCGAGCTTCTGACCTCGGCTCTGGTGGAAACTTAGCCCCTGAGTTTTGGGGCTGAGGTCTGGGGACTCGCAGCCCATGGGCCCCCAGGTAGTGGCAGCAGGTGAGGGCAGCAGGTGAAAAGGCTCAGTATCGTGCAAATAATGGGGACCACTGCGGCTGACACTGGTTGCCACAGCACCCTTTCCTCCTTCTTATCTCATCATCATTAACCTCTATTACAGTCCAGAGACCCAACAAATCGTTACAAAGCAATACACAATTCATACAGCCTACCTGCAGGTTAAACAAGCATTTCGTTCAGAATATAGGGATCATTGGTTCTTGCAACCACCCATAAAAACTTTGCCACTGCTAATGTTCTAGCGTTTGTCCGGTCTTCCAATAGGAACCTGACATAGTGAGCCTCTGATTTCCCCAGGAAAGGTACCAGCAAGGGTAATATCAGTTCAGCCCTGGCTTGCTCATATTTTGCACAGTGCAACAAAATATGTTTTATGGAATCGATGTCTTGAGCACACGAGCAAAGTCTGTCCTGGTAGGGAACTCCTCTCAACCTGCCATCCAACACTGCAGAAGGAAAGACGCTTAGTCTGGCTTTGGTGAAAAGCCTTCGATAATTTGGTACTGTCTTATCTTTGAATACACTTTATAGCCAGGGGACATGTATATGCCATCCAATGTCTCTTTAAAAATCTCTAAGGGAGGGCAGGATGTGTCTATTTCAGCCCCTCTCTTTTTTCTCATTACTAAAGTTCAGTTCATTCCATTTCCACATAAGTTAAAAAAAAAAATGGACCGCAGGATTGTGGAGTTGGAAGGGAAACCCAAGGTTCATCTAGTGCAATGAAGGAATCATGGCTAAAGCACCCCTGGCAGGTGGTCATCCAACCTCTGTTTAAGAACCTCCAACAAAGGAGAATCCACCGCCTTCCAAGGACATCCATTCCACGGTCAAGCAGCTCTTACCACCAGAAAGTTCTTCCTAATATTTAGTTGGCATCTCCTTCCTTGTCAATCAAAGCCATGGTCTGGGTCCTCCCCTCTGGAGCAGCAGACGACAAGCTTGCTCCACCTTCCCTGTGACAGCCCATCAGATATTTGAAGATACCTCTCACATCAATACAGTGGTGCCCCGCAGGACGAATGCCTCGCAAGACGGAAAACCCGCTAGACGAAAGGGTTTTCCGTTTTGGAGGTGCTTCGCAAAACGAATTTCCTATGGGCTTGCTTCGCAAGACGAAAATGTCTTGCGAGTTCCTGCGAGGTTTTTTTCCTCCCCCCCTTTCCCCCAAGCCGCTAAGCCGCTTATCAGCTGATCCTAAGCCGCTAAGCCACTTAACAGCTGATCCGCTAAGCCGCTTATCAGCTGATCCGCTAAGCCCGCTGAGCCGCTAATAGCGCTAATCTGCTAAGCCGCTAATGGGCTTGCTTCGCAAGACGAAAAAAACGCAAGACGAAGAGACTCACGGAACGGATTCTTTTCGTCTTGCGAGGCACCACTGTAGTGATTTATCATATCCTTGCATCATGGAAAGCCACTGTGACTTTTTCCCTGCACCGGGATTTTGCAAGGAGGCACACGGTGGAAAATTTCCCAAAACGTATTTAAATAGTGTGAGGCTGTGCAGATTCTGGGAGGCACACTGAGGTAAAACAAAAACTGCAGTTGCTTTGGGGAGACAAATTAATTGGGCTTGGCCATTTCTGCAGAGGAAGAAAATGAGCAATTGTCTCTGAGGTGCGAGAACTGTGATTCTGTGTGAAGCCTCTGGGGATCAGCAGCATTTACCAAGAGACTTGTATGATGTTTGTAGTATGGTTTGAAATGCAAACCAGCTTCCTCCCTGTTTCATAGCTGTTCTGGGTGCTCAGCAATGCATTCTGGGATCGGTGGTTCTAGGCTCCCATAGCAATAACAATTCCCAGTACCCTTCCAGCCCACATTTGGCCTTTGGAGGAAAGGCCACAGCTTGGAGGTAGAGCATCTCTATAACCTGAATAATTGAAGCAGAGAGAAGGCAACCATTTGCCTTGAGGAGGGTGCCTGTCGCATCTCTGCATGAGTCAGGGAAGCAGAAGCATATGAGTTTCCTAGAGGCATTTGGCAGGCTTCTGTAAGGAATGGCTCAGCCTAATGGAGCGACATAGTCTTTTAGAAACAAGCTTCTGTGTGTGTTTCTCAGTCAGGATATAGAGACAGAGATTCGGTGTGTACGTCCGTAAGCTGAGGCTCTAACACCCTTATTGCCATTTGCATCCCACAATCCGGATGCATTGCCAGACTCAATTTGTACTAAATAATGTAGGCTTGGCATGGGGTGTGGTGACAGGTAAGCACCCAACACAAAAGCCTGAGGATTAAGCCTCCATCAATATTTTAAGGAGCTAAAGCCTTTGCTAAGGGAGGCAACTGCAGATGTATTTAAAAGCAGAGAGCGGGAGGGAGAACGTTTCTGAACTACAAGATAGTGCATGGGTTTTGCGCCAGTTGAGCCCTCGTGACTTCCCCCAAGGAATCCTGGGAATTGTAGTTTTGCAAGAGTGCTGACAATCTAGTTCAACAGCCGGTTCTTTCCCTTCTTGGAAGAAGTGAATAGCTCCTTCCATTTAAGTTTACAACTGACCGTTTCCAAGGGAAAGCAACCACTTTCTCAGGGGCCCATACTTCCCCAAGAAATTCTGGTTTTACTAAGAAAAAAGGGGGGCTCCTGTTTGCTCCCAAAATGTCCAAATATAAGACACTGAGACTGAGTTCTTCATCAGCATAACATGGGATTCCCAAAATCCTGTCAAATAGTATGTCTTGAGACTTACAAGGGGGACAGAGGGGAAAGGGTGCCTCTGAGCAAGTTTAGAGTGCCGCCCACACAGCAAAGTCCATGAAAATTATTAAAATAATAGACCTATACAAGTTACTATCCTTCCTTCCTACAGTATACCTGCACCAGCCATGCTCTGATTACCCTCTTTGGGTGGGTGGCTGTCTGTCTTCCTTAGAGTAGTACTCTCCCCTGACCTAAAAGGGTGTTTCGAGAATTATTGTGAGAATGTAATTGATATAAATGCTCAAAAATATGATAATGACTGTTTCTTCACCATCTGGGACACTTCCTTATACATGTGTATAAGATGTCTTATGGACATCTCACTACTCAAATATTAACCGCAAAATTATGCAAAATAAGACAATTTAGTAGACTCAGTATGGGTCCCCAGAATTTTTTCAGCTGTAGTCTGGCATGCTCACAGCGAGTGTGACTAGTCCTCAAGAAAGCTCAAACCCACACAAATTAGAGCTCTGAAGCAAGGAAGCTACACAACACAAGCATATTAAATAGGTACAGTCAGAGATATGGCAAAATGGCTCACTGGACTTACTCTTCATGGCTTCCAAGTGGAGAAATCCTTCCTGGAAAAAGCAGCCATTGCTCATTGAACAGGCTGGTGCAAAGCTCTGGGGTGGGGTGGGGGGGTTGGGACGGCCAACACAGCAGGTCCTTGGGGGTGGGAGCCAGAAATCTGCCACCCGGGCCAAGTGAGAGGAAAAGGCAGGGCTAAGTCGGAGGGGTGGAGTTTGGATAAAGGTAAGTCGAGATAACCGCTTCCGTCTGCCTCCCCTTATAAAAAATAATAATAATCTACCTGCAGCCCCCAAAGGAGAATCGTGGCTATATATTTTTTTGCCTCAACACCCTCTGTTTTCAGACAGTTCCAGGTCTTCTTGGAATTTTAGACAAGAACACGAAACATCCGAGTCACGCTGACATTTTTAAAGCTACAATTTGCTTCCATTTGACAGTTCAGTGTGGAATCTGGTGGACTTTGAGATTGCAGGGAGAGGACAGGGAAAGCGGGGAAGCTGTAAAACACACACTAGCCTGTGACCCACAGTCACCGTGAAGCAGAAGCAGTGGAACTCTGAGCTCTGGGTGTTCCCAAGCCTCTTTGGATCCATAAAAACATTGGGGGTTATTATTATTATTATTTTAAATGGTCAAACACGGCTTTTGACCTGCTGGACTTTGTTCTTGTTGATCAACTACTCTGTTTCACACTTCTATCTCCTGCATCCCAATTTGGCTTTAAATGATTATTTTTTAAAATAATTTGTTCTCGTGGCTGTCACATGGATCTTTGGTTTCCCACACTGTCCAACCAGGTGTTTCTGGGAAGCTCAGAAACAGGGCAATACCCACTTCCCACTTTGATTCAGAGGCCAACATGGACGCTTCACATAACCATCACAGCCAATAATGGCTGATACGCCTGTCAGACGGGAAAGTCGCTGTCTGACTTACTTCCGGTGGAGGAAGATGATCGCCGCTGGCTGGTGGATGGAGGGTGGTTCTCTGTTGGCAATGGAGGGGGTGGCGGTGGGGGGCAGACGCCCTCGGGGAGGGGTGGGGGAGGAGGAGGGGGAGGCATCTCCCCGGAAGGCTTGTTCTCCGCTGGGCTCCCGTTTTGCACGTTGTCGTTGGACAGAAGGGAAGCCTGAGAAGGAAATTGATAACAATAGCAGCAGTGGCAACAGAAGTATGGGAAGGGGGAATGAGAGACATGCCCTCACCAAGAAATGCTGCAACTACTAGCTACAATGACTGTGCTCTGCCTCCATAGCTTCTGAATACCAGTTTTGGGAAGCCATAGGAGGGGAAAGGGCTCTTGGGCTCTGGTCCTGCCATAGTGGGCACCTGGTTGGCCACTGTGAGAATAGGGTGCTGGAATGGATGGGCCATTGGCCTGATCCAACAGGAATCTTCTTAGGTTTTATCACTCAACCTCCACTCAGAGGATGGCCCTCCTTGGGGAGGATCAAAGCCTGGGTTTCAACAGAGAGAAGCCAGCACCTACTGGCTAGTATGTGTGACCTCACCAACCCACCTTTGTCTACTTCCACAGAAGTAGGGCAGACAAGCTGACACAGAGATATGCAGCTCAAGTCCCACCTTGACCCACCTGCAGCCAAGATGCAGGTGGATACATCATTTGAGAGCAGTGGAAGTGACTTCCCCGCAAATGCAGGTGTCTTCTTCCAGAGAGGGGCAGTGAGGTGGGGTAGAAAGCAGAAAACAGCCACTGTGGTCAAAAAGGAGGCAGGTGTCTGCCAGAGACAGCTGGGGAGGAGGGCAGCTGGTCTTTTGCTCTGCCTGCTTACTGTTTCCTGGTCTACCTCACCGGCGGCTGCGCCACAAAAGGGGGAGAGGCTGATTTTGCATGTTTGCAGCCCATCAGGGAGAAGCCAGCACCTACTGGCTAGCATATGTGAATTCACCAACACACCTTGGTCTCGAAGCAATCGCAGGAACAGTTTTGCAACTATGCTGGAAAAGAACTGCGGATTTGGGGGAGCTGGTTGTATATGCATTTAAGTGTGTTAAAAAAATGTTTTTAAAAGTGGATGAACTATCTGAAGCAACAGAGGAGGGCCAGGGAGATTGGACCTAGTGTTTGAGTCATGGTTTGTCACATAAACCTACTGTGATCAGACGGACAGCATGGTGTAGTGGTTAGTGTGTTGGACCAAGTCCTGGGAAAGATCAGGGTTCAAATCCTCATTTGGACATGAAGTTCACTGGAAGTGACCTTGGGGGCTTTGCACTGCCTCTTAGCCTCACCTACATCACAGGGTTGTTGTGGGGATTAAACAAGGAGAGAAAGAGAGAACCATGTATGCCGCTTTGAGCTCCTTGCAGAGAAAAGTGGGCTATAAATGCAATCTATATATAAACCATTTTTTAAGAAGGTTGTGTCTGTTTTCAGTCTAGGGCAACCAACTGTCTCTACCTCTGACTGCTGTCGGAAGGCCTATGCTCTGCAAAGAGCCTTCACAAGGACCACATACTCCCCCCCTGTCCCCGACCAGCAATTGGCTGTTACTCAGAATGGCTAGAGAGGAACAGCAGCTGGCCAGAAGGAAGCAGTATTCCCTAGTGGCTCACCTCCTCACTGTGTGCCATCCTGCGGTTGTTCCCGGTTTGCTCTCCCACGCTACCACCGCTGCCCAGGTGCTTGTAGTAATCCCCGGTGCTGGGCTGCTTGTTGAAGTTCCTTGATTTCCTGCTAGAGTCGACACGCCGCAGTTCTGGGCTGCTCTCAAGCGAGGTGAGCTGGAAAACCAAGATGCCGGATCTCTTTTATTACAGCAAAAAGCATGAGGACAGAGCTCCATGTTGCAGAGAAGGCACCCGCACCACTCAGAGCCCAGAGTCTCATTTGAAAGGATGTGAAAAGGTAGGCTCATTAGACCCATTTTATAGACAAGCATGCTGAGCCCCAAACTAGTTGACACACTCAGTTCCCAAGATCCTTTGAGGGAACTATGAGATGTAAATTAGTTGGAACACGCTGGCCAGTCGCGTTGCCCTGGATTGCTTTGGCTTCTGCCTACACAACACAGATAGCCTGCTACTATATATATATAGGACCATCGGCATGTAGGGTTGCCTGACCATGAGAAGTGACCTGAAGTCTCCAGGTTTGCTTAGCCCTCTCCTGGTGACAGGTGAGGGCTTGAATCACCAGGTGGATATCTATCTATCTATCTATCTATCTATCTATCTATCTATCTATCTGGAAGATCTGCAACTTGCAGGCTTCATCCTAGCATGAGCCAGCTGCAAATTAGAGCATACAGTCTCTGGCGAGTCTGCTCTCTTCCCCTATCCCAATTAACCTCCGTCTCCAGGGCTCTGTGGTGGAAGGGAGTGCAGAAAAAGACCAGGGTTGGACTCAAGAGGAGGAGAGGACTTTGAATATGTGTGTGCCTACCTGTCAATCACCTGGTGTCACCATGACAAATAGCTGATTCAATTTCAAAAGGGGGGGGGGAGGAAATTGTGAGCACGCTCCATGAGCACTCCCAATTCTCCCTTCCTTCCTTTGTGGGTGCAGTGTGATATCACGCCTATCTCTTTGATTAAGAACTATTGTCTTAGTTTTTTTCCTCCCCCCCCTCCCAATCAACTTTCCTTTGTGTGATGTCTTTCAGATACTAAGCCTGAGGGTAGTTGGGGACTGCGTAACTCTAACAACAGCTGTCTATTACCATAGCAAGAATTACTCGTCTCACCCCACTTTTTTTAAAGCAGTGATAAAACTGACAAGGCTGTCGTCATCTCTGCAGCAAATAAAAATAAAAAAACCTGGTGAAATGGATAAGCTGTGTCAGTTTTACTGAGCAGAAGAGAACCTTTGCCACTTTCACTATGGTTTCCACCTTCCTCTTCTTCTTCTAAATGATTGGCAGTGAGGAACAGGCCTTCACTTCTCCTGCTGCGATGATCAATTCATTTGCCACTCCAGTAGAGCACTAGCGCAAAGAATCCCTGACAGATGGCCATCCAAACTCTGTTTAAAACCACCCAATGAAGCCCCACCACCTTTAGAGGGAGTCTGTTCTACTGTCAAACAGCTTTTACCATCTGAAAGCATTTCCTAATATTTAGTCGGACTCTCCCTTCTTGAAGGGACGTGGGTGGCGCTGTGGGTTAAACCACAGAGCCTAGGACTTGCCGATCAGAAGGTTGGCAGTTCAAATCCTTGCAACGGGGTGAGCTCCCGTTGCTCGGTCCCTGCTCCTGCCAACCCAGCAGTTCGAAAGCACGTCAAAGTGCAAGTAGATAAATAGGTAGCGCTCCGGCGGGAAGGTAAACGGCGTTACCGTGTGCTGCTCTGGTTCGCTAGAAGTGGCTTAGTCATGCTGACCACATGACCCGGAAGCTGTACGCTGGCTCCCTCGGCCAATAAAGCGAGATGAGCGCCGCAACCCCAGAGTTGGTCATGACTGGACCTAATGGTCAGGGGTCCCTTTACCTTTACCTCCCTTCTTGTAATTTGAATCCCTTGGTTCGGGTCCTACCCAGAGGAGAAGCAGAAAACAAGCTTGCTCCGTCATACCAATTTTGGGGGGGCTTCCTCCCAAGAAGCCTGGGCACTGTCCTTTGTTAAGGGTGCTGGGAGTTGTTCAAATTCTGGGAGCTACAATTCCCAGAGTGACTTAACAATCATACAGCATTGTGCAAATTAATTGAAACAAAGCATGTTTTCTATCTTACTCGTAATCCTGTACTCAATACAAGCACGAAAAGTCAGTTGATCATTATGGTGTCGGAAGCCTGCAGCCCATAGAAGGAATGATGCACTCGCCACAATATATTGAGGTTCTACGAAAGAGAGTTATTCCAGAGCTGGAAAAGAGGTGTCCTGATGGTACTGGGATATCACAGCAGGACCTAGCCCCCTGTCACACATCAAAAGTGGTGAAGAAAATCATGACAGAGCAGCAAATACAGGTACTTGATTAGCCAGGGAATTCCCCGGACGTAAATCCCATTGAGAATTTGTGGGCTGTATGCAAAAGTGGCCTCCGTGCTGCAGACTGTACAACTATGGAGAAGCGAATTCAGGTGCTGATTCAAGTGTGGTACAGAGATCCAAAAATCAACAGTGACTGTTTGAAACTAGTAGACTCCATGCCAAACCATGTTCAAATGCTGCTTAAAAATAGCAGAGGTCATATCCGTTACTAATGTGAGTTTTGTACATGTATATGTGAGCTTTGTACAATAAACTACTAAATTCATTGTTTGTTTCAATTAATTTGCACAAGGGAGTAGAACCATAGAACTGCGAAATTGGAAGGGCCCCCCCAAAAGTCATCTAGTCCAGCCCCTTGCAATGCAGGCATCACAACTAAAGAATCTCTGACAGATGGGACATCCAACCTCTGCTTAAAAACCTCCTGAGAAGGAGAGTCCACCGCCTTTGGAGGAAGAGACAAGCCATTCAAAAGCACTCGGGAGATATCTCCTATGACTTTTCTGGATGGCAAAAGTGTGGACAGTGGAGTTCTGGGGACCAGGGTGCATGGGGGGTGCCATCTGCACCACATTTCTTGATCTGATGGTTCCCGATTACCAAAACGTATTGGGGTGCCCCCTGCACGTAAAGTAAGAAAACAAGGCAAGCAGGCCACAGAAACCTTCCTCTCTCGCCCTTTGCCCCGTGTATTTATTTATTTATTGAAGTATTTAGATACACCACCCTCTCGTCAAATATCAGGGCGATGTACAGTGATATAGAACAATGCTCCCAAAGCCAGAGTCGCTCTCCTTTTGGCCTCTCTACCACTAGAAATTGTATAGCCAGCAGAAACACAGCAGCTGAAGTTCTCCCCAGAGTGCCAACGCAGGCCTAGGAAGCATCACATTTGCTGAATTTCTGCTTGCAACATGGGAGTTTAAAGGCGCAGAGGTTCTATTAAAAAAGCAAACCCGTCAGAATGAGCACCACTAGATCAGTCCAAAGATCTAGCTAGTCTTGCCTTCCCCAGCCTGGTGCTCTCCAGGTGTTTTGGGACTACAGCTCGCTCCAGCCCCAACCAGCGTGACCACATGACAACAGCTACTAGTCAAAATGGCTATGCTCTGCCCTTCACAGTCAGAGGCAGCAAGGCTTCTGAATACCAGTTGCTGGAAACCACAGGAGGGGAAAATGCTTGAGACTTGCTTGTGGGCTTCTGTGAGAACAGAATGCTGGACCAAACTGGCCCCCCTTTGGCCTGATCCAGCAGGTTAGTGCCAAACATTGGGTGGGGGGGGGCTGATCTGTTTCATCCAGACCAGTGTTTCCCAAACTTGGCCCTCCAACTGTTTTTTTAGACTACAATTCCCATCATCCTTGACCACTGGTCCTGCAAGCTGGGGATCATGGGAGCTGTAGTCCAGTAACAGCTGGGGACCAAAGTTTGGGAAACACTGATCCAGATGCTTCTACAAAGTCCAAAATCAGGGCAGGAAAACAACAGCCTTATTGGTTTGTTTCAGTTCTTTAAAATTCTTCCCTTCATCGCAACGGTTTCAGGGTAGGGTACAAAAAAAGTTCACTTGAAATGCAATAGCGACACAATCAACAGAGCGGCTGAAATTCAGTAAATGTGATCAACAGCAGAGGGAAGACTTTTATCTGTCCGAGCTGGCAATTAATAACCCACAAATGGCTGATCATCCCTCGCATTCAGAGACACAAACACCTCTGGAAACTTTATTCAAGCATACAAGTCTCAAGGAAAGCCCTTAAAGGGCAATATAAACAAACCACAAAACAAAATGCCCCATCTAAAATCAGCACAGAACACATGAACATGCCAGAAGAGGCTGCCGTGGGACTCTTCTGACGTTCTTAATTGCAAGGAGGATACCCCTACAAAAGTGTGCAATAGAATGCAATTGAAAGGCTGTATTCTTAGCTATCACCCTGACTAGCTGCCAATACGCATTTGCTTTATTTTTTAATGTGCATTTTCCTGTTGTTAGCCATCCATTTATCTAACCCATGGGAAGATAAACTAAGGCCCGGGGGCCAGATCTGGCCCAATCACCTTCTAGATCCGGCCTGTGGACGGTTGGAGAATCAGCGTGTTTTTACATGAGTGGAATGTGTCCTTTTATTTAAAATGCATCTCTGGGTTATATGTGGGGCACAGGAATTCGTTCATTTCCCCCCCCAAAAAAAAACCATAGTCCGGCCCCCCACAAGGTCTGAGGGACAGTGGACAGGCCCCCTGCTGAAAAAGTTTGCTGACCCCTGATCTAATCCTTTATATTAGGATGGGGAGTCTGTATTCTAGCTAGCATAAGGTTACCAGATATCCCTGTTCCCCGGGGACAGTCCCCGGATTTACACATCAGTCCCCATACAAAATCCATTGAAGTTGAAAAGTGTCCCCGGATTCATTGAAGAAAAAAATCTGGTAACCTTAAGCTATCAGCATCCCTGGCCATTGGCCATTCCAGCCAGGCCTGAAGGGGCTTGGAATCCAACAGTATCTGGAAGTCCATAGATAAGAACATAAGTAGAGCTTGCTGGATCAGGCCAGTGGCTCGTCTAGTCCAGCATCCTGTCTTCACAGTGATGCCTCAATGGGAAACCGCAAGCAAGACCAGGGAACAAGAGCCTGCTCCTTCACCCAATGGTTTCCAGCAACTGGTATTCAAAAGCATTGTTGCCTCCGATGGTCATCCATTGCAGCTAGCAGCCATCAATAGCCTTATCACCTATGAATTTGCCCAATCCTTTTTTTTAAAAGGGCTCCAAGTTCCCCATGTCCCAGATTTAAACAAATGCAAGAGCAGCCCTGCTGGATCAGGCAAGAGGTCCAGCTGGTCCCAGCAGCCGACTAGATGCCTCTAGGAAGACCACAAGCTGCAGGGCACAAGTACAAATGGTGTGTGAGAGAACACCCTCAGAAATGGTCTGTTGGATAGCTACCTATTATCCCCATTTGCATTTGCAGGGGGGGGGGTCAGACAAGATGACCCTCAGGGTCCCTTCTAATTCTACGATTCTATGATTCGTTTGACCCTCCCAGCAACAGACTGCCTCTGCCATGTTCCGTGGCAGGGCCAGGAGGGGCAAGACATTCAAAAGGAGAAGTAGCCACCACCCTCCCCCTCTGGAGCCAAGGGCAAACTCCACTTGTCATTATCATGCAGCAAAGCTTTGACTTCCCCGTCAACTTTGGAGTTTGCTCCCTCTGCACAACACAGAGCCCTTTTGCTTTCCTGCCAATATCGGACACCGCTCTTTCTTGACCCTGCTTCTTTTATTACAGGCTTAGGGCAGCCTGCGTGGTTCCTCTCCCTCCCACCCCCTTATTATCCTCCCCACAACCCCATGACAAAGCTCAGCAGCTTGCATTTCAGGAACAAACTGAAAAGAGGGAAGTGGATGAATTTCCCTCTTTTGCGCAACTAGCCAGGCACTAAAAAGCTTTCCCCGGTTCCGTATCTGGGCAACCCGGCTCAAGGCTGAACCGAGGGAAGGGACTTGCGAATATTCCTCTCCAAAGGAGACCAGCCTTCCAATAGCCCTATCCTGCCTTTCTTCTCCTAAAAAATTCTGAACTGAATTGAACCAGCTCTTTGAGCATTCTTCTAAGCCTGCATATGCATTACCGGCTTGAAAGGCAGATCTGTTGCTCTCCCCCTGGCCCAGTTCAGATCCAAACCCTGTTGTTGGAAAACGCATAATCAAAACGAAGTATATCAGACGAAACAACAACAGGATGGGCTAATGCTGTGTATGTGCAGGGCATAGTTAAACTATGGAACTCACTGCCACAGGAGGCAGAGATGGCCGCCAGCTTTAAAAGAGGATTGGAGAAATGGCTTGTAGCAGCCAAAGGCAGTAATGCTTCTGAATAGCAGCTGGTGGAAGTTGCAGGAGGGGGGAGTGCTCCTGTGAGCGGGTCCTGCTTGCTGGTTTCCCAGGGGCATCTGGTTGGCTGCTGTGAGATCAGGAGGCTGGACTGTATGTTCTTATATACAGTATATTTATTACTTTCCAAACCAGAGCTGGGAACACACTGGGCGCAGCGTAAACAGGAGGCCATGTACGGCTTTAAATGCACCAACAAACTGACTTGGGGTAAAGGCAGTTTCCTATGTCTGCATGACATTGGGCCAGTCACTGCCTCTCTCAGTCTAACCTACCTCAAAGGGTTGTTGTGGGGATTAACCGAGGAGCAGGAGAACTTGTGGGCCTTGGAGGAAAAGGCAGGATACAAAGGGGCAATCAATCCATAACTAAAACAAATAATGTGAACTTAGAACCTGTCGTTTCCCTTGCCTCTTAAAGCGCCTGATTTCGCGGCGATCCCAGAAGGCATAGATGATGCCAGCTCTGGCTTCTTGGCTATCATTTGCTCCAGCAAACAGGAGTGTGTGTATGTGTGCCCACACACAGCCTTAAAGAGGCAGGAATCAGCCTCTCATTAGCTGCGGCTGGCTAATCTTTAACCGGGGTCCATTCAGGAGAGAGGACACAAGAGACAGTTTGCTTGCACTCTCTACTCAAGGCCTCCTGCTGCTCAGCATAAGAGGAGCAGCATAAATGTGTGGCACAAGAGGTGGGGGCAGGAATGACCCCACGGAAAAGGGAACTGTGTTCAAAAGCTGGGGGAAAGGACTTAGGAACATGGGGAGCTACCTTAGAAATGATTCAGCCCCCTGCTCCCATCTAGCTCAATATTGCCAACACAGACTTGGGTGCAACACTTCAGGGTTTTCGGCATATGTCGACCCGGGACAAACTTTTCCCTCTCAGTGCCTCTTCTCTAATCCTGAAGCTGCCTCGCTGTCCCCCTTCTGCATCTGAGCTCCTTTCCCCATCAGCTTTAAAGCTGCCTGTAGCCTCACCTATAGCCTTTCCCTTATTTCTTCTTAATGCCTCTGCCCTTGACTCTTCCAATCCTGCTGGTACCTAATAATATGGGCAGCCAAAATGATCGAGGATGGATAGAGCAACTCCCCCATTTGGAAAGGTTGCAGCGTTTGTATAGGGAAAAGGTGACAACATGGTGGAAGTAGGATAGTTTAGTTGGTAAGTGCATGGGACTCTTAATCTCAGGATCATGGGTTTGAGCCCCACACGGTGGTGGAGCTTCATGCTCTGGCACTGGGGCACGGAGAGCAGGCAGGGGTGGGGCTGGTGCACATCTCACGCTGCCGGGGGCGGTGCGCTCCCCTCACACTCCTCTTCCTCTGCCAGTGGCCCCATGTTGGGCAAAAAGATTCCTGCATTGCCGGGGGTTGGACTAGATGACCCTCGTTGCCCCTTCCACATGGGGCATCTGGCTGGCCACTGTGAGAGCAGATGCTAGACTAGTTGGGCCATTGACCTGGTCCAGCAAGGCTCTGCTAATATTTTTAACGCAGCCACCTTGGGAAGCAGGTCTGGGTCTGCTCAGCACCTGGATGGCAGGCTGTCCAGGGAGCCTCAAGTGACATGTCTTGAATTCTGCCATGGAAGAAAGGCAGGATGTGACGATGATAACAAATGGAATTTGGGGCTTTCCCAAGATATTTGGCCACCTGAGGTGGCCCAGCAAATGGCATCTCACAGTCACAGGGCACAGTACCCCTGAGCATGCACAGAATTGGCTTCAAAGGCTCAGATTGATAGTGGGGGCAAACATAATCTGTATACTATATGCCCCCTTCCTCCTCGGGCCAAAGATAGACAGCAAGACCTGAGCTGAATATTTGCTCGAAGGCACAGTATATCCCTTAGGATTACTCAGGCTTTGTTGTCCTGTTCCCTTTTTGCTGAGGAATCACTTGCGCAGCCTGATCTGTCCATGTTGGGGAGACTCAGGAGGAGGGGCTGGGTATGTTTGTGTGGCTGCCTCGCTTTGCCTCACAATAGAGCCGGCTCTGATAGAATCCATTACCCTGGGGTTGCTGGGTTACTCCACTCCAAGCCCCCTTGTTACAAATAAAAGGTTCTTTTTGGATCCGTTTTTAGTTGGCTCTTGCTGCTATTTCGTTTTCTTACATTGTGGAATCCGAAGCCACATACTTTCCCCCCCATGTGGATGTTATGCCTTGAACTCCCCAACACCTCTGTGACACCATCTCCCTTCTCTCTGTCTCTCTATGAGCACCCAAAAACATTCCTTTCCATCAACAACTACCAGTAATGATAGTTCTACCATGAACCCTCCACATTCAGAGGCAGTCTACCACGGAATATTAATTGCAGGAGGGCAACAGCAAGAGGAGGGAATTCCATTCAAAGCTTTCCTGGAAGCACCTGACTGGTCACTTCAGGGAGCAGGGATGCTCCACCTGGACTCCCTTGCAAGGTGTTCTGTTTTAGTGTGTTTTTCTTTGTGTTAGAAGAAGAACAAGAACAAGAACAAGAACAAGAAGAAGAAGAAGAAGAAGAAGAAGAAGAGGAGGAGGAGGAGGAGGAGGAGGAGGAGGAGCAGCAGCAGGAGGAGTAGTTTGGATTTGATATCCTGCTTTATCACTACCCGAAGGAGTCTCAAAGCAGCTAACATTCTCCTTTCCCTTCCTTCCCCACAGCAAACACTCTGTGAGGTGAGTGAGGCTGAGACTTCAGAGAAGCGTGACTAGCCCAAGGTCAGCCAGCAGCTGCATGTGGAGGAGCAGAGACACGAACCCAGTTCACCAGATTATGAGTCTACCGCTCTTAACCACTACAACACACTGGCTCTCCTTCAACTGGAACTAGCAGCAGCCATTCCATCAGGCTGCAGGGAAGCAGGCGAGAAGGGAAGCAGGGCCAGTCCATTGGCTGAGGATTCCAACAGACACTCAGCATTTGGTACTCATGATCATGCTCGCTCTTCATTGGACTGTTTTGGGTGTTCCCGCCTCCTGACATTTGTTTCCTACTTCTGCCCCAAGAAAGTTAATGCCTCTCTCTCATGAAACGCAGAGGGTTCCATTTTGGCCACATAAAGAAAGGGGCAGGTTGGAGGAATTCAATTCACTTTGCTTTTCAAGGCAAATCTACCAAATGCAGTGCTTCCTGAAACAACACGCAAACCGAAATATAGCAGTGATTCAAACTCTGCACTTATCCGAATTTTGCGATGCAGTTCTCCAAACCAAAAAGTGTTTTCAAAAATGTGTATTTTGTGCATAAAATTGGATATATTGGTGGAAATAATGTGCAAAAAGAGTATTATATTTTAGGGGAAATTGCTTGCAAACACGCCTCCATGTTCACACTAAAATGCTGGTGAACGTTCATGAGGGTTGAAGGGGTAGGAATGCTAATTGCTGCAAAAAATTGGAAAAGGAAATCTAAGGTTGGAAATGTCAGAAGCTGAGAGAACTGAGCTTCAGTGGCACATTTTGAATATTTGAGAACAATTGTTTCACTTCCAATCCAATCCACAGGTTTTCTTATGTTACTGTGTGATTTCCAAGTTGGTGCAAAATGCACTGAAGAAACGAGAGTTGTCCTAAATAGTTCTCATGGCACTAATTTTATCAGTGAAGATTTGGGGGGAGGAGAACAACCACCCTGGCCCCGGAAATTTACCCCAAAGAGTAAATTACTCTCTGACCATTGTAATGGAAGTCAAATAGGATACTTTATCTCTCAAGCTCCCTTGTGTCCCCTTCTTCTGCAAAACCCCCCAAAAGACACACAGCCCAGTCAATGCTCTTGACAAGCGAATTTGCCAATGGAAGAACCTTATCGCCAAAATCAACTTTCTTGCAGTTTCCTAGCAAATCTCCCATAAAACGGCAACTGGTAAATTTCACTCCTATTTCCCTTTTCTTTTTATGGTTAAACCCCCTTGTGTCATTTACATCCCACCCCCCCCCCAAAAAAAATCACCAAAGGTGGGAGTTTTTCTTCCTGCTACCCAGTGGCAGAGGAAGGGGGGTGCGGACCGCCCTGGGTGTCATCACTGAGGGGGTGACAAAATGACAAAAATATGAGTTTTTTAAAAAATAATTTTTAAAAATTGGGCTCATGAAACTTTTTAGTTCAGTCAACAAATGTAACGAAACACGGCTGGCACTGGGCACCACACCACGGGGGCCGGCACTTACCGCGGGCTCTGCAGTGTGCCTGAGCCACGTGTCTCTCCTGGGAATGACATGATGGCTTGGGCGCCTGCAAGCTCTGTGCTGCCTGAAACCGCCCCTGCATCTGCCCACCGCCTCTTCCTCAGCTGCCCTGCAGCTGAGTCACATCAGGCACCCGCGCGACTAGCTACGCCGCTGCTGCTGCTGCCCCCCCCACTGCCCATGTATCCTTGCATGATCTGTAAGCAAGCAAAATCAGCTGCAAATGTGCATCCCAGTGAAGACGGATGCTGCATACCTGTCCTGCATTGCAAACACCGGAACACAAAGAGCTGTCTTAACTGAATCACACTCTCCATCTATCTAGCTCAGTCATGTCTGCACTGACTGGCAGCAGCTCTGCAGGGTTTCCAGTAAGGGACATTTCCAACTCAATCTGGAATCTGCTTCTGCATGCCAAGCAGGTGCTCTACCATTGAGCTACAGCAGCCCTTCTCTTAAGACACAGGAACATTGGAAGCTGCCTTATAAGGAGCAAGGCTATCGGTACATCTAGCTTAGTATTGCCCGCACTGACTGGCAGGAATAGCTCACCAGCGTTTCAAGCAAGGGCAGTGGCGTAGCGTGGGGTGCAGGGGGGGCGGCCGCACCAGGCGCAACATCTGGGGGTTAGGGGGCGCAAATCCACGGGTTAGGGGGCGCAAATTACTTGCCTTGCCCCGGGTGCTGACAACCCACGCTACGCCACTGAGCAAGGGCTATTCCCAGCCCAGTAGGGAGAAACCATTGGCGGCTGAACCTGGAACAGGCAGGGGCTGTATCACCAAGTATCAATGCACAACCAATGTCCCCCCGGGTCTCTTAAAATAGAAATGAGCATCCCAACCGCCGCCATCCGCTCCCCGACGAGATCTTCTCTGCCTGCATGCATTTGCCAGTTTATTCCATTTTCACTATGTTTCCCTAACCTTTAATTTCCACACTGTCTCTGAGCTTTCACACAATGTACAATCCACTTCCGGAACTGTAGTGAAACACTCTGAAAAGCTTAGCATTCATTTCCATACCATTTGCAAACAGATTGTTTCTGGAAGCAAATTACAGGGGGATGAACACTGTAAACTTTCACTATATTCCCCTATAGTCCCAGATGCGGCTTTTATCACAGAATTGTAGAGTTGGAAGCGACTAGTCCAACCTCTTACAATGCAGAGATCTTTTGCCCAAAGCAGGGCTCGAATGCCGTGGGAAAGCTCAACTATAATGTGGAACTCTGCTGTAATGGGGAAGTCGTGAAATCGGAATAAACCGCCACCATGTGGACGCAATCTCTGGGTGTGTGTGGCGCTGGGAGCTGTGCTTGGGCGCTGGTCGTTCCTGCTCACTCCACAAACCTTCCAACGGCACAGAGTCCTTAGTTCTGTGAGAATCTGTTCATATTTCGAGTACCAGAATCTGGAACAGGACATTTGCCATTTTGGCTGAGCAGTTGGCCCATTTATACCTAACAAGCACAGAAACCGATATACCTGACTCAGATATATTTGTGATTGGAGACAGAAAACATTATCCGCCCAGGCCGTGGTAATAAAGCCTGACAGGGAAGCACAAGCTCCAATGGGGAAGCTGAGAAACTGGAGGTCTCCTTTCGACCAGGGCACTAATTGGGGCTAGTTTAGGCTTTAAGGCAAATTGGGTTTCCTCCCAGAGAAAAATATGAGAATACAACAAAAGGACAGGGAAGATGTTTATGAAATTGCCAAGGCCTCTGAGGGCAGGGAATGAATACTACAATAACGAGCTGGGAATTTAAGAAAAAACACACATATGGCATTTTCAATTTTTGTATTTATTTTTGTTTTCTCTTCATAGAATTGTAGAGTTTGAAGGGACCCCCCAGGGCCATCTAGTCTCAACCAGCCCCTGCACCACCCTGGTTGAGAGTCCACATGGTCTGCTGCTCTCTGAATCGCCAACCTTCACTGACAGAAGATACGTACAGACAGCGATCTGTCCCTGCTGGGTTGGGAAATTCTTTTTTAAGTAAAGATGTTGCCCATTTCCTTGAGAGCCTCCCTTCCACCCATTGATGTGTCTGTCCCTTCTTCCATTCCAGCCACTTTGCTCATAAGAGGTTTGACATTTTGCATTTCTGGAGCACACTCCAAGCAGCCCCCAAGTGATTGCTGCTGCAGCCCTTCCAACAGCCCTGCAGTGTAGGACAGTAGTATCTTTCCCCCTGCCTATCAGCAGGAGGAAGGACATACCAGCTTGCCTGACTGCCCAGTTGAAGTGAGGGTTTCAAAGGTACACTAGCTTTCAACTTGTTCCATGCCCATCGCTCCTGGTTCTAATTGTTTCCCCAAAGTTCTAGGTGGAGAACAATTTCAGCCCAGCTCAATGCAATGCAAGAAAACAGGATGCTGCCAGCCTTGTACCAAGTAAGACCAAATTCACCCAGATTCACTGGCTAGGATCTCCAGGTTTCCAGGCTAGGAGCCTTTCTCGGGTCTCCCTTGAAATCCTGCCAGGAACTGAACCTGGGACCTGCCGCATGCAAAACTGATGCTCTGCCACTGGCCCAAGCAGCCACTTCCATTCCTTGACAGCAAAAGATAGCGGACGGTCACACTGTGTCCCTGTTCTGTGCCTGGGGAATAGGAGAATCTGCAGCAAATTGCCAAGAGCTGTGGGATTCTTCCTTAGCTCTGGTACCAAGCTACCCCAGATAAAAATACCCCACCCCCAGGTTGCCCATCTCTCCGCCGTCTCAGTTTAATGAAGCAATACAGATATACACATCTATGTCTTTTTAATTTTCTCTTACCTGAGCAGAGAAGCACTAAGTCCCACCAAACCTGCCCAGCTGCCTGAAACATCGGTGTCACCTGACACCTGCCCTCTGCACACCTGTGATACTGAAGCTGGCCTCTCTGGTTACAGAAGCCTTCTAATGAATTAGCTACACCTATCAGCTCACCCACCAGTGACATCACCCGGGCGCAGCAGCCAATCGCCACCCGGCAGGATCTCTTGCTCCTCTCTTCACGGAGCCGTAAGTAAAGATCAACCTGGGAGCCCGGCAGCCCTAGAGATGAAGTGGCAGGTGGCAACAGGTTCCTGGGCTGAATGATCCCAGCCCCCCCCATTCCCAAATTGCCAATTCTTTTGAGATCAGTAGGGAAACTGGCCCTGCTTGGGAAATGTGTACCCTCCAACATTTCTCTGATGAAAATAGGGATGTCATGTTTATATGTATATTTATATATTTATACTGCACCCATCAGGGACGTGGGTGGCGCTGTGGGTTAAACCACAGAGCCTAGGACTTGCCAATCAGAAGGTCGGCGGTTCGATTCCCCGCAACAGGGTGCATTCCCGTTGCTTGGTCCCTGCTCCTGCCAACCTAGCAGTTGGAAAGCACGTCAAAGTGCAAGTAGATAAATAGGTACCACTCCGGCGGGAAGGTAAAGGGCGTTTCCGTGCGCTGCTCTGGTTCGCCAGAAGCAGCTTAGTCATGCTGGCCACATGACCCAGAAGCTGTACACCGGCTGCCTCGGCCAATAAAGCGAGATGAGCGCCGCAACCCCAGAGTCGGTCACAACTGGACCTAATGGTCAGGGGTCCCTTTACCTTTACTGTACTGCACCCATCTGACTGGGTTGCCCGACTCTAGGTGGCTTCCAACATATATAAAAGCATATATTGTGTGCGCCTATTTTATAGTTCTCTCTGCTTGACATACATTCTCCAATGAAATAATAACAAAAAATGCTCCACACAAAAAAACCTAAGCAGAACACCAATGTAAACAAAAAAAGATAGGCTAAAACCAAAGAGAAAATAAACGAGGGGAACAGAAAAAGCAGTTCAGCCTAAAAAAAACCCAGCTAAAGCACCTGCATTATAAGAAAGGCTGTAAACTGGTGCCAAAGGCTGAGATGCCAGCATCAGTTGGGTCTCCTTGGAGAGGGCATTCCAAAATTGGGGACTCCCTGCAGAAAAGGGTTCATTTTTGCTTTAAGCAGCTAGAAGATTAAACCAACAAAAGGATTTTAGAATATAGAATTGTAGAGTTTAGTTGCAATGCAAGAATCTCAACTAAAGCATCCCTGGCAGATGGCCGTGCAATCTCTGCTTTAAGAACTCCAATGAAGGAGAGTCCACCACCTTCCGTTCCACTGTCAAACACCTCTGACCATCAGAAACATGAGCATGACTTTTGGTGAATACGAGCCTCAATTGCCTCACCAAATTCTGGATCAGCTAAATTACCAAAGAGCAGTGGATGCTTTTTTTGTTTATTTTTATTTTTTTAAAAAAACCTGCTTAATAACAATCTCTTAAGAGTTTTACATAAATACACAGCATTCAATAAAAATGAGGCCAGAATTACATGCGAGTGGATCTCAGTAATAAAACTCAGCCGTGTACAAAACATAGAATTAAAAACCAAGAGTCAATGGCTACTAAGCCACGATGGCTCAGCAATGTCACCCAAGATCGGAGGCAGAAAAACTTCTGAACATCAGTTGCTGGAAACCACATGTTCTGTGAGTGCTTTTGCACTCAGGTCCTGCTTGCAGGTTTCCAACGATAAAGATCTGGTTGGCCACTGTGAGAACAGGATTCTGGGTTACGTGGGACATTGGCCTGATTCAGGAAGGCTCCTGATGTTCTTATGTTGGTCCAGGAAAGCCTGGGTAAATAGGTAAGTTTTGCAGAGGTATTTATGACTGTCTCTAGGAATCTAGAAGGGCAATCCACAGGGTGGGTGCTATCAATGAGAAGGCCATGTCTGTGCCATCCCAAGGCAACCATCTGCTTGTTGTGGAATGATGATCAGGGGGTCTCCTCAGAAGATCTTAAAAACTGGCTATGCCTGGACTGAGAAACGCAGTCTACTAGGTATCCAAGAATCATAGAATTATAGAGTTGGAAGGGACTCCCAGTCCATCCCCCTGAAATGCTGATCCCAAGAGGCTTAGAGTTTTAAAAACATCAATGTTGAAACATTGCTATTTGGTAGCAAATAGGCTGTGAGGGACACAGGTGGCCGTGTGGGTTAAACCACAGAGCCTAGGACTTGCCGATCAGAAGGTCGGCGGTTCAATTCCCCGCAACAGGGTGCATTCCCGTTGCTCGGTCCCTGCTCCTGCCAACCTAGCAGTTCGAAAGCACGTCAAAGTGCAAGTAGATAAATAGGTACCACTCCGGTGGGAAGGTAAACGGCGTTTCCGTGTGCTGCTTTGGTTCGCCAGAAGCAGCTTAGTCATGCTGGCCACATGACCCGGAAGCTGTATGCCGGCTCCCTCGGCCAATAAAGCGAGATGAGCGCCACAACCCCAGAGTCGGCCATGACTGGACCTAATGGTCAGTGGTCCCTTTACCTTTACCTAGGCTTTGAAGTGGGCGCCTTCATGCACACGGGCATTCCGCAGCTCCAGCCAGCCAAAGTGATGGATTGACTTATCTGAGAGAAACGTCTCTGTGGACAGATAGCAGCCAGGATTTTACTGCGGTAATAAGATGCAACCAGATGCAACCTGGAAGTGAAACCCTCTCCAGGGCACAAGCCAGGAAGCAGCTTTGGGGCTGCCCCTTCTACGTGCGAGTCTGTTGCGAACGGAGTGTGCAAACACACACATCTTCCGTGCACCTGGAAATGTGGCAAAGGAGGGTGTTGGGGGAACTGGACACCGGCCGCTGTGTCCAGGGAGGTAACCTCATCCGGAGGTGCAATCTGCTAATGAGAAGTTATGCAGGGGGAAGAAAGCGAGCAAGTTCACACCTTTCCTCTGCTTCTGCAGGACCCAGCGGAGCCCGGATGATGCAAATGTGCTTTGCATAAGTACAACCAGCTGGAAGAAGCAGGACTGCAGCAGTGAGGGAGAGGAGGTGCTTTGCTTATGCCTGGCCCAGAACTTGTCCAAAGGCCAGGAGCCTACCCTGGCTGGTGGTTAGACAACAAGGCCTCAGAGAATGTGTGAAAAGCACCCTTTCTTCTCCCGGCTATTGGCGTCCCAGATCACAAGCCTGATTTTATATGCACTCCCCTAGCACTTGAATACACTTTGTTGTGTAAGGCTGCAGGTCAAAGAACCAGTGAGGAGCTAAAACTGTCACTCTTGCCTGGTCTGCTGCCCTCACTAAGCCCCAGGGCAAGTCCTTCTGTCCACCACCTTGAAAAACATGTTCATTGTTATTTGTTTAAAGCCTGTCTACCTTACTCTTAAGATATGTGGGTGGCACTGTGGTTTAAACCACTGCGCCGCTTGGATTTGCCGATCGGAAGGTCAGCAGTTCAAGGATCCGCTACGACGTGAGCTCCTGTTGTTTGGTCCCAGTTCCTGCCAACCTAGCAGTTCGAAAGCATGTCAAGTGCAAGTAGAAAAATAGGTACTGCTCCAGCGGAAAGGTAAACAGCATTTCCGGGCACTGTTCTGGCTTTGCCAGAAGCCACTTAGTCATGCTGGCTACATGACCTGGAAAAACTGTCTGCAGAAGCAGACAAATGCCGTATCCCTTGGCCTGTAAAGCGAGATGAGCACTGCAACCCCAGTCGTTCCTGACTGGACTTAACTGTCAGGGGTACCTTTACCTTTACCTTTACCCTACTCTTTAGTCTCCATGAGCGGCTTGTCAAAATCAGTACAGTGGTATCTCAGTTTTTGAACGTAATCCATTCCGGAAGACCATTCGAGTTCCGAGGCATGTTTGAAAATGGAAGCATTTATCCAGAAGCCTTTTTGTTAGGCATTTCAAGTCAAGATTTGCCAAAAGAGAGGAATTTTTTTTTCATGTATGCTACAACTGCTGCTAGAATATTGCTAGCACAAAGATGGAAAAGTCCTGAAATACCAACTAAAGAAGAATGACAAGGAAACCTGATGGAATACGCTGAAATGTCAAAATTAATGGAAAGACTTTGAGACAAAGACAATAAAGACTTTAAGAGACTGGGAACCATTTATATTATATTTACAGAATCAATGTAAAGAAACAGACTCACTTGCAGCGTTTGAATAAACACTTGCAATTAAAAAAAACAAATGTAGAAATAGAAACAGGATGTTAAAATGATGAGAATAATAATTATTTTAACTTTTTTAAAGAATAAGAAATAACCAATAAGCAGGGAGAGATAATATGCCAAAAAAAAACAAAAAACAAAAAAACAGAAAAGGAAGTTGAGGGAAGTCACTGGGAGGATGGGTGTATAATGTATTTTGTTTTTGAAATAGTGATTGTGATGATGATAAAATTGTAAAAATTCAATAAAATTATTATTTAAAAAGAAATAAAATGGAAGCATTTACTTCCAGGTTTATGGTGTTCAAGTTCCAAAATGTTCATCAATGGAAACATTAAAAAACCGAAGTACCACTGTAGCAGGGAGCATTACTTAAACATGTGTGTTACTTGCCTTCTTTAATTCCCACCTTGCACTTTTGATTTGGTTTAATATTTGCATGAGATCCTAGTAGATCATGCGAAGAGAACAAAGAATTGAAAAAATAAAAATAGCAGTACTGTCCATCTTGGTAAGCAAAAAAAGGGGGAGCGGTATTCAATTAAGTTTTACTCAGAGGCGATCCACTGAAATTAAGAAACACAACTAAGGCCCATTCATTTCAGTGAGTAAAATTTAGTGGAATGCCACCTAAACAATGCAACAAATGAACACAGGTCGCTGTCAACCCATGAGCCTCAGGCACTTTGCAGTCCTACCACTTCTGCTGCAGTCTGCAGTGCAAAACTGATCCCAAAGAGGAGTCAAACTGGACTCACAACCCTAATGCAAACAAGGGGTACTTCCAGACTGTTGCCATTTTTCGGTGGGATTCCATCACATATCAGCAAAATTAGGTTGGGATAATATAGTTGCCTGGGAGGTTTCGCACAACAAGCCCACTTCCCCCAAAGATCAGACTTTTTTTTTCTACAAAAAGAAAAGTTATGGGAAAACGTCCTGGATAGTGTGGGATAAGACTTGACACAACGCCATCTAACATCTCCTGGCCAACAGCTAAGGATGACTGCTCAATAAACAGGCCATCTGGGAAAAGCTCAATGGCTCCCTAAGAGAAATTCAGCTTCGCTTGTTGCAAGATTTGACTTCTCTGCTCCACGTTTTCCTCCTCCATCTCTCCTCTTTTCTGCTTAGGCGGTTTCCTCTTCCCGCTAAGCCACATTGAAAGGAGAGGTATTCAATAGTTAATGCACCTCCAGCTGCTGGGATCATTATCTGGGTTAATTCAGGCATTGTTTGTGGAGTGATTCAGCCAGGATTCTGTTGAATCCCCCTTGAAGGCTGGAGTGGAGGCAGCTTTCTCTCTTTTCCCCCCAGGAAGACTGAAGACAGATTGAATGAGGCATCACAGCCTGAGCAAGGTCCATTCAGCCTGGAGGCATGCCGGGCCAAACAGAGTACTTCAGTTATATTGTACTGTAATAACAATTAAAAATGTGTCTACACACACACACACACACACACACACAAACGTTCTTAACCTGAAACTGTTGTTAACCTGAAGCACCACTTTAGCTAATGGGGCCTCCTGCTGCCGCCGCGCCGCCAGTGCACGATTTCTGTTCTCATCCTGAAGCAAAGTTCCTAACCCGAGGTACTATTTCTGGATTAGCAGAGTCTGTAACCTCAGGCGTATGTAACCTGAAGCTTATGTAACCCGAGGTACCACTGTATACACATTTCTGAGCACAATTCAAAGTATTGGTGCTGACCTTTAAAGCCCTAAATGGCCTCGGCCCAGTATACCTGAAGGAGCGTCTCCACCCCCAGCCCAGACACTGAGGTCTAGTTCCGAGGGCCTTCTGGCGGTTCCCACCTTGTTAGAAGTGAGGTTACAGGGAATCAGGCGGAGGGCCTTCTCAGTGGTGGCGCCCGTCCTGTGGAACACTCTCCCATCAGATGTCAAAGAGAAAAACAACTACCAGACTTTTAGAAGACATCTGAAGACAGCCCTGTTTAGGGAAGCTTTTAATGTTTAATAGACTATTGTATTTTAATATTCTGTTGGAAGCCGCCCAGAGTGGCTGGGGAAACCCAGCCAGATGGGCAGGATATTATTATTATTATTATTATTATTATTATTATTATTATTATTATTCTACTAATCTCAAAAGCAATGCAAACAGCATACACTGACAAAATAGCAACAATCATATAACTCACAAGGCACCACAAAATATATCAACCATCTGAACAGATATAACTCAAGACCATTATGAAACCCAAATGCATCGATGGCTACTAAGCTGGAGGCAATAAATGTATATGAATACCAGTTGTTGGAAGCCACAGAGAGGGTGAGTGACATTGTGCTCAGGTCCTGCTTGTGGGCTTCCCAATTGGGGCATCTGGGTGGCCACTGTGAGAACAGGATGCTGGACTACATGGGCCCCTGGCCTGATCCAGCAGACTCTTCTGATGCATTTTGACCTTGATCTTCATCAGGAGTCTCTGTACCACATACCTAAAAGCTGTTTGGTAAAATGTCAAATTGTTGTTGTTTAGTCGTTTAGTCGCGTCCGACTCTTCGTGACCCCATGGACCAGAGCACGCCAGGCACTCCTGTCTTCCACTGCCTCCCGCAGTTTGGCCAAACTCATGTTTGTGGCTTCGAGAACACTGTCCAACCATCTTGTCCTCTGTCGTCCCCTTCTCCTTGTGCCCTCCATCTTTCCCAACATCAGGGTCTTTTCCAGGGAGTCTTCTCTTCTCATGAGGTGGCCAAAGTATTGGAGCCTCAGCTTCAGGATCTGCCCTTCCAGTGAGCACTCAGGGCTGATTTCCTTAAGAATGGAGAGGTTTGATCTTCTTGCAGTCCATGGGACTCTCAAGAGTCTCCTCCAGCACCATAATTCAAAAGCATCAATTCTTCGGTGATCAGCCTTCTTGATGGTCCAAGCTCTCACTTCCATACATCACTACTGGGAAAACAATAGCTTAGAACGTCAAATATAACGATACAAACAACAAGCCAATTATTACGCATACATCTGGGGCCAGGCCAGGAGTCCAGGGGTGGTTCATTAGTGGAAATAATTTAAGATTCTTGCTCCATTTGGGAAGGGCAGCTTCCACTGAGAGCCAACTTGGCTGGATCACATATTAATTGACTTGTGTGGGGCACTCAAAGGCTAGATAAGCATTACGTGGTTAATAGCCCCAATTGGTGGTGTTATTTCCATTTGTATATATTACAAATGGTTTAATGTTTGCACAATTTTTTATTTGCTTCTCTGCCAAACTGCTCTTACGCCACAGAGCACAGAAGAAGATGAATTTGGTCTAAATCCCTTTTGGTTTCTGTTCTAATCTGGAGTTACAACTGTTCAGATTGTCAGGATTTTGTCAGAATACACCGATTGCATTTGAATTATTTCGCTTTCGATATTAGCAGATACACACTTGTTTGTTTTTACCTTTTACTGGCCTCCATAGAATTATATTTATTTTTCCATATGTCTTCATGCTACTTCGTAACTATTTTTATCCCAATTGGGTTTTTTTTTAAATCACATCTTCAGTTTGTTGGAATTTCTTTCCCTTTTTATTTTGCTGCTACGTTTTTGTACTGTGTCAGAAAACCCAAGAAAAGTGTTTCACCAGATGGGGACAGCCTATTGCTAGCTCTGGCTAGTCATATGCTACTTTTAAAAACCCCCACAAAAAACCTTTTCTGCATTATATTTATTGTACAACGCTTAGAGCTGACTGCAGTTCAGTGGTATATGAATTGTTTAAATAAAGAAGATAAGTAAAAGAGGCATGCACACTCTGGGAAGCAAACCTCTTCCCAAGCCATTTTCATTTTAAAATCAAATCAAATGATTTGGGGAATTTTGCAGCGGTTTCAATGATGGGAGCTGCAAACTGCATGCCACAGGGTCTTATGCAGTCTCATGAAAAGCGCTTTGTTGCTGCTCAGCTCCCAACACGCAGGCAAGCAAAATCTTATCAAGGCACAGGTGGCTGCAGCCTCGCAAGAAAAGCATTTTGTTGTATGGTAGGTGGTAGGACAGCAGCGTGTGCTTTAGCTGAGATTCCTGCATTGTGGCAGTTTAGACCAGATGACCTTTGAGGTCCCTTCCAACTCTCAGATTCTATGCTTCTATGAATCTTGGAACACACACTCCACCCTCAAAACAGTTCCACTGTAAAATTTGTCCCTGGCTTAGGTTTTATAGGCCGTATTTATTTCTTTTATACTTTCCTATCAAGTTTTTCCGCCCTGTTTTCCCCTCCGAAAGGAGATGCTCAAAAGCAGCCAGCAAACAAATGCATTTATTTTATTTGTGGCACTTACAGTGGATGCTTGGGCTGTGAACGTGATCCATGCAGAAGGCACGTTCACAACCCGCAGCACCGCATCTGCGCATGCGCGACCGCTGAAACCCGGAAGTAATCCATTCCGGTACTTCCGGGTTTCGGTCCATCTGTAACTAAAAAAACACAACCTGAAGCATCTGTAACCCGAGGTATGACTGTATATCCCACCTTTTTCCCCCCTCCAAGGAGCACACAGTGACATACATGGTTCCTCATTTTAACCCCTCCCCCACAACAACCCTGTAATGTAGTTTGGGCTGAGAGGCAGCGCCTGGCCCAAGGTCGCCCACTGAGCTTCACAGTGGCTGAGAGGAGAATTCGAACTCCGGTCTCCCAGCTTCTACTCCAACACTCTAACCCCTACATTACATACATGCAAACCTGCCCTGCTTCCCACTGCCGTTTGATTCAACTGGGCTGCAGCGACCCAAGTAAATTTTTACTCACGACATCATTAGGGTATGCAGCACTTAACAACGGCAGCAAAAAAATAAATAAATCACTTGGGTCACCTCAGCCAATCAGATTAAATCTTCAGCGCCTGGTCCTGCTGGTTGCGTAAACCAGCCCTAAGACGCCAACACTCCCCCCCCCCCGCAAGACGCTAATAGAAGGGAATGAGCGGCTGCCAAAGCGGATGATTTAAGGAATTTTTGCCTAAGCCCAATGCTGCGGGTTTAAGGCCTTTGTGCCGCTAGCTGTGCAGGGGGAAGAGGGGTCACATTGCAGAGAAACTGGAGACTTGTGTATTTATTTCCCAGCAAAGGTATCTGTGCCACACAATCCAGCCGCCAACAATAGACCCTCGGCCTTGGATGCACTTCCTCAAGCAGGGCCTGACACTGTATCTTCACCCTACACATGTGCACAGACACACACACACACACACACACACCTGCATGTCAGAGGCAGAGGATGGATCTGGCCCTGTCTTCCTAAGGAGGTGGTAAGACCTCCCCCCTCCAGTGCTTGGCAAAGGGGTGAGAGCTGAATGCTTTGCATGCAGAAGGTGGCCATTGGCTCAACTCCCAATATCTCCAAGTAGGAATGAGTCTGGAAACCTGGAGAGCTGCTGACCATCGGTGTATGTACTCTGGAGCTAGATGCTGAGAACACAGCAAACTGCCTTCTACCGAATCAGACCACCTAAGAAAGCAAATGTCCGTTTTCAAAATGGGGGCATGTCCCCTTTTGCATCGGTGTTTCCGCAGGCATCAGAGAAACACACAGCCCCTCTTGCTGTGTTTCAGCACAGGGAGAGGGCCTTCTTGGCAGTGGCGCCCTCCCTGCGGAGTACATTTCCGAGCACAATTCAAAGTGTTGGTACTGACCTTTAAAGCCCTAAATGGCCTCGGCCCAGTATACCTGAAGGAGCGTCTCCACCCCCATTGTCCAGCCCAGACACTGAGGTCTAGTTCCGAGGGCCTTCTGGCGGTTCCCTCCTTGTTAGAAGTGAGGTTACAGGGAATCAGGCAGAGGGCCTTCTCAGTGGTGGCGCCCGTCCTGTGGAACACTCTCCAATCAGATGTCAAAGAGATAAACAACTATCTGACTTTTAGAAGACATCTGAAGGCAGTCCTGTTTAGGGAAGTTTTAAATATTTGATGAATTATTGTATTTTAATATTTTGCTGGAAGCCACCCAGAGTGGGTGGGGAAACCCAGCCAGATGGGCGGGGTAATAATAATAAATTGTTGTTGTTGTTGCTGCTGCTGCTGCTCCTCCTCCTCCTCCTCCTCCTCTTCTTCTTCTTCGTCTTCTTGTAGGTCAAGGAGATAAAGAACTGCACAACTTTTAGAAGGCAGCCCTGTATCAGGAGATTTTAAAGGTTTGACAACTTGTTATGTTTTTATATTTGCTGGAGGCCGCCCAGAGTGGCTGGGGAAACCCAGCAGGAAGGGTGGTGTATAAATAATAAAATTCTTATTATTAATATTAATATTTCAGGGGTGCCCACAGCCCACCCCCGAAACACACATAACAAATGCTTGAGGACTTTATATGGTCCACGTTTTAAAGTGAGCTGATCAGATTTGCAGCTCCATGACCAGTGCATGGCTTGAAATGCAGACTGCCCTTCACTTTTTGCACTGCTCCAAATTTTGCAGGATAGTTCTTGGTTGAAAAACACACTGAAATGCATAGGTTAGGTTAAAGCACATACACAAATCCATATTTTAAGGCGAAATATTAAAGCACGTTTTCATGCTTTCCTTAAAAAATAAATACAGTGGTACCTCGGGTTACAAACACTTCGGGTTATGGACTCCGCTAACCTGGAAGTAGTAGCTTGGGTTAAGAACTTTACCTCAGGATGAGAACAGAAATCGCGCGGCAGTGGCAGCACAGCGGCAGGCCCCATTTGCTAAAGTGGTACCTCAGGTTAAGAACAGTTTCAGGTTAAGAACGGACCTCCGGAACGAATGAAGTTCGTAACCAGAGGTACCACTGTATAAGCAAATTGGTGTGGAAACAAAATGAGTTGGATTTGTGAATAAATAAATGAAGTAGACAAAGGCCTGAGACAGATCTGTCCAACCATTAACACATACCAGTATTAAAGGGTTTGTGTGATTGTGAAAAAGGGATTTCTGTAATTCTCAGTTCATCTATTCCTTTTGCAAATTTTTTTTAAACCAAGATGCTGGATTCCCCTGTCATTATTACCTAGATTGTGGGAGTTAGTGCAAAACTTTTCCAGTATCAGAAAGCCTGTATGTTGCAGGGGGAAAGTGTAGAATGTGGGGCAAAGAAAATGTGATTTTATTAGAAACTTCAGATTCCATTTTAAGAAGCAAGTTTCGAGCCCTCTCACAATAGAAATCTGCTTGTTGAAACCTTAGCAGGCAGAGAAGAAGAATTAGATGTTCCAGTGATCTGGGAACCATTGCTGGCTTCCCTTCCCATAACCAGCAGCAGCAGCAGCAGCACAGAATAAATTGTGCAAAGCAGCAAGTTGCAGGATACATGACGCAAAACCAGAGGAAAATATTAACATGTGCAGAAATTATGTAGGTCTCAGAGTGCAGCTTTACTTGTCAGTGTGTTTGAATTGCACATAGTTTTAGTGGGCTGGGCTCGCTCAACCCTTGTGGGGGCATCTGATTTGGGATACGTGCGTTACACCAGCCAACCATTTGGCAGTGAGATGATGAGGAGAGAATGCAGAGAGGTCCTCCAATGGCAACATCCACCAGCTGTGTCCCCATTTGGAAATGGACCTGCCACAGTTATACATGCACGGCTCTCATCCAGCCTAGACTGCCGTAACGCTTTCTACATGGGGCCACCCTTGGAGAGGGAAACAGACCCATGGAAATTCATGGACATGCTTAACTTAGGTCCCTTCATTCCACTGGGTCTGCTCGAAATCTCAGTTGGCAACAACCTTCTTAATTGACCAGGCTTGGCATGAATATCAGAGGATGCAGCATTCTAGAGTGTTCTGCTTATTGTGTCTTCCAGACGCAGCCATTGATCTCAGAGACTGCATGCGGCAAGGGACTCCCAGCATGGCTCGATTCTTCCCCTATCCCTGCATTCAGTCACTTGCCCCTCAGGAGCCAGCCTTCCAAATCCTTCAGCAGCCAGCAAGAGACCTCAAGGGACTCAATGAACCATTTATTTCCCAAAATATATATATATAAATGTCCAGTAGCACCTTAGAGACCAACTATGTTTGTTCTTGGTATAAACTTCCGTGTGCATGCACACTTCTTCAGATACTATTTATTTCCCTTCATTTTTATTATTTTTTAAAAAAGACTTCCCCTGTCCCTCACAGTCTGCCAGAAAGGGACCTGGTTGTGGGTCTAAAAGTCACAGCCGCAGCCATGCCACTTCCAAGCTGCTGAGTCTGCAAACCGAGCCGCATTCCTGAGCCCCAAACCAGGGCTAAGGGGGAATGAAAGGGCCGGTGCAATTAATCAAATTACAAATGGAGCCATCAATTTTTTCCTAACTGCAGTCTGTTGTGGTGAGTCAGCCAGGAGGAGTGGGGCCAACAAACCAGCTATTGTTCCTGATAGCCCCTCTGTCGCTTCACATCATAGACAGGCAAGCGGGGACCAAGACCGCTTGCACTCCATCACCATCCCAAGACAAGAGAGAGGAATGGGAAAGGACAGGATTGTGTCAGGCAGGCGTGGGGTGTTCTGTCTGAAAAGGTCGAAGATGAGCTTTGGAAGGTTTATTTAATTATTATATATGGAAGTAAGAGCTGGACCATAAAGAAGGCTGATCGCTGAAGAATTGATGCTTTTGAATTATGGTGCTGGAGGAGACTCTTGAGAGTCCCATGGACTGCAAGAAGATCAAACCTATCCATTCTTAAGGAAACCAGCCCTGAGTGCTCACTGGAAGGACAGATCCTGAAGCTGAGGCTCCAGTACTTTGGCCATCTCATGAGAAGAGATGACTCTCTGGAAAAGACCCTGATGTTGGAAAAGATGGAGGGCACAAGGAGAAGGGGACGACAGGGGATGAGATGGTTGGGCAGTGTTCTCGAAGCATGAGTTTGACCAAACTGCGGGAGGCAGTGGAAGACAGGAGTGCCTGGCGTGCTCTGGTCCATGGGGTCACGAAGAGTCGGACACGACTAAACAACAACAATACTTTCATCCCACCCACGATCTCCACTATCGTTTTATTACCCACCCTTCACCCTGAGGTAGGTTACAACTATTTAAAATATCGTGACTATTCAAATATCCAAAGGGCTGTCACGTGGAAGGTGGAGGCAGCTTGTTTTCTGCGGCTCCAGAGGCGAAGACCCAAACCAAAAGATTCAGATGGCAAGAAAGGAGATTTTGAATAGACATTGGGAAGAACTTTCTGACAGTGAAAGCTGCCTAGGAGAAGAGACTCCCTCGGAAGGTGGTGGATTCTCCTTCCTGGGAGGTTTTCAAACAGAATCCATCTGTCAGGGATTCTTTAGCTGTGATTCCTGCATTACAAGGGGTTGGACAAGATGAACCCTGGCATCCCTCCCAACTCTACAATTCTATAATTCTACAATCCATGAATATTCATAATTAAAAACAGTTGAAACATATTCCATTCACAAGAACGGAATATGCCACAGGTCAGGCTACATGTTCAGCATTTGCCAGAAGCTGTGTAGTCAAGGGGCCAGGAACACCACTGTGTGTACATGGAGTTCCACACTTTAGGGGCCGCCACAAAGAAGCCCCTCTCCTGGGCTGCTGCCACCACCCCTTGAACTTCTGAGGGAGGTGGAACCACCAAGAGGAACCCCTCTGTTTATCTTAGCACCTGGGAAAGACTGTAGGGAAGGAGGTGGTCTTTCAGGTATGATTTCAGAGGATGTTACAAATCATTTAAAATACAAACACCTAAAACAAAAAAGCCCAAGTCAGACGGAACAGATAAAACACACCTAAAACCAACTGGAGATCAGCCTTAAGATCATCTTGAGGAGAAGACCTTACAACAACAGATACCAATACTGGCAACCCAGAAGAAAAGCATAGGCAAACGGATATAGTAAGTAGGCCTTAACCTGGTGCCAAGCTGCCAGCAAAGTCAATTGCAGGAATTCCTTCCAGGAGAGCAATCCTTCTGAATACCAGTTGCCGGAAACCACAGGAGAGAGTATTTTTGTGCTTGGATTCTGATTTCTCATTACCTGTAGGCATCTGGTTGCCCACTGTGAGAACAGGATACTGGAGTGGATGGGCCATTGGCCGGATCCAGCAGTATTATTCTTATGTTCAAAGCTGTCGGGCCACCACAGATAAGGCCCTGTCTCATGTCACTCTCCTGATGCATCTCCCTCAATCATGGGACTATGAGAAGAACCTCCCCCACAGATCAAAGAGTCCGGGAAGGGCAGGCTGATGCAGGCTGAGGTGCCCTTTAGGGGATGCTCAGTGCCTGAGGCTGGCTGCAGCTGGGGTTTGTCAGAGGCTTGGCCCAGCTGAAATGTGTGTCTACAGAGCCTCACAGCTGTGTGGAAGGCACTTTCCTTCTTGGGCAGAGGAAGCAGATGCCAGAGGAGCAGCACAGATTTGGAAGGAAGAGATACTTAGAAAGCAAAGCATTGCCTCAGCATGGGAGGCACAGCAGGGACCGATGGGGAATTCTTTCTGGATGGTAACAAGCCAGGAAAGTAAACTCTGTGTGAAGGGAGGAAAGGATGGAGGAAGACATTTGCCCAGTAACCCTTGGGAAAGCTCAGTGTTGAGAAGAGTCTCAACCCTCCATACTTAGAGCAAGAGGCACAGAAAGATCTTTCTGATCGAACGACAAGGTTTTTGGGGGTTCTGAGAGCACCCACAAGTTGGGGAGATTTCAGAGCAAGTAGGACACTGCGCCAAGGTGCAGAGTCATACCACAACATGAGACTGTGTCCAGTTCTGGGGTTCTCAGGGGAGGCAGTCGATGTCCCAGTCAACCAGAGAGCAATTCAGCACCTTGGAGAGCTCCAGGGAGCCCTGCCGAGGTGCCTATAGGAGATGTCTCTGTAGGGAGCTGGAGCCAACTCAAGTATTACATAGGCCAGCCAGTCCCAGCCCTGGAGTTCCAGATGGTTAAGATTAGCAAAAACATCCCATGAAGGAAAAGCAGAGCAGCATTCATCATTCAACCAGCAGAGCAGACAGAAATCCCTTCGCAAAGGGGGGGAGAAGAGAACAGTGGAAGGACTGGCCAAGCATGGGGCTGATGCAACGACCCACATTTTCCCCTAAGGAAGAGTCAGCCAGATCTTCTGGGAACTAAGGTGGTGAAGGATCTCTGCCTAGTGCATGCAGGTCTGATGGGAAATGCAGAAGGCCTCCCCTGATGGCCCAAGTGATATGACAGGATGTCCAGAAGGAGAGAGTCCTTTAAGGATCCTGGTCCTGAGCTGGTTTGCAATGCTTTAAATGTAGTGGCCCGCCCTATGAACTGGGCTCACAGACTGGTAAAATTGGTACAGCATCACAGGCTCCAGCATCACAGGGTCAAGAAGTTAGCAGCTGTGTTTTGGCTCGGTGAGGACTTCCCACTATTTTTCAAACGAAGCCCCTCCAGCGACCCAATGCTGTAGTAACTGCAGCATGTCTGACTGGAGTAAGGAGAATCAACTTTTTTTTGTTCTCTCTGAGAAAGGGCACTCAGGTTCTTGCAGTGACCTGACTGAGCTGGCCAAAGGTGGTCCTCTCCGCCTTCAGCTCCAAAGGTGCATCCAGCATCACTTCCAAACTGTACTTCCTGACTTTTCAAGCGGTGTTCAAAACCATCTGAGATGGAAGAACAACCTGCTCCCTAAGTCTTTGCCTAAACAAGCACAACCAGGCATGTGCTCAAACCTCTACAGCAGTGATGATGATGATGATGATGATGATGATGATGTTATTATTTGTACCCTGCCCATCTGACTGGGTGTCTTCCAATACCGTACTGGCCCGAGTATAAGACGCACCCGCAAATAAGCTGCACCATTAAAATTCAAGGTTTATTTGCGGGTGTGGCCCGCCTCCCGGCACTACTGCCCTGAACAGGAGATGGCTGGCACTGGTGCTCAGCACCCTGCTTCCCAAGCCGGTGCCAAGCTGGTGCTGGGGAAGGCTTGGGAGCGGCGGGTGGACTGCACACCATTGCCCTGCACTCCTGGACTGCTTCGGGGGGGAGGCATGCTGCTTGGCCGGCAGTCTCCCTCCCTTCCCCCTTCCTTACGGCAACTCAGAGGAGGCTTGGGAGACGAGGTCAGGATGGGTGCTGCTGTCCTGCACCCTCAATGGCTCTCGTGGGCAGCTGTTTATGCCGCGATATGGTAAGGTCGTGAATATAAGCCACACTTTAACTTTTCACAATCAGAATTTGGAGCGGGGGGGGGGGAGTGTGTCTTATATTTGAGCCAATACGGTATATACAAAAACATAACAAAGCATTGCAAAAACAATAGTTGCAAAACCTTATTGGGCCAACATAAACTCATCTCATCCTCACTGCCCCTTACCCTAATACATTAAAAAAGCATAATTCAGAATCATCATTTGCAGAACCCAATACAGCAGTGCAATAAAATTTAACACAGTAACTATTTATTTAGGATCCAATTAAAACTATGTAGTTTAATTAAGCCAACAACACTGGTGAACTCGATCTGGTGATACCAGCTTTTCGAAGCCATTTGCACCTTCTGTCCCCCCCCCCTTGCCTGTTAGTGCCCCGCTAGGTAATACCACCGCCTGCTTTGGGACCCACTGCTCTATAGACAACTACAACAGCCTTCGTCAACCTGGTGCCCTCCAGCTGTGGTCCAAAATATCTGGAGGGTCCCAGGTTTATAACAGGGTGACTGAGGGGGCTTCCTATGTTTGAAAACCATGACCCCAGAGGAATCCTATGCACCCTTTATGTCACTGCTGGGCTTCCCACCCACTCAAGGTCAGTTTGGGATCTCCTTCGTCGCACCAAGAAACTGCAAGAGAAAGCCAAGACAGCTTCTGGCACAAAGCTTAGCATTTCTCCAAAGGGTCCTGTAGCATCCTGGGCCTTACCTCCCTCTTGAGGGCTTCGCTCTCCACGTGGCGGAGATTGTTCTTCGCCTGTACGTAGATCTCGGCCGTGTGCTGAACCTCTGGGGGGTTTGGCGCCGGGTAGCCAGGAGGGGGAGGGAGCACCTTGGTGTCGGGGGGCGGGGGAGGCGCCGGGAAGTTTGGAGGTGGGGGTGGGGAGGCCTCACCCCCCTTCTTGCTGTTCCCGGGGGCGAGGTCGGGGTTCAGCATGTCCATGTAGGTTTGCATATCTGTGATCGTCGTACCGGGAACTCCTGGAGCAAGGAGTCAGAAGAGAGAGAAAGAGAGAGCGCAGACTGAAATATTATTTGACATTTGTGATGCTTTAAAACAGCCTTTGAAATACCCTTTGACATTTGCAGTCTACAGACAGTCATTTACCCTTGCTAGATTCAACATGCTGCCATCTGCCTTATTGCAAGGCAGATTCGAGGGTAAACCATACGTGGAACGAGTCTGCCCCTGTGGCTTTAATGGAGGTAAAAACTGTCTCTCGTGCTTTGTTACATTGCCGTTTCTACGGGGATAGATGCTCGGTATTTATTACCCCTGCTATGCAAAAATCTACCAATGAATCCAAACTTCAATGTCTAAAATCCTTGGTAGAGGACAAGGATCCTGAAATCACGTTAAGGGTAGCAAAATTCTGTGTGATTTCCATAAAACGTAGGGAACAAGCTGTGCTTATCATAATTATTAAGGCCTTAAATGATAATTTTAGGTTATATGTTAGTGACTAAGTTTTAATTTATATATTTTTTAACTGTTGCTTTATCTGTATTGTCCCTGTTATACCTAATTGCAAATTCAAATATATCCCTACCATGTTTTATGACTTCCTTGATATTGTATGTGGGCTGGAACTGGTCTGTGACTGAAATATTAAAATTCATTTGCAGTCCTTTGAAACATCCTTGGAAATTTGCACTTCTCCACATTTCGTAGCAGAGGTCTCCAAAAATCGGTGCACAACATATGGGAGACACAAGATGAGCCCTGTTGGGTCCACCTAACTCCAGCATCTCTGCATCTTTCTACAGTGTCCAACCAAAAACATCCAGGAAGCCCACAAAGCCTGAAGGCAAGAACCTTCCCCAGTTTTCTGTCTCCAGCAGGTGCAATTAGTGAAAGATTGCTTTGGCTCACCCTGAGCCTGTGTGGCTTTAAAAGGGAGGACCAATTAACCTCTTCGCAACGTCCTTATTTGAAATTATTTTCAAAAGAAACCATAGCAGCTTTTGGAAATGCGGGCATTGCTTGCTGCTGTGCTGGTAACGTTATCTAGTAGGCTGGCAATGAGGCACAAATCTGTGCCACAAGGTGGCACTCTTCCCTTGGCCCTGATCTGTATGTGTGGCCAGGATGATAAAAAGTTCTGGAAACTGAGCCTTATGAGGACAGGTTGAGGGAGTTGGGGATGTTTCGCCTAGAGCAGAGAAGACTGAGATGGGAAATGTGAGCCATCGTCAGACATCTCAGGAGCCGTCACATGGAAGAAGGGGAAAGCTTGTTTTTTGGGGCTGCTCCACCAGGAAGAATCAGAACCAGTGGATTCAAATGAGAGGAAAGGAGATTCCAACTAAACCTTTGGAATAACTTTCTGACTCTTAAGAGGCGTTCAACAGTGGAACAGACTCTCTCTGAAGGAGGCGGATTCTCCTCCATGGGAGGTTTTTAAACAAAAGTTGAAAGGCCGTCTGCCAGGGATTCTTTAGCTGTGGTCCCTGCATTGCAGGGGGCGGGCAGAGGGTTTGGCGGGCAGTAGCTCCATAAATAGCAACACCCTAGTGGTCCCGGGCCCTAAGGAAGTTAGATTAGCCTCAACCAGAGCCAGGGCCTTTTCAACTCTGGCTCCGGCCTGGTGGAGCGCTCTGTCTCATGAGACCAGCGCCCTGCAGGATTTGATTTCTTTCCGCAGGGCCTGTAAGACAGAGTTGTTCCGCCTGGCCTTTGGCTTGGAATTAACTTGATCCCCTCCCCGTCTTTCTTTTTTCCCTTTGTGATGGAACTCCTACTTGGGGACTTCCCTGGCTTTTTTCTGGCCCACGTAGGACCAGTCTGGATAGTTAGCCTTGGTGAAGACTTGACATTTTCATCCCAAAAAAAGTTTTTGAGTTTCTGCTGAAATGAGACTGCATTTAAATGCTGTATTTTAATCTTGTTTTTTAAGTTGTTTTTCAATCAATTGTTTTATATCTGGTGTTAGCCACCCTGAACCTGGTCTTGGCTGGGGAGGGCGGGGTATAAATAAAAATTTTTATTATTGGAGGACCCTTGGAGTCTCATCCAACTCTACGATTCTACGATTCATTGGAGGTTTTTAAGTGGAGGTTGGGTTTTTCTTCACCTTTTGTCATAAGATTTTGTTGAAGCTTTTTCGTGTTAAAATAGGATCAAAGAAAACTGATCTAAAATTTTTAAAACAGAGAAAGAAGAGCAGAGGTTGGGTGCTCATCTGTCAGATATGATCTTGTTGAGATTTCTGCATTGGAATAAATGATTCTCCAGGTCCCTTTTCTGTAGTGGATCTCAGTTTGTAGAATGCTCTCCCCAGGGAAGTTTGCCTTGCGCCTTCATTATATATATTGTAGGCGCCAGGCAAATAGATTCCTCTTCAACCAGGCCTTGGGTAGATTAATAGGCTACAGTCTTTTAAATGTGTATGTGCAACACAGGGTTATTGCTTCGTGGTTTCGGTTTGATTGTTCACTTGTGTTTCATGCATTTTATTCTGTGAACCACCCTGGGGTCTTTAGATGAAAGGCGGCATGTAAGTTTGATGAATAAAAAACAAATAGATCAAACTCTGCAAATCAATGGTGCGATGAATTAACACCCCCACCCCTGCCGCCACCTCCCACTCCCAAGAGCAACTTTGCAACAGATGGCAAGTGGGGAAGGGCAAACAGACCCGAACACACACACACACATACGTATGTGTAAGGGATACTTACTGCAGCCTTGACTGTTCCTTTTCTCCCCGGTGCTAGACTGGCTGGAGTTGCAGGAGTCGTAGTTGGAGAGGGTGCTGCTGGGGGACCCGAGGTCAAAGTGGGCCTGCGGGGCAGACATGGTGGTGTTGGGCGACGACATCCCAGAGTCCGGCTGCTTGAACTCCAGGTCCGTCGAAGGATCCCGCGAAAGGACCCTGTGCTCCACACTCTGCAAGCCACAGGCCAGAAGTGTCAGTTAGAGGTGAGAAAGGAGCCACTCCGCACCAGGCCACGCTCAGGTGGCCCCCTCCTCGAAAATGGGTCCGCCTGGCTTATTGGATGGTTGCACTTCTATCCCCACCTTCTGTCCTCCAAGGAAGTCGGGGGGGTGCGTGGTTCTCCCCCTCCTCATTTGTTCCTCGCAACAACCCTGCAGGGTAGTTTATTCTGAGAGGCAGTGACAGGCCCAAGGTTGCTCAGTGAGCTTTGTGGCCAAGCTGAGGTTTCGAACCCTGGTCTCTCCCAGGTTCTACTCTGATGCTCTAACCCAGGGGTCCCCAAACTTAAGGCCTGCAGGCAGGATAAGGCCCAAGGGACTCGTTTATCCGGCCCGCGGCGACCCCTGCCGGCCACTCTTACCGGTGCTGCGCTGCACGGCTGCCCACTTCCGGGTCGGAAGAGCACCGGAAATAGCTTGTGCGCATGCGCAAGCGTTATTTGCACATGTGCAAGCATTATTTTCAGTGCACTTCCGGGTCGGAAGTGTGCTGGAAATAGCATGTGTGTGTATGGACACGCGCTCCCCCGCCCTCCAGCCTGCCACATGATCGGCACTGGAGACACCAGCCTGAGGCGCGGTAAGTTTGCTGACCCCGCTCTAACCACTAAACCACACTCTCTGTGTCTGCATGCAAAGCAGGGGCTCTGCCCCTGATTTCAGGGTCCTCCCTGGCCCAGACAGGGGACAGGCCAACTCTTGCCAAATTGAAGAGGCCTTCCCTGGCAAATCATGGGTAAGAATCCCAAGATAAAATGATTTTTATACGGCACCACAAAGTTGAACTTTCCCCAGTTTATTTATTCATCTTATTGTGTTTATATCCCACCTTCTCTCAAGGTGGTGTACACAGTTCTTCTCCTCATTTTTATTCTCACAACAACTCTGTGAGGTAGGTCTTCCTCATGGCTGAGTGGGGATTTGAACCCTGGTCTCCCCAGTTCCTAGTCTGACCCTCTAACCACTACACCATACTGACTCACTTGCATCGGTCCCTGACAATGAAAAGGCAGGGTATAAATACAAAGATGGGGCTGATAAAAAGAAGAAGAAGCCAAGACCAAAAGCCTTGAGAGCTGATGCTGAGGCAAAGTTTGGAGAACAGATGGATGGCTTCAGCTGGGGATTAAGGGGTTAAAGACAACATGGAAAAGTGGCTTTTGAAAGGGGGGGAGAGGGAGGAGGCACCACTTGGGGATTCCTGGAGGGTGTTTCAAGAGACCCCTTGATTTAGGCTGGCCGGCTCCCTTACAGGTTTTCACCGGGCTGTAATTCTGCATCACATCCTTCCCAGATGCGACGCCCCAGGCTAACACTCGCCCTGGAGACTCCTTGGCACATCCCACAACAGGCACACATACACACACACCAGGACACACACCCCCTGCTTACGTTGCCCATGATCCCGAGAAAGCCCCTGGTCCCCTTGCTCGGCTCTGGCGCAGCCCAACCCTTCGGTCCGACCTCCTTGGCATGAAGGAAAGCGTAACACAACAGCACTGGATGAGTCCCCAGGGGGGCTGCTGAGTGACAGCAGCCCTTCTGCGAGCCCTGCTTGGCATCATTAGCCCGGCTGCCCTGGGTAACACACCAGCTGCCAGCCTCCCATTGGCCTCCTCCGCCTGCTCAAGAAATATTTTTGTCCTCCCAATGGGGAGGCAGGGGAGTTGAGTGTGAGAGTGGAGCTGTAGGAAGGGAGAGCCTGCAGGGAGGGAGGGCTGTTCCATGCACCTGAAGTCATTCCCATGCAACACACACACACACACACACACACACACACACACACACACACACAATGGCCCACAAAGGCAGAACGATGATCCGTATCAGAGGAGTGCAAGTGCCCATCTGCATCTGGTTCTGCCGAAGAACCTCCTACTGCTCAGGAATGGTTCACATGGGCTGTGCCCATCCTTTCATGACTGTCACACTCATAGGAGCCAACTCCTAGGGGCCGAGGAGGTTTTGGCCCCCCCATAAAATATTTGAGGGGGCTGCCCCTCTCCAAGTTGATGGGCATTGTCACTCAAATGGTATGCATCCACAGAGTCATATGATCAACAAAGTGGGGCAGCGCTTGCCTGAGCCCCCCCCCCCACCATATTTTATTGAAGTTGGCGCCCCTGGTCACACTTCATGATTGCCAACATGCAGTAGTTTTTAGAGCATGGGTAGGCAAACTAAGGCCCGGGGGCCGGATCTGGCCCAGTCGCCTTCTAAATCTGGCCTGAGGACGGTCTGGGAATCAGTGTGTTTTTACATGAGTAGAATGTGTGCTTTTATTTAAAATGCATCTCTGGGCTATTTGACATGATTCTCACCATGTTTTCCACCGTGCGCAGGTACTTGGCGCAATGCAGGTGCCCGTTGTAGTCTGCAAGGTCGGCCGCCGTGTAGCCATCTTGGTCGCGGATGCCCAAGTTTACGCCGTTCACAACGAGGATTTGACAGCACTGAGAGGAGAAGAGAAAGGCAGTCAGCCCACGGGAGGAAGGACCACCATCAAGCCTCGAAAGGAACAAGGCTGCCTTCTTCTCAAGCTATGGCATGCCAGAGAATCATTTGTTCTAGCCCAGAGCTTCCTTCTTTTGCAGCAAACCTCCAAAGTTCCCTTTTATGCACTGTAGGGGGTTGGACTAGATGACTCTTGGGGTCCCTTCAATTTTACCTGGAGATACAGGGAGACTTGCATGCCCCTACCCAGCATTCTGGGGCCCAGCCATGCCCCCATATATCTCCAGATCACTGCCCCGGCCTCACAGAGTCCTGTTTCCATAAAGGACAACTCTATTCTTCATGCTTTGGTATCTGCAACAAAATGTTGCAGCATGTCTTCCTCACCTCTAAACATGTACACTCATTCTCAGGAAGGGCTGCAGCTCAGCAGTAGGTCCCAGGTTCAATCCCCAGCTGCATCTCCAGGCAGGGCTTAGAGAGACTACTGCCTGGAGCTCTAGAGAGCTGCTGCCAGTCAGTGCGGACAATACTAAACCAGGTGGACATCCCTGTAGTCCACCTGTTTAGGGTTGCAGCCACTTAGCCAAGTTGCCTCTTGTATCAGCTGTAATTAGACCTAGCAAGCCTATTTTTCCAGCTGACACTTGACATTCCTCTCCGGACTATGTTTCTTGGGGTGGTTTGCCCTTTTAAGGCAAAGAAAAACCTCTTACACCAATAGCTCAGCTGGCTAGAGTGTGGTGCTGATAACGCCAAGGTTGCAGGTTCGATCCCTGTTTGGGACAGCTGCAGATTCCTGCATTGCAAGGGGGTTGGACTAGATGATCCTCAGGGTCCGTTCCAACTCTCCAATTCTATGATTCTAAGAGGTTTTGTTGTTTTTTATTTTTCAAAACCCTGTACTTCTGCAAACCTCATGAACGCGCCCCACCCCCCACCCCAGGACGTTGATATCTCCCTCTAGTTTCGCCATAGCCTTGTTTTGGCTCCATCAGTACTCATCAGCTGTTTTTGCCATTACCGTATTTTTCGCTCCATAAGATGCACTTTTTTCCTCCTAAAAAGTAAGGGGAAATGTAAGTGTGTCTTATGGAGCGAATGGCGCTGCGCAGAGAGGGAGAGCTGCGCAGTGCCCCTTTAGCGATGCGCCTGTCCTGCAAAGCCGGAGGAGGAACAGAAGGGGCTCCTTCGCTGAAGGGGCGCTGCGCAGCTCTCCCTCTCTGTGCAGTGCCTCTCCTGCACAGCGATCCCGCTTGCTGTCCTGGCTTCTGCCTTAGCCGTGCGCAGCCTCTTCCGGGTAGGGGGAGCCTTCATCCCGCTGCCCTGAAGAGGCTTGGCGCGTCTATCCCAGAAGCCAGACCAGCCAGAGGCTATCCCAGAAGCCAGATCCCTCTTGCTGTTCTGGCTTCTGGGATTCAGAATTTTTTTTTCTTGTTTTCCTCCTCCAAAATCTAGGTGCGCCTTATGGTCTGGTGTGTCTTATGGAGCGAAAAATATGGTGAATATTTGGGTTTTTTTTAAAGTGCCTTATGCATTTCACATACATTATTCAGAAATCTTTCCAACAACTCTGCAAGGTAGATCAGACTTCGCCTTCTTTCACGGACATGGTTTCTGCACGCTAAGGCAGGGAGATAGCAACCAGCTAACAACATTTTGTGGGTTTATGGCTGAACGAGGGATTTCTGGCTGAACTGAGGCCCCACTCACAGCATCCAATTTGAAGCATTATGATGGTAATTTAAGCAATCATTTCTGCACCCAAAGAATCCTGGGAGCTGTGGTTTGGTAACGGTGCTGAGAGTTTGGTGCTGAGAGCCCCATATCCTCCTTCAGTGACCTGCAATTCCCAGAGCGCTTTAACGATTGATCTCTTTTGACAGGGAACTCTGGGAACTGTAGCTCCAGCAGGGAAATGGGAGAGGCCTCCTAGCAACTCTCAGAACCCATAATAAGCTACAGCTCCCAGGATTCTTTCGGGTTGATGCAAGAGGTATGTTAAGTGCTTCAAATGCACACTGCAAATGTGGACTGAGAAGCAACCCTGGATAAAATTCCATGCACTTACAGGGTAGGACAGACCCTATTCTCTTCCCCTACAGACCACACAGCAACTGCACAGCCCCTCTTCCTACTTCTCTTCCTGGCCGCCAAATTGCTTTGCGTCCCGGCCCTCCCTACAAGACACTCGCGAGGCTGACCGCTTGTGGATTCACCTCCAGCTCCCCGTTTTCAGCTGCGTCGTGCAAGGGGGTCCCGCCCCAGTGGTCCGTGGTGATCTCCCCTCCGTGCAAAAGCAGCCAGCTGAGAACTTTGGCGTGGCCTCGGCTGGCGGCGAAGTGCATGGCGGTAGCACCGTCGTCGTCTTGCTCGGAGAGGCTGATATCCGTGAAGCTCATCTGAGGAATGAGAGATAAATGGCAGGATATATATTATATACCACATTTTTTGCTCTATAAGACTCACTTTTTCCCTCCTAAAAAGTAAGGGGAAATGTGTGTGCATCTTATGGAGCGAATGCAGGCTGCACAGCGATCCCTCTTGCTGTTCTGGGTTCTGGGATTCAGAATATTTTTTTTCTTGTTTTCCTCCTCCAAAAACTAGGTGCGACTTGTGGTCTGGTGCGTCTTATACAGCGAAAAATATGGTAAGTATGGTAAAGTGTCTTCCCTGTCTTTCTCTCTCTTGCTTTTTTTTCACTATTCTAGTTCTGTAGACTAGTTTGATTCTTATTGTATTTTATGCTGAAAAATTTCAATTAAATTTTTTTTTAAGGAATGAGAGAGAGAATGAACGAGAGAGAGAAGGCAGGATAAAAGCCCCCCCCCCCGAAATAAAACAGGCCAAGAAGCTCCATTCCAGCAAGCGCCACTGGAGAGGATTGCGATACAAATGCAAACAAATGCAATTTGCTTATAGGTGACCACTTGAATGTTGCTTGGGCAGCCTTACTGGGCCCCGCGTTCTGATCCCTCTCATGCCCAGCCTTCGCTGCAGCCCTGAGCAGCCCTCACCAGCCAGACGATGACGGTGTTGTGGCCCATCTGGGCAGCGGCGTGGAGAGGGGTCATCCCGTCGTTGGCGCGTAGGTGGGGGTCCGCTCCGCAGTCCTTGACCAAGTACTGGATGATTTCCAGGTGGCCCTCCTGGCAAGCTAAATAGAGAGGTGTGGCACCGTTCTTGGTTTGGGCACTGACCGAACTGCAGGGGCGAGAAGACGGAAAGGAAGAGTGGGTGAGAGGGAAGTGTTCCGGTTTGCTAATGTTCTTTGGAACCCGAACATCCAACGTAGCTTCTGCGGCTTCCGATTGGCTGCAGGAGCTTCCTGCAGCCAATCGGAAGCCGTGCTTTGGTTTCCAAACATTTTGGAAGTCGAACAGACTTCCGGGACGGATTCCATTTGACTTCCGAGCTACCACTGTAGGTTTGAGGTGGACTAAATTGGGGTTTTTTGCAATCCTCCTCAAACCTGTGATTTTTTTCTCCTATCAGGGAAAAAGGCAGGATGTAAATAAGAATAAGAGTAAGAATCATATTAATAGAAAAGGAGACTGCTAAAATGATCAAACCAGTTTCTTTGTTAGGTATACAATGGACGCTCGGGTTGCAAATGTGATCCGTGTGGGATGCACGTTTGCAACCTGCAGCATTCACAACCTGCAGCGGCACGTCTGCGTATGCGCAGGTTGCGATTCGGCACCTCTGCACATGCGCAAAAGCGATTTAGTGCTTCTGCGCATGCATGACCGCCGAAACCCAGAAGTAACCCGTTCTGGTACTTCCGGGTTTCGGCGGTCCGTAACCCAAAAAACGCGCAACCTGAAGCGTCTGTAACCCGAGGTATGACTGTATAGCCCTAGCCATGTCTCTTAAGGATCTGCTTGGTCGTGTACGCTTGGGTTAAAGCGTTGCCTCGGAAATTAAACAGCTGGAGTCACTTCTGGAAGGTGATTGGGAGAGCGCGTCTCTCTCGTCCAGCTTCCCTAAGTCTCTGTTGTTCTCTCTCTCACACAGAGACCTATAAAATAGCCCTTTGGACCAGGTGACTTGGAAGAGCAACTTCATTCCTAATTGCCCTGCTTGATCATTATGATTAGCAGGCAAAGCCCCACTGGTAGCATAAGTCTGCTTAGTGGCAACCAGGCGAGGGTCTCTGGAACAAGCATTTCTGTTCCTGCAGCGCTGCCAGGAGATACCTGGGAACTGAAGCAGGGAGCTTTTCAATGCAGGGCAAATGCTCCAAGACTGAGCCACTGACCACCTCTCCTTGCTCAGTGCTGCCACTTCTGTACCCCATGCTGCATGCAGAGAGGAGCTCTCAGTTGATGCTCTCTACCCCCCCTCCCACCCACCCCCGCTCCAGGCAGGGCCATCCCATCCTTCTGGGTCATTAAGTTAATCAGCCTGCTTAGGCTAAGCTCCTTCCACCGGCTGTTTTTGGATGCTGCAGTTTCGTATCATGTTTAAATAAGCAGATTAGGCGAGTAGTAAACACAGGAGGGGAAAGGGCAACAACGCAGCGATGAAAATGGAAGGGTGGGGAAAGAGAGGATAACAACCCACTTCGAATCAGAAGCTCTAGAACTTGTGGACATCCAAGGAAGCTGAATGCTGGAAGACTCGGGGTGGATAAAATCAAGTCCTCCTTCGCCCAGTGCATAGTTAAACTGTCGAACTCCCTTCCACAGGAGGCCATGATGGCCACTGACTTGCATGGCCTTAAAAGAGAATTAGACAAATTCATGGAGGAGAGGGCTAGCCAGGATGGCTATGCTCTGCCTCCCTGGTCAGAGGCAGCAATGCTTGTAAATACCAGTTTTGGGAAACCACAGGAGGAGAGAGGGCTCTTGTGTTTAAGTCCTGCTTCCTGTTTTCCCGCAGCCACAGGATGAGGGAGAAGCTGGGCCAGGTTCCTGATCCAGCAGGGCTCTTCTTATGTTCTTTGTGAGCCACTGTGTGAGCCAGTGTGGTGTAGTGGTTAAGAATGGTGGACTCGTAATCTGGTGAACCGGGTTCGCTTCCCCGCTCCTCCACATGCAGCTGCTGGGTGACCTTGGGCTAGTCACACTTCTCTGAAGTCTCTCATCCCCACTCACCTCACAGAGTGTTTGTTGTGGGGAGGAAGGGAAAGGAGATTGTTAGCCGCTTTGAGACTCCTTAGGGTAGTGATAAAGCAAGATATCAAATCCAAACTCTTCTTCTTAATTTTTATGGGCTGGAGGAATTCTATATAGCAAACCAAGGTAGAGGCAGCAACACACCTTTGTGAGACAGGCTCATTCCCATGAGACAGGGTCTTTTTGTTGCTTGAGGCAGAGCGACAGATAACTCTCCCCAATCAGTCAAGAGTCTGACTTGCCCCAGACATGCACAGGGTTTGCTTTAAAAGAGCATTTTGTTTCAGATTGGTAGGTAGACCAAACAAATTTGACTATATTGCCCAGAGGGTGGTAACACAAGAACAGGCCTTTTCTGCAGTAGCTCCCCATCTGTGGAATGCTCTCCCCAAGGAGATTCGCCTGGCACCTTCATTATACACCATTAGGCACCAGGCAAAAATGTTCCTCTTTAACCAGGCCTTGGGCTGATTACCATCCAATGCTCTTTTAAAATGTTTTGTGGAACATTATTGGGTTGTCTTTGTTTTTTATTATGGTTTTTTTTTAATTGTGGTTTTATGTTGTGAACTGCCCTGAGATCTAGGGAAATAGTGTGGTATAAAAATATTAATAATAATAACAATAACAATAACAATAATAATATGATGATGATGATGATGATGATGACAGGGTAAATAGGTGCATCTACATCATCCTCTGAAAGCTGTGTGATGAGGGTGCCAGGCACACTGCTTTGGGGAGGGAGTTCCACAGCTTAGGGGCCACCACAGAGAAAACCCTCTTCTCCCAGGTCACCCCGAGCCTCTGAGGACAGAGGAACTACCAAAAGGCTCCCTTTGCCAAACTCAGCACCCAAGAGGGTCTTTATGGAAGAAAGTGGTCTTTCGGGTCTTTGGGTCCTGAGTCATTTAGGGCTGAAGGCTACTGCACCTCCTAAGTCCCAGTTTCGGAGTAGTTTTGTCCCATGAGGTGGGGGCACAGCTACTCAGATTCACGAAGGGAGGTTGAATTGTTCAGATACCTGGTTTGTTGATGGAAGCAGCCATTCCAACACTGGCAAACACAAGAGCGACTGCTTTCAGGAAAAAAGAGGGCATGGGGTTGAATTCCTGGCATGGGCAATTGGTTGGGCTCTTCAGAGCTGGGAGCCAGAGCTGCTTTGCTAGTCAACTGCATCTTCTCCCCTTCATTGTCTGTTGCATTATGGAATGGGAGTCGTAGCTGAGTGGAAGATGCATGCAGAAGGTCCCAAGTTCAATATTCCATGGCATCTACAGGTAGGACCAGGTCTGGCAAACTGGGCAGCTGCTGCCAATCAGTGTAGGCGATGCTGAGCCAAATGGGCCAATGCCCTGACCTGGCATAAGGCAGTGGAACAGAATTTGCAGAATAAGTGGACTGCCAGCTCAGCAGCGAACATGCTCATTCAGGAGTCAAGTAGTGATGTGCCAGTGATTCCTTATAACATTTGCTTCTGTAGGAAGCTCTTGTCATGCATTTATTTGGGGGCAACGCAAGCTATCTGCACCCTGCATTTCCCCAGTGAGATCAACCACCCTGTATCTTCCACGCTGGATCTCAAGCTTTGGCTGGGTTCAGATTTGCCCAAAGCATTGGCAAATGCCTGGCTGCAGCACCACGAAGACCATTTTATGACGCTCCCAATAAATACCTCTTTAATATTTAAAGAGGAGATGCAATAAATACTCGGCTCTGCTATCAAAATAGATGCCGGGGCTTTCAATAATTCATTGCTGTAACTCTGAGAAGGGCGGTGGCAGAGCAGGTTCTGGGGAGGCAGGGAAGCGGAGGGCTAGCCTGGGGTGGCCCAGTGCCCTACTTCACAGAGGGCAGTCCTCTAGGTTGAAGGCACCTTCCTCCGAGTCTCGTTGAAAGAGAACGGGTTGTAGACAACTCAAGTTTTACTCTGAGTAGACCCACTGAAACTCATGGGTGGAAGAAAGGCCACCCCGTCAGACCAGAATCTCCAGTTCTGGTCCCACTGTGTTTGATGGGATTGCTGTTGGGTGATGGGGAGAGAGCCAAGAGATCTCTCTCTCTCTCTCTGGAGCAACCTGGCCACTCTGACCCTCTTTTGGGCATGTTGGATGCCCTCTGCTGCTGTGGAGGTCAATGGAAGTCACTGTAAACAGAACCAAGCTGGTGCATGGGTCCAAAATGGGTCCAGCTCTTTGTGTATGGCTAACAGCTGCAAAGGATGTTGTTTCACGAGCAGGTGTGAGCCGCCGGTTCAAAAGAAAAGGCCCTGTGCAATGCTGCCAGATGTTTATTCAGCCATAGGAGAGGCGCAGCAGGTGGGCCTTTTGTTCCCAAGTGTGTGTGTGGCTCTGTTCATCCAAACCAGCTTCTTTCGCATCTCAGCTGTCCTAAAATATTTTTGCTTACTTGAAAAACCTCAGTAGAAAAAATTAAAAAGGAAAAAAAGATTCACAGAACTGCAGAGTTGGACAGTACCCCAAGGGTAATCCATCCTAACCCCCCACATTGAAGGAATCACAGCTAAATAATCACAGACAGGTCGCTACCCAACCCTATGAAGGAAAGCCCACTGCCATCAGAGGGTGTCTGTTCCACTGTCAAACAGCTCTTGCTGCCAGGAAGTTCTTCCTGTTGCTAAGACTTTGGAATCTTCTTTCCTGTCATTTGAATACATACATACATTCATTCATACATACATACATACATACATACATACATACATACATACATACATCCTGCAAGGGGCAGGGGACTAGGGCCACCCCAAAAGCATCCATTCAGCTGCACCCAGAAAATAAGTTGGGGCAAAAATAAACCCCAAGACTGGTGACTTTCTGGTATCTTGTTGTTGTTGTTTAGTCATTTAGTCGTGACCGACTCTTCATGACCCCATGGACCAGACCACACCAGGCACCCCTGTCTTCCACTGCCTCCCGCAGTTTGGTCAAACTCATGCTGGTAGCTTCAAGAACATTGTCCAACCATCTCATCCTCTGTCATCCCCTTCTCCTTGTGCCCTCCATCTTTCCCAACATCAGGGTCTTTTTCAGGGAGTCTTCTCTTCTCATGAGGTGGCCAAAGTATTGGAGCCTCAGCTTCAGGATCTGTCCTTCCAGTGAGCACTCAGGGCTGATTTCATTAAGAATGGATAGGTTTGATCTTCTTGCAGTCCATGGGACTCTCAAGAGTCTCCTCCAGCACCATAATTCAAAAGCATCAATTCTTTGGTGATCAGCCTTCTTTATGGTCCAGCTCTCACTTCCATACATCACTACTGGGAAAACCATAGCTTTAACTATCTGGTATCTTACAGGCTCAGAAAACCATGATGAATCTTTGAATCAGGGCTATCCACTGCCTGCGGACCATGTATGGCTACCCAAAAGGTTTTTGATGACCCCCAAGAACCCAAACGATTTTGTGGTGGCTTTTGGTGTGTCTACTATGTGCCAACGTGGACCTCTAGCCCCACCCAAAAGAGTAGCCACTTCCTATCTAGGCCCATTTTTTAAGAAAGCCCTACATTTTTAGCCGTTACAGCTGAGGTGAGGCCTTTGGACCAAGATCTCCTGAACGTGGAGTCTGGAGTTAATGTCCTCTTTTACTTGGCTTCCAGCCTCATGGTGGAACTGTGGCAAATTTATTTCCTCGGTGCAAGCACTCAGCCCTGAAATAAGTGAAAAATCCCTCAGGTTTCATTATTCTGGTCTATGGCCAGTACACATGAACCAAACAGATCATGGCTAGATCAGATTTTACTCATGAACGTATGAAGCTCTCTTATACAAGTGAGACCACAGTCCCATCTAAACCAAGACAACAGTCTGAGCTTATCATCTTACTCAAATAACATGGCTTCATAGGTTTACTTTGACTAGCAGCCATTCTTCAGGACAGCCTGGTGCCACCTCCAGATGTTTGAAGATTCAGGACAGATAAAAGAAAGGACATCATCACCACGCAGCACATAGTTAAACTATGGAACTCCCTCCTGCAGGAGGCCACCAACTTGGATGGCTTTAAAAAAAGGACAAGGCAAATTCATGGAGGAGAGGGCAGCAGTGCTTCTGAATACCAGTTTCTGGAAGCCACAGGAGGGGAGACTGCTCTTGTGCTTGTGGGTTTCCCACAGACATCTGGTCAGCCACTGTGAGACCAGGATGCTGGACTACATGGGCCCTTGGCCATTGGGATTAATGGAAACTGTAGTTAAAAACAGCTGGAGGGTACCAGGCTGGGGGAGGCTGCTCAGGTAGAAAGCAGTCTTCCCCAGCATCTTGATTTCTGAGATCCTTTAACTCAGTTGTGGGGAACATGTGGGCTTCCAGATGTTGCTGGCTGGACTCCCAACTCCCATCAGCCTCAGCCAGCCAGCATGGCCAGGCATGATGGGAAATGTGGACCACCAACATTCTAGAGTGCCAGAGGTTCCCCATCCTGACTTGAACTGGAGACTGGATCTGGGCCTTTCTACCGCAAAGAACTACGCAGGCCCTCCTGACACATGAAATGGCCCTGGTTCGCCATCACACTATTGGCGCACCTGGCCCAGACTTTCCCCTTTGATTGACAGAGGATCTCAAAAGTTTCCAGTAATGGTTGTTCCCATCAACTGAGGTGGGGAAGATGGAGACACCTGGGACTATGTCCACACAGAGCACGTGCTATCTCAGTGAGTTAAGGCTGCTCCCCCTGGTGGGCAGAAAGCAGAGCTTCAATGCTTCTTCTTACGAGCAGCAAAGCAACATAAATCATGCAACTTACAAAAGGAATAGAATCGTAGAGTTGGAAGGGACCCCATGGATCATCTAGTCCAACCCCCTGCAATGCAGAAATATGCATCTATATGGGGATCAAACCCGTGACCTTGGGGTTATCAGCACCATGCTCTAACCAACTGAGCTAACCAGCAAGGCAATAATAATTTGCACAGGGGCTCCCAATACTGACCTGCTGGGAGCCTGAAGGGCCCTGCCCTGCTTCTCTCCACCTGGCTTGGGGTGGGGCCTGACAGCCTCCATAAAGGACTACTGCTGCAGCTGGGCAGAGAGGGCTCCGTTTTTGGTTGTCTTTTTTCTTTTTAAATTGCTTTTATTTTTTTATCTATGTCATTTTAAATTGTGATTGATATTAATGTTGTATTCTTAGTTTTAGATTTTACGATTTATGTGGAAATTGTTCTCCATTTGGTTGTGCACTTTTTGATGTGTTTTATTCATTGTGTGACTTTTGTTGTGTTGGTAATTATGTAAATCTTGTCATGTTGTAAGCCGCCTTGAACATTGTCTTAACTATGGAAAGGCGAAATACAAATAAAATGATGATGATGATGAATATGCTACCAGGCCAATTTCAATGTGCTAGTGACAAGGATGAGAGATTTAAAAGTGTCGTCTCCTAGACTGGTCTTTTTAGATCATCGTGGGAGGCCTTACTGGGTGTTCCATCACCAGGTGAGGTCTATTATATGGCAGTGCACAGAAAGGCTTGCTTTGGTGTTTCCCCTTGAATGTGGAATGTCCTCCTCTCTGTGGGTTGGCTGGCATGGCCTCACTTTGCTTTTCAAAGCCAGCTGAAAATATAGTTGTTGACGCAGGCATTTCTAGGAGACTGTTAAGTGTCTAGAGATCAGGCACCAAGATGGCCCTCCAAATTTCCTTGCACTACAACTCCCATGAGCCCCACCCAGCAAGGCCTATAGTCCAGCAACACCCGGAATACTATAAGTTCCCTATTCCAGCACCAAGGTATAGCTTTCAGAGGCGACCGATGTACTGATCTTATTTGTACGATGGTTTCCCTTCAAACTTTGCCAGAGCTGTCCCCTGCAATGAACAGTGGGCTAGAAATTTTGTGCAATAAATAAATAAAAACGAAGCAGGTTTTGCAGGCTCCCAAGCGAAGTTCCTTTGCTTGGCAAGGCCAGAGAATGAAGCTGTTATCTTTTGCACATGAACGGACTATAAATTCTCCCCCTAAACGCAACCCCTAGAGAGGCGGAACAGGGATCGGGGCAGGTTGGGAGGGAGGGAGGATTAACCCCCTGCACGTCTGCATTTTAATATTTTTAATCTATTTAATTAACAATAATAGGGCTGAGGCCTCTTAGCTGCTAATCGGGGTGACGGACCCTCATCCTAAACCCATCATGGTCAATTTCAGCCTCATCTACCATCCGGCAAATTAATCTGCCCTTCCAGGTCTCAGTCGTATGCTGCAGAGCCAGCAAGTGCTTTGGGTTCCCTGGTAATGCTGTGCTGGTGAGTTAAGGGCTTTGCCATCTGGCTTCCACAAGTCACAGGGGAGAAATAATGTTATGATAGCAGATGCTTGGGGTGGGGGGTTGTGTGCGCGAGCGAGAGGGGCAGGGTAACATTCCTTTGCTCTGCAAAAGCCCATCCCATCTGGGCTAAATTCCAGAAGGGCCGGCAGCTGCTTATGTCACTGCGACATACGCCGGGGAAGGATTCTCCAGCATCTTGAAAGCTAACACCTTTAGAGCAGCATCCTCTTTGGGTGGGGTCCCATCATCAAATGCAGGAGAGATAACAGCTCCTGAAAACTGGCAACCTGGCCATCAGCTGGTCCAGCTGTCACCTGGTCCACACCCCTTCTCTCCACAGGGACTGCAGCGCCAACAGCCTCAGGTCAGAAGAGGCAACTCAACACATAAAGGTAAAGGTAAAGGGACCTTACATTAGATCCAGTTGTGGCCGACTCTGGGGTTGCGGTGCTCATCTTGCTTTACTGGCTGAGGGAGCCGGCGTACAGCTTCCGGGTCATGTGGCCAGCATGACTTCTGGTGAACCAGAGTAGCGCACGGAAACGCCGTTTACCTTCCCACCTGTTTATCTACTTGCACTTTGATGTGCTTTCGAACTGCTAGGTTGGCAGGAGCAGGGACCGAGCAACGGGAGCTCACCCCGTCACAGGGATTCGAACTGCCAACCTTCTGAGGGGCAAATCCTAGGCTCTGTGGTTTAACCCACAGCGCCACTCGTGTCCCTAACTCAACACATACATGACTCAAAATGCATCCCTGAGGCATTCCTTTCCATGCCTTTTAATTCAAGGAACAAAAAATCAAGCCTCTGGGTTGTGATTAAGGTAAAAGTCTGCTGGGTGATATCTGGTTTTCAACATCGCGATATATCACCAGCTAAATATCACAATATACTGATATATCACAATGTCTGAAATAAGGATGGAACTATGTAGAGGCAAACAGTAGGGCTGGACAGTATCTGGTTTTCAACATCGCGATATACTGATATATCATTATGTCCGAAGTAAGCATGAGTTATGTAGAAACAGTGGCTAGCTTCACAGCTTCTCCCGCATTGTGATTTTTGCATAGCATACAAACACACACATCATGATTCGCAATATATTGCCAGGTCAAAAATTGTGAAACTGATATCATGGTATGGACTTCAAACCAGTTCGGGATGATATATCTCTCAGCTATGCAAAAATCACAATGTGGGGGAAACCATGAAGCCAGCCGATGCCTTTACATAGCTCCACCCTTATTTCAGACATTGTGATATATCGGTATATCACATATATATAAAAGTTTATGATTTACTTACGAGACCACTGCAAGCAAATTTTAAAACATTGGCAGGATTTTCACCCCACTTGTAAAGTAATAGAAGCGTTGGGTAATTTAGAAGGATAAAAATTTGGATAAATATTGATATGCGGTTGTAAATATTAACATGAGGACCCATGGAAGGGATGGGGGGAAGTCAGGAGATTCAGAGTAATCTCGATATTTGGACTTTGAATTGTTTTTTGTAATTTGTTTATATTATTCAAAATCAAAAAATATAATTTTACACACACACACAGTGGTACATCGGGTTAAGTACTTAATTTGTTCCGGAGGTCCATTCTTAACCTGAAACTGTTCTTAACCTGAAGCATCACTTTAGCTAATGGGGCCTCCTGCTGCTGCGTCGCTGGAGCACGATTTCTGTTCTCATCCTGAAGCAAAGTTCTTAACCCGAGGTACTATTTCTGGGTTAGCAGAGTCTGTAACCTGAAGCGTATGTAACCTGAAGCGTATGTAACCCGAGGTACCACTGTATATATAAAACATAAGAAGCCATTTTATATCCAGCTGGACCAGTGTTAGAAACTCAGGTATGTGAACTAGAAACCAAATGGCTCCTTGAATCTAGGTTGCGGTCGCCACAACGAAATGTCTAATCCTAGGGGGTTGGACTCCCTTCCAACGCTACAATTCCACGATTTTATTATCTCAACTACATTGCTTGACTGTAGCTTGCTCTTACAACAATTCATTTGTTGCAGCATGTAAGAAGGAAAAACACTCACACAGCGGAAATGGAAATGGAATTAATGATGGAGTAAAGCAGAGATTTTTAAACTGTCGTCGCCAACCTAGCACCCAGAACCCCCTCCCCATAGTCACAATTGGACCCTTGCCAGTAGCAAAATGGACCTGGCACCTGGCTAATTTTGAACACTGAGTCAGACCAATTAGTCCATCTAGCTTGATACTGTCGACACAGGCAGGCAGCAGCTCTCCAGGGTAGCAAACGGCCCCACTTAAAGATGTGAAGAGCTGGACCCGGGATGCTCTACCAGGGAGTTATGGTCCCATAAAGTCATAACAAATTGGGAGCCAATTCTGTGGTGCTGGTTAGAGTGTCAGATTATCTCCCAACCAATGAGAAGGAACCTGAGGACTGGTGGACATCCGATGAAGCTGAATGCTGAAAGATGCAGGACACATAAAAAGAAAGGACTTCTCCATGCAGTGCATAGTTAAACTATGGAACTCATGGCCACAATAAGCAGCAATGGGCACCAACCTAGAGGGCTTTAGAACAGGGCTGTGCAAAATTCATGGGCTATGGATGGCTACTAGCCATGATGGCTATGCTCTGCCACCGCAACTGAAGCAACAATGCTTCCAAATGCCAGTGGCTAGGAATCACAATGTAACTGTGGCATGGGGGGCGCTGTGGGTTAAACCACAGAGCCTAGGACTTGCCGATCAGAAGGTTGGCGGTTCGAATCCCTGCGACGGGGTGAGCTCCCGTTGCTCTGTCCCAGCTCCTGCCAACCTAGCAGTTCGAAAGCAGGTCAGAGTGCAAGAAGATAAATAGGTACCGCTCCGGGAAGGTAAACGGCATTTCCGTGCGCTGCTCTGGTTCGCCAGAAGCGGCTTAGTCATGCTGGCCACATGACCCGGAAGCTGTACGCCGGCTCCCTCAGCCAATAAAGTGAGATGAGCGCCGCAACCCCAGAGTCGGTCACGACTGGACCTAATGGTCAGGGGTCCCTTTACCTTTAGGAATCACAGTGTAACTCTCAGCTCTGCAGGAATCTCAAGTAAAGCATCAGGAGTTCTTTGGAGCTAAAATCCTGCTGAAGGGTTTCCCACTGGGGCATCTGGTTGGCTCCCGTGAGACTAGATGGGTCTGCTTTGGCCTGAACCAGAAGACTCTTCTTATGTTCTCAAGGACCTGACTGCATTTCTGAGCACTCTTCACCCGAAGCAGGAACAAGCCCACACCCCTTAAGGCTGCAGCTGCTCTGATAAGCTCAATCACCATAATTCACAAGTGTCCATGCAGACCAAAGCCGCGCCAAGATTTACAGCTGGGCATTGATTGCAGGCAGCCCCATAAATCAGCACTCTGGAGAGACCTGCGCCATTGTGCCAGCTCCCAGATAGCTTCACGGCAGAGGCCGTAAAGGCATTGCAGGCATAGCAAGCGATAAAAGCTAGCCCCCACTGCCCAAATCTAAAGCACACAATGGTCTGCAGCCTCCTCCTCCTCCCCACTCACTGGAAGGTTTTGTTAGTTCCGGCAAAGAACAATCTTCAAGCCATTTTGTGAGGCTCAGCAGATCTGTGGAACTCTGAGCCACTTGACCAATGCACGGATCCACAGCAATGCTGAACAAATGGGCAAGAAGAGGAGACTCTAGTAGCAACTGGTGGTTGGGGGTGTGCTGGTGATCCTGGGTGCAAGAACAGGGGCAGAAGAGTGGTGAATTGGTGGGGCAGGGGTGCAAAAAGTCTGTAGGAAGGGGCGTAAGTCTTCCACCCACCTGCCTGGATTCCCACCCACCCCTCCCAATTAGGAAAGGGATTAGCTGCTTGCTGGTTACCCGAGCAACTGCAGCAAACAACCCGATGGAAACCAGCCCTCCTCTCCCCTCATTGATCGCCACCAGCCAAGCTGATTAAGAATTAACAAGGCAAAGCCTACAGATTGAAGGGCTGGCACTGATCAGGTTTAAAAGCCCCGGCCGCTGATTAGGGACAAGATTAAACAGACGCAAAGCAAAGAGAGCCCTCCCCACCCCCATAAACGTGCTTCAGCCCCAGAAGCAGCAAAGACCACAGCCTCACTATGAATACAGTACCAGTTATAGCCCCCGCCAATGCCACTCCCAATTAATTTAGTCATTAGGATGAGATGCACCTCTATTTGGCTGCCCGCCTCGCGGGGCATCAAAGGGCTATCTGACCATCTGGGCCTGCGCAACTCAGTAGAGTTACTCCCTTGGCTGCATCACCCCATTTTTCATTGCGCCCTCACACCAGCTTTTGAGCGCAGTTTGCTGTGATGCCAGTTCCAAGGTTCTAGTCCCTGGTGTGACTGCTCTGCACCTCTTCACTCCGTTTCGTGAGCCAATTCCACATCAGCCCTTTTTTTCCTGATAAAGAGATGGCGGGGGCAGCTGTAGCAATTTTGCATGGGATCCCCCCCCCCGAAAATGCACCTGTGCATATGACGATATTTCGGTACTCCAAAAGCACTCTCTGTCTCTGGATACATCGAAGAGAAGATGCATTGCAACCTGAAGGAGCAATCCCAATAAATATTCGATATAGGACATGGGGGTGGGAAACCACACTTGAGCAGTGCATTTATAATATATTCCATACTTTTGATAGCTGGGTCGCAAGCTTCCTTGGTTGGGTTCTTGAATAAAATGGCAGGCATTCTTCAGTTCAGTCTCTCCCCCTCAGATTTCTGTGTATAAAAGCATTTTTAGCACGGAGAAACCTTATTTTGAGGGTGGCATATAAAGGCTGCTTATTCTTATTTTTTTTTAACAAACCTTGCAAATAATTTAAATTCCCCAGTAGGTAACAGATGCAGCCCTTTTTAGTTATGTGATGCTTCTTCAAACTCACTGTAGTGAGGATTCCCCCCCCCCTCCTTTTTGCCAGTTTTACCACTATTCTTATTTCTTTTAGTTGATATGCAGGTGTTCCTGGGAAGGGGGTGGGTGATGAGGTGGGACCAGAATGTCCACAATTTCACTGTGGGCAATTCCCCCCTGAAAGGACAGCACTGAATCTGTGATGTGAGCTTTTTAAAACCACACATCATAACTTGGCAGGTGCCGGGAAATCGCAATGTCTAGATTGTCCAGAATAAGCACGTGAGCAGAGAAGGAATTGGTATCAGAGAAAATACCGTATTTTTTGCTCTATAAGACTCACTTTTTCCCTCCTAAAAAGTAAGGGGAAATGTGTGTGTGTCTTATGGAGCGAATGCAGGCTGCGCAGCTATCCCAGAAGCCAGAACAGCAAGAGGGATTGCTGCTTTCACTGTGCAGCGATCCCTCTTGCTGTTCCGGCTTCTGAGATTCAGAATATTCTTTTTCTTGGTTTCTTCCTCCAAAAACTAGGTGCGTCTTGTGGTCTGGTGCATCTTATAGAGTGAAAAATACAGCAACTAGTGTAAGAACATCCAGCATGAGACACTGCCTTATAATTGATTCAGCCCACTAGTCCATCTGGTTCAGTATTGCCTACACGGACTGGCAGCAGCTCCCCAGAATTTCAGGCAAGATTCTCTCTTAGTCCTATGTGGAGATGCCAGGCATTGTATCTAGAACTTAATGCATGGAAAGCAGGTACTTTGCTGATGAGCTGCAGCCACCCCCACCCCCTTTCTGGAGCGATGTATACAATAAACAGGAGTGCATAAAATTATGCTTCTTATAAATTGACACCCATGCAGAAAACTGCAACTTTCATAATAAGCAGACAGGCAAAACGACTAACAGAAATGATGCAGAGCCAGACTGAAGCATCCTAAGGGTTCTATCCAATGCTACTCCTACTCAGAGTAAGCCTATTGAAGTTAATGAACATGACTAACTTGGATCCAATGGGCCACCAAGTAGAACTTAGCTGGATGCAACCCTAACTACTGAAACCATCGGGGCAGATTATTATTAATAATATTAATTAAATTTTACTAATTGCTTCCTTTTGTCCAGGGTGACCCAAAGTGACTTACAACCAAACAAACAGATAAAAATAAAATCAACCCACACAGATACATTAAAATAAATACTTTTTAAAAATCCTGCCCACTTCTAAAATGCCACAGACATCCTCATTTGGCCTTTAACCATCTCAGTCTGGCAATCAGAGAATGTAATAGCAGCAGCAGGCTCTGTTCTTTGGAAATTCCAAAATCACAGCGTCACCATCACCAAAAGGGCTGCCTCTCCTTTGCACATAGACTGTAAACTTCCACAAGGGATAGCCGTGCGGAGAAGGGCCTCATCCAAAAACCTTGCAATACCGGCACGTGGTGTGGGAATTCCTGTATTTGTGAAAATGGGCTTCATAGAATTTACTCACAAGTACAATGTCAGTGTATGGGACGCGGGTGGCACTGTGGGTTAAAGCCTCAGCGCCTAGGGCTTGCCGATCGAAAGGTCGGCGGTTCGAATCCCCGCGGCGGGGTGCGCTCCCACTGCTCGGTCCCAGCGCCTGCCAACCTAGCAGTTCGAAAGCACCCCCGGGTGCAAGTAGATAAATAGGGACCGCTTACCAGCGGGAAGGTAAACGGCGTTCCGTGTGCTGCGCTGGCTCGCCAGATGCAGCTTTGTCACGCTGGCCACGTGACCCGGAAGTGTCTCCGGACAGCGCTGGCCCCCGGCCTCTTGAGTGAGATGGGCACACAAACCCCAGAGTCTGTCAAGACTGGCCCGTTCGGGCAGGGGTACCTTTACCTTTACAATGTCAGTGTGGTGTAATGGTTAGAGGGTTCGTCTATGACCTGGGGGACTAGGGTTCAGATCCCCACTCTGTCATGAAGCTCACTGCAGTGACTTTGGGCCAGTCACTGTATCTGAGCTGAACCTACCTCACAGGGTCGTTGTGAGGATGGAACGGGAAGGAGGAGAACCATTTACACCACCTTGAGTTCCTTAGAAGAAAAGGAGATCATTAAATGTAATCATCGTCCTAAAATAAAGAGAGCTTTAGAAATGATGCGTTTCAAAAGGTGCGGGGGGAGGGGAGAAGGGCCACAGCTCAATGTTGGAGCATTTGTAGAAGGTCCCAGGTTCAAACCCCTGACTGACACTTCTACATAGGACTGGGAAACCCTGGAGAGCTGCTGCCAGCCAGTGTAGGCCATATTGAGCTATATGCTCTTAAAACGGCAAAGGTTCCTGTGAGCTGCATTAAACTACTCAGCTTGGTAAAAAGGTAAAGGGACCCCTGACTATTAGGTCCAGTCACAGACGACTCTGGGGTTGCAGCGCTCATCTCACTTTACTGGCCAAGGGAGCCGGCGTACAGCTTCTGGGTCATGTGGCCAGCATGACTAAGCCGCTTTTGGCGAACCAGAGCAGTGCACTGAAATGCTGTTTACCTTCCTGCTGGAACGGTACCTATTTATCTACTTGCACTCTGACGTGCTTTCGAACTGCTAGGTTGGCAGGAGCTGGGACCCAGCAACGGGAGCTCACCCCAGCACGGGGATTTGAACCACCGACCTTCTGATCGGCAAGCCCTAGGCTCTTCTTGGTAGCTGGTGGGAAAACCCAGGTTCACTTTTTCAGGGATGATTTGCCCCTTATCCAAATATCATCCTTATCTGCAGAAAGAATGAAGAAAACCCTCAGACAGAACCAATCATTTGCTTCTTGCAACAATCAACTTAGCCGTCTTCCTTAACCTTTGAGTCCACAAAGGGGGGGGAGGGAAAGAGTCCCATTTGGGTAGAATAGAGCCCTCTCTCTTAGCCAACACGCAAGGTGACAAGTCCCTCCCCAAATGAGCCCCTGGCCATGTTGCTCACAGCCCCCGGAGATCCAGTTGCAGAGACCTGTAACAGAGACCAGCGTCATGCTGTCTCCGGGAGGTGCAGCGAACAGAGCGTCCTCACCCGGCAGTGAATAATTCATGCCCCTTCTTAACTAAGGAAGACAGGTGATCCCAGTAAAAAGCCAGCATGAAAGACAAGGACATTAAAACAAGGAAGGTCTACCAGGGGTAATCCACAGCTAATCGAAAACCTATTTAAAGCCGGGAGCTCCTCTGGTGGGGTTCCCAAGCAAGCAAGAGGGCTCAAGAGGAAAACGAGATTCTGAGCCAAGCTTAGTGCTGGATAAATGATGCATCATTTATTTTTGGGTGGGGAGATTGCCCTGGTTCCACCCCACTGTTTTTCTTGAGTTGACTCATCCACACTTCTGCGTCTCCCCTTCTTAGAGAGCATGGGTCTGAGTGGTTTTCGGCTTGTTCCATACTTTCGAGCCACAGGTCCGAGTGGTTTCCCATTTGCCCCACCCGCCTTCCCCAGGAAAACCTGCTCTTTAGCGCTGAATCAGAGCAAACATCCATCTGCAGAAAGCATGGCTGATGTTTGTTCCAATTCAGGGGTAAAGAATCGGTTTTCTCTGTGGGAAAGCAGCAAATTCTTAGTCCAGCATCCCGCTTCACCTTCTTTCGGAATTAACCTGGAAAGTTAATTCATTTCATAACTGGTATCTCCATGGTTTCTGAAGTATTAGTTTCTTGAATTCCCCTGCCGCTGCCCCAATGTGGACGAGCGATCATTGATGATGGACAGATCAAGATCCTTTCTTTCTTTCTCTTTTTTCGCAGTCCTATTTTCATAGTGCAAATGATTGCAATAATTGGTAAGGTGAGCATGAAGCAGGGAAGCCGTAGCAAACTGAGCCTACAAGAAGTTTAATGGAGTCCAGAAATCAAAATGGCATGGGTGACATAGGTAATTTTGGTCCCAAATATCCAGAGAAATGGGGGGAGGGAATTCATAAACATCCTATTTTTGCTTTTGCATCTTTTCCTGTCATTCTGTTAACCAGGAGAGGCATGAATCAAATCAGTTTTAAATAAATAGTCACCCATATACATAGCGCTGATGTGGGGAGGGGGGGGAGCCTTTATGGAGATTCCATTTTGTGTTGCATTTATTATTCCTTACAGAAATGTTTGTTCATTTGCATTCTCTTCGCTGGCCTTCACCTGCCCTCTGTGATGTCATCACACAGCTACATCTGATTGGCCATGGAGTTTTATGATATCAGAAAGCAACGAATGACTGGGAGCAGGAAATTAAAAACAAATGCAAACGTCAGGAAAAGCGACATTACAAAATAATCCAAAAATGCTTCACTCACACATAAACAAATAGCAACCTATTTAAAAACCAAACTGAAATGTCTAAATACGCTTTACACGGTCTGGTTTTGAGACAGAGGAAGTGCTAAGAAACTTCGGCATCTTCAATGTTTTAATTTGGCTTTAAAACGCTCCATTCAGTGTTTGTATCCACAGGCTTGGGTAGTAACCCATTTAACTTTGAAAGACCAGCCCTGTGACTCATCTGAGAAAGAAACAGTGGTGCCAAATCCTGATGGGGAAAAGTTAGCTATGGAATGCAAATGCTTCCTGGGAAATAAAAAGTCCACAACCCGGCAACTGTAGTAATTCCTGTGTCCTGCCCCAATTCTGTTTAAATATGTGGCCTTTCAAGAGGTAAAATTTAGCACCTCTTGCACAGAGGTCCCATTTCAGCTTGCAAATGAGGTTCGCTTGCCATTTGCCAAATTCCAGCCCTCCAGCTCCAAGCTGTCACCAAGCATGTGTTCCCAGGCCACCTCCCTGCTTTATTATAATCCACTTAAGTTTACTTGTATTTACCTGTGTGGAGTATAAGCTGTAGAGGAGGAGGAGGGGGCAAGGAGGTCTGGTGCAAATTCCCTTTGATAGGTAGGTACCAGCTTGTAACAGCAGCCTTCATAAGGTGCATAGCTAACCTATGGAACTCACTCCTGCAGGAGGTAGTGATGGCCACGTAGCTAGATGGCTTTAAAAGAGGCTTAGACAAATTCATGGAGGTAAAGGCTGTATCAGTGTCTACTAGTCATGATGGCTATGCTCTGCCTATACAGCTGGAGGCAGCAATGCTTCTGAATACCAGTTGCTGGAAACTACAGGAGGGGAGAGGGCTCTTGTGCTCAAATCCTGCTTGCAAGGTTTCCCACTGGGGCATCTGGCTGGCCACTGTGAGAACAGATTGCTGAGCTAGACAGGACACTGGCCTGATCCAGAAGATTCTTATCCTCTTCATGCATCACAGAATTTTCCAAATTTCTGACAGCCTCCTTGCCACCCCTGTAAATTGACACCTTGACTCTTACACCCAATATTGATTTTGAGTGTGTGATGGTACAATACATCGTTCCTACCAATTGGAGAACAGCCTTTACCAAAGGTGTCATGGGCTTTGAAGACACTTGAACTCAGGACACAAGGGAGAAACGTGCAAAGAGGAAGGCACGCTTGGCAAATCCACACCATAATCAACTCCCGCCCGGAAATCAATGTCCCCACTGTGGAAGGGTGTGTGGATCCAGAATTGGCCTCCACAGTCACTTACGGACTCATTGTTAAAACCGGGTTTATGGAAGACAATCTTACTCGGCTATGAGTGATCGCCAAAGAAGAAGAAGAAAACATCGCTCCATGAACATATACAATACTCTCCCAAAAAGGCATGGGGCTCTCCAAGGCTTCAGACAGGACTCTTTAGTGGCCCTGCCTCAAGTTGCTAGAGACTGAATCTGGAACCATTGAGCTATGGTCCTTCTCCCTAAAAATGAAGTAAGACTAGTCCTCATGGCTCTGAGTTTAAACAGGAAGTTGTCTTAGACTGTGTCTGACCATTGGTCTATCTGAAGGCAGCCCTGTTTAGGGAAGCTTTTAATGTTTGATGGACTATTGTATTTTAATATTCTGTTGGAAGCCGCCCAGAGTGGGTGGGGAAACCCAGCCAGATGGGCGGGGTATAAATATCATCATCATCATCATCATCATCTAGCTTAGCACTGTCTATGGTGGTTGGCAGAGATTCTCTAGAATCTCACAGGGATCTCTTGCAGTGAAACCTGAAGATGCTGGGGATTGAATCTGGGACCTTCTACATGCAAAGCAGTTGCTCTGCCACTGAGCTATGACCCATAACAAAGCAAAGGTACCATCTCTCACTCAACCAAGGGAGCACAGACCTCCAGGGGATTTGGACACTAAACCTTGAACACACCCTTGGATGGCAGCCACAAAGCCACCCTCATTGGAGCCCACCACCGGGCAACTGCATCCTGACTCATGCAGAGCCACAACAGGCAACCTCCGCTAAAGGAAAGTGATTTTGCTGCCTCTTGGCATTGGGAGTGATCAAATGATTTAACCACATGGCACACAGAGAGCCAATCAGCTGGGGCTCAATGGAAGGTAGGAAGGCCAGAGCAATGAATCATGAAGGCACCGCGGTGCATGTCATGTCAGATGTGTGTCAGTTCATTCAGTCACACAAGTCACAGAACTTGGAAGGGACTGCCTAGGTCATCCAAACGAACTGCTGCCAGTGCTGGAAACCTACTCCTACAGCATCATTGATAGCTGGATGTCTAGTCTCTGCTAAAAAGGTCTCTAACTTTAGCTAGAGAGAGAGTCCATCACCCTCAGAGGCAGCCTCTTCCACTATCAAGAAGCTCACACCACTGGGAACTTCTTCCAAATGTTTACTCAAAATTACCCTTGAAATTTGAACCCACTGGTTCAAGTCCTACCTTCTCAAGCAACAGAAAACAAGTCTGCACCATCATCTCTGCGGCAGCCCTTCAAATATTTGAAGAAGGCTTCCATATTACTAGGACGCAGGTGGCGCTGTGGTCTAAACCACAGGGCCTAGGGCTTGCCAATCAGAAGGTGGGTGGTTCGAATCCCCACGACGGGGTGAGCTCCTGTTGCTCGGTCCCAGCTCCTGCCAACCTAGCAGTTTGAAAGGACGTCAAAGTGCAAGTAGATAAATAGGTATTGCTCCAGTGGGAAGGTAAACGGTGTTTCCGTGCGCTGCTCTGGTTCGCCAGAAGTGGCTTAGTCATGCTGGCCACATGACCCGGAAAAACTGTCTGCGGACAAATGCCGGCTCCCTTGGCCAGTAAAGCGAGATGAGCACCACAACCCCAGAGTGGTTTGCGACTGGACCTAATGGTCAAGGGTCCCTTTACTTTTACCATATTACCACTTAGGCCACATTTGCACCCTAATAGGGCTGCCATATTTTGAAGAGCAAAAAAGAGGACATGTTTGCTGACTTTTAACTATGGATCTCTATGACGACCCTCATCCTGAAAAGGGGGGGGGGTGTCCTGGAAAAAGGAGACACATGGCAACCCTACAATTGCTTTAAACATTCATGGCTTCTTCCCCCAAAGAATTCTGGGAGCTGACGTTTCTTAAGGCTGCTGAATTCTCAGAGTGGTTTAACAATCACTCCCTCTTCCCAGGTTTGGGAACTTCAGCCCAGGAATGAGGGTCAGAAGAACTTGCAACTAAGAACTTGTACCTGAGTATTTATTTATTTATTTCTTCCTTCCCCCCCACCATTCTATTGTCCTTCTGTGTTATTTTAGATCAACCTGAGATACCCAGATGTTCTTGAACTATGGCTCCCATGATCCCTGACTGAGGACCATGCTGGCTATGAATGATGGGAGTTGTAGTTCAACAGCATCTAGGAGCCCGAGGTTGAGAAAGGCTGTTTTAGATTATAATTTTGAGAGCAAGGGCTGCCTGTCTATTCTTTTAAAAGTAACCTGTATGCTTCTCTAGGCACCTTTTAAAATAAACAGATAAATAAATAAGTCTCTCATCTAGCTTAAACATAACAATTCCTGCCAACTTTCCTTGTAACAAAGCTTCCAGGTTGCTCAAGACTTGATGATGCAGTGTTACCAATAAGTGTGTTGGCCTTATTTGGGGATGCAATATTTGCCAGAGATCTGAAACTACCCTTTCCAGTATACTTTACCCCTGCTGGACCTAGGTGTTCCCGGTATGCCACAATTCCATAATATGGCAGAAAAGAATGTGGACCACGGTAGTGGGATAGTTCAGCTATTTTCTTTTCTTTTTTGGCTCTCAACTTTCATTTAATAATTAAAAAAGAAGAAGATCCAGTTCCCAGCTGATGACTGGGAAGACGTGCTGTGGCAATGCCTGCCGAAATGCTGCAAAAAAGAGGCTAAATAAAATCCTGCAAATAAAATCTCCTGCAGTCATGTGTCTGTGCCTTGAAAAGGTTCTTGCTTCTCCTTGCAACTAGCAAAATTATTATCCCTATATAAACTTATATCCCACCCTTCCGCTCAAAGGAACCCAGCATGGTAAACACACCAGTAATAAACCAATGCCAAAAAAAATATCAAAATCAAAGAGGCATAGCATTGTAGATGGGAACTCCAAAGGTTATCCAGTCCAGCCCCGAGCAAGGCAGGGATCACAGCTCAATAATCCCTGACAGGTGGTCATTTAACACCATGCGAGGGAGTCCATTCCACTGTCAGAAGGTTCCTTCTAACGTTTAGTTGGAATCTCCTTTCAAAAACAATCCCATCTTTTGAAACACCAAAACACAGCTCCAGGACAGATGCAGACTCAGAACTGTGCAGGTTATGCAAAGTAAGAAGCTGTGAACACCTATTGGATTTGTATAGTTTGCAGAGCATGAGACTCTTCATCTCAGGGTCATGGGTTTGAGCCCCACATGGGGCAAAATGATTCCTGCATTGCAGGGGGTTGGACTAGATGACCCTTGGGGTCCCTTCAAGCTCTATGATTCTGTGATTACGATCTAACGCCCGTTACAGATTAGGAAAGTACATTGAATGGGTTTGCATTGTTTCCAGTCTCCACTTCAATTCAACCAAGTCCCATTTTCTTTGGTACAGCACTGAAACAGCCTGGCCACAGAATTTTAACTTAACAGACAAGGGGTTTGCATACAAACCACTCTGAGCTGTTTTTTGTTTTGTTTTTCAGTTTTTTAAAAATGATGATGATGATGATGATGATGATGTTAGCCCTACCCAGAGTAGGTCTATTGAAATTAATGGGCATGGCTAAGATGGCTCCATTGATTTCAATGGGTCTACAATTTAGTTGGATACAACTCCAACTTCTGGGTGCTAACCCCTTCAGCACTCCCTCCAACAGGGCCTCCTAGAGGAGGTTGGAGCTCTGGAGAAAAATACATTTCAGCCCTCCTCACTGCAAGGGCAGACCATTTAAAATTCTTTACCCAGGATATAAAATAAACACATCTCCAAATTATGGTAACAATAAATATGATAATATCTGCATCTGTTGAGAATCTTAACATCCTAATGACTAACATCAATAATATGAGCACCCACAAGACTGTTGCTGAATGAACCAGGCACTCTAAAAGTTACAAGTTGTGCATGCAACACAACACAATGTGTATCACACCGCAACTTTGCTGTGTTCACATGGGGTTCGCTTACGAAAAGCTACAAGTTTGACTGTGCATATCAAGAGGAGGCTGGAATGTCGCATACCATCAAAACGCAGGAGTGAATGTTTGTATAGAGAAGCAAATATTCAGAAATGCACAAATTTGCAAGCCGCTATTCAGAACTCTCCCTATATTTTGTTAAGAACTGCATCAAATAGACACAAGATGCCCAGGCCCCAGGAATTTGTGCTTGCTTCCTGGTGCACATTTTGCCTGAGGTGTTTGCAAAACAGCTTCCTTGGCACGAGACCCAAAGCATGGGCAGGTTTTTAATTACCACGCCAGGTTCCTTCTCTCCATCCAGGTTATTTATAGGTCTATCACACTCGCTCATCATGGAAAATGAGATTAAACGGCCCGTAATCTGCAGAGCACGGATCCAGCCGACCTGCTTTAATGTCGGGCAGTGATTTTGCCATCAACTCCTTGCCTCAACAGTATTTCTGAACTGGCACCTCAACAACCACATTGCTGGCACAGAGCTCAGCGCTGTGACAGGCCTGCAAAGATCTTGGGGATCTCTGCTGCCAGCCCCCAAAGGGGTATAGTTCAATTTGGGGGCAGAGGAGGCTAAGGATTTGACCCCAGTCAGGTCACTGTTTAATCTAGGGACAGGTTTGTGGACCTACAGAACACAGAAGCACGTATCTAGCAGGAAATCTGCAGCTTGTGTGAGGACAGCACTAAGACCCAGCTGCATCTTAAGATTTCAGTGGATCCTTAATTTTTTAAAAAAATTATGGCTAACAGTGCAAACCCCATAAGGCAAGGGCAGGGCAGCGCTTTACAAGGGGGAATCTCTTAGTTGTTGGGAGAAGGAGAGTGACATTCAGTGCATTGATCTCCTTGTTGGAAAGATGTGATCTAAACAGCCAGTGTGGTGTAGTGGTTTAAGTGCTGGACTAGGACCTGGAGAGACCAGGGTTTGAATCTCTACACAGTCATGAAACCCACTAGGTGACCTTGGGCAAGTCCATCTCTCTCAGCCTAACCCACCTCACAGGGTTGTTGTGTGGGTGAAACGGGGATGAGGAGAACTATAAGAAGAAGAATGAAGATGAGAACAACTTATTATTGGTACCCCACCCATCTGACTGGGTTGCCCCAGCCACTCTGGGTGGCTTCCAACATATATAAAAACATAATAAGACATTAAACCTTAAAAAGCTTCCCTATACAGGGCTGCCTTCAGGTGCCTTCTAAAGGTTGTATAGTTGTTACTCATGTCCTTAAGTGGGTGCCACTACCAAAAAGGCCCTCTGACTATGTATGCTGCCATGAACTTCTTTGAGAAAGTGGGATGATGATGATGGTGATGTAAACTGGTGCAAACATGAATATGCCATCTAGCAGGTATTTTTCAGGATCCTGTGGTGCTGTTCCGACACCTGAAACCTGCACTCTGTGCATGTTCTGGTCAGTTGCTTCCCACCAGCACAAGTTGTAAATGCAGAGAGAATGAGTCTGCCAGTGGCTATTTGCCACAAAACCTAAATCACAGAACCTCCAACTATAGGGGGAGTCTATCTCTGAATACAAACTGCAAGGCCCAGACAACAGGGGGTAGTCATTATGTGAACATAACAGATTTGCTGATTTACAAGGTACCACCATGAGACACAAGTTCATAAAACTCACCATAAAACATTGCTTTCAACCAGCTTTACGATGTCATGGATACAAGAAACCACAATACTTATTTATAACTCTCCCCACCCTGATGGCTGAATACCCTCCTCTGGGAAATTACGCTCTAACATTCAGCAGAATCAAGCAAAGATTTTTCCAATGCAGTATTCCATGCCAGAAGCAAAGAGAAGAACACCAAAAAACTACCCTTCCCCACATGTAGAGGAGTCACCTTGCAAGAAGGGGGGCAGATTTCTCCTAGAGATTTTCCTTGGCAAATTGGAGAGGTAGCGCGTCCAAACTTGTCAAAAAAAATAAATATCCACCTGCAGGTGGAAGTGGTATGGTCCAAGAAAGCTCTACCACTTCTTGGGTATTTAGGGTGTTTGAGGCCCTCCCCAAACATCTGATTGTTGAGGAACACCCCCCCACACGCAATTAAAATTAGAGGAATGCTTCACTCTTTGAGAAACAGGTTCCAGTTTCCAGGGTGACCTCAGTTAAGTGTCCTCTGTGGGATCCTCTTCTGCATTGCCTCCTCCAGAAAGTCAGAGTATTGGACTAGGGCCTGGGATAGACCAGGGTTCAAATCCCAACTCAGCCATTAAGCTCACTGGGTGGGACCTTTGGGCCAGTCATTGCATCTCTCAGCCTAACCTACATCACAGGGTTGTTGTGGGGAATTAAATGAGAAAAGGGTGAACCATGTATGCGACCTTGTGCTCCTTGGCAAAAAAAGGTGGGACAGAAAAGCAATAAGCACAAAAAATAATAATACAGTAACACTGGCTTATCTGGCAGCTCACAGCCATCTCTCACCACTGCCGTTACAAAAATCTCCCACTAGCCCCTGCCCCTGATGGAGCATTGTGGGAGATTTAAAACACAGCATGAGGTTCTGGCAGGTGCCCCCAAGGCATCTAATGGGGACACCAGACCCAACTCTCACAGAAGTTTCACTTATGGAGCATGAAAGACTTGCCTGTGGTCAGAGAAGTTACAGATCAGAGCATGACTCCTGACTAAAGGAAGCCAACACAGAGAAGAGAAACTCACACAGAGACTCAATGAGCAGCAGCCTCTTAGACAGGCAATTCTGCTGCATCTGAAGTGATTGCTCAAATGCAGAGAGGCAACAGGGGGAAAAGGAGCAGAGACTCACTCAGAGACACATTGATCCTCCTCCTCTGTTGATGGACAGTTTGGGCTTACAGGACCTCTGAATGTTGTAATATATTTCCCACGGTGCCTATTTTGGGGGATTACTGGCTTAATCAATTGGACTCCTCACATGACTTTGGGCTAGGGGCCAAATGTCGACGTCAAGACCTCAGGACTCTCCTTGGGCCAGGGGTTGCCAACCGGGTGCCTGCAGGCACCCAGACTGAGCTTTCATTGGGGATGGGGTGGGAAGTAAAACTTTAGGTCTCTTAGAAAAAAGGTTGTGAAGCAAAAAGTGCTGGTATCCTTCTAAGTGATATCCACATGGTTTTGGAGCAATGAGCAAAGTCAGAGTTGTGATTGGTAAGTGGGTTGTTTGGACATCAGGCAACAGGAATCCTAAACAACTGCTGTTCCACACTCCCCTTTAGTGTGTTATTCCCTCACCCCACATGGTAGCCATTTTGTGACTGGTGCCCTCAGCACTGCCTCCAAATTCAAAAGGTGTCCACTGATCCAAAAAAGCTGGCGAACCCTGTCCTAAGCCATGCCCCGTCTTCCCTGACCATAGCCCCCACCAGCCCTACTCCACCCCCCTCCTGAAGCAGCTTTGCTTGTCTAGAATGTGCTCTTGAACTGTGATCACGTTTCTTGTCTCCCAGGATAAAGAGGTGGGTTTGAGGAGGACCTGGCTTGAATAGAGCCTAGCGTGTACAGGTAAGGGTCACACTCAATGCTCGGCCCATTTTGGCATCCATTCCTGCCCACCATTAACATGTGACCCACAGGAAGTTTGCTCTGAGGGAATGTGGCCCACCCCCACCCCCAACTGTCCCCAAATGTGACCATATACCAGCACATACGCCCAGCGGCAAAAATATGTCTTCCCATATACAATGAAGGCAAGGCTGTCATCACGCAGCCCCTGTTGGAGGATCTGTAGCGCTGCATCACAATCCTGGATTTGCATGGGTTTAAGAGAGCAATGGAGAAGGCAGGTTGCACAGCGCCAGTGACCATGGGCTGAGAGTGAGAATGGGGGACACTGACAGGGGGAAAGAGGTGGTTTAAACAACAGTAGAAGTTTGAGTAAAGCAGGGATGGAAGGAACTGAGAGGGGAATGGTGATTTTAAACAACAGCAGGGGTTTAAGTAAAGGACATGAATATAGATGGGGTGATAAAGCATCCCTGATCCCACTTTGAGAGCCATTTTTATCATGATTGTTGCTGTCATATTGTCATGGGAGAGCTGCAAGATGTTCACAAATTTATCCAGGCAGCTGATTTTCAGAAGGACAGTCCACAGGGCAGTATGATTTAGTGTCAAAGGCCTTAGTTCGGTCAATAAACGCCATATACAGGGGTTTGTTGTACTCCCTGCATTTTTCTTGAAGCTGTCAAGCAGTGAATATCATATCCACTGTCCCCCTAGAACAGACATGCCCCAACTCCAGATGTTTTGGGACTACAACTCCCATCATCCCTAGCTAACAGGACCAGTGGTCAGGGATGATGGGAGTTGTAGTCCCAAAGCATCTGGAGGGCCGAGTTTGGGGATACCTGCCCTAGAAGGTTGAAAACCATTTTGGGATTCAGAAAGGGTATTCTTGGATATTGTTAAGAGACAGTTTGCTAAGTTCCTTTCAAGAATTTTGTCAGCTGCAGCGAAGAGAGAGATGCCTTGATAGTTTCCGCAATCCGTTCTATCACCTTTTTTAAAAAGAGATTGATAATTGTGGCATCCCTAAAGTCTGCTGGGATCTCCTCTCTCTCCCAATGAGCTTGTGAAGTTGTTGTAAAGGTTCAATTCCGCCCACTTTGAAGACTTTGGCAGGTATCCCCATCAGGTCCACTGGCTTTGTTGTTGTTCATTTGGTTAATGGCTGTGCACATCACTGTGCATGAACACACCCAACAAACCCACGGTGGTGGACTCTCCTCCATCGGAGGGTTTTTAAATTTGCGATTCCTGCATTTGCCGGGGGTTGGACTAGATGACCCTTGGGATACCTCCCAAGTTCAGAATTGAAAGATTCTGTGTTTCTGCTTGGAAATACGCAGAAGTCACACCATCCACATGGCTCCCCATTCTTCCCTCTGCATTTACTGCACATGGAAGGGTTCCCCATCCCCCACCCCAGTTCTTCACATTTGGCTAACCATCCCTCCCTTGCAGGCGGCTTAATCCATTTACATAACCTCCGGCAGAGACAAAGGCGGCTGTGTTATCGCCCCTTTGCAAAAGCACCATGTGCAAATCCTCAGCTGCACCACGTCTGCACAAAGGAGCAATATTTCCATCAAGATCTAAACCTGGCTTTGTTGGTGCCCTGTCAAAAGAGCAAGCATTTGACTTCCCACCATGATAAAGCTGTCATCGGAGGAGAAAGGCAAGCAGGGCTTAACAAACGGGAACAAATCTTCACGGCAGTCAAGACGGACAGGCAGCCTCTTCCCCGGCTGTTTGCTGAAAACGGGTTTCGCTGTTATCATAGGACAAGGCAGCGGATTGGGAGTCAGATCTCTCTGAAACGCCAGCAGGCCATTAAGTGTAGTTACAGGCTGTTACCTACATTTACTACAAAAAGGGCCATTTCACAGAGCCACAAAGGAGGATGAATTTCTTCAGACCTGCAGCTCAGGGGTGGGGAACTGCCAGCCCACAAGTCAAATCTGGCCTGGCACAGGTCCCAATTTGGCCCATGAGGTTATTTTCCTCAAACCGTGCCCACCTGCTCCACACAGGTACAGGGCAGGCAGAGACAATGTTAGAAACTCAATTAAATAAGCTAGGCACCAGATGGCTCCTTAAAGCCAAGGTTACAGTCGCCAAAACGGAATGTCAAGTTGTTATTTTTGGGCAAGACGGCTCTAAAGTCTGACTGCATTTTCCAAAGATGGACAGACTGTGATAGATGATCAGTTAGACATCTGGCTAGTTCAGATGACAGCCTTGAGCTTGGTTAAGGGCTCCGAGAACTTAGAGAAGAACCACTTTATTCAGGGATAGTTTGCATATATATATATATATATATATATATATATATATATATATATATATTGGCCTATTCCTGCAGGATGTGGCATGAGTGTGTGAAAACAGTCCGGATCCAGTGATCCCCAGGCATGCACCTGGATTGTGGAGGTGTCAGGCACCATTGTGGCTCCCAGGCATCTTCACTTGGTCGCAAGTGGCCGATCGCCAGGTACAAAGTGCGCCTGCAGCCTGGCTAGTTTTGAACACTGGACAGAGATGTAGCCGGCTTGGTTGTGCAACTGAATTTCTTATGGGGAACTAGATTGCACAGCTGATCCCTGCAGAAAGCATGCCAGAAGTCACCACCTATCAGCCGATGGGTGGTGATTTCCATCTTGTTGGATCGGCTGTGCAGGAGGGAGCTCAGTTGCACAGCCAATCCCTGCAACAGATTTCAGCTGATGGGAAGCAACTTCAAGCATGTTGATCTGCAGCACTCCAAAGCAAAGCCCGGCAAGGTGCTTTGAAGTCCCCTGATGTCATTGTAATGTCTGGTGATTTGCAGGCTTCGGCCACCTATCAAATTTAGCCCATGGGGGTTAAGGGAGATAAGGACCTGGACCCACAGCCAAATTCGCCTTAGAGACACATTTTTGCTAAGCAATATTGCTGCATGCAATGCATTTTTGTATGCTGCCTCCACCAATTTATGCATCTTTATACATACTTCACTCTAGTGTAAGCACTGCATGGCTGCATTGCAAAGAGGACGCCTACAGATGTGGGTCAGCAGCAGCACCAGGAGCCTGTCTTGTGGACCAACCTGAAAAGAGATGGCTCTATGAGCCACTCGGAGGAAATAGACTTGATGCTCAGTCCTGCTCCCAAAGCTGGGAACTTGAACTTGCCCTTCTGCCATGCCATCATTCTGCCAGGGTCCCTCCCTGCCTTGCGAAGCTTTACCCAGAGGCAGCAGGCTTGCTCCAAACCTGGGTCCTTAAAAAACTCCAAATAGCTTCCCGTGGCCTTGCTTGCTTTGGGGAGCAAACAAGATAAAGAAATAGAAAACTAGGTCTGCAGGTTAAAAGGGTAGGATGTTTCTTTCTGCCATTCTTCATTTTTTATTTGCAAGATGTTTTGCTTTTTTAAAATGGGATTTCATCTCCCCTGCCCGCCCCCCGCCAAAAACAACCACACTCATTACACACCCCTGCAGTTCAAAATGGTGCAGCCCATTCTGTCACCAAGATCTGCAGCAAATGAAGGCCAGCCCAAAGCAATGAGGAATGTGGGGGAGGGCTGTCATTTGTGTGAGAACCAGCTGCCCCTAGCCAGACAAAACTGTTTCATTGCTGAAGACCTCATGCAGAGAATACAGACCAGCCTCTCAAACGCAAAGAGGCAGCAGCCCCATTTCAGCCACTGAGACAGTTTAGATCATTTTGCACAGCCATGTGGAGTAGTCACCCCACTCCATTTTTCATACTGCAGACTTGGGGTGGGGGCAAGGAGGTGGGTCTTGCCATTTCAAATTCTGGCCACAACAAGGGCCGCAAATTCTCCAGCAGCTCTCTCTAGCATGCACACTCCTAATGATGTTTCCTTCTGTAGTTCAGAACCCAAAACCATGTTGCTTTCCACATTAACACATGCAGTTTGGACATCACAACCAAAGGAGAATTCATCACACAGCAGATTGTCAGCAAGGGGGAGAGCAGGGGAAACTGCTAGTGGGAGTGAGTCAAATAATGCCACGGTCCCACCAATGGGCCAAAAGAAGCCTAAGCAACTCACTAGTCCCTACTGAAGAAAAAACTCACTCTTGATCTCTTACCTGGGGCAATGCCCAATGAGGAGTCGCAAGGAAGGGAAGTCTCCTTTGGCTGCTGCATAGTGAACAGGTAAAGCACCCGTGTCTGTGGCTGCCAGCGGGTCGCTGCTCCCGAAGCGCAAAAGCCAGTCAATCACTTCGTGGTGCCCAAAGCGGGCAGCCAGATGCAAGACGGTGGCACCAGAGTTGTCTGTGTCCTGAAAGGCATGGAAACACAACCAAGAGGGTCAAGCGTCACCTCCATTGAACGCACAGGATGCTAAGAAGCAAAAGCCACTAGCACAGGATTTCCAAGCTTTGGAGAGCTGTGTGAGTGTTGGAAACATGGGACACATTACTCAGGATAGCAAGGATTTAAGTCAGGAGTGGAAAGACCCAAAGGGACCCAAAATATTATCTGATCCAATCCACTGCAATGATGGAAGCACAACTGAGTATCTTGCAAATGACAGGGCCGGCCCCTGACATTTTTGCTGCCTGAGGGAGAGGGAAAATGGCTCTTCCACTCACCAATACCATGCACAGGAACTAAGTGGATGACAGCACTGGCCATGGAACACTGCAGACCCTCCAAGTGTCCCTATTTTCCAGGGACACTCCCAGATCTACAGAAGCCGACCTGATTTCTGATTTGATCCTGGAATGTCCCGCTTCCCTTAGGATGTCCCTATTTTCACCGGAGAAGTGTGGCAGGGTATGGAGTTAGGTGAGCAGTTCAAATCTGCGTGAAGGGGTGAGCTCCTGTCACTTTGCCCCAGCTCCTGTCAACCTAGCAGTTCGAAAGCATACCAGTGCAAGTAGATAAATAGGTACCACTGTGGCAGGAAGGTAAACAGTGTTTCCGTGTGCTCTGGTTTCCGTCACGGTGTCAAAGCAGAGATGGGCACCACACCCCATAGTCAAATTCGACTGGACTTAACAATAGGGTCCTTTTGGAGTTATGTGACATTATATATATATATATATATATATATATATATATATATATATATATGGTTTTGGTGTCTTCGGGTGTCTTCCCGTGTAAGAGTCGGGGTGTCTCTGCGACGTTTCGACGAGGTCTCACTCGTCATCTTCAGGCTGGTGCTTTCGGCTTCTTGTTACTGGAACAGAGCAGAATCTGGTGTTTGAGTTCCTATAAATACTGTTGAGGGGTGTGGTGTATAGCCTCCAACGTTCTGGGCAGAGAGGAAGTTCCTAGATTAGTGTGCCTTTTCTTCTTTTGTTCCTTAATTACTTGAGGGATATCTTGAGTGATTTCATGAGTGATATTCTGAATACCACTGGGTGGGTCATTAAGTGTAGATTAGTTGCTAAAGCTTTCGTGTCTTGACCTCTTGAGCTTGTGAAGAGTTTTTCTGAGAAGATGGCTGTGCTGCATTTAGTTGTGCTCTGGCTTGGCTTCGTGTATAGGGGCGAGCTGTGATTTTGTGCCTTGTGCCAGCCAGATCTGTGTAGGGATTGCAGGGGGGTGCAGCATCCGGAGGTGCCACTATAGTTTGGCTACTGGATGGAGTTTGTAATATGTCTGTGGAGAGGGTCTGGGTTTGGGTCTGGTGTGGTTGATTGGTGACGGCGTTCTGTGTGCCTCTGGTTCTGGTGTCGGTTTTTGTGGGGAGGGCTAATTTCCAGATGTCTGGCAGGCGGGACGTGTCGTCATGTTTGTTCATGTTGTGAGGGTGTTTCTCTATCTCGATGGCTTCCATGATTATTCTCTTGTGGTGATGTTCCATGTTAAAGAGCAATTTGGAATCTGCAAAATTAATTTCGTGTCCTGTTTCTTTCATGTGTTGGAAGAGAGAGGAAGTTTTTTCTTCTTTTTTGACGGCATTCTTGTGTTCTGCGATACGTGCATTTATTCGTCTGTTTGTTTGTCCAATGTACGTGGCTGGGCAGACTTTGCAGGGTATTTCATAGACCCCTTGGTTTTCCAGCTGGATTTTGTCTTTTGGGTTTCTGAGGATATTGGCTATTTTTTGGTTGGTGCAGAAGGCTGTTTTGATATTGTGTTTATGGAGGATTTTGCTAATTTTGTCTGTAGTGCCCTTGATATAAGGAAGGAGGGCCATGCCATTGTTTTCTTCTGTGTCTTGGTTTTTTTATAGGAACTCAAACACCAGACTCTGCTCTGTTCCAGCAACAAGAAGCCGAAAGCACCAGCCGACGTTTCGGCGGGGTCTCGCTCGTCATCTTCAGGCTGCTTTCGTAGATTTTCACGGGTACAGGAATGCAGGTTTTGGTGTCTTCGGGTGTCTTCCCGTGTAAGAGTCGGGGTGTCTGTGCGACGTTTCGACGAGGTCTCACTCGTCATCTTCAGGCTGGTGCTTTCGGCTTCTTGTTACTGGAACAGAGCAGAATCTGGTGTTTGAGTTCCTATAAATACTGTTGAGGGGTGTGGTGTATAGCCTCCAACGTTCTGGGCAGAGAGGAAGTTCCTAGATTAGTGTGCCTCTTCTTCTTTTGTTCCTTAATTACTTGAGGGATATCTTGAGTGATTTCATGAGTGATATTCTGAATACCACTGGGTGGGTCATTATACACCCTTCTGAAGACATCTGAAGGCATCCCTGTATGAGGAAGTTTTAAAATGTTTTATTATGTTTTTATTCATGTTAGAGGCCGCCCAGAGTGGTTGGTGCAACCTGGTCAGATGGGTGGGGTATAAATAAAATAGTAATCACCATCATGGCCTTTGGTTGATTTAACTGACATCCCATGTCCTTTTAAAATGTGGTTTTTTTGGAGGGGGGTTATTGGGTTGTTGTTCATATTTTGATTATAAATTTTCCAGTTTTATATTTTGATTTTGTTCTGTGAGCCGCCCCGAGACCTGTGGGTATAAGGTGGTATATAGATTCAATGAATAAATAAATAAAAAATTAAAAATCATCATCATAATCCTCATTCTCATTGTTATGTTGTTGAATAGGACGTCCCTATTTTCATCAGAGAAATGTTGGAGGGCATGATAGTGTCCCCCACTACACCTGAAGGACAGCAACCTAGCTTAAGGGGCACAAGGCAGGCCACCTCAGAGAGAGAGAGAGAGAGAGAGAGAGAGAGAGAGAGAGAGAGAACTTTGTTCTCCATCATCATTGCCCTGCTGCCTATGGTAGCCAGCAACCTCACTCTGCCTAATGAAAGGAACGGCCCTGAACATGGCAAATATTATGCAGCAACTTGGGGCAAGATGCAACAGAAATGGTGCTTTGCAAAAAGTTGTTTTCACCAGCAGAATTTTAGTTTGTTCAGCGGTTCAGCCCCTCCTCCTTATTTTGCATGATGTATTCTTGCTCTGCTAATCGCTGTTCACTGACCAGTGGAATTTCTGCTCATAGGACACCCAATGAAGGGCAGGCCCATTCCCTGGACTCTGAATACCACCAGGCACCAGTTATGCTATTCCTAGCCCACCTTTGCAGGCTTTAAAAAACACACACAGAGAGAGAGAGAGAGAGAGAGAGAGCTGAAATGTTGCCAACTAACAATTTTTTCAGTACTTGTACAATCTGAGACCTCCCATTTTACACGTGAATGCTGGCATTGATTTGACTTGCCCCCAGCAGAGTTTCAGCATTCAGGTTTGGCCTAAGAAAACCATGAATTCACAATGGGGCTCCGGGACCTGTGTTAAGATGGTCCTTTCCTACCCAAGAGAAACAGCCAACAAGGAAGGGTTTTTCGTCAAAGGTGGTGGCATCCTTTGCCCTCCACACCTACGAGATTATCTTAAAGGTTCCCAAACTACCCCCCCATTCCCAGAAACCATGTGAAAATCTTGGAGGTACTTGGCAGACTGTTTAATCATTTTTTTCTGTCCATTGTAGCAATTTGTAGATCAGTATTACATATTTATACCCTGCCTTTTTCCCTGATGGGACTCAAGGCAGCTGTGCTAGATGTTGTATGGTTTTACAGGTGTGCTGTGGACCACACAAATGAAGCTTGCGGACCACAGTTTGGGCACCCCTGGATCAACCAGCGGAGGAATCCCTAAAAGGGGGGGATTCCAACCCCACTGGAATACATGAGTGACAAGGCCAATCCTTTCTTGGTTATCTCAGTTCAATGCCTGGACTAGAACACCTTACACTTCCGTTCCATTCAATAATTGCACCAAACCATGGAAAAGAAAGACAAACTGTGGTACTGTATATAGGATGCTTTCGCATTAACAACCACAGTCTGTGGTCACCTGCCAAACTGACATCAGAAACCAGGGTCTGAAGGGGCTTTTCAAACCACAGTTTGCGACATCTACGGTTTGGCATATGTCTGAACTGACAATCCACAGAGGCACTTTTCTGTCTTGGGGGGTGGGTGGGGATGGTTGCCGCAACAAGATGCTGGAGTGATGGAAAACAAAAGAAATCAACCAGCTCCAAAGCCTGGTTTGCCCATTGTACATCTGGAAGCCCAAACCAACGTTCTGGATTCTAAATTACGTTCTGTGCAAACCTTGGTTAGGTGTGTTGCCTGAACTGAGTAAACCATGGCAGAGGCTCCCTCCAAACAATGGCTCTGTATCTTTCCTGGTCCACTCTTCTCTAATCAATGCACATGCATAACATTTCAGTCCAAAATTTACATAATTTCAAAATGATCAGGAGTGGGCTTGTGAGATCCGCTTTGGTGGGTTTTATTTTACTAGAAACCAGTTCCACCAACCACATGCAAAAGAGATAGACTGAAGAGTTCTGAGCCCAGGTATTTGTTTGGAGCACCAGAAATGAATGGGGCTCACAATCCTTCCATGCAAAAATCCACGCCAAGCTTCCTTCATATCTGGGAAAGGCCACAACTCAAAGGCAGAGCAACTGCCTTGCATATAGAAGGTCCTGGACTCGCTCCCCAGCATCTCCAAGTAGGGCTGGGAGAGAGCCTTGCCTGAAACCCTGGAGAGCTGCTGCCCATCAGCGAGAAGGACCAATCTGTCAGAGTTAGCATAAAACGACTTTCTACGTTGGGGTGGAGCTATTGTTTTGTGCCCAAGCGTCAGCAGAAGGCCCCAGTTTTGGCTCCCAGCATTCAGATAAGACTTGGGAAGACTTTCCACCTGGAATCCTGAGGAGCCTTCACTTTTGTTTCTGGCCCTCCCCAGCCCTGGCATGAGAAAAGATTGCCCACCCCTTGCTTTAATGGGTGAAGATGCCTTCATGAATTGAACTCAGAACCTCCTGCATCCGAAGCAGGTGTTCTAGGCTTCAGCTGTTCTCCTGGTGCCCCAGCCTACTCACGCCGACATTGGAACAACTATAACCACCTTCATTGGAAAGATGTACAAGACAAAGAAACCACAGTCCTCCTTGGTGAAAACCATTTCCATTTCTTGCAAACTTGAGGCATTTCTAATCTGCTTCGATATTTTAACTTTGGCATGTTTTAAGGTAGAGTTGCAAACAGTGCCAGATTTAGGTTGGATGAGGCCCTAAGCTACTAAAGGTATTGGGGCCCTTTATACGTCCAGCTGTCCTTTGTCAGCAACAAATGGTCCCTGTTTTTTGTGTTGAATATATGCTATATGGTGATTTATGGACCTAATAGGCATCTAAAGCCATTTGCACATAACAACATATGTGATATTTTAGGGAGCAGGCTAGCAGGCGGGGCCCATTACTTACATCATAGGAGCCTACACAAAACACTGTTGCTGTATGTAGGTTTTATTTGATTTGTTTTTTATCTTATATTTTGGAAATGTACATCCAGTGGGGTTTTTTTCTTTAATTTTTTGGGGGGACCCCAAGAGAGTGGGGCCCTAAGCTATAGCTTGTTTAGCTTATACGTAAATCCAGCACTGGTCGCAAATCTTTCTTAATTTTACTGTTTTGTAAACGCTCTGAGGAGGAGTTGTTGTTTTACAATCAAGCGGTGTGTAAATTTTTACGGAGGAAATAAATAACAAATGCACTTAGCATTTAAACACAAATCATGCAGTGCAGACAAAACATGCCAATTGCCTACCATACAGTAAAGGTCATTTTACAGCACTGTTGGATTTTAGCATGTACTTGGAGATGTAAGGAGCAGTCTTAAGAGTCTTTCCTAGTGCTACATGGAGATGCCTTCAGGGGTTAAGGGTTAGGACCTTCTGCAAGCACAGCATCCCTGAGCTATAGATGCTCCAGCTGAACAATAAAAATTGCCTTATACCAAACCAGAATATTGGCCCACGTAGCTCAGTGCTGTGTATGACCTGGTGCCTGCCAGATGCTTTGAACTACAATTACCATAAGCCCAAGCCAGGTTGACCTGGGCTGGGGTTGATAGGGATTGCAGTGCAAAACATCTAGAAGGTACCAGACTGCAAAGGCTGCTGCTGTACACTGACTGGCAGCAGCTCTCAGGGTTTCAGGCAGGGCTGTATCCCAGCCCTACCTGGAGATGCAGAAGAACTGGACCTGGGACTTTCTAGATGCAAAGCGGGTGCTCTACTGCTGAGAAGCTGCCCCTCCCCAGGTCATGCAGAAATACTCTGGCAGGGAGCCAGACTGCATTTCCCTGTCAATCAAGCATTCAGAGGTCAACACAGGTTTCCTTCAGTGTCTAGGGTGACATCTAGTCCACTTTTAAAGAAGTTCTTCCGTGTGGGGGGAGGGTCTCCCCCCACAGTATTTCTGACCATATGCAACAGGTCATTGTGAATGTCTTGCCTACACAACATCCCCACACACCAAGAGGCTGAATTTTGCACCCTCCTCTCCTGCCAAAGAGGGCGGGGGGGAGGAACCTAAACATTTTGCTCTGGCTAACAAGAGCTTAGCCCTGCAAAGTATTAAGACTCTCTTACTTAGAAACTCTGCTGGCCCTGAACACCTGCCTTCACAGAAAGGGAGCTTCCCAGCTAAGCACAGAATATGCAGCAGACAGGGATGCAGACTTCACACATGCTCAGAGGAACTCCTGCCCTCCTTTACAAGCACCACTCCTGTAATCAGCACTTGCTCTTGCTGTAACTACTGTACAGTGGTACCTCGGGTTAAGTACTTAATTTGTTCCGGAGGTCCGTTCTTAACCTGAAACTGTTCTTAACCTGAAATGGGGCCTCCCGCTGCTGCCGCACCGCCGGAGCACAATTTCTGTTCTCATCCTGAAGCAAAGTTCTTAACCCGAGGTACTATTCCTAGGTTAGCGGAATCTGTAACCTGAAGCGTATGTAACCTGAAGCATATGTAACCCGAGGCACCACTGTATTTGGTTATGGAGCAGCCAAGAAACTGTTCCCTGTTCTTTCCTTTTTGGTACTGACTTCTGAATTACGTATTTGTTGTTCCTATTCTAAATACGAAGGCATGATCAACTTTGGGAGAGGAGAGGACACCTGCGTGCTGTCTTTGCAAATGAATCTGCACAGAGGAAGTGCTGGGGCTTAAAGCTAGGCTAGAAAATTGCTGCCTCCAACCAGCAGGTCCCTCTTCTTCCTAGAGTGAGCAGTGCTTAGTGGATGATGGGGGAACAGAGCTCTCATGGATCAGGCCAATGGCCCATCTAGTCCTGCATTCTCTTCTCACCGTGGCCAACCAGATGTCTGTAGGAAACCTGCAAGCAGGAATCAAGCACAATAGCCTTCTCCCCTCCTGTAGCTTCCAGCAAGTGATATTTTGAAACATTGCTGCCTTTGACCACAGAGGCAAAGTACAGCCATCATCGTGCTTAGTAGCCACCGACAGCCCTCTCCTCCATGAAATTTGTCTCATCCTCTTTTAAAGCAGTCAAGATTGGTGGCTATCACCAAACTTTTGTGGATGAGAGTTCCATAGGACAAAAATGGAATTCAGAGGCAACACATACACACACATAACCCTCCAATTTTGGCCAAATTGTTCACCCACCAACTTTCTAAAAACTCTAGCTATGGGTATCAACAGGGAAAAAATAGATTGCTGCGCGCCCCCGCAAAAAAATAATAATCCAGCACTGGGTTGAGAGAAACGAACTCTGCGCGCAATCAGAGACATTCCCATTTTGACCCTTTCTTTTCCGAGCTTTGCTGGCCTTTCCTAAATAAGTAAATAATTCCAAACAGGCGTCCTTTAAAAGATAACGCCCCTAAAGGTCAGCGTGAACGGAGCCGCTAGGAACGCAGTCCCCCTCCATGCGCCCAAGGCGCAAAACCCTTCAAGGCGCGCAAGGGCGTCCCCTCGCTCCACCGGTGCTCACCTGGACTCGGCACCCTCCCTGGGTGAGCAGCCACTGGAGGCAGGCCAGGTTGCCGGTGGCGGCGGCATCGTGGCCCGGCGTGGCCCCATTGCGAGCCCGCCCGTTGCCGGCCAGCGCCGCTTCCTCCACCAGGTAGCGCAGGCAGTTCAGCTTCCCGGCGCGGGCGGCGTGGTGAGCAGGAGAGGCGCCCAGCGCGTCGCGGAGCTGTGCGGGCGGCAGCAGCTGCCCGTCGGCTTGCAGCGCCTTGAGCGTGTCCACGTCCCCCTGGCGGGCGGCCTGCAACGCCCGCTCCAGGGCCATCGCCTGCGCCTCCGACGGCAGCCTGTCCGGCCGGCCGGCCCTCAACACCTGGAGGGAGCCATACGGGGGCCGGCCGCCTCGTCCCGACGGCCTCCCGGGAGTCTCCGGCGTCTCTCGACGGTCCGCTCCGTCGGGTGCCTTGCAAAGGAAAGGTGGGCGGCCCGCGAGGTGCTGTGGCGGTACTCCTCTACTTTCCCGTCCCTTCTAACTTCGCCTGAGCAGCCGGACGCGAGGAGCCATCGCGCCCCGTCGAGGTTTGCTAGAAGTCTTGCCCGCGGTGCTTTCCTCAGCTGCGGAGCTCTGCGCGACAGAAGGGCCGGCCTCCCGCCCCGGCTGCCGGCTCCAGCTCCTCCCTCCCTCCCTCCAGCACCAGCAAGAGCCTCCGGGGCGCCCTCCTGCCCCTCCCCGAGCCGTCCGGCTCCTCCCCTTCGCCGGCAGCGCTGAGCCTGGAGGCGGGAAAGGGTTAAACGCGAGATTTAAAAGGGAGCGGCATGGCCTTTCTCTCTTGCTGCTGATCCCCGCACAGGCGCTGCAAAGCCGTAATAGCCCCGCGGGCTCTGGACTCTGGGAATGATCTCTGAGCATGTGCAGTGTGCTTTTCCTAACACCTGCCCGATCCGGAATGATGGAACTCTTCACCATCTACTTTGCAGAAAACATCACGGTCGTCGATTAATCAGGGGGCGCTGATCTGATTCATCCAGATCAGTGTTTCCCAAACTTGGGTCTCCAGCTGTTTTGAGACTACAACTCCCATCATCCCTGACCACTGGTCCTGCTAGCTAGGGATGCTGGCAGTTGTAGTCCCAAAACAACTGGAGACTCAAGTTTGGGAAACCCTGATCATCTATGAACAAATTAAAAAGCATAGGTCCCAGGACCAATTCTTGGGGGACACCCAATTTTTACTTCTCTCCATTTGGGGAACTGCCCGTTTATTCCTGCTCTTTGCTTCCTGCAGCTTAACTGATTCCTGATTTACAAGATAACCTCTTCTTTTTCCTTGACTGCTAAAGCTTACTCAGGAGTCTTTGGGGAGGCACCTTGCAGAAAGCATTCCAAAAGTCTAGGGCTTTGCCTAGTTGAGCACACTCTAGACTGGCTTTTTGTTCTTACGTTGTCTACTTCCTGCTTGGTTTCCAAGCCAGTCCTAACATTAGGCAAAATGAAGCAGCTGCCTCAGGTGGCAGATGTTGAAGGGCAGCAGCAGCACCAGCTCCACTCCCCCCATCACCTGGTCCTTCTTCCTGAGCCTTCTCAGGCCAAATTTGCATGAACCCTTATGGGGAGCGGGTGGGAAGAGGGGAAATCAACCACACAGAAACCTCACACTACACATTGTGCTTTAGGTTCCCAAACCTCTCTTCCTCACTCAGACCAGTCAAAAATTGTTGAGGGTGTTGATGGTATTTTCTGCCTGTTGTGTGAATTGCAATGCATGCTGCTGGATGTTGTGCCATTTCCCCATTCAATACAATAAAATTAAGGCTGTCAAACAATAAAATACATTACGAGGCATAAGAAAGCAGCGGAAATACAATTCAATTAGGAATATTTAATGCAATGGTTGTGCGGTCTTCCACCTGCAGCCACAAATTCATGGATGCACCACAGACCACCTGAATGAAGCTCGTGGAATGAAGCTTGTTGGAGGGTGCCAACCTTAGAGCAAATATTCAGCTTTGACCCTATGAGAAGAGGAGGCAGTGTCGGTTATGGGTTGTATCCAACATTAGAGTATTTCCATAAAAATGGCTAACTTGAGTCTACTCTGAGTAAGACTTTGTTGGATGCCATGCTTTGTTTGATCGAAAGAAAATTTTCCTTTGACGCCAATTCTGCCCATGCTCAGGGGTGCTGTGCACTTTGTCCGTGAGGGCAGGGCCCCATCTGCCATTCAAAGGGCTTTTTTATTTCTGTTCAACCTCCCGCAAAAGTTAGCCTCACAATTTGCCACATTTATTTATTTATAATTAAGCTTGCATAAAACGTATCACAAGACGCTACAAAACACAGAAGGATAAAACCAACAAAAGTATCCATCGAAACATTGTTTTAAACATCAGCAAATACTGGTTGCCTAAAAAAGGATAAAATTCTTGTTGCAAAGGCTTTCAAAAGACACCTACCTGAAAGGAGAGAGGGGCAGTTCTGCCAAAACCTCTACCTGCAAGGAGCTCCACAGGGCACGGGCAACCAATTAGTATTTGCTGATGTTTTAAACAACGTTTTTATGGATTATTTTGTTGATTTTATCTTTCTGTGGACAGTCTGTTTCCTTATGCACCGCCTTGATCATTGAGCTCCTCTGATGGGTCACAATCATGGAATCGGATGGTCCTCTAAGAAACATCTGTGAGAAGCATCTTACTTTTTACTAAACGCCACTATCAGAAGATGCTCTGGGGTCCCTCCCTCCCTCCCTCAGACGTATGTCCAAGTAGTCCCAGCGGCATCTCCAGCAGGCATCTCCTTGGCTGGATTCATGCTGAAGGTCTTAAGTAGCACCCCTTCGTAGTACGACGTGACAGCTGCAGCAATGGCTGCCAGGCCACCCGCTACAGCCATCCACAGGGAATAGCCATACTCAAAGCTGGGGAATCCAGGGATGCTCAGAGACACCTAGAAGGCAAATGGGAAAGAGCTGGTTGGTCAAGGATTTGGCATGGAGGGGGATCCCAGGCATTGGCATTGTGGGGTGCTGTGGGGTGCATTGTGTGGGAATGTTGATTAAATATGATCCTTCCTCACTCACGCTAGTGAGTCAGTAGCAGAGTACATTCCCCAGTATTTAGCAGGAAGCTAGTTGGTAGATTCATCTGAATCTCTTTACTTTAGCAGTCCAATCTGGCTTTGTCCAGATCGGGTTTGTTCCTGGTCATAGCTGTCAACTTTTCCCTTTTCTTGTGAGGAATCCTATTCGGAATAAGGGAATTCCCCTTTAAAAAAGGGAAACGTTGACAGCTATGTTCCTGGTAAATCCCCTTTGTTCCCTCTTAAAAAGAATAAAGACACAACAGTCTTCTTTTAAAAGTAATGATAAGAAGTTTACTCACATTCAGTTCACAGTAGGTTCCCTGAAGGCAGGCTTTAGCTTGTAATTACAGAAGAGTGTTTATCCCATATGGGGACTGAGCCCATGTGCTGCTGGCTGAGAGCCAGCACACAGCAAAAGCCTGAAGAGAAAATGGCCGAGAGAGAAAGATAGCTGCTGACCAGCCCTTTTATTGGGTCTCACAGGCTCACACCTGGACACATGCAGGGGGAGGCTGCTCCAGACAGGTGTGACAGGAAGTCCTCCTGGCTGGAGTAACATCCCCGTGTGTCCACTCTGGGAAAACAGGAAGTGTTGTACATGACTGCTTATGTTACATCCCACACATTGTCAGTTGGGACTGCCATGTTGGAAACTGCAACCAGGCAGATTTTATGGACGGTGCTGATTGCGAAAACCGGTGTGGTGTATTGGTTAGAGTGTTGGGATAGGACCTAGGAGAGACCAGGGTTCAAATCCCCACTCAGACACGATGACGCTCACTGGGTGGCCTTAGGGGCCTAACCTACCTCACAGGGAGGGAGAAGGAAGGAGATTGAAGAGGAGGCTAATGGTGTGTGTGGAGGAGGAGGAATATTCAGCTGCAGTGGGAGTGGGGGGTTGGAGAAAGAAGAGACAATGAGCAGCAAGGGCAGGAGGCAGTGAGTGGTGCTCTCCAAGCAAACCTGGATGTATCTGTCCTCAGCGTGTCTCATGGGTGGGCCAGCCCTGGCAGGAGACTCGCAAATGCTCCTCAGAACTATTTGAAGGCAAGGTGTGACCAAAGTCCTGCACCCCACCTATGGGAATCTCACCGAAACGTTCTTGTCCTTTTGGTAATTTTGAAATGCAATTTATTTTCTCATTAAGGGATGGGACACTGTTTAAAAAAGAGAGAGGGCATTCTGGCACAGCACTGCCCTAGGCTAGCCTTCTGCCTTCAAGCATCTCCCCATTGTCTGTGTTGGAGTAAGAGTCGACTGCCAGCGCTATTTCTCTGCGTGTTGTACAATACAACCACCACAAGGAGGGTGGGTAAAAAAGGACACACAGCCATAGCAGACAGCTGAAATACCTCATACTGGTGCTGGAAGAAGACATACAGGCAATATCGGATCACGCCAATGCAGGACAAAAAGCCTAAAAGGAAAGGGAGAGAGGTGTGAGCTCTTATGAACTTGGAGTGCAGAACTTATTTACTTTCTCCCCCACCCCTACACGAGCATAGCCAGGATTTTTGTGAGGGGGCAGAACTTCAGTTAGCTATACATTTTTTTACCAGTATTTTTTATTGATTTAGGGGGTTAGCTGTCCCTCCCTGTCCCCCCCCCTTTGGCTATGCCCATTCCTCCCTCCCTCCCTCCCTCCCTGCAAGTCTTTAGCTTGGGAATTCCCAATTGGGTGCCAGACATGGGCGTAGCCAGGATTTCTGTTGGGGGGGGAGCAGGGCACCCACTTGTCATCATCCTCTGTCTAGAATGAAATATCTCTACAACAGTTGTTTAAAATTACTTTCTTTTGACCGCAAGTGCTCAGAAAAATCTGTCCAAGTGTACAATTTCTACTTTTAGTTAATTGTTTTTATTTATTTATTTACTTGATTTGGAAGGGAAATTGCCCCTCCCTCCAGCTATACCCATGGTGCCAGACCCACTGGTATGCTGCAAGGGATACAGAAATCCAGTGATTTAAGACTCTTGTGAATCATGGAATTGTAGAATTGTAGAATCACAGCTAAAGAATCCGTGGCAGATAGCCATCCAACCTCTGTTTAGAAACCCTCAAGGAAAGAGAGTCCATCACCTTCCAAAACAGCCAGAAAGTTCTTCCCAAAGTGCCTGTCCAAAGAAGAGACTGCTGTTGATTCTCTGCTTGAGTCACTGCTCTGGGCTGACCTCTTTCCAGCCCAGAAAAGAGAAACATGAAACATGAGCTGCTCTGAAGTTGTGAAACTTTTAGTCTTACGTACACAGGGTTGTGTAAGTAAGTGCCGTATTTTTTGCCCTATAACACGCACCCGACCATAACATGCACGTAGTTTTTAGAGGAGGAAAATCCATAGGCATGCCACCTGTAGGCATTTCCTCCATAACACGCACAGACATTTCCCCTTACTTTCTAGGAGGAAAAAAGTGAGTGTTATGCTGCAAAAAATATGGTATGTGTGTTTTGGCTGATGCTGGAAGCCAGAGACATAGAGGCACATCTTGCTCTGTGCTGGACCTGTGAATTGTGACGTAGGGCTTCCCTGGAACCCTAATGTGGAAGCAAGACCTGCTGGAGTCTCCAAGCCATAAGCACTGCTATCCTTTGCTCATACGTCCAAGTAAAACTCTAAAGACGCCACAGTCTCCAATGAGCATTCCAAGGAAACAAAACCCTGGGTGAATGCTGGAATCTCTCACCACTCAGAGAGTGGGGTCACATTCAGCAATATCCCATGGGTCTAGGCATGCTTCCCCACTTTCTTCTGCAATAAGGAATTGTGCAGCCTGATCTATGTGTCATGGGAAGGCTCAAGGAGGAGTGACTAGGGCAGAGGACCTGTGGCTCATCAGATTCTGCCGACTGAGGGAGGTGCCTCTCTTTGCCCAATGGCAGGGCTCATCAATGACACTGCAGTCAAAAAGAGGTCTGAGCCAGCTTGCATGGGCTTTACCTATCCCAAGGCACTGCAGGGAATTCCTTTTGTCTAATGAAGAGGGCTCTTGCGTTGAAAGCCTCTGGTCTTCAGTGGAGGACATACCTGCAAAGAGATAGCATCCCGTGGAGAGACAGAGGCAGCGCCACTTGGCCGTGGCCTCTTGGAAGCAGCGGAAATATGGACATCCTGAGAGAAGGCAGATGAAGGCTGCAGCCCCTGCGATGGCAGATGTGATGAGTGAAGTTCTTGCGATGATAATGGCCCCTGCAGGAAGATACATAGGTCAAGCCCCAGCAAGTAACCAGGAACACACCAGCATGGTTTTGAGTGGGGACAAGATCAGTATGGGACTGTTAAATATGGGACTGCAAGGTCTGCTTTGTATGGGGGGGCGGAGGCCAGGGTTTTTTTGTCCCAGTATCCTGTCTCTGACCATGGATCAGCAAATCATACAGGAGTCTTCCACCAACCTGGTGCTTCCAAATGTTTTGGACTACATGTTTCTTTCTGCTTCTTGTAAGGTAAAGGGACCCTTGACCATTAGGTCTAGTTGTGACTGACTCTGGGGTTGCGGCGCTCATCTCGCTTTATTGGCCAAGGGAGCCAGTGTACAGCCTCTGGGTCATGTGGCTAGCATGACTAAGCCACTTCTGGCGAACCAGAGCAGTGCACGGAAACACCGTTTACCTTCCCTCCAGAGCAGTACCTATTTAGCTACTTGCACTTTGACGTGCTTTCAAACTGCTAGGTGGGCAGGAGCAGGGACCAAGCAACGGGAGCTCACCCCGTCGCAGGGATTCGAACCGCCAACCTTCTGATCAGCAAGTCCTAGTCTCTGTGGTTTAACCCACAGCGCCACCTGCGTCCCTCTGCTTCTTGTAGTCCAAAACATTTGGAAGCACCAGGTTGGAGATGATATATATAACCTTTGTTAAGAAACCAGAAGCTTTTTTATTAGGAATTACAGGTGCCAACATACCAAAGGAGCAGAAAATACGTTTTAAGTATGGAACAACAGCTGCCCAGATGTTATTAGCCCAGAGTTGGAGAGGAGACAAAGTCCCTACCAGAGAAGAATGGCCAACCTAGCTGATGGACTATGCTGAAACGGCAAAGCTGAGTGGAAACCTCAGAAACCAAGAGGATAAATACCTTTATAAAAGAATGGGAAAAAATTACTTAGGAGAGCACTGTAAGGAGATGAAAACAAGAGCAGGATTTGGATTCACTTGTAGTGTAAAAATTACAATGGACAATATGGTTTGATATAAAAATTGGAGTAGGATGAATATGCAGTTGTAGATGTTTAAAATGAGACCCCATGGAGGGGATGGGGGAAAGTCTTGAGATTCAGAGAATCTCTTTATATTGATATATTTTTACTAGTGTGTGTATATTTGTACTTTGTATTTGTGAAACCAATAAAAATGATTTTAAAAGGAAAAAAGAAATCTTTTGGACTACATCAGCCCTGGCCAGCACAGTGAGTCATCGGAAGCACCCACCTTAGAGCAAACACAACACAGTTCTAGACTGGAGTATTGTCCTCTCAATCACTCTCAGCACCCCATGGCTAAAATGTGGAGTGATCTTATAGACAAAGCCTTCTCAAATCTGACCAAGAGCTCCTTTTTCTAGCATCTTGCCTCCAATGGCAGACAACCTGATGCCTAGGGATGCTCTGGACCAGAGTGTAAGGGCACAGTCACCTGAAAGTCAAAGGTAGATTGTCCTGAATGTGGAGGCTCTATTCCAAGCTAGCATGGTTCCAGGTAGTTGGTTTTTTTTTAGCCATATAAGCTAATTACCATCCCCAGAGCCTGTGCTAATAATTCCCAAATTCTTTATATGTAGAAAAATAAATAAAAACATGCAAATATTCTGTTGGCCTTCCAATCACTCTGTGGCAGTGAGGTTGTTCACAACGCTGATTTGTAGTGACTGGCAGCCCCTTTGCCTTATAGAGAAATGATGTCAGTAAATTGAAAACCCAGAAAGCAGGAGAAGAACTGAAATAACCAGGAATTCCGTTTGTGGGTGTGAAATAATGGATTTCTAGAGCCCCAGCGATCTCCTGGGGCCGTGGCAAGTTATAAATGGAGAAGAGGAAGTGAAAGGGAGGTGTCAGTTTACCAACCAACAGCTTATGTGGTCAGAAGCCAGCCACTTGGCACAGACCAGTAATTATCTTTTTTTCACACAGCCTTGGTTGCCCCCTGTGGGAAGGTCATAGTATTGCATGTGCACAGCCAAGAAAAACCAATTTAGTGATTTTACAGCAGCAGAACCATTTTGCTGCACTCAGTGCAGACATCCCAGTGTTTGGACAATGCCTCCCATTCGCTTCCCTGCCCACCACCCAATCGCCTGCCACTGCTGCTGTGCCAACCAGGGTAAAGGTAAAGGGACCCCTGACCATTAGGTCCAGTCGTGACCGACTCTGGGGTTGCGGCGCTCATCTCACTTTATTGGCCGAGGGAGCCAGTGTACAGCTTCCAGGTCATGTGGCCAGCATGAGTAAGCCACTTCTGGCGAACCAGAGCAGCATACTGAAACGCCATTTACATTCCTGACAGAGTGGTACCTATGGTATTTATCTACTTGCACGGGCATGCTTTCGAACTGCTAGGTTGGCAAGAGCAGGGACCAAGCAATGGGAGCTTGCCCCATTGCGGGGATTCGAACCGCCAACCTTCTGACTGGCAAGTCCTAGGCTCTGTGGTTTAATCCACAGTGCCACCTGTGTCCCTGCCAACCAGGGAGCTGTCTTTAAAAGGGGTCGTCCTTGATAGCAGCTTGGTGGAGCTCAGTGGTCAGATTTGGGACGTGATGTTTACCGGGATGCGGGTTCAGGTAAGAGCTGAAGACATCGCAGGTCCAGATTTTGACAAACTTGTCCCAAACGCACTCTCCCCATAGGCCTCGGCAACGCATGCTGAGGACCACAGAGCCTTTGCTGTTCACCTGGAAGAGATGGGGGGAAGGGGAGGCAGGAGTGAGGGAGCCTCAGATCAGTTACTGGTCCTCAATAGATGGACCACTCGGGGCTAAAACACTTAGACACCAGTTCAGTTGAAGCGGTGCAGCAGCTAAGACAGGGCTATCTGCTGGCAGCTAGATCATAGCAGAGACTATGCATGCACCATGCATCTTAAGCATTTCCTTACCACAAAGAATTCTGGGAACTGTGGTTTACAGTTCTTAAACTACAGTTCCCAGGATTATTTCTTTTGAGAGGAGGATACATGTGCTTTAAATGTATGCAGCCAATGCCACAGCCTCAGTAATAGGTACTAGACGGATAACATCTGGAAGGATGGGTTGTAATTTTAATAAAGTAACCATGATAATATTGGCTCACCTGTACATCATTCTGTGAATTTTATGGGGATGTTCTCAAGGTTTTATGAGCTTTTTGAAAAGCTCATACCACTTACTTACAAAGCACAGCAATGACAAAATTCCTCCACCCCCCCTTCAATCACATGCCCTCTGAAATTGCCCAAAGACGGTTATAAATGAGCATATGAAAATCTGATGCAAACCTGGGTCATGGGCCTTTGCCTCAATTTCAAATGCTTTAAAATACCTAGCAACACCCCTGGAAGCGACTAACTCCTTTTAAAATTCCCACCAACTCTGCTTAAACCCTTAGGAACTAATACATACCCCCACTCTCTGATCCCTATGGGAACGAAAACCCCAATTATGCACAAGGCAATGAGATTGTAGACCTACATTAAACCCCTAGCCTAGCCCTTCCCATTCCCTTCTTTTCCCCTCCAGTATTCTATAGATGAAATTAGGGACCAGCAGCTGTCCTTCCCCATTCTAGAAACTCCTTGGAGAGGAAGCTGAACCCTGAAGTATGGCCACAGCCAGAATTTTAACAAGACATCTGTAAAAGGCAAGAATCAGGGGCAGTGATTTCCCTCTCTGAGCCCTCATCCCGAGAAAGGGACAAGGAAATATGGCAAACGGGGACATTTGGAGCACATATCTTATTCCTGGCACCCAACCAACCAACCAGGTGCCCCTCCCAGACCGTTTTTGAAGAGTGGCAAGGGAAATGGCTTGCTCTTCTTACCTGCCAGCAGTCTGTGCAGATGGCGCCCACGGTACAGACAAAGGAAAAGGCCCCCAAGAAAATGGAGAGCAGGCTCGCGGTCAGCCCCATGGAAGAGACTTTGTAGAAGGAGTAAAGGGCCCAGGAGCCAGCCCCACTGGGCTCCAGCTCTGTCCTTCTGCCCTAAGGGGTTCTCCCACCTGGCCCAGATGATGGAACACTAGACATTGGAAAGCCACCCCCCTCACTCAAAACCTGGATGCTTGGAGACCTCCTCATTGGGCCTGGCTTAGGGGCCGAACATGTACCGCTGCCTTTTAATGAAATGGGAGGCTTTGGCTGCGGAGATTAATGGGGCACAGAGAAGCTTAAATGTCAGGCGGAACGGAAGAGGCAGTCAGCCAGCTCTGGGACCTGTTGGCAGGGCCAGATTTAGATGAAGAGAGGCCCTGGGCTACTCCACTTGTGAGGCCCCTCCCCACCCCCCTCACAACTAGAAGAAAATGGAAGTGTGTTACAAACAAAATTGAGTGAAGCCAAGGATGATGACGGGTATTTAAAATTCTACAATTCACAATTTCTCCTCTAAAGGACATAAGATACTGTTAAATACCATGGTGATTTTTAAAAAATGCATAAAAGTAACACTCAAAAACTTTTGCAATATCTGAACTTTGTAAACCTTTTGTGGCCTGAGCAGGCCTGGAACTAGTTCCCATGTCTTGTTCCGCTCTAAGGAATCAAGTTCAACCTTCATGGCATTTAACCCTGGCTCAGCATCCTCTGAGGATAAACTTTGAACCTCTTGGAAGATTGAAGGTTCCCAAACCTTCTCTGAGTTACTAACAACAGCTGTATCTGCTATGACTGTTTTAGCAAATCTTCAGCATACCTTTTGGGTGGTTTACCCTTTGTGGCCCTTTCAGATCTGCGTACTATACACAAGTCTTCCATGCTAGGCTTCTCTTCTCTAGGACAGTGTTTCCCAACCTTTTTTGGGCAAAGGCACACTTGTTTGATGAAAAAAATCTCGAGGCACACCACCATTACAGCCCCGTGACGTCAGCGCGCAGCGTCACGCCGGGAGGGATGCACGAAAGTGTAACTTTCAATTTTTTCCCCTCCCCCTTGCCGGGGAACCTCCAAGCTTTGGGGGTGGGGGGGAGGAGGCAGCAAAGCGAGGGACTGAGGGACTCCTCCAACGACAAGGGTTGGGGAAGAAGAGAAAGGGCTATTCCGCTCCAGTCACGGGAGGGGAATATGTACTGGCCCAACTGGTGTGCGGTCTTCGGAAAGCGGGGTGCGGGAAGGAAGCCTAGGCTCGGGGTCCACCGACCTCGGCGGAGAAAGGCAACAACCGGAGCCGATGACGAGCCGGCGTGTGCGTGCAGCGGCTGGCCTCGAGCTCGGGAAGCTGCGCACGGCGATGTTGACGCGGAGCGCGCGAGAGCTTGGGGGGGCGGGAGAGAGAGAGAAAGAGTTGGCAGCACCAGGCGCTGTTACTTATTGTGTTGCGGACGCTGCCAGAAACTGCGGTGGTTGTGCGGCGGCCGCCACCGCAGAACGTCCTCGTCAGTCAGCTGAGCTGCCTGGCGGCGTAGGGAGCCGAGGGGCAGGGCTTCCTTTCTGAAGGAGCTGAGGGTGGGGGTCCTCCGGCGCCTTCGGCGAAGCGGCGCCGGCCCAGAGCGCTTCTAGGAGGCTGCCTTTGTGCGCGACGTAAAGCCCTCTTTCCCTCCCTCCAGCCCCGTGCCACCTGTGGAAAAGGGGGCTGGATCCAGTGATGCAACTCGGAAAACTGTTAGGGAAGCCAGAGCAGGAAAGTGAGTGGGAGGCGGCGGCGCCGCTTTAACCCACATTTCCTTTTTGAAAGAGAAACTTAAGTCAGTGTTTCCCAACCTTTTTTGGACTCGCCCGCCTCCCTCCAGGCAACATCTCGCGGCACACCAGGCAACATCTCGCGGCACACTAGTGTGCCGCGGAACACCGGTTGGGAAACACTGCTCTAGGAGAATAGTGGGCAGGTCGGCTCATCCTCTTATATACCTGCTGGGATTGACAAGGCATCTGACTCTCACCTGAATCTCATAGCTCTCCTGTAGCTGCCTCTGGTTAGTTATTATTTAACTCTTGGGGGAAATAATTAGCATCAATGTGCATGGAAGTTGCTGAACTAATTAACCAACTAGAAGGATTACTGTTAATAGCACCAGGAGCAGGGCCGTCTTAATCGTTGGCACTAGGGGTGCACGGCACCAGGGCGCCGGGCTCTCAGAGACACCAGGCCGAGAGTCCGGAACTGAGCATTAGAGTCTGAGGAAGAGCTGCCGACAGTCGAGCGGAGCAGAGCCCGTCGGAGCGCCAAGGCTCTTCTGCTGCAGGTGGCTCTTCCCCGGACTCCAACACTCGCCCCCGAACTCGCACCGAGCCACAGCAGCAGAAGAGCCCGCGGCGCTCCAACAGGCTTGGCTCCGCTCGGCTGTTGGCTCTTGCCCCAGCTGCATGGCAGCTAACTGTTTCGGCGCCGCGCCCAGAGCGCCATGTAACGTTGTGGTGGGATCCACCGCGGGCTAACAGCACCAAAGGCAGCAACAAAACCCAACGAATAGAAGCACACGGATCCTGTCCGGAGATGTTGCCTCCGATGCCGCTTGCATTCCCCATTGTTCTGCACTGGCACCCCATGTTGGATGGTGCTGGGAGTGTGCGCCAACAGCGGAAAAGCCAGCAAAGGAACCCGCAGCCTGGCGCACGCAACTGGATGCGTCGCACAGTGCCCACAACGTTACACGGCCCTCCGGGTGCTGCACACACAGCCGAAACCGTTAATCGCCATGCGGGGGAGGGCAGCGGGCAGACAGCGCAGTGACTGTGCATGCTGCCTGACATTTTGTGTCCCCCCCAGCATGGAACCCGCACCCCCTTCATATGCCCCTGTGCGTGGGGCACTGGCACCCCTTTTGGTTTGGTGCTGTGAGTCCCTGTGTCTCACAACTGTTCTAAAGGTAAACAACTATTTCCTTTAAAAAAGAACTATTTCCTTTAAAAGGTTGACAATTCTGGGCAACCTAGGGGTGCCAGGTGGATCAATCCAAGTGGAGGTGACGATCTTCTTGTCCCATCCTTGAAACTACAGTCTGGAAAGAGGAAAGAAGGAGACACTCTAAGCAGAACAGGAGGAGAGAGCTGCCTTCTACTGAGTTCATTCACAGGGCCGTCTTAAGCATATGCAGTGCCGGGGCGCAAAGATCTACCAAGCGCCCAAGTGTCCCTGAGAGCCCAGCGCCCTGGTGCCGTGCACCCCTAGTGCCAATGGTTAAGACGGCCCTGCTCCTGTATAGGATATAGCCAGTGCCAGATTTATGTACAGTGGTACCTCGTGTTACATATGCTTCTGGTTACATACGCTTCAGGTTACAGACTACGCCAACCCAGAAATAGTGCTTCAGGTTAAGAACTTTGCTTCAGGATGAGAACAGAAATCATTCTCCGGCGGTGCGGCAGCAGCAGGAGGCCCCATTAGCTAAAGTGGTGCTTCAGGTTAAGAACAGTTTCAGGTTAAGTACGGACCTCCGGAACGAATTAAGTACTTAACCTGAGGTACCACTGTATAGGCTAAGTAGGCTGAATCCTAGGGCCTCTAAATATAGGGGGCCTCGCCAGCCTGCCATCTCCCCAGTGCCGCTCCCCAGCAGGCAACCTCCCCTCTCCCAAAATTGGAAACCCAAGACTTCATGTGAGGGCAGGGCAACATTTTCTGTCACTGCCCTAATTGTTTGGTGATGCAATGAGCTTTCGTTGCTCTTGTGACCAGAAGGGGGAGCTGAATACCATCATTTAAACCCGTGGAAAAGCAGAACAGCTCCTTCCTCCCAGGATTCTGTGGCCTAAGTTTGGTTAGGTGGTGCTTTGCAGCATTCAGTGCCTGATTTGCCCCTCTGAAAGGCTAATAGCTAGGCTTCTCCCAAATATACTACTTTCTCCTGCCTTCTGCTCTACCAGTCCCAATGGGCACTGACCATTCCTGCTCCTCTTATACTTTCCCACCCCAGCTGGTTGTTAGAAGAGCTGGTAACTAAAGGCTTGTACACAAGTTTGCTTGTTCCCTTCTGCAGCCCAATACATTTTCCTTTTGTGCCTTGATACCTGCAGGAAGGTGCTGTCTTGTTGATAGAGTTCTGTAAGCTGTTCCAGAAGCAGGATTTAAAACACACACACACCAGTCTCTCACAAGCTTGCATTGTATTCCTGTCAGCCACAGGAGAGCAGACACAGAGTACATATTCTCCAGCATGGAAGAGCTACGGCAGACTTCAGCTAGAGCTTAGTAAAGCTGGACACCAGCACCTATTTTATATGTTCTCAGGATAAGCCCAGTACTTCTGAGCATGTGTAGATTTCACTTCCTCTGGATGCCTTCAGCTATCGGGATTGTCCCCCTGCCACATGACTTCACCTGAACATTGAGGCTACTAGGGGAGACTCTTATACACCTTCCTCTGAGCCTCCTTGTCAGGCTGAATTATGGTTCTCACTTAAGGATGGCCTCCAAGGGTGTTCTGAAGCACCCCTAAAAAGATCCAGCTTTTGCTATGACAGCCTGCTGCACCTCAGAAAGAAGTTTTGATTGTGGCCTAGAGGCATCTCAAGAGAGACTCCATTATAGCAAGCCAGGTTTGCAGGTTCCAAGCCAGCCAAATTGCAAGACACACACACACACACACACACACACACACACACACACACACACACACACGACCAATGGATGATCTTCTTCCTTTTGTCAATCTCTGCCACCCCTCCCTTATCATTTGAAAACTGAAAAATAAAGAAAAGAGCATCAGACTTCTTCTGGAGATTTTTCAATAGCCCAAAGGCTCGGCCAGCAGAGCCCCAAAGATATGCTAATCTCTTTCCCCCATCTTATCTGCACAGCAGAACAGGTTTTTTTCAGAAGCCATTTCCCCCAACACTTTTTATCTTATGGCCCTTTGAGTTCCAGTAGCACCTTAGATTAAGATAAACCCTTCCAGATTGGTGCCATTTAAGAACTGATAACACCCACCCACTGTCTAGTCTTTGTTTCTATGTTAATTTTCAATCCCAACTTAGAGATAAGTGGCAACCGTCTTCACCTTGCTAGACCTCATCTGCCTCTGCCACACGTGTTTTCAGAATAACTCTTGCATTGAGTATTAACTCTCCTCAGACTAGATTAACTGCCATTTATTGAAATTGTTTTAATGTTTTTATTAAAAATGTGCTGATGCCCTTTTGATATAATAAAATGTACTTCATCCATGTGGCCTCTTCAGGTGTCAAAGTCTAGAGCGCGTTGGATCTCAGCATCAAGCAATCCCTAGAATTCAGTGCCAGAGCTGCATGTGAGAATGGCAGGTTGCATGTAAACACCATGCTTCTTAACAAGGGGGCCAGCCCCCTTTGGCAACATTTTCCCCAGGCTGATGGTGTGCAGGACATCTGGGAACATTATATGATATATACTAAATGATTTGGCTCCACAGAACCACCCAAGATTCCCAAGACTGGTAGGATGGGGATTTTGGTCTGCTGTGTTTGTATCCCGGCTCAAACTTTCTGCAGGGTTTTTTTTCTTTTCTTTGACCAATGACTTGGGATGTCCTGCTGCAGGACTCTTTAATTCTGGGTTACAGAGGAGCTGAACAAATGTTGTCCTGGTTCATAAGTAGAGCCTGCTGGCCCTTTGAGTCCAGCATCCTGTTCTCACAGTGACCAAGCTGATCCCAGAAAGAGAAGCCCACAAGCAGGTCTCAGGCCTGTGGCTTCCAGCAACTGGTATTCAGAACCATTGCTCCCTCCAGCTGTGGAGGCTGAACAGAGCCATCATGGCTAGTAGCCATTGATAAACATCTCCTTCTTCTGCACCTGGTGGGAGTGTGGTTTTCCAAGTGAGGGGCAGAAATATGGTGTGCTAGAAGCTACAAACATTACTAAATTGCAGAAGTTGGAAGGCTGGTGTGGGGCTGTATTCAAGGGGGTCCTTGATCAGTCGTGCTGTTCCAGCTACCAAGATGCAGACACAAATCAATTTTATTATCTTGTTATAAGAAAAAAATGATAGAATGATCTCGATACGAATCCAAGGCAGACCTTTTAACATCACAGTAATCCAAGTTTATGCACCAACTACTAGTGCTGAAGAAACTGAAATTGACCAGTTCTATGAAGACTTACAAGACCTTATCGAAGTGACACCAAAGAAGGATGTTCTGCTCATTATAGGGGATTGGAATGCTAAAGTGGGGAATCAAGAGATAAAAGGAACAACTGGCAAGTTTGGCCTTGGAGATCAAAACGAAGCAGGGCAAAGGCTAATAGAGTTCTGTCAAGAGAACAAGCTGGTCATCACAAACACGCTTTTCCAACAACACAAGAGACGACTCTACACATGGACATCCCCAGATGGGCAACATCGAAATCAGATTGATTATATTCTCTGCAGCCAAAGATGGAGAAGCTCTATACAGTCAGCAAAAACAAGACCTGGAGCTGACTGTGGCTCAGATCATCAGCTTCTTATAGCAAAATTCAAGCTTAAACTGAAGAAAGTAGGAAAAACCACTGGACAGGTAAGATACAATCTAAACCAAATCCCTTATGAATACACAGTGGAAGTGAGGAACAGGTTTAAGGATTTAGATTTGCTGGACAGAGTGCCTGAAGAACTATGGATGGAGGCTCGCAACATTATACAGGAGGCAGCAACTAAAACCATCCCAATGAAAAAGAAATGCAAGAAAGCAAAGTGGCTGTCCAACGAGGCCTTACAAATAGCGGGGGAGAGAAGGCAAGCAAAATGCGAGGGAGATAGTGAAAGACACAGGAAATTGAATGCAGATTTCCAAAGAACAGCAAGGAGAGACAAGAAGGCCTTCTTAAACGAGCAATGCAAAGAAATAGAGGAAAGCAACAGAATGGGAAGAACCAGAGATCTGTTCAAGAAAATCGGAAATATGAAAGGAACATTTCGTACAAAGATTACCATAATAAAGGACAAAAGTGGTAAAGATCTAACTGAAGCAGAAGACATCAAGAAGAGGTGGCAAGAATACACAGAGGAATTATACCAGAAAGATATGGATGTCTCGTACACCCCAGGTAGTGTGGTTGCTGACCTTGAGCCAGACATCCTGGAGAGTGAAGTCAAATGGGCCTTAGAAAGCACTGCAAATAACAAGGCCAGTGGAAGTGATGGTATTCCAGCTGAACTGTTTAAAATTTTAAAAGATGATGCTGTTAAGGTGCTACACTCAATATGCCAGCAAGTTTGGAAAACTCAGCAGTGGCCAGAGGATTGGAGAAGATCAGTCTACATTCCAATCCCAAAGAAAGGCAGTGCCAAAGAATGCTCCAACTACCGCACAATTTCACTCATTTCACATGCTAGCAAGGTTATGCTTAAAATTCTACAAGGAAGGCTCAAGCAGTATGTGGACCGAGAACTCCCAGAAGTGCAAGCTGGATTTAGAAGAGGCAGAGGAACCAGAGACCAAATTGCAAACATGCGCTGGATTATGGAGAAAGCTAGAGAGTTCCAGAAAGACATCTACTTCTGCTTCATTGACTATGCAAAAGCCTTTGACTGTGTTGACCACAGCAAACTATGGCAAGTTCTTAAAGAAATGGGAGTGCCTGATCACCTCATCTGTCTCCTGCGAAATCTCTATGTGGGACAAGAAGCTACAGTTAGAACTGGATATGGAACAACTGATTGGTTCCAAATTGGGAAAGGAGTACGGCAAGGCTGTATATTGTCTCCCTGCTTATTTAACTTATATGCAGAATTCATCATGCGAAAGGCTGGGCTGGATGAATCCCAAGCCGGATTTAAGATTGCCGGAAGAAATATCAACAACCTCAGATATGCAGATGACACAACCTTGATGGCAGAAAGTGAAGAGGAATTAAAGAACCTTTTAATGAGGGTGAAAGAGGAGAGCGCAAAATATGGTCTGAAGCTCAACATCAAAAAAACGAAGATCATGGCCACTGGGCCCATCACCTCCTGGCAAATAGATGGGGAAGAAATGGAGGCAGTGAGAGATTTTACTTTCTTGGGCTCCATGATCAGTGCAGATGGTGACAGCAGTCACGAAATTAAAAGACGCCTGCTCCTTGGGAGAAAGGCGATGGCAAACCTAGACAACATCTTAAAAAGCAGAGACATCACCTTGCCAACAAAGGTCCGTATAGTAAAAGCCATGGTTTTCCCAGTAGTGATGTATGGAAGTGAGAGCTGGACCATAAAGAAGGCTGATCGCCGAAGAATTGATGCTTTTGAATTATGGTGCTGGAGGAGACTCTTGAGAGTCCCATGGACTGCAAGAAGATCAAACCTCTCCATTCTGAAGGAAATCAGCCCTGAGTGCTCACTGGAAGGACAGATCGTGAAGCTGAGGCTCCAATACTTTGGCCACCTCATGAGAAGAGAAGACTCCCTGGAAAAGACCCTGATGTTGGGAAAGATGGAGGGCACAAGGAGAAGGGGACGACAGAGAATGAGATGGTTGGATGGTGTTCTTGAAGCTACTAGCATGAGCTTGATCAAACTGCGGGAGGCAGTGGAGGACAGAAGTGCCTGGCGTGCTCTGGTCCATGGGGTCACGAAGAGTCGGACACGACTAAACGACTAAACAACAACAACAACATAAGAAAAAAACAACTGCTCCTTTTCCCTTATGGGTTACCCAAGAGCCCGTACAGAGTCCTTATGTAGGTTCTCTATCGGTAGGAGGAAAATAACATAGGCCAACCAGAGAATATTGAGAAGCAAAGCAGCTAGTAAGCCTGATCCTTATTAAACTGTTGCAACAGGGTGCTCACACACCCCACACAGGAGGAAGGAGGAACCCAGAACATTGGTGTGCAAGCTCTTATATAGACTTTTGAAATTGCCACCCTATAGCTGAAGACCACCCCCCAAAACATCATACATACATCACTGAGGGGGTGGTCTACAGCAGAAAACCTGTCTGCCAGGATACCTGGGCATCCTGGCTATTCTTTTGTGATGGTAAATACTCAGTTCCTGAATCCAGGTCATAGGCTTACCTTTGTCATACACTTTGACCAAACTGCAGGAGGCAGTGGAAGGCAGAAGTGCCTGGCGTGCTCTGGTCCATTGGGTCACGAAGAGTCGGACACGACTGAACGACTAAACAACAACAACAGTCATACACAGATACACCCTTAAGACAGGATTTGTGAGCAAAGAGACAATGGGGAGGTTTTCCCATTTCCTTCCTCCTTGCAGAGAAATATTTGAGGTCAATTTGGGAGAGTCAAAATGGCTTCAGGATTGTTCTCCTGTACTATTTCAGACACGTGATTTATATACTTATGTATGTGTTTGCCTTGTACATTTATGAACATTTATTTTATATATATAAGACCTTGGAATTCCTATAACAATCTGAAGAAGACTGTGATCTGCTACACTACTGCCGTTACTTATTCATCAGGCACACGCCCACAGCTCCTCTCTCTTGTTGGGGAGGCCGTTGGGCAAGCAGACGGGGCAGGCGGCACGTGCCACTTAAAGGCATCGCATGGTTTCATGTCATCGTAACCAGAGGCCTGCTGTCAAGGCTGGGAGTGTGGCACAGGCCTCTATTGTAACCACACAAAGATTAAACCGATAATGGTTCTCCGGGGGGAGATGAACAGCTGTCCCTGAACAAGCATTAATGAGCGCTTAGCTTGCAGAAAGGGGGGGGCGGGGAGAAGATCCAGATTTTAGCTCCTTCTTCCATTCGCTAAAACGAGACCTGCCAGGCGGTCCAACTCCAAAGGGAAGCCTGGGTTCTGCAAAATGAAAAAAGAAACCGTTATCCTTCTGATTTGCTGCTATATTATGATGCACAGTTAAACAGACGGGTGGGGATTCTCGTTGCCCCTAAACAAAGCCATTTCCCCTTTTAAAAAATTCAAAAAACAGTCTGATGCTATCTATGCCTGCTAATGTTATGTCCAGTTGTTATCTCAGACAGTTCTAGAAGCTTGCATGTGACTTAGTCAAGACCCAGTTGTTTGGCAGTTTGAACTCTGCTTCATCTGCAGGTTTTGGCACCCTAAAATGTTGGGTTTTTTTATGCAGTGTGGCTTGTGAATTTGGCTAGAGAGTAGAAGTTACCTTTGCAACCACACACAAAGAGATATCGGTAGAAAAAACACACAATATAGTTGTGTATTATAAGAAGTACTGTACCAGGACGCAGGTGGCGCTGTGAGTTAAACCACAGAGCCTAGGGCTTGCCGATCAGAAGGTCGGCGGTTCAAATCCCTGTGACGGGGTGAGCTCCCGTTGCTCGGTCCCTGCTCTTGCCAACCTAGCAGTTCGAAAGCACATCAAAATGCAAGTAGATAAATAGGTACCACTCCGGCGGGAAGGTAAACAGCATTTCTGTGTGCTGCTCTGGTCCGGCAGAAGTGGCTTAGTCATGCTGGCCACATGACCCGGAAGCTGTACACCGGCTCCCTCGGCCAATAAAGCAAGATGAGCGCCGCAACCCCAGAGTCAGCCACAACTGGACCTAATGGTCAGGGGTTCCTTTACCCTTTACCTTTACCCAACTTGGATAGAAAAGGCTTCGAGCTAACAAAATCTAGAGAAGACAGAGGTAGCCATGCTTGCTCATTTGTTCTCAGAGGATAAATCCAAGGTGACCTCTCATCTTGAGGTCTGAGAGAGAAGCGTGAGGCGGAAGTTGTAAATAGGATGCAACCTAAGATGTACCAGTCTATACATCAAAGAGATTGTGGGGTCAGCACAGAGGTCAAAGGTACAGGGATAGACTCCCTTGCTCCAACTGTTTTAACCACATGTGAGCCCCTTTCTGAAAGGTGAGTTGCACCAAAACTTCCAACACAGAGGGGAAGTGGGATTCAGAATTGCTATGCAAAAATGACCCAGAAGCCTTTGCAATATCACCTAGCAGAGGCAGGGAACCTCAGGCCTGGGGAATGAATGTGGCCCCCCAGTGCTCTCTACATAGCCTTCGTGATGACTCTGTCTAGGGCATGCCCCACAACCAGCTATGCCTTTCAACAGCCCTACTGAGGGCCCTCTTTCTCTGCCTGGAATATGTCCTGAGGCTTGAACTGAGATAATGCCTTTCCCATGGAACTGTACAGTTGGAAGGGACCCCAAGAGTCATCTAGTCCACCCCGGTTTCTCTCCTTCAACAGCCATTTGACAAAGGCCAAGGCAGAGAGGAGACGCTTCAGTTAGCTCAAGCGCCCTTTCTCCCCGGCAACTTCCGACGGGAGACACTTTTCCATCCCAGCTCTATTCCGTTGCCAGGCGGAGAAAAAAAACACACCCAAGAGCCACGGAGAGAGGCTGTCGCTCTCTCTCTTCCCCCCCCCCATTCTTGCAAGTCCGGGGGTCGGCAGGCGCCAGGCGGCTTCTGATATTTAAGGCTGAGCCGCCTGGGCTCCCCGTCGAGGGCGCGTGGAGGACGCGAGCCGACTCTGCAGGAAGCCAGCCGGCCGGAGGGGCTTCAGCAGAATGGGAGGGACACACGTTTCTTCAGTTTGGGTGTTGGGTTTTTTCTACTGGTTACTGTCTTCATTCGAAACACAGAAAGCTGCATTATGGCACGTCAGACCATTTCCAGAGTTGCTGGCAGCGGTCTCTTCCAGGAGACTCTGGGGGCTGCCTTACACGGAGTCTGGTAGCTTCTCTCCAGAATTTTCAGGGGGTTTTTTTCCTACATGGAGGGCTCTGAACCTGGGACTGGTTGCTAAGGTCACCAGTGTTCAAAATGTTTGCGTTCCAAGGATTTTCACACTGGAATTTTAATCGGATTGTAACCAGAGCCATGAAAAGAGTGCTTTTTGGACCTGGACCAGGTTGGAAGAGTAGAAAGGTCATTTGAGCCAGGAGGTTATCCCCACAGCCCAGAATTTTCCTGGTTAAAGGCCTTTGTGGTGTCTGGTTGTGAGAAGGATTGCTGGTTTGGGGTGTCAGGTGTGTGTCTGGGGTGTGAGAGAATGAATCCCTCTCCCCCCAGGCAGGAATTTGCAAACTTCAGTTGTTTGTTTGCTGCGTTTATAGCCCGCATGTTTATCCAAGGATCTCAAGGGTAAATGGGCCAATAGTAAATGGGTCAAAGGTGTGACACAGAGTACGGCAGATTCCTATTTTAATCCAGAATTATGAGGACTGCCATCTTAGTTATTGTATGTATTGCCCTTTGCATCGCCCCTCTTTCTCCAAGGAGCTCGAGGTGGCATCCATGGTTCTCCCCGCCTTTCCACTTAAGCCTCACACAACAACCCTGTGAAGCAGGGGAGGCCGAGAGTTAGCGTGTCTGGTCCCCAAGGCCACTCCGTGAGACCTTCATGTCTGTCTCAGGTCCTAGCCCGACACTCTAACCACTGCACCACACTGCCTCCCACACCCTCCCAAGTTTTCTTAGTGGAATGAAGAACTGGGAACTGCCCGGTTTGTTCGTAAGAGAAGGTGGGACTCGAAGCTCGGTGGTGGATAATCTGCTTTGCATGTAGTTAACCCCGGGCTCAGCCCGCAGCATCTTCAGACAGAGACCCCTCACCCCGTCTGAAAATCTGGAACGCCGCTGCCAGTCAGTGCAGACTACTTAGCGAGGTGTCCTGGCTCGGTGCAAGGCAGTTTTCTATGTTCATTAGAAACGCCCATAGCTCAGCAGCAGAGCACACGCTTTGCTTGGGGAAAACAAAAAAAAAAGCCTCAGGCTCCAACAGCATCTTCTGGGGATGGAGCCCGTGCTGAAAACCCCGTGAGCCGCTGCCGGTCAGTGCGGACAATATGGAGCTAGATGGATCCTTGGTCTGGCCGTCTGTTTCTAAGAGAGGTTGCAGCTTGATCGGGAACAGTCCTGCTGAATTTAGAAAGGCTTTGTGGGGGGATAACTCACCCCCACCTGAATCATCAGCTGCCTGTTACTGAAGCCCCCTCGGCTTGGGAAGCGGATGAAATGAGGGGATAATCTCTGCCCTCTCCTCCTGCAACGGTTTGGAAGGAGGGTTGCAATGGGGGGCTCTGGGCTGTTCTCTTGAGGGGCGGGTCCTAAATGTAACAGGGGACAAAGAGCTGGATCCAAACACGGGGGGGGGCATGGTCCGCTCGGATCCCAGATGGGTCGGGGACGCGACGAGTCTGTTTGAATGGTCCAATCTCACCCAGCAACCGCCCGGGTGGGGCAAGGGGGAGACGCCAACACCCCCCCCAGCTCTCTAACGCACTCCCGAGGGGGGGAGGGGGGGCGTGAGGGAGGCTTGGCGCGAGCTGGGTCTAGAGTTCAGCACCTGGGAGAGCGCTCACATCACCACCCCCAGAGCACCAAAAATATATATCAGTTCTCTCACGCACAACACCCTCCCCCACTCTTCCTGGGGCGGGCGCAGCGCGCGGCTTTAGGCTTTGGGGCGGGCCTGCTTGGGGTGAAAAGATGCCGTTGTATGTGGGGGTGGGGAATAATCCTAGCAATGCATGAAATGAGGTTGGGGGGTGTTGAGAAGGAGGACCCATTGCTTAGGGGACTTTTGAAAGGGATCAGCTAGCCTCATCGAGGAGGAGAGCTCCATCAACGGCTTTCCGCCCCGCCACCATTAAATGGAGCCTCCAGGTGCAGGTGCAGGCGCAGTCTACAGCGGAACAACACCGGCTGCTGGGGACAAGCAACAAGCGGGAGTTGTGAGCTTGTAGTAGAGGGACTGTCATCTGGGTGAGCACTGTAGAAATGGGATGCTGACCCAGATGAGCCCCTCTCGGGCCCGCCCAGCAGCGATTCCCCTCTACTGAAAGACACGTAGTCTCCCCCCCCCCCCCAGTTTTTAAGCTAGAAATCTGATTTCGTGCCAGGGCGAAGAACATCAGAATAGACCTGCTTGGAGCGGGTCAATGGCCCATCTAGTCCAACACCCTCGCGGCTACTAGCCATTGATAGCTTTATCCATGAATATTGGCCCAATTCTCTTTCGAAAAGCCGTCCAAGCTGGTGGCCGCCGCTGCCTCCTGCGGGAGTTTAACTCTGAGCTGCGGAGGACCGACTTCCTTCCGTCTGTCCTGCTCTTTCGCTCTCTCTAAGCCTAACCTACATCACAGGGTTGTCGTGAGGATGAAATCGGGGACGGGGAGAAGAGAATCGTAATCACAGCTGGCGATAGGCTGAATAAGAACGCGATGAATACGTAAACGACACAAAAGGAAGCCTCTGTCGCTCCCACCCACTCACTTTCTCTTCGTGTAAAAGGCACGTTCCGCTTCTAAGCCTGGGGCAGGATCATTTATCATTTATTTTATGGCATTCCTATCCTACACCCCCCCCCAAGTAGGTTAGGCTGAGAGGCAGTGACTGGCCCAAGGTCACCCAGTGAGCTTCATGGCTGACTGGGGATTTGAACTCAGGTCTCTCCCAGGTCCCAGTAGTCTAGCACTCTGAGCAATACACAACACTGTCTCCCTCCCAACTCCGGCCTTTTAAAATAGGCATTCCTTCCCTTATTTCCAAGGCAACGTATTTCCAGCTTTTGCAACATTCGCTCAAATTCTGAGATATTTTTTTAAAAAACCCTTTTTTGTGGAAAGCACTGGTCAATCCAGCTCAGCCCAAATCGCCCAGCATTTCCCCAAAAATAAAACGGGTTGTGGGGTTGTGAAGGCGTTCTGTCCTTGGCAAACGGAATTCGGATTATTTTCTCGAGCCAGAGAGCGGAAATTCCCACGCGTGCTGGCAGGCGCCTGGGTCCGGTCTTAGCCTCCGGGGAAGCCGCCTGGCGCGTGCCGCTTCCCAGCGCCTCCTGCCCAGGACACGGAGCTCTCTCTCCCTCCCTCTTTCCCTCTCCCCCCGGATTTGGACGCGTGCAAAGGGATTCCTCCACCCGGCGGCGCCTCCCGCTTGGGGGATCCGCAGTTAAAACAACTGTAAGAGCATAATAACTAAAAGACTCGTAGATAAAACAACTATAAGAGGCTGCAGAGTAGAAGCCTCATAAATAGAGGACACTCACAACATTGAAAACTGCTGTGCAAATATGGTTAAATCCGCTTTGTTGTATACAGAGCAAAAAGGCTGCTATTCCAGGCACAGAAACTCCCGGGGCACACGTACGTTTGCAAGATATCTTTTTCTTTTCTTTTTTTTTTTGCGGGGTGGGGAGTCAACACAAAGTAAAATACTGAAAGTTAACTGCAGGCTGGTTTCTCAACCCCCAAAAGTTGAGAGGAGGAGAAGACTAGTGGCTCTTACGTCTCAGGTTTTCCACCAGCTACGTACTTGCCTTTTTTTTTTAAAAAAAAGGAAACCTGGGAATTTGGGGGTTAGGGTTCATCTGTGTATAAAGATTTGTGGAGAAGAAAGCCGTCTATAAATGATCCAAATAAGTCATTACAGAATAAAAACGGATGGGAGTAGCAACGATTTTCTTCGTTGGCGGAGCATGATGCAACGCTTAGCATGTTAGGTGAGTCCTGAGTTCCAATCATGAAGATCACAAACATCAGGTTCTCTGCCTAACCCACCCCTCGGGATAAAACTGCCCCGAGCCTCCATCAGCGCGGAGGGCGCTTTACGGATCCCCTGCCCCGAGAAGCTTCCAGTTTGAAATGAGACGACACCTATGAGGGTAAACGGGTGCGGGGGTGGGCAGCATAGGGAGTTACAGTTCATTTCGGGTGGGCTAAGGACGGAGGGGTTACTCTGATGGCTTCAAGGTGGGCTTTGAAAGAGAGACCCCCGTCCCAGATAGGTTAATACTCACAGGAAAGCGGAGTGGGTTGCTTTCAGCAGCCTCGACGTCCGCGGCTCCACTGCAAGATCACCTCAGAGGTCTGCAGAGAAAGCTTTGCTCCCTCGATGCCACGCTTGGTCTTGGTGTGCCTGTCCTCTTCTCTCCCCCTCCCTACACCAAAATCTACCCTAGTACAGAGAAGGGTGTTTTGGGACTCTATTAGGACATAGGAGAGCTTGCTGGATCAGGCCCACCTAGTCCGGCATCCTGTTCAGATGCCCCAATGGGAAATCCGCAAACAGGATTCGAGCACAAGAGCGCTCTCCCCCTCTTGTGGCTTCCCGCAACTGGGACTCAGAAACATTACTGCCTCTGGCCATCAAAGCACAGCAGAGCTGTCGTGGTTTGCAGCCATCGTTAGCTCTCTCCTCCGTGAATTTCTCCAGTCCTCTTTTAAAGCCATCCAAGTTGGTGGCCCTCACTGCCTCCTGTGGGAGGGAGTTCCATAGTTTAACTCTGGGCTGCGTAATGAAGTCCCTTTATTTATCTGTCCTACAGCACTCATCTTCATTGGATGTCCCCGAGATCTAGCGTTATGATGGAGACAATTTTTTTTTTTGTCTATTCACTCTCTCTGTGCCATGCGCCCCTTTATAAATTTATCTGACTCCCTTCAGCACCGCGAGCCGTCAGAGCTGATGGGAGCGGCAGACGTCGAGCAAAATCTGGAGGGTCGTCCCCCCCATCCCTGACCTAGGTTATCCTTTCTCCTCCAATTTCCTCCTCTTTCTGCCAAGGCACCCCATTCATGACTCCTTCTTGAAAGTGCCTTTGGCTGAGCTTGAGGTGGAGAAAGACAGCCGCCTGCCACCCTCCAAAGACTCAGATCCTCGACGGGGAGGGAAAAGAGAGCCCCCTCCCCTCTTTTGCAGTTAAAAACGCACAGCCTTCCGCTCCCAGTTAAAAAAAGAACCGAACCTCCCCCCCCCCATGCACATCAATAAACCAATCAAAGGGATAGGGGTGTTCGGAGGGGGGGGCCTGTATGTGGGAGGTGGGGTGATGGGACATTGTTGGAGTTAAGCCCCCATGCATCGCCCCCCACACTCGGCTTGGGAAGCAGCTAGGGGTCTCAGGGGCAGATAATCGCCCACGCACCCCCAAGCCCTATGGATTTGGAGGAAAACAAAAGGGGGACCATATCCTAATTCTTTACGTGGGGGGCGGGGAGTCTAGGTAGCGTCGGGAATAAATAAGAGACCTGGAGTCAAGCGGATAATGGGGGTGGGGGCTGAGACAGAGGGGGTCCGATTTACGTTCTTTCCCCCCCCCCCCCATGGATCAAGGACGCTTCGAGAGTTTTAAAAGCTTAATCCCATGACGGGAGGGCACTCAGCCCCACCTCCTCCTGTAGGTGAAAAGGGGTAGTGGTTTTGGTGGGGGCGCCGTTGCAGCGGTTGCCCGTTCAGCACTCTGGAGAGCGGCCAGAGGCGAGACAGGCGCGTGTCTGGAGCGGAAGAGGCAGCCCAGGAACGCCCAAACACCGCTTAGACGGAGAGCAAGCGAGAATGAAAGCTTCTGGATTTCCAAATTTAAACAGATGTCCCGAGACCCGTTGGCTTGGGGCGGGGGCGGAATGCCAGGCATGAAGAGCACCCCACCCCAAGCCGACTGATACCAACGTAAATCTCCTTTGTCAGATGGTTTCCTGCTGGCCATAACCACATAAAGCCATATCCTCACAGGGCGGGGGATAGTGGTCCCATGTCCTCGAGAAGAGGACCTATTGTACTCAGCCTGACTTCTGAGTAAAGATGAACAGGATTAAGCTACACTTTCAAGCGGCACCAATTGAGCAAGTTCGCTGTGACTAACATAACTCTGGTGGGGTTACTTTTGAGTTTGCACAACCACAACCCTATGTACACTTGCCTGAGAGTAGGGCCCGTTGTACTCAGTGAGGCTTACTATCAAGTAAAGATGCACAGGATCCGGCACACTTCCAAATGACACCAGTGAAACAGGTTCTTTGTGACTAACGTAACTCCTGTTGCTTTCAGTGGGCTGTAGTTGTGGCTAGCTTTTGTTGAAAGGTAATTCCTTTTTAATAAAATAAAATAATGGAGTATACATTGCAGCGACCAAAAAAAGCAGAAAACCAAATTATATCTGGTGAAAGGTAGAGGAAGAAACAAACAAATAATTAAGAAATGGTGGGCCTCCGGATGCAGTCAAGTGGCAACGCTTATTATAAGGGCTTAAGAAAAGCCTGCTGATATTCAGAAACATCACTGCGGAGGCAAAGCACAGTCATTGTGGCTGAAGATCTGATTTAATTAGGACGTTTTCTTATACTGAGTCACAGGTGGGGCTCATGTGAGTCCTCAGCTAGAGAAGGCTCAGGTGAGGGTCACATGCCTCATCAATCCCAGAGTACAGTCATACCTTGGGTTACAGACACTTCAGGTTGCGTTTTTTTGGGTTATGGACCCGCCGAAACCCGTAAGTACTGGAATAGGTTACTTCCGGGTTTCGGCGGTCATGCATGCGCAGAAGCGCTAAATCACACTTTGTGCATGCTCAGAAGCGCCGAATTGCAACCTGCGTGTGTGCAGACACGCTGCGAACACTGAGGGTTGTGACCGTGCATTACGCATGGATCACGTTCTCAACCTGAGCGTCCACTGTATATAACAGAAAGACTGTCCTGACCAGGCCATAAATACATTTATGGGTTCTTTATTTTTCAAATTAAAACAGCTCTTTTGCACAGAAATGCATTCACACAAAAGAGAAGTACAGTGGTACCTCGGGTTACATACGCTTCAGGTTACATATGCTTCAGGTTACACACTCCGCTAACTCAGAAATAGTGCTTCAGGTTAAGAACTTTGCTTCAGGATAAGAACAGAAATCAGGCTCTGGCGGCGTGGCGGCAGCGGGAGGCCCCATTAGCTAAAGTGGTGCTTCAGGTTAAGAACAGTTTCAGGTTAAGAATGGACCTCCAGAACGAATACTTAACCCGAGGTACCACTGTATTAAAAACAAAAGGTTTCCTTTGCAGGTACTAGGCCACTGTTCCATCTAGGCCAGTGTTGTGTTGTAATTGTTGTAATCTGCCCTGGGACCTTAGGGTGAAGGGCTGATTATTAATTAGATGAATGGTATGATTCTATAATTCTTAGCTTATTGTTCTTTGGTCAAGCAGACTGAGTACACACTCATACTAAAACACACATCACTAAGCAAAGGTAAGCAGCAGAAGAAGCACATACAGAATACTTTTTTTGTTAACAATAACAAAGAAACCCTGTAAAAACAGAGCAAAACATTATTTTAACCTATGTGATCTTCAGATGCTTCTCCACAGCCTGTTTAACAAATTTTGTGGTTCTATATATTGTGCAATTGGTGCTGGAGGAGACTCTTGAGAGTCTCATGGACTGCAAGAAGATCAAACCTCTCCATTCTGAAGGAAATCAGCCCTGAGTGCTCACTGGAAGGACAGATCGTGAAGCTGAGGCTCCAGTACTTTGGCCACCTCATGAGAAGAGAAGACTCCCTGGAAAAGACCCTGATTTTGGGAAAGATGGAGGTCACAAGGAGAAGGGGACGACAGAGGACGAGACGGTGTTCTCAAAGCTACCAACATGAGTTTGACCAAACTGTGGGAGGCAGTGGAAGACAGGAGGGCCTGGCGTGCTCTGGTCCATGGGGTCACGAAGAGTCGGACATGACTAAACAACTAAACACCACCACCAACAACAATGTTGTGAAATAATAATCAGTACTTGCAACAGAGTTTTTCTTTTCAGGGAGTCATTGCTAAGGCCTAGTGCGTGGGTGGGATGGGGCCTCCAGAAAATAATAATAGTTGTTGCTACTGTTATTGTGATTATCATTATTATTATTATTAGATCCATAGCTAATAATATCAATATCTACATTGCCTGGCAGTGACTTTCCAGGAATTCAGGTCTGAATCGCTCTCAGCTGTACCTGGAGTTGTTGGCGATGCAAAGCAAATGCAAACACTTTGGTAGTTGTTGTTGTTGTTATTATTAATAATAATAATATCGAGGGGGTGGCAGTAAGAAATGCCCCTGACTGGCCACGATAAAACTTTCCAAGGTGCCCCGTGAGAGGTCTGGACTGAGCACAGTTGCTCAGCTGCAGAGGTGCTTCCCCGAGTAACTCTCCCAAAGGGCCAGGAGGCATCAGGAGGGATTTTGAGTGCAAAAGGGAGCGGCAGATTAAGCGGCTTCCCCGGAGCAGATGGGCTGGGACTCAGCGCGGGACTGGGGCGTCCCCCGGCGACGCGGTGGCCCAGGGCGGAGCGACGGGGCGGGGACGCGAAGGGGCAGGACGGCTGCAATAAAAGCGGCTCTGGCGGGCGGGGAGTGCTGAATCCGCCGCCTCCTCGCTCCTCGCTCGCTCGCTGAGCACGCTCTCTCTGTCTCTGGGCGTCCGCTCCGACAGCCACCTCGCTCCATGCCGCCGCTCAGCTCCGACGCGCCGTCGAGGACTTACGGCCCCAAGATGGGCTCCCCGAAGAAAACTGGCGAGGCCACCCAGCTGAGAAAGGTGAGGGCCGCAAAGGCAGTCCCCGCTCCCCAGCCTTTTTCCCCGGGGAGGGATCCCCTTCTCCTCCTCCTCTTCCTTCTCCTTTTGCTCCCGTCCCGTCGGACTGACTGGCTTCTCCTCCCGCAGAGCCTCAAGCCGCTGATGGAGAAGCGCCGCCGGGCGCGCATCAACGACAGCCTCAACCAGCTCAAGACCCTCATCCTACCTCTCATCGGGAAAGACGTAAGTGGCGCTCAGTCCTGGCTCTCCCTGCAGCACAGGAAGAACACACACACACAGCGCCTCTGAGCCTCTGCAGAGCGCTTTTTGTAGCCCGCCCTTCCAGTCGCGCCCCCGTTGGCACCCCCTGCCAGTACTAGAAAGCTTCTATAGTAAGAACTTTGCAGGATCGGGCCAAAGAGACGGGTGCCCTCTAGAACAGGGTTTCCCGAAGGTCTCCTGCTTTTTTTGGACTACAACTCCCATCAACCCTAGCTAGCAGGTCAAGGATGATGAGAACTGTAGTCCAAAAACAGCTGCAGACCCAATTTTGGGAAACGTTGCCTAGATGCTGTAGGACTTAGACTGCCATCCTTCATGACCCAGTGGGCATGCCAGGGATCCTAAGGAAGGGAGCTGAAAATAAAACTGCCAATATCCTCAAGGAAATCAGTGGTGCAACTGCTTTTCTGCAATGCTGTGCCCCGTTCAGATCACCCCTCCTCAGAAAAAAGGTATTGTGGAGTTGGAGAAGGTTTGGAAAAGGGCAACCAAAATGATCAGTGGGATGGAGCAATGCCCTTATGTGGGAAAATTGCAGGTTTTGGGACTTCATTGTTTAGGCAACAGGCAACAGAATAGAAGTTTATAGCTTTGTTTTCAATCTGTTTTAGTGTTTAGACTTCTGTATGTTTTAAAGCACAGTTGTAAATTTCTCTTGATTTTGTTTTAACTTTTTGTAAACTGTTTTGAGGGGTTTTGGTTTGTTTTTACAATAAGCAAGGTAGTAATTGTATTACATAGATATAAAATTATGCATGGCATAGAGTAAGTGGGTAGAGATAATATTGTTCTTCCTCTCTTGTAACTCTCAAACTCCTGGACATTCAATGAAGCTGAATGCTGGAAGATTCAGGAAAGATGAAATCAAGTCCTTCTTCCACACAGCACATAGTTAAACTATGGAACTCAGTCCCACTAGAGGCAATGAGGGCCGCAGACTTTAACAGAGGATTAGATTCATGGAGGAGGAGGAATGCTATCCATAGCTACTAGCCTGAAATGCTAGTTTCACTGTTGGGAGTCAGTATTGCTTCAGGAAGCTGCAGGAGGGGAAAGAGCTATGGGTTTCCTAAAGGCATCAGGCTGGCCCATGTGAGAATAGAATGCTGGACTAGAGGGGCCTCGGGCTTGATCCAGCAATCTCTTATCATGTTCTAGCCATTGCCCATCCTGAGTTCAACATCTAGAGCACTCCATATTCCACACTGGTGGGCTAGCCAGAGCTCTCACCTGGATTCAAGGCATATTCCCTCAATAATTGGAGACCACATTTATTTCCCTCAGTCTTTTTTCCATGGATTTGCCCTATCCATGGTTTAGTTGGGGGGCTGGAAACCTACACCCCCCCCCCGATGTTATTGGACTCCCATCAGGTTAGCCAGCTCAGCCAGTAGTCAGGGATGAAAGGAGTTTGACATCGAGCATACTTAGGGGTGGAGCACAGGTTCACATTCTGGTATTGAAGGTTTGCACAGAAAAGTTATTCTGGCTGAACCGGCAATCTTTTCTCTCTGTGGCTCCATCCCACCTAGTGTCTCCCTGCCATTAGCCTCCATTAGATGGGTGCCCACTCTTTCCTATTCACATCCAAAATCCTCTTCCTTTTCTCATCTCTTCACTACTTGGTATCTCTGGGTCCCTTTGCAACATCCTCTGTGCCTTTTCTTGCTTTTGAGACTCCTAAAGCAACCCTCTCTTGCTCCCTTTCCTTTCCAGAGCTCTCGCTATTCCAAGCTGGAGAAGGCCGACATCTTAGAGATGACTGTCCAGTTCCTCAAGGAGCTTCCAACCCCTTGCGCTTCCGTCTCTGGTGAGTGATGTGACATTCACACATGATGCACGAAATGGCATCACTTAATTTCTTACAACTGAATTATCCAACACAGGGGAGCTGACCGATGAATGTGGGAATAGATCCCAGTTTTGTTTTGTTTTTGGTTTTTTTAAGTGTTAGAAGAGGCTAGAGATCTAGGGGCCCAGTGCAAGAAACTGGTGCTTAGCATGCCTGGGCCAGTCCCTCACAACAGCCCTGTGTGTAAACACTTGAGCAAGGACTGAGCTTGTCTGAACCAGTAAAGGTGGTTGGCAGAGAAGAGGGGCTGAATGGATCTTCCACACCATACAATTAAAACACTATGATGCCAATTTGAACAGTCGTGGCTTCCCCTAAAGACTCCTGAGAGCTGCAGTTTCTTAAAGGCACTGAGAGTAACAATACCCAGAGTTCCCTTTGAAGAGGGATTGAATGTTAGACCACTCAGAGAGTGACAGCTATGTGAGGAGGAATAGCAACTCTTAGCACCCTGAACAAACTACAGCTCCCAGAATTCTTTGGGGGAAGCCATGCCTGTTTAAAGCGGTGTTATGTACTAGGTTGAATAGGATCCAAAATGCAGCAGTCTGATTGGTCCTAGAACAATAGGATTCAGAATGCAGCAGTCTGATTGGTCCTAGAACAACAGGATCCAGAATGCAGCAGTATGATTAGTCCGCAGGAGCCACCCAATCCAGCTCCATGTGGAAGTGAATCCACAACCTGATTGGCCTACAGGAGAATCCTAGAATTAGCCAATCACATGCAGCCCGTTGTGTAAATAATGTATATAAAGCAGATATTTTGGGGAAACTTTCATTCCTCCTCACCACTATGAGCTGAATAAAGAGCATGAAATCCACTCTTGACTCTGAGTATATTTCAAGCGGTATGATAGTTCTTTAGATATATGATGCAAATGTGCCCCAGGAGCACAGGAGAGAACTCAGCCGAAGAGGGGTTGCTGTCATCAGCGGGAAGGTTCTCTGCCACAGAGAGCCTCTTGTCAATCAGCGCTGACAGCACTGACCTAGATTGACCCAGGATCTGACTCAGTTACAACCTGCTCATCAGACCTCATGAGGCTACTTTATAGGGAAGTCAGACCATTTGGTCTCTGCTCTCTCCCCTAGCCAGAATTTAGGAGACATGGGCAAAATCTTTGAGAAGAATTCCTACCTGGCTGAGACCTTAACTCTATATTGATAATACAGCACATAGGGCTTTGTGGGTGGAATTCAAAGATCCTGGAGTCTCTGCTCCGAATGAACTTAGTCTAAAACTGATTTTGGGGAAAATAAGAGGGGGGAAATGAGATAAATGGGATAAATGATGGTGTTGCATGATGGGATAGATGAGGTCCATGCTTCATTTGGCAACATGTCCTCAGTACTGTCAAATTTCCCTATTTACACCAAAACAAATTACAGGGAGAAATTATCTGAGCAAAGCAATAACATGCTTATACCAGTTAAATCATCACAGTTCCCTCCCAAAAGAATCCTGGGAAGTGTGGTACTTTAAGCATGGAAGGCAGGGTATTCTCTGTTCATAAAATCATAAAATCAAAGAACTGTAGAGTTGGAAGGGTCCCCTGAGGGTCATCCAGTCCAACCCCCTGTTGCTGACCTCTGAGTGGGTGCTGTAAGTTCAACAAAGAATAATGTGTGTTGTATTACTTTCTGTGGCTGGCACTGGTACCCAGCTCACAGACACAGAAGAGGAAGAGTTTGGATTTGATATCCCGCTTTATCACTACCTGAAGGAGTCTCAAAGCGGCTAACATTCTCCTTTCCCTTCTTCCCCCACAACAAACACTCTGTGAGGCGAGTGGGGCTGAGAGACTTAAGAGAAGTGTAACTACCCAAGGTCACCCAGCAGCTGCATGTGGAGGAGCCGTGAATCGAACCTGGTTCACCAGATCACGAGTCTACCACTCTTAACCACTACACCAAGCTGGCTCTCACAGAATTGTAGAGTTGGAAGGGACCCTGAGGGCCATTTATAATCCAACCCCTTGCAAAGCAGGAATCGCAACTAAGGAATCCCTGACAGATGGCATGACAGATTTCTCTTTCCCCACCACAGGCTCTGCAGACAGTTTCTGTGACGGCTACCACACCTGCCTGTCCCGCCTTGCCACCCTCCTTCCTAAATACAACTTCCTGAACCGTGAGGCCTGCAGCACCCTCCTTGGGCATCTCCAGCAGGCCTTTGCGCAGCAGGGCTGGCTTCGGGACTGTTCCAGCCCAGCAGACTTGTCCAAAGAGCCAGGCTTGGAGAGGGCCCCATGCCCACCTAGAAGGGTCCAGGAAGCCCCTTCACCACAAACAGCACTCTGGAGACCTTGGTAGAGCCACAGAACTTCTCGGCTTAAAACTGAGAGCCCTGCGTGCTCCTGTTTTCTCTGTACGGCACCCGTTTTCGGACGGGGAGTGGCTGGAGCAGAGCCCTGTGCTGCGAAAGGATTGCCGATGTGCAGAGAGAGATCCGCCTGCAGAAACGGCTGTGTCTAAGAATGATGTGCTGCTCTAGCCTTCCAGCCAGCCTCAGCTGGGCATAAATAACGTTTACCTGGTAATTCAGGTGTGATTGGATCGTTCCTAGTCGCTCCTGACCCAGTTGAATGACCTGCCCTCAGATGAAGCTGCCTGCTGTGCCTCTGCATGGCAGTTCCCTGTGTTCTGTTTAGGGAAGGATCACTCCGTGATAGAGCATCTGCTCTGCATGCAGAAGGTTCTAGATTCAATCTCCAGGGAAGGTTGGGAATGCTCCCCCTCCAGAAACCCTGGAGAGAGCTGCTGCCAGTCATTATAGATGATCCTGAGCTAGGTCCAACTGTGGTTGGATCACAGCAGTTGGAACACTTGTCATATGTTCCTTTAGACAATATAGGACCACCTCCTTCCAATCGGGAGGAGCACCCATGACATGGACTCGTGCAGAGACATGTGAGAGGGACTCCTCTGAGGGCAGGTGATTTCTTACTCTGAACATGTGTGCATGCAACAGAGTAATGTGTCTTTCTTTTCATTCAGAGTCAGGTATCAGTTGCCTGGAGAAAACTGCTAACTCTTTCTGAGGAGCATCAAGGGTCTGGGGAGACTTCCTGCTCTCTCTCTCTCTCTCTCCAGACATCTCCTTTCTTCCTCCCATAGCCACAATGGGGGGCGGGATGGAAGGCCAGTAAACCCCGCGGGTTGTTCAATTGTCTTTTTCTTCCCCCTGGTCTGTGACTTGCACAAATCCGGCGTGGCTTGAGCCAAAGACCGGACAGCACTTTAAGCCTGTATATAATAATGGATTTGATACACAAATAAAAATAAAGAAAAAATCATGTTTGTTTGTTTGTTAAATGCATGTATTGTTCTATGATGAGAATTTAAGAAGAGCCTGCTGGATCAGGCCGGCGGCCCGTCTAGTCCAGCATCCTGTTTTCAAAGTGGCCAACAAGGGGCCTGCGGCGAAACTAGCAAGCAGGACCTGAGCACCAGAGCTCTCTCTCCCCTCCTACTGTTTCCAGCAACTGGTATTCAGAAGCATTGCTGCATCTGACCCTGGAGGCAGAGCATAGCTATTGTTGGCAAGTAGCCATTGATATCCATCCATGAATTTTCCCAATCCACTTTCTCCATGCTGCACATAATTTGATAAACGTCTTTCACGCCATCTTCTCTCTAGACCAAAAACTACAAGCTTTCTTGGTATCAGTTTGTCAAACATAGATTTATCATTATGGGATACATTCATGGATTGCATTTATATCCCAGTTTTTTTCTCCAAAGAGCTCTAGATGCCATTCATGGTTTCCCCCCTAACAACAACCCTGGGAGGTAGATTAGCCCAGGATGACTCAGTGAACTTCCTGGCTGAGTGGGGATTTGAACCCAGGTCCTAGTCCAACACTCTAACCCAGTGGATCTCAAACTTTTCCCCCTGGGCCACACTTTCAGAATAAAAATTTGCTTGAGCCACACCAAAAAAATTTATTGATGAGGAATATGTTGTGGGGGGCAACTCCTAGCAGTGCTTGATTTATCATACAGAACACAACTACTTTATAATATGATCATGGGACATCCAGAAAGTACAAAACAATGCAGCTACATAAAAACATTCATCATTCCCAAAATATTATAAACGAACCTCTTACATATGCACTTAAGTAATAATGTAATAATGTGTGTATACCAACTCAATGAGGTGTGAACTTGCTTTTGCCAGACAATCTCATTTATATTGGGTCTAATCTGAGACAAACTCATATCAACGTAAAGAAGCCTTTCCCTTTTCTGATCTTCCATATTTGTCAGAGTTGAAAATCCCTATTCACATCAATATATCATGGAGAACTGGAGAATTGTTCTGCCTCTTGTTTTGAGCGTACATCTAGCCCTATTTTGCAAATAAAAAAATATTGTATTTAAACTATGCTACGCTACACTGACATGGTTAGGTGTTTCTTTGATTGTCCTTGAATCTTCCTGCCACACTCATCATCCATTTCCTGCCACACCAGTGTGGCACACCACACCCTTCGAGAACCACTGCTCTACCCACTACACCACACTGGCTCTATCTACAACAGGGATAAACTTTGAACAGGGATGAACTTTCAAACCACTGGTTGGACAGGTTGCTTAAACACTTTGCTATACCATCTCCCCCTGTAGGTTTTCCCCAGAAAAACCAGTCCCTCTTAGTACATTAGATCCACTCCAATATGGGGAAGGACTGGTGGTAGAGGGGAAGAGAGAGAACGTGCCCTCCCTGCTTTGTGATCCATGTCAATTTCTGAGCTTGGCAGCCACCCCCCTCAACCCAGAACTTTGCTCTGGTTGCCCAAACATGTCCCAGCCATGGCGCCAGTTATTGCTCGGGTTCCTCTGCTCCTGGGGCTTTGCCCGGTCTTGTCCCCAACCTGCAAGCCTGCGGTGCTGTGAAGTGTGTTGCCAGCCACATATCTACAGTATGTGAGGGTGTGACAGAGGAGACTTGCAAAGGGCTCATTCCCTAGCACCCAATTTCCCAAGCAAGAGACCTGCAATGGCTTCCTCAGTGATAGCATCCCTTTGCCCTTATTACAGTCCACCACCTCCTGGGAGAAGTGGTTACAGCTCTGTGCCATTTCATTAGAGATCTTAAAACAACGCAGATTCTTGGAACATAATAACAGGCTGCTGGATCAGGCCAATGATCTACTCCAGTATCCTTTTATCCTTGTGGCCATCCAGGTGTCCTGCTGGGAAACCAGCAAGCAGGAGTCAAGCACAAGAGCATTCGGCTCACCTGCAGCTCCCTGGCAGCTGGTATTCAGAAGTATTTAAATAGCAACTTGATGAAAAAGTGGCAGGCCAAAGCACAGGAGGAAAGCTGTAGTCGTTTTAGAGGAAGAAATGAACTGAAATAATGGGCTGGGGCTGTGTGCGGCAGTGCAAGGACAGGGAGTTGGACTATATGAGTCTTTTGGGTCTCTTCCAATGCTACAATTCTAGGAAAAGCTCTGCATGCAGAAGGTCTCAGGCTCAATCCGCAGCAGAATCTCCAGATAGGGCTGGGAATATCTCGAAACCCTGGAGACCTGCTGCACACAGACCCTGAGACATCTTGGTAGATTCCGTCTCCAGAGCGCCCAAATTCCTTATCCTGCTGGCACCTTGAAAGTGCTAGATCAGCAGTCATGAGACGCGGAAGCAGCTGCCTGATGACTGACAAGTCTCCTGGGAGCTCCTGCTAGATACTCCCTCTCATCAAGACGGCTGTGCCCTGGTGATTGGCCAAAAACAACCACCACCAAAACTCCAGCAGAGGCAGAGAAATGCCAGTCAATTTCCAAGCTGTGAAACCCAAGAACAATGACACTGCAAGGCAGGACCAATTCATGATGGACAGATCTATCGGCTACTGTTAGTATTATTAATTTACCTGCCCTTCCTCCTAAGGTCCTCAGGTGGGTTACAGCATCAAGACACAATATTAAAAACAGTTTCAAACAACCTGCAACCACAGAAATCAGGTGGGTCCTAAAAATATACATCTCAAGTGTCAAAGGCAATGGTGAAGATTTGTGTCTTCAACATTTGCTGGAAACTGTGGTGTGTAGTGCCAGGCAGCTCTGCCACCCCCAGGTACAGTATAATTACTACCAGCCTCAGTTTGTACTGCTGTGATGGCTGGGGCTGATGAGAGTCGTACTCCAAAATTTCTGGAGGGTGCCAGGCTCAGGAACACCATTCAAAATGTATCTCCACTGCATGAGGGCTAGAAACTTGATTGTTAAGAAATGGAGAAATTAACACAGAGACTGATGGCATGTAGGGAAGGAACTGAGTCAGACAAATTTCAGAATACATAGTATACCTTCATTACAAATGTAACTGAAGAAGCTTCTTCCACTCATCCTTGGTCAGCTGTGGCTAAATATTCTGGGCTGATACCCACAAAGAAAATGCACATTAGTTAAAGAATTCCATATACAACTTTAAACCTGATAGTATTCTACATAATAATATTCTCTGTCCGTTATTATTGTGACGGTTATCCATTTTTTTTGGTATTTTTATAACCAACACACACACACACACTCAAAAAAATCTGGTATAGCAAAGGTGAGAAACCTATAGCCCACCAAATCTTGTTAGGTTCCAACTACCATTATTGCTAACCACTCAGCTTGCTGATTGGGGCTGATGGATGCTGAAGACTGACATCCTCTACAGGAGCACTTTGGGATTTCCAGTCAAAATGTAAGATTGCCAGACAGGCATATGAGGGGCTGACACTCATGGAATTTCTGAATCACTGTAGAAGGGACTGTATGAGGTCACCTCTTTAATGCTTTGGTGGGAATTACTAACAAAGGAGATAATCTTATGTACTTACTTCCTGAACTCCCTCTCTTCTTTCAAGCCAGTGATGTGAGCAGATGTACATGCCTGAGTTCTGCTTAGGGCCCAGACTCCATGTTGGAAACCAGTTTTATATTTTGTAACTAATAAGTATCTTTTACCTTCATACTACTTGGATGTATTTGCTGCTTGCATTGAAATGTAAGTAAACCTTTTGTTTCTCTTACTAAAATGTGCAGCTCATTCTTAGCAACGGGGACAAAGAGGTCAGCAGACCACAAATAAACAGGGATAAACAGTGTAATTGCCTGACTCCTCACTTCCAGTAAGCTGCAAAAGCACATAGGTGTTTTTACACTGCTAAAGGGGCTTTACAGCCTGGTTACTCTTATATTTCTCCCACACACACAGGATAGGAGCTTTAAATTTTAATTTACAGATTTAATGCTTAATTCATCTCCATCAACCACAAGTTCTTTACTCCTGCACCAGATTCTGCAGATGCAGGTTAATAATAAGTCACAAATGGGGCTCCATCCGAATTCTTTTCATGGGTAAGATTGCAGAACATTAACAATGCAATCTTATGCATACCTACTGAGAAGCAAGTCCAGTGGAGCTCAGTGGGATTGAAACCACCTCCCTGAGAGTAAGCCCCACTGAACTCCATGGGATTTACTTCTCAGGGGATAGAACTGTGTTGTAAAAGTCAAGTTGAGCAGGACCGACCAATGCCCAAAGGTGAAAAGTAAAGTTGAAACGCCAGTGCAGATCTTATCCTCCTGCTGGGGTGCCCCAGTGCTTAGCTCATGAAGTGGAGCAGGGAGCACTTGGTTCAATTGCTTAATTACCAGTTGCTCATGTCTCCTCACTTCTACCCTTTCCTGAAAACCTGGGGCTATTGCAAAACTATTTTCCAACCACAGAGAGAAAAGGAACACAAGAACTCGTGGACATCCAGTGAAACTGAATGCTCAAACACTCAGAGAAATAAAATCCTTCTTCCTGCAGCGCATAGTTAAACCATGGAACTCCCTGTTAAACCACGGAACTCCCTCCCACAAGAGGCAGCAATGGCCACCAACTTGGGTGGCTTTTAATGAGGATTAGACAAATTCATGGAGGAGAGAGCCATCAATGACTACTAATCCTGATGACTGTTTTCTACCTCCCCGGATAGCGGCAGTAATGCTTCTGAATGCTGGTTGTCGGAAACCACAGGAGGGGGAAATGCTCTTGTGCTGAGGTCCTGCTTGCAAGCTTCTTACAAGCATCTGGTTGGCTACTGTGGAAACAGGATGCTGGATAGATGGACCATTGGCCAGATCTAACAGACTCGTCTTATGTTCCTATGTAAGCAGGAGGAGATGAGTCCTCTGGAAGATGCTCTGCAGAAATACTCATGGCGTGGAGAAAATGATGGTTTCCTCTCTTTCTTGGAATGCTAGAACTTGAGGTCACTGAATGAAGCTGACTAGCAGGAGGTATTCAGAACAGACAGGAAAAAGTTTGGTCTTCATTCATCCTGTGATGCACTGGTGGGATTCACTACAAGACTGGACAGATACATGGAGATGAGGTCTCCATTAGGGAACATCTATAGCCCTTCAGATGTTCTTGGATGGACTCCAAACCCTCTTAGCCAATATTGAGGGTAAATAGCACCACTATAAGTTTACCAAGTTTAAGAGAGTATTATAGAGCTGGTGAAGCTTTAAAAGCTGTACGTATAGACTCCAAAAGCCAGTGTAGTGTAGTGGTTAGAGTGTCAGACTAGGACCTGGGAGACCAGGGTTCAAATACCCACTCAGCCATGAAGCCCAGTGGGTGACCTTTGCGAGTCACTCACCATAACCTCCTACATTTCACAGATGAAAATAGGGACATCTTATTCCATACCCTCCAACATTTCTCCGTTGAAAATATGAACGTTCTATTCCATATCTCCCAACATTTTTCTGATGAAAATAGGAACATCCTAATGAAAAGCGGGACGTTCTGGGATCAAATCAGTAGGAGAAAATAATAAAGGCCAACCAGAGAATATTGAGAAGCAAAGCAGCTACTAAGCCTGATCTTTATTAAAGCTGTTGCAACAGGGTGCTCCCCTCACACGCAGGAGATTAGAGGAGGACCCAGAACAAAGATGTGCCCGCCCTTGTATAGGCATTTTAAATTGCCCGCCCTGGAGTCCAAGACCACCCCTAGAAACATCATACAGCGGTACCTCAGGTTACATACGCTTCAGGTTACATATGCTTCAGGTTACAGACTCCACTAACCCAGAAATATTACCTCGGGTTAAGAACTTTGCTTCAGGATGAGAACAGAAATCGTGCTCCGGCGGTGCGGCAGCAGTGGGAGGCCCCATTAGCTAAAATGGTGCTTCATGTTAAGAACAGTTTCAGGTTAAGAACGGACCTCCGGAACAAATTAAGTACTTAGCCCAAGGTACCACTGTACATACATCACAGAAGAGGCGGTCTACAACAGAAATCTGAGTGTGTTGTTCATCTCCTATCTGGCAGGTTATCTGTTAATGGTCACTTGATTGGCTTACCTGGGGAGCCTGGCCAGTCTTTTGTAATGATAAATAGTTAGTAATGATAAATACTTAGTTCCTGAGCCAGGTCACAGGCTCATCCTATTCATACACAGACATACACTTAAGACAGGATTTGTGAAGGAAAAGACAATGGGGAGGCTTTTCCGTTTTCCTTCGACCTTGCAGAGAAATATTTGAGGTCAATTTGGGTGGGACAAAATCGTTTCAGGACTTTTTCTGTGGGGTTTCAGACATGTGGTTTTGTGTGTGTGTGTGTGTGTGTGCAACCCTAAAATTCTTATAACACGGGTCTGATGCCCTCTCAGCCTAACCTACTTCATAGGATAGTTGGGAGAATGAACAGGGAAGAGGAGAGCTACACTACTTTGAGCTCATTGGAGGAAAGGTGGGATATAGAACCACAGAACTGTAGAGTTGGAAGGGACCTCAAGGGTCATCTAGGCTAACTCCCTGCAATACAAGAATCAGAGCTGAAGGCTCCCTGCAGATGGCCACCCAACCTCTGCTTAGAAACCTCCAAGGAAGGAAAGGCTTTTAAGCAGGGGTTGGATGGCCACCTCTCATATAAATGTAATGAATGACTAAATCAAATAAAATCCCATCAGCCCCTGCAGCTGGCATGGCCAATAGTCCAGGATGTTGGGAGCTGAGCTACACAGCAACAACTGGCAGGCACCTGCTTGAGGAAGGCCATCCCTAAGGATGCATGCAGCTCCCTCCCTGAGTGCTTTCCTTGATGGGAGAGATTTGCTGGAGGTGTCTGTGGTGCTCAGGCAGAGCTGCCCGGGCATGTTCTGGGGAGACAGGCCGCTCAGCCAGCCACCCACAGGGCTCGCAGGGAGCGCGTGACTCAGCAGTTTCGCTCGGCAGTTCCAAGGAACCAGGTGAGGCCTCCAGGCCCCCGAGGGATCGGCATCCTACTGGCAAGCCCTGGACTGATTTGAGCACCGTGGGAAAGCAGCAGCCTGCCTTGCCCCTGCTCGACCCACGTGGCTAGCTGTGCATGCCTGTCTCCCTTGCAGCCTCGGGCAGCTACTGCACTCTGGGCTGCTTGGGCCAAGGTGTGCCAGAGAAAGCAACACACTTTAGCCAATCCAGAAGAGACCTGATATTTGGTTGGGAAGGTATCTAAGACCATTAGGAAAGCCAAATTTCACATTGCATTGTGGAGAGGGAGTCCTGTGTGTCTGTTTGTTGTGTATAAGATAAAATAATGTCAAGCAGCGCAGAATTTCTCAAGGGTCCTCCAAGGCTTTGGCAACATGCACTTTAGGAGTTATTTTTTCAGCTGATGCTAAACTCCACATATTTTTACACCAAGGTGGAAGTCGCAAGTTCTGTAAAGTTTTCAATTTTGCAGCAACTGAGCTTCTGGCAGCCACCAGAAACCCTTCCGCTGATTGTCCCACAAATTTAGTAAACAAAGCTGTGGTGAAGTAGGAATGCAATGTTTGAGTATTTTGGTCATTCTTGACAAACCATATTCCAGAATTTGAAAAAAAAAAATGCCTCTTTTTCCACAACCCCTCCAACAGTTCTGAGAAGATTATGATGTCATATAGGCAATTGTGTTGTGCCATCTTTGAAAGACTTTCATAGAACACTCTCCCACTTCCATTGAAAGTGGTCTATATGGTTTAGATGACCATAGTGCATACCATTTTAAATCCTTTATTTGTGTGTGCAGGTCCTTTTCCTGTGTAGGTTTAAGGCCCAGCTCCTCATGAACCAGTTCACATTGAAGGGGCTCAGCCAACAAGCCAGCCAGAGGCCACAATCCAGCTCTCCTGCCCTTTCTGCTTTTTATTTATTTAATATTTTTAACTTTGCTGATGTGGCAGCTTTCCCTCTGAAAGTTATTGTTGAGGGCACACCCACTCCCAGTTCCTTATTTGTTTTTGTCACATGGGGCCATCTCATATGTGCCTGAGCACTCTGCAAACACAACAGCTTTGTTACGGTGTGTGTGTGTGTGTGTGTGTGTGTGTGCGCGCGCGTGCGTACAATATGCATCTCAAAGGAGACGGTCCCCTCCTCCATTCCTTCCAAGGTTTAGGGACATATCAACTATTTTAAGAATGAAAGAAGAACCTGCTGGATCAGCCCAATGACCCATCTAGTCCAGAATCCTAGATGCCCCAAAGGGAAGCCCACAAGCAGGACCTGAGTGCAAGAGCACTCTCCTAACCTGCGATTCCCAGTAACTGGCATTCAAAAACATTTATTGCGTATGACTGTGGAGGCAAAGAAAAAGGGACACAGGTGGCACTGTGGTCTAAACCACAGAGCCCAGGGCTTGCCGATCAGAAGGTCAGCGGCTCAAATCCCCGCAACGGGGTGAACTCCTTTGCTCGGTCCCTGCTCCTGCCAACCAAGCAGTTCGAAAGCACGTCAAAGTGCAAGTAGATAAATAGGTACCACTCTGGTGGGAAGGTAAACAGTGTTTCCGTGCGCTGCTCTGGTTCGCCAGAAGCAGCTTAGTCATGAAACCCACTTAGCTTAATCATAAAACCCACTGACAAATACCCCTTCCTCTTGGTTCATGTGGGAACCAATGACACTGCAAGCAATAGCCTCCAGAAGATCAAAAGAGACTACGAGGCTCTCGGCAGGAAATTGAAGCAACTAAATGCACAAATTGTCATCTCGTCTGTCCTCCCAGTTGAACGACGTGGCCCAGGGAGAGAGGGGAAAATAGTGGAAGTGAACAGCTGGCTTCGCAAATGGTGTAAACAGGAACGGTTTGGATTCTTAGATCACGGACTGCAGTTTCTTGAAGATGGACTTCTGGCAAGTGATGGGCTGCACCTCACAACGGTTGGGAGAAATGTTTTTGCCAAAAATCTCAGAAACCTCATCAGGAGGGCTTTAAACTGACTAATGTGGGGGAGGGAGACAGTGCTCCTGAAGGTAGGAGTCTATCAATTAATGAGAATGATCATCCAAATGTCATAGACCAAATGGAGCAAACAGCACGTGGACCTAGGGGTGGGAGGAAAAAATCCTTAAATAAGAGACACGGGGGAATGATTAATGGACTTCAATGTCTGTACACTAATGCGCAAAGCATGGGAAATAAACAAGATGAGCTTGAGCTCTTGGTACAGCAAACTAAATATGACATAATAGGCATCACTGAAACCTGGTGGGATAAGTCCCACGATTGGAATGTAATAATGGGGGGATACAATCTATTTCAGAGAAACAGACCAGACAAGAAAGGAGGAGGAGTGGCGTTATATGTCAGAGATGTGTATACCTGTGAAGAGATCCAAGATTTAGAACCTCAAAGCCAAAGTGAGAGCATTTGGGTCAAAATTAAGGGAGAGAAGAATAACAGAGACCTCATTGTGGGAGTTTACTATAGATCCCCAAGCCAAACGGAGGACATAGATGATGCCTTCCTGGAACAGATGGCCAAGCATGCAAAAGGAAGGGAGATAGTAGTAATGGGGGACTTCAATTACCCGGATATTTGTTGGACGTCAAACTCAGCCAAGAGCATAAGGTCAAACAGATTCCTCACTGGCCTTGCAGACAACTTCATTGTCCAGAAAGTGGGAGAAGCAACAAGAGGAACAGCCATTTTAGATCTGGTCCTAACCAATGTTGATGACCTGGTTAGTGGGGTAGATGTGGAAGGATCATTAGGCGCGAGTGATCATGCTCTTCTGAAGTTTACTATACAGCGGAAAGGAGCAGCCAAGCATACTAGGACTCAATTTCTTGACTTTAAGAAAGCCGACTTCATAAAACTTAGGGAAGTGCTGGGTGAGATCCCATGGACAGCAATACTAAAAGGAAAGGGAGTTCATGATGGCTGGGAGTTTGTTAAGAGGGAGATAGTAAAAGCACAACGTCAGGGAATACCAATGAGACGGAAACATGGAAGGTGCCTAAAGAAGCCAGGGTGGCTATCTAAAGAACTTTTAACTGAATTAAGATTAAAAAATGATGTGTACAAAAAATGGAAAAGGGGGGAAGCCACCAAAGAGGAATTCAAACAAAGAGCCAGCACGTGTAGACACAAAGTCAGAAAAGCTAAAGCACAGAATGAACTCAGGCTTGCTAGAGAGGTTAAAAGCAACAAAAAAGGCTTTTATGGGTATGTTCGTAGCAAAAGGAAGAACAAAGAAACAGTGGGGTCACTCAGAGGAGAAGATGGTGAAATGCAAACAGGGGACACAGAAAGGGCTGAACTCCTCAATGCCTTCTTTGCCTCAGTCTTCTCCGATAAAGAAAACAATGCCCGACCTGAAGAATTTGGAGCAAATGATTCAGCAAAGGAAACACAGCCCAGAATAACTAAGGAGACAGTACAAGAATATTTGGCTAGTTTAGATGTATTCAAGTCTCCAGGGCCAGATGAACTGCATCCAAGAGTATTAAAAGAACTGGCAGATGTGATCTCAGAACCACTGGCAATCATCTTTGAGAATTCCTGGAGAACAGGCGAAGTCCCGGCAGACTGGAGGAGGGCAAATGTTGTCCCTATTTTCAAAAAGGGGAAAAGAGAGGACCCAAATAATTACCGCCCAGTCAGTCTGACATCAATAGCAGGGAAGATTCTGGAGCAGATCATTAAGCAAACAGTCTGTGAGCACCTAGAAAGGAATGCTGTGATCACCAATAGTCAGCATGGATTTCTGAAAAATAAGTCATGTCAGACTAACCTGATCTCGTTTTTTGACAGAATTACAAGCCTGGTAGATGAAGGGAACGCAGTGGATGTAGCCTACCTTGATTTCAGCAAGGCATTTGACAAGGTGCCCCATGATATTCTTGTAAAGAAGCTGGTAAAATGCGGTCTTGACTATGCTACCATTCAGTGGATTTGTAACTGGCTGACTGACCGAACCCAAAGGGTGCTCATCAATGGTTCCTCTTCATCCTGGAGAAGAGTGACTAGTGGGGTGCCACAGGGTTCTGTCTTGGGCCCGGTCTTATTCAACATCTTTATCAACGACTTGGATGATGGACTCAAGGGCATCCTGATCAAATTTGCAGATGACACCAAACTGGGAGGGGTGGCTAACACCCCAGAGGACAGGATCACACTTCAAAACGACCTTGACAGATTAGAGAACTGGGCAAAAACAAACAAGATGAATTTTAACAGGGAGAAATGTAAAGTATTGCACTTGGGCAAAAAAAATGAGAGGCACAAATACAAGATGGGGGACACCTGGCTTGAGAGCAGTACATGTGAAAAGGATCTAGGAGTCTTGGTTGACCACAAACTTGACATGAGCCAACAGTGTGACGCGGCAGCTAAAAAAGCCAATGCAATTCTGGGCTGCATCAATAGGAGTATAGCATCTAGATCAAGGGAAGTAATAGTGCCACTGTATTCTGCTCTGGTCAGACCTCACCTGGAGTACTGTGTCCAGTTCTGGGCACCACAATTCAAGAAGGACACTGACAAACTGGAACGTGTCCAGAGGAGGGCAACCAAAATGGTCAAAGGCCTGGAAAAGATGCCTTATGAGGAACGGCTAAGGGAGCTGGGCATGTTTAGCCTGGAGAAGAGGAGGTTAAGGGGTGATATGATAGCCATGTTCAAATACATAAAAGGATGTCACATAGAGGAGGGAGAAAGGTTGTTTTATGCTGCTCCAGAGAAGCGGACACGGAGCAATGGATCCAAACTACAAGAAAGAAGATTCCACCTAAACATTAGGAAGAACTTCCTGACAGTAAGAGCTGTTCGACAGTGGAATTTGCTGCCAAGGAGTGTGGTGGAGTCTCCTACTTTGGAGGTCTTTAAGCAGAGGCTTGACAACCATATGTCAGGAGTGCTCTGATGGTGTTTCCTGCTTGGCAGGGGGTTGGACTCGATGGCCCTTGTGGTCTCTTCCAACTCTATGATTCTATGATTCTATGCTGGCCACATGACCCGGAAGCTGTATGCCTGCTCCCTCAGCCAATAACGCAAGATGAGCCCTGCAACCCCAGAGTCGTCCGCGACTGGACCTAATGGTCAGAGGTCCCTTTACCTTTACTGTGGAGGCACAGCATAGTCATCATGACTAGTAGCTATTGATAGCCTTCTCCTCCTCCACGAATTTGTCTAATACTCTTTTAAAGCCATCCAGGTTGGTGGTCATCCCTGCCTCCAGTGGGAGGGAGTTCCACAGTTTAACTATGCACTGCATGAAGAAGTCCTTTCTTTTATCTGCCCTGCATCTTGCAACATTCATCTTCATTCATTCATTGGCATAGTCAAGAGGGGGGGTGGGCACTTGCCTCCTCCATCAAGTAAAACAATAGAGATACTTAACTAACTGACCAATCACATTGGTTCTGCCCCTAAAGTCCTGACCCCCTAACCAATATCCTGACAACGTTCATGTCTTCATTGAATGAGAGAGGGAGGAAAAATTATCTCTCTCCACTTTTCAGAGCTTTCCAAATGAGCTGTGTGTCTAAGCACCATGCAAACAAGGAACTGGGAACGAGTAAATTGACTGCGCCTTTGTCTCCGCCATGACCTTTTCCCACATCCTCGGTCTTGTCACCTGATGTGCCCGAGGGCAGGAAGGATGTGCCAACCCATGGAAACCTCCGCCCATAATAACTGGCATCAGTCGGAGGTGGATCTACCTGGAGGCAGCAGGTCTGACCCCTGGAGCCCGAGAACAGCCTCCTAGGCCTGCAGGCACAGGCAGGCAGTCTCCTAGTTTCGCTCTGGCTGCTGCCCGGAAGCGTCGCTATGAATCACCAGGAAGGAGCTGCTTGACGGAGGAGTTTTCTATAGGAGCTCAAACCGCAACAAGCTGGAGCACATGTCAGCATCTGTCTCCCCCCGCCTCCCTCCCTCCTGGCACTCAAGAGCTATGCAATCACGCTTCCGAAGACAAGACGTGGGAAAATTGCAAGGAGTGCCAGGTTTGAGCTGCCTTGCAGCAACAGTTTCCCAGGCCTGGGGAGAGAACAGAGACGACGGTGGTGGCAGGAAAGTCGGGCGTGGCTTTTGCTCTCAAGCCGAGATGCAAGGAGAGTCTGCTTGCATCAGGCCCACCTAGTGCAGGATCTTACCCTGGATGTAGCAATGGGAAACCTTCAAGCAGGATCTGAGCCCCAGAACAATCTCCCCTCCTGTGTTTTCCAGCAACTGGCAATCATTCAGAAGATCCCCATTCTCTTAGGTCTGCTTTCTTTGCTAGGTCTCCTTGACTCAAACTCCTTCCCTAGGCAATGGATTGCTGTTGCTCCCTTTAAGAACTCCTTCTTCTTCCCCCAAGATATTTTGTCTGTGCAATTAAGCACCTCCGCTCCAGAGTGCTCAGCCTCCTGCCTTGGTTTCTGGACCCCATGTGCCTGCTCAAACTAACCTCAGCCAGATGTATAAACTATGAGGCGGAATTTGGTTCCTAATTTCCAGTTCCTTATTTGCTTTGTTTTCAAGGCCACCACTCTCAAACACACCGCCAGCCCCATGGGAAAATTATTCAGGGCATTTTAACCCCATGCTTCAATTAGAGAAGGTTTCCAGGGGTAGCTTACAAAAATCAGTAATAAGGCAATCCTTGCCCTGAAGCTTTCAACCTCAAAGACCCAAGATGCACACAAAAAGGGAGGAGGAGGGAGGAGTCAAAAAGCAAACCAAGGCACAAATGCTCAGCCACAAAGTTCTTATATACAGGTTATTTCAGGGCACTTCCAGGCGGTTGTTATTTCTAGGTGGGATTCAACCACATCCCAGCCAGTTCAGGTTGCCAACTCCCCTATCAAGAAAGGTTATAGCGCCTGGGACTTTTTCCTTTACAAAAAAGGCAAGCCAGTGGTGACATGATAGAAGTTTATAAAACTTTGCATGACACGGACAAAGCAAATAAAGAAAAGGTTTTCCTCTTCTTTCATAAAACTTAGAACTCATGGGTATCCAATGAAGCTGAATGTTGGAAGATTCGGAACAGATACAAGAAAGTCCTTCACACAGTGCGTAGTTAAACTATGGAACTCACTGCCACAGGACCCGGTGATGGCCACTAACTTGGCTGACTTTAAAAGAGGCATGGAGTGATTCATGAATGGATACCAATGGCTACCAGGCACAATGGCTACGCTCTGCCTCCACGATCAGAGGCAGCAATGCTTCTGGGAACCACAGAAATGAGTTGGGCTCCTGCACTCTGGTCCTGCTTTCTGGTTTCCCACAGACACCTGATTGGCCATTGTGAGAACGGGTTGCTGGACTAGGTGTACCATTGGCCTGATCCAGCAGGCTCTTCTGATATCCTATGTTGATTAGAAGGTATTGAGTTAATTTTATAATGAATGATTTTAGAATTTTGTACTATTTTATTGTTGTTAGCCGCCCTGAGCCCGGCTTCGGCTGGGGAGGGCGGGTAGATAAAATAAATAAATAAATTATTATTATTATTATTATTATTATTATTATTATTATTTTGTAAGAAACCCGCTTCCCCCAGAGATCAGATTTTTTTTGTGATAAGGAAAGTGACTAGGAAATGCACCAGGTAACATTTGCTTTGATGCAAGAGACATATAATCTCCCTGAGAATGAATCAGAATGAATGTTTGATAAACAGGCCATTTGGAAGCGCCCCCAGGCAGGCAGGGAGCTCCTTCTTTGGCTAATGGATGGGGTCAGGTTGGCCTTACCTTTCTCTCTGGGAGGCAGGGGTGCAACCTCCCAGGGGTCCTGGGTGTCACTGGCTGATGGCAGAGGCAAAGTGTGCGGTTCTCTTCAGCTTTGCAGTCCCAGGGCCAATGTGTACATAATTGCCAGGGTAGGCATAAATGAATCAGTTCTGGGGCACCCCAAATTTCACTCTCATTCATACAAACATGTCCTTTATTAGACACTGTAGCATTGGGTCGAACCCAAGACATAACCAGGCACACTTCAATCAAGCAAATACTTGCCAATATACGTAACAGTAAAAAGTACTGGGGAGAGTCAGTGTGGTCTAATGGTTAAGAGTGATGGACTAGGATCTGGGAGACCAGGGTTCTTTTTTTGAATACAATTTTTTAATTTTCTAATAACAAAAACATCACAAACAAAAATTCAAACCATAATTCTTAGCTCAACTGTATATACAAATCATAACATCACCATACCCTGGGATTTCATAAATCCCCTGACTTTCCTTCACTCCCCCTCTTGGTTCCATTGTTTTGTGCTTATTCATGCACGTCTATAACCGGGAGACCAGGGTTCAAATTCCCACTTGGCCATTGACTCAACCATGGCCCAGTCACAATCTCTCAGCCTAACCTACCTCACAGGGTTATTGTAGGGATTAAAGTGATTGCCAAAGAAGAAGAAGAAAGACGGAGGAGGGAGAGAACCATGTTCACCACTTTGAGCTCATTGGAGAAAAGGGTGGGATATAAATGCAAATAATAATAGGTACTCCACATTAGACTTTGACCTGACCTAAAATGATACATCCACACCACTGGGGGTGCTATTTTCTAGGAGAAATACTTGCAGGGCCTCCAGTCTGTGTGGCTGTGGCTCTGTGGCAAGGACCAGTCTGCTGCCTCAGATGGTCTCCCTACCACTTCTCGGCTGCCCCTCTCCCTCCTTGCTGCTGGTGCTACCAGCTCTCTGTGGAGAGGGAGGAGCAACAGGTATTGAACCAGGCTCAGAAAAGGGAAGGTGAGGAAGTGTGTGACCATGGCAGCAAGGAAGAAAGGGCACCCACCAAGCTTATCTTGCCCAAGAGCCCCACAAATCCTGGTGATAGCATTGCATGGCACACTTGCTAGGGTGACAGCAGAGTGTGGTTGCCTTCTGCTCATTGATAGAACAGGACGCTGGGCTTGATGGTCCTTCAATCTCATCTGCCAGGGTGTTTTTAAGCACCCCTAAAAATATCCAGTTTGGGCTACGATAGCCTGCACCTCAGATTGTGGCCTGGGCGTGGGGTCTCAAGAGAGATTCCGTTACAGAAAGCCAGGTTTGCATGCTCCAAGCCAACTGAGGTGCAATATCAGCAGGTCAATTCATTGTCTTATTCCTTTTGTCAATCACTGTCATTCCACCCTTATCATTTGCAAATGGAAAAGAGCATCAGGCTCCTATTAGGAATGTCCAGGCAAGACAGGGTTTCTTTTTGGCCACTCAGTCCCCCTTCCTCACAGTACCTAATGGAGAAGTTTCAATAGCCTCAAGGCTCTTGCCAGCAGAGCCCCAAAGATATGCTAATCTCTTTTCCTCATCTCACCTGGACAGCAAAACAAGATTTTATCAGAAGCCATATCACAAACTTTTTTTTAGTTGATGGTTGGCACCATCTTAAAACATTTAACATCAGTTCATTGTTAGGAAGGCAGGATTTCCAGTCTTTGTTTCTATGCAAATTTTCAAGCCCAACTTTAGGCATAAGAGATGATGCTTTTCATCTCTCTGCCCAGGAACTCTGCATTCTGTTGTAAACAAAAATCTGCCCTTTTCCCCTTATGGGATATCCAAGAGCACATATAGAGTCCTTACGTAGGTTCCCTATTGGTAGGAGAAAATAACAGAGGCCAACCGGAGAATGTTGTTGTTGTTTAGTCGTTTAGTCGTGTCTGACTCTTCATGACTCCATGGACCAGAGCACTGTCAGGCACTCCTGTTTTCCACTGCCTCCTGCAGTTTGGTCAAACTCATGCTGGTAGCTTCGAGAACACTGTCCAACCATCTCATCCTCTGTCGTCCCCTTCTCCTTGTGCCCTCCATCTTTCCCAACATCAGAGTCTTTTCCAAGGAGTCTTCTCTTCTCATGAGGTGGCCAAAGTACTGGAGCCTAGGCTTCACAATCTGTCCTTCCAGTGAGCACTCAGGGCTGATTTCCTTCAGAATGGATAGGTTTGATCTTCTTGTAGTCCATGGGACTCTCAAGAGTCTCCTCCAGCACCATAAATCAAAACCATCAATTCTTCGGCGATCAGCCTTCTTTATGGTCCAGCTCTCACTTCCATACATCACTACTGGGAAAACCATAGCAAAACCAGAGAATATTGAGAAGCAAAGCAGCTAGTAAGCCTGATCTTTATCGATCTGTTACAACAGGGTCCTCACTCACCACACGCAGGAGGGAGGAGGAACCCAGAACAATGGTGTGCAAGCCCTTATATAGACTTTTGAAATTCCCACCCTGTAGATCAAGACCACCCCCAGAAACATCATACATACATCACAGAAGGGGTGTAGCTCAAGACCACCACCCCCCCAGATACATCATACCTACATCACAGAAAGGGCGGACTACAGTAGAAATCTGAGTGTTTTAACGCCTGTCTGCCAGGTTACCTGTTTAATGGTCACTTGATTGGATTGCCTGGGGAGCCTGGCCAGTCTTTTGTAATGATAAATACTTAGTTGTTGTTGTTGTTTAGTCCTTTACTCCTGTCGGACTCTTCGTGACCCCATGGACCAGAGCACGCCAGGCACTCCTGTCTTCCACTGTCTCCCGCAGTTTGGTCAAAGATAAATACTTAGTAATGATAAATACTTAGTTCCTGAGTCAGGTCACAGGCTAACCCTATTCAAACACAGACATATCCTTAAGACAGGATTTGTGAAGGAAAAGACAATGGGGAGGCTTTTTCATTTGCCTTTGACCTTGCAGAGAAAACATTTGGTCAGTTTGGGACAGTTTGGGAATAAAAAATGGTTTCAGGTCGGTCTTCCTGTGTTGATCTATGTACGTGCTTGGTTGGTACATTTATTATATATCTAAGACCTTAAAATTCTTATCACAATTCCCTCTTCTTTCTGCTTTTACTTCCTGCACGGAGAAGAGGTAGTCTCACCTCCACCTCATCCTGCCACTGAACTCCAGCCTTGCAGAATAAGGAAATGGAAGAACACAAGAAGAACCTTTTGGATCAGGGCAATGGCCCATCTAGTCGAGAATCCTGTTTTTACAGTGGCCAACCAGATGCCCTAATGGGAAATTCACAGCTGAGCACAAGAGAGCTCTTCGCTCCTGTGGTTTCCAGCAACTGGCGTTCAGAACCTCCAATCATGGAGGCAGAGTATAGCCTCCATCATGGTTTGTAGCCATTGAAAGATGACTATAATCTCATGCTCGTCTTTCCTCAGTATCTACAGCCACCAACCAGCTTCCTACCTGTTTCCAATGATTTTTACCTTTCCCAAAACTCTCCTGCCCAAACCTTCCTTATTCCCCTGACAACCGCCCCTTCTCTTGCTACAATCAAGCCACTCAGCTCAGCACCCATTGAATAACTAATTTGGGAAATAAACAGAATAAAAATAGATGATCCAAAAGTAATAATACACAATTTTTTAAAAAATATTGTGAAAATTTATATAAAAAAGACAAAGACAGAAAAGAAGAAGTAGACAACTTACCTACACCAACAGAAAATCCCAGAGATAAATAAAGAAAAAATACAAATGCTAGACTCTTCGATAACAACATTAGAAATCAGGAACACAATCAAGAAAATTAAATTAGGGAAAACACCTGGCCCAGATGGTTTCCCAGCAGAATTCTATAAAAAAATGGAGGAAATCCTAACAGCTCCACTGGTTGAACAACACTCAATAAAGGAAAGATTCCAGACTCATGGAAGGAAGCCTATATAACATTGATACCTAAACAGGGAAGAGACCCGGAGTTAATATCTAACTACAGGCCAATATTGCTATTAAATTGCGATTACAAACTTTTTGCCAATATATCGGCAAATAGATTTAAAGAAGCCATCAATGAAATTATACATCCAAATCAGTCCGGGTTCCTCCTGGGAAGACAAATCTCAGCTAATACCAGAAATATTGTGGACATTTTAGAATATCTAGAAACCAAAAACGACAAAAAAGCTGCCCTATTATTACTCGATGCAGAAAAGGCATTTGATAACGTTTTGTGGTATTACATGAATAAACAATTGTAGGTGTCAGGGAACTGACATCGGAGCGAGAGGCTAAGGGGAGGCTCCCAGATGATGCTGGCGAAGGACCCAGCAGCAGGGGGAGAAACAGCTCAGTAGAGGGGGAAGCCAATCAGCGCAACACCAGGGATAAAGGGGGGCAGACGGGGGAATTGGAGAGAGGGCTCCAGGACTCTTCACTGGACATCAGTGATGAGAGCCCAGGTCCTCCGCTACCCATGCCTTCCCTGCGCAGAAGACTCCCGCGCAGTGAGAGGAGGAGGAGACTGGGTGTCAAACAACTTTTATGTTGGAAGAGGTTCAAGAAACGCCCACTGACGGATTCTGCCAGTGACTGATGCAGCCACGATGAGAAGGGGCTGTGCAGTCAGAAAGGTTTAACAAGGCAAATTAACCAAGAAAGGCACCAGTTTACGCACGAGTAACTCATACCTATTACAGTAGGTTATGGGTCTAGGAACAAAATTCAGAAAAGGAATAGAGGCAATATATGAACAACAAAAAGCAAGGTTAATAATAAATGGTAATCTAATAGACAATATGGGGACGCGGGTGGCGCTGTGGGTTAAAGCCTCAGCGCCTAGGGCTTGCTGATCGAAAGGTCGGCGGTTCGAATCCCCGCGGCGGGGTGCGCTCCCGCTGCTTGGTCCCAGCGCCTGCCAACCTAGCAGTTCGAAAGCACCCCCGGGGGCAAGTAGATAAATAGGTACCGCTTACCAGCGGGAAGGTAAACGGCGTTCCGTGTGCGGCTCTGGCTCGCCAGAGCAGCGTTGTCACGCTGGCCACGTGACCCGGAAGTGTCTTTGGACAGCGCTGGCCCCCGGCCTATAGATGTGAGATGGGCGCACAAACCCCAGAGTCTGTCAAGACTGGCCCGTTCAGGCAGGGGTACCTTTACTTTACCTTTAATAGACAATATCCCTATAACTAAAGGAACCAGACAGGGGTGCCCCTTGTCACCGCTGTTATTTATATTAGCTTTGGAACCGCTGCTGCATAATATAAGGAAAGTAGGAAAAATAAAAGGAATTACAATCGGAGAGAAATCATATAAAATCAGAGCATTCGCAGATGATATAATAACAACAACTCAGGATCCAAATCAAAGCTTTCCAGCAGCTATTGATTTAATTATAAAATATGGGAAATGAAGATAAATCACCAGAAAACAAAGTTATTGACCAAAAATCTAACACAGGAAGAGAAAAGTACAAGACAAAATACAAGAAAAAACAGATCTGGAAATTAAAAATAAGGCTAAATACCTGGGGATTTGGATTTCAAATAAAAATACAAATCTCTACGAAGATAACTATATCAAAACATTGAAAGACATAAAAAAGGATATGGAAAACTGGACTAAATTACACCTCTCCCTTTTGGGAAGAATCTCGGTAGTAAAAATGAATATCCTCCCAAAAATGATTTTTTTCTCAAACCCTACCAATTCTGGGAGGAATGAAATGCTTCCAGGATTGGAAAAAGGAATTAGCCAAATTTGTCTGGAATGGAAATAAACCAAGAATTAAACATCAGGTATTGATAGACAAAAGGGAAAGAGGAGGATTTGGACTACCAGATCTGGAATTATATCATGCTGCAGCAGGATTAGTATGGCTAAAAAAATGGATCACATTAAAAGACACAGACGTGTTGGATCTTGAGGGGCATGACAACCGGTTTGGGTGGCACGCCTATCTAATATACGAAAAGGTGAAGGTCCATGAAGGTTTCTTAAGCCATGTAAAAAGGAGATCACTTTATAAGATATGGAGTAAATATAGAGGAATTTTGGAACCAAAGATACCTTTGTGGACATCTCCAGCGGAAGCAAAAGCAGTTAAAAGGAAAAACATGAAGGGAGACTGGCCCACCTATTACTAGAATCAGACAAAGATAAGTCAACTTTTAAAAAATACTATGAAATTAGATGCCACCTGTCTGATTGGATACAGTATTTCCAACTAAATCAAAAATTGTGTACAGATAAGAAATAAGGTCTTGCCAAAGAAACTTCCATTTTTGAAAGAGAATTAATATATAATAAAGGAAAGTATATATCAAGAATGTATGAATCTTTAAGAGTGGGAAGTGAAAGAGGAGCAGGTAAAAACTTCAATGATAAGGTGGACGCAAGACTTTGGATATAGTATCTATATGGAGCAGTAGGAAAGACTGTGGCAGCAAGATATCAAATTTACATCATGTTATAACTTGAGGGAGAATACCATGAAGATGCTTTACAGATGGTATCACACCCCATTAAAACTCGCTAAAATGTACAAAGGTAGTTCACCAACATGTTGGCGATACAAAAAGGAGATAGGGTCTTACTATCACATGTGGTGGACCTGCATAATTCTAAGCGAATTTTGGAATAACACATATGACAAATTAAAGAAATTATTTAAATTTACCGTCAAAAAAAGGCTGGACATTTTCCTATTAGGAATATTGCCAATAGAAATTAAGCAAAACACAAGACCACTGTTTATGTACGCAATCACAGCTGCAAGAATACTTGTAGCCAGAAGCTGGAAATGCAAAACAACACCAACAATAACAGAATGGCAAACACTCATGATAGAGTATTTCCAAATTAGCAAAGTTGACTGGAAAAGTCAGGGGAACCTTAAATCAAAAAGTATACGGAGAATGGAAAATATTTAAGAAATATATGACTATATTGTAAAAATCATCCTAGCAGAATTGAATGATACTTGTGTATAATAAATAAATGGAATAAACATCTTAGAGGAATATATGGAAAAGATATAAAACAAACTGCAATGAAATCAAGACAATAGAAAAAGTATAATGAGAACAATTGGAAGTTTTTCACAGAAGACTTTACTGGATAAGACATGATGTTGTATAAATATCTGGTACTTTTAATTGTTACTTTCTTTTTCTTTTCTTGTTACTTTTAAACTTCTTTTTGTACTTTTTGATGTGGAGAATTCTTTTTTTTTCCTTTTTCCTTTCCTTTTTTCTTTTTTGTGTTTAACTTTGTTGTACTTACCTTTATTGTATAATTGTATCTTAAACCAATAAAGATGTATTTTTTTTAAAAAAAAACTGATTTGGGAAATCTGAGTTGTGGTGAAAAAAAAATCTGAGGTAATTTTGGCTAGGCAGTTCATTGGCTTGCCCTCTGTAAAATGTAGTAGCTAGTCATTGTTTAGCATGGAATGATCGAATTGTAGAACTGGAAGGGACCTCTATTTCAACCCCCTACAATGCAGGAATCTCAATATACGCCCATCCAGTACAAAACAAAACTGGACCCTGCTTAGCTTTGCAAATGTGCTAGCAGTTTTATCACTGCACCACAATTTGCATTTATATACAAGATTTATGTAAATGCATACTATTAAAATATGCATCTATTGACTGATCTTTTAAATACTTAAGTATTGGGCCCCTGAGCATGAGCAGATGGAGGCTCAGGCCTCTAACTCGGAACTCTGGAACCTTGCCATAGAAGGGCTTCATTAACTATGAACCCCAAAATCTGGGATCCCTCAAAACCGGCGCCAAAGTTTCACAAGCGTTTCACAGCGTAAACTCCACATTTTGCGCACCCCACAGAGTAACTGATACATCAAAAAGGGGGTCGTAGTTAATGCCCCCAAACCCAACGTTGTCCAGTTTGCTCCAAACAGGCAGCAAACTTTGGTAAAAGTTTTGCAGCGTTTTGCAGTGAAAACCCCGCATTTTGCAGCGCCCAATAATGGGGGTAATGGGTATTACCCAAAAACCCAATGTTGTCTGATTAACTCCAACCAGCACTGAAGATTTTAATCAACAGGACCTGAATGAATTACAGAAGTGTGGTTTGTTGTTTTTTAAGGGTGGAGATGTTCCAAAAAAGAAAAGAAAAAAAGTTCAACAACTTCCTCCTGGTTTTCACTTTTGGGACATGGCAACCCTACTATAGAAGTTGGGACACAGGTGGCGCTGTTGGTTAAACCGCAGAGCCTAGGACTTGCTGATCAGAAGATTGGCGGTTCGAATCCCTGCAATGGGGTGAGCTCCCATTGCTCGGTCCCTGCTCCTGCCAACCTAGCAGTTCAAAGTGCAAGTAGATAAATAGGTACCGCTCTGGCGGGAAGGTAAATGGCGTTTCCGTGCGCTGCTCTGGTTCACCAGAAGCAGCTTAGTCATGCTGGCCGCATGACCCGGAAGCTGTACGCCGGCTCCCTGGGCCAGTAAAGCGAGATGAGCGCTGCAACCCCAGAGTCAGCCATGACTGGACCTAATGGTCAGGGGTCCCTTTACCTTTACTATAGAAGTTAAAGAAGGGCCGCTTTCTTTCTTTTTGCACTTTCCTGCCATCTAGTGGAACCAGTAGGAGTGAGTGCAGTAACTCCAAGTCCCCTTAGCTTTTGTTTACTGGATGTAACAGAAGGCAAGAAACTGAGAGGTGCTGCTCCACAGCTGGTCAGTTGTGAGGTCTTGCCTAGGGACAGAGGGGTCATTTGTTTTGCTTTTCATTTTAATGGAAGCCCACCTAATTCACAGTCCCCTCCAATAATACATGTCTGCTTCTGGAAGCTAGAGAAGCAGAGGCTTGCCTTTCTCTGAGCTGCACCCAAGAGCTGTGGTGTGGGGCTTCCTTGTAACCCTTCTGAGAAAGCATGATTTGTCAGGGTGCTAATGCTGTGAGCCCCTTCATCATATGCTCACAGTGCATGTATGTGCAAATAGAACCATATACTGTATCCTAAAGACACCACAATCTCCATTTCCTTCCATTCCAAGGAAACCAAACCCCAGATAAACTCAAGCACAACTGGAGCCTCTGCATTTTCAGCTGCTAACGTGCAGATAGGGTAAGTGAATTTGGGTCATGCGGCAGTCATGAATTTGACCCAGCAACTTGTGCTTGGATGTCTCTGATTTTGTTCCAATCCCTCTAAAACATTCTCAGCCACCAAATGTCATTAAGGTTATGGTTAGGAGCAAGCAAGGGATTCACTTCTCAGTGAAGATGCTTTGAACCAGGCTGTCAAACTTAGAGTGAAAATTAACACAAGGAAACTCTGCAGCAGAATTTTTGTTTTTTGTTTTTTAAAAAGCAAATAAACAAAAGGATAAGGCACACTGGAAAAATAATCCCCTGAAAGAACTCCTTCAAGGCATTAAATAATTCATTTGCCTCTAAAAGTCTAAAAATAGCACTTAGAGAGGAAGACCAGCTGGAAGGCAAGATGGAGGCAAGTTGCTGAGTCATGCCAGGTCTATTAACGTGATCTCTCTCCACTTTAAAATAATAGTCAGCAATTTAAAAAATCTGTGAAATGGGGGTAATCAGAACATACAGTTCCTTATAGCAGCCAGCAGTTTATTGCTTGGGTGAGATGGGACTGGGAGGGAAAATATGCCGCTATTCAGAAAAACAGAAGGATTTGCACCTGCAACACTCCTGTTCACACCATATTATTTAAAGCATATCCTACGGATACAGGGGTGCTTGAAGGAACTGAGGGAATGGGGGGGGGGATTGAGTGAAGGGTAAAGAGAGGTGATGGTGGGGTTGGCAGGGGGCTAGGGAAGGTTGGCAAACATCACAATTGGGGCTACCCTCTTTGGAACCTGGGTGGAGTTTGGGTTATTTTTAAGGGTTCCCTCCCTTCTTCATCCCCATAAAGATGTTGACGACAATAAAGGTTTATGATTTTTGAGTCTTGATCAATGAGGTGATTCCCCCCCCCCTTTTTACAGCTCTCTTGGATGAAACCGATTTTCTAGATCCATGTTAATTGGGGTTTACGTCCAATTTTGGCATGGAAACTGCTTTGGTCACCCCATAAGATGACTTTTGTCAGGAGAGAGACAGGAGGAATGAGTCCCTGTTAATTCTCCTTGATCTGTCAGTGACTTTCCATAACATTGACCATGATATCCTTCTGGAGCGGCTGCCCAAATTGAGGGTGGGTCACTCTGCTTTGTGGTGGTTCCATTTCTACATAGATGGTTGCTTTCAGAGACTGGTGTTTGGGGAGTGCTGTTTAGCCTGATCGAGCCTTCAATGTGGGGCTCCGCAGTGTGCAATATGATCCCCATGTTGTTTAACACCTACATGAAACCGCTGAGTATGTTGTCAGCAAAATGCTGATGACACGCAGCTCTACTTCTTTACATTTACAGAGTTGACAGTGGAAATACTGGACTGATGTCTTGTCTAGCTAATGGACTTGAAGAGAGCCAATAAACTGAAGCTCAATTCAGACAAGACGGAGGCACTGTTAGTGGGCCATTCGCTAGACCTGATGGATGGGAGGTTGCCTGCTCTTGATGGGGTTACACTCCCTCTGAAGGAGTGGGTATGTAGGTTGGAGGTATTTCTGGAGTCATCACTTTCTTTTGAGGCCCAGGTGGCCTCAGTGGCACAAAGTGACTTCCATCAGTTTCAGCTGGTGGCCCAGCTAAGCCCCTATCTGAAGAGAGACAGCCTAACTTCTATTGCCTGTGTTCTGGTAACCTCTAGGTTATATTACTGCAATGCATGATACGTGGGGCTGCCTTTGAAGGTGGTTTGGGAATCGCAACTGGCACAGAATTCAGCTGCCAAGTTGTTCCCTAGGGCATGTCAATTTTAGCCCAGACGTAGCACTAGTCCTGGCCTGACTGCATTGGCTGCCAATGAGTTTCCAGGCCTAATTCAATGTGGTTTTGACCCCTAAACTCTTAGGACCTCACATCAATACCTCAAGGACCAGCTCTCCCCAACCCAGACCCTGCAATTGTCATCTGAAGTCTTCCTTTGGAGGTCCAAAGGGTGGCAATATTTGAACAGGGACTTTTTAGTGGTGGCTCCCTACTCCTGAAATGATCTCCCTCAGGAGGCTCATCTGGCACCACAGCTTTAGGTGCTACAGAGAAACATTTATTTTCTGCCATGCCTTTGGCTTTTAATTAATGACTTAAATAAATATAATATAAATAATTGAGAAACGTGAAAAATTCATAATCTTATAAATTATGGTTTTTAACTGCACACTCAATAAATCATATAGCACTTGAAAATACAATAAATAATAAAAACACAAAATAATTGTAATGGCGATGATATCACACCTTATATCATGCACAGGGCATTAGCCGCTTAATCACGCCAGAGTTTCTTTTAGGGGGGCACTCTACCCCTGCGCACCTCTATGGCGCCTCCGTCGCTTGGCAACGCTTCTGCTCGCGTGTTCCGTTCGGAGCCGGAAGAAGCGACCGTCGACTTCCCTAGAGACCGCGACCTCTCCCACTTCCCCCTCCTTTTGCTCTTTTGTTGCCGTCACGTGGGCAAGGGAGGTGGTCGCTCGGCGGTTTGAAATGAGGCGAGAGCCTGGCCAATGAGGAGGGAGTTGGGGGCGGGCGGGCGGCGGGCAGAGAAGAGGTGCCCGGAGCGGAGAGCCAATGGCGGCGTGGGAAGGCGTGTCCTACTTCGGGAGGCACCGCCCCTCCGTTGCCTTCCCTCGGTCCGCCTGTCAGTCATTGAGTCGGCCGGCCGGTTTTTCTTGCTGCGGTTCGCGTTGTCTCTCCCGCCATCCTTGCTTCCCTCATGCAGCTCGCCAGGGGCCCCGCCAGCGGGGAAGCCGCCGCCGCCTCGCCAATCTCCGGCCCGGCCGCCATCCAGATCAGCAGGTACTGCCGCCAAGAGCGACTGGGCTCGTCCTGTCAGGAAAACGCCGCCTCCCCCCCCGGGGGGGGGGCTTTTCTGTGGAAGGTGTAGAGAGAATAAAAGGGCGGGTGGGGGAGAGGGCGCCTCTGGGCATGTGCAGGGGGCCTGGGGAAAGGAGGACTCAATACCACCATTAGATCCCCACCATTTCTGCCAGATGACACACCACAGATACCTTCTAGTGAGATGCGATATTGGACTGTACCCATCTAAGCCTTACTCAGAGTAGACACATGGAAGTTTATGAGCCTAAATTGGGGGAGGGAGAGGGCCTCTGGGCATGTGCAGAAGACCACTTCCCTCATCAGGGGGTGCTCAGTACATCTGTTTCTAAACTTCACCTCCCCACCCTTTTTAGCCAATTGACACCACAAATACGGCTTAGTGATATGCTATATTGGGTCGTACCCAGCTAAGCGTTACTCAGAGTAGAACCATGGATGTTTATGGGCCTCAATTGGCCCTGTCCCCATTAATTTCAGTGAGCACACCCCGAGTTGGACTTATTTTGGATTTGCCCCATTAAAATGATGTAATACCCTAAAATACCAAAGGAGCTGAACTAGAGCATCACCTCTGCTTGAGAGAGAAGAAATCAGCAGGACCAAAATCAACAGGAACAACCGACCCACAAGTTGCTTAAGGCCAAGAGCAGGTTCGGGGTTGTGTTTGATGCTAATCCTACTTGGAGCAGACTCATTGAGGTTAATGGACATGACTTAGAGTCATTAATTTCAATGGATCTATGCTAAGTGGAACTTTGTTGGCTGCAACCCTCAGTATCACTTCAGCCAGTGAGGCCTTGCAGAACAGATATGTTGGCGACCAGCTTGAAGAGCATTAAAGGGGATTTCGACAGATTCATGGAGGAGAAGGCTATCCATGATGACTAGGCATGATTGTTGGGTTTTACCTCCACTGTCTGAAGCAATGTGACTGAATAGCAGCTGCTGGGAATCACAAACTGGGAGAGTATTGCTGTGCAGTCAAATCCTGTTTGTGAGCTTCCTGCTGGGGCAATTGAGTGGCCACTCTGCAAATAGAACATAAAAAGAGCCTGCTGGATCAGGCCAGAGGTGGCCACCTAGTCCACTGTCCTGTTCTCACAGTGGCCAACCAGATGCATGTGGGAAACTCACTAGCAGGACCCAAGCACAAAAGCACTCTCCCCTCCTGTGGTTTCTAGCAACTGGTATTCAGAAACATTGCTGCCTAGATAATCGGCTGATCTGATCCAGTAGGCTCTTCTTAGGTTCTTGTGAGTCTATCAATGGCTACTACATTTGGTGGCTAGATTAAAACATCTGGGCTTGGAGGCAGTGTAGCTCTGAATGCCAACTGCTGGGAATTGTGTGGAGAGGCTCCTGCTAGACTCAAGCTTGTGGGCTTCTGGAGCATCTGGTTGGCCACTGTGAGATCAGAATACTGGACTCAGTGGGCTCTGTTTGGCCTAACCCACATGTCCAACTTATTCTTATGTTTTCATTTCCACCTGACATTACAGCACTACAAGGAAGTTTGGGGAGTGTCTCTGGGAAGGGCACTCCATGGCCCTGGTACTAGGCCAGTCAAATTTCTGCTGCTTTGAGAGTGAACCCACTTAGATTGCTGTTAATATATGTAGTGAGGGAAGTGGCACTTGTATGCTCAAAGGTTGTCTTGTCTTCAAGGTGTGGCTGTTCAGAGGGTACATCCTTATTCATCTACCCTCTCTTGCTATCTATCAGTGTTGGAAGAGGAAAGGGTTCATGGAGATCAAATTGGAAGTAAATGGGGCAGAAGACTGGTGGCGGGATATAGGGGTTAAGTTGTTGGCATGGTAAAGTCAGTTGTCCCTATGAATACTGACAATCCCAGATTACTTTTGTGAACATCCAGAAATAGAAAAATATTTTGCCACTATGGACATTTAGCATTAGTATGCAATGAATGCTAACGCTTTGCGTGGGACTTCTAAGATGCTAGTATATGCCACATTTCAGAATTCACTCTAAAGTGCCATTATAAATCAGTTCAAAAAAGTTATTATTATGTAAATTATGTAAACACCTGAGCCTGATAGGGATTGGCAGGAGAAGAACAGAGAGGTAGTGTGGTGTAGTAGTTAGGGTATTGGACTACTAGGACCTGGGACACCAGGGTTCAGCTCCCCACTGAGCCATGATGAAGCTCACTGAGTAACCTTGGGCCAGTCATTGCCTCTCAGCATAGCCAGTTGCTGGAAACCATAGGAGGAGAGAATGCCCTTGTGCTTGGATCCTGCTTGCGGGTTTCCTACATGGGTCTGGTTGGCCACTGTGAGGAAAAGATGCTGGACTAGATGGACCACTGGCCTGATCTATCAGGCCTTTTGTAAACTCTAGAGAGCCCATGTCTCAGTGCAAGGAGTCTGGCTTGATGTAATGCAGCTTTTGTTCTCCAAATGTGCTGGATGGGAGTTAAGCTAAGACCAAGGTATTGTTTGTGGGGTCTAGGGGAAAGATCTGTTGCCCAATTTATTTCTGGGATTCTTCACCCACTAACAGATCAGATGTTTAGGAGCTGCTGTTAGATCCAGCCCTCAGTGGTTGATGCTCAGGTACTTTGTACGGCTTGCAGCCCCTTCTTGTTTATTTCACCTGGTGTGTCAACTGCAGGGAAGGAACTTGTCCATAGTCATCCACATCTTGATAACCTGCAGATCACATTACCGTAATACACTACCTCTGAAGGCTATCTGGAAACTTCAGTTGGTTTATAATGCAACAGCACGGCTGTTGCCTAGTGCTGGTACTGAGGCTCACATCTCCTTCAAAAATTGCGCAGTGGATGCTCAAACCGTTTATAGGTCAATTCAAAAGTGTTGGTTGTACCCTAAAATTTTTTAAATTAAAGAGACTCCAGGAAGTGGAGGCTTGGTGGACCACCTGTCCAATTACTGGCTCACCATCAGGTGTAGTGGAGGCCATAAGGATGTGTGTGTGGGGGTCATTTATGGAGGTTCCTCTCTACAACTCCCTCTCCTTATTTGGTTGCCAGGGCCTTTGCTGTTGGTTTTCAGCTTACTGGGAAAGATTTTGCTCTTCTTATTTGCTTTTAATGGTTGTGGGTTTTAACGCTGTTTCTGTATTCCCCGTTTTATTTGTGTTAGCTTGTGGTTCAGTACCTTTGCTGGAGAATCTTTCAGTGAGTGGGGAGGGTTATTGTAAACAGTCTAATCAAACAGGTAATTTAATTATTATTTTGTCTCCCCCGCAATCCCCCTGAGCCTCACTTCTCTAGTCACATTCACACCATACATTTAAAGCACTATGATGCCACTTTAAATAGTTATGGTCCTCCCCCCCCCCCCAAAAAAAAAATGTTATGGGAGCTGTATCTGATTAAGGATGATGAAAGTTGTTAGGAGCCCCTATTCTCCTCAAAGACCTATGGTTCTCAATGTGATTTCACAATCACTTCCTCTTCTCATGGAACTCATGGAACTATATCTCTCAGAGGGGAATAGGGTCCTCCTAACAACTCTCAACATCTTAAAAAAATACAGGTCTCTATGACTTATTAAAGTGGTATCATAGTGCATGGTGTGAATGTAGCCTGGGTATTGCTGCTTGAACAGTGCTCATTGTCACTTAGATTGTAAATATTTTACTCAGTATTTTATGACCTGGAGGCATAAATTGTGTTTGCTCTGGGTGGGGACTAACCTATTTCTTCATGGTTGGGTTAAAGAAACACACACGTTCCTAAGTGTTAATCTACAAATTGATGCTGTGCAGGTTTGTGATGTACTGTAGTTTAGTATCTCTCTACTACCATCCTGAGCTCTCCTGAAAATGGAGAAAGTCAGGCCTGCTGAATTTTGGTCAGCTTTTATTGAGCTGCTGTGCCATTAGCAAGATGTGGCGGCTGCAAAGTTACATTTCTCCTACTGGATTCAAACTATTGTCTTTGTGTATCCTCTCAATGCAATATTTGTGCTCTGATCAATGGAACCTACACCGGGAAATCACTTAAAGGGCTCCAGTTTTCACCTTCCCTTGGTGTCATATTAGCAGTAGGCATAGGAGAATAATTACGCTAACCAGGCTCTGCCACTCATGAGGTTTTCTAATCTCCTTACTCTCTGGGGTGGGGTTTACACCAAAGGCACTTAAGAGATCTAGGAGAGAAGTTTGCTGCTCTCTGTATATCTGCTCTTCTCAGTTGTGCTGACTTGCTGGGTTTTCACTCAGCTTTGTGCATTTGCAGACTAAGTTTAAAATAAGTGCATTGGGAATTGCATTCATAAACATCTCCCTTGGGCTGTTGGCGTTTTAATTTATATCCTCTGGAAGCTTCTTTTTTATTATTTCTTTATTTTTACTATGGCTTTTTTGTTTTAAACGTACCATTTCCTGACCAAGCCCAGTCCTCTCTACCTCTGGCATCCCTTTGCAAATCACTATATTTGCAGTTAAATTCAGCTATTGGTTTGATGGTAAAATCTGCTTTGACACTGTGGTATTCCAATAAACAGAAACAGAGTGGACAGCTGGGTTTGAACAATCTGGCTTTAAATCCTGACTTTCTCAAGGGCAACGCAGTTGCATAGCCTTGTCAAAGCCACCAGCCCAGTTCATAGCCTGACCACTGCAGTACATGTGTTGGTTACCTTGAGGCTGAAATACTGCAATGCATTCTTTGTGGGGCTGCCCTTGGTCCTAGTTCAGAAGCTCCAACTGGTAGAGAATGTGGTGGCCAGATTGCTGATGGGGGCATCTGGCTGAGAACATGGGACACCATTGTTGAAGCATCAGGCCTGCCTGCCCATCTACTACAGAGCCAGGTTCAAGGTTCTTGTATTAATTGACAAAGCCCTGAACATCCTAGGTCCAGGGTACCTCAGGGAGTGCCTAAACCCTTATATCATTTGCAGGATCATTCTTGGTTGTTCCCTGAGTTGGCAAGGCTCATTTGACAAAAACAAGTAATGTTGGTGTCATTGGCCCAGTCTTGTGGCACAGTCTGCCCATAGAGATTCAGCAGGCGCCTTCAGTTTTAATCTATAAATGTCTTCTGAAAAAATGAGAAAGTGTGAATGCAACGAAGACATATAGAACAGGTATGCATATCAGAGAGAGCCGAGATTAGCTGCAGATCCTTGATGACTATAGAAAATCCACATTTGCTCCTATGTTATGTGTAGACACTCAGTTATCCATCAGTAAAATGCAAATGATTGTGCCTTTAAAAAATCCAGGTGTCGATGGTGTTTTGACTTTTTGTCTTATCTCTGCACTGGATTAGCCTAAATGTTTGTTGCTCAGGGTGCTTCCCAACAATTGTTGTTGTTTAGTCGTTTAGTTGTGTCTTACTCTTCGTGACCCCATGGACCAGAGCACGCCAAGCACTCCTGTCTTCCACTGCCTCCCGCTCATGTTGGTAGCTTCGAGAACACTGTCCAACCATCTCATCTTCTGTAGTCCCCTTCTTCTTGTGCTCTCAATCTTTCCCAACATCAGGTCTTTTCCAGGGAGTCTTCTCTTCTCATGAGGTGGCCAAAGTATTGGAGCCTCAGCTTCAGGATCTGTCCTTCCAGTGAGCACTCAGGGCTGATTTCCTTCAGAATGGATAGGTTTGATCTTCTTGCAGTCCATGGGACTCTCAATAGTCTCCTCCAACAATACGTACAGTAATGCAATTTAACGTTTGCTAACAATAGAAGTTTAGATTCAGCTTAACACAGGACACAGAGTGAAAACATCTTAAAGCTGACACAGATTAAATGCCTAGGGCGGGGACAATATATTTATTCTGATAAAGAGCCAGTGTGGTGTAGTGGTTAGTATGTTGGACTAGGACCTGGGAGACCAGGGTTGAAATCCCCACTTGCCCACGAAGCTCGCTGGGTGACCTTGGCCAGTCACTGCCTCTCAGCCTAACCTACCTCATAGGGTTGCTGTGGGTATTAAATTAGGAGGGGGAGAACCATGTAAGCCACTGATGAGTTGATCTAATTCTTTTTTTTTGACTGTTCAAAAGCAGAGATTGGGTGAGTGCAGAAATAGTGTTACTTGGCATCTTTCAGTAGGACGAAAAATTGTTGGCTTGGGTTTCTTTTTTGTAATGCAGGGTCTGACCAAGTTGGTTGCTCCGAATATGTATGTGGAGAAACTGCCTTCTTAAAGGTTCAGGTGTGAAATAAGTAGCCAAAACGAAAACAAACAGGTTGCCTCTTCTAATCCTGCAAGCTGTTGTAATTTGTTCTGGAGTCTGCAGAGAAGGTCACCCTGGACCAAGTGCCTATTGTAGTGTTGTCTGGCAGAAGGTGAGCAGGCTCTGCCCTCTACAGGACATTTTTGGGAAATGTTCAAGAGCTGGAGGCAGGCTGCTGCTTTTTTAAAGGAAGCTGCCTTATGCAGCATGACCATGTCTTTCGTGGGGGTTATGTTTTGGAAATGGTACCTATATACAAGATATGTCCCTGCACAGCCATCCTTGCCTTCCAAGCAAAACTGACGCTTACCAGGCTCTGGGATGCTCTCATGAGATCTCACGGGACTGTTCAAGTTCCTGCAAGATTTTGTGAGCTCTGTAAGCGAGTCTGAGAGCTTATCAGCTCTTTCTGCACCAGGAAAGCCCTGCTCTACAGGTTTTAAGTTCTCTACCTTGTCTGCAGTTAAATTGTGGAATTTCAGCTGCGCAAGTCTGCAGTTTTGCAAGTTAATTGCACGCAAGAAGTAATCGTCAAACCTTTGGCCTGCTTAGTTCACTGTTACCTACATTGACTGGCAGTGGCTCTCTAGGGTTTCATGTAAAGAAGATGCTCTGCCACTAAACTGCTACAACTGCTTCCCATTTATTTGTTTGCCACAGGGTGCTTGGATTTGTTTTTCTGAGCCACTTTTCCATAAAATGTTTCTACTTCTAGGCAAGTGAGGATTAGTTAATTGTCAAGCTATGCTGTCTGTTTGTTTGTTTCACATTTTTATTTTGGATATGGCCTTTTCAAACAGAAAAAGTACTGGTTGTGGTGGAACTCATTCAAGTGAATGAGCTCTCAGTCTTCCTCTGCTTTTGCATCTTTACTGTCTTGCTGAATGCTAGGAGCAGATTTCTATATGGTTGGGTGTCAGGGTTATGGAAAGCACAATGCTTGTCTTATATTGACAGCTGTTTATGTAGTTTCATGGATTCTTCTCTTCCACTTCTCCTTGCTTCCCCCCCACCCCATTTCCCAATGCTGGCTTGAAACTCTTTAAAATAGCATTTTAAAGGCAGGATTTCTTCCTCATCTCAGATTCTGGATCCTTTCAGGTTTGGGGATGGGTGGATTGGCAAAACCCTTCCTTCTCTGGAACCTCCCGGACAGAGTGGCTTTGGGGGAGGCTCTCTTATTGGGACGGGGGGAAATAGGAAGATTTCTATATTGCAGGCCAAGGTGGCTCCTGGCAGTCCAATCCTGCACACATCAATCTGGAAATCTGCTGTCCATTTAGTTCAGTGCCGCTTGCGCCTTTATCAGTGTGCCTAGGATTGTGGTCTGAGAGAGAATGTTTACAGTGCTTCTTTTGTGGCTTTCCCTCCCTGGACTTTCATTTAACAGTTTTGTGAGCTTGCTTAACTTGAATATTTCCTTCTCAGATACCTCCCTCCTGCACCTCCCATATTTCATGACCTAATGCTGATGGTGAACCCAACGTGTCCTAGGTGATGACTCATGCATGTGGGTATTTGAAGCCACATAATGAACCCAATAACAACTAATTAATGGTACCAAGCGTCCTTCATTAGATAGATACTTCATTCCTCTGATTTTGTTTGTTCATGGCTCAGCAGTTCTCCCTTTTTCTACATTTTTCACTCCACCTCCCCGACTGTAACTTATCACTGGCCAGCCTACACGTTCCCTTAATTCCACCTTCCATATTTTTTGACCCCTTTCTCCATTGTCCCACATCCTGTAAAGCTCCTTATAGGAATAGGCACTATACTCATTACCTGCTATCTAGCAGCATTCCGCTTTTCTCTTCAGCCTACGTTTTAGTATGTCTTCTTTGGCTCACAGAAGGAGTTGAACTTTACGTCACCATTTTAGAATGCAAGAGCCCTGTAGCGGAATCAGGCGAAAGACCCATCTAGCCCAGCATCCTGTTCTCACAGAGTCCAAACAGATGCCCCATTGAGAAGCTCTCTTCCCACATGAGATTCCCAGTGGCTAGTGTTCAGAGGCATATTGCTTCTGACAGTGGAGAGAGGACATAGCAGTGTTAGAAACTCAGATATATAATCTAATCATCAAATAGCACATTAAACCTAGGTTACAGTCACAACAATGGAATGTCTAGGCACCATTCCCCCCCAGTTGTTGTTGTTTAGTCGTGTCCAACTCTTTGTTACCCCATGGACCAGAGCATGCCAGGCACTCCTGTCTTCCACTGCTCCCGCAGTTTGGTCAAACTCATGCTGGTAGCTTCGACAACACTGTCCAACCATCTCGTCCTCTGTCGTCCCCTTCTCCTTGCACCCTCCATCTTTCCCAACATCGGGGTCTTTTCCAGGGAGTCTTCTCTTCTCATGAGGTGGCCAAAATATTTGAGCCTCAGCTTCAGGATCTGTCCTTCCAGTGAGCACTCAGGGCTGATTTCCTTCAGAATGGATAGGTTTGATCTTCTTGCAGTCCATGGGACTCTCAAGAGTCTCCTCCAGCACCATAATTCAAAAGCATCAATTCTTCAGCGATCAGCCTTCTTTACGGCCCAGCTCTCACTTCCATACATCACTACTGGGAAAATAATAATAATAATAATAATAATAATAATAATAATAATAATAATAATAATAGAATAATGATGATGATGATAATTTCTATACTGCTTTCTAGCACATTAAAACATCAAATAAAACAATCCAGAATAAAACTAATTCAAGCTTCCAGGAAAATATTTCAGATGTTTCTATAAGTGACATTTTGCTTTTCCCAGTCACCAACCTGGCATCCAGAGATCTCCATGTTCTCACAATTGACCTGTGTTATTCGGGGGGGGGGGACACACGCCAGGCACATGGCTGATTTCTGACACTGGAACTTTGCCATAGTGGCTAGTAGCCATTGATAGCCTTATCCTCCATGAAGCAAATTCTGTTGTGTGGTGTGTGAAGATGCACTTTCTTTTGTCTATCCTGAAACTTCCAACAGTCAGCTTCGTTGAAAGGCCCTGAGTTTTAGTATTGTGAAGGAGGGAGACAAACGTTTCTCTATTCCCTTTTCCCACAAGTTGTGTAATTTTATGCACTTCCACCATGTTCTCCTCTTTCTTGGTTTTTATCCAAATTGGGAAGCTCCAAGTGCTGTGATCCATCCTTGTGATCATTCTGGTTGCCCTTTTTCAAACCTTTCCCAGCTCTGCAGCATCCTTTTTGAGGCGAGGAGATTCTGCCTCCCATTTTTGTATTGTAAGTTACCTGAAAGCCTGCTTTAGCAACTGAAGCAATAGGCTAAGTCATCTGATAATAGTATTTTAATTGGTAGTTGGCTTCCAATTAAAGAGAGGTACATGATTCTTCCACTTGCTAAACAGTTTGCTGTTGAAGATTTATTTCTCCAGAGCTTCTGGTTAGATGTTAAAGCAGTTCCCTGAACCAGGGAGACCAGCCATATGAATTGTCAACCATCTCCTGTTTCCTAGGGGGATGTCAAGCCTCTTTGATGGTTGTTTTTAGAGTCTGTTGTTGTCTGGATTCAGAGGAATTCTTTTTGTGTGTGTATGTTCTTCTGTCAATAGCACAAGATCAGTTTGTTCTCTAAATTCATGGCTTGTGGCACTGACAACGTTTGTGTAGGAAATTTCCAGACACTATATAAAGAGCAATATAGTTATGTATGTGAAGGGAGCAGAGACATCACCTGGGCACCACTTTCTGTACCTGAGCGGTTACAAGTTTTAGAGCAGCCATGCTGAAGATGTGGCGGGAGGTGGGAGCAAAGCTCTTCCAGCTGAATGCGAATCTCGGGAGGTAAGTGATCAGGTGTGAGTATCCTGCAATTTAAGCTGCCCTGGTCTGGGAACAAGGCTGGGTGCTGTCTTGGGTAGTGGGTTGGCCTTGGGCTAGCCAGTTAGAACTTGCATCTTAGATGCACATTCATCAGGTGGCCTTTAGGGAAATATTCACATCTTTTTTGGAATTGGGTATCTAGCCTGGGAGACCAAGGAAGTGAATGGCACTACCTGCCCACAGCTTTGTGGGTTGGTGGGTTATAGATCTTGTAGTGTTAGATTTACATATGTAAAATGGAAGAGCCCACCCCACCATGGGGGAGTCCCATATGCAAGTCAAAGGTAGAGATTCCCCTTCCCTCAAAGCCTGAGACTGGGGGAGTACTCTAGCCTCAAGCTGCCTCAAAGAAAAGGGAACTGTAGTTTTTAAAAAGGGTTTTGGGAACTGCGGCTCTGTGATGGGTAAACTATAGTTCCCAGGATTATTTGTGGGAAAGATGTCCAAAAAAAGATTCTGTCAGTTGATTGGTCAAATGTTTTTGAATAATAACACAGCTATATTTGAATCATTACAATTATTAGAACAGGAGATACAAAATTTAATCAGTACTTAAGCTAAGTCGACTTCATTGTTTTACAACTTTTGAAAAAGTAGACCTATTGAAATTAATGGAGATGACTAACTTAGATCTATTGATTTCTGTGGACCTATTCCATGTAAAGCTTAGTTGGATACAGTTTGACAGGATACATTTTTTAATTAAAAAATATTGAACAACGTTACACACACACAGAGAAACAACCATAATAACAAAATAATGTAAGATGTAAGTTCAGCTCAAGGAGCTCCTGATAATAAAGTCAAAAAATCAGGAGTGAATGAAATGGACACAAATAAAATTATAAATGTGGTATAAAACACAACTTATACTGTACAATGATGAGAAAAAACGTATTGCCTGTTTATAGATATGGTCAAATAAAATTGTATTCTGAAGGGATTTGCCTGTGTGACTGCATTGTCATATATAAATTTAATAAAATAAACAAATATTGATTAAAAATAACCCACAAGCAGAGGTGAAATCAGAAGAATCAGTGTCTTTCCTAGCCACAGGAAGATTACATCTCAATATCTCTGAAATAGCAATGAACATAACTTTCTTGAACCAGCTATCTAGGGTGCAGCATGAAGCTTCTTCCCGGCCCTGAGTGATGACTAATCAAGCTGCTACCAGAAGATATACAGTTTACTGTTTACATATAGGATCGGCATTACCTTTATCAAAAATAGGAAAAATACATACATGTGAGCCAAACATTCTAGGGTAAAATACTACTGATGGAAGACTCCCCACCCCCACCCCCAATTCTGGCAGAGACAGTCTTAAAGGGTGGGTAGACCAGATCTTCATCCATTGAGATACCTCAAATTGTTCCTTAAGATCTGGCTCCCATACCAACTTTACGTAGGGTGAAAATTGTAATAGTAAAAGTAGAGTGTGATGCCATTCCCCTCTGGATGGCCTGCATAAGGAGGAGCTCAAAAGGTGTGTTGTTTTATGAATTGTCCAGTCTGTTGAACCCTTAACCTGTTCAAGCCAGTTTCCCAATTGCAAGAGGCATTCTTATGGCCCTAGAGAGCAAGTTCTCCAATCAGAAGGGAAGAACTGCACCACTTCTTGATGACCCTCTTTCCGGCCTCCTCCCTTGCTCCCCCTCTTTTTTCAATTGATGGCTGATGGCGTGCCAGTTTGGATCATGACGGGAGGAAAACTCTCTGTCCTTCATTTCTCAGTCTTCCCAGTGGGAGAGCAATCAGCCCCCCTCAAACATCTCCTCCTTTTCTTCTTTTTGCTGTACCTGTTCCTAATCATAGAATCTCAGAATTTTAGAGCTGGTGCAGCAATGGTTTTTATTTTTAAGAATATTTTTAGCCTCCCCTTCCTCGCCAAGCAACCTGAAGAATGTAGATCCTTAAGAATTTAAGGTGAGGGGAGTTCAAGCTTTTACTTACTTGTGGGTGGGAATTTCTCTTTGTCCTCTTGCTAAAAGTATGTGAACAATTTGTCCCTGCAGAGGACCAAAGTAGAACTTCTGCTAGCTTGATGAAGGCAAAGGTCTGCTTATCTTCCTGCAGCATTTTTCTATGGGTTCATCTCTCAGCACTGTTGCAGTATTTTAGAAAACCCACCTCTACAGCAGCCTTTCCCAAGCTGGTGCCCTCCAGATGTTTTAGGCTACAAACACTTTTGTGGGTGGGGCTGATAGGAGTTGTACTCTGAAACATCTGGAGGGGGATACCAAGTTGAGTTAAGGCTGCTGTACGTGAACACTGTCAGTCATGTACCTGGGCTTCTTCCTTTCCCTTTTGTATGAGACCGCAGGGTGTCTAGGATGACTCATTCTGCAACTATGCTGGGGACCAAGGCAGGAAATCCTCTGAGGGGGGGAGGCGGGTGGGTGGGTGTGCCAAGCCTAGTGCAGATAATGCCATGAAAATACCAGTTCAGAGTGCTTTCTAACAGAGATGAGGACTCTCTCTGTCTCCTCCTTGGGATGCAAAGTCGGCTTATCTGGTATGACAACCTTCATACTTTTTTTTGTAGGTGCTGTGTGGTTGAAATCTGTGGATTGACCCTCCTTTGTGATCAGTTGCTCCTCTAGGTCCCAGTCAGGCACAGTGCCAGACAGTAGATATAGGAGAAAGCAGAACAGTTAGTTGGCTTGCAAGAGTGGCTGGGACTTCAAAAGGAGGAATATGAATCACCGATTATGCCATAATTGAAAAGGATTTGACTTAAAGCCTGTATATACAAGAAGACAGGTAGTTGGGAAGGGTGAATTGGGGGCTCTAATTACAATTAGGCTGCAATTACAGCAGGTGGAATGGGGGAGGGAGAATGGCTTTGGGAGCAAAGACTTTTGCAAGGGTTTTCCTCTCCCATGGTTGGGGCTGAGGGAGGAGGAAGAGCTACAGAATAGAAGGTGACTGGCCGGACAACAGAGGTGGGGAAATATTTCATATTCCTAGGAGTTGTTGACACCTTTTCAAGCTCCTTGGCAACCTGTTGCCTGGATTTTTTCCTGGTTCAGAGACTTCTTCCTGGGAAGAAAATGGCGTGCTTCATCTTGGCTCATTCTGAACATCACTTTAGTGATCTTCCAGACCGTGTGGCTGATTTGCTTGTACATTTCCAGTTTGGCCTGGCCGTTCTTTACCACGATGTCTGAATCAGATGAATTATGTTTAGCATGAGCAATTAATTTGCTTCCAAACTATGGCTTGGTAACTGACTTCACACCAAGGTTTTGTGGCAAAAATGGTTTACATTTCAATCAGGAGATTAAATTTTACAGTTTGCAGCAGCTCCCAACCTTGGCCATTGAGAATTGTCAGGGGATGATTAGCTGCTTGTGCTTAAAATTGTGCCCCTTCAGAGTTTGTGCGGCCCCACAAACCTCTGTGTGTGACAGAGCTCCTCAGACATGTCTGCTCTAGTCACTAGTAGAGTCTGACAGTGGCTGCCTGCGGAAGCGCTTCCAGCAAAGAAGTTCCTTAACGGAAACGCGTCTCCTGGACTCACGACGTGGCAGCTTCCGGCGAAGCATGGGTCTCCCTGCAGTTGCTTCTGACACCTCCCTGCTATTTTCGCTGGATGTGTCTCTCACCCCTTTCTCTCCCCTGCTGTTTCCTGCCTGGGCTGCTGCGTCTCTCTCAGCATTACTGAGATCCTCCTCCAGAGACCCCTCGCTCCCCCTCCTTGTCCCTGCTTTGGCTGCTGACTCTCTCCCAGTCTCTGGGAGCCCTACCAACTCCCTTTCCTCTGATGTCAGTTCCCTGACATCCACCTCCCCTCCAGGGCCCCCTTCTCCCCCGCCCCTACTCTCTCCTCTGGGCGGTGAGGAGCTGAAACCCCGAAAAGAATCCTCTTCATCTTCAGACGTCTCGAACATTTCCCTCCATCGGTCTTCGTTCCGACTCGCTGAATCCTCCTCCACCTCGGAATCATAGAACCCCTCCAACTCTTCTTCTTCGTCTGTGGTGGCGAAGTATTCCCTCCGGAACCTCGCCACTGGCTGGGGTTTACGAGGGAATCTCTGATGAAAAGTTTCAATCAAAACCTCGTCATCTACATCCTCTGCCCTGACCCAGGTGTTTTCCGACTCCGGCTCCCCTTCCCACATTACCAAATACTCTACTTGCTCTCCCTTCCACCTGGAATCGAGAATCTCCGCTACATGGTAGCTGTGTTCTTTTTCCTCCATAGCTGGTCCCCTATTGACCCTCCCCTCTCTGTCCCCTTTATACGGTGACAGCAACGACCTGTGGAACACTGGGTGCAACTTCATGTGGTTCGGTAACCGGAGTCTGAAAGCCACTGGGTTGACCTGTTGCGTGACTTCAAATGGGCCCAACCTTTTGGGTCTTAACTTCTTACAACCTCCTTTGAATGGTAACCCTTGGGTGGACAGCCACACCTGGTCCCCCACCCTAATGCTTTCCCCTTCCCTTCTGGTTTTGTCTGCCTGCCTCTTATATTCCTCCTTCGCCCTGTTTAAATTAAGTTGGAGCTGGCGATGGATCGCTTCCATTTCTTCAACGAACTGTTCTGCGGCTGGAACGCTCCAGTTCTCCCCTTCCCCCCCTGGGAAGGCTCGGGGATGACACCCGTGATTAGCCAAAAAGGGGCTCATCCCCGTGGACACGTTCTCTGCATTGTTGTAGGCAAATTCTGCCAACGCCAGCTTCTCCACCCAATCATTCTCTCTGTCATTCACATAACACCTCAAATATTGCTGGAGGACACCATTAGCTCTTTCCGCCTGCCCGTTGGTTTCTGGATGACGGGCAGTTGAGAAATTCACCTCTACATGCAATAAGCTCATGAGCTTCCTCCAGAACCTGGAAGTAAATTGTTTCCCTCGGTCAGAAACCACCCTCAAGGGGGCGCCATGCAGCCTAAACACATTTTCCACAAACAATTTAGCGGTTTCTTCCGCTGTGACCGCATGTGAGCAGGCTATAAAGTGGGCCATCTTGGTTAACAGGTCTACCACAACCATGATGGCTGTTTTCCCTTTGGACCTGGGCAGATCAGTCATGAAATCTATTGCCACTGCCTCCCATGGCCTTTCCGGCGTGGGTAGTGGTTCTAATAAACCTGCCGGTGCCCGCCTCTCCCCCTTGGCTCGTTGGCATTGGTCACACCCTCTCACATACTCCCGCACATCTTCCCTGACCTTGGGCCACCAGAATTCCCTGGTAACCAGCCACATGGTTTTGTGTTGCCCAAAATGCCCTGCTGTGGGGCTATCGTGCAGTTGCTTGAGTACCTTTTCCCTCAATTCCCCTTCAGGTATGTATAACGCTCCCTTGTAGTACAACGCCCCGTTTCTCTCCTCAAAACCCCCGGGTTTGTCTCCCTCCCTCCTGAGACCCCTGAGTTTGTCCTGGGCGTATTCATCCTGCACCGTTCCCTCTACCAGTTCCCTTTGCCCCACCAATGCCGCCCCACACACCCAGCGGTCCTCGGGAATGACATGGGTCTCTTCGGGGGCACCCTCTCCCTCCAAATATTCAGGTTTGTGTGAGAGAGCGTCCGCCCTAACGTTCTCTGGGCCTGGTACGTAACAAATCTCAAAGTTAAATTTGGAGAACTCCTGGGCCCATCTCAACTGCCGTTGGTTGAGCACTCGCGCAGTTCTCCAATACTCTAGATTCTTATGGTCCGTGCACACTTGCACCTTCTGTTGTGCACCAATTAGCAGGTGCCTCCATCTCCGGAAGGCCTCATGAATCGCAAGAAGTTCCCGGTCGTACACCGTGTAGTTCCTCTCAGATTTGTTCAGCTTTCGCGAAAAGAAGGCACACGGTCGCCACTCTGACCCCTCCTTCCCCGGCTGCAGAAGAAGCACCGCCCCTATGGCTCTGTCAGAAGCGTCTGTTTCGACCCTCAGCTTTTTTTGTAAATCCACATGTAGAAGTTGTTCATCAGAGGCGAAGGCCCTTTTCAGTTCCTCAAACGCTCGCTCCGCCTCCCCCGTCCAAACAAACTTCTTTTTACTGCTGAGACAGTCCGTGATGGGCGCCGTCAGGTGGGCGAAGTTTCGGATGAACTTACGATAAAAGTTTCCAAACCCTAGGAACCTCTGCACATCCTTCTTGGTCTTGGGTGTTTTCCATTCCAGCACCGCTTGAACCTTGCCGGGGTCCATGGCCAACCCCTTGTCTGACAAGCGGTACCCCAGGAATTCCACCTCCTTGGTATGAAACTGACACTTCTCCAGTTTCACCCACAGCCTGTTGGCTTGCAGCCTGCTCAACACTTCTCTGACGTCTCTCACATGTTGCTCCTCATTCTCCGAATACACCAACACGTCATCTAAGAAGGCCACGCAATTCTTGTAGAGCAAAGGCCCCAGTACGTGGTTCATGAAGGCTTGAAAACACGCGGAGCCTGTTTGTAATCCAAAAGGCATAACGAGGTATTCAAATGCCCCCAAAGGGGTGAACATGGTGGTCTTCCATTCATCCCCTTTCCTTATACGTATCAGGTTGTACGCCCCCCTTAGGTCCAGCTTTGTAAAAATCTTTCCTTTCCTCACCCTGGTCAAAATATCATCAATCCTGGGCATAGGAAAAGCCGCCGGCTCTGTCACTGCATTTAACCGCCTAAAGTCACATACCAGTCTCGGCTTGTCCGTGTTTTTTTTATCCACAAAAAACACTGGGCTACCCCCCGCTGCCTTGGACTCTCTGATGAAGCCTCTCTTCAGGTTCTTGTCAATGAACGCTCGCAACTCCTGCATTTCCCTGTCTGACATGGCATACAACTTGCCTACAGGAAGCTGTGCTCCAGGGAGTAAATTGATCTGGCAATCAAAGGGCCTATGCGGGGGTAGTTGGTCAGCTTCCTTCTCGCTGAATACGTCGCTGAGATCAGCATACTGTGGTGGCACCTTCCCCTTCCCCATTACTTCAGTCCCTGCCAGGGTGGCTTGGGCCCCTGCTGACCCCTTTTCCCCCCTGCAGTGTTCTAAGCAATGTGCTGAACCGAAGGAAACCACTCTTTGATGCCAGCCCACCAGCGGATCATGTAAGGCTAGCCAGCTCATTCCCAAAATAATGGGAGCGCCTCCCAAGGTGGCCACATTAAACGCTATCAGTTCTGTGTGCCTTGCCACCCTCATTATCATTGGGACGGTCTGCAAGCTAACTCCTCCTCCCAACAGTTCCCTGCCATCGATCGTGGTCACCTGCAGGGGGTTGCTTAAAGGGATAGTCTGTATCTGATGTTCAGCAGCAAACTCCTTGCTCATAAAATTGCAGGAGCTGCCTGAGTCCAACAGCGCCTTTATTTTTAGGGGGTGTCCATTTTGCAGCTCTAGCGACACTTCAATCACTAGAGCAGGTCGAGGAGCTTCTGGCACGGGCACTTTCACTGCTCTTTGGCCTGGCTGCAGTGCCCTGACGGTGGCAACCAGGCGTTGGCTTTTACCTGCTCCGTTTCTCCCTGCTCTCCCCCCTCAACTGCTCCCACCATCCCTTGCCATTCCTTCCTCTGGGGGCAGACTCTGGCAAAGTGGCCTGGCTGTTGGCAGAGATAGCATTTCCGGGCTCCCTTTCCCTCCTTCTTCGCCCCCTCACTGGGCTTTGAAACTGCGCGCGCGCGGGCTGTTCCGATTTCCATCGGCTCTGCCGGCGGGAAAGCTGGCTCAGGAATGTCTGGAATGCGCAACTCCTTCCAACGTTCCCCTCTCCCTTCCCGCCTCTCCAAAGCTCTTGCCTCCTGGCGCGCTCCAATGGTCAGTGCAGATTTGGTCAGCTGATCCATAGACACCGCCCTGGGGCTCCTGGACAGCTCGTCTTTCACAGCCGAAGAAAGACCTTCTTCAAATAGCATCTGAATGGGTGCTGCCGATAAATCCCACCCCAATCTGTGAATCAGCATGGTAAATTCAGTCCAGTACTCACGGACAGATCTGCTTCCCTGCTTGCAAGCCATTAGCTGTCTGCGCACCACCCCTTCCTCAATATCGCTGGAAAACATGATATCCATTGCACGAAAGAATTTCATAGTGTCCTTTAGGATATCGTTGTGCGTTGCCATCAGGGGTCGAACCCAGTCCCGCGCCCCCTTCTCAAGATGCCCAATTACGAAAGCAACTCGGGATTCCTCATCAGGGAACTCATCAAACTGCACATTCAGGGCATATTGCATCTCGGTCCTAAAGGCATGGTAATCCTTGGGGTCCCCCCCAAACTTCTGCACCAATCCTGGTACCTTTCTGGGGAACTGAGTGGTTCTCCCCTTTTTGTCAGCATCCTGAGCCCTTCTCTCCTCGAGCCTCGCCGTCTGCAGCGCAAGTTGGACCTCCAGAGCTTGATACCTTTCTTCCAAGCTTGGACCAGCTCCAACCCCTGCCTCTCCGGTTCCGGCTGGGTTGCTCATGATGCTTTCTCCTGCACAGGCAGCGTACAAAGACTGTCAGACTGCTGTCAGGGGATGATTAGCTGCTTGTGCTTAAAATTGTGCCCCTTCAGAGTTTGTGCGGCCCCACAAACCTCTGTGTGTGACAGAGCTCCTCAGACATGTCTGCTCTAGTCACTAGTAGAGTCTGACAGTGGCTGCCTGCGGAAGCGCTTCCAGCAAAGAAGTTCCTTAACGGAAACGCGTCTCCTGGACTCACGACGTGGCAGCTTCCGGCGAAGCATGGGTCTCCCTGCAGTTGCTTCTGACACCTCCCCGCTATTTTCGCTGGATGTGTCTCTCACCCCTTTCTCTCCCCTGCTGTTTCCTGCCTGGGCTGCTGCGTCTCTCTCAGCATTACTGAGATCCTCCTCCAGAGACCCCTCGCTCCCCCTCCTTGTCCCTGCTTTGGCTGCTGACTCTCTCCCAGTCTCTGGGAGCCCTACCAACTCCCTTTCCTCTGATGTCAGTTCCCTGACAAGAATATTAGACTGCTATCCTTGAAAGCAGACAGTTGTTGCTAAAAGTGTCCTGCCCCAAAATGCCTTGCTCCAGAATTCAGCCCAACATCAGACATGAGAGAGGTTCTGACCCAAGGAGAGACCCAAGGGCCATCATGATAGACTGGCCTGTAAGAGATGGATTCTGCCCTACAGTTCCCTACAGCTGCTTCTGTGTCTTTTGTTCCTGGCTCAGAACCTGTCCTTATCTCATGTTTCAAGATGCAGCTTCAACCATTCAGTTTTCTATTACTTCTTCCTGTTACTCTTTGAGAATTTCAGTAATTCAAGGACTACCAGAGCACCTTTGGGGAAACATACCTATGCCTTCTCTCTTTCCATGGCTCAACCAATGACCCAAATTGGGGAGCAGCAGCTGCTTGGTCCAGTTCTTCCCTGACCTAATCCTCCCCCCCCCTCCTAAATCTGGCCGGAAGTTAATCCACAATTAGATATTATAGGATTATAGGGTGTCACTCTTGAGGGTGGTCCAGGTTAGAAACGAGAGGAAGATTGTGTTCAAAACTGGAGTAGTAAGTACTGGTAATGTCTCATGCAGCTTTCTGATCCCTGTAGCAGGAGCCTTCTGCTGGTCTTTGCACCTGTGAACCTGTCTACACATTTGGGTTACCTGTGGAGGTTGGCTCTGTTTTGTCCTCTATTGGAATAACAGCCTATTCCTACCTCTTTTTCTTAATGGTGACACAGATCATTAATAACATTATATTCTTCACAACTGTGAGCAGGGCAGTGGGATGGGGTAAGTGAAGACAAGCTGCAACAATTAATTTTAATGTTCTTCACTGCTCCTGCTCAGGCTGCACAAACAAAACATTTTGGTTCCTGAAATTCATTCTGATTGTGCAGATAAAATATAACTGATAGCATTGTACAGGATGTGGTATTAGTGTGTGAAAACAGTGAAGATCCAATGATACCCAGGCATGCACACCAAGATGGTGGAGATGTCAGGCGCCATTCTGGTGCTCAAGCTTCTTCACTTGGTCGCAAGTGGCTGATAGCCAGGTGCAAAATGCACCTGGCCCCTGGCTAATTTTGAACACTGCAGTCCAACATCATCTGTAAGGGGCCATGTTGTTGACACATGTTCTGTCTCTTCAGCCTGAGCTAGAGCTTTATCCTCTTTTCTCTCTGTAGGATTATGCGCCCTGATGATGCCAACATTGCTGGGAACGTCCATGGAGGGACCATATTAAAAATGATTGAGGAGGCAGGTGCCATCATCAGCACTCGGCACTGCAACTCTCAGTCTGGGGTAAGTACTCTGCACATGTTCAAACAGTGAAGCTGTTTGCAGCTATGATATGTGGAGGAGGCTCTTCTCAGTGATGCCTTCAGTGTTAGTAGCAGTAAATTGTGGAATGGGGCAAAGCTGCAGGAGCAAAGCCTTGTTGCCTCCCTGTGCTTCCGTTGTAGATTCAAGTGCCTGCTCTGCGTGTTAAGGTTTATAATGTTCCTGTCTTCTTTTGTTTTATTTTTCAAACTGTCATATACAGTGGTGCCCCGCAAGACGAATGCCTCGCAAGACGAAAAACTTGCTAGACGAAAGGGTTTTCCGTTTTTGCGTTGCTTCGCTAGATGAATTTCCCTATGGGCTTGCTTCGCAAGACGAAAACGTCTTGCGCTTTTTTCTTAAAGCCACTTGAAGAGGCGCAGTTGCGACGGACCGTGCTTCGCAAGACGAAAAACATCGCAAGACGAAAAGACTCGCGGAACAAATTATTTTCGTCTTGCGAGGCACCACTGTAACAGTTTCCAACTTAATAACGAAGGAGTAGTAAAAAAGATAAGTAAATTTAAAGATACATGACATGGGAATACAAATTCCAACTTCAGCAAAAAAGAAATGGAATAGAAAAGATCACAAGAGACATTTGTCCACTACCTAACCCAGTGCTTTTCAACAGGTGTGCCATGGTGCCATGCGGCACCTTGAATGATGATCATGAGTGCCGCGGGTGGGGGAAGTGCTGTGCAACCACTGCCATGCATCAGGCGAAAGAAAGCAGGTGTAAGAAAAAGTCTGGACCCTGTGCTCCTATGCAGGATTAGGTCCCATGTCACCTATACAAATTTATTTCCGAGCTAAGCAAGCCTGGGGCAGGGCTGCCAAACATTTTGGCCTTGTTCAAACAGGAGGGACGTAAGAACGAGGCAGCAGGCTTGGAACGTCCCAGAGGAAATGTGGGCTTCACCTTTCACCGTAGATGCTCTCCCCCCCCCAAACTTTTGGATCCATGCTGGCTGTGCATGCGTGTTGGTGCTGCTTACTCACCTGCTGCCAGAGCCCAGTGAAGGTGCGGGGGGGGGGGGGAACAGGGTCAACAAAAGCAGTGTCCACGCCCATTATGCCCCTCCTCCTTCCTCACCTTTAGTGGGGGAGGGGTGTGGTTGTGAGATAAAGCTGAGGGGGAAAGACATTTGCCTCCCCCGCCCACCAACTGACCAAACCTGGGCCCTAATCCATAATAAAAAGGTCTGGTATTCATTTATGCAAGGACAGAAACAACAAATCCAGGTTCTGAAATGGACACTAACCTTCTGCCACCATGACTGGAGAAAAGCCCGCGGGTGGTGGGTGCCTTTCCTCTGTTTCCAAATCTGTCCTTTAAAACTTCTTGGGCGACCAGAATTCGTGGATAGTCACCCTATTTTATCAACTTCTTCCTTTTTAGAAAAAAACAAACAAACCCCAAATGTAATCTATGACTGGCCAGTAGGTGGCAGTGATAGATAATTAAAGGTAAAGGTAAAGGTACCCCTGCCCTAGCGGGCCAGTCTTGACAGACTCTGGGGTTTGTGCGCCCATCTCACATCTATAGGCCGGGGGCCAGCGCTGTCCGGAGACACTTCCGGGTCACGTGGCCAGCGTGACAAAGCTGCATCTGGCGAGCCAGCGCAGCACACGGAACGCCGTTTACCTTCCCGCTGGTAAGCGGTACCTATTTATCTACTTGCACCCGGGGGTGCTTTCGAACTGCTAGGTTGGCAGGCGCTGGGACCGAGCAGCAGGAGCGCACCCCGCCGCGGGGATTCGAACCGCCGACCTCTCGATCGGCAAGCCCTAGGCGCTGAGGCTTTTACCCACAGCGCCACCCGCGTCCCACGATAGATAATTAGAGGGGAATAAAGAGTGGGGGACTCCACCAAAGTTGGAGATAGGATGCCAGTCTACCAAAGAGCTTATTGCATAAGTACACAGTTGAAAGCATTCTGTGATGCTAATGAACCCAGACCTCTGACTCCCTCGCCCCTTGCAAAGTAGGTAGAACTGAGTAGCGGGTCTGTAGACTTCAGGAGCAGCCTCATGTTTTTTCCACCCATCTTCCGTTTCAGGCTCTTTTCCTCCTTTGCTACCAGTGGTGTGTGTTGTTTTCCTTTTACTCCACCTGCCTGTGATGTTTTGCTCACTCACTAACAGTGGCTTCGCCTGCCCCTCTCAGGAGCGATGCGTGGCCGCCCTGGCCCGCGTGGAGCGCACAGACTTCCTTTCCCCCATGTGCATCGGAGAAGTGGCTCACGTCAGTGCTGAGATCACCTACACATCCAAGCACTCTGTAGAAGTCCAGGTGCATGTGGAGTCGGAAAACATTCTCACAGGTAAGCAGAACCCCAGCACCTTTTGTGGTCACCTGCTGAACAAGGGTTAAACCACGTGATGGCGCGTAACTTCTTCACTTTCTTAAATCTTTCATTTTCCAAGATTTTTCTTGAGGGGAAAGGGCAACTGCTGTGTCTATCATTCTTTTTAATGAAAGAAATTTCTCTCAAAGTGCCTGTTTAACCATGCACAGCTGGCAGTTATACTTCACCCTCAAAACTGGATTTGAACATAAAGAATTCATTTCTTACCTGTTAGTCGCAGCAGGAATTTTCGATGTGAAAAAGTGGAGATAACCTCCTATCCCATCCGTTAAAAAGTAGCATGATAAAGTATGGGGATTCGTTGCGGTGGTTAAATTAACTAATTACCCGAGAAGTAAGGAAGACAAATGACGCCCATGTTATTTTAGGAATTGATGGGTGCATTTTGTTTTGCAGTAGGAGGAGGTTGATCTCAATGGATTCACAATATTTTGATTTATCCAGGGCTGAAGCTTTTTATTATGATTTGCGAAGCAATTATGATGATTGAATAACAACACAGAATAAAGCAATCCACCAGGATACAAGAGACAGAATGCACTGACTTTGATACATTAAGTTGTATACGAGATGAAGAACTTCGATTTGTTTGAATAGACTAGTGTTTCCCAACCTTTTTCCTTCCTGTGGCACCCCCATGGGCTTAGCCAAGGGAGGGCAGGGGGGCAGCTACCCCCCATAAGTAAAAATCAATACAAATCTGAGGTTTCCCTCCCCTATCTAAAGCCTGCCCCTAACAAAAATCCTGCCCATGCCCCGCTCCCATCCTACTGGTAGAAAGGTAGCTATTTTAATGTTTTGTTTGTAATTAGAACATGTTTTATTTATAAATTTTATAATTTATACAAAATACAATTACATAAAATGATAAGGAATGAAATATTGTTGAAGCAGAAAAACATAGAGCTGGAAAAACCATGGAGTTGGAAGGGACCCTAGGGGTCATCTTTCTAGTTAAAGGTAAAGGACCCCTGGACAGTTAAGTCTAGTCAAAAGCAACTATGGGGTTGCGGCGCTCATCTCAGCTTTCCAGGTCATGTGGCCAGTTGACTAAACCACTTCTGGCACAATGGAACACTGTGATGGAAACCAGAATGCATGGAAACACCATTTACCTTCCTGCTGCAGCGGTACCTATTTATCTACTTGCATTGGCATGCTTTCGAACTGCTAGGTTGGCAGGAGCTGGGACAGAGCAACAGGAGCTCACCATCTTTCTAGTGCAACCCTCTGCAATGTAGGAAACTTAGCTAAAGCATCTGTGATAGATGGCCATCCAACCTCTGCTTAGAAACCTTCAAGGAAGGGGAGTCCAGAACCTCCCGAGGAAAATCCATCTTCCATGTATTATAAAAATTAAACAACACTTATTTGACCCCAGTTATTTGACGCAGACGGGGAAAACTTACAGATACAGTCCAAAAGGCGTACAGGGAGTTCTGTATATATGGGAGAATTTTAAAAAGTAAGTGGTCCTCCCTGACCTGCTGCAAAACTATCTTTTCATCCATAGGAGCCCTGGCTGCCTAGATAAAACATTCTAGCTCCCCATACTTTACCTGGGATTAAGCCTACTGAGCTCAGTGTGGCTTTCTTCTGAGTTGACACTTATTTACTAGATGCAAGTCAGCAGCACCAGACAACCCCGCTTGGCTAGGCGCTGGGGTGGATTTCACGACGCCTTGCAGAGCTGAGGCCCTGGTAAGCCACCCACTTACCCACTTATGATTGGCCAAGCAGATAGCCAGTCAATCAGGATTTTTTAAAAAACAAAAGCTTTCCTCCTTTCACTTCTCACTTCCCTCTATGGTCATGGTCCCTCAGTTATGCAATTTTCCCCTGTGGCCCCCTTGGAATATCCTGGAGCCCCTGGTTGGGAAACACTGGTATAGACTATATTACAGTATACTGTGGTTGTATCCTACTAATTTGTATTTGGAGTAGACCCTTTTCTCATCTTGCCAAAATTTCTAGCCCCCCCCCCAATAATACCTCGAAGCCGATCTCATGCAAAGTGAATAAAAATGTTGGGCTAGGACCTGGGAGACCAGGGTTCAAATCCCCTCACTCAGCCATGAAACTTGGTAGGTGCTCTTGGGCAAATCACTGGCTCTCAGCCTAAACTCCCTCCGGGGTTGTTGCGGTGATTAAATGAGGAGGTAAGAACCATGTGTACTACCTTGACCCTTTGGAGAAAAAAAGAAGTGATGTAATGCTCACCCTGCCTCTGGCTTGATGCCTCACTCCTTGGCTCACAAATCCAACTTCTTTGGAAGTGGCTGCTTCCCAGCTGCTGCATTCCAAAACTTTCCTTCCCTCCAGGCCTGGCCGAAGTGACATTACTGGCGGATGTGCAGTCGAACGCATACTTCATTGCTCACGAGATGGAAACTGTCTGCAGCAAATCTGCAAATTGCTGGCTTTCTTGGCCTTTTGGTCTATTTATTTATTCGATTTTTCGCCCACCCTTCACTACAAGCGCAATAAAACAAGAAAAGTTTTTAAAATGTGAAAAAAAAGTTCCTAAACGTTAAGGGAGGTTTTAAACTAAATGCATATTTTAAACCCTTCTCAGGGCTTATTCCTTCTTTATTGAACCAAGGATTCCCCCCGTGATTCACACATAGGTGTTTTATATTTATATCATCATGGCATGACCTTTGGCTACTTACAGTAAGACTCAACTCGACATAGCAGCACAAATGTTTGAAGAAATGTGTGCCAGGATTCAAGAGTCGGGGGCCGACTTAGGAGACAGGAATGCCCAAAATGGCCCTCAGCATTCCATCTCCTTCCCCAGATACCCAGTCTGGCAAGAGATTCCCCATGTGTGGCATTACAAAATTTAGCTCTCTTGGCAACCCTCTTCCCATCTTCTCTCATCCCCTCCTCCCAATATTTGGCCCTGCCTCAAGCTTCTCTTGGAATATCTTCCTGCCAAGAGAATATGGTTTTGACCAACTGGGATGTTGAGACTTTGTCGGTGCAAACGCTGGGTTTTGTAAAAACAAAGCAGGTGCAGAGAAACCAGATGTCTATCCCCATGCTCTTGGCCGACGTGTGGGAAGATGAAAATGTGTTTCCATGGTTACCATGCCTTGAAAGAGAATATGCAGATCAAACCGGGAGCCAAAAGTTCATCCCACTCGGTGATAGACACCACTGATTAACTGTGGGCCACTGCGAGGAGTGGCACCAAGCGAGTCCCTTCCTGTGACTTCCTTTTTATAACCTCCCCAAATCCTTGAGGCTGCTTCTAAATATTAATCTGCATATATCGCTGGATGGAGGAGAACTAGGGAGAACCTTCTCTTCCCACAGACGATCACAGTTCAGAGGCCCTGCATGACTGTGGCCAATTGGACAGCTTTGATGGGAGAGGCCTTTAATAAAATTGGACTCCTTGGGCTGCCTTTCATCTCCTCCAAATTGCAATTAAGATTTAAACCAATCCTTTCACCGGTTCCACTGCACAAGGAGATTTTTTTGCAGTGAGGTTTGTGGAAAAAACCGCTATCCAGAGGAACAAGGGAGCCGTCAGGCCTAGGAGTGTGCTGACTTTGATACTGCCCAGAGCAGGGACAGGGTTGGGAGGCTGCTTGCACCAACATCTTCCCCAGGATCAGCTTAGTTTAGCTTAAGAAACAGCAGCTCCCAGCATTCTTGGGGAAAGCCATGACTGTTTCAAGTGGCATCAAAGTGCTTTGAATGTACGGTGCGAATGGGGCTGCAATGTTTGCAGGAGATGCCTCATTGCGGTGCATTGCACCTTGAAAATGGATAGGCGGGTCCAAGTGGCACTTGAATTCCAAACGTGTGCTTATGTGACCCTGTGTCAGGCTGCTAAAACCTCTGGCCAGTGTTCTTGTTTTATATAGGAAAGATTGTCAAACTGGGACTCAGCCAAGGGGTGGAAAATGAGCAGCTCTCCAGATATTGGTGGACATCAGCCAGCATGGTCAGTGCTCAGGGATTATGGAATCCTGCAAAAGCTGGAGGGTGATATGTTCCCTGCCCCTATATTTTGAAGGGTTAGGGAGGTCGTGCCAAGGATTCTTTTGCTTGTCCTTTTTGCCCCATTTCAAGTTGCCAGTTAGCAACAGCTGGCAGTGTCTGAAGTGCCCCGGTCCCCCTCTGGGCTTGCCAGCTCTCAGCAGGCACGGCCCATCCAGCTCAACCAAGCTAAGCTGCCAATGCTGCTCATTTGACTTATCCCCAATGTCTGGATGCTAATTTCTGTTAGATGCAATTAGGAGGGAACAGCTCTGGTACAGGCGGACTGCAGCCACAGAAGCTTCTGAAAGCAGCAGCCTTGGGAATTGGCGCTCTTTTGATCAGAGTTTTACCCAGGAAAATGTGCAGAAGCCATTCTGTGTTGTTTGGGGAGGAGTGTGGGAGCCTTGGGGGGGGGGGCATAGGGTTGCTGCTGTGGAATCCAGCCTGTCAGGTTGTTTTGTTGTTGTTGGGTTTAAGCAGTAAATCTTATTCCCAAGAGAAGGTTGTCACATCATAGTGAAAAGCTGTGCACAGAGCCGAAGTATTGCAAATTAGCCCTACTTTCCGCACAAATTCTGTTTTCCTTTTGTAACAGGGAGGGGGAGATGCTGCAGTGAAACGCCTTCTCCAGAGTACTGGGAGCATTGTCCCTCTGATCTTCGGATGAAAAGAGGCGTGATGTTTTTTTTCAAGCAGTCGGGCCAGTTTTGAAAGCAATGTACTTGTTTGTACCAGATCAAAATCTGCGCAGACTTTCCCCCCTGAAAATTTAGGCCCATAGTCAGAAATCAGTGTGTGTGTGTGTGTGTGTGTGTGTGTGTGTGTGTGTGTGTGGCAGGAACTGAACAGCCATAACATATAGTTCTATAGGGTCAAACTTAGGTAATGGTCACTTTTTTTGGAAGCGTACTACCGGCACACTTTTCCTTATTGCTGCAAATGTTAAAGGGACTTATTCAAAAATTAAAGCTGAACATTCAGGGAGGACCCTGGAATATCAGTTCCCCTCCTTTTGGAACATAAGACCAACCTGCTGGATTAGGCCAGTGGCCCAACTGGCCCAGCATCCTCTTCTCACAGTGGCCAACCTGATGCCCCAACCAGAAACCCTCAAGCAGGACCTGAGCACAACAGCACTCTCCCTCCTGCTGTTTTCAGTAACTGGAATTCTGGAAGCATGCCTCTGTTAGTGGAGGCAGAGCATAGCCATAATGGCTAGTGGCCTCGCCTCGCCTCCCCTTCCCCTTCCCCTTCCCCTTCCCCTTCCCCTTCCCCTTCCCCTTCCCCTTCCCCTTCCCCTTCCCCCTCCTCCTCCCCCTCCTCCTCCTCCTCCTCCTCCTCCTCCTCCTCCATTAGTTTGTCCAATCCGCTTTTAAAACCACCCATCCGTGGTGGCCATCCCTGCCTTCTCCTGAACCAGTGCACCAACTGCAAAGAGCTTTATAGGTGTAGCACCATAGAGGCTAACATGTGTTATGACATAAGTGGGGCATGGGGTTGGGAATGTAGGTAGTGCTGTCAAATAACACTGAGATGCAGAAAATAATTGTTGGGAGAACTCAATTATGAACGTATGTAAGATATGTACAGTGATAACTCACAACAGCAATAGCTGATGCAATGCAATCATACTCACATTGCAAGTTAATTAACAATGGCACTGATCAGACAAAGATAGTTGCCAGAGTTTGAGCGCCATGGCAGAAAAGGTCCCCTTGCCAGTAGTTACACTGGCTGATATCACTTGCTTTGTTTTGCTTTCTCATTTCTTCAGGCCAGATGCTTTGATGACTCAGTTGTTATTCCATATTTTGCAGTTTTCTGTGGTCTGTTCATTTACAGATATTTTTCCCTCCCTAAAAAGGTGCCAAGCGGGTGACCAACAAGGCAACTCTGTGGTACGTGCCCCTCTCTCTTAACAACGTGAACAAAGTATTGGAAGTCCCTCCTATTCAGGTAAGGGGATGTTCCAAGGGTGATGGTGAAGCTCTATATGAGTCAGGCCTTAGTCCAGATTCTGCAAACAAAATAAACAATGCCCATTTCCATGTTTACATCCACTTGCTTAATCATGTACTGTATTGTACTGTATAATCTGGTTTGGTTGTCTTGATTCACACTGTAGCTGAGACTCTCCCAGAAAGATGTCCTCTTCTCCCTGCCAGACTTCCTTTGAACAAACGTTTTCTAACTCCCTCCTTTGCTCCAACATATTGTGACATACCAGATTTAACACTTGGTCTACGTTGCTCCTGTCCACCCCCATTACCTTAGAGGGGAGTCCTCTCTTGCCATGCCTTCAAAGGTGCAGTGTGTTTCCTCTTAAAGAGCTGTATAGAAAAACTCTCCATCAACATCCTTTCTCCATTGGTGGCCCAAGGGGACATTTTCTTGCCTCCAGTGGCACTTCATAGCAACATGAAGCAATGGTGGTGGTGTGGCCAGTCGGGCAGCAGTCCTTGTCCCTTCCCCTCTGACTTGGGATGACCAGGTGGCCCTTCTGTTTCTTATCAGTTTGCAGAGAAGGCGCAGGAGGAGGAAGGGAGAAGGCGCTACGAAGAGCAGAAGCTGGAACGTTTGGAAACGAAGGAGAGGAATGGGGATGTCATCATGCCAGTGATCAATCCAGGTAAGACGGGCAATCTGAGTTAACGCCTGCTCCAAAGGACATGGTGAGGCTTAGCAGAATCCTTGCATCTTTACATGGAACTGTTGATTAGTTTGCTGCCAAAGCCAGAAGTACTAACTTTGGGGCAGGTATTTTTGTGAGTGAACAACTGCAACCCCTCCCCGAACTACTGATTTCTAAAATGTTATACCTTCCCATGAATCATGCCCAGGATGCACCATTAATTGACGTATCCTTATCAACTACATGTCACACCTGCTCTCTGGTCCTTGCTCCAAACAGGAACATTTTAGGCCTTTTCTCCCCCATATCCCTCTGACCGGCTCCTAGGTTCAGCCTGAAGGTTGCCCATACCCAGTGGCGGAGGATGGGGGGCAGGGGGCAATCTACCCGGGTGCTATCTCTAAGGGGGTGACAAGAAGGCGCTCCACGGGGGGCTCGCCCCTGGGCACGGTGGCATGAGCCGCTGCCATCATGCCACCGCAGCCGCGTGCGGAGGATCCTCCTTTTGCGGTTGCAGTGGTGGAGGAGGGATCCCATCGGTGTCTGTACGGCGCTTGAGCAGCTCCTATGGATCCCTCCGCTGCAGCCACAAGCAGAGGATCCCGCCGTCGTCTGTACAGCGCTCGAGCAGCTCCGTCGGCAAACTGCCCTGTGGCGCATGCGCAGTGCCGCTACATACTCCGCATGTGTGTGCGCTGTACGTACAGTGTCACACATGCACAGTACATGGCGCCACACATGGGCTGTGGGACGGTTTGCCCACACACACCCCGACACCCCGCACCAGGTGCTGGTTAGCCTTCCTTTGCCCCTGCCCACACCTGTAATATGGGTGGCATCTTTGCTACAGAGGTGGGATATCTGGGATTGTAGTTCAGTGGGTGCTTCCTGAGAGTCAGTTGACTGTGATTTGACAACTTCTTAGCTAGTCACCATAAAAGCTGGATCCATTTTGCATTTCCTGCTGCAGAGCCTGTCTGATGACGGTGCCAGCTTGTGTGTGAACCTGGATGGGGACTGGCATCTCCTCCTGATGTCTTGAACAGGCTCAGTCTCTCAGTTTGGCTCACAGAAGCTCACAGGGATCCAGGCTGAGATCCTGGAGGTTGGCGGTCTAGAACTTCCATGCCATGCCTTGGGACTTTCCCCAGAGGCACGTGCTCCTCTTTACCTACCCCACTTCTATGCATAAAGACAGACTTCCTTCCTTCCTCCTGCTCCAATGAAAGCCCAAAGCCTGCCTTTTGGGGAGTGAAGAGCCCCAACCGGCGCAATGTGCCTGGAGCAATAGCAGTCCTCCAGGGATGCTTTCGTCTTCCTTCCACCACGAAAACAGTTGGGTTCAAAGCCAGTTATTTTAGTGCTCAGACTGTCTGCACTCGGGTATTTATAGATGACCATGCAGCGGTGTGCATGCAGCCCAGGAACGTGTCATTCCCCCTCTCCCCATCAACTCGAGGAGACTGTTCAGTGGATTTCTTCCCAGAGCCGTGAGCGGCAGCAGTCATGCCTTCTCTAAAGCTGAGGCTGCTGCCAGAACATGTGATCGAGTGAACTTGCAGAGGTAGGAGCTCCGAAGAGGTGACCTGCAGGTCTATTTTTGTCTCTGTGAACAGAGCCCCCCCTTCCCCACTAGCTTAATTTTAGGTGTCTTTTAGAGCAGGAAGAGCACAGGGGATTTGTGCTGCAGTTGCCTAGCAACCCATCACAAAGGGCTGGGGGGGGGGAGAGAGAGGGAGAGCTCGGATCTCTTTTGTCATGTCCAGGAGGCTTTTAAGACGAAAATTTCTACAGAATGGCAGCGGGCTTCCTTTGTTTGGAAGCTTTAGGATGGGGCACAGCTGTCTGTTTCCACAGTGAATAGACTGTATGTTCTACTTAAAGGTCGTTGTCTGTGTTAAGGACATTTAAAGCTTGATGTGCTCCAGACTAAAGGTGTGTTGGGAACTCCCTGCCAAGTGAAGTATCTAAGGACTTCTGCTCGGAGAGAGCCTCATGTAGACACAGCAGAGAGGAATGCAGGTCCTGCCCCTGCAGCTGGGTGGCACACTGCCACCTCTGGCTATAAACACCAGGAACTTGGCCTGATTCGCAGAGCAAGGCTTTCAACCTGCTGCACTTTAGGGTCCAGCTCAAGTCCTTTCTCCATCCATGGATGACAGAGTTCCTGGGTTGTTATTATTCATTAAACTTATTAGTCACTTTTTAAAAAAACAACAACAGTAACTCAAATTGGCTGAACAATAAATACCATATTTTTCGCCCTATAGGATGCACTTTTCCCCCTCCAAAAATGAAGGGGAAATCGGTGTGTGTCCTATGAGGCGAATACAGGCTTTTGCTGAAGCTTGGAGAGCGAGAGGGGTTGGTGCGCACCTACCCCTCTTGCTCTCCAGGCTTCAGGAAGCTATCAGCAAGCCTGGGAAGCCCGCGGAAGTTCCCTCAGGGCTCCCTAGGCTGCGGATAGCAGCCTGCCGCCCGGCGCGCGGGGCGCCCTGAAGCAGAGCGCCCCGCACGCCCGGCAGACATCCGCAGCCTGGGGAGCCCTGCGGGAGTTCCCTCAGGGCTCCCTAGGCTGCGGATAGCAGCCTGCAGCGTGGGGCGCGCTGAAGCAGAGCACCCTGCGCTTCGGGCAGACATCGGCCAGCCCCACAAGCTCGGGGGACAGCGGGGAGGCGCAGCGCCGCCATCCCGCTGTTCCCCGCCCTGGTTTTGGGGGGTGGGAAATAAGGGAAAAATTGTTTTCCTTTATCCCCCCCCCCCAAATACTAGGTGCGTCCTATGGAACGGAGCGTCCTATGGGACGAAAAATATGGTAAGTAACATATGCATTAAAACCAGCACAAAACAAGACAGAGAAAAATCTAAAACTCATTCAAGTTTAAACAGAAGGTACCTGCTGAATCTCTATTGGCAGAGCATTCCACAATACTGTGCCGATGTCTGTATTTCTTGTTATCGAGTGAGCCTCACCAACTCGGGGAATGACCAACGATGCTCCTGCAGATGATCTCAGAACTTGGATATAAGGGTTCAGGCAGCTCCCCAATCCCAGATCCACTACTATCTGTGTTTAGACCAGGCTTTGTAACTGAATCACCCTTGGTCACCCTGATTTATTGTGAGAAGGACAGGGGGAATGCAACTGTGTTACTTCTGCTCAATCTCTCAGGGGCTTTTGCTGCCCTTGACTGTGAAATCCGCCTGGACCAGCTCAGAGCGATGGGTATTGGAGGCACCGTATTATGATGCTTCTGTTTGTATCTTCAGGGCTGGTGGCTGCTGCACTTGTGTGCAAGGGCTGAACAGACTTTAATAGAAGGTAGCTTTCAGGATGGCTGGACATTGATAGAACCAACATGGTGAGAGGGTGGGGAGCACAGGGAAACTGTGCAGAGCTGGTGCAAGAGAGGTGTGGAATGGCAGAGGCTTGAAATGATTATTGCTGTGTCTGTGTAATAATTCAGAGTGCTGGTATTGTCTTATAAAGCCTTATGCAGCTCCAGATTCCAGTACCTCAGGGACTGGCTGTGCCATAGGAACCAACCTGGCCCATGCAATTGTCACCCAAAGCCTTTCTTCATGTGCCCCCCCTCCATGTGAGGTTCAGAGGGTGGCAACATGAGAGCAGCCCTTTTCAGTGGTGGCTCCCCATTTGTGGAATGCTGTTTCTGGGGAGACTTGCCTGGTGTCATCATTATATATCTTTACACGCCAGGCAAAAACCTCCCTCTATATTTGGCCTTTGACCTGTAGCTGTCTGAGGCCTTCTAGAGTGGGTGGGATTTTTTCAATGGATTTTAAAAATTGTTTTTTATGTGTTTGTGTGGGTTTTTGTTTGTTTGTAAGTCTCTTTGAGTTGCCTTGGGCAAGAAAAAGCAACTCACCAATTCAATAAATAAATGAATAAATAATGGATTAAAACTCCCATGTGCTATTTTGTGTGTGTGTATGTGTGTGTTTGTGGGCACTCTGGGATCATTTTCAGTGGTGTCGGAATCCCACCCTCCTGGAAGAGACTCCATGCAAGGCAGCATCTGAAGTCTTATCACAGTAGCCTTTTGGTGAACTGCTGCCACAGACACTGCCTCTTTCTCTCAATTTATTTGCCTGGTGGGCAAGGAAGGGCTAGCAAGCAGCAACATACCCCCATATGCAGTGATTCACTCATCAAGCATTTTGTATTCAGATGCCATTGGCTACACAATGTCCAAAACAGAGTGAAGTCAATGTGACTTTTTAATTCCCATATGAAATCCATATAACCCAGATTCCCTTTAGGTTCAAACATTAGATTGTTTTCTCAGCTCTTGGGTTGTGTTTTACTGAGCAGGTCCTTCTCTGAAGTCTGTCTTGTGGTTGGATGGGGGTTGCTGTGTTTGCTCTTCCCTTCAGCTCCTGGCATGCTACTTAATCTGGGTGATCAGGTTAATCTTTGGGAGAGTGAAAGTCTTGGCATGGTTGATTGGTGTGAGATACTGTATTGCCTGAAGGTTCGGGGTGAGGCTACATGACCTTCATATCCCATTGCACCTTGCAATCCTGCAGTAAATGCTCACAGTTTACCTTTCTGTCTCTCTTGCTCTCCTTGCTCACAGATAGACAAAGAAAAGGTAAGATTGTTCAGACTAATTAACACCGTTAAGATAGGGAAGCTTCCAAGTGTTGGTTCTTTTATTCTTTGCTGTAAGATTTGTCAAAGGAAATAACTCTCGGCTTGGCACTATGGGGGCAGATCCCCTTATTGTTTTAAAGTTCATTACAATTGCTTAAAGCAAATTATATAAAATTATATTAAAATTATATATATAAAAAAATCTTCTTGCCACACAGACCTCTCCGAGGCATGTTGGCTTGAATGGATTTGGTTTAGAGGAGGCATATAATTTTAAAAAGTTAAGGTTTGCTTGATTTCTTAATTTTTTTAGCACTGGAGGGCTGGGCAGGTACTGTGCTAGCCAAGGTGGATAAGATTTTTTTTCCTTAGGTGGTTGCTGCAAGAGGGAAAAGGATCTGACAGCCAGAGCTCAGCTGAAGAGAGTCACTTTCCTCTGCTAGTTGAGGAGGGGCAATGGTGCTAAACATTCTGTATGAGAAATGCTTCTTCCTTTGCTTAAAAGCTATATAGCTGGATGAGTAGGTGATTTTTTAAAATACATAAGGTTTCACTGGTGCAAATAGTGGCTGTACATTTGATTTTCACATGTCAGCCATGTTGGTAAATACACAGATTTCAAAACTTCCGCCTTTTCAGGTGGGTTTTCATAGTCTGTTTTGACCCCTTTAAGGCAGGGGTCAAACACTGCTACTTCAAGGCGTCTTCCATTGATACGTGGTGTACACAGGGCATCACGCTGCGACCTTTCCCCCCAGCATTTCCTTGGAACTGAATTGCAGGGGAAGAGGCGCAAGCTGTTTTCAGGGAAGCTCCTCTGCCATTATTATTCTTACTGAGGATCCTGACACAGTTGCAAAAACTGCTAACACAACATTCTCCAAGTCTGAATGCACCCTTAGTCTGATCCAGCAGATCTCTTCCTCTGTCCTTACGCTTCTGTGAACTCTAAAACATCCTTTCTGTGGGGCTGAATTAATTTGGTCTTCTCATGGTCTGTGCTCTTCCCTCCCCTTACAGAGCCATATACTGTTGGCTACAGCCAGTCCAGCTTGATCCACCTGGTGGGACCATCTGACTGCACCATGCATGGATTTGTCCACGGAGGTAAGTTCCCAGTCTGTGTCCATCGCGGCTTTGATGTGCTCTTTTGGTGCCACACTGTGGCTCTGCCAGACGTCCAGTCATTTGCTAGAAAGTCCTGGGTGAACCCTTTGAGGAGGTGCCTGTTGATGCTGGTTTCATTCATTAACTTATATATACTGCTTCCTGTTTCAGCAGAAATCTCTAAGCAGTTCCTTGACATCAGCTGTCATGTAACCTTTTCCTTAACTGCACCCAGGCCTATCTGTCAAGTTCTGCCTACTCTTCCACACACCCCTTTGTTCTGTTGGTCTTGCATTGGAGGCTTTCTGGGCAGGAGTTGTATGTTTGTAATGCATGAGTGCTGCAGAGGTCTCCTACACCTGTTTGGGAACTAGTCAGGGGCTTGGGAGGCTTGAATCAGGAACCTCAGGATTCAGGGCTAGGGTCTTCGATGGTAAGCTGGCTACAACCATACAAATTCAAGCGTCTAGACACACAATCTCAGGTTGTGTAAACATTGGTGCCTGCAATTGGCAGTCTGTGTTACAAAGCCTCTGGGTGAGCGGATGGAATTGTATTTCTTGCTTGCTGTGCTTCAGGTATCACCTTTTTCAGTTACCAGCTCATGCAACTGACTTCAGGGATCCTGAATGGGAGAGGGTCCCCCCCCTCCACTGGCGGAGAAAGAGGAGTGTGGGGGGAGCGCATCGCCCCCGGCAGCGCGATCCCTGTGGGGTGCCATTGTGGCTGCCCTCCTGCCTGCGCTGGGCGCCATGCCCCGGGACGCGCACCAGCTCCGCCCCCCCCCCGCTCTCCATGCCCCCCCCCAGTGCCGGAGCATGAAGCTCTGCCACTCCCCCCCCCCCCGGTCTGGATTCAGGTTGGTGTCCAGTCCCAAGGAGCCAAAGGAAGATATCTTTAATAACATTGTATGTCGTGTTTGTTCTCAATGTAGAGTTCTAGTGGCTTCGGTTTTTGGCCTTCTTCCAGTTGCATTGACTGGATGGATCCATTACATTAAGCCAACCGTTCAGCCAAAAAAAACCCACAAAAAAAACCCCAACCATTCTAGGAAATGTGTTGAGAGACTGAATTGCTCCAAATTTCCCAGCAAAATGCAACATCTGTCGGTTTATGCAAAAAGCTCAGTTGGCACAGACTCTCTTTTCTAGCTGCAGCTCAGCATCTTACTGGCGACTACATCAGCCCTGCGCAGTTTATTCTACCTACGTGTGCTGAAAAATCCTCAACCAACCTCCCCCAACCTGGCACCCTCCAGATGTTTTGAACTACAGTTCCCATCAGCAGTCTGTGTCTGTGTGTGTAGAAAGGAGGAAAAGACAGAGCAGCTCAAAGAGAATGGAATGGTGCCTTTTCCTCCTTTACCTCCAAAGAGATCAATGGAGGGGTGGATGGCAAAATGGTTTGCTCTTAATAGAGATTGTAAAACCATAACTGCTGGTATTTTTGTTGCTTCGCAACAGCTGCCTCTTTCCTAAAATACTGCACCTGCAACTTGACTGTTTAGCAAAATTGATTTTCTCTTGAATAAAATGTTGGCAGATGTGTGCGGGTGATTTGCAGGAACAGTTTTAATCATATTAGGGTAAAGTTGGTTTTTGGCCAAATTAGGCCTAGTTGGAACTTTCTCCTTTAAAAAATTCAAAACTGCCTTGTGCCATTTTCTGTGAAAAACATGGGATTGCTCAAGGCTAGGAAGAGTTTGGGGAATAGAAGGGTGAAATATTGTGGAGCTGTCCCTCCCCCCCCCCCCCAGGCCTGCATGCTGTTCTGTTAGCAGGGCTGGGACAAAATAAAAATAAAAATGAAACCATGCTGGTCTGTGAGCTATCAGATAGATCCAATAATCCAGATTTGCAGCACTTTAGAGGGCAGATGAGAATATAATGCAGGTTTCAGGCACTGGATAAAAAGATCGTCCCCCCCACCCCCGGCCATCAGCTTCTCTGAAACTGAGGCTTCAGTAGTCGTTCTCACTGGGGTGCAGTCTGGCTAGCAGTCCACTCCTCTGCATATCTGCTCAGGAGTAAATCCTATTGAGTTCAAGTGGGTATAGGATTGCAGGCTTCACGCTGCAAAGTTCCTTGGCTTCCAGGTGGCCATTGTGTGACTTGTGCCTTTCCCAGGCATCCAGATGGAGCAGCTGGGAAGAAAGTAATAATGGAAGCTTTGTCAAGCTCACTGCTTGGTGTTTGGGGTGTTGTTTGCAGTGCCTCTCATTTCAGTGTAGCAGCTTTAGATGTGCAAGATCAAACTTTGAGTATCAGCAGAAATCGCAGCATAATTGGCAGCCAGGAGGGCCTGACTGGCAGAAGGCAACAGACGTAGCACAGAGCGTAGCCCTGCCTTGGTGTTCTATTTTTAAAAGGCAATGGAAGTCACGAGATCTAGGAAAGATCCCACCAAGGCCCCAAGGTGAGAACCTTGCCTTAAAATCCACTGTTGACTCTTAATAGATTCTCACAAGCAACCGAGGGGGCTGTCGCTGTTAGGGTGGGCTTGGTGTTCATAATAAAGCACTAGGATCCATCCTCAGCACGAGGAAAGGCCTCAGCCTGTGTCACAGAAGAGCTGTGTCTGAGATTCCTCTGCTGATCAGAATGGTTTCAGTCAAGCTGCCTTCAACAACCTTGGTGACCTCCAAATATTTTTGGACTGCTGCTGCACCCATCAGCTCCAACCGCCAAGGGGGCTGTATAGAAATAAGTCAGTAGGGCAGGATCAGTTATGTGTGCAGGTCCAGTCTCCTCATCTGAAAAAATATATATTGTAGATCTGCAGATGGTACAGACAGAGGCAGCCGAAGTGATCCTCACAAGATCAGACCCAAGTCTTTTTGACTTCTTAGTTTAGAGGGGGGGGAGAGAGAGATGACTGGGGGGCAACATGGGGAGATAATATGATATATGGTTGTAGAATTACGCATGATGAGGAACAAGTGTGTTTCATAATACTGGCATTTGTGTGGTGATCCAATGAGGAAGATTGGGGGTAGATTCAGGTCTGGCCGAAGAAAGCACTTCTCCATACAACACATGGTGGGTTTTTATTTATTTTTTCTTTTTGAGTTCTCCCCCCCCCCCAGTTGTGGTGGTTCTCAGTGGCTTTTTTGGGTGGGGGAGGGTTAAATTTGTGGATGAAGATGTTTGACATCAGTTAATGGTTTGACAGATTGTGAGCCACTTTGGACACAGCCTTGTGGAAAAGCAGCTTGCCAATGAATGCTGTCTGAATAAAGCCTCTATGGTCAGAGGGCTGTTTTGTTTGAGTGCTGCAAGTGAGTTCCACAGAGGCATTTCATTGTAGAAACCAGGATGGAGGACTAGAGGGTGTCTTTGCTTGGATCCAGCTATGGGGCTCTTCATATGTTCTGACAATTAAAGCCGCAGAAGATGATGAAATGGGCAGGTGCTGCCATGGGCTGCAGAAGCAACACACGGACTGTGCTCTGTTATTCAGAGGCTGCAGTGCAGGTAGGAAGAGGCTGGGATAGGCTGAGCTGTGTCTGGCTTGGGGTGTTCCAGCTGCCCGAGATCCTGCATGTTAGAGGAGAGCTAGCCAAGGTGCTCCCTACAGGTGGTCCTGGACTACATCTCCCATCATTCCTGACTATTTGCCATTCTGGCTGGGGCTGATGGGAGCTGCAGCCCAACAACATCCGGAGGGCACCAGGCTGGCAAAAGGCTGAAGCAGAGTAACCTAGATAGATGTGATGGTAATGCCATTTGTTCGGAGTTTTCTTTTAATCAAAATTTAAATCTCCTGCTTGAATGCAGATGAGATGGTGCTTCTAGTAGTGTCAGAGAAGAGAAGTGGTTGCTATAGAAACACTTCATTATGAAGACTCTCCTTGGTAATCTAGACCTGTGTAATTAAAACATACACTTTGGAGAAGGAGGGGGCTCTCAACTTTAAAATCAAGCCACACAAATTAAGTGGAAGCCTTTTGATGGGAGGATTGTGCTGGAGTCGGAACTGACTTGCTAAAAATCCTGTCTCGTGCCTCTAAAAAGAAAGAAAAGTATATGTGTGACTTAGAGTAGAATCCTGGTAACACCTCCCATCGAGCTGGTTTAGGAATAGAATGGCTGATGGATGCTAAGCCCTGGTGACCTCACTGCCCATTTTGTACTTGGGAACCGAAAAGAGGCTGTGCAGACATTTGACACAGAGAACCAGCAATCATGATGCAGGGTTGTCTTTTGTATTGAGCATATATGAATTCAAACATCTAAAAAGCACCTTCCCTCTTCCCCAAGGCATTGACTCCCAGTGACCTAATAAACTTTAGAAAAAGACTCTCTGTCCTCCCCACCCTTTCCACCTGTTTACAAACACACAGAGAGAGACTTTTTATCCACAAAAGACTCTAGTAGGCCTGGTTAGGAAATTCTGACCAGGTGATGCTTCTGAATACCAGATGCTGGGAACTGCAGGAGGAGAGAGTCCTCTTCTCCTTGAGTTCTACTTGCTGGTTTCCCACAGGTAGGTGGTTGACCACTGTGAGAACAACAGGATGCTGGACTAGATGGGCCCCCTTTGGCCTGATCCAGCAGGGCTCTTCTCATGTTCTTAGTTTGAATGGTTGTGGGTCTGTAGCTTTTAAGAGCTGCATTGTAAAGTGGGTATATAATACAGGAATTAAAATTTTGGGGGAAAGGATGTACACCCACCACCAGTGATCCCAGTTTATTTTATAGATCCAGTGCCTTCTCTCAGAACAAGCTCGTTCAGAACAAGCTGTCTCCCTCTCTCCAGCTCCCTGGCTCCCACAGTAGCGGGCCAGATGGTTTCAGGAAGCCCACAAGCAGACTTGGATGACAAGTGTGCCCCTCCAGCAATTGAGCTGAATATGGAGTTCCCGCCTGGTCCTTATTGCTAACAGCCATTGGTGGGCACATTCATGGAGATCTTTTATACAGTGTCAGAACATAAGAAGAGCCTGCTGGATCAGGCCAGTGGGCCACCGAGTCCATCATCTTTGTCTCACAGTGGCCAAGCAGGTGCCTATTATGAGGAACTGGCAAATCAGACCTGAGCACAAGAGCACAGCTTCCAGCAACTGTTAGTCAGAAGCATTTCTGCAACCGACCGTGGAGGTTGAGCATAGGCATCATGGCTAGTAGCTATCGATAGCCCCATGGACACATTCATGATTTGTCTAATCAGCCATCCAAGTTGGTTGCCATCACTGTCTCCTGTTGGAGAGAGTTCCCTCTTTTGTGTGCTGCATGAAGAAGACCTTTCTTTTATCTGGCCTGAATCTTCTGGGCTGGGGTGCGGCATATATGATGGATGGGCCCTGGCCTGGAAGGCGTGGGTTTTTTGCACATCCTGTGGAATCACTGCTTCTTGTTTGTGGCCACAAGGCACTAGACCTCTTGATGTGGATAGGCGTGTGCTGCTTTCCACTCTCCCTTTTGCTGTTCCTCCACAGCCCCTTTTCCCCCACACTTAACTCAGCCTAAAATGCACTCATTACAGCTGCTTCCCTTGTTCCAGGTTGCTCCCCCAGAATGCCAACCTGGGTGCATTGCAGCACTGATCCACACTGCACGTGCTCCTCTACTTTTGTTTGCCTCTCACAGTACACCACAGGCTCTCCCCCAGCAGGGAGTAATGGCTTAACTGCTAGCCCTGGCAGTCTTCATCTTATTGTTTTCCCCATGTTGGGGGCAGGGGGAGTGCTGTTACTAGCCAGGGCCTTGCTGTCCTCGTGATGCATGCAGGGCCAGCCAGTCCCCAGGGTGGCTTGATTAATTGGCCATCACCGCCTGGTTGGGGGCAGCGGCAGGGCAGGGGAGATGGATGCTTTGTTTCAAGGCCTCCTCTGCAAATCGGGGTTAATGCGATTTCATCTGTCTCCAGCAGGCTAACACTAATAGGGCAGCAAGCAGGCAAGAGGAGAGCTGCGTTCAGGAGACATCGCCTTCCAAGCGACTCAGGAGCAAATCATTCCCATGCATTTTTACCCAGCTCCTTGCAAGCACAGGCCCAACTCCCGGGTCAAGGAGTGGCTCTTCTCTCTGAGTTGAGCCTGGTTGTCCTTCATGGGGTCATGGGCTTCAGTTTGCAGCATCTTCAGTTTAAAGGTTTTGAGGTAGTAGAGCTGGGTTCCTGCTGGAGACTTTGGGGAACCAATCAGAATGAACTAGACTTCACCATCCTGATACCCTCCAGATGTTTTGGGCTACTGCTTCCATCAGCTGTGCAGCGACAGCTGAGCTGGTTGGGGCTGGTGGGAGTTGTCACCCAAAATGACTTGCTGGGGGCACCAGGTTGGTGAATGCTGCCTGTAATAGGCAATGTTAGGCTAGGTGAACTAATGGTCTGGCACAGTATTTGCCAGCTTCCTATTCCTGAAGAGTAGCTCAGTCCCAAGAAAGTAGCAGTTGGTTAACCTGTTTAACCTCATGTTGCACCCCTTGGGGATGCTGCAGACTAAATCCTGTGGTCCCATCCAGGCAGTGCATGCTCTCTACTACTGAGCTGTAACTCTCTGCCAATTTTTGGACTTTTATCCCACTTCAAGCACCATGGCTATGTATTCTTTGGCATGGAGAAACAAAAGTTGAATTAACTTGGAAGGTGGGCAATATGCGTTGTTTTCCATCCCCCTCCTTGCTAGGTATATTTTAGCAGAGAATTGCTTAGTGATATATTGGTGTGCTGTTGTGTGTGCTGCAACTTTCCCTACTCTATTGATATTCACTTCTCTGTTTCAAAGCAGAAACAAAAAAAACCTCAGGGCTACTGTCCTATGTGTGTGCCCATGCCCATTTGCATATTGTGTTTAAAAAGAAAACACCCCCAAACCTGGAGTGAGTTTGCCTGTCAAACAGATAACCTGTAATTTGGCTGCCATCTATGAAATGACAAATCTCCTCTTCTGACACCAAACACAAAATTACTGAGAAATGTCTGTGTAATTATTCTTGTTCTCGTTAGGTGACAGCTTGAATGAAGTGGCTGTAAAAGTTGGGGAAATGTGGATGCTGATAGACAGGAAGGGCATGGTGGAAAACCTTAACATATCCTGCTAAATGAACTTCTTTATAAAATGGGTGAAGGTCTCTGGACCTGTTGGGACTGTGAGATGGAAACAGTTTTATGTGATGTTCATTGGTGTCCACAGGCAATAAATCTCTGCTCTATTGTTGAAGGGAAAATCCTAAGACACCTTTTTGAGAAGCTGAAAAATGTGTGGCCTGTACGATCCATGTTGCAGGTCAAAGCTTGCTATGCACCCCTTGCCTTATTTTTAAAATTTTATTTCATCAACACTGTCCCATGTGGAGTCCCCCTCCCCCTCCTAGGTCATAAGAAGAGCCCACCAGATCAGGCCAGTGACCCATCTAGTCCAGCATCCTGTTCTCATAGTAGCCAGCCAGATGTCTCTGGGAATCCAACTCTCCTCTCCTGCAGTTTACAGCAATTGGTATTCAGAAGCAGTGCTTCCTCCAATTGTGGAGGCAGCAATGCTTCTGAATACCAATAGCCACCAATACCCATGAATTTGTCTAATCCTCCTTTAAAGCCAACCAGGTTTGAGTCCAACCCAAAGCTAGTCTGATAAAAATAAAATAAAAGGTAAAAGCCTAAAGCAGCCGAATGGAGGAAGATGGAACAAAAGTTAATTTACTCCAAAATTATGGTGAAGCAAATGAGCTTATAATATACCAAACATCAATAAAGCACGAAGCTTGGAAGCTGATCAGAAACCAGTGGAGATCTGATAACATTGAAGTTGGTGTTCCAAAGGGGACAGCCCTACCTGTTGCAGACAGAATTGGCCATTTTGTGCCTGCTGACATTACTAAAGGCAGCCTCACACGGTGTAGCTTTGATGTGATCCAAGTGTGACAGTGTCAAGACCTGCTTTTTCTAAGAAAGGGCATTGCTGCCGCACAAGTTGAATCTCTGCAAAAGCATGTCACGCCACAACTACTGACCTGATGTATCATGGAGCAGAGCTTGGTTCCAGGAGAACTGTAAGCTGCTCTTGGGTGGGGAGGGGGGGCACTCTCACCCTGTAGGACCACCTGTGTCCCTATAAATCGGGATCTACCAAACTTTTTTCTTATTTGGTTTAAGTCTCAGTTTGTTAGCCCACATCCACTTCATACCACTGTGATGCTGGTTCCAGACGTCCTCTCTGAGGTCACGTGGAAAGGGGAGAGAGACACAGAGTGGCACTGTACTGTCCCCCCCCCCGCCCCCCGCCAAACATAGCTAAATGCTGGCACAGTTTCACAACCATGAGTGCAAAGATAAGATCATGGTTTGAGTTTGAGAATACAGTTCGGATTTTTAAAGCTCTCACGTGTTATCCCTGGCTGTGTTTTGAGACAGACATAAGCATGGCCCATGTAGTCCAGCCTCCTGTTCTCTCAGTGGCCAACCAGATGCCTGTAGGAAACCAGCAAGCATCCTTTGGCTTCCAGAAACTGGTGTTCAGAAGCATTATTCTCTCCAGCCGTGGATGCAGAGCATAGCCTGACTTAGTAGCCAGTGTGGCAGTGAGTTCCATAGTTTCGCTATTTGAAGAAGGACTTTCTTTTATCTTCCCCGAATCCTCCAATGTTCAGCTTCATGAGGTGTCCGCGAGACCCGGCCTGCCACTGATGAGCTGTGCTTAGGACAGATCCCCACATTAAACAAGAGATGCAGATGCCACTTAAACAGCTTTCCTATTTTGCATGATTCCCCCATAACATATAGGATCACTTGTCCCTCTCTTCCATGCTGCTCCATCAGTGCACTGAGCATTTCCACCCTTGCTTCTAGGGAAGCACACAGCATGATGGGGGAAGTGACGGTCCTTGTTTTAGGAAGACAACATGCTCTTCCTCCTGTTGCTGTTGCTTTAACAGCAGTGCAAGGAAGGAAGTCACGGTTCTAGTGAGCGTGCACTTGCCAGGGTATTTTTAGTAACTGTTAGCTTCCCTGTCAGTTGGAGCCACACTGCCTTGCTTCAGGCCGGGGGGTGGGGGGGCGGCTGCATCTCTATGGAATACGCTGAAAGCAAGTAGTAAAAGAAATGGTGTTGCGTCTCTCTCTGACTTCCCAACCTGTACGCTGTTTATTTCACAGGCCATAATGCTAGGCAGCGAAGAACACTGTGTGTGTGTGTGTGTGTGTGTGTGTGTGTGTGTGAGAGAGAGAGAGAGAGAGAGAGAGAGAGAGAGAGAGAGACTTGCAAGCCATTTCCCCATGTCAATCTGATTCTTTTGCCCCATTCTAAAAAGCCTGATGTCTGCCCACGTGGACCAAATGTAGTGGCATGCAGGCAGTCTTTCAGAAAACCAGTCTCAGACGTGCAATAGATGCAATAGATTGGACCAGGAGATTATTTTAATTGATTACAAGGAGCACAAGGCAGCACATATGGTTCTTCCTTTTCCCCATTTTATCCTTACAACAACCCTGTGAGGTAGGTTAGGCAGAAAGAGGCGGAGTGACTGACCCAAGGCCACCCAGTGAGCTTCATGACCGAGTGGGGTTTTGAACCCCGGTCTCCCAGGTCCTAGTCCAACAAATTTAACCGTTGCGGCAACCATTGGCTCTCAGTGAGAGCGAAACTGTCAGCACAAGGGGGCTTTGCTGTCTACAGCTCCCTGTGCCTCCCAGTGGGACACAGGCAGGGGGTCTGGGGCCTGCAATGGGATGGAGAAATGAGGAGGCTTTAGTGGCCCTGTCTCACTCAGTCCTAATCTGACCCTTTTAGCACTACCCCATGCTAGTTTACCCAGCCATCATCTCCTGTGGAGGTGCTCAGGAGCATGGTTGGATGCAGTCCCAGATATACCATATTTTCCCGTGTATAAGACTAGGTTATTTTCCTAAAAAATAATGTCAAAAATTTGGGGGCGTCTTATACATGGATAGTAAAATACACAATTTTTTCTTAAATTGGAGTCCCCCAGAATAGAGGGCTTCTTATACATGGGGGCGTCTTATAGACAGAAAAATATGGTAGTTGTCTCTTCCTGTGTTGCTTCCAGCTAATGATAAAGAGAGCAGGATGCTTGGAGCATCCCTCTGTTCAAAGTGCACTACCCAGAGTGGCTTGCCCGTCACCTAATTTATTATACTTCCAGGACCGAGAGAACATGGGCAATCTTATTTTTTAATCTCTCTTTTTCAAATATAGGTACGCCAGGAATTTAAAAGGCCTGTAAATCTTCAGTGCAGCTGTGACCTTTGTGTTGTGGTTACATCTTTGATTTTGTGCTGCATTAGATTTTCATAGTGTCCTTTTTTTGTACAGCTACTTTTAATTTGTCCAAGGAAACTGTCATTATTGTATTGCATATATGTATAAAAAGCACTGTAAGTAAATAATTTCTTCCCCACTCGGGGATCAAAGCGGTAGCACCAAAATTTCAAGCAATTCATCTCCCACCCCCCACCCCCTGTTTGGTTTTGAAGATGCTCTCAAGGCAAGCCTTTAAAAATGTAGTATAAGCACTGATAACTGGGAAACACTGGCCTGCGAGTGCTCCAGTTGGAGAACAGGCTTTACTTTGTCTTCATGGAAGACAATCTTACTCAGCTAGGAGTGTGAGCAGCTACTTCACATCCTCCCCTCCCAAAGGCCTCTATGCTGCTTAAAAATCTTGTCAGAATGGATGTTGACTTGTGCATAAGTCACAGTCCTTCCTCTTTCCCCCTCCCCTCCTTTCTTACCTGCTGTGATGAATGCTCCACTTGCCTGTAACACTTGCTGTGCTTTGCCTTAAATTGCTTTGCCTGTTTTTTTCCTGTAGAAGAATGGCTTGGCCTCTTCTTTTATGTTCCTTAAACCTTGTGGGGAAGTGGAAATTGAAGCCTGGAGGAAGAATGCAGGCTTCCTTTTGATCAGAGACCGTTCCAAAAGAGAGTCTGGAGGAAAGGAATTCTGTTTCCCCGCAGACCTTAAAATTTCAGTGCATTTTATTGTCCTTCCAAAATCAGCTACATTTTCTCTGAAGATCTTAGGGCCTTGTTAAGCTGCAGTATGTATTGTGCATTTATTTAAAATGTTTGTGTCCTGCCGTTCCAAAAATGGCTGTTGGGCCCAACAAAGAAAAAGGAATTTGAAAATACAGTAAAAATGCTTAAAACATTACTACTTCAAAGAAGAAACAGCAATAAAAGAGCAGAGGTAAACTCCAGAGTTCACTAAGATCACTAGCAACCAAAGACCTTCCTTAAAATACCATATTTTTTGCACCACAACACTCACTTTTTCCCTCCTAGAAAGTAAGGGGAAATGTCTGTGCGTGTTATGGAGGGAATGCCTACGGGTGGCATGCCTACGGATTTTCCTCCTCTAAAAACTATGTGCGTTGGGTGCGTGTTATAGAGCGAAAAATACGGTAGGTCTTCATCCTGCAGTGGAAGACCCTCCAGGAAGGGGCGAGGCAGATCTCTTCGGGATGGGTATTGTAGATTCTGGCTGTGCCCTACTCCCAAAGGCCTCTCTGGTCAGTCAGGATTTTGGAACTCTTAAGAATTGATATTAAGAGAATGCGTTCCTTTACAGTCTAGCTAGCTGTGGACCTCTGTCCTTAGCTCTTATCCCCTTTCTAGAATTCAAATAACAAGCTTGCACAGAAAGGATTGATAGCACTCACTGGCTGCTGCTCCTCGACAGGAAATTGCTAAAAACTGGAAACAAGCCTCAAACTTGTCTCTCTGTCTGCTTTGCTCGACCGAGCCTGGAGAGCTTTCTTGGCAGAAAAGCTCACAAATGAAAGAAGTCTGCACAAAGACCTAATTAAACAAGATTTATTCACGAGAATTTGGTTCACATTTGTAGTATCTGCTGTGAAACGCACCAATCTGTATACTCCCATCTGGTTCACAGATAAAAGTTTGGAGGATCTGCTCTTTGACAATATACTAACTAATGGCCTGCCGGGCTGAGTCTGCCATATCATCATGGAATATTTCAGTGTTTATGTCATGGTATGACTCCTGGAACGTCGTTATGTTCTTTGTTCTGTGGCTTTTCCTGTTTTGTTTTAAACAAACACACAAATACTTTTGGGGGGAAAAGATCCAGCTGCTGGAGGGAAGTTGGGGTGTTTCCTCAGTGGTGTTACTGAGTGCTGAAAACTTTAACTAGTCATGTGTAGCTAATTCCTAAGATAAGAATTCAAGGCTGCTGGGAAGACATAACCTCTGCTTTTTGAAGCCCTACCAGGGCCGCGTCCACACAGCAGTTGATTCTATTTCCCCAATTTCCCCCAAACTGCATTGTATTTGAGCCTTCACATGACGTAAAAGCCACTTCTGGAAAACTAATGGAACACAGTGCATGTTTAACGCTCATTTCCATGTTATTTGATTCCAGGAGAGATCTGTTTGCAACCCCCTTAAGCTGGAAAATTGTGGGAGCAAAGTGACAAAATTTGGGGTAGTATACCGGCTTACAGGGACGCGGGTGGTGCTGTGGGTTAAACCACAGAGCCTAGGACTTGCCGATCAGAAGGTCGGTGGTTCGAATCCCCGCAACAGGGGAGCTCCCATTGCTCGGTCCCTGCTCCTGCCAACCTAGCAGTTTGAAAGCGCGTCAAGTGCAAGTAGATAAATAGGTACCGCTCCGGCGGGAAGGTAAACGGTGTTTCTGTGCACTGCTCTGGTTCTCCAGAAGCGGCTTCGTCATACTGGCCACATGACCAGGAAGCTGTACACTGGCTCCCTTGGCCAATAAAGCGAGATGAGCACCGCAACCCCAGAGTCGGCCACGACTGGACCTAATGGTCAGGGGTCCCTTTACCTTTACCTATACCGGCTTACAACTCTTCCTGCTATTTTTATGGGTGTGGGGAACATGGGGGAACAGAAACATGCCTGTGTGGAAAGCAGGGAGAGATTAGTGACATTTGTTTTTATGCCACCTGTGTGCACTGGTATGAATAAAATGTAGCACAGCATGCCAGTATAGCAGTAAAATAGCCAGAGTTCTGTAACCTGCAGTGTGAACGGAATGTTAAGGGAACTGATGGGCTAGCATTATAAAACTAAGGCAATATTATCCATGCTCATGCCTCTTAAGCCCAGCTATGAAGGAAGCCCCACTCTGGCTTCAGAGGCATGCCATATGCTTCTGAGCCTGGTGTGGTTTTGGGGGAGGGGGTTTGCATCCTTAAGATTTAGAAACATGCATGTTTTAAAATAACATAAAAAATGATACACTCAACCTGCTGAATTCTGTGGGCTGTGCCAGTTTCTGCACTTCCGTAGAGAAGTTGTATGATTTATTTTCTGCAGCCTGAAAGAATGGCCACCAGGATAGAACAGAGTAATTTTTGCATGCTTCCAAACAGCAGCTTTCCAGTCCTTAAAGAGGAAAAATCTGAAAGCCTTTTTGCAGGTTCTGCTCAAGACTTAGGAGCCAGAGGAGGAATGTGGGGAGCCCAGTGGCTGAGGGTGGAAGAGGGCAATTGGGTTGCTTATTGCCCAGAGTGGCTGGGGCAGCCCAGTCAGATGGGGCAGGCTTCCTCCTCTTGTGGCTGCCTCAGTTAATAACTGGCCATTCTCTTTCCTGCAGGTGTTACTATGAAGCTGATGGATGAGGTAGCTGGGATCGTTGCTGCTCGCCATTGCAAGACCAACATAGTCACTGCATCCGTGGATGCCATCAATTTCCATGAAAAGATTAAAAAAGGTAAATTGGTGGGGGTGGGCATAAGCATTTCATTTTTTCTGTTGCATTTACACTTTCATGGCCCAAGACGCTGGCCTTAATCCCAAGTCAGACGGAGGGTCCAAAGACTTGAGGAAGAAGAGGACCAGATGCCTGAACTGCTGTAAGAGACAGCAAATTGGCTGCCCTGCTAGAGATCGCCACATGGAAGGAGGAACATAAGGAGGTGCCTTATGCTGAGTCAGACCATTGGTGGATCCAGTTCAGTGTTGTATGCACTAACCAGCAATGCATCTCCAGGGGTTTAGGCATGGAGCCCTATCATGAGGTGCTGGGGATGGCATACCGGGTTTTTTGAATGCAAAGCTGATGTTCTACTATGGACAATTCATCCTTCCCAAGTGAAGAGTCCTTGCAGGCAGTGAGGTCTCCTCTGCTCCTTAGAAAACAGTTTCACCTCCCCAGATTCCCTTGTATCCCTGTAGACCACTGTGACCAGCTTGGGGCTTCAGGAGGCATCCCACGCCTGAGGAACTGCATGCTTTCTCCTAGGGGGCAGGACTTCAAACACCCCTTTCTCTGCAAAGCCCATATCAGCCTTGAGTTGGCTCCAGGCAAGCCATACTCCAAGCTCCCTGCTGGTCAGCCAGTTGCATCTGGCCTGAAGGTGCTGTCAGCCCACAGGGAGCTCTCTGTGGTCCTGACGACTTGCTGCCCAGCCTGCACTTTATGCCTGTGCCCAGCTCAGAACATCCCTGGCAGAGCACTGCTTCTTCCGCTGGGTTTTTTTTCCCAAATACGCTTGCCGTGCAAAGACAAAGGGAAACTGGGTAGAAGGGAGATCTAGATTCTGCTCTGCAGAATCCTACATGATTTTTATTATTATTTTATGAATTATATTTATTTGTATCCCGCCTTTCTCCCGGACCAGGATGCAAGGCAGCTTACGTGTATTTAGATATAGTACAAAAAGCTAAAAGCATATGAAAGATAATCATTGAAACAACAATTAAACTGCAATAGAATTAAAATAATATGGAATATATATTTGAAAATACAGAGTGTACATTGCATTGCAATGAAAGGAAGGTGATCCCAGCATGGATCTTTGAAAGCTGCCACACCTTGTCTCCTAGCAGGGAGGGAGAAATGCTCAGTTTTCCAGCAAGGGCATGGAGTGTCAGTGGCCTTCCAAGCAGGGCTTCGTTTCCCCCATACTGAACCAATACTGAATGCTCTGTTATGTGTATAGAGAGAAGTCAGTATATATTTCCCCCCATCTCTCTGCTGAATCAGGCAGAGAGCCATCCAGTCCAGCTTTGGTTCCTAAGAGCGGTGAGCCGCAGGCAGGATGAGAGCATGATAGCTTTTTCCTTCTGCCTAAATACTAGGTGCACAGACAGTGGCATGCTATCACTGAACCATGCAGGGGTGCAGCAGGCAGTCTCCCTTGTGGGCACATCCAGCTGGGTCACAGGAGCCCTCAGCTGTTTCTTTTGATCCACAGTGTGCCCCAGCATGTGGGTAGTGCTGAGACTCTTTGAGGAAAACACATGAAAACATTAGTAGGGTGTGGGAAGGAGCTCCCCCTCTTGACTCAGTGACATTTACCTTTGAGTTGAGAAGCAAGCCCTTCCCTTCTGATTGTCAGTTGCCGCGTTGACTTTTGAGCATGTTCTGTTTCTGAAAGCTTGACTGGATTAAATTAGCTCTCAAAATCTTTATGGGATAGAATGTGGGTCAGAGGTGTTTACCCCTGCGTGGAGAGAAACAGCCTCCTGAATGGCTGACTTTTCCAACTCAGTGTTGGGTCTCTGACTGCAGTGGAAAAATCCCATGAATTTCAGCAGGAGTTCATAGAGTTCCAATTCGGCGTTGTTCTCTTTGAGCCGCCAGCTTTTTCCTGGCAACATTGAAGCTAATCTGAGATCTGTAATGAACACCCCTGACCTACCGCAATAAACCTTTTTTAAAAAACAACAATACACACATATGCACATAACCTTCTCTCCATTAAAGCTGGGAGAGAATTTACTTTGCTCCAAATTTTAAAGCTGGCATATCTTAATTCACACCTCTCAAACCTAATTGTAATGATCGGATTGTAATGATCCTTTAGAGTTTGCTAGACGGTTCTCTCCTCAAAAAAACATACAAAAATGCATTTGAAAAAGGTGTGTGTTGGGATAAAATACCTTTCGAAGCTTGAAATAAAATACTTCATCACAATACCTATCTAAATGCATATTTAATTTTTGTGTGTGTGGATTTCTGGTTTTTTTTTAGAAAATTTCAGATTAATGTGGAAACAGGGCAGGACAAAATTAGGATTAAACAATGAGAAATTGACAATTAGCATAGTGATCTGTTCATTCCTGCTTTCTGAAATAGGAAATGACGCAGCCTGATTTGCCGGTTCGTGGGGTGCCTTGTTGTCGGCAGGGCTTTTCAGCCTTGCAGGTATTAATCTAGTCCTAGGAAGCCAAACCCTTCCTAAATGGAGATGAGCTTCTTGCCTAGCCAGGCTGCGTGCTCTTCCTTCTCAGGGGTGAACTGGGAAAAAGCAAGCTGCCTTTTGCTCCCACCCACACTAGCCGGGGCGCACAGTAAGGAATAATTGCCGCTTGTCTGTCCCTTTCCCAAGGCAAATTCATACCAGAAGTGACAGCTCACCAGCTGCAAGTCACTGGGGTGGACGCCTTTCACAGCTGACTTTAAAATTACATGAACCCTGGGACTTGCCTCTTTCTCTGTCAATGTTTTTTTAAAAAAACAAACCCGAAATTTATTATCCAAACTGGGCATTTGGGCAGGGAGGGAGTGCGATTTCCCTCCCATCTTCATGTTTTACATCTGTGTTATTTACCTACCACACAATGCAGTTGAGAATGGAGGCGTGCAGGATATGTTCCTTTCTTGACATTTTTATCTGCTTTCTTTCTATGCTGGATCACCAAAGGTAGTGCTTAATCCTCTAGAGATTTTGTTTGTTTGTTTATGTTTATGTTACTATGCTGGAATCAGATAGGCCCCTGTTCAAAAGCAAAACAAAAACCAGGAAAAGTATTTGGGTTTTTTTGTTGGGGGGGGCATGTTTGTGTGACAAGGTATTAAGGTTTGCTGTTTACAGTAAAGTTGTCAAGTTATGCAGGGTTTGGAAGTCAATGTTAATTTCAATGTTGATACATTGCTGATTCATTTGTCCCCTTCTTCGGATGGTTGCTGGAGATATGAATTGCAAAAAGCAATACATGGGGGCTAAATCCTCAATTAAACCTTAGCTGCTGCTTCAAGGAACTGTTTTGTTCAGATGAGAGTTTCACTACTTTGAAAACATTTAGATCCTCTCTTCCCCCTTGCTGACACCTTGGTCCGGCAGCGTTGCATTCCCCCACTCACATTAATTGGGGTCTAACTGGCCACAATAACCTTCAAAATAGCAAGTTATTTGTTCTAATTTTTGCACTCAGGGAAAAACTGCTGAGCGTTCTAGAATGCGGAAGCAGGAGGTGACCAACAGTGCTGATCCTGCCTCAGTTGCTAGCACAAAGCCATCCATAACACACCAAAAACATTGGTTGCAGAGCAGCCTGGTACGTTTATGTGTTAACAAATAAATCTGCTGCCACCGCTGCAAAATTGTTGGGGGTCTTGTGAGGGGGCGGTACAAACCATTTGGGTAGGCCATGGGTTAGCCGCCACTTTCCTACACAACTTGTGTCTTCAGTTTCTGTCCACCTGCCCATCCATCTGCTTTTAGGCCCCACGAACAGCACCAGAGGTCTCCCTTCTTTAGGCACCCCTGCCAGGTGAGGTGTGTGGCGACTGAAGAGGCTGCTTTGTCCCCCGTGGGGAGCCCTTCGTGCAGAACTCTCTTCTGCAGAAAGAATTGATGGGGGCATTAATTTTTTTAGGTACGAAGACTTCTCTCCCCCCCCAATGACTTTTAATTGTTGTTTATCTCTGCTGGCTGTTTCGAATGTGTTAATGCAGAGATGTGTGATCTCAGGCCCAAAAGAGGCCCCCAGAACTCTCTTTTCAGCCCCTCGGAACTCTCCGCAGGCCACACCCCTTGTTGGTCCTGCTCTGCACCCTCCTGACATTCTTTTGCCTGGCTGGAGCATGTCCCTGAACTGTGCTAATGGCTCCTGCTTCCATGGATGGAGAGGGGTGTGTTCATGTGTATAGAGACTTCCGTGTGACTGGAATGTAGCCTATTGGAGGAAGGTTAAGAGCCACATTATTTCATCTGGCTGTGACCACCAGGGTACTGGATACCTTTGTTCACAGAAAATTCCATGAGAAACACATACACCCAGTGCAACAAACTCTGGCATGACACATTCTGTGACTGAGCCTCCAGCTGCGTGTAAGAAGACAATAACATTGCAAGACGGCTTCCACACCTTCCAGGTGTCTTTGCTCCTGCCTTTACCTGTCTCTGGGGTATTTGCTATAGGGAAAAAAAGGAAATCATGAACCTGTTAAAATTTTGCCCAAATAGATCTTATGAAGAAGTATTAGACATGCACTGGAGATGAGCTGCCCTTGTGGAGAAATACCAGCAGTTCCCAAATGTTATAAGCGTCTTACAGCTAGGGGGGTGCTGTCAAGCTTGGCGTTAACCAAGTAACATCTAATGTGTTTGCAGAGAATGCTATCTGAGTGTGCCATCTTGTTACAGAGCTGAGAAAGGTTCAGATAAGGGCAACAAGAATTGTCAAGGGATTGTAGCACCTCCTCTATGAGGAAGCGGTTAAGCATTTGATTCTTTTAGTTTGTGGGAGAAGGTTGACATGATGGAGGTGCATAAAATTATGCAGTGTGTGCAGAGAAGTTCTCTCGTAATAAGAATTCAGGATCATATTGTGAAATAAGAACATAAGAAGCGTGTGCTGGATCAAGCCAGTGGCCAATCTAGCCTAGCATCCTGTTCTTACAATGGCCAACTAGTTGCCCCCAAAGGAAACCTGCAAGCAGGATCTGACCACAAGAGCACTCTCCCGCCGTGTGGCTTTCGCTGTAGAAGTAGAACATAGCCATCATGTTTAGTAGCCATTGATCTCCTCCATGAATTTGTCCAACCCTCTTTTAATGGAGATTTGGACTGTAGATTCAGGACAGACAAAAACAAACAAACTGTCCATTCACACAGTGCAGAAATTTGTACTTCACTGCCATGGGGTGTGCTCATGGGCATCTTTAAAGAAGGATTAGACAAATTAATGGAGGAGGATGTATTATCTGTTATTATTTGCTCCCTGATACTGAATGGTGCCTCCATGCTTTAGAGACAGGGTGCTTCTGAATGGCAGTTCCTGCAGGTCATCAGTGAAACGAAGGGATGGCCGCCTCAGTGTTGCCTAGCGGACTTCAGTGATTTCAGACCTGGCTCCTTCCTTGAACCCAGACATGCATCTGTCTGGTACTGGTGCTGCAACCGATCATAGACCAGGCTGCAACCCAGCTGTGGGTCCCAAGCCCACAAGTTGCTGTGGGACAGCCTGGGGCTCACCAGATGTTTTGAGATACCACTCCCATCAGCCTTAGCCAGCATAGCTGTATGATGCTGGGGGTGACAGGAGCATGAACCTCCTGACTGAGGCTAATGGGAGCTGTGGTTCCAAACATCTAGCGGGCTCCAGGCTGACTTGGGCCACCCCTCTCAGCAGCTGGAATTCTGTATCTGAGGGGGAGGGGTGTCTGGCACTAGCTATGTTTTTCCTTTTCCAACCAGATGTGTGTCTGGGGAGGGGGAGGGGACACACACACACACACACACACACACTGTTCTGGGGATCAGTCTTGTTTGCTTTCCATGCTAAGGGATCCGTTTCCTTTCCTTCACATCACAAAGGAGGCTTGAAATTACAGATAATAGCATCTCTTAACAGATGGAACCTGCTGTTTCTCTTTTAAATGTCAAAACTGATTAGGTGCTCTTATTCAATCGCAGAGATGTGGAAAAACCATCTGACTTTACTGTTCCTCATCCATCCCCACCCCCCAGTGTGTGTTTTAACGATAGTCATGTGTTCTGGATTGGCTCTTTCCCTCTCTTCTCTCTCTCTCTCCCCCCCCCCACTCTAATGCTTAAAGTTGCAGAGTAGGCTGTTCCGTGCATGAATAAAACAGCAGATTCAGGCTGTTAACCTAAAAAAGGGAGGGAGTGCATGGGAGCACAAATCTACAACCCAAGTTTCAGTAATTCAAAAACACGCCTGACATTTGCAGCCCGTCAGGCAAATGCACAGAGGGTGGTGAGGCGTGGCAGAAGAACAGGTGCTGAAATGAGCAGGCCAGAGTATTCCAAGATGTAGGCAGGGTCTTTGTGTTTCTTGACTTTTGTGGTGGAAGGAAGTGGGCACCAACCTACAGATTTGACTTAATAATATGATTTAATAAAATGCCTCCAGCCAGGATTGGTGTGATGCGCTCAAGGCTGAAATGTGCACCCAGCCATTTGGCGCACGCAGGCCTTGGGCTGCATTGAGCTTAGGTGTACTCAGAGTAAACCACTTGAAATTAATGGGCTGAGCAGGTCCAGCACTGAATACAGCACGTCATGAACCTATTCTGAAAGGTTTTGCCACTGCATGCCTTTTTCCTCCAACGCTGTTCATTTTACAAAACACCCTCTTGTTGTCTCTTCCTGGGGTGGTAAAGAGCGACTGCTTGAGAGAAGTTCCTGTGCCCAAATGGATCCCCCTGTCAGCTACAGTCTCTCAGCGGGTTATATAACGTGGGTGTCTCTGGAGGAGCATGTTAGGTTGATTCCTGGGGTAACACGTCAGTGCTGTTGCAATGAGTCTTAAAATCAGGAATGGTGTGAAAACAGGAAGAGCCTGTGGGTTCAGGCCAAAGGGGGCCCAAGTAGTCTAGCATCCTGTTCTCTCAGTGGCCAACCAGATGCCTGCCACAGGCATGACTTGAGCACAAGAGCCCTCTCCCCTCCTGTGCTTTCCAGCAATGTATTCAGAAGCATTGCTGTTTCCAACTGTGGAGGGAGAGCATAGCCATCATGCTTAATGACCATTGATAGCCTTATCCTCCACGAATGTGTCTAGTCCTCTTTTCAAATCATCCAAATAGGTGGCCATAGCTGCCTCCTGTGGGAGTGAGTTCCATAGTTTAACTATGATTTGTATTCAGGTATCTGTGTATCTGAAGTTGTATTCAGGTATCTGTGTATCTGAAGAAGTGTGCATGCACACGAAAGCTCATACCAAGAACTAACTTAGTTGGTCTTTAAGGTGCTACTGGAAGGAATTTTTTTTAATTTTGACTATGGCAGACCAACACGGCTACCTATCTGTAACTTGTATTCAGGTAGGTAGCCATGTTGGTCTGATGCAGTTGAAATATATATAAAAATATATAAAAAAATTGTCCAGTAGCACCTTAAAGGTAAAGGGACCCCTGACCATTAGGTCCAGTCGTGACCGACTCTGGGGTTGTGGCGCTCATCTCGCTTTACTAGCCGAGGGAGCCGGCGTACAGCTTTTGGGTCATGTGGCCAGCAGGACTAAGCCGCTTCTGGCGAACCAGAGCAGCACACGGAAGCGCCGTTTACCTTCCCGCCGGAGCGGTACCTATTTATCTACTTGCACTTTTTGGTGTGCTTTCGAACTGCTAGGTGGGCAGGAGCAGGGACCGAGCAACGGGAGCTCACCCCGTCGCAGGGATTCGAACCACTGACCTTCTGATCAGCAAGTCCTTGGCTTTGTGGTTTAACCAACTAAGTTTGTTCTTGGTATAAGCTTTCATGTGCATCTGAAGAAGTGTGTATGCACACGAAAGCTTATACCAAGAACAAACTTAGTTGGTCTCTAAGGTCCTGAATCTTCCAATATTCAGCTTTGCTAGTGGTTGTCCATTCATGTTGTGAGATAAGGAGAAAAACTTCTTTCTATCCCCTTTCTCTATGCCATGCATACTTTTATAAGCTCTCCCAACTCCTTCTTCCGTAATGCCAGAACCCAGGGTCATCCAGGGAAATTGTCTGGCAGCAGAAGCAGACCTTCACACAAATCATAATTTAATTTGCAGAATTCACTGGCAGAAGGTGTCACGACTGTCCGTAGCATAAGCAGCTCATGAAGTCACCCACACAAAGTTCAGGGTGCTAATTCTGGTGTATAAAGTCCTATACAGCTTGGGACCCAGGTTACCTGAAAGATTGTCTCACCTCTTATATACCGAGTCGATCACTGTGCTCTGCATATGGGGAACCCCCCCCCACTTGAATATTAGACAGGCACTGTTTCTGCACCTACCAAAAACCTTCCTCATTCAGCAAGCCTTTTAAGCTGAGATCTTTCCCACACTGCATCTGTATCTGGATATCGTTTTTTATCACTTGTTCATTGTCCTGGGCTCCTTTGAGAGGAAGGTGGGAAATACATTTAACAAATAAATAAAGCCCAAACTCAGACCTCCTTAGCCTTCATCAATTAGCCTTATGTGTCTTCAGAGTATGGAGCCTCCATGTTTAGAGGCAGTGTACCTCTGGGTTCTGGTTGCCAAGCAACAGCAGCGAGAGCAGGATGTTGTTTTCAAGCCCCCCTTGCGAGCTTTGCAGAGGTATCTGATAGATTACTGTGGGAAGCAGGAAGGCGGGCTAGATGGGTCTGCCCTAGTGAGCCATGAGTCATCCCTGTGTTTGAAAACCTCACTTGAGTGATTGCTAGACATCTATTTGCAAAGTCTAAGCCAGCTTTGGATAATCTGTAGGGCACTTAGACGAACAAATTAGAGCACAGAATGTATTGCTTTTGCTGGAAAATGGTACCTTTCCATTAATTTGCCCCTCACCCCCACCCCGGCTGCCGCCATGGAATAAATGATGGTGCTGCAAACTAAAAGTTCACCGTTAATGCATTTTTGGCTTCATTTAATTAGTGAAAATGTGTTTATCCCACATTTCCGTTTTGCTTGTTTATGTTTTGTTTTTAAAGATCAAGATGACTTATGACACACTTAGTATGTGCATCTGAACAAAATAATAGAAGCAAATATTACAGAACAAGCAATTTGTCATGGCAGATACAGCAAATATAAAATCAGGAGGGTTGTCTGTTGGTCCCTAAGATGCTCCAAAAATCTACAGCCAAATGGGACCAAGCCAAATGGGTGAAAATTATGGCACACTTTCAGTAGATAGGGTTTTTGTAACAACAACAACAACAGCTGTTAGAATTTAATTACTTTTTAATAATTATCTTTTGTGTGTGTTTTTAGCTTTTTGCATTTTACCTGTGTTGTTTCAGTCCATGTGAGCCACCTTGAAACCTGGTCTGGGGGGGGGGGGAGGCAGGCTCTTTCTCTCTCTCTCCTCTAAAGTTCTCCAGAATTCTTGATCAGGCAAATCAGCAGCAGAGAGAGGGTGGGTGGGGGGTATAAAATAGGCTGAATGTTGTAGCCATCAGGTCAGCTTGTAGAGGCCTGGGTTCCCAGGGGGAGACTGCAGGCTGAATCATTCCCCCTGCTGTTCCTGTGTACTGTATCCCCAGTACACACATACAAAAGCAATGAATGTTTCTGTGTGTGTGTGTGTGTGTGTGTGTGTGTGTGTGTGTGTGTGTAAGGGACCATGGTTTACTGGTGCAACTGCAACAAGCAAACCACAGTCAAGGCAGTTCTGTGGCCTCTCTGCTTAGAAGATGACAGGTAGGTCTTGTCAGCATGTTTGTGATGTGTTAAGCAGGATAGGACACTAACCCATGATCAGCGCTGGGCTGCTGCCACAGCTGAGCTGTGAATTGAACACAGATTCCCCCATATCATAGAACTGTAGAATTGGGACCGCAGGGTCATCTATCCTCTATCTCTGCAATGCAGGAATCACAGCTAAAGAACCCCTAGCACACAGCTATCCAAACTCTGCTTTAAAAACTTCAAATGTGCTTCCATGTGAAAGCCCTACAGATATTTGAAGCGGGCTATCGTATCACCTCTCGAAATGAGCTTTTTATCCACTGAACTTTAGCTAACTTTTCAGGGCCCGCATGCAGTTTGCAGATTATAATGCTACTTCTGACGTCTTGCTCCATCACCCTCATGTTAATTGCTTGGGACTGGCCCATGGATTTGACAGCACAATGGCATGAAACACCTTTGGCATCTCTGACAAGGGTCAGTTTTTGCAATCTTGCCTGGTTGTGCGGCTCCCAGCGATGCCCATGAAAAGATGCCCAGAGCTGCTTCTCAGGAATTTGCTGACTCGCTGCCAGCGCCTTCCTTGCCCCAGCACTGGACAAGATCTTTGTCTTTGGAAAAAAAGAAGTTATAAATAAACAAAAAGCTACCCAAGCTGGAGTTGCCCTCTTACAGCTTGTTTCATTTTATTTTATAGTGTTTATAGTGCCTGTAGCTTCTAAGTCAAGCTCTGTTCTACTGGTTTTTTTTTTTTATAATATTTTTTATTAGTTTTACAAAAGTTTTTATAACAGACAAACACAAAAAAGAAAACAAACAAACAAACAAGTATAATTTCATAATGTCATTTCATAAACTTCTTTCCTCGGACTTCCCCATACCTCCCCTTTCTGCATCCTCATGTCCAAATTTTATAGCAACTTATAAATGTTTTTTCCAACTCTAATTCATCATAGTCCTTTCTTATTCTAATCTTATATTACTGCAACCCTTTCTCTCTATAGAATCTCGACATTCTAAGCTTCATCAAGTTTATAATAGTCCTTAAGATAAATCTTGAATTTCTTCCAATCTTCTTCCGCAGTCTCCTTTCCCTGGTCTCGAATTCTGCTCGTCATTTCCGCCAATGTCATATAGTCAATCACTTTCATCTGCCATTCTTCCACGGTGGGTAGATCTTGTGTCTTCCAATACTTTGCGATCAATATTCTTGCTGCTGTTGTTGCGTACATAAAGAATGTTCTATCCTTTTTTTGCACCAATTGGCCGACAATGCCCAAGAGAAAGGCCTCTGGTTTCTTAAGAAAGGTATATTTAAATACCTTTTTCATTTCATTATATATCATCTCCCAGAAGACCTTAATCTTCGGGCATGTCCACCAAAGATGATAAAAAGTACCTTCAGTTTCCTTACATTTCCAGCATTTATTGTCAGGCAAATGGTAAATTTTTGCTAGCTTAACTGGGGTCATGTACCACCTGTATACCATTTTCATCACATTTTCCTTTAAGGCACTACATGCCGTAAATTTAATTCCGGTGTTCCACAACCTTTCCCAGTCAGCAGACATAATATTATGACCAATGTCCTGTGCCCACTTAATCATAGCTGATTTAACTATTTCATCTTGTGTGTTCCATTTCAACAGCAAGTTATACATTCTTGACAAATTCTTAGTATTGGGTTCTAGCAGTTCTGTCTCGAGTTTTGATTTTTCCACCTGGAAGCCAATTTTCCTGTCTTGTTTAAAAACCTCCATTATTTGATAATAGTGGAGCCAATCTTGTACTTTGGGTTTTAGTTTTTCATGGCTCTTTAATTTCAGTTTCTCTCCATCCTGTTCTAAAATCTCACAATACTTTGGCCATCCGACCTCCATATTAACTTTCTTATGGGCCTTCGCCTCTAAGGGTGACAACCATCTAGGGGTTTTGTTTTCCAACAGGTCTTTATATCTCATCCAAACATTGAACAACGCTTTCCTTACAATGTGATTTTTAAAGGCACTATGCACTTTGATTTTGTCATACCATAAATATGCATGCCAACCGAATGCATTATTGAAACCTTCTAAGTCCAAGATATCTGTATTCTCGAGGAGCATCCACTCTTTCAGCCAGCAGAATGCTGCTGCCTCATAGTACAATTTTAAGTCCGGCAGGGCAAATCCCCCTCTTTCTCTTGCATCTGTTAATATTTTATATTTTATTCTGGGCTTTTTGCCCTGCCAGACAAATTTCGCAATATCTTTCTGCCACCTCTTGAAACAGTCCATCTTGTCAATAATCTGCAAAGTTTGAAACAAAAATAACATTCTAGGCAATACATTCATCTTAATTACTGCAATTCGGCCTAACATTGATAATCTCAAATTTGACCATATTTCTAAGTCTTTTTTAATTTCTAACCAACATTTTTCATAATTGTCCTTATATAAATTCAAATTTTTAGATGTTAAATTAACCCCTAGGTATTTCACCTTCTTAACCACCATCAAACCCGTCTCTTCCTGAAACTTATTCTTCTCCATATCTGTCAGGTTTTTCCCTAAGACTTTAGTTTTTTGTTTATTCAATTTAAATCCAGCTACCTGGCCAAATTGTTGAATTATCTCCAACACCTTTTTCGTGCTAGTGTATGGCTGTTCTACTGGTTTTTATCTAGTACAAATGATGACATCAAACTGGAAATTGAAAAACAAACCTGCTTGAATTGGTAATAGTTCATCTTGTCATTAGGATCCAAACAACTTGCAGAACTTTTTTGGTGGGGGGGGGGACAGTTAAAAGTACAGTTTTTTCCACCCTAGATAGCTGCAGACAATACTGTTTAACAGCTTTGAGCTGCCAAACTCCACTTGGCACCCAGCACCCTTCCCTGCTCCCCCAGGTGGTTTTTCATTGCTGGACCTCTTGCACGTACCTAAAGTGCTGCTGTGCATGGCACTGACATGAATTCCACTGTTACTGATTTTACCCTTGGTAAAAGTCTTGCTTTGAACAGACAAAGCCTGGTGTGGAAGAGAAGGCTCGCAATGGCTGCCAGCCACAATGGCTATTCTCTTCCTCCACAGTCAGAGGCGGCAAGGCACCTGAATGCTGCTTGCTGGAAGCCAAAGAAGGGAAGAGGACTCTTTCATTCAGATGCTGCTTGTGAGTTTCCTAATCAGGCATCTGGTCGGCCACTGTGAAAACAGGATGCTGGACTAGATGGACCCCCCTTTGGCCTGATCCAGCAGACTCTTCCGATGTTCTTATAGGACCTAAACACTCAAGAAGCATGGAATTCCTCCTTGGGACCCTGCTATGGTAAAGGGGAGCTGCTTGACCTCCATGAACTCACATGAGGTGCCATAAGAGAGACTCCCTGAGCTCATTTTGTGTGATTCCCTGCATCAAAAGTGCTGCTTGGCATTCTGGCCCCTCACCTGCCCTTTCTGTCTTCTGTTGGAGAACCTGGTCAATTTCATAAAATTTATATACTGCATGATTGTGGCGAATAAAAAGGTTTACACAAAAAATAAAACAACTAGATTATTAGTAAAGGCAATAACTTAAAAAAAAAACCAGCAACAAACTAAGAAGACATCTGCATTCTAAATATCTGAGTAGGCTTGTCTAAATCAAAAAGCTTTTAGCAGGCACCCAAAAGAGTACAGTGAAACCGCCTGCCTGGTGTCAATAGGCTAGGAGTTCCAAAGCGCAGGTGCTGCCATGCCAAAAGATTGATTTCTTACAAAAGCGGAACAGGTGATGCTCCTAACAATGCCAATTCTGCATATCAAAGCGGTCGAGTGAGCATATATAGGTTAAGACAGTCTCGCAGGTGTAGACTGGTCCTACGTTATTCAGGGCTTAGTATCCCAATAGTAACACCTTGAACTTGGCCCGGGACCAAATCTGCAAACAGTGCAGATCTCTGAGCAGAGGTGCGGACAAGTCTTTACTTCCATCAGCAATTGTGCCTCAGCATTCTGCACAAACTGCAGCTTTTGGATCTGATGCAAGGGAAGCCCCACATAGAGTCCACTGCAGTAACCCAGTCTTGAAGGTAACCCAGGCATGAACTACTGTGGGCCAAGCTTGATGAACTCCTCTGTGTCTTGCAGGCAGCGTGATCACAATTTCTGGGCGCATGACCTTCACGAGCAATAAGTCCATGGAAATCGAGGTCTTTGTGGATGCTGACCCCTTTGTGGACGAGTCTCAGGAGCGGTATCGGGCTGTCAGTGCATTCTTCACCTATGTGTCCCTAAGCAAGGAGGGGAGGCCGCTCCCTGTCCCACAGCTGGTGGTAAGCCTTACGAGTCCCCCCTCCCATCTTTTGGTCCTGCAGAACTTGGCTACAAGTCCTTCTCTTCTCTCTCCCTGCCCCCCATTCTGGCACATGTTCCTAGATGACTTCAGAGATGTTAAGCATCCTGGGAGACTCTGCACTCCCGCTGTTGGTGAGAAGCATTTGAAAGCAAACACAGAACCCGTTTCCAGCTTAGCCGTTTCCAGCTGCATTTCAATGTATTGTTTAAACAAAACACGCAGCATTGTGAACGCCCTCCAGGGTTGTGTTTTCCCTCTCTGCTTCCAGGGTGGAGAGGTCACATGGATTCAAGTTTCTCGTTTGTCAGAGATGATGTGTCTTACGCAGTTGAGCTCTTTATGCAATGTCCCTGGGGCTTTTTTGTGTTCCGTCCAGCAAAATCTTGTTCTCTTAATTCAGCATGGAAAAAAGAGAGAGAAGAAGCTGCTTAAATTAGGCTGAAGACACATTTTGTTTTGTTTTTTCAGAGAGCTGAAAGTGGTTTGAAAGAGAGATCAACTGCTCATGGTGTGTGTATGGGGGTGAGGGGTGTTATCTTGGTTTTGCCCTTGACCAAATGGGCTTGACAGGTTTTTGTGGGGTTTTTTTGTTTTGTTTTTACAACAACCTGCCAAACCTATTTGGCTAGAGAAAGCAGTTGAACAATAAAGGTGTTTGTGTGTGTGTGTGTGTGTGAGAGAGAGAGAGAGAGAGAGAGAGAGATATTCCCCCCTCAAACGATTTTCACGTCTCTAAAATTATTTCTCCAGTCCTTTCCATAACTGCATGTTGCTACCTAAGCAAGTGTAGCTTCCGAGACCTACTTTTGCCAACCTAACACAAATATGAGGGCAGAAGGGGCATTTCTAGGGAAGGAAGCGTGCATAATCTCTCCTGGGCCCATCAATTCTTCCCAACAGTTGCCACATCTCCACCTCTTGATTGTTTTTCCCTCCACTGAGTTGACATCTCTTTCCAGTCAGAGCCTGGCTTAGACAGGGAGGGGGGCATTCTTAAAAAAGTGGTCTGGTGGAGCATTTGTGGGTGAGAATCGGCTGAGAAAGGGTTAAACACCCTACCCACTTCTCCGCTGGACCACCATCATTTATCCCACTCATACACATGCCTCCATGCTGAACATACAGTGCTGGAAACCCTGTATATTTTGCTCTGTCCACCCTTAGTGTCTCCAAAGAGTCCCCTTAAAACCCATGATAAGAAAACACCTAATCTTTTCTACAGTGTTTGTCCCATTACTGTCTCTTGAAATGTTTTTTAATTATAAGCATTAAGGTAGTATTGATGCAGAATTTGGAGCCATACGGCCTCCAGCTTCTATCGATGTTTGAACGTCACCTCTTCCTCCTCCCCAAAAAAGTCTTCCTGGCTTACTTTTCCTACCAACTATTGTCAGTCCTGCTTCCCTTTTATTGCCTATTTTTAGCTGTCTTCACTCAGCCGCTCAGAAACAGCTGAGTGAGAGAGTTGTTCCTCGATTAATATGTTATGCCTTGTTGATTTCCAACGGCACTCAACTCTCCCCCGGCCCCCCGGTGTTTCAAAGCATTTAGTCGACTCGGCTTGGTTTTGCTATCGGAGTAGTGTTTATATAATTTGTTCTTAACATTAAATGAAACACACAGATACACCCCACTTAAATTTCTTGGTGCTATTAAATGGGGGGGGGACATCCCCCCCAAATGTGCTGCACTTCTTTATTTCTGGAGCTTGTTATTGCCTTCATGGAATTTAAAGTCAGCTCAGCTCCACTTCATGTAACTTTCCATTCTTGTAAGGCTGTTGGCCAGGCCAAGGCTTTGATTTATTTCTTGTGTATTTCATAGAATCACAGCGCTGGAAGGAACCACAAGGGTCATCTAGCCCAACCCCCAGCCATGCAGGAATCACAGCTAAAGTATCCCTGACAGATGGCCATCCAACCTCTGTTTAAAATCATCCAATGAAGGAGAGACCACCACCTTCCAAAGGAGTCCATGCCACTGTCAAACAGCTCTTACCATCAGAGAGTTCTTCCTAATGTTTAGTCGGACTCTCTTGTAATTTGGATCCATTGATTTGGGTCCCGCCCTCTAGAGCAGCAGAAAACAGGCCTGCTCCATCTTCCATGTGGCAGCCCTTTAAATATTTGAAGATGGCTATCATATCACCTCTCAGTCTCCTCTTGTCCAGGCTAAACATACCTAGCTCCCTCAACTGTTCCTCATGAGGCTTGCTTTCTAGACCCCTGATCATCTTGGTTGGCCTCTCTACACATCTTCCAGCTTATCAATATCCCTCTGCGACTGTGGTGCTCAGAAGTGGACACAGGGCTCTAGGTGGGGTATGATCAGGGCAGAGTAGATTGTTGATGTAGCCTAAAATTTATATATTTATTTGCCACTCTTACACACGATGTTCCAAGCCACAGCTTACATCAACAAGAGGAATAACAGCAAAACAACATCTTAAATTGGCCACAACAATTGCATAGCAAGGCAGCTGAAAGGATGTTATCAGCCAGCTGGGAAAGCATTTATTCTCCATAGGAACCCCAATGGGAGCATTAACACCCCAACACATCTTGCTTCTTCCCCATTAGGGTTCTAGGGGAACCCCAAGTCACATCTTTAGGTCCATCCAGCATAGAGCAGGCCCCTCTCTTCTCTCTCCAGCTTCCAGCATCAGGCAAACGGAAACTCACAACTCCCTGGCTAGCATTGTGTTGTGTTTCCCTAAAGCCATTATTTATTTATTTAAACACTTTACATACCGCTTAAGTACAAACATCTCTGGGCGGCGTGCAAGAATTATAATACAGAAAAGCTTAAAAATCAAGTTAAAACTATAGAAGCAGACCTCAGTTAAAATGCCTGCTGGAATAAAGTCTTCAGTAAGTCCCGGAAGTCCAGGAGCGAAGGGGGCCTGACTGACATGGCTAAGGCTTCAAGTTATATCCCTGACACCTGCAACAGAACAGCTGGGAAGGACTCTCTCTCTCTCTCTCTCTCTCTCTCTCTCTCTCTGGGGCCTTGGAGAGCTGCTGCCAGTCAGAGTGGACAAAGCTGGGGCTGGATGGATGCAATGGCGCCTGACTCGGAGGAAGGTGGCTTCACTGTATGTTAATGTTTTCCAGGGTTCTATTCTGCCTCTGCTCTAAGCCGCTGTATTCCCTCGAGCCAGAATTAAATTTCTGGCAAGCGGGCTCCCCACCCCACGCTGAGCAATGCGGAGATGCTAATCTTCTTGGATTGCAGTGTTCCGAGTTCCTTGAACTGATGTGTTTGTCTTTGAGGCTGGTCCGCTGTGCAGTTTCCAGGCGAAGGTCTCTCATCCCAGGCTCCCCGCTGCTGTGGCATCCAGGGGGCACATCGAGGGCTGCTTCGCATTGCCAAACCAAACTGGGCTCCTCCTGCTTGCTGCTCAGTGCTTCTGCGAAGCAGAACTGCCTCAGGCTGTAGAGAATCATCTAGCTCAAACTCATCTAGCTCAAACTCCTGAGCACGGGGAGTTTCCTAAGACTATTTCCCATCACCACCACTTCTAACCAGAGGTTCAGCTGCACTGACACCTAGTTAATGAGAATCCAGATCTTCCATTGATCTGCTGTGCCCACATACTGCTGGTGGGCCTGTTTGAGGGCAGCGAGTCCTGAGAGGAAAATTAAATGTTGAGTCCGAGAATGTAGGTGTCCAAAGGATGACTTCATGGCCCGTGTAGCCAATTCCTTGTCCCTTGGGGCAGGGTTCCAAAGCTACCTTTGGCTGAGAGACTGAGCCCCCTAGTTCAACTCTTGCCTTGCCCATGAGCTCCCTAGAACGCCATTCAAAAGCCCCTCTGGTGTGGATTTCTGCTCCCAGCTATTAGCAACTCAGATGCCTCTGGAGAAAGACCAGGAAGCAGGATATGAAGGCAACAGCTGTCTCTCCGACCCTCTGCAGCATCGGATATTCTGTGGTCTCTGAACCCAACAGTCATTTATCGATCTCCCTCTCTAGAATTGTCTGATTCCCTTTAATATTTAAGACTGTTTTGATGTCTAAATTAGCAGCTGTCACCCCGTCTCATGAATAATATTGGCCTATCTTGCTAGGAAATTGTTAGGCAAACTGTGAGGTTATGAAATTTAGCACATCATCAGTTTCAGTATTAATATGAGTGCCTGTCTGCTGTCTCCACCCACATTCCGCCTCAAGACTGATACAGTGCAGGCTCCCTCCCTTGATCCAACATCAGCCCAGCCACCCAGCCCATTCCATTCTCTAGCCCAGGGGTAGGCAAAGTTGCACCCTCCAGATGTTGGAGCTGCCAGAATGGAGGTCTGGCCTGATCCACACTCACAAAGTTGGTTGGCCTGTTAAGAATTTGCTGGTCAGCGGTTCCACAGGTATGGTTTGAAATCTAAGCTGAACAAACACATCTCTAAACTTGGGAGGGGGGAGGCAAAGTTGGACCTGGGACCTCATGGACCCACCCAACCAGCTCAGCAGCAGAGCCATACTTCCAACCCCTAATCCCAAGATGCAATCTTGAAGGATTCAATGACAGCTTGAAATAGGGAGAGGACAGGCCCAGGTTTGCTAGCTGACTTTGGGTCAGCCCCACTCCTGTCCCCCAGGGTTGTTTGGCTTCAATAGGTATAATCTAAGCAGGAGGCAGTGGTGGTAAATAAAGGGAAGGATCCTCTTCCGAATTCCAGGGCTGAGCTTTGAGGCCTGGCTCTGATTAACCACCAATTGTGTTGGAGGAATGCTGGCTTGAGTTTACTTCTGCAGGGGATAGTTGGGTGTGTCGGAAATTTAGCTGCAGTCGCTTATGGGGGGTAGTTTCTGCCATTTTCCATCTTAAAATATGCTCTCTCTCTGGGTCAACTCCGGGTCTTTTGGGGGTGGGGAGAGGAACGGCCTCCAGGCAGTTGCAATGCAAGGGGCTGTGATGACTTTTTTAGTTTGGTCTCCTGCAGGTGGCGGGGGAGGCTTGGCAGGCATTCTTCAAGCTGTGTGGCCGTTCTGCATTTTAACTGGGTCATTTCAGCAGGGGGCAGAGGGGCGAGTGCTGCTGCTGAACTGTGCCATATGAGGCTGGGTTACCAGGAAATCCCAGGTTCAGATATCACTTGCTGGGTGACCACCCACCCACCTGTAATATTCTGAAACTGGGCTTACCTTATGATGCTGGGAAGAGTTAATGCAGGCCAATGTTCATATTAGACACAGTTGCATGGAACTTACTCCAACCTTTGTTGATGGAAAGCAGTCCCAAGAAGCTGCAAATTCTAGGAGGGGGCTGGTGGACCTTTTCCTACCCCTCCAAGCTCTTGTCACAGCCCCCCCCCCACACCTTGCAGGTGCCTATAGCAGTGTCGTTTGTTGGGCCAATTGTGAGCACAGTGACCATAGTACTATTAAATTAAATATCCATGTAAATGGCCAATTACCAAGACAATCCAGCACTGTCACATTCAATTTCAAAGAAGTCCTCAGAACGAGGAGATTGGTAGAAAGGAGTGTGTAATGCAGATCAGGAAAGGTACCACAAGCACAAGAGGATGCCAGTGTGGTTAATGGGCAGAGTCAAAGGATCTATTAGAGGCAAGGAGGCTTCCTTCAAAAAGCAGAAGCCTTGTCCAAATGGAAGAGAACTTTGGCAAAAGAAGTGCAAGCAGACAGCAAGGGATGCTAAAAGGGGAATGGGGGTGGGCATGTTGTTAAAAGCATTAAGACCAACAACAGGAAGTTCTTGAAATACAGTGGTACCTCGGGTTACATATGCTTCAGGTTACAGACTCCGCTAACCCAGAAATAGTATCTCGGGTTAAGAACTTTGCTTCAGGGTGAGAACAGAAATTGTGCTCCAGCGGCGCGGCAGCAGCAGGAGGCCCTATTAGCTAAAGTATTGCTTCAGGTTAAGAACAGTTTCAGGTTAAGAATGGACCTCCAGAATGAATTAAGTACTTAACCCGATGTACCACTGTACAGTAGTAACAGGAGATTGTCATCTGTGGAGGAGCTTGAACAGGAGGCTGGGCTGGATGGGCCACTGGGATGTCCCAGCAGGTTCTTCTCATGTTCTTACATCAAGTGGGGAATTGCTCTTCGGGGAAAGGGGTTAAGCACCACCAGCACCACCAGGGCTCTGCTCTGTATCACAGGCTTCCATGACAAAACTAGAAAGTGACACACACTTTCCATTAATGTGTGGCTTGACTCCAAGTTCAGCCTTCCTGAGCCTGGTGCTGCCACCCCACAGTTGTTTTTGGACTACAGATCCCATCAGCACGAGCCATGCTGGCTGGGGTAGATGGCAGTTGCGGTCCAAAACACCAGAGGGGGGCATCAGCTGGGTTGGGGAAGGCAGCTAAGATAACAGCACAGAGTTCAGCTGGAGATTCTGTAGTGCTGGCTGAATTAACTGTTCAGTGTTAGCATTCTAAAACAGTGTGGTCAAGTTCCCCAGAGTGAGTGATTCCTGCAGGTTTGCATGGTTTCCATAATGGGGAAATCCTCTGAGAGTCACAATGTTCCTCACCACCAGGATGAGAGGCCTCTCAGGGTGAAAGGGGCAGAGGAGGAAGAGCAATCGAGGTGAAAGGTGGGCAGGTGTGGGAATGAGGCTTGGGAATGCCCTGCAGTTGGATACTGCGAGAGCCAGCCTGGTGTAGTGGTGAGAGTGTTGGGCTAGGACCCAGGAGAGACCAGGGTTCAAATCTGCTGCTCGGCCGTGAACCTTGCTGGGTGGCCTTGGGCTGCTTACCACCTCTCAGCCTTCCTCACAGGGTTGTTGTGGGGATGAAATGAGCAGGGGGAGAACCACGTGGCACCACCTTGAGCTCCATGGAGGAAGAGGTGGGATATAAATGCAATAAATAAAATAAAAGCCCTTCTCTTCCAGCTCTGGCTTTGCTGTGGTGGCCAACCAGGAAGCTCCTGAGTGAAATATGTATGTTTGGGGGGTGGGGTGGGGGGACCCAGCAATGCAGGGCCAAAGATCTTCCCTTCCAGCTGGAAGATAATGTTACACCACTTGGCAGCAGATAAACACAGAGGACTTGGTTGGAAGGGAGCGATTCATTAGCGCCACCACTCTTCCTGGGGGAATCGTCCTGCCAGGCTGGTGCATAATAACCACTGTGATCCAGAAACGTCCCCTGGCTGCCTCTGACTAAACCACCAAGGAGCCTGCCAGCCACCTGGCGTGTGCCTTTTTACAAGTGATTAAGTACCTGGGTTCAGCCACAAGTCCTCTGCGTGTAAAACATGTCCCTGCATATGGGATTGTCACATCATTTGGCAGGTGTGCCAGGAATGTCCTTGTCTCTGATGTACAACGGGGGATCGGAAAACCAAGGGCTTGCCGAAGCCAAGGCCAGAGCTCGATCCTTTGTCCCTCTTTGCCCCCACCCCTTCAGTCACCACAGATTCTGTGCAGGCTCAAATATTCTATTGGGGGAGAGTGTGCAAATCAAGCAGATTCTTGTTTTATTGATTTGGAGCACTTGGACCCCCACTCTTCAGCCAAAAAGGATTGGCTTACATACAGTCAATTAAAACAAGTCAGACCCTGCCCACTCAGGCTTACAATTTTCAAAAAAAAAAACAAGGGAAAATGAACAGGGAGAGAAGCAGGAGGATCACACTCGGGGACAAATTCAGTTCTTTGTTTAATGACCAGCTGGCACAGAGCAGATCATAGACTTGTGGAGTTGGAAGGGGCCCAAGGGATATTCTAGTCCAACTCCCTGCAGTGCAGGAACCACAGCAAATATGATTGCAGATGAGCATTTTCCTTCTGCCTTGCATCTACAGTGGTGGACGTGTTGCTGGTCCGTGAGGCAGTGTGATTCAGTGACTAATGTGTGATGTTTAGGTATGTGAAATGAAGTGGGGTTTGTGGGAGGTATGGATGTTGTGGAATCTCATCAGAATGGGAAACAGTACCGGAAATTATGTGGATTCAAACAGGAACAGAGTTCAGGCAGGCAAATGTGATTGTGTACTCACTGTTGTCACTTTTTTGCCACTTCCCCCTCCCCAAAAGTGACACAATCAATGTGGAATCACGTAGCAATATCACAAATTAATTGCATGTAAATTTGGCCACAGCAAACAAGCAAAAAAAAAGGTGTTTTTGTGGAATTCAAGCTGCATCATTATCATCATCATCATCATCATAAATTTATATGTATGACGCTTTTCCATGGTGGGACCGTGCTCAAAGCAGTTCACAACAACATGCAGAATAAAATGTAACAACATTTCAAGATAATGCATGAACAGTTGCAAAACAGAATACAATTTAAATGAAAAGTCATGCTAATATCAATATGGCAAGCAAACATTTCATCCTAATAAACACTGAAACAAAATAAAATACAATACATCCAAGTAGCAGCAAAAACAATGCTGCCGCCACCCCAGCAGAGGGTTGGGGCAAGGCAGAGGCAACAGCTTGCCACTGGTGGTAAGGTAAAGGTAAAGGAACCCCTGACCATTAGGTCCAGTCGTGGCTGACTTGCGTTTACCTTCCCGCTTTGACATGCTTTTGAACTGCTAGGTTGGCAGGAGCAGGGACTGAGCAACGGGAGCTCACCCCGTCGCTTCTGATCGGCAAGTCCTAGCCTCTGTGATTTAACCCACAGCACCACCTGCATCCCCTGGTGGTAGCAAAACTGAAATGACACTCGTTTGCATCCCTCACTGTGGTGTGAGTGACCTACCCCCAGCCATGGTGAACAGGGGTTTGAGATGGAAAGGAGCAGAGCCTGGAGACCCCAGGGAGCAACCCCAAGTGAGCAGCTCTGTTGGGACCCAGAAACAAGGGGTGGGAGATGAAATGATCAGAGCCCTAGGAACATCAGGTGCTGCCTTTTACTGGTCTGTCTACCTAGCTCAGTATAGTCTAGACTGACCGGCAGTAATGGCTCTTTAGGGTTTCAGGTAGAGATCTCTTCCAGCCCTACCTGGTGCTGCTGGGGATTGAATCTTGGACTTCCTGTGCAAAGCAGATGCTTTACCACTGAGCCACCATCTCTTCCTTCTAGCATCTTTCTTTGCTGCTAAAACTACAAGGAGAACCAAAGAGGCACAAGGGAGCTGAAGGGAATGGGAGAGCTCCAAGGATCTGGAGGGCATCGCTTGCAAAACACCCACCTGGAAATGTGCCCTTAACATTTTGAAATGTGGGTCCCAGGGTACCTCTTGGTTTCCTGCAGCTGTGGATGAGAACTGACAGATGTTTCCTGTCTGTGCTGATATCTCTAGGGAAGATCCTCCCCTTAACCTAGCCAGCCAACGTAAGGATGAGTGGTTTTAAGAATACAACGAGAACCGCTTTTGTCGAAGATTTTAAACACAGTGAAATAAGTGGCTGGGAAAACCCTGCCTGTCCCTCATGTGCTTTGGGTTCCAGGGCCAGCTTAATCCAGCCTCGACCATGCCCACACCTGTTCTGTCTTTGCTCGGCAGGTAGAAACAGAAGATGAGAAGAGGCGTTTCGAGGAGGGGAAAGGCCGCTACCTCCAGACCAAAGCCAAGCGCCAGGCACAGACCCAGCCGCTCACTCAGCAATGACCGATCTCAGCCGGAGCCCCTTCCAGGAGGAGAGTGCCACCATCAGCACATCCACTCAGAAATCTTCACTTTGGGCATTTCAATAGCAGAACCTGACCGGTAGCACATAGAGCCCTCATGGCACCCCAGAGAAAGCCACCATTCTGTTATATCTGTACTTGTCGTAACTAGTCCAGTTGGCACATTAGGAGCCATGCTAGGCGGCCAGGGATGCCCTTGGAAAGGTGGGGTGGGGGGCTTCGGGACAAGGGATTGGGGGTGGTAATCCTGCTTAGGGAGTTATGGAGCTTCATTATTTTGAAGGCTGCTCCACCTAGGAGGGCTATTGTATTTTAACAAGGTTTGGGTTTTTTTGCGGGGATGGGGTGGGGTTTGCCTTGAAAAATCCTGGCCAGCCTCCCTTAGCCTAATGCCCTCCAGATGTCTTGGGCTTCCAAGACTGATGGGGCTTGTAGTCCAAAACATCTGGAGGACACCAGGATTGTTGGGCAGGCTACCCTTGTTACATGCAGACGAACTGAACACCTGGCTGGGGCAACACAAGGACTACGTTGTTGCACTTATGGGGACTGCTCTCCTCACCCCCAAAAAAGGCACTAGCATTCTCTCGGAAGAATGATGAGGCCATTAGCACAGATTTTTTTCCCAGGGCCTTGTGTCTTTGTTATACTCTTGTTTCACACCCTTCCCTTCCTCTCAGCAAACACCAAAAGCTGCTTCATGACAGTCACAAGCCTAAAAAACAACGCTGTTCTCTGTATTGTTATCTGGCAGTCTCTCTTCTGTTCCATTCCTCTTGACTATACATATGTATATGTATATGTATGCCTAATTTATTTAATGACTATTGTGAATAAAGACTCTATGCCTTTACTTCAGTGATGGGTTTCTGTTAAATTGCTTTGGGCAGGTAGAGTATGCAGGTGACTCTCAACTTACATTCCGGGGATAGCGTGCAAAACCAAAATTCTGTATAGTCAAAACACATGCGGCGCAATGGTGAATGGGCTTGCCAAAGTTTTTTTTTTCCTGGGCGCCCACCCCCTTTTAATTTTCTTCTTAAATTTACCAGGCGCGTACAAGTTAAATGTGTGCAAATTGCGAGTTACCTGTAGACGTTTGCACAGCTGATGGGACATCTAGCAGGCTTGGACTCCATAGAAACACAGGAATCTGCCTTATGCTGAATCAGACCATCAGTCCATCTTGCTCAGTGTTGTCTGCACTGACTGCCAGCAGCTCCTGCAGGCAGGAGTCTTTTCCCATAGCAGTATATAAATAATCAAACAATCAAACAAACAGATACCATGTAAGTAAGCGCGGAAAGGGAAGACCTGCCACCATTTTGAGTGTGGAATGAGCCCACTTGGCCAGTGGCAACTGGTTCCAGGGAAGCTTGGAAGTGGGAGAAAAGGAAAGGAAGTTAAAGGCCGTCATAGAAGTTTCACATCTTATAAGAGCAGTACAGTCAGTGGAAGTGTCCCTTGACCTAGCTAGGAACAAAGTACCTGGAGAGAAAAAGGAAAACTATGGTTGCTATGCTTTTTTCTGTGGTTAAACAGGCTGCTGTTTCCTTGGAGTTACAGGAAATGTGAGTTTTACCAACAGTTATAAGAGAAAACTGCTCCTTTATCCCTTATGAGGTATCCAAGAGCCTGTATAGAGTCCTTATGTAGGTTCTCTATCGGTAGGAGAAAATAGCAGAGGCCAACCAGAGAATATTGAGAAGCAAAGCAGCTGCTAAGCAAGATCTTCATTAAACTGTTGCAACAGGGTCCCCCACTACCCCCATGCAGGAAGGGAGGAGAGGAACCCCGAACAATGGTGTGCAAGCTCTTATATCATCTTTTGAAATTGCCTATAGTTCCTGAATCTCTTAAATATATTGATAGTTTGCTCAGCTTAACAGATACTTGCCAGGCTGTATTTGCAAAGGGAGGTGTAAGCCCCTACAGTCCAAAGACAACTGGAAAGCTTTTCCCATTTCCTTCCTCCTTGCAGAGAAATATTTGAGGTCTATTTGGGAGAGTCAAAATGGCTTCAGGATTGCTCTCCTGTACTGTTTCAGACACTATACTTATGCACGTGTGTTTGCCTTGTACATTTATGAACATTTATTCTCTCTATATATAAGACCTTAGAATTCCTATAACACAACTGAAATCTGTTTGAGCTGGTGGATGCCTAGGAAATAAACACCAGCCAAGACTGTAATGGGGAAGGGCTCCATCCTCAGGGGAGGCTGTTTGCTGAGTGTCTGCAAGAGGTGCCATTCTGTCCTTGCTTCCACTTTGAATTTGAAAACAAACACCACACACCTTGGCCCTTGAGTGTTTGCACTGCCTCAAAACCAGCAGCGAGGTTCTGAAGTTCCTAGACAATCCTCCTCCCCCTCTGGCTCTGTGTTGCTTATGTTTCCTCTGTGCTGATGGACAGGTGCTCTGCACATGTTCAGAAGGCCTATTATTTCCCTAGGCTGCGCAGGCAAGCCTGCTCTGGTTCCTAGGTCCTAGCAGCATATTTGTTTGTATCTATAATGTAAGCCGTTTACCATTTTTTGAGGAGTTCTCTCTCTCTCTCTCCCCCACCCACAAATCAGCGTGGGAGAAGACGGTCCCAGCCCCACTGCTCAGAGCTGGAATTGTCATCAGGGAGCTTGCAATTAAGCAGAGTATAAATAGCCCCAACTCGAGTGGGCAGCGGTGTGGCTTTAGTCATGGAGAGGAGTGACATTTCTAAGTGAAATAGCTGTTTAGCGCTCCCTTTTCCCTTCTCTCCCCCCCACTCCCAATTCCCAGTCGCATGAGTCATGACAAAACCCAGGCAGATAACAGGTGGGAGAAAGGAACCCTTCCCCCCCACCCCCGACAGCCCACCACAAAGGGAAAGCAGAAAGGCGAAGGAGCTGCGTTAGGAGCGCGGGGGTGCATGAAAGTGGGAGAGGTGCTTTCCAGGAAGGTTTCAGGGGAGCGTGTGTTGAGCCTCTGCTGTGTCTCTGTCGTGTGGTGTTTAACTGTTACAGGATTCTGGGCAGCACCTGGCCCTACATCCGTCCATCCCAAAAGAAGCTAAGCTTTGGACTTCTTCCTTAAAATGCAACCTCTGTTCCTCAGCGTTGTATGGCCAGATCACACCTCTGTGTGAATGTCCAATGGCTAAGATGTGGGTTTTGAAAGTGGAAGCAAAGGCAGAACAGTACCTCTTGCAGAGACACAGCAGGCAACCTCCCCTGAGGGTGGATGAGTCCTTCAGGGTCAGAGGAAGAAGAAGAAGAAGAGTTTGGATTTGATATCCCGCCTTTCACTCCCCTTCAGGAGTCTCAAAGCGGCTAACATTCTCCTTTCCTTTCCTCCCCCACAACAAACACTCTGTGAGGTGAGAGGGGCTGAGAGACTTCAGAAAGGTGTGACTGGTCCAAGGTCACCCAGCAGCTGCAGGTGGAGGAGCAGGGAAGCGAACCCAGTTCACCAGATTATGAGACTACAGCTCTTAACCACTACACCACACTGTGTGTGTGACAAACAGACGGACAGAGACACAAACAAAGTCATTGGCAAGTGTTGCTTTGCAGTGATGAGGAGGTCCTCCTCCCAATTACCTCTTCTCCCTGTAGAATCTGGAGGTCTGTTCCAATCTGGTTTTAGTTTATTGTTTATTTTATGCTTTGAATTATTTAAAGAGTCATTTTAACGGGGTGGCTTTTTTTACTGATAATTGTGTTGTTTTATTCTCTTTACAAACTGCATTGAGGTTTCTTTGTTTACCATCAAGCAGTTGTATAAATTTTGTGAAATAATTTCTAAAAGGAGGGGTGAGCAGGTGAATCTCACAAAAGTGAGGCCAGCTCCTTCCTGATCTACGGGAATCCACAGCCTCTCTTAGAGCAGGTGACCAGGGATGATGGGGCTGTAGTTCAGCAACAAATGTAAGTTTGAGATTAGCCACCCCTGGGATCAGCTTTTCTAAGGTAATTCATCATCATTATCATGAGAGCCAGTGTAGTATATAATGGTGAGAATGTCAGACTAGGACCTGGGAGAGACCAGGGCTCAAATCCCCCCTGGGCCATGAAGCTCGTTGGATAACCTTGGTCCAGTCACTGCCTCTCAGCCTAACCCACCTCATAGGGCTGTTGTAGGGATTAAATGAGGGGAGAGCTATGTAAGCCATCTTCAGCTGCTTGGAGGAAAAGGTGGGAAATAAATATGATAAATAATCATTTCTTGCGATGCCACCTTTCCTTGGTAAACGGTGTTGCTCACAGCCTTCTTCTTTTTTATGTTTAAAGTTTGGGGATGGATAATGCTGCATGCCTCCACTTCAATAACATAAGAAGAGTCTTGCTGGATCAGGCCAATGGCCCATCTAGTCCAGCATCCTGTTCTCACAGAGCCAACCAGATGCCTATGGGAACCCCACAAGCAGGATCCAAGCACAGAAGCACTCTCCTCTCCTGTGGTTTCTAGCAGCTGGTATTCAGAAGCATTACAGCCTCCAACAGTGGAGTGCATGGCCATCATGGCTAGCAGCCATCAGTAGCTCTCTCTCTGCCGTGAATTTGTCTAATCCTGTTTTAAAGCTATCCAGTTTTGTGGCCATCCCTGCATCCTGTGGGAGTGAGTTCCATTGTTCAACCCTTAAAGTATGTGAAGGGCTTCCTTTTATCTGTCCTGAATCTCCCAACCCTCATCTTCATTGGATGCTCATGAGTTCTAGAGTTAGGGAAAGAAGAAAAGCTTCTCTTTATCTACTTTTTCCATGCCATGCATCATTCTATAAACTTCCATCATGTTGCCTCTTACTCTCTTTTTGTCCTAAAAATGAAGTACCACCAAATTCTGCAACCTTTCCTCATACAGGAGTTGCTCTGTTACCTTGGTTATTATTATTATTATTATTAAGGAAAAAAGAAGTGTGTCTTTGGTACCTGGAATATGGTGTTGAGGTGACTTGAGCAGGGGTCCCACATGGGATTTCGAAGCCACACGTTTGCTGCGTCAGCCAAAAACGTTTTGGCAGGAAGCTCATCTGGGCTGGGCCCCTTTCCCCCTTTTTCTGTCTTATTCCTTGAGAGTGCCTGTCCCAGGCAGATGGCCTCACGGCCAGCTTCTTCAAGAGCGCAGCCTCTGCCCTGCGCCTCCCTCGGCCGAACGCCAGCCTAGCAACACGGCCGCATGTCTCCAGCAGCTCAGCGAGGCTCAGCGCTGGCTTTTCACTTCCAATTAAACATCAAGATGCATTTTGAAGGATGAGTCAGGGCTGCCCTTCAGGAAAAGGGGGAAGTTTCTGTAACATGAAAGAAATGCATCTCAGGCTTATGGGCAAAAGCAGGGCTGCCAGGGCAAAACATTCCCCCTTCCCCTGCCAAAAAAGAGGGTGCCTCCCTTGTGTAACTTTTGAGATGGTGAGGCGTAACATTCTCTGGACCAGAACACCTCGTCCGAATTAAGCAGGTAGGTCCAAGGATAGCTACTCATTCCCGAAATCTGTTTTCCGGCCTTGATTCTGGCCAGAATCTGACCTCCTCCTAGCTATGCATCCATATGTGGTCAGCAAACTGCAAGCGAACACACAGGAAGCAAGTGGAAAGCCAAATCTTACACCCCTCCTTTGCAAAGGGGCAGGGCTCCTGCATCTCTCAGTTTTGCTTCCTTGAAGAACCACAGCTCAGCACTAAGCATCTACCTAATGGCTTCCTGGTAAGGCCAGGAGAGACTCCCTGCCTGAAACCCTGGAGAGCAGCTGCCAGTGAGTGTAGGCAGTACTAAGCTAGACGGGCCAATGGGTCTGACTTGGTAAAAGGCAGCTTCCTATGTGTTGGCAGCTGATGTGCACTGCAGAGTGCCTTTCTGGGAATTCTGCTCAGAGAGCCTCCAGCTTCTGACTAGGCTTGGCGAAGTGTTCAGGTGGGAAGAGTGACTTCCTCTAAGGTCAACTTGGCCATCTCTTAAGTTTGATGCTGGTGGGAGAGGCTGATGGACTGCCGGAAGTTGGTTCAGTCTTGGAGGGGTTCTTTGGCACAATTAGGAAATCAGGGAGAGAATGTTTTGCAAGCCCAGCCGCCTGGCCAGCCTTTGAGATTTTCCCTGAGGCTCCTGTTCACATCTGAGATGGAGCCTTTTTTGGTGGCTTCCCCCATCTCGTTGCCCTCTCTCCACATTGAGGTGTACCCTGCCTCAGGCTTGACACTTTGTAGTGTGATGTGAACAAAGTGCTCCCCTTTCAGACAGTGTCTAATAATACTTAATGGCTTTCTTTGGGAGAAGCTTTTGAAAAGGGTGAGTTTGGGGGTTCTGGTAGTGCTGTTCTGTTTCAGCTGTTTTGACTGCCTTGGATTTGTACATGGTTTATGTCGCCAACATTGAGTTTTGCGCTTATGGAGGCAGTGAGCCAGGAGGGGTGGGCAATACCCACCCAAGAGGCATTCTTTTCTTAGCAGCTCAGATGTCTTCAGAGTAGGCTTCCTCCAGAGGTGAGGGCTGCAGTGGGCCTAGAATCTCACCCCCCCAACCCTCTTCCCAACCACACTGCCTTCTCAAGACACGAGCTAAGGGGGCGTCACAAAGTATAGGGGTTTTTCCTTATTTTACATCCAGTTCTGCTAGCCAGCGGTCTCGATGAAGCCTCACTGCTGTGGCCGGGGAAAGCACTCTGCATATGCTCAGAGGCACTCTAGCTCGCCCACGCACCTCGCACGCAAACAAGGAGGCCCGAGGAGTGCAAAGCGATGCACTCTGCGTATGCTCAGAGGCGCTCACGTACCTCGCCTGCTCCTGAGACCCGAGTTCATCAGAGCAATGCAAAGTGGGGACGTGCGCCTCCTCCTCGCCCGTGGGATGATTCATGGGGGCTGCAGAGTGATCCTCCTGCGCCTCCCGGTGCGCCATCGCCATCTTCGGCCAGGACTACCGGTGGGGGTGGGAGCGGGGGTGGGGGTGGGGGCCGGGAAAACAGACCGGCTCGGAAGTGCGCCCCCTCCCAGGCTAAAAGAGAGAACGGAGAGGGGAGGGGAAAGGAGCCATCCCTGGGGTGGAGACACAAACGCAGCCCCCCTCCCCGCGTGTGCAAAGCGCCTCGGCCAGAAGGCCCCCTCTCCACCCCCAGCAACGCCTCCCCCGGGCCCGATCCTGGACGAGCGCGGAGCGGAGGGGCGGCGAGAGGAGTCTAAGCATGCGCTTGCACGCCCCACCTCCGCCCAGCCCGGGCAGGCGGCGAAGGCGGCGGCGGCGAAGAGCGCGAGCGGCAGGCGGCGGCAGAAGGAGCGGCAGCAGCGAAGCGCCCGCTTGCAGCCCGGAGCTCTCGCAGGTAAGCCGCCCCGCGTGGACGCTGGCACGCCAAGATGTTAGAGGAATGTGGATTCCGGTGGAGGGGGGGGTTCCTTCAAACCCCCCGCCTCGTGGTGTAGGGACGACACCCCCTTCCTCCCTGCGGGGACACTCCCTTCCCCCTCGCCTTCCTCGGGGCGCGCAAGGCAGTGCGCTCTTGGGGGGCCGCGGAGGGTGGGGTCTCTCCCCTTTGCAGCCGAAGACGGTGGGGGGAGCGACCTCCTTTTCAGCCCAGCCATTCTAAGCTGCAAGGAATGCGACTCCCCCTCCCTCTCCCCCTCCTCTCCTAAACCACCGCAAGTTTCTTTCTTCTCCGTCTAGATTTTACAAGGGGTGGGGTGGCGAGGATGAGCAGGCGCGCAAAGGACTCCTAGTCTTTACTGCTAGTTCTCAAGACGAAGCCTTTCTCTTTAGGTTCACCCGTGGGAGGCTGGGCTAGATGGGCCTTTGCACGATCCAGCTGCTTCAGGGCTGGTCTTTAGGGTCTTCCCTTCATCCCTCCTCCCACTCTGTGAACCAGGCCTGCCACAGAGTCCATGCTCCTCTCACCTGCAGTACTCAATGTAAGATGATGGTGGTGGCTTTTGTTTGTTTGCAAACCGGTCGATTTGGGCTGATTTCTGGCATTGGTCCTGATTCTGTAATCCTATTGCATTTTGTTGTAACTCTTCCGCCTTTGATTGAGGCTGCAAAATTGGCATCATCTGCCCCATTTCCCTCCAGCTTTCTCCCAACCAGCCAGTTCTTCAGCTGGCACTGGCTTAGGAAAGGAAGGGTAAAGTAAAGCCAGGGAGGGGGCAACTGTGGAGAAGGGAGGGTCACTTAATTGCCCTGATCCTTTGTTAAGACATTTCTAAAGGTGCCTCTGATAGCATTGCGAGGAATTTCTGCAATTTGCTGGGGGCACCTGCTGTCAATGTCTGAAAAGTCACTGAAGCAGCCATAAACTCTTGTAGTTGCTCCTCCAAGAGGATGCTTTGTGTTCACCCAGCAAATGAGGGCTGTGTCATTTGACTGATGAATTAGTTTAATTAAGAGGGTCTCCAAACTGTGATCCCATATCTGAGAAGAAGCAGCGGTTGTTCTTAGGACCTGGTGGTCCATTCAGAAGATGAGTGGAAAGGGCCAGTATTGACAGAGGGAAGAGTCTGCACTTGAGAGGAGTGGAGAGGATTAGCAGCAAAGTCAATGGGAGGCTAGAATTAAGACGTTTAATCTTGATTCAATTAATAATCATACTGCATCTAGTGCAGCTCATTACAATTGCTACAACAGGCATAAAAACCATTAAGGCCCTCAGCAATTTTCAAGTGGACTGTTGAGTGGGGGGAGTTTGGGAACCACTTGTCTAATAGATTGCAAGGTTCTGATTAACTTTAAAAAAAAAAAAACAGCACCAGATGCTCATGCGTAACTGCGTAATTCAAGTACTTAGAGACTTTAGATGGTAGAGGCCACCTTAGCAATGCAAGAGGAACCCCCCCCCAGCTTGGTCAGGCCAGAAGCCCACCTAGTCTAGCATCCTGTTCTCACAGTGGCCAACCAAATGCCCCACTGGGAAGTCCACAAACTGGACATGAGTGCTTTCCCTGCTTACAATACTCAGCCTCTGCTATTCAGAGATGTACTGAATAACTCAGTTGGTTAGAGTGTGGTGTTGCTAACACCAAGTTTGCAGGTTTGATTCCCATATAGGACGGCTGCATCTTCCTGCATTGCAGGGGGTTGGACTTGATGATCCCACTCGTACCATCCTGTGACAGCAGAGGCAAGCATAGCCATTGCAGCCAATAGCCTCCTCCTCTATTTATTTTTCGGATCCTCTTCTAAAGCCATCCAAGTTGGTGGCCATCTCTACACCTGGTCAGAGTAGATTTCTTAAGAGCATAAGACAAACCTTGATGATGGCTCAGACCAGCGGCCCGTCTTATCCAACATATTCTTCTGCAGTGTCCAACCAGAAGCCTTGCAGTCAGGACCTGAGCTCAGCAGCACTCTCCTCACTTGTGCTTCTGGGCAACTGGAGCTCAGAGATGGACTGCCTCTGAACATGAAAGTTCCATATGGCCACCATGGATGATGGGAACAGAAGAAGCAGCCCCATAGTCAGACCAATGGCCCTTCTAGTTCAGTGCTGTCTACACTGACTGGCAGGAGCAGTGTAGGTTCTACCAGCCCTCCCTGGAGATTGAACCAGGGACGTTCTGCATGCACAGCAGATGCTCTGCAACTGACCTTGGTGCTTTGTCTAATAGCCATCAGCAGACCCCTCTGTCATGGAAGAGTAGAACTTCCATGGAAGAGTAGAAGAGAAGGAAATGCTCTTACTCATAAACAGAAAGATCCATGGGTTCACTGGCTAGGCTTTCATCTGGATGTTGAAGTCCATGGAATTTCAGGTGTTCTCTGTAGTCCATAGGATGCATTAATTGGTTTCATTTCCTTCATATACCATCCTGACCCTAAAGTCCAGTACACAATACTAAAAATGCAATCGATAAGTAGAACACCTAAAAACTGCATTTTTCCTTTCAAAAAGCAATACAACAAGGCTACATAGTGAAAGAAATGTTGAATCCCAGGTCAATAAAAGTGTGGGGGACAGCCACACGTCTCAGGGGAAGGAATTTCACAATAATAATAATAATAATTAATAATAATAATTACTACTACTACTACTACTACTACTAATAATAATAATAATAATAATAATAATTTGGTACCCTGCCCATCTGACTGGGCTGCCTCAGTCACTCTGGGTATGGTTGTTGGGAGACGGACGGCTGAAATCTCTTTAAAATTTGACACTGTGTGATGGAAGTGCATTTGCACCTGGTGTGTTGTTTAGGGAGGGGGCAGCGCACCCCTCCCAGGTTTCATACTGATAACCACTGAGTCACGACTGCCATACCAAATTAAACGGGCCTGGATCCAAAGGACTTGGATCCAAAAGCACACATCCAATTGCTTCAGGAAAAAGGACAACACTCTCCCATGTCTTGATAGCCTACGTAAAAAGCAGCCTGCGTCTTTCTTGGTCACGCTCTAGCGTGACCAAGTAAACGGCTTCCGGGATGGTGCTGATCAGAGAGGAGCCCCTTTTAAGATTCCAGGATGCCTGGTAAGCATGGATGTGCACTCGCTCCAGAGTTGACATGGGTGGCTGTAAGAAGTGGGTGTCCCCAATGAGTGTGTTCAGCTCCTCCTCCACGGATGCACCCCTTAATCTTCTCCCCTGGCACCTTGGGAGGACAGTAAGGTGCTGTGCTCAGGGACAGCACAGCGACTTTTCCAGCTGCCAATAAAGACCCCGCAGGCAGTCCCATCCCACGGGGTTCTAGCAATGTGCAAACCCACCCTCACTCACCCCGGCAGGCACTTTGGTTCTGAATGTAAAGGAGAAAATAGCCACAGCGATTGCTCTCTTCCAACCCCAACAGCCATTTAATCCCTCAAAAAGAAGGCGGCTGAAGTTGACTTGCTGACACACACCCACACACCCGGGGACCCTGGTTTGCTTTGGCATTCACTGTTTGGGCGTTGTTTGCGATTCTCCCACAGCAGAGGATGCCCCGGCACCTTTCAAAAGAACTGCGGATAAACTTCCTGCCGCGAATTGCTTTGAAGGGCTTGCGTTAGATGAACCTTGGGGTACCTTCTAACGCCACAGTCCTATGAATGTGGCCTCCTTGCTTCTCACTTCCTGCCAACGGTTCATTTTGGAGTCCCTGGGGCAGACTGGGGCAGTGCATCTAACCTGGCATCATCAACCAGGAGGGGTGAGCAGGTCTCCCTCCTTCACTCCCTCCCCAAATCTCCTGGAATCTGACTTCCCTTCCCAGGAAGGGTCAGGTAAAGGTAAAGGGTCCAGTCGCAGATGACTCTGGGGTTGCAGCGCTCATCTCTCTTTACTGGCCAAGGGAGCCAGCGTACAGCTTCCAGGTCATGTGGCAGATGACTAAGCCGCTTCTGGCGCACCAGAGCAGTGCACGGAAACGCCGTTTACCTTCCCGCCGGAGCGGTACCTATTTATCTACTTGCACTTTTGTGTTTTCGAACTGCTAGGTTGGCAGGAGCTGGGACAGAGCAACGGGAGCTCACCCCTTCACGCGGATTCGAACCGCTGACCTTCTGATCAGCATGTCCTAGGCTCTGTGGTTTAACCCACAGCACCACCCGCGTTCCTAGGAAGGGTCAGAGCTACTGTTAAATCGTGCCATGCAGGGGGTTGCACTCGATGGCCCTTGGGTCCCTTCCAACTCTACAATTCTATGGTTCTGTGCTTGTTGATCATCTTAAAGCCACTGTGTGGTCGTAGGACCATAGGAAGCCTGCCTTATGCTGAGTCAGAGCATTAGTCCATTGAGCTCAGTATTGTCTACCCTGACTGGCAGCAGTGGCTTTCCAGGGTTTCAGGTAGGGGATATTTCTTTGCCCAACCTGGAGATGCCAAGGATTGAACCTTCTGCATGCAAAGCAGATGTTCTGCCACTGAGCTAAAGTCTCTCCCCTAAAAATAAAGTAAGGTCTTCATCCTCATGGTTTTGAATACTGTGCTGAATTAAATAGGATTGCTGGTCTATCCAGCTCAGTTCAGACTCTCCAGAGCAGGGGTCAGCAAACTTTGTCAGCAGGGGGCTGGTCCACTGTCCCTCAGACCTTGTGGGGGGGCCGAACTATATTTTGGAAAAAAATATGAATGAATTCCTATGCCCCACAAATAACCCAGCAATGCATTCTAAATAAAAGCACACATTCTACTCTGATTCCCGGATCGCCTGCAGGCCGGATTTAGAAGGCGATTGGGCCGAATCCAGCCCCCGGGCCTTAGTTTGCCTATCCATCCTCCAGAGTTTTTCCCAGCCCTGCCTTGAGATGCCATTGAGGACTGAACCCAGGACCTTCTGTATTCAAGACAGATGCTCTACTAATGAGCTTTGGCCCTTCCCCAAAAGCACTCCCCCTGTCCAGTTTTGAGCACTGATTTGCGCACCTATATTATTTATTTATTGGGACGCGGGTGGCGCTGTGGGTTAAAGCCTCAGCGCCTAGGGCTTGCCGATCGAAAGGTCGGCGGTTCGAATCCCCGCGGCGGGGTGCGCTCCTGCTGCTCGGTCCCAGCGCCTGCCAACCTAGCAGTTCGAAAGCACCCCCGGGGGCAAGTAGATAAATAGGTACCGCTTACCAGCGGGAAGGTAAACGGCGTTCCGTGTGCGGCTCTGGCTCGCCAGAGCAGCGTTGTCACGCTGGCCACGTGACCCGGAAGTGTCTTCGGACAGCGCTGGCCCCCGGCCAATAGATGTGAGATGGGCGCACAAACCCCAGAGTCTGTCAAGACTGGCCCTTTCGGGCAGGGGTACCTTTACCTTTACCTTTATTATTTATTTATTGATTGATTGCAGTTTTATTCTGGAAAATAAAAAGGCCCCAAGCCAGGTAGAAACTAATCTAGATAATCTGTTTTGGCGCAGGTTTTGCCACTGAAGCATCTTGTCCGAAAATGCAGTACTGAGATCTTGCAGAAAATTAATTAGTTAAGATCAAGCAGTGCTAGTGAGGGCTTTTTTTGGTGTGTGTGGAGATCCCACTGCTGTTTCTTTCAAGCTTCGCTGGTGTTCCTCCCTCTCTTAAGGAGGCATTTATCACCCTCGCTGCCCACTCAGCCAGCCCTGCCTCTGGCTGCCCTGCGAGCATCCAAGAGGGAGTGATTTATCAGCGCTGTGTCTTGCAAATTGGTTGCAGCAGGCCACTGTGCCATCTCTCCCTACCACCACACTGCCCCCCGCCCCCCTGCAACAATCTTCCCTGAGGGCCCAGATGTTAAAAAAAAAAGGCCTTTTACAACTTGGAAGAGCTCTGCTGGATTTGGTGGGGTTCGTTTGTCATTTTTCCTCCAATGCTGCTCTAACCCTTCTTCTTTAACTGCAGAGCTGAGAAAAGGCTCTGTGGGTCTCAAAAACTCGCCCTTCGTTTCATGACTGATTTGTCTGCTTTACTTGCGGCTGCTAATACAGTGGTACCTCGGGTTAAGAACTTAATTCGTTCTGGAGGTCCATTCTTAACCTGAAACTGTTCTTAACCTGAGGTACCACTTTAGCTAATGGGGCCTCCTGCCGTGGCCATGCGATTTCTGTTCTCATCCTGAAGCAAAGTTGTTAAACCGAGGTACTATTTCTGGGTTAGAGGAGTCTGTAACCTGAAGCGTCTGTAACCTGAAGTGGTACCCGAGGTACCACTGTAGAGGGAATTTGAAGCTGTCTCCACCTGGGTTTTTCCCCAGTTGGATTATAGAATTGTAGGGTTGGCAGGGACCCCAAAGGACCATATAGTCCATCCCCCTGCAATGCAGGAACCACAGCTGAAGAATCCCTGGCAAATGGCCACCCAACCTCTGTTTACAAGCCTCCAAGGAAGGAGAGGCCACCACCTTCTGTCCCACTGTCCGACAGTCAGAAAGTTCTTCCTAACATAAATTGGGCAGTGAGATCATGGCCAGGCTAAAATATTTTGCTGCCTGAGGCGGAGCAGCAAGTGTCACTATACATCCATACATGGTGCACAGTATCCCTGAGCATGTGCAGAGTTGACTTTCAGGGCTCATTTCTTTTCAGATCTGTAGGTAGATCAAACATAATATCTACACTACTACCCCCCCTTCTTCCCATAGGACCACAAATGAGGCAGGAGCTGAATGTTTGCTCTAAAGGGCAGCATATCCTTCAGGTTTATATATCCTTTACCTCCCCTTATTATTATTATTTATTATTAGTAGTAGTAGTAGCATTAGTATTATTTTGCTTTGCTTGCAGAGCAGCTGGGTGCCTTAGAAACCACTGCCTCTAAGTGCTCCGGAGACCTTTTTTAAAAAAAGTTTAAATAATATCTACATAATTGACTATTCTTGCCAATAGATTGTGTGTGTGGATTGGGCCCTTAGCCCACCCCCCAGAAATGCATGTTGGCACCCTATAATTCAGAGTCGGCCCCTGACAGCACTGCTTCACTCCCCCACCCCTCTGAAAGTCAGCCTCTGTTTGCATCTATAAACATATGTACAGTATATATATATAATTGTGTGCCACCAATCTGTGCCCTGGGTCCCTTTTGCAGGAGCCCATTTCCTGCCCTTTGGCTTGGTGGGGGCGAGGGGAGCCATCACCAGTGCCCATCCATCCCCCCTCCCCCATGCATTGCAGGGGGTGGACTAGATGAGCATTGCAGGGGGTGGACTAGGGTCCCCTCTAAACTCTATGATTGTATGATTCTAAAAGATGTCCCTGTCCAAAGCAGTCACCAGCCTTGGCTCTCGAAAGCTGCCTGCCTGCAATTCCCAGGGCTTGTTAAGTCAGGACGGACCCAGAATGGATCACTTATTGACGAGGAGTAAATGCTTTATTTGATTTCTGCTAAAGAGTTGTTTGTGAGGGTAGCAATGGCTCTCTTGATTTGAGCGGATGTGCAACTGGCACAACCGATCCAATGCAGAAATGTGTTTGTGTGTGTGTGTGTGTGTGTGTGTGTGCTTCTGGTTGCTCTTTTGGCACTGCACTCATCTGGCTCCAAGTTTGGTATTTCAGAGGTCTCTTGAGGTGGGCAATAATCAGAGAGAAGTCTGCCAAAAGGCTCTGTGACTCTAAATAGTGACGGCATTTGAAATAGTTGCCAGAGCAAAATTCTGCCCAAGACTCTGTTTCCACAGGGAAGAAGAACGTAAGGAGGAGCCTTCTGGAGGCAGAGCCGAGCCATCATGGCTAGTAGAGCCTTATCCTCCAACAATAGGTCTAAATCTCTTTTGAAGCCACCTAGATCTCAGAGCCCAGGTGGATTTGTATGGGAGAATATGGTCCTACAGGTAGCCTTGACCTAAGTCAAAAAGGGCTTTATAACCAGCACTGTTGAATTGTGCCCAGAAACAATGGTGCTGTGCTAACAAGGGAGTCATCTGCTCTCCATAACCACTTCAAAATACAGTCCATTCGCTTACTTTTTATATTTTGAATTGGAGTTTCTATATGGCTAGCCCCCTTGTGGATTTCTTTTTAGATCAGGTAGGAGGGAAATAAATGTTCTGGCATGTGAATGAATGAATGCCAGTGGGTGTGGTGCTTTCTACAGGTCCCTGCCCCCAAGGACTTTACAGTCTAGAATTCAACACACAGTCAGCAAAAGAGGAAGAAGAGGGAAGCAGAGGCACAGGAGAACTGGGCAAGAGGATGCATTATTTTGATCGCAGGCGCTTAGGTTACTTGCGGTGGGGAATCAAGGACAGCTTCTGCGGGTTGAAAGGCTGCCAAGAAGCTGCTGTGGTGCTGGGCCAAGAAATTTCAGGCCTCCTTCTCAGCTCTTCCTAAGCAGGTCCCTCCATTTTGGACCCTACACTCCATCTACTGAAATCCACAGAATTACTGCTACCCTCAGAAGTGGACCTCAAGACTCTCTCCAGTGAGGGGCTGGGAGAGTATTCCCTATTATTTATTTATTATTACATTTCTATACCATCCTTCATCTGAGCACCACAGGGCGGTTTACAGTATAAAAACACGAAAACACATAACATAGTAACAAATAAAAACAATAGCCTCACACAGTTTAAAAGGCCATCGATTGTTTAATTAGTCAAAGGCTTGGGAGAAGAGAAATGTTTTCACTTGTTCCTTAATGATATGAAACGAAGGTGACAGGCAAGTCTCCCTATGGGAGAACATTCCACAAGTGGGGAGCCACTGCAGAAAAGGCCCGCTCTCATGTTGCCACAATCCAGGCCTCTCATGGAGGAGGCCTATGAACAAGGTTCTCATGATGATTGCAGGGTCTGGGTTGGCTTCTTAGGGCAGGCATAGGCAAACTCGGCCCTCCAGATGTTTTGAGACTACAATTCCCATCACCCCTGACCACTGGCCCTGTTAGCTAGGGATGATGGGAATTGTAGTCCCCAAACATCTAGAGGGCCGAGTTTGCCTATGTCTGTCCTAGGAGGAGAGGTGGTCCTTAAGGTATTGCGGTCCTGAGCCGTTTAAGGGTTTACAGCCAGGTTGCTTCTGTGCTGACCGTCCCCCTGTAGAACAGCCTTTCACAAGCCTGCGGCTCTTCAGATGTCTGTGAACTATAACTCCCATCAGTCACAGCCAGCATAGCCCAATGGCCAGGGATGATGGGAGTGGTAGTCCAAAATTTCTGGGAAGCACAAGATTGGAGAAGGCTGCTCTAGAAGGGGCCAGCTACTCCAGATGGTAACCCTTTAGATGCCAGATGCAGCTCTCGGAGAGGATGGAATGTCCTGAAGAACTCTCCAGGCTGGTCTGTAAAAGCTTAGCTGGTGCTCCAGGCTGGTGCTGAGGCAACTTGTCTCCTGTATGGTTGCTGGCTGTGGTCCTGAAAACGTGGTGAAAATCTGTGGACTGATATCTGCAGTGCTGTCCATGGTGCTGAACCTGCCCCAGTCCAGATTAGCACCAGCCTGGTCTTGTTCCCTCTCACCTGAGCCATTGCCTTGCTGGGGTGATGGAATCCCCAATGAATAATAGGATCACAGCAGACCTGGGAAAGACCCTGGGGAACTGGTGTTAGCTTGAGAGGGCAGTTTTGCACTTTTTAATCTTGGTTGCCTCATCTCAAAAAGGAAATTGTAGAATTGGAAAAAGGTTCAGAAAAGGGCCATCAAAATGACCAACAGGCCGGAGCAACTCCCATTCATGAAAAAAGATTGCAGCGTTTGGGTCTTTTTAGTTTAGAGGAAAGGTGAGTAAGTGGAAACATGATAGGTGTTCCGATAATTCTGCATGGCTTGGAGAAAGTAGATAAAGAAACATTTTCCTCCCACTCTGATAACACAATAATTTGTGGGCATCCAATGAAGCTAGATGTTGGAAGATTCTGGACAGATGGAAGAAATGACTTTTTCACACAGTGCATAGTTAATCTGTGGAACTCTCTCCCACAGGATTAGCCAAATTCATGGCTCCTAGCCATTGTGGCTCGGCTCTGCCTCCACAGTTGGAAGCAGTAATGCTTTCAAATACCAGTTGCCGGAAACCGCAGGAGGGGAGAGTGCTCTTGCGCTTAGATCCTGCTACCTGGTTTCTCTTTGGGGCATCTGGTTGGCCAGGATGCTGGACTAGATGGACTAGGGGCCTGATCCTGCAGGCTCTTCTTATGGGCTAACAGCCTCACTTTGTGCAGAGGAGCTGCCTCTGCTCTGTATGCTTTCCCTAGCAGTGCAGAGCTGCAGCAGTGCCACAACTTATTACCTTGTGAACACGGAGCCTCCTGGGAGTGTTCAAATGTTGGCACTTTGCCAGCAGCAGGGGCCGAACCGTCCCCCCCCCCGTCCCTGGAGAGGCACATTAACGGGAATCGCTCCTCTGAACCGAAAGAGCCCACCTCCCCTTTCCTGCCCCAGCCAAAACGCTCTGCAAACCTTTCGCCTGGCCCCTCTTGCTCTAATTATTATTTTTTGTAATTGCCAATTCCCCAGTCACAAAAGGCAGCCCCGCACAGTGCCAGCCAGGGTATGAATTATATTTCTGGAGAGCGCGAAAGATCCATTATTCACCAAAGAGGCATAATAATTCCCCGGGTGCTCGCTTGAATGCCGTGCACTTAATCACCCGGGCAAGCTATTTGGGGGCTCGATGATGCTTTGCCCCCACCTGGTGCCTTCGATTCCATTTCAATTACACTAGGTGTGCAGACGTGTTTTGAACACAGAACACAGTGGCGAGGTCAAGGTGCCCGAGAGATAGCTGAGGTTGCCTGCCTGCTTTTATTAGCTTGCTCTTGAGCAACAGCTGGGTTCTCTGCTTCGGGGTTGTGCTGTTGGAGGGGAAAGGAGAGAGAACCACAAACCTACAGCTGTGCAACCTGTAAGGGACAGTTCCTGAACAAGCTGTTAAAATGAAGGGGGGGGGAGTGGCTGAAACTCCACACAATTGAAATTCTGCCAGAGCTTCAGATAAAAAAATAAAAATCAATAAATTCCATTTCCAGTGCTAGACCTTATCTTCAGAACATGTGAACTCTTAATGAGCCCCAGAGGATGTGCAGAGTGCCTATTGCTCACAGCACAGTGGTCCTAAGCAGTCCTCGCCAACATATTGAATTGCAGGGCAAGGTGTCCTGCTCCAGGAGTCCCAGAGTCCCAGCAGAAAGGATTTTTAGAGCAGGGAAGGAACAGGCTGTTCAGGGCAGAGGTAGCCAATGGGATGTTGTTGACTCTCAGCAGTCCCAGCATGGCCAGCAGTCGGGGATGGTGGGAGTTGGGAGCCTAGCATCGTATGGGAGGGGCGCCATACTGGTTACCCCTGCTTAAGGCCTGTTGGTTATAGAATCTCAGAACTGTAGAGTTGGAAGGGACCCCAAGTGCAATGGAGCAATCACAGCTAACCAGCCCCCTGAAATCATACCTAGTTATGTTTACCAGTCCTTAAGAGGACTCACTAGGAGTGCTGCTTTTGCAGAGGCAGAAACACTGCCATTTCCTCGGTCTTGATGATGATGATGATGCAGTCAACATTCATGATGATTGACCTGTATGTTTAAGACCTGGTTGAACATGGTGTTGGTGGGTAAATCTCTCCCAGCTTTTTCCAAAGTATTTCTGTTCAAAGAGTCCTTATGGTGGTATCTTGCAAATCCATTTCCCAACTTTCTGTAACTGACCACGGTGATGATGCAAACAATAAAAATTTATGGGAATCACAGGAGGTTAACATCACCACTCCTCAGCATCCTTTCACGCTGTGTAGAACCCACCAACTCCCTGATTTTCCATGGAACTTGAGACAATAGAACAGCTGGATGACAGCTGGAATGAGGAAGGAAAGAAACATGTGGCGAAATGATCAAAGCGATGGAATGGTTCCCCTTTGAGGAGAAGTTGCAGCATTTGGGACTAGAGCATCCAGCCAAGCTGAATGGCCCATCTTGTCCAGCATTCTGTTCTCAAAGTGGCCAACCAGATGCCCCAGTGGGAAACCCTCAAGCAGGACCCAAGTACAAGAGCTCTTGCCTGCCCCGTGGCTTCCAGCAGCTGGTGTTCAGAAGCATCACTGCTTCCAGCTGTGGAGACAGAGAATAGCCGCTGTGACTAGTACCCATCGATTGCCCTCTCCTCCATGAATTTGTCTGATACTCTTTTAAAGCCATCTAGGGGACACGGGTGGCGCTGTGGTCTAAACCACAGAGCCTAGGGCTTGCCGATCAGAAGGTCGGCGGTTCGAATCTCCGTGATGGGGTGAGCTCCCGTTGCTTGGTCCCTGCTCCTGCCAACCTAGCAGTTCAAAAGCCCGTCAAAGTGCAAGTAGATAAATAGGTACCACTCCAGCGGGAAGGTAAACGGCGTTTCCGTGCGCTGCTCTGGTTCGCCAGAAGTGGCTTAGTCCTGCTGGCCACATAACCTGGAAGCTGTATGCCAATAAAGCGAGATGAGCACCGCAACCCCAGAGTCATCCGTGACTGGACCTAACGGTCAGGGGTCCCTTTACCTTTAGATTGGTGGCCATCCTGTGGGAGTGAGTTCCACAGTTCATGTGCTGCATGAAGAGGTTCTTTCCTTTATCTCTCATGAATCTTTCAACATTCAGCTGCTTCAAGGTTCAAAAGGATTTTAGCCAATCAGTCTATCAGCTAATCACTGTCATCTAGAGTAGCTTTTCTGGCTGGGGCTGATTTATTTATTGCATTTAAAGCCCACCTTTTTCTCCAAGGAGCTTGTGGTGTCTTACACGACACTCCCCCTCTTCAATTAATTCCCACCACAACTCTGCGAGGTAGGCTAGGCTGAAAGGCTGTGACTGTCCCAAGGTCACCCACTCGACCGTGGCCATGTGCAGAGAAAAGTGGGGTATAAATGCAATTAATAATGATAATGGTGATGGTGGTGGTGGTGGATTGGGGCAAGGGAGACTCGTCTTTTCCAGGTAGAGTTGATAGAGTCATAGAATCGGTCATCTAGTCCAACCCCCTGCAATGAAGGAATCTTTTGCCCAACGTGGGGCTCAAACCTGTAACTCTTGAAGTAAAGAGCCTCGTGCTTTACTGACTGAGCTATACAGATAGTTCGCTTGCAAGACGTCTATTTAAAGCCTGTGGTTCATAGTCTCTCTTTTTAAACCCCGCCGGGTCTTTGCACCACCAGCACCACCCACCCTGCAGGGACAGCATAAATAAATACGTGGGGTGCCTGCCATTGTAAGTCTCGCTGCTACTTAATGGAAGTGTTACGGGGGGCGGTGTGGCGGCTGCAGTTTGCACCTGAACTGTATGTAGCCCAAGAAAACTACCGGGCTATATTTATCTCCTTGGTGTTGGATGGGTTGCCATGGCAGTCAACGAAGAGAGAGGTGTCAATGGGGGGGGGGGGTTAGCAAAGGAAGCCTGCTGAATTCCTCCACAAAGATACCCATTCACTCCCCCACACACACACTGCAAGTCTGAGTTATTTTTAGCCAGCTTCTCTCACATCCGGCAGGTAGCTGAATCCTTCCTCTCCCTCATCCTGCTCATCTCTGAGATGGGATGCCCCCCAAAAGTGGATGTTCCACTGCTGGACTAGATGGTGATGCTGTCCCAAGCATTGCTGCAAGGAAGGGAAATGGGTGTCATAAGGAAATAAAAAGAGCGTGCTGGATCAGGCCACTGGCCCATCTAGTCTAGCAACTCCAGGTACCTATTCTGGGGAAACCCAGGAGCAGGACCCGAGCACAAGAGCACACTCCCTTCCAGCAACAGGTGTCCAACTGTGGAGGCAGAGCATAGCCATCACGTCTAGGAGCCGTCGACAGCCCTCTCCTCCATGAATTTGTCCGATCCTCTTTTAAAGCTATCCAAGTCGCTGACTCCTACAGGAGAGAGTTCAGAACCAGGAGGATTAGCAGAAGGTCGGCGTTGCCCTCACTGGTTCTAGAAGAGTCCCGTACGCACAGAGACTTTGCGCCTGCCCATTAGGGGAAATAGGAAGCCCCAAACACATATTTTTAGATGTCCTTTTTATGTTGAGATTCGTAGAGACACCATTGATCCGCTGCTGAAGAGGCTTGCTGATCTTTCAGACAAGTCTAAACTAAATTCTCTCCTCTTAGGCAAAGATCACAAGACGACCTGGCTGGTAGCCAGATTCTGCGCCCAGATTTGTAGGCACAGACCATCCTCTAGAATAATATAGCTTACTAGGGAAATGCTGAAGTCGCCCATGGGGTGCCTCAGGGTCAATTTTTATGGTAGCCCAAATCTCAGTTGTACGGGTGTATGTATATATTTAAATTTTAACTCATGAGCTATTGCTGCAATCTGCTCTGTTTCATCTTTATGAACGCTGTTTTTATTGTGTTATGCAAGCTGGTCTTCGACCGTAATAAATTATCTATCTATTATGAGGACTAGCATACTACTTTATTTTTAGGGGAGTGGCCATAGCTCAGCAGTAGAGCGTCTGCTTTGCATACAGAAGGGTCAATCCCTGGCATCCGGCATCCTTTCCGTGTAGGGTTGGGAGAGACTTCCTGCTTTGAACCCCAGTCTGTGTTGACAGTGCTGAGCAAGATGGAGCAATGGTCTGACATGGTCTTAAAGCCAGTTCCTAAGGAACCTTTTTGCATTCTGCTGGTGCAGAAATGAGAGTGTTTGAGCCTTGAGACAGTTGCTCAAACAATGCGAGTTTTGCAAGAAAAGGAATGCAGTCAAGGGTTGGGCTCACCATGTTCAGGGTCAGCTGTGAGGCAGGAGAACTGATAATGGAGTTTGTCCTGAGGGCCAGCATGGTGGATTCCTCCAGGAACAGCATATGCCTTTTGACCCAGCAGGGTGAGCAGCTGGCTGTCTGCAGCAAACGGCCAAGCACTCCCAGGAGGAAACAGCACCACTCCCTTTTTGCCCCCAGCCTTGCTCCTTAGGAATCGTGCAGAGAAAAAATGTAAAATAAATAGCAAAAGACATATTTCATTAAGTCTTGCTTAGAGCTGCAGGAAGCTTTGCAGATTAAATATTAAATCGCACCCTGACAGATAATGTCACATCCTGAAGGTCGAAGGAGCATTTTTTCGTTTTATAAAGCAAAAGATGGAAAAGAAGTGGAAAAATGTAAATATTAACAAGACAAAAAACCAGCCTCTTAAACTGGTGAGCATATACTGTGAGGAGGTGGGGATAATCTGCCTTAGAGCCAGTTCTTGACAACCTTTCCCGCTTGTCTACTGCTCTGCTCTCAGCATTCTGTCACACTCTAGTGTGACCAAGAAAAGGGTGGAGCTAGGCAGATGAAAGGGGGTGGCTGCTGTATAGAGTGGGGGTGGCTCCTGTATAGAGTGGGGCTGGCTGAGTTCTCCATGGGTGGGAAGTCAGGCCTGGGGTGGGGGTCATGAAAGTCAGTGTGGTGTAGTGGTTAGAGTATCACGTTAGGACCTGAGCGAGATCCGGGTTCAAAACTCAAGTCAGCCATGGAGCTCACTGGGTGGCCTTGGGCCAGTCGCTGCCTCTCAGCCTCACATACCTCTCAGGGCTGTTGTGAGGATTAAATGGAGAGGGAGAGAACCATGGGGGAGCATGACTTCCTCCAGAAAGGGAGGCAGGGCATAGCCATCGTGGCTAGTAGCCATTGGTAGCTTTATCCTCCGTGAACTTGTCTTATAAAGCCAGTGGCGTAGTGTGGGGGTGCAGGGGGGGCCCGGCCGCACCGGGCGCAACATCTGGGGGTTAGGGTTAGGGGGCGCAAATCCACGGGTTAGAGGGCGCAAATTACTTGCCTTGCCCCGGGTGCTGACAACCCATGCTACGCCACTGTATAAAGCCATCCAAGTTGGTGGCCAGGTTGGGACAACTGTTCTGACTCTGCAGAGAGCCCTGCAGGATCAGGCCAGTGACCCATCTAGTCCAGCATCCTGTTCTCACAGTGGCAACCCAGATGCCCCCAGTGGGAAACCATCAAGCGGGACAGGAGTGCAACACCGCTCTTCCCACCTGTGATTCCCAGTAACTGCTGTCCAAGCTTTGCTTCCTCTGTACGTTCTGGAAGAGTTAGAATCATAGAGTCAAGGAAGTGTAGAGCTGGATGGGACCCTGAGAGTAATCTAGTCCAACCCCCTGCAATGCTGTTGTATGGGGATGTTCCAGGTTGTTCTCTCACCTGTAGTCTGAACTGTTCTGACATGTTATTCAGATGCCTCCATGCAGTGGTCACGGACCCCAACAGGAGTCCAAAATGATGTGCATTTTGTCTGTTTGGGAGGTGCTTGGCAGTTGATTTGGTTCTCTTCTGATCATTCCTCTTTGACCACCTTTGTTGAAGATCCTCTGGAGCAGAAGTATTTTGTTTCTTTCCCTTTTTTTGCAGCCAGACAGAATAATAAGTAGACCCTTTGAAGGACTAAGCCAAGATTGGGGATTTGGAAGCGGATCAGGACCAGGTTGCCAAAGCTCAATGGAGGCAGCATCGAGGGTGGACATTTCAGCAAAATGCTGAAATGCAAAAAGCTGGAATGCTAAGAGAGCAAGCTGTAAAGGTAGCTCAGGAGGAGGGGAGCCCCCAGCAGCCAGCACCCCTTAGTAAACGAGCTTTCCTCATTTCGGCTGCTTCAAATGCCTTTTTGCTAGCAATGCGTTTGACTTCAGAAGCGTGTACTCGAGGACCGTCAGCTGATGAATTGGGCCTTGTGATGTGTACTGGGGGAGTGGGTGGCTATGTGCAAGTGGGTTGACTCAGTGGCCTGTGTATTTGGATGCTTCTTGGGGGCTGCTGCTGTGGCGGAGGAGGCTGCCAGGCTGAGCTGGCACACTTCAGAATTTAGCACTCCACCACTGTCTTACGCTCACCTAGGCTGCAGGAAGGGGGCACTCGCTTGGTCAGAGCATCTTGCTTGGCAAGGCCAAGATCCCTGGTTTGGTCCCCAGCATCTCCCAATAAAAAAGGAGAGTAGAGGCTACTGGTGTTGGGGAACTAATGGCTTGTCTCGATATAAGGGCAGCACACTCCATCTCCAGCCACTATGACTCCAAGCATTGGGCTGCCGGCTGCTAGCTGCCTAACATAGGGGCAGTGGGCTTTGCATCGTGCCTCAAAAACGTGGGTGCCCACAGTTCAGTGAATCAGAGGTTGCTCCCCGGTTGGGAACAGTATATATGTCTGGTGCTGTTGTTGCTGCTTTATGCTAATCTCAATAGCCCCCTCTGGGGGTTGAAAGGGGTTTAACATAAGAACATAAAATGAGCCTCCTGGATCAGGCCAGTAGCCCATCTACTCCAGCATCCTCTTCTCACAGTGGCTACACAAATGACCCCATGGGAAACCCGCAAACAGGACCCGAGCACAGGAGCCCTCTCTCCTCCTGCGGTTTCCAGCAACTCTTATTCGGAGTAATTGATGCCTCCTGCTATGGAGGCAAAGTGATAGCCCTCCTGGCTGGTAGTTATTGAGAGCCATCTGCTCCATGAATCTGCCTAATCCTCTTTTGAAGCCATCCTGAGTTGGTGGCCATCACTGCTGTCTGTGGAAGTGAGTTCCACAGATTAACTATGCCTCCAAATACTGGGAACCGCAGGAGGAGAGAGGGTTGTCGTGCTGGGGTCCACTGCAAGAACAAGATGGACTAGATGGGCTTAATCCAGCTGGTTCTTCCTATGTTTTGTTCCTCCTCTGTTTGAGCCTTGCAATCCAGCAGGATATCAATTTCATGCAAACCTTTTGCATGCGGCAATGCTCTCTTTGTTTCCTGAGCTGTCTCTTGTTTCCCTTCCAGAACCATGAGCCATAGGACCACCCCGGGCGCTGCTTCCCCGTCGGTCCTTGGGTGGGATCCCCCCACTTCCCTGATGCTCCCTTGATGGCCCCGGCCCGCTTGTAGGATGCATCTCCTCCCCTCCTTCTTCCTGGTACGTCATCCTCACCTGGCCTCACCAGATGGCCACTACTCCTCCCTCCACCATGGATGATGAGCAGACCTTGAACAGGAACGCTGTGGCTTGGCTGGTTTGCTCAGGGCTCTCTGTCCTGGCCAACGCCTGGGGGATCCTCAGTGTGAGCGCCAAGCAGAAGAAATGGAAGCCCCTGGAGTTCCTCATCTGCACGCTGGCCGGGACGCACATCCTTAACATTGCCATTCCCATCACCATTTACTCGGTCGTCCAGCTCCGCCGCCAAAACTCCGACTACCAGTGGAGTGAGGGCCTCTGCAAAGTCTTTGTCTCTACCTTCTACACCTTGACGCTGGTCACCTGCTTCTCAGTCACCTCCCTCTCCTATCACCGGATGTGGATGGTCCGCTGGCCGGTGAACTACAGGCAAGTCCCGTCTCTGGATGAGTCTCGTGGTGGTCACAGAATCATAGAATTATAGAGGGGAGAGGAACACCCCCAAGCATCATCTGGTCCAACCCCTGCAGTGTAGGAATTACAGCTGGAGAAGGGCTTTCACCATGGAAGGTGCAGCAAGCTTGTCTTCTGCTGCCCCAGAGAGGAGGACCCAAAACAATAGATTCAAATGACAAGGAAGGAGGTTCTGACTATAAACATTTGGAAGAGCTTTCTGATGGCAAGAGCTGTTCAGCAGTGGAATGGATGACCTTGGAAGGTGGTGGATCTCACCTTCACTGGAGGTTTTAAAACAGGTTGGATGTGCATCTGCCGCAAAAAAAGGTTTCCCAAACTTGGGTCTCCAGCTGCTTTTGGACTACAACTCCTATCATCCACTGATCCTTCTAGCTAGGGATGATGGGAGATGTAGTCCATCAACATCTGGAGACCCAAGCTTGGGAAACCTTGTGCCAGAGGTCCTATTGCTGTGATTCCTGCACTCCAGGGAGGTTGGACAAGATGACCCTTGGTGTACCTTCCAACTCTACAATTCTAGGATTGTATGGTTGCCATTGCCAAATGCTTGGGATGATCTGTTTCGCTTTCAGCCAAACGGATATGGAAAATGTGGCTTTGTCCTAAGGGGAGGTGTCTTTTTTCCTCCCCTCTCTAGGTTAAGCAACACCAAGAAGCAAGCGGTCCACACCGTCATGGGTATCTGGATGGTGTCCTTCATCCTCTCCACGCTGCCAGCCGTGGGCTGGCACGACACCACGGAGCGCTTCTACGCCACCGACTGCCGCTTCATCGTCACCGAGATCGGCCTGGGCTTTGGCGTCTGCTTCCTGCTCCTGATCAGCGGGAGCGTGGTCATGGGCGTGGTCTGTGTGGCCATCGCCCTCTTCCAAACTTTCTCCATCCAGGCGGGCAACAACATTGACAAGAACAAATTCAATGTCCCCACCATCGTGGTGGAGGACGCTCAAGGCAAGAGGCGCTCATCCATTGATGGCTCGGAACCCATTAAGACTTCTTTGCAGATCACCTATCTGATCGCGGGGATCGTTTTCATCTACGACTTCCTCATGGGCTTTCCTATACTGGTGAGTGTGATTGCAATTGCTGGTGGTACTAAGTTGTCCAGGGTCTCTGCAATAGAAAGGATTTGCAAAGAACTCTTTCCAAACCACGTGAAAGGGCAGGAAAATGGCAAATGCAATCCCATGTAAACAAGTGTAAACTGATGCATGTTGGAGCAAAAAAATCTTATCTTTACCTATACATTCTGAACTGGCGGTGATGGACCAGGCATGAGATGGTGGCATAGTAAATAGCTGAATGAAAATGTCAACCCAGTGTGCAGTGGCTGTGAAAAAGGCAAATTCCCCGCTACGTAGCATTAGGAAAGGAACTGAAAATAAAACAGCCAGTATTAATAATGTATACAATGAATACAGTACAGTGGTACCTCGGGTTAAGTACTTAATTCGTTCCGGAGGTCCGTTCTTAACCTGAAGGACCACTTTAGCTGATGGGGCCTCCTGCTGCCACTGCACCGCCGGAGCACGATTTCTGTTCTTATCCTGAAGCAAAGTTCTTAACCTGAAGCACTATTTCTGGGTTAGCGGAGTCTGTAACCTGAAGCGTATGTAAACTAAGCGTATGTAACCCAAGGTACCACTGTATACAATTCCAGGGCACCACCGTGTTTGGAATGCTGTGCACAGTTCTGGTTGCGTTGCCTCAAAGAGGAAAAGGTTCAGGAAAGGGCAACCAGAATGATCAAGGAGAAAGGAAATGTAGTTTTTAAAGGTGCTGAGAGTTGTGAGGTGAGCCCCATATCCCCCTCACCTACCTACAATTCCAAGGGGGCTTTAATGATCAATCTCTCATCACGGAGGACTTTGGGAATTGTAGTTCAGTAAGGGGAGTGGGGCTCTCCTCACAACTCTCAGCAATCTCAGCAAACTACATTACACAGGATGCTTTGGGGAAAGCCCTGACTGTTTACAGTGGTATGATGCAGGTTTAATGTACAGTGCAGTTGGGACCACACACACACACACACAGAGAGAGAGAGACTGACTTCCAGGTGTTCTTGGTGTCCCAACTCTCATCAATTTTGGCCATCATCCTTAACTATCAGGGAAGATGGTAGTTAGTCCCCAACAACATCTGGAAGGCACTTGGTTTTGCAGCCTTTCTCAACCTGTGGGTCCCCAGATGTTGTTGAACTGCAACTCCCATCACCCCTAGCTAGCAAGGCCAGAGCTCAGGGATGATGGGAGTTGTTGTCCAACAACATCTGGGGACCCACAGGTTGAGAACAGCTGAGGTTGGGGAATGTTGAGCAGTCCCTCCAGATGATATTGTCTGACTCCACCAAGGCAGGAGGAGCCTACTCTAGACCTGAAGGGCACCGGGCAGAGCAACCTGGTATGATGCCCAGAACAGGCTGACTTGCAAAAAATGCCAAAATGGTTACGTTACTTTCTCCTTGGCTAGAGAACCCAAGTTTTCAAATATAATGGATCCCCTGATGGCTCTTAACTGTGCCAACAAGGGACCTGTGTGTATCCCTCTCCAGAAACCAGGGTACGTTTCAGGCACATCTCCCCTAGTTAGCAAGCTGCAGTCACTCCGTGGGCTTTCATTCCCTCCCTTGTTTGATAAAGCAAGCCCTGAGGAGCACGCCTTTGTTGCACGTGGTTCCTCCTCCACTCCCTTGGAAAACAGCCTGCCTGCCAAGACTGGATTCCAAGCTCCTACAGTCCCCCTTCCCAGGACCTCCCTGCAGCCCACTGAGACGGCTCCGGCTAAACATAGCCGCTGCTGCCTCACCATCATCTGGAAATCAGAAAAAGGCATCTTGGAGGCTGGAGCCCAACGAGGAGAAGCCTTACATTCCGGTGCCCCATGTCCTGGTTTGTTCTTATCTCTCTGGCATCGCGCCCGATGCCTGCCTGCCGTTCCAAGGGTTTCTAATCACTTTCCAGAACAATAAGCAGCGTCTTCCAGCTCTCCCAATTAATGCAGATGAATCGTTTTATTAGAGGATGGTTGCCAGTCAAGGTGAAGGCAGAGAAGCTGTGTGTATGATTCCTGTGGAGATCAGGAGCATGCAAGGGGAACTTGAACAAACAATGGCAGGAAGCAGCATGTAGCCAAGCACGCAAGTCCTTTCCATGGAAGGTCAGTGGCAGATCAAAGTCCAGTGAATCAATATTGAGATAGGCTGATCAGGGCAGAGCTGGTTTTTCCCCTGTGTGGGGCCAGCCAATCATCACTTCAGAGTTGGAAGGGGCCCCAAGGACGGGGAAAAGCCCCCCCCATAACACTAGAACTCATTGCCGTCCAGCGAAGCTCAGTGTTGGAAAATCCAAGACAGATCAAATAAAGGACTTATTCACGCAGTGTGCAGTTAAACTACGGAACTCCCTCCTGCAGGAAGCAATGAGGGCCACCAACTTGGATGGCTTTCAAAGAGAATCAGACAAATTCATGGCTATCACTGGCTACTAGCTGTGATGGCTTTGCTCTGCCGCCACATTTGGGTGCAATGATGCTTCTGAATACCAGTTGCCGGCAGCTCCAGGAGGGCAGAGGGTATTCTTGCACTCGGGTCCTGCTTGCTGGTTTCCCACTGGGGCATCTGGTCGGCCAATGTGGGAACAGGATGCTGGACTAGATGGGCCATTGGCCTGATCCAGCAGGGCTCTTTCTCATATTGTTATGTAAACTCAACATAGGCAGATGAGTTCCTATCAGCCACTGGGATTCTTTTCCCTTTTGTCTCTGCCAGTATTCCTTTGAATAACCCACTAGATGGCAGAAGCCCAATCCATAACATAGATGGGAGTGAGTTGGAGGCTGGCTAAACAGTGGCTTGCTAAGCCCCACACCGGGCTATGCCCAAATTTGAAGTGGGGATTTGGAGATCCACAGCATCTTGACTTCTTAGCCAAGAAAAGCCACACTCCCTCTCCTTGTTTGGAAAGCAAAGGGAAAGTCATTGACATAAAACAGAGAGAACCCAATGTGTGTCTACTTTATTTCTTTGGTGCCCAAATTGGTTCCCAACTAAGTAACTAGCTACCTTCCTCCCTAACTGATCTCTAGTGCTTTTTAAAAGAGGGTTAAACCTTACAGGATTTTAGCAGCCGGAGTGATGGGGCTGGACAGCAACAGAATTTCTTTTCAGATTGCTTATTCCCTGGAGGCCAGGAGGGAGGGGGAAAGGATGTACAGTTTGAGCGGGTGGAAAGAACTCTGTGTTCCTTTGATGTGTGTGCTTGGAAAAGGTGCTGGGCCTCAAGGGAAGAACTGGGGTGGGAGATTCTCTGCTGCATTTTACACCCTAAAAGACAGAGTGAAATTCAGCAGTTCACTCCTCTTTCATCTCTAAAACTCTTACAATTGCGGATGACAGTGCTGTCCACCCTCAAGCAGTCAGCCTGCTCTGAGGTCAGGATGGAGAGAGGGAGGGGAGGCGTCGCAGCCAGCTTGGGCTGCCATTGGCTTAGCTGCTCCGATGTCATGGAAGAGCTCTCTTGGCTTGGGCATCGCGGTGAAGGGAGCGTTGCTGACCTTAAGGGGGTCTCTGAGCAAACATTACTAAGTGGAATGTTTGCAGGTTTTGTCTCCGTGTCCTGATCTTGGGCTTTCAAAAGAGACTTTGCGAATCAGTTGAGTGGAACGGGGCCTAGCAATGGAAATGGATAGAGGACTCTTCCTGTGAGTAGATGTGATATCTGAGCCATCAGGGGTTCGTCTTAGTCAATGGAGAACAAACCCTGCCTTTTTAAAGAGTCCTCTTTGGACTGTGGAATCTCTGTGAGCTTTCTGTTGTTATTAGACTACTAGGGACTGCTGCCTCTGTTCCCTTGTAACTGGCTCCCATCAGCAGTCTGGCTGCAGCATTCTGGACCAGCTGAAGCTCCCTTTTCAAAGGCATCCTCACATTGAGCATGTTAGAGTAGTCCACAGTAGGGTTAGGCTGAGAGAGAGACAGAGATTAGGCTAAAGTCACCCAGTGAAACTTCCGGTGGGATGGGGATTTGAACCGGGATTCCACACCTCTCCAGCAATCTAACCACTGTGCCATACTCCCTCCACCCACATGGCTGCAAAATTTGTAAACGTATGGCAGCTTCAGCAGGAGCGTGGGGGGGGGGGTAGGATGTGTCTGACTGGGTAGTCTGTTCTTCTTGGAAGCATCATTCTGTAGCTCTTCCTTCCTCCATTCCTTTTCGTTTATAAAAATGGAAATGAGGTTCTCCCACTCACCCGCCCGCAAACCAAAATCCTCCCTCATGTACTTCAAGCCTGATTCACCGCCACGGCTCTGTTCTGCTGAGAGACATTACGCACTCAATTTATAAAGATCAAATTAAGTTAATTTGAATTTGGCTTGCACTGGGGGTGCTAATGAAACATTGATTAACAGTGGGGGAAACCTCTGTTTTCTAGCCTTGATTGATATAAATGTCCACGTGTTCTGGTTTTGGCTCCCCTCCCATCTACCCTCACCACCCTCACCCTCCTGGCCCCCAATTTAAATTCAAAGATGTTATTAATTGTATGGCTTTGCATTGGACAGGCTGAATGTCCGTGCAGCGATTTTGAGTCTCCAGACAGGGCTGAGGCTGGCAAAAAGTAAATGTGCTCCACTGGGGAAAGAAAAGGCTTTTTACAGCTAGGCTTCGACTCTAAATGGTGGAATGAGTCCCTTCCCTTTCAAAATAAATAAAAAATAAAATAATATGAATCTAAATGCCTTCCGTATGCATTGTGTCACCACCACATACCTGTGTCTCAGTTGAGAATGTAAGCTCTTTGGGGCAGGAACCTTTCCCCTGGATCTCAGAATTCTGCCCAGGCCACGCCTCCTTACTGACCACACCCTCTTTGACTGCTTCTGCCTAGCTGGGAAAGAGCCACAGCTCAGTAGTAGAGCCACCTGCATTGCACGCAGAAGTTCCCACTCCAATTCCCAGATCCACAGAAAAAGTTGGGAGAGAATATCTGCCTGCAGTCTTAGAAGGAACCTGCCAGTCCATGTAGGCTATGCTGAACAAGATGGACTCAACAGACTCCATGTGTGATGCCTCTTGCTTGTTTGGATGGAGAAGAGAGAGGTTTGCTCCTATGTAGAAATCTATTTCCTTTAGTAAAGCAGGAAGGTACACACCTTTGCACAGGATGTGCCTTCTGTACAAAGGGAAGAGTCGTGTCTCTCATGGCACTGGGACTTGTGAACATCCGATGAAGCTGCAAGATCCAGGACAGGTGTCAGAAAGTCCTTCTTCGTTAAGCTATGCAGCTCGCTCCCACAGGAGACAGGGTTGACCACCCACTTGGATGGCTTTCAAAGAAGATTGGACAGATTCATGGAGGAGGAGGTGGCTGTCCATGACTACTAGCCATAATGGGCTATGCTTTGCCTCCACAGTCAGAAGCAGTCATGCTACTGAACACCAGCTGCAGGAAACCACAGGAGAAGAAAATGCCCTTGGGCTTGGGTCCTGCTTGCTGGTTTTACACAGGCATCTGGTACACACTGAGAACAGGATACTGGACTAGATGGGCCTCCCAAGTTGGCCTGATCCAGCAGAAACCTTCTTATGTTGCTCTGCCAATCTGCTCAGTCATCTACTGCCTTCTCTCACCTTTCCTCTTGAAACCATCACCAGATGCAAGCTGTTCTGGAGCTCCACCATCAGCTTGTACTCTGCTTAAGATCATAAGAAGAGCCTGCTGGATCACACCAATGGCCTGATCCAGTCCAGCTTCCTGTTCTTGCAGGTGCTCCAAAGGGAAACCAGCAAGAGCACCCTCTCCCCTCCAGTGGTTTCCAGCAGCTGGTTTTCAGAAGCATTGTTGCATCTAACTTAGGCAGAACATAGTAGCCATCAACTCCCCCATGAATTTGTCTTATTCTCTCTTAAAATCACCACTGCCTTCTGTGGGAGTGAGTGCTGCAGTTCAGCTATGTGCTGCGTGAAGGACTTTTTAAAAACAAAAAACAAAAAACTATACTTGTACCCTTCCTATTTTCTGTGAAACTCAAGTCCGGGTCTGAGGTGGTCCCAGGCAGGCAGGCACCCATCCAAGCACTAACCAGCCTGAGACCAGCTTAGCTTCCACAATGCGGCTGCATTAGATACCGCACCAGCCAATGTGCCCACTGCCCACCGTGAGAGTCTTGAGGGCCTATTAGGAGCCCCTACCGATGTCCCTGATGCCTTGTCCTGCAGGTGGTGAGCTTTGCCAGTTTGAAGTCGGACGTGGCCTACAACTGGATGATCCTCTGCGTCCTCTGGTGCTCAGTCATCCAGTCCCTCCTGCTCCCGCTTTTCCTCTGGGCTTGTGACCGCTACCGAGCTGACATCAAGTCCATCTGGGAGAAGTGTGTGGCCGTCATGTCCAATGACGATGTGGGGGAAGGTGAGTGGTGATTGCTTTTTGCGGGGGGGAGTCCCCCAAATTCTGGAGGTAGGGCGTTTGGGCAGTCCAGTCCAGTCCTGGGCATTGTGTCCTTCCTACGTGAATGGAGGGCAGCGTCTTGGCTGAACCTCAGTCCTCTTCAGTTGCGAGGTTGGTGTTTGGGAGCAGTAGGAAATGATGGACAAGACCAGGAAGAAACCAAGGCAGCCAGCAAATACATTCCATGTGCCCCTCCTGGCCCAAGTGAATTGTAGAATTGGAAGGGGCCCAAAGGGTGAGTTAATCCAACTCCCTGCAGTGTGGTTATATCTGTCCGCATTCATCCCTGCCCTCCAGCATAGTCTATCTGCTAATATCGTAGTGAGCATTCAGGTGGAATGCTGACTCTACCTTCCTTTCCATGTATTCCCCATAACGTGTTTTATTTACGGTGTTTCTGGAATTTATATATTTCACTTGGGTGTAAAAACCAAGACCTCAGAGTGGTTTAAGAAAAGGAAGAAGGCAATAAGAATTATCAGTTTTAGAAAGGCAGCAGCTACTTAAAACATTCAGAAAAGAATGAAAATCTGCAATAAAAAAAAATGGATCGGAGCACATGCCAACATCCTATATAACTGGACAGGCTTGTTTTTAGCAGGTTCCGGAAAGAGTCTGGCGAAGGAGACTGTCTGATATCATTAGGCAGGGAGTTCCGAAGTCCTGCCACACAATGTGAAAGAGGAGAAACTTGCTGCTTACTTCCCCCCCACAAAGGAAACCCCCTCCCCCCAAAAAAAAGAAATTAGAGAGGTGGGCTTTGACATCTTGGAGGAGTGGGTCCTTCATGGCTGTGGCCCCGACCCCTTCGTCCAAGGTTCTTAGCAGTGGACCCCACCCCACCCTTTTTAATGCAGCTTTGCTTCCTCTGGGACTGCAGAAAACAGCCTGGGTGGAGTGATCCATACAGACCTGATGTACGAGCGGCCCTACGATTACAACTTTGCTGGGGACGCCCTGACCTTGGACCACATTGCCAAATACGACCTCTCAGCCCTGGAGAGGGGCATCCCCCAAGCCTACCCTACAAAGCCTCCCCCAGAGGACAAGATGCAGTATCTGCAGGTAAGTGGGGGGGGGGGGAGAATACAGGTAGCTGCCTTAAAATACCGAGTCAGATCACTTGCCCACCTAGATCAGTAACACCTCCACTGACTGGCAGCAGGTCTCTGGGTTTTCAGACAGGGAATCTTTTCCAGCTTTACTGGGTCCTTCTGAATGGGAAGCAGGTGCTCTAACCACTGAGCTGCAGAGGGTTTGTGTTGCATCCCAGTGAACAGGAGAAGTGAAAAGTGTAACTGCTTTCTACCGCCTACCAGGGAGGAGAATGGGGAAGAGGTAATCATATAATTGTCAAGTTGGGAGGGACACCCCAAAGGTCATGTAGTCCAACCCGCTGTAATGCGGGGATCACAGCTAATGTAATGGCACTTCTGTGTTCTTTAGCAGTGATGGTGCTGCTCTGCCCCTCCTTCCACCCCACACAAGGCCCATTCCTCCCCTTTGGCTGCTTTTCGCTTTCAGCTGTCTTAAAAAACCATGCGTACATCTCTAAGTCCCAGTTCCCATCTGCCGAGTCCTGTCAACTGTGGATGGTGTGAAAAGAAGCTCAGAAACATTAGAGGTGTTACGTTGCAGCTTACTTATCATGGATTGAGACTGCTCGGTCCTGGAGTTAAGTTCCATTCACCTACTTCAGAGAAGGGACCACGAGGGTCATCTAGTCCAACCCCAGCAATGCAGGAATCTTTTGCCCAATGTGGGGCTCGAACCCACAAGTCTCATGCTCTACCGACTGAGAGATGTACAGTTCCCAGAATTCTCTTTGGGGAGGACATGACTGTTTAAAGCGGAATAATGGTTCAAATGTGTTGTCTTGCACAGCTCTAAGGCACCTGCCAGAGAAATTGTGGAACAGGGGTGGGTAACCTGTGGGTGCTCCAGGACCACATTCACGCCTTCCATATAAAGCTCTATGATACCACTTTAAACAGTCATGGCTTCCCCAGAAGAATTCTGGGAAGGGTAGTTTGTAAAAGGTGCTGAGAGCTGTTAGGAGGCCCCTTCCATTCCTCTCACAGAACTACAATTCCCAGAGTTGTGAAACAACCAATCCCTCTTCACAAGGAGCTGTAGCTCGGTGAGGAGAATAGGGGCCTACAAACAACTCTCCGTCCCCTTCCCAGAATTCCTTGGGAGAAGCCATGACTGTTCTAAGTGGTATCACAGTGCTTCAATGGTACAGTGTGAATGTGGCCTTTGAGAGCCCTTGGACCCAGTGCAGAGGCGGCAATCACTCTGAAGCTTCTCCATTCCTCCTCCCGCAGGTCCCCCCCACCCGGCGCTTCTCCCACGACGAAACGGACATTTGGACGACCAGCCAGATCTCGGCCTACCTCCAGCACTGGGGGGCCAGCGGGGACATGGCTGCCAGCCTGGCCCAGCTCCTCCTCCCACGGGGGCATGGCTACGAGCGCCGGAGGAGCAGTAGCAGCCTCCTGTCCTATCAAGAGGAAGGGCAGCACCCACACCGCAGGCGCCGGAAGTCCGCCGAGAGCACCTTGTCCCTCAGGCCCTTCCCTCCGGAAGACTACTACAAGGGCGGCGGCGGCAGTGGCGGGGGGCCTGGAGGCTACAAGTGCTTCAGCAAGGAGGAAGGGGTGAACTTCATCGACACCAGCCCCCTGCCCAGCCCCAGGAAGGGCCCTCTGCGCTCTGCATCCGTCTCCCTCATCCCGGACACGTTCCGCCATTGCTCGGCCAACCTCGTCAACTTCCCCTTGACCAATTTTGAGCGGGAACCTCAGGGCTTGCGGCGCCTCTCGGCCCAAGGCCGGGGGTGCTCCCTGATGGTCCCAGGCCCTTTCCTGGCCCAGGAGGATACCAAGAACTTCTTCCCTAAAGGCAGCGCTGGCTCCCCGTGCCTGGAGCAGATCCGCATCCAGCTGTACGAAGCTCCTGAGGAACGCCCAGCCAGCAGCTGCTGCTCCGAGCCAGAGGGCTTCCGGACAGGCCTCAGCCCCTCCTGGGGGGGCCAGGAGGAGCTCCGGAAGGGCGGAAGCAAGGGCAGCACCAGCAGCTTCCTGAGCACACCCTCAGCCTCCTCTGGGTATGCCACGTACCACTCAGATTCCATGGGTTCAAGCTCCTAGAAGCATAAAGCACCAGAAGCCACTGGAGGGTCCCGTTCAGTTTTCTCTTTCTCTCGGGAAAAGTCTTCTCCTCTTCGTGGTCCAGGCTTTTGTTGTTTATTTAAAGAGGACTGGGCACAGCACCAAAGAAACCAAAACTCCAGCCTCTCTTGCGTGTTTTGCAAAAAAGCAGGAGGATGGAGGAGAAGGAGGAGGGCGGCCAGGATGATTTGAGGACTCGGGAGCTGCAGCGGAGCAACTTGGAGACCCATGTCCCTCTTGGCTGAACCAGACCTCGCCAGCAGAAGGGCGGTGGGGTGCACTTTCCCCTTTCCTTCTTCCTTCCTTACTTCCAGCTGCAGCTGCTAGCTGGGCCCGATCAGGAATTTTCCATTTTTTTAATAATCCCGTGTCCTGCACCTGGTACTTTCTAAGACAATGTAAAGTTGTGCATGAGTTTTCTGTATCAAATGACCCCGCGATGCGTCCCCTGGATGAGGCTGTTGACGAAAGCTACGGGCTTGCAAAAGGGTGGGGGTGGGGTGGGGGGGTCACCGAATTTCTCGGAGGAGGCTTTTGGCAAGGTGGCAAAGCAGTCTGTGTTCCCCTTTCCTCCATCAGTCCTGGTTTGCGGGACAAGAGCTGTGTGTTTGTGTTCCATTTGTCCATGATATCACTGCACAAGCAAAGGGTTTGAGGCAGGTGCAAAGCTCCGTGCTGATATGCTCCATCCCCTGAACTGTAGGGTGTTGCAGGATGAGGCCCCTGTGGAATCTAGCCTGACAGCTGATGGGCAAGGAGAGAGAAGAAACTGTTGGTTAAACTGGCTGCTGGGACTTGGAGTCCAACAATATTAGGCTGGAATAAGGGTTTAGTCTATGTTGGCATTTGGGGCTTTCTCCCCTCTGTTCCTGGGACTCAAGGCAGCAGCTTCTGACACACACATTTGGCCCACAGGATGGAGATTTCACCCCGCCACCACCACCTTTCCAGTGCCAAAGCCCTGCCACCCACACCATGGGTTGATTTGCTGCCTCTGGTCTGATCTGAAGCAGCAGATTGCAGGTAGAAACTGTGCTTTATGATTCTAGGGTCATCTAATCTAACCCCCTGCAATGGGCGTTTCTCCAGGGGCAAAAAAGCACGACAGGCACAGTGTTAAGGGCCAAAGCTGCAACCCATCCTTCTGTTCTCTCCTGAGCCCCAGGAACATCTAGTGATATTTTTTTAAAAGACAAAATCATGGCATCGCTGCAGCGCCCCTGCTGTGTGGCCTGGAGACCACCTGCATGCATCATTCAAATTGTAGTGTTGCACCTGGGGCTACTGTTTTCAGCCTGCTTGGGAAATGATGGGAGGGGATCGTCACCTTTCTGGTTTTTCTGTATGTAGGGTGGGTGGCATGTCTTTGGTACTGGCGGGGAAGGAATCTTTTCTAGCCCTTGGGCTGGATCCTTATCTCCCCATCCCAGGTGGGCCAAATTTGACTGGTGGGAGTGGCTGCCCACCTGCCAATCACCTGACATCACTATGCCACTGTGCTTTGAAGGCCCAGTTGGTTGTTGGGACTTCAAAGCACAGCACAGGGCTGTTTGAAAGCCCCTTTGTAAACATCCCCATGCTGCTCTTTGAAAATGAGCTGGTGGGAAGTGGAAGTTCATCTGGCCCCAGCAGCAAACATAAAGAGTTCACTCCCAGTTATTTATTTGAAAGCACATTATATGATGGCAGGGTGGGGAGACTGGGCCTTTCTTTCAGGCTGCTTTGAACCCCTGGCCACTGTCACTTTTCCAGTTAAGCATGGGGCAAGTGAATGTTATGACCATTAGGGTCAGCACAAAGTTTCCTGCTTGAGTTCCGTCTTGCGTGCACGACTGTGTGTGTGATGTTGTCTTGGTAGCAGGGGAGACGAAAAGGTTTGCTTTTGGGAAATAGATGCCCGGGAAAGGAATGAGGGCAAGTGGAGAAGGGAGGGGAGGGAGGGAGTTAGTATTTGTAGAGTCCTCAACATTTTTGCTTTCAGGTGCACTGTCTTCAGTCAAACGGTCTCCTCCCTCTGGGGCAGGAGGTTCTCTCAATGGAGTCACAAGAGAAGCTTCCCCGAGCTAAGATAGAACCAGATTCAGTGCTTGTTTACATTCAGCTAATGGCTGGATTTGCCAATGTTTCAAGTCCAATCTAGTGCGGTGCAGGAACCGCAGCTAGAGAATCCATGACAGGTGGCCATCCAACCTCTGCTTAGAAACCTCCAAGGAAGGAGAGTCCACCACCTTCTGAGGTTGTCCATTCTGCTGTCAAACAGATCTTGCCATCAGAATGTTTTTCATCAGAATCTCCTTTCTCATCTCCAACCCATCGTTCAGCCCAAACACTGAGGTCCCGCTCCGAGGGCCTTCTGCTGGTTCCCTCACTGTGAAAAGTGAAGCTACAGGGAACCAGGCAGAGGGCCTTCTCGGTGGTGGTGCCCGCCCTGTGGAACGCCCTCCCATCAAGGAAATAAACAACTATCTGACTTTTAGAAGACATCTGAAGGCAGCCCTGTTTAGGGAAGCTTTTAATGTTTGAAGTTTTATCGATTTATTATTATTATTGTTAATAATAATCTGTTAGCCAGATTGGCGGGGTATAAATTATTATTATTATTATTATTATTATTATTATTATTATTATCCCATGGTGCGGGCCCTACTCCCTGGAGCAGCAGAAATGGGGGATCTGTGCCTTTTAGCTGCTGAAGAGCAGGCAGAAATATGAGGTGCCCCTTTTCCTTCCTCTTCAAAACCTATTTGCACACAGCTTTTGAAATCAACCCACATTGTCCATGGCTGTTTTCATCCCTTCGCTGGGCAGATCTACACCTAGGACACTGCTTTGCGCTGAGACCAAACTGGTTCATCTCACTCAGTATATTGTCCACCGTGAGTGGCAACAATGGTTCTTCCAGGGTTTCAGGCATAGGGGACATTCTCTGCACCCCACTTGGAGATGCTGTCAGGATTGGACCTGGGACCTTCTGCAAGCAGAGCAGAATGAGATGATAGAGTCCAGAGGTGGAGAGCAGGCTGTACCACTTTAGGGTGCCGGAAATTGATAATTTATTTGAGCGTCCCCCCACATCCGAGGCAGATGCTGCCTTGATAACAGAGCTATAATCCTGTGCTGTGGAGGAACGTTCCCATCTCACTGAAACCTGTTGGGTGTTCCTTATTTTTCCCTTTCGGATTTTGGATTATTTAAGAAAGGACATGCACTTCAATAACATACAAGGAGTGGAGAAATAAAGACAATGCGACGAAATTGAAGTTAAACATAAGACACAAAAAGCAAATTTGCATCCTTTCGGTCACAATCCCTGAAAAGAATTACGGTACTGCATTGGTAATGGGGGTGGGGATAGCAATGCAATTGCTATTACAGTGGTACCTCCGCTTACATACGCGTCAGGTTACATACGCTTCAGGTTACAGATTCCGCTAACCCAGAAATAGTACCTCAGGTTAAGAACTTTGCTTCAGGATGAGAACAGAAATCGTGCAGCGGCAGCAGGAGGCCCCATTAGCTAAAGTGGTGCTTCAGGTCAAGAACAGTTTCAGGTTAAGAACGGAACTCTGGAACGAATTAAGTACGTCACCAGAGGTACCACTGTACATATACAAATGTTTGAGAGATACAGGAACAAACAATGGCTTGCCTGTTTGCCATCATATGGTCCACAACTTGAAAAAGAAAACAATCCGCAGTGGAGAGTTGATGCATTGGTTCAAGTCTTGGGTGCCAAATCTGGAGACAGCTTTCCAAAATGTAGGTTAGCATCATTCATAATTTATTCCCCAGCGCTTTAAGAATAGATATGGGGCCTTTGGGAGGATGAGCATTTTCCTCACAGGTCAAGGAAGGGGTTGTTATGCATGCCTGTATTTGTGGTGTGGGGGGTGTGGAGGGTTCAAAAACATCTTGGGGTGGGGCTGGGTGGTATTCGTTGCACTTTGAAACTTGTACTGTTTTAATCATTGTAGCAGATTTATTCCCCCCACCCCATCGCTATGAAATCCACAAAGGGGGAGGGATCAGGGCAAAACATCTCAAAAGGCAGGTTCCAGGGCCCAGAAGTGCTCAGTGCACATCCTTCCCCATGGCTTTTCTTCCTTTTATTGAAAAACAACAGCAGCGCCGAAAAAGCATGCTTCTAGTGCTCATGCTTACAGATGCTAACTCGCGTCTGAACCGGTGCAGCAGCAGCGCCTGTGTCAAAAAGGGTAGCTCAGAGGAATTGTGATGGTCCCTCACTTCATCTCAAGTGTAGTTTGTTCTCGCACAGGCCACAGGATGGGGTCCCGTCCCCCCGCCCCGCATTGTGGGTTTGCAAGGAGGAGAAGGATGCCAGTTGCTGAGAGGAGATCAGTCAGTTTGGGCTGTGGTTTCCAGAAAGGGGCTCTTTCGCTGCGTCCGCCAATGAATGTCCAAAGTCGTAGGGAGCAGTAATTATTTGAAGACTAACTGTAGAGGTTGCACCTTTGGAACAAAACTGCCTCCCTCCCTCCCCCCCCACAGGGAAAAAGATGTTGTGCCAGGAAAACAGCCATGGCTCTCTGTGATGTGACCAACAGACTTCTTGGTCGCTGTGGCATGACCAACAGACTTCTGGGGCACTGTTTTTTTCATTATTATTATTATTATTATTATTATTATTATTATTCCAACCACTTGATATTCCACCTCCCCACAAATATATTATGGATGTTGTGCCTTTTAAGGGTTTGACAATAACGATGCTGGTAATTAATATCTGACGAACATCGATAACGATGCTGGTAATTAATATCTGACGAACATTGATGAGCCTATATTGGATTTCTTTTTTGCAGAAAGCAGTCAGGTAAGAGGTGGGGTGAGCAAGATGAGATGCTTAACCCTTTTGTTGTACTGTATCTTTTTAACTCTTTGTAGTGTCACAAGGCAATACTTTTCCAAACCCGTTGGGAGGGTCAACGTATCTCAGAAACCAGATCCCATGTTTTTACTGACCTTTTGGGAAATAATACTTTTTTAAAGAAAAATCTCACCACCTTGGCACCCTTAATAAAGAATACTATGCCGGAGGCTGAAATTCATAGGCCCAGCCAGGCAATACCTTTCTACTGCTAGAAGACCACGGGGTTGGGGTGGGGAGTGTTTATTCCAGCGCTGAGGCTTCTCTCGGCCAGCTCCGAAAAGGACTCCATTTCTGTTTTGTGTTCTGTCCCTTTCTCTTGGTGACGTTCCACTCTGTGCAAAGACAAACTTTCTGATTTGTGTCTGGATTTGTCTCGAAACCAGATTTAAAAAAAAAAAGTTTTATTCATCGGTTTTTCCAAACTGTTTGTAGTTTGCTCTTTTTTTCCAACCACTTTGAGGGTTCCTTTCTCTTAAAGACCAAATTAAAAACGAAAACAAAAACCCGTCTGTTATTTTCTTTGTCTCTAAACCTCATTGGCCTTCTTTTTAGTTACCAAAAAAAAAAAAAAAAAAAAAACCCACCCAAGGGCAAGCCTATCTAATCCAACCTGGTGCCTTCCAGATGTTTTGGACTACAACTCCCATCAACTTCAGCGAGCATGAAGTTGTAGTCCAAAATGGCTGGGGCTCATGGGAGTTGTAGTCCTAAAAAAGGAACTCACAGAAATACATAGGAAGTGCATTTTACCGAGTCAGACCATTGGTCCATCTTTGCTTAGTATCATCTACACTGATTGGCAGTGGCTCTTCAGGATTTCAGGCAGGGAGACTCACCCAACCCTGCCTGGAGCTGTTGGGGATTGAACTTGGAACCTTCTGAATGCAAGGCAGATGCTCTAACATTGAGCTACGGCCCCTCCCCATTCTGGCAGGGGCTGATGGGATTTGTGGTCCAAAACCTCGGTAGGACAGTAGGTTAGTGAATATTGGTCTAATCTAATATCCTGAGGATTTTTAGCTTGGAAAAGAGACCAGGATTGGGGAGTAAGCTACATCTCTTCAAATTACTGAAGGGGGACTAGACAACAGAAGCCAAAACCAGCGCAGACCCTCCAAGTGTCCCTATTTTCCAGGGACAGTCTCAGGTTTACAGAAGCCATCTTGGTTTCTGATTTGATCCCAGAATGTCCCACTTTTCCTTAGGATGTCCCTATTTTCTTCAGAGATATGTTGGAGGGTATGGAGTTAGGCAAGCCCCCCAAGCCAAGGAGATAAGTAACTATCTGAAGGCAACCCTGTATGGGAAAGTTTTGTTTAATGTTTAATGTTTTATTATGTTTTTATATTTGTTGGAAGCTGCCCAGGATGGCTGGAGCAAACCAGTCAGATGGGCAGGGTATAAATAATCAAATTATTATTATTATTATTATTATTATTATTATTATTATTATTATTGACATCCCTATTTTCATCAGAGTAATGTTGGAGGGTATGCCAGCATGCAGTGGCGTAGCGTGGGGGGTGCAGGGGGGCCGGCCGCACCGGGCGCAACATCTGGGGGTTAGGGTTAGGGGGCGCAAATCCACGGGTTAGGGGCGTAAATTACTTGCCTTGCCCCGGGTGCTGACAACCCATGCTACGCCACTGCCAGCATGCCAATCTCTTCTTCCATCTAGTGGTCCTATCCTCTTGAACAGCCATCAAAGCTAGTGGCAGTCACCATCTCTGGTGGCAATGAGTTCCAAAACCTAAGAAACCATTTGTGAAACTGCCACAAGGACAGTCTTTGGTTTGTGTCCAGGGAACCAGCCTGCTTGCAGGCCTTGGGCCTGGAGTTTACATTCAGGCAACCCAAATGTTAGTTGCAGGGGGCAGAACATCCACATGATGCACCCTGGAAGTAAAATAATTATCAAAAATTAAACCGGCCCATTTGCTATCCTGTGATGGTTGCCTAAAAGGTCCCACCTTATCAGATTTTCGCTCCAGTTGGATATTCTGGCGAATACGGTGTGTAAAAATGCCTGCTTGTCTGAATTTACCAATGCAAAGTAGCCCCTCTCTTTCTTTTTTTAGAATTGGATGTTTCCTTTTTCTTGGACCTGAATTTCATTGAGTCATTCTGGCAGTAAGACCAAAGCTTTATGAGCAAAAAAGCAGCCTGCAGGATCAGGCCAATTGCCCATCTATTCCAGCACCCTGTTCTCACAGTGGCAGACCAGGTGCCTGAGGGAAAGCAGCAGGCAGGATTTAAGCACGAGAGCACTCTCCCCTCCTGTAATTTCCTTTCCTTTTCTTGACAAGATTTTTCAGGCTCACCTTATCCAAATGTGACCAGGATTGGGATGAGGAGCACAGCTTGCTGCTAAGGTCTCTAAGGTGCTACTGGACAATTTTTTTTATTTTTTTATATATTTCGACTGCGTCAGACCAACCTACCTGAAGCTTGGTGCTAGTTCTGGTCTTTCCTGCAGGGGCCCAGTGGACTGCTGTCCAATACATTGACCCATTAACCTATGAATGTCCCTCAAGGCTCCCCCATGCTGTTTAAACATCTTCATCAAAGGTGGGGAGCCTGTGGCTCTCCAGATGTTGCTGGACTGCAACTCACAACATCCCTCACCAAGGCTACGCTGGGGCTTCTTGGAGCTTGGAGTCCAACCCCATCTGGTGTAAAATAAACACATTTCCCAATCTCTGGTCCTCTGTCCTTTCCACAGGGTTGTGAAATCTGGTTCCCAGTAGCAGAACGGAAGGAGAGAAGAGTGGGGAGGTTTCAGCAGCTGCTGCTAAGCATGGCTTAGTAGTAGCATTAAGACTGGGGAAACGAAGGAAATGGCTCCTTGATTTTTAATGCGCTTCTCGTTTGGCAAACAGCTGGAATTTTGCATGGAATCACTCCCACCTAGTGGTTGGCAAGGGCATCACACGCACCCACCCAAATTCCTTGGGTTTGAAGCCGTCATAGAAAGTTGGGGTGTTAATACCCGCCTAACAGAAGCCCAGGGACACGGGTGGTGCTGTGGGTTAAACCACAGAGCCTAGGACTTGCTGATCAGAGGGTCAGCAGTTCGAATCCCCGCGACGGGGAAAGCTCCCGTTGCTCGGTCCCTGCTCCTGCCAACCTAGCAGTTTGAAAGCATGTCAAAGTGCAAGTAGATAAATAGGTACTGCTCCGGTGGGAAGGTAAACGGCATTTCTGTGCACTGTTCTGGTTTGCCAGAAGCGGCTTAGTCATGCTGGCCACATAACCCGGAAGCTGTACGCCTGCTCCCTCGGCCAATAAAGCGAGATGAGTGCCGCAACCCCAGAGTCGGCCACTATTGGACCTAATGGTCAGGGGTTCCTTTACCTTAACAGACGCCCACGAATCTTCCAAAAGGTAAAGCAACCCACTTCCTGGCTGAGCCTAACACCCTTGAGGTTCTTTTGTATGCATGAAGATACAGTCCCTCCCCTGCTATATGAGCTCTAAGGACCTCGTATGAGTCCTACTAGATCAAGCCAAGGGCCCAATTAGCTCAACAGCATCTGTTCACAGCAGCCAGCCAGATTCTCCAAAGAGAAGCCTCTGAAAGCAGGATGGGAAATGCAACAGCCCCTCTGAGTCAAATGAACCTTAATGGCTTCAGGTGCTGACTGAATGACCCAGTTAATCAGCAACCATCTCCAAGTGCCCTTTGTAAATCCCCCTCAATCTTAACCGTAATTAGCACCTCATATAAAAAAGCCCCACAGGGAGCCTCAAATGGTTAAGGGAAGGTTTCTCCTCTTCCTTTATTTTTGGCACTCAGGAATAAGCTTGATTCTCCCACGATTCAGGCTGCTGTGACAGACAAGGAATTAACTCCAACTCCTGGCCGTTTCAATGAGGCCATTTCAACACGTTCCACAGCAATTGTAGGTGGGTTTCTTCCTTCCCCTAGAATAAGGATTGGGGACAATTGTGCAGGCTGGGGGTTGCTCTCTTCCTCATCAATGTAAGGTGAAGGAAGGATGGGGGAGAAAATGATAGGATTGCACTCTGGGTACTGCAACTGATCCCAAGTATGCATAGTTTGCAAAAGGCCTTAAACTCTATGGTGTCTATTCACAGGGGAAACTGAGCTCCTTTGCATTTTATAGGCACTGGCCACAGGCTGAGAAGTAGCTAGAAATCACACATTAGCTTTAGAAAGTGCAAAGAAGAAAACCCTAGAATGGTGACTCATGTAGAGTTGCAACAAGCGCCCTTCTCTCTGGGGGCTGGGTTCGCAGAGCCTTGATGGATCATGCCTATCTAGTCCAGCATCCTGTTTTCACAGTGGCCAAGGAGGTCCATAAGCAAGACTTGAGCGCAACAGGTGCTTTCTCCCCACTTGGGCTCCCCAGCAACTCGTATCTGGGATGCTGCCTCTGACATGGGAGCTAATGATAGCCTGGTCCTCCATTGAAAACCACCCAAGTTGGGGGCTGTCACTACATCTCACAGGTGGCAGGGTCCAAGCAGTGACCTAGACTGGAGGTTGAGGGATGCACCAGGAGCCGATTCTAGCCTTCTGAATTGTGGAAAAGAGGAGACCCACACCAAGTTTGGGGTAAGGCAATTTTTTATTTTTATTTTTATTATTAAAGTTATTACATTGTTTTAGAGTAACTGTACACTAGTTTTATTAAGAAACAGTTTAAAAAACAAATAGGAGTTATTGATATAAAAGTCAACGTCGTAAAAGCTACATTTTCCTTCCTCTGAGGGGAAATGCACAGAACTACAGAAAAGGAGGTGGGCCTGATCCTGTGCAAAGGTTGCCACCTTAAAAAAAAAAAAACTAGCTCCAACGGGCCCTTATCTGGCAGCAATGCTGCTTTCATGTAAACGTGTCCCTTGCTGAATCCTGTGACTGCTTAGGGCATAAGAATAATAGAATAATAATACCACAGTAGAGTTGGAAGGGACCCCAAGGGTAATTTAATCCAGCCCTAGTTGTTCTGTTTTCACCACCACCACCAACTCCCCTCCACAACTGGCAATTTCATACTGCCCTGTTCATCCCTCCCAATTTTCCTGACTCCCCCCCCCCAATTGAAAACGGGGTTATGTAGGGGGCTATGTGCCTTTAACAGCTTTACAATGGGCAGGAATCCAACAGGTGAAGCCTCCTCTCTTCTACTGCCTGTCTGTCCCTGGTGAAAACTTTTCTTCTGACAGGTTTTGTTTTTCTTGCGTTGCCTCCCCGCCCAATTTTAATACAAAATAGGGGCACGGGGCTAGGAAGGATTTTTAAAGCGTCAGAATCTGGTGCCCAACACAGAATGGGGGCTCAGTTCAGACAGGACCAGGTCGTCATTGAAACTAAACGCTTGGTTCAGTTGGAACCCGGGCTCTGGGCCTTTGAGGTCTGGATCGGAAACACCCAGCTTACGCATTTTAAGGAAGAGCCAAGTATCCCTTGTGGGTCCACAGCGTTCATGGAACTCGAGAAATAGTCTCTCCGCCAGTCTTCAAAGGCCCCCTCCCAGCCCCTCAAGCAAACCGTGGTGCCTACAGCGTTCTAGGACGAGTGCCACACACGGAGCCCATGCGTGTTTCCTCGTGAGCAAGCGCCATGGAGATCAGTGGGGTTTACTCTCATGTAAATGTACATAGCATGGCAAGTCCCAACCTAGCGCGCAGGCGGAGGCCGAAATGGAGACGCAGCACCAGAGCGCACGGCGAGAGCGCACGGCCAGGGCGCACCGGTTTCTTACCAAGGCCGCCACAGCTCTTGGCTCCGCTCAGGAAGCGCCTGCCCGCTCTGGCCCCGATCGCTCCCTGCCTGGTTGCGGCCTCCCACCGCGGGGAAGGAGGCCTCGCACCCTCGGCTCTTCAGCGGCCTCGCTTTCCTGAGAGTCGTCGTCGTCGGCCCCCCGGGGCTGCCCAGCGCGGCCAGCCGGGCTTTGGGGGGCGCCGCCTGCGGGTCGCTGTCCGTGGTGCTGAAGACGCCTCCGGCAGCGGCCATGGGCAGAACTCGGGCGAGCTGGTGCAGGAGCTGCAAGGAAGAGGAGCAGGAAGCTTCGCTGGCCGCTTCGGAGCGCAGCAGGAACTGGCGCACTCCTTGCAGGCAACTCCGAAAACCGGCCTGGTAATCGGCGCTCTTGGTCAGCGGCACCCCTGGAGGAGGAAAGAAGTCGGGAAGTCGGATGGAGACTGAGCCGCTTACGCTCCCAGTCCCACTCGCGCTCCAGGAGTCAAGATAAGGGAGATGAGCACTCTTTAAGGCTTAAGCCAGTGGCTCGCAAACTTTTTCAGGCTACCGCCTTCTTGGTTCCATAAACTCACCCGCACTGTCCCCTACTCTATACAAAGCATTATTCAGAATATCTGTTTGCACGACCCACTGAGGAAGAATAAAATTCAGAACAGGAGCAATTAATTGTGCATTGATTCAAAATCAAATTAAAACTAATTGGTTTCGTTAATTCAACAAAATTAATTAGCTAGATCCAGCTTTCCAAAGACTGGTAGTATTTTACATTTCCAGTGCTGCCACCTCACTCCCTTGCCCCTGCCCCCCAGTTAATCCCACTGTCCCATAGAGAGTGTTCTTGCCCACTTTGGGAACCACTAGAGGTTAATTATCAGAAGCTGCTCTTGTCAGAGGCAGTGAAGGTTCACCTGGGGCCCTTCAGACGTCTCTGGACTTCAACTCCCAGTAGCCTCAGGCTAACAGCCAAGAATGATGGGAGTTGTACCCCAATAACACCTGGCGAGCCACCTGGTCGCTATTAATTTGTGTCCTGCAAGAGTCGATTGTGTAAAAACACTCTGCTAGGACTCCAGCTGATCTTCCTTTTTTTTTCTTTCTCAGAACTGTGATGGTCTGATGATCAGTTACAATTTGCTAGCACTTGTAGTGTTTGGTCAATTAGTCGGTTAATCAACTGCAGTACATTTTGTTTTGTTTTAATGAAAATGTGTCCTTGAATGATCGGTCAGCAGACTTTTAAAAACAAAAAAACAACATTTTTAAATTTATTTTAAAAAAAATATGGCTACTAACTGTGAACAGCAAGCGGCATCTCTGCCTCTGTGTGGGCAGAAAGAGAATGCCTCTTCTGAAACTATGGCTTCTTTGATACATCATTCTAGAAACCCAAGGGACAGTGCAACCCTGTGCATGTCTACTTAGGAGTAGGCTCCATTGAGCTCAAGGGGGCTTAGACCCAAGTGTGTGTAGCATTATAGCTGAAGCAATCCATCTTTTTTGAGGTGTTGCTTTCCCCTATGTCAATCAGCTAAAATGTTAATCTACCAATGCTTCCTTAATTGGGTTCCATGGTTCCATTTGGGTGGCTTACCTTGGTGGGCCAAGGGCTGTAGGCTCTTCATGTACTTTACGCTCAGCTCCAGGATGTCTGCCTTCTCCAGCTTGCGTTTCCGGATCTGCAATTTCCCCACCAAACCAAAGAAAGCCAAGGGGTTACTGGGGTCATTTCTTCCTGCCCTGCCCTTAGTGAATGACTTCCCCCCATAACCCTGTTGGCTTCTCTCTCAGCTGGGTCAAAGGATGGAAGTAACTTATTTATTGCATTTCTATCCCATGTCCACTCATTTAATCCCCACAGCAGCCTTGCGAGGTGGGTTAAACTGAGAGCCAGTGGCTAGCCCCCAAGGTCACCCAAGTAGATTTTCCATGGCTGAGTGGGGCTTTGAATCCAGGTTTTTGTCTGGAACTCTACAGGGGGATGAGATGGACCCCTATTTCAACGTTGCTGGTTCTAAAGCAAGGGTACTGGAGTCTCACCACCTGTCCCCTGATGTACCAAGCGCCTCCCTTCTGCCGTACCCCACCCCCACCCCATCCCATCCTGCACTTACGAACATCAGAGTCCGCCCTATACTAAGCCAGACAATGATGCATCTAGTGTGTTATTGTCCTCACTGACTAGCAGTGGCTCTCCAGGGTTTCAGGCAGGAGACATCCCCAGTCCTACCATTGGGGATTAAAACTGGGACCTTCTGTATGCCAAGCAAGTGCTCCACCACTGAGCTGCTCCGTTCTTCCAACACTGGTGTGATGAAAAAGGTAAAAAGACGGAGAGGGTGAAGAGGAGAAGGGGGTCCTTTGTGCTCCTGCCTCTGTCATTTTCAAAGTAAAATGTAACCCGCTTCCATGGAGATAAACTGGCTCCCTGACTCTCCCTCTCTCCTGGAAATGCAAGGGAAGTGGGAGCCTCACCTGGTGGGAGTAGTTCTTTTCCAGCAGAGCTTTGAGTTGCTCTAGGGAGAGGTTGATGCGAGCTCGTCTCCTCTTCTCCATGAGGGGTTTGGAGACCTGAGAAAATGCACAGGGGGGGGGTCTATTTATTTATTTATTTTATTACATTTCAGTCCCACTCCCCCCCTCCAAGGAGCTCAAGGGGGCATGCACAGTTCTCCCCCTCCTAATTTAATCCCAACGACAACAACAACCCTGTGAGGTGGGTTAGGCTGAGAGGCAGGGACTGATTCCCAAGCTTCATGGAAGGGGAGGAAATTAGAACACTTAGAAGTCCAACACTCTGACCATTACACCGCACTGCCTTTCAGGTATCAGCCAGGCTTAACTCTGGAACTTAAACCACATTATATCACATAATACCATATTATTACATATTCATTCGTTGCTTACTACAATTTTTTTGTCTCAAATGCATTTTTTTAAAAAAGGTATACAACTTCTGAAGCAAGAAGAGATGAAGAGACTCCTGAGTGCACACAGAGTGCATTCTTTCCACCACAGAATAAAGACATAGGTGGTGTGGGGGGGGCAGAGGGGCAAGCACTCCCCACAAAGAATCTCACTCTCACCACTTGTCTGCCTCCTGTGGCTGGACTTCTGCCATTAACAGAGACTGTTAATTATCTTTCAGAGATGTTAATATGTGGGGCACAACACAACTTGCCCACATAGAAATAAACTTTCCCCCTTCTGTGCCCCCCCCCATATTTTTTGCTGGTGCCCCTACTGCCTACAGAGAGTTGCCAGACACCTGGAGATCGTGGGTGGGTGGGGAAGAGCTTTCAGGTCAGAACAATCTTTTTTTGTTTAGATATTGACTACTGGCTTTTTGCAGTTTCTCCCTGTATAAGCTCAGGGGAATCTCCAACTATTCCTGGTATTGGAAACAGGTGCCATGCTGATCTTGGGAACACATTAACCCCTGGGCAAAAACATATGGCAAAGGGACCCTTTTCTCCTTCCACCCTGGGGAGGGAGGGCAGGTAGGCTGCCCCCTGTCCTTTTGCTCCCATCTGTAGCATCAGACCCACCAACCTTGCGGAAGGAATTGAGCGCCCTCCTCTCTTGCAGTCTGTGGTCCGTACCCATCCTGCATCCTCTGCCCTCCCTGCACCAAGGAGGTGGCATTTTATCTCCGGAGTCGTTTTTCCATTTCAATGGGTCCATTCAGGCTGGGGAACCTCCCCCGCAAAGGGGAGGGAAGTGGTGGAGGGTGGAGGAGAGGGTAGCGGCTTGCAGAGAGATGGAGGGCGGGATTCCGGCATTTGGATCTGCCTGCATCAAACGGCTTTCAGGTCCCGCTTTAAGGACAGATTTGTTATCATGCGCTTTGCCTACTTAGAAACATCCAGGCCTTTTGGGGAGAGGAAGAGGGGCTTGGTGGTGGAAGGCAGCAACACCCACCCCACGCCCCTGGTGAATTGTTCCTCATTGTCATGTCCCTCGAGCATGTACAAAGCGCTTTCCCATTTCTACACAGCCTACAAACAAGCTAGGATCAGGAGGGAAGCCAAAAGGGACCCCAGAACCTCTTTGTTGATCAGTTAAGCACTTGCTTAACTTAACCCCAGGGACGACTGCTTTAAAGGCTCAAGTGGGGACTGTTTTGTCTCCTGTAAAAACGCCCAGGCCAAATAATTGTGAGTTGGTTATGGCACTTGGATCCTGGCGCTTGCTTAATCCAAATGCAGTGGTACCTCGGGTTAAGTACTTAATTCGTTCCGGAGGTCCGTACTTAACCTGAAACTGTTCTTAGCCTGAAGCACCACTTTAGCTAATGGGGCCTCCCGCTGCCGCCGTGCCGCTGCTGCACGATTTCTGTTCTCATCCTGAAGCAAAGTTCTTAACCTGAAGCACTATTTCTGGGTTAGCGGAGTCTGTAACCTGAAGCGTATGTAACCTGAGGTACCACTGTACACTGGAGGCTGGGGGACAAATCCTAGGCAAAGCAGCCAATCAACAGCTGAATCAGACTTCAGCCCTAAGCGCAGCCCGTTTAACCTGAAATATAGGATTGCGTTGTAAGTCGCCAAATGTTGGCTTGAGGGTTGTATACTCCCTTCCCATTCTCATCCCAGCCCTTCCTCCTCCTGGTGCTGTGATTCGAGGAGTCTCAGACAAGGACGTGGGAGAGACCAGTGTTCGAATCCTCTCTCGGCCCCGAAGCTCACTGGATGACCTTGGCTCGGCCACAGCCTCTGGGTCTCTAACCTACCTTAAAGGGTTGTTGTAAGGCTGAAATGGAGGGCCACGCGCAGTGCCTCGATTAAATAAATGTTTAGGCTCCCTTGCAGTTGAAGAGCCAGGATCCAAAGCCCTTCCTCTCAGGGGGGTCTCCCTGAGTGGCCATCCATCCGCACATTTCATGCTGGGGACGAAAGAGGAGAGCTGGACAATGTAGCAATTTTCTGCCTTTTTGTGACTGTAAAAGAGCGTAGCCGCTCTCGCTGAGCTCCGCCTGGACATGTGTCCCATTAAAGCATGGCAGCGAGGATGCAAGGAGGGGGGGGGCAAGCACACCGCTTGCTGTTAAGTGGTCGGGAATGCTCCACTTTCCCCTGTCCTCCTTTCTCATCCCAGGGAACCCCCAGGGGATAGGACTCTGCTCAGCTCCCTCTATAGCTGCAAGGAAGACGTAGCTCAGTGGCAGGACACTTGTCTTGCATGCAGAAGGCCGCAGGTTCAATTCCCCACAGGGTCTACAGGTGGAGTTGGGGAAAGACTCCCTGTTTGAAATATTGGAGAGCTGCTTCCAAGTCCGTGTAGACGCTACTGAGCCAGATGGAACGCAGCAGCCCGACTCCATATATGGTAGCTTCCTATGTTCCTGCAGCGTTTTCTACACTTCCTTGCTTTTGCTGGTGCTTAAGACACCCCTGCAAGGTGGGCCAGTAAGGGTGACAGTACCCCAAGTCGCAAGTGGTTACCTGAGATGTGGTCATTTGCTAAAGACCACCTCAGGGCTTTGTGGCAGAAGCAAGACGAAACAGAGGGCTTCCAGACTCACAGCACAGCCCTCTTTCTTCCCATCACACCCCACACTTTCTTCCCTGGGGTCGGGGATTGGCATCAGAGCTGCTTCTTTGTGCCAGGGCTGAGCCACAGGAGACATGGTGTGTGCCTCTGAGCATGTGCAGAGTGCTTTCACTCAGGCCTTAGTAGAGAGGATGCTAACTAAAGATAGATTTTCCATGTTGACTGGCAGTCTACCTTTGAAGCAACAAATACTTGGGTGTGGGATGCACTAGAAGGGAAGGCGGATCTCTTAATGTCCTGCTTGTGGGGTTTTCCAGAGACACCTTGTCTTACACGGTGAGGAAGTGTGACTTTTGGGTCTGATCCAGCAGCGCTTTCCTTGCATGTCATTTGTTTATTTAGGCATTAATAGTTGTACTGAAGTTTTCTGTACATTAAATAGTGGGAGGATTTTGATTCTTTGCTTTTGCAAGAGAGCATAACTGAGCCAAGAGGTTTAGAATGGGTGACTAACAGCCAGGGAAGCAGGACAAAATTGCAGAGCACCTCTCATTCTTCTAGCGATGCAGTTCACAAAATCAATTTCTTGCAAAGCTGGGAAGCTGTGTACGTTTGGAATAACCCCCCTCCCCTTTTTACAGTACTGCTATATTTTGGACATTGCTTGATGTTTTCTCTTATCTGTATAATCACTAGGTTCTTAATCCCAAGAAGAATAAGAAAGAAGATCGAAAGAAGATACACTTTCCTAGGCAGGCTTTGATGATCTCGGGGTTCCTTGCCCCTGGACCTTGTGACTGCGTTTTTTTTTGGGGGGGGGAGGCTGGGTTGTTTCCCTGCCTCCAAAGTGCACATGGGAAATGAGCTTGGCTGGGGAGGGGGGAGGCGTGGCCCTAATTCTCCTCGCCCCAGGCCTGCCCCATGAAGCCTGAGTCTCCTGTTGAGGAACCCATTCACTGCCACCGCCTCCATAATAGGCGATTCGCTTTGGTGCCTCAGACAAAAACCCCAGATGTTGCCAGGCGCGGCCTGGCGGTGGGAGCCGGGCTGCTGCTGGTGGTGGTTTGGTGGGGAAAACAGATGAGGAGAATGCCAATGACTATCCAACCCGCACATGTTTGCCCCCACCCCAGCTAAGGCAGGCATGCCTGCTCTGAAATTGTAAATGGAAGCCAGCTTGGCTGGAGGTGGGGGCCTCCTGGCCATTGGATGGCCCAGAGGTGGCCAAAGGAAGTCTCCCCCCTGCCTGTAATTTGTCCTCCCTCCCTTCCAGTTTCTTAAGGATACTGTCTGCTAACCACACACACTACAATTGGAAGTGGGGGGGGGGTCACAAGGAATAAGAGAGCTTTTATTGCATTGCCTGCAATCTGGCTGAACAATGTCAGCAAGTGGGACCCTCCAAGCCAGGCTAAAGGGCCTCCCAGTTCCTTATTCAGCCCCCAAGATGTGTTGAAACAAACAAAAGTCTGGTGGGCTTTAGAAAGACTTAACTCATTTTATTATGGCGTGAGCTGAGGTCTGCTGGTGTCCCAGTTCCTTCTTCCTGGCTCCCAGTTCCACAATGAGCACTCAAAGTACATGATAGCCTGAACTGGAGGGGGCACAACTCTGGACCCCCCCAACATTGAGAGATGCCCCCAAATCATAGGTCTGCCTGACCAGGAGGTTGTTCCTTCTTCTGATGCACTTGGTCCAAAGCTTCCAAACAGGGATCTGGATGTTTTGCACCCCAAAATAATTATGGTGTCAATCCAAACCACGCACTCCTATGACGAGGAGGTTGTTCCTGTGAGGAAGTCCTGGCATCCTCTCCATCCCAAAGCTGATTCCCCCTTTCCCCTCAAAAAATAACCCAACCTCACTCTCAAAGCTGACATCTGTTCTATGACAGAAGTGACCAATATGGCCCTCTCCAGATGTTCTGAAACAGAGAAAGAACATGCCTTAATGTGCAGACTTTTGGGAAAGCCCAAAGGAGTCTTTGGAGAGATTTGGCTAATTCTTTCTGCTCCAAAAGTATTTACATTTGACAGTGAGAGTAGCACAGCAGCTGAAAGGTGGATCTAGAATCTGGGCAGTCCTGGATTCAAATATGATCTCGGCCACAAACCTGCTAGGGTTGCCTTTTTATACTCAAAGGATGGAGAACCTGAGGCCCTCTCTATCAACATTTCCCAAACTTGGATCTCCTATTATTTTTGGACTACAACTCCCATCATCCCTAGCTAGCAGGACCAGTGGTCAGGGATGATGGGAACTGTAATCCAAAAACAGCTGGAGACCCAAGTTTGAGAAACACTGCTCTAGATGTTGCTCAACTCCAACTCCCATCATCCCTGGCTATTGACCATGCTGGCTGGGGCTTATGGGAGTTGGAGTTCAGCAACACCTGGGGGCATGGGGAGAGGTTCCCAACCCCTGCTGTATCCACTTTCCTGAAAACATCTCAAAGTTAATTCTGAGTAGACAGGCAGAACAGAAGATTGATCGACTAGCAGTCTTAAGCACACCACTCTCAGCTTCCATCGGCAACAGAGAAATAAAACACACATGCAAATATATCCACCTCTGTAATCCTCAGAACAGCCCTGTAAGGTGTTGACACCTCTGCCTGCCAAAGTGTTCTGTGTTACTCAGAAGCTTGCAGATTCCTCCATCAACAGAAACTGGCACAGTGCAGTTAAAACACCAAGTGACACAGGGAATCCGTCTCAGATCAAGGCACAGAGAGGGTGGGGGATGAGGACAGACAAGTAGCTAGCTAGAAACCTCATTAGATGATCCTCAGGGTCCTTTCCAACTCTATGATTCTATGTGAGGCTACCTTTGAAGGTGACCCGGAAACTGCAACTAATCCAGAATGCGGCAGCTAGACTGGTTACTGGGAGCGGCTGCCAAGACCACATAACACCAGTCTTGAAAGACCTATATTGGCTCCCAGTACGTTTCCGAGCACAATTCAAAGTGTTGGTGCTGACCTTTAAAGCCCTAAACAGCCTCGGTCCAGTATATCTGAAGGAGTGTCTCCACCCCCATTGTTCTACCCGGACACTGAAGTCCAGCGGCAAGGGCCTTCTGGCGGTTCCCTCACTGCAAGAAGCCAAGTTACAGAGAACCAGGCAAAGGGCCTTCTTGGTAGTGGCATCCGCCCTGTGGAACGCCTTCCCACCAGATGTCAAAGAGAACAACAACTACCAGACTTTTAGAAGACATCTGAAGGCAGCCCTGTTTAGGGAAGCTTTTAATGTTTGATCCATTACTGTATTTTAATATTGTGTTGGAAGCCGCCCAGAGTGGCTGGGACAACCCAGCCAGATGGGCAGGGTATCAATAATAATAATAATAATAATATATATATGTGTGTGTGTGTGTGTGTGTGTGTGTGTGTGTGTGTGTGTGTGTGGAGCCCTTCTGTGTCAGGCCACAGCCCCCACAAGGATCTTGCTCGGCATCCTTGTCTCACAGTGGCCAACCTGACTCTTGCGGGAAAACTTGGAAGCAGGATCTGAGTACAAGAGCACCGTCCCTTGTGGCTTCCAAAACTGGCATTCAGAAGCATTTACCGCCTCCATCCCAGGAGGGATAGCGTAGTCATCTTGGCTAGTAGCCATTGATAGCTTTCTCCAATTTATAAGCTCCCCTCCCAGGCTATGGCTGTTTCTCCAAGACCACTCTGCCTCATACCCTCTTTGGGGGTTTTATTGGGGGGGGTGAGTGGGCAGCAAACTCTTCATCCTACTTGTCCAGATGGGCCTTGAGGTTTTAGGAGGAACCCTGTTTTTCTCTGTCCTGGAGCAGGATGAGGATCAGGAAGAAGGCAAGCCCCCCCCCAAAAAAAACCCCTCTCCACCCAGAGTCTCCCTGCTTGCTCTGTGTTGTCCAGAGTCAGCCTGTGCCTGGGGAGATTTTTTTTGGGGGGGGGAATTAGATGAGGCTTGTCTGTGTTCCTCCAAACAGATGGGGGGGGGGACTTCTCTCACACCCGCCCTGGTAGCCTGTCTGCCCCTTTCATGGGGGAATATTGATGTGTTCTCAGGAAGGACAGCATCTTACACCGTGGAAAATCGTGGCCCGCCCCACAGTCTTTCAGTGTTGTGAGTTGATACCCCCCCTCCAAATAGCCAGGCACTCTGCTGGGGGGGGGGACTTGGTTTCAACCCTCCTTGCACAGACGTCCTCTTGGAGGGTCTTGGCTAAAGAGTAGGAGGGAGGCAGTTGGTGTATTGTATAAAGGGCCTGTGAACTAGAAAGCAAATGTGGGGTGAAGTGGGGTGGAGAGGATGGTTATTCAGCCCCCCCCCCCCGCTGCGCAATTGCTGCAAAGACTGAAGGCTGGGGAGGGGGGCAGGCTGAAGCAGCTTAGGGTAGGATCCCATAGAACAGTGTTTCCCAACCGGTGTTCTGCGGCACACTAGTGTGCCGTGAGACACCGGCTGGTGTGCCGTGGGAGGGAGGCGGGCGAGTCGGGCGGCGAGAGGCGGCGGCGGCGAGGATCCGCGTCGAGCCGGGGGCGGCTCCGCGGTGGTGGTGCCGAGCGGCGGGGCAGCGCGCGCAAAAGGGAGGAGCGCGAGACAGCGGAGGAGGAGGAGGCCGGCATGTCCGGGCAGCAGCAGCAACAGCAGCAGCAGCAACTCCCGGCGACGGCTCCTCCTCCGCCCGCTATCGCCGCCACCACCACAACAGCCGCCGCCGCCTCAGCTGCCGCCGTCCCTCAGTCCCTCGCTCTGCTGCCTCCTCCCACCCCGGCAAGGGGAAGGGAAAAAACGTTCACTTTTGTGCGTCCCTCCCGGCGTGACGCTGCGCGCTGACGTCACGGGGCGGGGCTTTAATGGTGGTGTGCCGCGAGATTTTTTTCCGGTAAACAGGTGTGCCGTTGCACAAAAACGTTTGGGAAACACTGCCATAGAATACCCCTTGCGGCATCCCCTCCCTAAATCCGAGGTGTACCCTGGTGGGTGCATCTGTGCCCCCAAACTGCCTTGTTATCAAATCTGTTGAGTCTGATTTCTTTGATCCGAGACGGGTTTGCCTAAAATAAGAAGGGAGACACAAAATAAAAAGGGGGAGAAGGGTTAACATTTAGCGGAAAAACCCAAGATGGTCTAGGTACAGAGTAAAATGAGAAATCGTTTCAGCTCTTTTTTGCTGGAAGCAGAGTAAACTGCCTTACACTGAGCCAGATTCTTGGCTGATATAGCTCAGTGTTGCCCACACTGACAGGCAGCAAGGGCTCTTCAGGCTTTCAGGCAAGGGTCTCTCCGAGCCTTACAGGGAGCTGCTGTTGGGGATGAAACCTGGGACCTTCTGTTCTGTGTTCTGCTGCTGAGCCGAGGCCCTTCCTACTCCTGCCTTGCTTGTAATATTCACACCTGTGCAGAATCTTACCATCCTAATGACGAACAGCAATAATAGAAGCACCCACACGACTGCTGCTGAACGCAACATACACACTGAACGTTAAATTCGTACATGCAACACGACGCAATGTGGGTCACGCAACGGCTTTGTTGTCATGCATGCGGGGTTTGCTTCCGAAAACGTACAAACGCAGACGAGGCTGTGTTGGCACATACAGGCAAAGGGCAGGTGCGGATGTCCGTAGGCAGTTGGAAATACAGTGGTATCTCAGGTTAAGAACTTAATTCGTTCCGGAGGTCTGTTCTTAACCTGAAACTGTTCTTAACCTGAAGCACCACTTTAGCTAATGGGGCCTCCTGCTGCTGCTGTCGCCGCGCCGCCGGAACACAATTTCTGTTCTCATCCTGAAGCAAAGTTCTTAACCCGAGGTACTATTTCTGGGTTAGCGGAGTCTGTAACCTGAAGCGTCTGTAACCCGAGGTACCACTGTACTCACTTTGTGGCACAAGTTTACAAGCTGTCCTTCATAATTGTGCGTGCGTTGAGCTTGAAATATTATTAAGAATGGCATAAAACGGATGTCAAATAGACGGGGCCCCAGGGATTTTGTACTGGTTTTCTCCACCCTCTGTGGTCCTGGAGATGCGCATGTGTGAACATGGCCAAGGAACCTTTGCATTGCAGGGGGGTTGGCCTAGATGAGCTCTGGGGGTGCCTCTCTACTCTACGATTCTATGAGACCGCATGTGCTGGGTTGGTGGGCGGAGGTGCCCGGCTGAAAAGGACAGCAGGGTGAGGCTTAGCCAGCGCCTGCCTTTGTCAGGGACACCTCCTGCCTCTCCGGGAGCAATTTGTTAGCTAATGATCTGTTTCCTTGCCATAAAGCCCCCATGGTTTTCCCTCTCCCCCCCCAAGAAAAAAAGCTTTCTCAAAAGGGATCTTCTATTAGCAACCCAATAAGCCTTGTTATGTTGATGCCCAGCCAAAGGACCCAAAGCCCACTTGGTGGAGCCGTGGAGGGTAATTAAACAGGAGGCTGCAAAGCTGGTCTTTTATTAACCAGCCCCAGGCTCTCCTGCCTCACTTTTGGCATTGGGTGGGGTGAAAAGAAGAGAGTCGTGCGCTCCCTTTTTCTAAACGGAATGGGGTCTAACCAGGGCCACAGGAGAAGGGATGGTTCCAAAGGCAACATCAGGCAGAACTCTCCTAGGATTGTAGAATCTCAAGAGTCATCTCACCCAAATCCTTTATAATGCAGGAATCACAGCTAAAGCATCCCTGACAGATGGCCACCCAACCTTTGATTATTATTATTTTTTAAATTTATTAAAGATTTTATTGATTTACAAAAGTACATGCCTTGTCTCTTTTTTCAAGTTTTACAGTCTTTTCTACAGATCTGTTACATTTGCTATGAGACTTTAGTGCTGAGTACAGTATAAGGTCAGGAAAAAGAGGGGTGGCGGCGGCAAAATTTATATTTTTTTGCTGTGTGCTTGTGGGGGTTTCGTGTCAGTGTCCACTACATAGGTTCTCTTTCCATTCGCTTGTTACATTTCCTTGGTTGGGGGCCCATGGTATGGTTGGTTGTCTGTGTTTGGCTGCAATGGGGTTTGTTTGCATTTGTGAGTGGGGTGGGGGGAGTCTTGTTGGGTCAAGTAAGCCAGATTGATTCGTATGCTGTTGGTGGGTTCTTGTTGTTGCCTTGTTGGGCTGTGTATCTGATAAAGGGGAGCCGTACCGGAGTGAAGGCGCCTTCTTCTATTTGTCCCTCGTGTCAGTCTCAGTTTATTGGTTAGCTTTTCTAGCAAGGCTGCGGAACGGCTCAGATAGTTCGTCCTAATATTTAGTTGGAATCTCTTCCCTTACAATTTGAATTCACTGGTATAAGTAAACCTGCTTTATGCAACTTTGGATGCCCTTAAAATTCAGCAAGGTGGGCCAGATGATGGAAGAGGGCTGGGCATGTTAAGCAAGGTTGGAGATAGAGATAGATAGATAGATAGATAGATAGATAGATAGATAGATAGATATCCTGACCTGGCCTGCAGCACAATCTGTTGCTAATTATCTTCACGGGTGCACAGAGAAGCAGGAGGCTGTAAATAAGTTGGCAAGCTTAAGGTAACATCCTTTCCCAGAGGACATGGAAGAAGGGCAACAGGTGGCTGCAGTTGTATCTATCTAATTCCTAGCTCTGAAGGCATGTGTTCATCAAACCAGATGTTGGTGTGATGCTGATGCCCAGGTGGCTTTTACACCCACCACTTCTAGCTGCGTTCCTCTTCTCTCTGATTCTCAGGCAGAAATCCAACTGGTGAAACTGTCTCCCCCATCATTGCATCTCTACATGAGATGAGAGGCAATCTGCACCTGTTGAATGTCTGTTGTGCAGACAGGTGGGGAAAGAGGGGGCTTTGTCCTAACCAGAAGCCTTCAGATTGTTAGTGTTTGTTGCACAGAACGAAAACTGGTCCTCTGAATCCAGCACACAACCTATTGCCAATTGCAAGCTTAGTCCCAGTTAACCAGTCCGGGGTCCGGGGGGTGGGGGGTGGATAGAAAGGATGGTAAGTACGGTACCTGGAACCTTTGAAAACTAAGGTGCAGTTGATGCTGACAACTGGGCTGCCTTCAGGGGGAACTGTATTTTAATTGCTGGTTCTAAAAGTGTTTCAACCAGTTTGCTTTTATTGCTTTTTTGTTTTATAATTACGTTTTTAGATGTCAGAAGCCACCTCAAATCCCAGCCTGGGAGAAAGGCAGGGTATAAACACATTAATAAACAAACAAACAAACAAATAAACAAAGCATCTCTAATTCCAGAACACTAAAACCCACCACCACCACCACCAAAGAACAACTTTATAACATGCATATGCATAACAGTAATAGTAATAGTAATAGTGGAGAGAGTGCTTCTGAGGTCGTAGGGAGTACATTTCTGTTACAGAGAAATAATAATCTCTCTATTCCCCTCCCTCGGCCCCAAAACTCCCTCCAAGTTAGACAGCATAAATAGAGTTTTGTGTTACAGTCCAGCACCTTGGACAGTATTTAATTTTAATTAAAAACAAAAAAGCAAGCCAGCACTTTGAAATATAGAACAACATCAAGCATTTCTACAGCACATTTAAAGTTCGAAATGTATCGTGCGCATCCTTTGATTTATCCATTCATTTGTAAAAATAATAATAATCTCTAAACCAATTAACATTAGAGAAGACCTAAGCTTGCGTACGTTATCAGATGAAAACATAACATAATTAAGCACAAAATTAGAGAAGTCTCAAGCTTGCATACCATTTTAGATAAGAACAGAACAGAACAGAATTAGGCACAAAATTGTGTGCTCTCCCCACCCGTAAAAATTGTACACATTAAAATCCAGACGGAGGTGCAAATAAAGTACTGTAATAAATGAATACAGAGATGCAGAAGCAGACCTTAAGGAGTCAGGAAAAGCCAATGGTCAGGCGGAGAGGCATGAGCAAAGCCAGGAAGAGACGCAATTGTTTGGCTATTTGTGTCTCATCGAGTAGAGTGGGTTGAGGCCAACTAAATTGTACTCGGGAGTATTAAGCCCATTGAAATGAAAGGGGCTTATTCCTGAGTAAATATGCATCACATCAGGCTGAATGGCTGCTGTGCACTGCTCCCTCAAGCCCAATGCAACTTACACCTGAGTAAACATGCGCGGGGCTGACCTGTGGTTGGGGCAGGATCTGAACCCACATTTCGAACCACTGTGCAAACTGTAACCAACTCTCAAATTTTTGCATTTGAAGCATGATGAGTTGGGGGTCCATCTCCTCCCCCCCCCCCCTTGGAAAGTCTTCAAATAGCCAAAGTTTTTTTTTAAAAAAGGGAAAAATTAGCTCAGGAAGGACCATGCCTGCCTTTCTGAGGACCTCCTTGCTTGCCTCCCACCTCCTCCCTGATGCCGGTCAATCCCCAACAGTCCCCCAATTTGCTCCACCATTATTTTAATTACATGGATGTTTCCCACACAGCAGGCTGTGTTTAATGAGTGCCTTGCTCAAAGGGATCCCAAATCAGTCAGCAGGCCAGCCTAGCTGGTTTTGAACGCCTTGTGTGGTGGCGAGGGCCCTCTCAGCGGTGGAAAATTGACCGAAAAATGGTGCTAATTTGCAATGTTCTGCTTTTGGAGTGATCCCCTGCTTTAAGCCCGCCGTTGCCATTCACGCACGGTCACGCTCGGTGGTGTGAGGCTGCACCGTACTAAATGGGCCCTGTGCCGCTGCTGATGCCCCCCCCTCCAACGGCAACCTCACACAGAGATGGCTCCCAGTTCAGTTTTTGTCCAGAAATTGCCATGCCTTGTCCTAATGGTTATAAATGAGCTCCCTGCTAAGTTCTTACGGAGCTCCTGGAAAGACGAGATCATATTTACCGAGTGTTACAGAAGCGTTTGATATGATCTCCTGAACTGCTGAAATGCAGGCTTCTCTTTGCTTATGTTAGAATTGTAGGCTTGGGAGGTAACCCCAAGGCCCATCTAGTCCAAGCTCTGTGCAAGGTAGACAGACTGTGACTGCTCAGAAGCAGCAGCTGTTCAACAAACTAACTCAACATTGACAACACCAAACCCTGGGCATTGATGTAGGAGCCCAGAAGGTACAGCCCTGTGTCTTTTGTACCCTCATATCTCCTGCCCATTTAACCTGGATTTACAAATAAACTAAGAGGAAAAAATATTATTACTATTTTATTGTTTATCTATTGTGTTCATATCCCACCTTTCTCTTCAAGGACCCCACATCAGCTACTGGGCAACGCTTTTAAAACACAATGCATCGTTATGGCACCTATGCATATCAATTAGCACCTGCCAATTAGTGTCCTAGGTCTGTGCCCTAAGGACTTTTTAACAGTCCTTCATCAATGGTCTAAGTAAAATTAGCAGTCATGGGGTAAGAAGACAGGTCCTTTTAGGGACTGGTAACTGGTTAAAGAACTGGGTGGGGACCAAGTAGGAATAAATGGGCAGTTCTCACCATGGAAGTAAGCAGGCAGAGGTGTCCCCCAAATATCTGTACCGTGGTACCTCTGGTTAAGAACTTAATTCGTTCCAGAGGTCCGTTCTTAACCTGAAACTGTTCTTAACCCGAAGCACCACTTTAGCTAATGGGGCCTCCCGCCACCACCACGCGATTTCTGTTCTCATCCTGAAGCAAAGTTTTTAACCCGAGGTACTATTTCTGGGTTAGCGGAGTCTGTAACCTGAAGCGCTTGTAACCAGAAGCATCTGTAAACCCAAGAGTACTGAAAAGACTTCTTTGCCTGCTTTTGCTACTGCTAAAGCTGCTGATATAAGAGACAGAAAGATTTGGGCTACTGATGGCTACTAGTCATGATGGCGAGGCCCCGGGTGAGCCAGTCGGTACAAAAGTGAGTTGATGAATCATCATGGGCTTTTGAACCCAAAACATCAAGTGTTTAATTGGTTTAATCTAAATACATTTGCACCTTGATGCCAAAACCCAAAGGGAAATGCCTTTATTGAGATGCTGAAGGATGTGTGATATAGAGTCACAGAATTGTAGAGTTGGAAGAGACTACATTTTGTCCAACCCTCTGCAATGCACGACCATTCACTGTCAGACTGAAAAGCCATCTCATCTGATTCCTCTTTGTTCCTTGTTACAGTCACGCCAGAACCAAAAGAAACTTCCAAGGAATAATCATGTGTTTTGGATTTGCAGGACCGTCATTTTAAAATGTGCCCAAATGATCCTACACTTCTTAATTTGTAAACTAAAGCCATTCAGTCCAGCCCAATGTCTATTTGTTCAGGAGTACGTCCCACTGAAACCCTTGGAGAGTTCTCCCAAGTGGGTGATTTACATCCTCATAGGTGCAATCCTATTAATAGTTATCCATAAATAAGTCCAACGGTGTGTGTGATGGAACTTATCCCTAGGCAAGTATTCCTGCAATTCCAAACGCATTTCAAAAACGAGGCACCAATCTTAGTTTAGATTTGGAACCCTATCTAAGCTGCAAATGCCATGTTAGATGTGAAAAAACAAAACCCAATTCTTCCATACCCAACTAGAGATTGTATTTTAGGATCCAACAGAATGTAACATTTGCAAAATGAAGTTAATCATTGCACAAGGAGTGGGGAGGTAGCTCGGAGGAAAAGGCGAACAGCTCTTCAGGGCAGTCAGCCTGTGAAAAGGAGTCACGCTTTCCAATTTCTTGGAAAAAGCTTTGAGGGTGATAGAGAGCTTGGAGGAAAAAAAGAAAGAAAGAGAAAAGGCTGTGCATTCTTTCCCCCCATGAAAGCTGAGTGAATTTCAGCCTCTGTTGTCTCTTGGCAGACAATGACCACACTTTCTCTAGAGATGCATCTTGGAGGGGCTGGAGGTTTTCAAAGTGTCCTTAATAAAAGTTGGCTTTTAGCAATCTGAATTGCCAAGGGGGGGGGAGAGGGGCCCACTATGCCTGGACACAATAGACTCAGAGGAGTGAATCAACACTCAACCAGAGTGTGCAAAGTGAGAGTTAGGAGTGAATTCAGAGAAAGGCCCAATTGTCTGTGTCTTTTGTGCCTTGAGCCAGCTGGAGGTAATCTTTCAATATTTACCCTGCTCTATTGTTCATAACTCATTTGCACACGCAACAGCGGGGGGTGGGGGGTGGCAGCAGGGGAATGTGTATCCATTTCCAGAGGTGGTGGCTCTGTTTTTGCAGGGGCAGCCTGCAAAAGATAGACCTTAAAGAACCCACCTTTGGTTGGTATTTTGTTTTCAGTCATTAAAAAAATACACATGATTCATTTCAAAACAAATCAGAGCGGTTTACAACAATTGTATGCAACACCGTATGATAAAAACCATATAAAAATATCAGAAATCAACCAACTATGATGGAATAATGTCTTCTTAATTGCCTGCTTAAGCCTGATAGAAGTTTACCGCAAGTGTTTAAAAGTTGAAATCGAAGGTGATCCAATGGTATCTTTCTGCCACTAGCTTTTCAGATCTTCTAAAATATATGCAGCCACTTAAGTAACTGCAGTCTGAACCATATATTTTTTATTTGTTTAGAGCAGCCGACAAACAATTAGCAAAGGAAACGTAATATATCCAGAGAATACAAAATATCCGTTTACAAATACAGTTTCAAATATATTTTTTGAACGATGTTCGGTTTTAATGCACGGCCTACACATAAGCTTTAGAATGCCTCAACCCCAAAGAACAAGTGGTTTCTATATTATTTATTAAATTTTTATACCCCACTTTTAATCAAAGGAGATCAAGGTGGTCACATGGTTCTTCCCCTCCTCATTTAATCCAGCAACAGCCCTGTGAGGCAGGTGAGGCTGAGGACCAGTGCCTGGCCCAGGGGCACACCCAGTGAAATTCATGGCCAACTGGGGATTTGAACCCTGGTCTCTCCCAGGTCCTTGTCTGGCACACTAAACCACAGCACCAGGAAGAGAATGGACCAGGCTGAGGATAGGAAGGCAGCATACAACCCCACCCCCAGCAGTGCTGGCCAGGTCTGCCAATCCCCCCCGCCCCCCGTCCTATGTTGTAGGTTGAGGGTCAGGCTGGTGGAATAGTTTTTTGTCCTTGTTTGTTACTATGTCGTGTATTTTTGTGGTTTTATATTGTATTGTAACACAATTGGACACAGGGCAGTATAGAAATTTGTTAAAAATTAAAAATTGCAACAACGACCCTAAAAGGAAATATTCTTTGGTTTTATCCCCGATGCAGGTGGATAACGGAAGATGGAGCAAGATTATTTTCTCCTGCTCTGAAGAGTAGAATGGTCTCCCTTGGGAGGTGGTGGACTCTCCTTCCTTGGAGGATTTTAAGCAGAGGTTGCGGATGGTCATCAGTCATGTATTATCTAGTTCAGATTCCTGCATTGCAGGGCGTTGGACTAAATGAAGCCCTTCCAACTCTACAATTCCATGAGATTGTAACATTCCCCGTCCCGCCCTGCCATGTAAAGGTAAAGGGACCCCTGACCATTAGGTCCAGTCGTGGCCGACTCTGGGGTTGCGGCGCTCATCTCACTTTACTGGCCAAGGGAGCTGGCGTACAGCTTCCAGGTCATGTGGCCAGCATGACTAAGCCACGTCTGGCGAACCAGAGCAGTGCACAGAAACGGCGTTTACCTTCCCGCCGGAGCAGTACCTATTTATCTACTTGCACTTTGGCGTGCTTTCAAACTGCTAGGTTGGCAGGAACAGGGACCGAGCAACAGGAGCTCACCCTGTCGCGGGGATTCGAACCGCCGACCTTCTGATCGGCAAGTCCTAGGCTCTGTGGTTTAACCTACAGCGCCACCCACCTCCCTGTTCTGCCATGTAGGCCACTCTTAATAATGCAGCAGGCTGGAAGTCATTAGTCAGGGCTTTAGAGAACTCTTGGATGCCTGCCTTGGTTTCTATGGGCTGCCTCAGTGGGTGAAGATGGGAATCGGGGCCCATACCATCATGCATGGCTGAAGGGCTAGCTCCATTAGGCTGCTTCTGTTTCTTGAACTCCTTGCATTCTAGACTGGTCTCCCTCTCTCTCCCCCCTCTCTTTGTGTGTGTATCCCCCCACCTCAAAAGGCAGCAGATGGCATTTTGAAGTGATGCCACATCAAGAGCCCACAATGTAAGGCCATACAGTCCCAAATCTAAAACAGCCTAACTGCACTGCTGACTGTGAGTACGGCTATTTCTGTGTTTACCATTGGTGCCAGAGTTCTTTTTTTCCTTCCTCCCTGAACCTCTTTCCTTTCGTGCCACCACTTATTTATTAATTCATCATTTCATAAACATACTCAACTGTAAGTACACAAAGTACTGTAGTTTACATGAAGAAAAGCAATAGCAATTATAATTAAAAATAATTAAAAGCAGTTATTTAAAACATGTTAAAAACTGATTAAAGTCAAGCTAGGTAGGTTGTCCGCCCACCCGCCCAGCAGTCAAAATCGGCTGCTATCTGAGCTGCTCTTGGAATCCTTTCGAATAGAAAAAGGGGGTCGGGAAGTACATCATCAGCATCAAATTTGATTCCCTCCCCCTCTTTCTTTCTTTTTTTTCTTTTTCCTTTCTCCTCCTGTGATGAGGCTGTATTTTAATATTTTATTGTTTCAATATTTTAATGTTGTATTTTAATCTTGTTTTTAAGTTGTATTCATTCAACTTGTTTTATTATTATTGCTTGTTAGCCGCCCTGAGCCCGGCCTTGGCTGGGGAGGGCGGGTATAAATAAAAAATTATTATAATTATCATCATCATCAAAGCGTTATCGAAACCAGAAACTCGCGCTGCGTGCATTTCTCTTCACCTTTCTTATCTCTATGGTCACCCGCCCTACCGAAGGGGACACGCCCCCCTGGGCCGGTTTCAATAAATCTCGCGAGGTCTCGTCCCCCCGTCCCATGCTAAGATGCCGGAGGCTACGCTCCGCCTCCGCGGAGTGGTCTCGCGAGACTTTGGGGGGAGAGGCCGCGCGAGAGCGGGGCTTGGCTCCGGCCGCCGGTCCATCATGGCCGGCGCTGAAGGGAAGGCGGGCGTCGGCGGGCGAAGGGGACGCGAGGCACGGACCAGCCTGACCGCCTTCGTGCTGGGAAGCTCCGTGGCGGCCGTGCCGCTGCTGCTGTCGGCGCCTCCGCCGGCGCTGCTCTCCGGGCTGGGCTTTCAAGGCCGCGCCGCGCTGGCCCTTCATGTGGCCGGAGTCAACGCCGCCCTCCTGCTGGCCTGGGGTCGCGCCCCGGGGGGCATGTACCAGGTAAGGGCTGGGAGGAGGGCGTGTCCACGCGAGGCCCCGCCCCTCGGCGGAGGGACTCGCCGAGTTCATGGGCGTGGTTAGTGCAGAGTCCGCCCACTTCTGCCTGGGAAGGGCGTGGCCATACCCTTTGCTATAACTTGGTTAGACACGCCCAGGGGTGTGGCTGTTTCCCCTGGGTGTGTCTAACCAAGGGTGATAAAAGAATTCTAAGGTCTCAAAAATGGAATAAATATTCATAGATGCATGCATATCTAAATACAGTGGTACCTCGGGTTACATGCGCTTCAGGTTACAGACTCCGCTAACTCAGAAATAGTACTTTGGGTTAAGAACTTTGCTTCAGGATGAGAACAGAAATCGTGCGCCCCATTAGCTAAAGTGGTGCTTCAGGTTAAGAACAGTTTCAGGTTAAGAACAGACCTCTGGAACAAATTAAGTACTTAACCTGAGGTACCACTGTATAAATAATCCATGTGTCAGAAATAGTTCAGGAGAGCAATCCTGAAGCCATGTTAACTCTCCCAATGAACTTCAAATATTCCTCTGCCAGTAAGGGAAGCAAATGGCTAAAGCCCTTCTTGTCTTAAAGGGGGCATATTTGCGTATGAATAGGGTGAGCCTGTGACCTGGATTCAGGAACTAAAGTATTAACCATCACAAAAATGGCCAGGCTTCCCAGGTAATGCAACCAGCGACCATTATCAGGTATCCTGGAAAACAGGATTTCTGCTGTCGACTGCCTCCTATGATGCATGTATGATGATTTGGGGGTGGTCTTTGGCTAAGGCAGTTGGGCAGCGTCAAACGTCTTTAAAGGCTCCTGCACTCTTTTGTTCAGGGTCTCTCTCATTGTGGAAGGAGGGGAGGGAACTCTGTTGCAACAGGAAAAAAAATATATATCTGCCTTGCTTTCCACTGGATCCTGCCTCCATCCATTCTTCTCTGACTGATCATGGACTTAGGGGACTCAGAGTCCCATGGGGAGTTGGACAGCAAAAGGCAAACCCCAATTTTTACATCAAAGGCCACTCCCTTCTCTGCTTAAGGAGAGGTGTGGCTATCTCCTTAATGAGTTTGCTTTTCTGCTCCTGACCCAGATATGTCAGCTCTGCTGAATGGCTTTCTACCTTCTTATACCAGTGCTTAGGGCTGAACCATGGGGCAAGTATGTCCCTGCGCAAGCGCAGAGTGCTTTAACCACTGAAGCAGTCTATGCCTGTGAGGCGCCTTGCAGCACTCTGACAACTGGGCTTGTTTACTTGTCCTAAGCTGGCACTTGCTTCGTCAAGTACATAAAGCCAGAGCTGCTGAAATCATAATGTTGTTATGCAAATCTATGGCGTGGTTCCATGTGCAATACTGTGCACAGTTCTGGTTGCCCCACCTCAGAAAGAAAATTTCTGGAAAAGGTTTAGAGAAAGGCAACCAGGGGATCAAAGGGGAAAAGCGACTTGCCTATCAGAAAAAGTTGCAGCATTCGGAACTTAGGACCTTTACATTTAGCAAAAAGGCAAGTACAGTGGTACCTTGGGTGAAGTACTTAATTCATAGAATCATAGAATCATAGAGGTGGAAGAGACCACAAGGGCCATCGAGTCCAACCCCCTGCCAAGCAGGAAACACCATGAGAGCACTCCTGACATATGGTTGTCAAGCCTCTGCTTAAAGACCTCCAAAGAAGGAGACGCCACCACACTCCTTGGCAGCAAATTCCACTGTCGAACAGCTCTTACTGTCAGAAAGTTCTTCCTAATATTTAGGTGGAATCTTCTTTCTTGTAGTTTGGATCCATTGCTCCGTGTCCGCTTCTCTGGAGCAGCAGAAAACAACCTTTCTCCCTCCTCTATATGACATCCTTTTATATATTTGAACATGGCTATCATATCATCCCTTAACCTCCTCTTCTCCAGGCTAAACATGCCCAGCTCCCTTGGCCGTTCCTCATAAGGCATCGTTTCCAGGCCTTTGACCATTTTGGTTGCCCTCCTCTGGACACGTTCCAGTTTGTCAGTGTCCTTGAACTGTGGTGCCCAGAACTGGACACAGTACTCAAGGTGAGGTCTGACCAGAGCAGAATACAGTGGCACTATTACTTCCCTTGATCTAGATGCTATACTCCTATTGATGCAGCCCAGAATTGCATTGGCTTTTTTAGCTGCCGCGTCACACTGTTGGCTCATGTCAAGTTTGTGGTCAACCAAGACTCCTAGATCCTTTTCACATGTACTGCTCTCAAGCCAGGAGTCCCCCATCTTGTATTTGTGCCTCTCTTTTTTTTTGCCCAAGTGCAATACTTTACATTTCTCCCTGTTAAAGTTCATCTTGTTTGTTTTGGCCCAGTTCTCTAATCTGTCAAGGTCGTTTTGAAGTGTGATCCTGTCCTCTGGGGTGTTAGCCACCCCTCCCAGTTTGGTGTCATCTGCAGATTTGATCAGGATGCCCTTGAGTCCATCATCCAAGTCGTTGATAAAGATGTTGAATAAGACCGGGTCCAAGAAAGAACCCTGTGGCACCCCACTAGTCACTCTTCTCCAGGATGAAGAGGAACCATTGATGAGCACCCTTTGGGTTCGGTCAGTCAGCCAGTTACAAATCCACTGAGTGGTAGCATAGTCAAGACCAGAGGTCTGTACTTAACCTGAAACTGTTCTTAACCTGAAGGACCACTTTAGCTAATGGGGCCTCCTGCTGCCGCTGCGCCGCCGGAGCACAATTTCTGTTCTCATCCTGAAGCAAAGTTCTTAACCTGAAGCATTATTTCTGGGTTAGGGGAGTCTGTAACCTGAAGCTTATGTAACCTGAAGCATATGTAACCCGAGGTACCACTGTAAGAGATAAAATTATAAAAGCTGATAGAATTATGCACGGAATGGAAAAAGTGGATAGAGAAAAGCTTTTCTTACTCTCTCACAATAACTTGTGGACATCCATGAAGCTGAATGTTGGAGTATTCAGGACAGGTGAAAGAGAGGGCTTCTTCACACAGTGCATAGGTAAACTATGAAACTGCCTCCCATGGTGGGAGGCAGTGATGGCCGCAAACTTGGATGGCTTTAAAAGAGGATTGGGCAAAATCATGCAAGACAAGGCTGTCACTGGCTGCTAGCCAGAATCAGCCTCCATTATTCCTCAGTTACTGCGCACTCATCTTCTGCTTGCGGTTTCCCCACAGGCCTCTGGATGGCCCCTGTGAGAACAGGATGCTGGACTAGATGGGCCATTGGCCTCATCCTGCCAGGCTCTTACTTACCTGTTGTGGCGTGACTTGTTTTAGCCTGGCACCTATTTGGTCAAGCCCACAGTCATTTTTGTTGCGGCTGGTCTCTTAAAAGTCTTCAGCGTTGTGTTAGATCTTAATGTCTTGCCGTAGGATAAGTAGGAAAAGTTTGAAGAGGAAACCTCAAGCCCTTACCCCTATTTGAAATAAGATTGCGCTAGATGATTAGGATGCAAAGTCATCCCTGATAGATCTCATCTATCTTTTTCTCATAAATGATATTGTAGACAAATAAGAAGGGGAATCTGCAGCCTTTGATATGTTTTTTGACTCGAACTTCCAGTATCACCAGTGGTTGGGGAGGACAATAGGAGTTTGGAGCGGTGGTCAGGATAGGCATATTTCCACCCAGGGGTTTCCTGTTGTCAATCCCTCCCATGGTTTGCTGGAGAGATAAAACTGCCTTAGGATTTGGCTTCAGAACTGGTGACTTGTGGGGTAGGAGTATGTGGGGTTGCCCCCCTTCTGGCTGATGGGCAGGTGAGTTTTTGACTGTGCCTTTTCTTGCCTTGTAGATTGCCATCCGTGCCTGCTTCTTGGGCTTTGCATTCGGGTGTGGTTTATTGCTCAGCTTCGGACAATCTACGTGGAAGCATTTTGGATGGTAAGAGGGCAGCACTTTAGGTTTCTGAAAAGAAAACTGGGGGCACTGGGGGACAGCTCTCTTGTTCCTGGAGACTCCTGGGACCTGCACTCACCTCTGTTTGGCTGGCCTTGATCCTCTTAGGGGCACTAGGAGAGCCTGCCATAGGAGACAAATACTACTTAATGCATTGTTTCTGAATCCATTTTTTTGGAGCCCCTTTTCTCCCCTGCCTTCTATACTCAGGAAATCCTAGCTGCTTGCCAGGGGACAAAAGCAGACACCTGGAGGGGAATGTCCGAATAACTGATGGTTCTTAGTTTGAGGTGGTTAGCCTTCCCACTCCTAATTTTGGATGTGAAACCTAGGTATCTGCTCTGTAAAATATATATATAGATGTGTGCAAGTTCTTCTCACTGTTTTAGGACACCTGCATTGAGTGACGTGAATGATGCTATATTTGAGTCTGCATGCTTCCTGGAAAAGGAACCATCCAGAGAATGCGCCCACCCTTGTAATATCGTTTTTAAAACAGCATTGGAGATTAAGCAGCTGGTGTGTTGAGCAAACCAGTTTACAGCTCTTCAGAAGAGCAAACCTCGGGTTAAAACCCAGGAAGCTGAAACATGAGGGTTTTACTGAGTCCCTGGTTGCTCTTTCAGGTATATGTGTTCGCTCTCCTTCTTCCATTATTCTGAATACTTGGTGACAGCTGTTAACAATCCCAGAAGTCTCTCCTTGGATTCCTTCTTGATCAACCACAGCTTTGAATACAACCTAGCCGCAGTCTCATCCTGGGTTGAGTTCACCGTGGAAAAATTCATTTGCCCAGGTCAGTAACTATTGAGTTCTTATGCAAGTGAAACAGAAAAACTCAATCATTCTAATGGGAGACCCAGAAACATGGACTTGGAGGCAGGTCTGAAAACGAAGCTGTTTCTCTCCCCAACCTGAACTAATTGGGGTAATATTGACCCCTCACCTTTAAAATGATCTCCCCTTTGAAGGTGTGTTTCACCACAACACTGATGCTGTTTTAGCAACAGGTGAAGACACACCTCTTTGCCCAGGCTTTTGGGGAGGGATGAAGTATGTATTGGGTCCTTGAATCTCCATTGCTGCTGGTAGTTTGTAACTGAAGTCTGTATTTTGCTACATGCTGTTTTTATCTTCTTTTTTTAACTGTTGGTGCTTAGGCCATATATTCTTTCTCTAGGACCTCTGGGTAGAAAGGTGGGTCATAAATACTTTAAATAAATAAGAACTTGGTATGCTGAAACAAGGTGTTAGGACTTGGCCTTTTAGTGTCAAGGGGCTTTGCATGCATTATCTCAGAAAGCTTCTAAGTTAGGCCGGGGTTGCTATCCTACTATTGCAGGTACAGAGGCTGAGTAAGCAGCACTCCTTTGGTGAAGGCCATCTACTCAGCTTATTACCACCTTGAACCAGAGACTTCACAGCTTGCATTAATAGCTGTAACAACAGCCCTTCAGTGGTGGCTGAGAGTGCTCTATTCATTGCAACCTGCTGGCCCTCAGTTACTAATACACGCCTGAAAATGCTGATAACAGGGTGAACTTGTTGCCCCTCAAGCTTATTCAGAGGCTGCATTGAAAGATGGCCGCACACCACTTGTGTGTGGCTTTAGCTCTCTGTCATTAGTTGGACCATTTTCTGACCCTTCTAAAACACTGACTGTTTTGACATTAAGGTCCTTTTTTGTTTTAAATGACACTGTGAAGGGGGAGGAGATCACTGTTATCAACTAGTGTTTATGGAAGTTTGGCTTTGATCTCTGTATTCTGCTTCTTGTGTACATTGAATTGTGAAGTTTGCAGATGGCCCACATACCTTTGTTGTAGCCCACCTGCTGGCACAGACTTCTATCAGTCATTTTTGGTCCAAAAGAAAACCAAAACCTAGCTCCAGTGCAGCTGTCTGCCCTGGTCCCTTGTGAATAATGTATTTTTGTGAAGTTAATCCATTTGTTACAAGCGCCGAGTGCCGCCTTTCCCCTTCTGACCGGTGCAGCTGCAACTCTACCAGAGTGGCACCATTTTGCAACCTGCGCTTGCTCATTTGCAGAGATGAAGCAGATCACTTGGCTGAGTTCGGCAGGGCTGCTCATGGTGGTTTTTGGGGACTGTCTGAGGAAGGCTGCCATGCTCACAGCTGGCTCCAACTTCAACCACATTGTTCAGAATGAAAAATCGGAGACTCACACTCTTGTGACCAGAGGTGTTTATGGCTGGTTTCGTCACCCATCGTACGTCGGATGGTTTTACTGGAGTATTGGGACCCAGGTACTGTTGCACAGCTTAGTGCATCTTGTAATATTTTGGCTCTTTCGGGGGGGTGGAGGGGGTACCCTAGGCTCCATGAGTTTTTAAGAGGAATGTGTGATAGCGTATAATTCATGCATCCAATCTTCCAGTTTTCAGAGTGGTTTAACAGTCAATCCCTTGTCGCAGGAAACTCTGGGAATTGTAGTTCCTGGGAGGGGAATAGGGGTCTCCTAACCACTCTTGACACCTTTAACAAACTTCAGCTCCCCAAATCCTTTGGTGAAAGAAGCTAGGGTCATTGAAAGTGGTATCAGAATGCTTTAAACATATGGTGTGAATGCAGCCTACGAGTCTCTTGAGCTTTCCAGTTCTGATGTTCCTGGCAGCCATTCTCCTGCATTCCTTGTTTCAGGTATTGCTGTGCAATCCAATATGCATGGTGGGCTACACACTGGCATCCTGGCGCTTCTTCCGGGAGCGGATAGAAGAGGAGGAGATGACCCTGATCCATTTCTTTGGGGAAGAGTACCTGGCCTACAAGAGGAGGGTCCCTACAGGCTTGCCATTCATCAGAGGCGTGAAAGCGGAGCTATGAAGACCCCGGGGCTGGCATTGAGCAGAACGTGGGAACTCCCGGCTCCAGGGGCCTCCTGGCCTGGCCTGGCCTGTGCAGAAGAACAACGGTGACATACGTGCCGTGCCGGTACAGTAGCGGTCAGTTTTAATACCTAGTGAGTTTCCTGGAGGTTTGTGAAGGGCTGGGCGGAAGCTCCATATCTTAGGCAAAAATAGATGTCCTCCCTTGACATAAGCGGGAGAAGGAACTGCCTGGATCAGAGCTGCACTGAATCCTCAAGGCCGACTTTGAAAGGAAAACAATTTTCGTTGCTCTGCCTCTTGCAGCTTTGATGGACCAAAGTGCACCAAAGCAGATTTCAATGACAAGCTCGCCCTTTGAGTAACCACTATTGCTCCCTGGAAGGGATTTGGATAGAAACTCACCTCTCTAGTCGAAAGTTTTTCTTTTCTTTTTTAAAGCAAAGGGGCCCAGCCCTTCCAGTTCTTCCCCCTCCCCACAAACGCCGCCCCACCAAAGGGCAAGCCCAGCACAGCTTTAACCTCTGGGCCTGATCTCCTAAGCACTCTCCCAAGGCTGGGCTGGCAGGGGGTAGGGCCTGTTTGCAGCATCCAGGCCCTCTGGTTCTATCTTAAAATGCATGACAACTGTCAAGATTAACAACACAGGCAAAGAGATCTCCCTTCCCTTTGCCCTTTTTCCAAACCAGGCTTGCAATACACCTCACAAACGAATGAAAAAAAGAGAAGTCTTTGCACCTAAATGTTATGGTCTCCTGTTTCTTTCACGGCCATTTTGACGTCCCTCCTGGATGAGCGGTCCTGTCTCACTCCTACTGCTCAGCCTCACAACCTTTGTCTTCATTCCACATTTTTGATAATGACCACCTCTCCTCCCACCAGAATCCTGCTTGTGTAGCAAAAGTTCAAATTCTGTTTCTACAAAGTGCAAGGGGATGGTTGCTTTTGACTTTGCATACTGAACAAGTATTACCTTGGCAATATATATTAAGCAGGATGCACATGACTGACTGGGAGAGACTACCCTCGCGCCCCCCCCCTCTCCTTGGCTGCCTTTTAAAAAAGTTTCTCGCTGCACACTTTTCCATTTTAATATACCAAAGAGAAGTTTAATGTGTTTCTGTTTCTATTGATCTATTTATAATGAAGATAGGAAATAAGACGCTTGCAAACTGCGGCCAAGACTGGCAGAAATGGCAGGGGGCCAGTTGCCATCCAGCTATCATTCTGTCTGTACCCAGCAAGGATGATTCCTTAAGCTGTCATCTGTCCACTTTCTTTGATTTGTAAATGCAAAACGGCCAAAATCTCAAGCAAGCAGCTTTAATTTCTCTTTCACTCTGTGACATCCTTGTTTACAGAGGGGTACGCAGGCTTTTGTGCTTCTTTACTTGGGGCACTTTTTTGGGGGCGGGAGGAGAAAATGAGGCAGTTGCACTTAAGAGAGAGAGAGAGAGAAAACATAGTGCAAAAATAGGTCCAAAACAATTCTATGCTTAGGAAAAGCTGGATTCTACACCTCTGTATAAATTAAGACAGTCTACATAGTGTCCCCCATTTCCTATTGTACCTGTAGAGTCTGCTTTTAGCACTGGAAATTTCTGGTCAATAATTCCCCTGCTGTCCAGAGTTAGGTAGGAGCTCAGACCTTGCCCTTATAGACTGCATTGCCCAAGAGCTTCTGTTGACCTTAATTCTTTAATCTGGGAGCATGGCTGAGTTAATTTTAGGCGTGTGATGGAGAGACACAACTCATGACTTGGAGCTTCGGGGCGATTTGTTTCCTCGGTGGCTCGTTAAGAATCAAGCAGAATCTGAAAAATTCTGTTCTGTTGCTTGTGAACTATCCGGTAGCGATTGAGAGCCCCTTGGTTGGCTTTGTGCAAATGTCATAGTACAGCTTGGTGGGGGAACCTGTTGCACAGTTGACCTACTGCAACAGAAAACTGAAGCTTCTTCCTTATGTTGAGTAAGTCCATTGACCCATGTTGCCTAATATTTGCTTGCCCTGATGGGGAAGAAGATTCATATACGGTTCATATACGCCATGAGATGGGGTATTGGTTACAGAAATCAGTTTCCCCAAGAAAATCAGTTTTAATAAATAAATAAAAGTTTCTAGTCCTTGTGGCTGCAAAATGAGCTTGCATGGTGGAGGAAGGGTATGTCTGGTTGAATTTCAAAATCTAGAAAGTTGCTAAGGTTTTCAAGGGTCAGATTCTGATCTGTCCTACAGAGGGTGGATCCACTGAGATGAATGGGCATGTCTAAGGTCCGTTCATTTCAATGGGTCTGCACTTGGTTGGATGAGATTTGAATTCCCTGCATAGCACGTGTGTAGTTTGCAAACCCTGCTTTGTACGGAAGGGGCTGCAGCTGAGGGGTAGCTCTGTGCTTTGCATTCAGGAGGCCCCATATTCAGTCCCCAGTTGGGGACTGTCCCCTGCCTGAAACCCTGCCAGTCAGTGTAGACGGTACTGAGGTAGATGGATCCAAAGATCTGAAGCAGTATCAGGTCGCACCCTGTGTTCCCACTTCGGACCTGTAGGCTCTCCTCGGTCAAAATACATGTCCATATCTGTAATATGCAGGCAATATCTGTAATATGCAGAAGCAAATTTGTTTTTTTTAAAAAAGTATGCACATTTAATCAAATCAGTGTAATTTGTATGGATTGTGGAATACAGCTTTTATTAGAACGAATTTTGGATGTATAATCCTAGCATCATTATTATAGAAATCATGGTATACACACAGGTCTGCCTCCCCCTCTCCTCCCTCCCCCTCCCCCCGGCTGCCCTGGTAACTAGCCAGTTTGTGTTGCCAGGAGAATATCCTGAGATTCCCTCTGAAAATTAATCATGCTGTTTTTTGCTTTGTTACCTCGGAAGCTGAGAGGCAGTTGTTTACTTTCCAGTCCCTTTGGAGCAGTCGGCTGGCAACCAGCCAAACAGAGGATCAGTTCTGTTCTCTTGTATTTTTAAAAGAGTAATAATAAAATATTTTTAAGTCTCTATTCTTTGGCAGATGTTGACAGCACCCCTTTCTTAGATCATATTTATTGCATTGACAACCCCACCTTTCCTCCAATAAGCTCAAGGTGGTGTATGTAGCCCATAATATGAGCCTTACAACAACCCTGTGTGGTAGGGTAGTTGAGACCTGATGACTGGCCCAAAGTCGCCAAGCGGGGATTTGCACTCTAGTCTCCCCCTCATAATGCATGACTGGGAATAACCCCATAATTATTGGTGGGCAAGGAAGGGGCCCTCTTATTTCAAAACCATTTTGGCAGGTGTTGGGAACCTGCAGCCCTCCAGATGTTGGACTCCCAATTCCCATCAGCCCTAGCCATCATGCCAATAGGCACTGCATCAGGGCCATCTGTCTTCAAACAGAAAACAGGTATGTTTTTTTCCACACGCACCTCAACTCTAATAGCACAAATACACATCCTTAATTATCATACCGAGCATATAGGATGCATTTTGTGAAGGTTGCTTAATGAAACCCATAAGCGTTAAAGGCAAGGAAAATGTTTGCATCTAAGTGAGTGTTTCCTGGCCTTGCAATATAAGAGGAATGTCCTCCATCCCCAAATTAAACTTGGACACACATCAGGGATGACTATGTGAGTGGGGAGTCCAGCAGCATTTGGAGGTCCCTGTTTCAGAGAGCGAGTTACCTTCTTGGAAGGAGGCCAGCCCACATCAGTGGCTGCTGCAGAGGTGCAACAGGTGAGCTCCTCTGAAGGTAATTCTGCTCTGGAGGGTTTGGATCATTTAACCACATTGTCCCAGAACAGCTGGGGACTCTCTAGAGGTTTCTGAACTACAACTCCATGCACGCTGGCCAAGGGCTGTGTTTCCTTGGGCTGATGGGAGCTGTAGTTCAGCAACAGCAGGCGGGTCCCCACATCTGCTCAGGAGACATGGCAAGATTGCTGGGCCCCAGGAGAGGCTCACAGGAAATAAGCAAGGACAAAACGGGGGGTCATGCAGAGAGACACAGTGGGCAGGCCTCTTCTGCACACAGGTACTTTAAGCCATACAGAAGAACTGCTGATTTTTTCTCAGGATCTGAGGATGCCCCAACCTCTAGTGTGCTAGTGGAAATGGCTGTATCTAGAGAACTGGCTTTTAAGGGTGTAGCTGAATAATAGGAGATGCTGGTTTTGCATAACAACATTTCATGCCTCTCAGTTGCATGGTAAAATAAGAAAAACCTGCAGTTCCAGGCAGGTGCAGAAAACCCACACACTTGGTAGTCATAGGAGGATTTTGCTTTTATCAGAGAAGCCCAGACTCACTCTCTCGGTTTGGAGCTGTTTGAGAAGCCAGTGCCTGTCTAGACATTGATGTGGGAGGCACAGCTGAAAGAACACAGGCAGTACTTGGCAGAAGCTGGAGGAATTAAGATTTCCGCTGCTGCACCCTCCATTGTTTCTTAACAAGCCCGCACCTTGCTGTGCTCCGGAAGTGCCAACAACAAAGAAGCCCTGCAGAATAACACAAAATAAATCCTTCTGTTTTGCATGGTTTAGGGATTGCAGAATCAGGATTATCTTAGTACAGAATATACAGTGGTGCCCCGCAAGACGGAAAACCCGCTAGACGAAAGGGTTTTCCGTTTTGGAGGTGCTTCGCAAAACAAATTTCTTATGGGCTTGCTTCGCAAGACGAAAATGTCTTGCGAGTTACTGCGGGGGTTTTTCCCTCCCCCCTTTTCCCCAAGCCGCTAAGCCGCTTATCAGCTGATCCGCTAAGCCACTAAACCGCTTATCAGCTGATCCGCTAATAGCGCTAATCCGCTAAGCCGCTAATGGGCTTGCTTCGCAAGACGAAAAAACCGCAAGATGAAGAGACTCGCGGAACGGATTCTTTTCGTCTTGCGAGGCACCACTGTATATGGTTTTCTGAACACACACCACACTGAAAAGAGTCTGCTATGCCATACATGAACATTTTTGTTCAGAAAGACTGCGAGTGCAGGTTCAGCACAAGAGAAGCTCTGTTTCCTGATCCGCCTCCTTGGCTGACTTGCGAGGTCCTGGCGGCTGCGGGGGACTCTCAGGTCGGCCTTTCTGCTTGCTCCTGTAATATTCTTTCGATTTCAGCAGGGAGTCCTCTGCGGCTGGGCTGAGAATCTGGCTTTCTGCTTTGGGCTCCGAGGCTCCTTCTCGTTCCTCAAGGCCGCTGCACAAATCAGGCCTCAGATAGAAGAGAAAAATAACAGTGGGTGGAAGGAATGGTCTAGGAAATCATAACAAGCCCTAGCTTTTCTATCACTAAATAAATGCCAAGCTTTTTTTAACTAAGTAAACTGCTGGAGGATAGCCCTATCGAAGGCTAGTAGCTCTGATAGCTTAATGGAACCTGTCTGTTCTTGCGCAGTCTACCAGTTTCTGGGGGACCAGCTTGTAGAATTTGCAGAAGCATCTGGATGGATGTTACTGGACATAGGATTCTGGACAAGGCAGCCTTTAGTCTGCCCAGCAGGTTCATAAGAAGTTTAGAAGAGTTTGATAGAGTCTAGACCAGGCTTCCTCAAACTTGGTCCTCCAGATGTTTTGAGACTACAGTTCCCATCATCCCTGACCACTGGTCCTGCTAGCTAGGGATCATGGGAGTTGTAGGCCAAAAACATATGGAGGGCCAAGTTTGAGGAAGCCTGGTCTAGACCAATGGCCCATCCAGTCCAGCATCCTGTTTTCACGGTCACCAACCAGGTGCCCCAGTGGGAATCCTGCAAGCGGGATCTGAGTCCAAGAGCCCTCTCCCCTCCTGTGGCTTCTAGCAACTGGTATTCAGAAGCATTGCTGCCTCCAGCTGTGGAGGCAAAGCATGACCATCGTGACTAGTAGCCCTTGATAGCCCTCTCCTCCATGAATTTGTCTCTTTAACACTGAATCATGAAACTGTTAGTGCTTCCCTTTGAAACCAGCCTCTTAGATCAAGTATTTTCCCTCCCAAGCGATCACTGATGGCTGACTGACCAGGTCACTTAGTTAATCTGCATCCCCTGAGGAGTGGCCACTTGGAAAACAACAGATTGAATCTTCACCTTTTTGCCCCTATAGTATTGTGGCATCAACATAGAACCAAACTTCTTTGCTACCTGAAATGGATCAGATACCTGTGCTGGACGTCAGCAGCCTCTGGGCTCTCATCGTATATTTTCAGCAAGCTCTCTGGCTGGCCATTCCTCTCCTCCTTTGTGTCCTGTAACCTGAAGGGATATTTGGGCTGAGTTGGGGGCTTTGGCATGGGGGAAGCTGACTCAAGAGATGTACCACAAATACCTGCTGATTAAAGCCGTACACCTTGACAGGGTTGGAGCAAAAGAAATTTCTGGAGGACAGAGGGTCCCTCCTCCCTCACAGAGTCACAAGGCTTGAGCATCCCTCTGCCAGACTACATATTCCTTTAGCTATGGGTGTTTTATGAAGCACAATGGGGATTTACAATTCAGGGGCCAAGTCATCTATGCCAACCAGCCGCAATGCAGGTATCGCAGCTCAAGCACCCCTGGCAGATGGCCATCCAACCTCTGCTTTTCAAACTTCCAATGAAGGAGATTCTACCACCTTCCAAGGTTGTCCCTGTCACTGCTGAATGGCTTCCTAATGTTTAATCAAATTAATGTTTAATTCCTTGTCACTTGAATCTATTGGTTCCGATCCTCCCCTCTGGAGATAAGGCAGTGGAGGTTTTTGAAGACAAACTTGTGCAGGATCTGGGAGCGGAGCAGGAAAGCAGCAGTGGACCGGGCTCTCGGCTTCCTCACCTGGGCTCCAGCCGCTCCTTTACTTTGGCGATGGAGTGGACATAAGGGGCGATCTGCTTGGTGATGGTTGTCAGGTAGCTGTTCTCCTGCTTGAGCTGCAACAGATCATGGAGCTGTGCTGCACGAGAAGGAAGTCTGGCGTTAAGTCAGTCAAGCCCAAAGGATTGGCCCTTTCACACAATAAGCATAGGTACACAGAATCATAGAACTGTAGAGTTGGAAGGGACTCCCAAAGGCTCATGTAGACCAACCCCTTGCAGTGCAGGAATCACAGCTAAAGAATCCCTGGCAAGTGGCCATCCAACCTCTGCTTAAAAGCCTAGAGTCCACCACCTTCTGGGGGAGTCCGTTCCACTGTCAAATGGCTCTTACTGTCAGAAAGTCCTTCCTGATGTTTATTTGGCATCTCCTTTGTTGTCACTAGAATCCATTGGTTTGGGTCCTGTCCTCTGGGGCAGCAGAAAACAAGCTAGCTCCATCTTCCATGTGACAACCCTTCAGCTATTTGAAGATGGCTATCATATCTCCTCTCGCTCTCCCGGCTAAACATACCCAAATTTGTCAGCTGTTCCTCACAAGGTTTGGTTTCCAGACCCTTGATCATCTTTGTTGGCCTCCTTTGCCCACCTTGCAGTTTGTAAATATGCTTCTTAAACTGTGAGGCCGAGAATTGGATGCAGGACTCCAGGTGTGGTCTGACCAAGGCAGAATAGAGCTCCGGCCTAGACTTGCATTAGCTTTTTTTTGCTTTTTTTTTTGCCGCTGCATCACACTGTTGACTCAAGTTAAGCTTGTGGTTCTCCATACACAAATTCAAAACCTTATGCGACATGGCTACGTTTCTAAATAAGAGGCATGGAGTCATTCTTTTCTGAAAAGTGTACTTGGCCTTCTTACATGGAAGTTCTTTTCCCATCCATAGATGTACAGAGTAATAATTAATGGTTTGTATTTCAGAGAGGAGGAAACGGTGGCACTCTGCACATGTGCAATGGCACACCTTCCTACATAAGAGCTATACAAGTCCTTATTATACCTACAGCAAGGTATAATACTGCAGCCCTACCAAGTCAAAAAGGTTACCAGCTACCACTGATCGGTGGGGTTGGATGGCTTCAGAGAAGTTCATTCTGTGCTCACCTTCATAAATCTCTTGCTCATTTGCCACTCGCTGATAGGTTTCTTCCCAGGTCTGCAAAACACAAAGTCCGAGTTATCAGCACATGCTCCTCAAGCGGGGGGATTTTGTGCATGCGTGTGTATTGTGACTGCATAGTTGCTGGAGGACTCTGCAGCCTGAGAAAGTCAGCGTACCTCTTCAAACACGCTCCGCATCATCTCCACAGAGGAATATTCCGAAGCAATCTGCACGTCCATCTGCAGCGACTTCTGCAGGATCTCACTCATGATCTCCGTCTTGATGAGGGAATGGTGCTTGGTGAGGTCGCGGTGCAGCTCCTGCACCTGATCCTTCAAGTTCTGAATCTCTATTTGAAGGGCCTGCAGCAACACGGGGGGAAAGGAAGCAAGTTTGAAAGGCTCCAGTTGGCGAGGCGGAAGGGTCAGTAATAGAATGCTGAAAACTTCCTTTTTGCCAAACTTACTATTTTTTTATTTGTAAAAAATATTTCTATACCACTCTATCAGAAAAACATATATGAGATGTTTGCAACAATACTAAACCTGAAAGCAAACATTAATTGCTAAAAACAAACATCAGCAACTGATGTTTGTTTTTGGCTTTTTATGCTTTTAACGTTCGCTTTCATTAATACCAGTGAAGAGAGGTATACAAATTTAATTAATAATAATTGCGGAAGAATGCATTCTTAAGTGCCGGCATAGGCTTGGCGGAACAGAAAAGTTTTCAACAGGCATTTAAAAGTTGGCACAGAATCTGAATCTAGTGACAGAATGTTCCACAGGTCTGGGTTGATGGCTCTAAAGGCTCAGTTCCTTGTTGTGGTCAAAGGAGCCTCACCAACTCGAGGAACAACCAACAATACTCTTGCAAATGATCTCAGTGATCAAGCTGGGGATATACGGGTTCAGGCATTCCCTGAAGCACCCTAGACCCAAGTTGTTCAGGGCTTTGTTAATTAACACAAGGACCTTGAACCTGGCTCAGTAGTAGATGGGCAGGCACAGCTGGTGCCCCATGTTCTCAGCCAGAAGCTCCCATCAGCAATCTGGCCACTGCATTCTGCAGCAGCCGAAGCTTCCAAACCAGACACAAAGGCAGCCCCATATAAAGCACATTGCAGTAATCCAGACTCGAGGTCACCAAAGCATGGACTATAGTGGTCAGGCTATAATGCTCCTGTCTTCTTATTTTGCATTCATGTGTGTGTGTGTGTGTGCGCGTGCAAAACCACACATTCATTGGCTGGGCCTGCTGATTCATCTTGACGTGCTCTGTTGCAAGGCTAAACAGCATCTCCAGTAGCAGTGCTGGCTTGCTCCCGCAAGTGCCCAGGCCCACGCACCATCACCAGGGACAGAGCGAGAGCAGCCTTTCCCTTGCCCAGCCATCCTTACCCGATACATGTTCTCGTAGTTGCGGCAATGCTCGGTGAAGGGTGTCTCTCCACCTTCAGCCAGGAGCACCTTGGTGCTTATGTACCGGTGCATGGTGGGCTTCCGGACTAGGGAGCCCGCCAGGGACATCTTTTCGCAGGTAGAGGGGCAGCCAGACACGAGGAGGGTCTTGGAGCAGGGACCTCCGGACATCCTGGAGGAAGAAGATGGAGCCAGCTGAAGAGAGGAGGAGTCCCTAAGTGAGAGGCTCCAGAAGGGAATGGCTTTCGATCTCAGCACTCATCATCAGGTGTGTTGCTTAAGGGTAAACAAAGTGTGTTGGACGATGTGCCAAGGCTGCTTCTGCAGCAGGTATGTGTTGTAAGGGAAAAAACAACCCTGTCCAGGGTTGTAAAGACTGCGGAGAGAATAATTGGGTGCACTCTTCCCACCTTGGATCAAATCTATGCTTCCAGGTGCCATAAGAAAGCTGCAGAGATAGCGCAGGATGGTGCGCACCCTGGAAATGATCTCTTTCAGCTTCTGCCTTCTGGAAGAAGGTACAGGGTTATAAAGACTAGGATTAGCCGTCTGAGAAACAGTTTCTATCCAAATGCGATTTCGGTTTTAAACGCAGTGTAAGGAGTCTTTATGGGAGTATGTTGTATTTAATTATGGGGTGTCAGAGTTTTTAGGGGGCTAACCAGGCTGAGATAGGTGGGATAGCAGGCTTGTTGCTTTTTGAATGTCTTACGTAGATTTTTTTTCAATTTTGTTGTTCTGTATGGGACAATGACAATAAAGATTATTGCAGCTATCATAAGGCTGTAAGAAGAGCCTTTTTGTTTCAGGCCGATGGCCTATCTGGTCCAGCATCCTGTTCACATAGTGGCCAACCAGATGCTTGTAAGAAACCAGCAAGCAGGACCCAAGCCCAAGAGCACTTTCCCATCTTGTGGCTTCTAGCAACTGGTATTCAGAAACATCACTGCCTCTGTCCATGAAGTCAGAGCATAGCCATCATGGCTAGTAGCTATTGATAGCCGCCTCCTCCATGAATTTGTCTAATCCTCTCTTACAGCCATCTAAGTTGGTGGCCCCCTGTGGGAGGGAGTTCCACAGTTTAGCTCTGTGCTGTGAATTAGGACTTCCTTTTATCTGTCCTGCATCTTCTAACATTCAGCTTCACTGGGATGTCCACAGGTTCCTATGGTTATAAGAGGGAGAGGAAAACGTTCCTCCATTCACTTCCTCCAGGCCACGCATTATTTTATAAGCTTTGATTATGTCGCCTGTTGTAGGATGGATGGTCTGCACACGTGTCAGTTTTGGGCAGTAGCCACACGACGTCATTGTCAAAATCCCAGCCCAAATCCCATCACCAACACCAGTTAATCCAGAGTTATTTTTTCCAAGGAAAATCTGATGGGAGTTAAAAACAAAAGGAAGCTATTGCCGATGACCAAGGCTGGTTCCAGACAGGGGTTTCATATAGCAAACAAGCCGGCAGATATCACAAGCAGGTCACTGGCAAACAGTAATTTTTCCAAGAAAATGTAAATCTGGGTTAAATGGTAGATAGGTAGCCGTGTTGGTCTGCCATAGTCAAAATAAAAAAATTCCTTCCAGTAGCACCTTAAAGACCAACTAAGTTAGTTCTTGGTATGAGCTTTCGTGTGCATGCACACTTCTTCAGATAAATGGGTCGAGTCTGTGAGCAATACAAACTGGCTTTTGGATGCCAACGGTGTTTTGACACTTGGGAAAATGTGCATGCATCCCATAATAAACACCACTGTGAAGCAACACCCTTTGCGGTATCTCAGCAGCCCCTTTGCATTATCGCAGTACTGGATTTGAAATTGTTTTTCATATATGTTACTGTGTTGACCTTTTTTAAAAAAAGAAAGAAAGAAAGAAAGAAAAAGAAAGAAAGAAAGAAAGAAAGAAAGAAAGAAAGAAAGAAAGAAAGACATGCAGTGATTTTAAAGCTGTTTTTAAATATGCAATGTATTTCATGTATGTTTTTATTGGATTGCAAAATGGCTTTGATAGGCTGCACAGAGAGCAATATATAAATGAAATTAATCATTATCACACACATACTCAACACACACACACACCCCTACCTGGAAGCGTCATGAGTCAAAGACTGGTCCATCTCCACCAGTAAAGGACTATCTGCCAATTAATTGTGATGTAACAAACCCTCCACCCACAACCAAATTAAAAAGAGCCCAGCTGCAGCCTGACAGTCCTTCCCACTGACTCATCCTGCAGCCAAGACAGATGCTCAGATCGCCACTTACGGATCAGAAGGTTCATCCAGACCGGCAGATGGGGACTCCCTGCAGATTCCGCTTGGCCTTTCCCCTCAGCCGGGCACTTGGCACTCCCAGTCCAATGCTCTCAGCCTCAGTTTCCCTTTGGAGGGAAAGGGGATCCTGAAGACCCCCAGCCCAACCCATCACTTTGCCCCCAGTGCTTTGGGAGAGGGCCGTCCCTGCCTGCACAGCAATCAGCTGCACTAGAGCAGAGGGGCCTGTGATGTCAATGGTCCTAAATATATCCAGTGCCAGGGAAATGTGCTTTGCAGAGTTCTCTGAAATTCTGATAAAAATAGGGATGGGCAAACTGCTAGCCAGGCAGGCTGGGATGTGTGCAAGGATCCACTGGGTTTGCCATCTGCTTCTCAAGTAGGTTGGGGCATGAAGGTGGTCAGGCAGACAAAGGCAACAGGCACGCTAGCTGAGCGCCAAAAGCAAGGTGCATTGGGGTGTTGCTGTTTTCTAGGGCTCTCAGCCATTCCAGACCTAAGTACTGTAGTTGTAATAGGATGTTTTGATACTTGGGGGAGGCTCCTCAGCTGACACCACTTGCCCCATTCCAGGAATCAGTGGTGGGTGGTGCTGTGGGTTAAACCACTGAGCCTAGGACTTGCCGATCAGAAGGTCGGCGGTTCAGAACCCCGCGATGGGGTGAGCTCCTGTTGCTCGGTCCCTGCTCCTGCCAACCTAGCAGTTCGAAAGCACGTCAAAGTGCAAGTAGATAAATAGGTACCACTCCGGCTGGAAGGTAAACATCGTTTCCGTGCGATGCTCTGGTTCGCCAGAAGCGGCTTAGTCATGCTGGCCAAATGAACTAGAAGCTGTCTGCCAGCTCCCTCGGCCAGTAAAGGGAGATGAGTGCCGCAACCCCAGAGTCGGCCACGACTGGACCTAATGGTCAGGAGTCCCTTTACCTTTACTCTGTTGCAGATAAGAACTTAAGGAAAAGCCCTGCTGGATGAGGACCATGGCCCATCTAGTCCAGCATCCTGTTCTCACAGTGGCCAATCAGATGCCTGTAGGAAACCAGCAAGCAGGATCCGAACACAAGAGCAGCACTCTCCCCTCCTGGGGCTTCCAGCAACTTTTGTTCAGGGCAGAGCCCCCCTGGCCAGTAGCCATCACTAGCCCATCTCCTCCATGAATTTGTTTGCCAAATCCTCTTGTAATAGTACCCAAGTTGGTGGCCATCACTGCCTCCAGTGGGAGAGAGTTCCGTAGTTTAACTGCTGGAATTCCAAAATTCTTATCACTCAGGTAGACTGTTCCTGCCTGGAGGCTGCTGTATGGTGCAAACAGACTGTTGGCTGTGGCTGTCACACCAGTCTCCCATCCCCCCCTCCCAAACTAGCAGCCCTCAAATGCTTGTTTGCACAGCAAGGACCAGGACTTCAAATGCACGAACATGCAAAGATGGAGGTCACTTATTTGCCTTCAGTTATGTTAACTGACCAAAACGTTTCCTTTCTTTTCTTCTTTTTTTAAGCTGACAGAGGTGTAACAGTTTAAGTCTCTTGCAGCAGAAACAAGGCTGCAGTGAAGCGAACATGCTTATGGAATCCCTTCGATGAAAGCCACAATAAATGTATTAGCTTATCCCCGCCTAAGAATATTCTTACTAAAAAGTTTGATTTTGCAGTGCAGCTGGTTGCAGAAGAGCTACACCAACTCCAAATGCATTCAGCAACGTTTGGAGATGCAGTGTGTGTGTAAGGCAAGCAAATGAAATCGTTTGCCAGAACAGAAAGGATTATTTTCAAGCAAGTCTACACTAGATGGGCAAATAGGTCCGTTTCAGTTTCTCTTAGTTTCTCATCTTTCTAATTTTTTGGTTTTCTACAATTCCACATCAGTTTACTAAAAAAAAAAAAAAAAAGGCCTCAAAAAAAATAATCAGCACTTTGGTGCAAATTTCTCCTTATATGCGCCTGCTTCTCTGCAATGTTTGCAGAGCAGTTTCCCCTAATATAATGCATTTTTGCATGTTATTTTTACAAATATTTGCATTTTAATGCATACTTGTAATGCCTGCTGGAGAATGGCAAAATTCAAAGGATGTTTCACAAAGTGAGAAATCAGCAGATAAATTTGCATCTAAATGCAAACAATTTTCTGCCCCATCCCTGGAGCCTCTTTGCTACAATTGCCGGAGCTAGTTTCCTTGCTCCACATCCCAAAGAAACAGAAACAGTGTTCTTCACTTTCCTATGTTCGACCGGGTGCCAGCTGCACTGGGACTCTCTGACACAACAGCCTCCCAACCAGCCAGCTTGGCTTCCTGGAACTGGCACTGCCAGCCCATCTGATCTGCTTGCTAATCAGGACAGCTCTTTTTGTCTCCAAGGGTGCCTGGTGCCCAGCTCAAAGGCCGGCAAGAGAAATTTGGGCTTCAAAATCTCTCCAACCCGTATTCAGCTTTGCATAATCCACCTTTGTTTTAAAATACTTCACTGTATTTCCCTCCTCACAGATCCCCCAACGTTGTGTCCTCCAGGAGTTTTGGACTACAACTCCCATCAGCCATTGCCTGTGTTTGCTGGCACTGGATGATGGGACTCGTAGTCCGAAACATCTGGGGAAGGTTGCCACAGATGAAGCAGGGCTCGGGAGCAGCTTACATGTTACTGTTGCTCATCCCAGGTCCGATGCCCGCTCCATTCACCACCACGGAGCGACGGGGCGCTAGAAGCAGCAGGGGCTCCAGGCAGTGGGCAAACTCAGCTCTGTATTCCGTGTTGATCTGGAAGGGAAACCAATTAAGACGGGTCATCATTCTGAAAGCACCCAGGGTTGCAAGCCTTCTCCTGCACGTGGATATAAGAGGACTGTCTGGACAGGACTACGTGCCAAGGTAAACACGAGGCCACCGTAGTCCATGCTCTGGCAACTTCCAGATTGGATTACTGCAATGCACTCTACTTGGGGCTGCCCTTGAAGGCGACACGGAAACTTCAAGTGGTCCAAAATGCAGTGGTCAGATTACTGGCTAAGGTTCTGTTTGGATCTCAATATAACCCCTGTTTAAAAACAAATGCACTGCTTGCCAGTTGGTTGCCAGGCCCAATTCAAGGTGCTCACATTGGTTTAAAGCTACATGACTCAGAAATATCTCAAAGATGTGCCTCCTTCCTTGCAATCCTTCTATAGTCTGCATTTGGCAGAGGGGCCCTTTTGATAGTTATTTCACTCTCAGAGGTTTGTGGAAAGGGGGTGCAATCCAGGAGAGGGTTTTGTCTGTGAAGACACACCTATGGTGTCTAGGCAGCCTCATCTTTGTCTCCCGCAAAACTCTGGAAAGCCTCAGGTACAGAACCTGGAGTTAAAGCAAACACCCAAATTTGGCTTTGCAGGTGTGCCGTTAGACCTCATGGTGCAGACTATGGTGGGTGAACATTTGCTCAAATGCTCTCTGGGTGCCTGGAGTTGCTGGGTTGGCTCAGCAGGGAAGAGCAGAAACTTGTACCTTGCTCGTCTGGGAGGGCCTCAGTCGATGGGGCAGCTTGACGATTTTTTGCAGCCTCTCCATCAGTTGCTGAAAATGGAATTGAGGATAATTTGGTCAGTTCTATAAAATGCCGCCCTCCGTTGTGAAAGCAGTCCCTGTCCCGTGACTGTTTCTGGTCAAGAACAAGAACCACCTGGCCATCTGTCAGGGATTCTTTAGCTGTGATTTTTGCATTGCAGGAAGCTGGACTAGATGCGGCCCCTTCCAACTCTACAGTTCTATGATCTCCTTAGCTGCTTCTTTCTTTCTAACTGCTCTCAAAACACCAGAGTCCTTGACATAATCCCTGTGCCCCCAAACTCTGCTGTTGCTGTGTCTAAACAGCTGAATTAAATGTACCTTCTTCTCCCCTGATCCCCAAGCTACCATTTTCTTCCTTGTCTTCCCTGTGTCAAAGTTTGGTTTGTAAACTCCTTGGGGCAGGGCTCTATCCTCTTTTTCTTGATGGAAGTACAAAGATTCATAACCATCAGGTGCTTCTGAGCATCTGCAAAGTACTTTTCTTGCCCTGGAAACTCACAAGAAGGGCTTTGCGCCTCATCTGAGTACCCACAGAAGCAGCTGTGATAAGGGGGTGGTATTTGAATTTGGGGTGATGACTTACATAGCCTAAATCAAGGAATTCAGCCTTGTTTGCAGAGCTGAGGAAAGCAGAGCACGTCACCAGGTGGACCTGAAGAGGAGAGGAAAGGAAACATGACCGCTGTGCAAATACCAAAACTATGAGTACTTGGAGCAGAGGCACCGAGAGGGTCTCTGAGCATGTGCAAAGGGCGTTTCTCTCACCACTGAGTAGGCTATATATGCCTCCTCCCCTCTGGGGTGGGGAGACAGGGTTCCCTCACCTTAGACTGCTTGGCTTCCATGAAGACCTAAACCTCACTCAATTTCGGTGTCACTCCAACCACAACCTGCCATTCTACGTTTTATCTCATGAGACTTCCAAGTGCCTCCAAACTCTGGCAAAACTTGACATATAATTTTAGGAAACGAGGGTGATGGTACCTTACCTGACCTTGAAGGATAGGGTGCACCAGTGGCGTAGCGTGGGTTGTCAGCACCCGGGGCAAGGCAAGTAATTTGCACCCCCTAACCCGTGGATTTGCGCCCCCTAACCTGTGGATTTGCGCCCCCTAACCCCCAGATGTTGTGCCCGGTGCGGCTGGCCCCCCCTGCACCCCCCACGCTACGCCACTGGGGTGCACTATAAATATAATGCAATGCAAATATAGAAAGTGGGATTCTCGTCTTCACCTCTGCCGTTCACATTGGGTGTATTTTTGTTTGTTTACTCAAATTTGCACCCTCCCCACCTCAAGCTCAAGGAAGCACCCATCGTTTTGTCCTCACAAGCACCCTGTGAGGTAAGCAGGGCTGAGATATGGTGACTGTGCCTGTTGAATTCTTGCCTGCCACATTACTGTTAAAGTGCAGAGAGCCTTCCTTTTTTGAGGGTGGGGGGAGAAATGGCCGACCCCCCCGACTCAGGTGCTTTACCTGTAGGGTGGGCAGCAAAGATGCCAAGTGTGCTAGCTGTTCCTTGAAAGCTTTTTCCTTTTCTTCATACTGGCTGTAAATGACAAAACATAAAATAATGATCCTATTATAAGGCTGCTTATGCACAAAATGAGAGAGCTCCACAGTTAGGGAGGTGGGAATGAACCTGAAATGTGCTAGCTGATGATATTTAAAATGCATCTGAGGCAGCCAGAGAAACTTCCATACGTTTTAATAAAAGGTAAAGGGACCCCTGACCATTAGGTCCAGTCGTGGCCGACTCTGGGGTTGCGGCACTCATCTCGCTTTACTGGCCGAGGGAGCCAGTGTACAGCTTCCAGGTCATGTGGTCAGCATGACTAAGCCACTTTCTGGTGAGGAAACGCCATTTACCTTCCTGCCAGAGTGGTACCTATTTATCTACTTGCACTTCATCCTTTCGAACTGCTAGGTTGGCAGGAGCTGGGACCGAGCAACAGGAGCTCACCCCGTCGCGAGGATTCAAACTGCTGACCTTCTGATCGGCAAGTCCTAGGCTCAGTGGTTTAGACCACAGCGCCACCCGCATCCCGCTGTGACAATAGACCTCCATAAAAAGAGCCCTGCTGGATCAAGCCAAAGGCCTGTCAAGTCCTGTTCTCACAGAGGTCAACCTCCTGTGGGAGGGAGTTCCAAAGTTTAACTACGTGCTGCATGAAGAAGTCCTTTCTTTTTATCTGTCCTGAATAAATCCTTCACAACACATGAGCAAGGTCTGTGTGGGTTTTTGTCACTATACTAAAGTTTTGTTTGGATAAGCCCCAAGGCACTTCTGAATCTTTTCTGCCAACGGGGAAAAAACCAGACAAGACATGTAGCAAGGAGTTTGAGCATGGGACCACTTTTACCTCTGAACGACTTTCAAAAGCATCTTCTTCCGCTCTGCCAATTTCTCCTGTGGAAAAGAGAGAGAGAGAGAGAGAGAGAGAGAGAGAGAGAGAGAGAGAGAGAGAGATGGACTGTTCCTCACCTCAAGCACTAGGCAGCCTCCCTCCTTCCACCACAACTGGGCTTCTAGGGGGTAGGTTGCTGCCTCAGAGAGCGCCCCCTGCAGGCAGACTCAAGCACCAAGGCTGCAAGTGACCCTTCCCGGCCGCAATTCACCTGCATGCTGCTGAAGAGCGAGTTTATAGATGTCTCCTCCTCGTCTGCACTGTTGCGGACCTCCTCGATCATGGCTTTGAGGAGCACTATCGCCTCCCTGGTGGATGTCTGGAGCTCTTTCACAGCCTGAGTCGCAGGGCAGAAAAGGCGAGTGTTGAAAACCGCAGGCGTTATCAGTAGGGGAGCAGAGCAGACCCCACGGAAAGGACAAGATTAAGAATCATAGAATTGCAGCATCGGAAAAGAACCCCTCTAGTCCAACTCCCTGCAATGCAGGAATCACAGCTCAAGAATCCCCGACAATAGCTGCTCAACCTCTGCTTAAATATCTGCTTAAATATCTCCAATGAAGGAGAGTCTGCCGCCTTCTGACAGTCTGTCCCGTCATTTGAATCCATTGTTTTGGGTCCTACCAGGCCCCCGTCGGCCCCAGCTAGCACAGAGGGTGGAAGTTGTAGTCCAAAGCATCTGGGGGCACCAGGTTGGCAAAGGCTGATTCTACCCTCCCCCTTTAAAAATCAACTTACATCAAAGGTTACTAGACGTACATTCTGTTATTCAGAGCTCCTTCACCCAAATCTCAACCCAGAGCCCATTCACAAAACAGATGCCTTAAGTCTCCTAGCCAGGAAAAGCATTCACACAACTGTAAGTAAAGGTAAAGGTAAAGGGACCCCTGACCATTAGGTCCAGTCGTGACTGACTCTGGGGTTGCGCCGCTCATCTCGCTTTATTGGCCGAGGGAGCCAGCATACAGCTTCCAGGTCATGTGGCCAGCATGACTAAGCCACTTCTGGTGAACTAGAGCAGCGCACAGAAACGCCGTTTACCTTCCCGCTGGAGCGGTCCCTATTTATCTACTTGCACTTTGACGTGCTTTCGAACTGCTAGGTTGGCAGGAGCAGGGACTGAGCAACGGGAGCTCACCCCGTCGCGGGGATTCGAACTGCCGACCTTCTGATCGGCAAGTCCTAGGCTCTGTGGTTTAACCCACAGCACCACCCGTGTCCCTCACACAACTGTATCAGTTCCCAAATCCACACTTTCCAGAAACGTTGGACCACAATTCCCATCAGTCCCAGCAAGGACAGTGGGGTTGATGGGAGTTGTAATCTAAATCATCAGGTGAAGGCTGTCACCATCAAAAAACAGGGAAGTTGGGCCTGCTCCAAGATGATCTGGGAATAACCGTGACCAGATGATTCTGCTGGGGTTGCACTAAGATAAAGTGTCTCCCAGCCACAGCCCACCACCTCAGTGAAACCTCTTCAGTTTTTATACCCACCATCACGGCTTGGTCTAGCTTCTCACAGCCCTGCATATACGCAGTCTCAATATCGATGCAATGCGCTCGACTCTCCCTGGAGGAGGAAAGACCAGAGAAGGAGGTATCAGAGGGAAAGCGCTATGGCTCAGCGGTGGAGTATCTTGTTTTGCATGCAGAAGGCCCCGGGTTCATTCCCCAGCTCCAGAAGGTCTGGATATGTCCCCAATCTGTATTCTTGGACAGCTGCTACCAGTCAGTGTTGACAACACTGAGCTAAATGGACCAAAACTTGCTATTTAAGGAAGCTTCCAATATTAAGGAATATTAAGTCTTTGTCATCCACAACATGACCGCTTTCTTTCTTTCTTTTAAAAAAGCATATCCTGTGACAAGGAGTTCCACTGGCTCATTATGCACGTTATATAAATGCAGCAATGCTTCCTTTGCAGATGTGTGTGTCAAACCCATCAGGGTTCAGCAGGCAACTCTTAAGCTTTCATCTTTGGATGTTGTTGTTTTTTGTTTTTGTTTTTTTTTAATCATAATATTCATTTATCAGTTCCATTATCTCAGTTTGTTTTCCCCGAAATGCTTTTTCTCTCCCCCTTTTTTTACTTTGCCTTAAAACAAAACCAACCCAACAACATTAAGCATGCTTCCAGATGACCTGCTAATTGTGCATTTATCCTGATATGTTTGCAGGGAGGTTCCATGATCTTGTGTCAAAGGTAGTTCTTGTCCCACCCTTCCCATTTTCCTATCGCTTACTGGAAAAAAATCACAGTCTCTTGGGGAAGTGGGTTGGTTACACAAGTGCTCCTGATCAACTGTAGCTGTGCAGCCGGAATTTGCCAGTATGTGAATGAACTGCACTCCCCAGAAAGCAGCAACAAAAGTCTGGAGGCAGCCTTAAGAAGATATTTCCTGGGTTTTCCATTCTCTCAGGCTATTGTACCACCTGTTTTGCATCCTCCGATGCCTGGAATACCCTCCTAGATCCTGAATGTGGTGCCATTTCCCTCTTTTCACTTCTTCAACACCCCCACCCTGGTCCATGAAGTCTTCAACTTCTCCCCAGATGCACTGAAATTTAAATCTGCATTACAGCATATTTTGTCATTTACTGCTTTGTCCTTTCTCTGTTCTCTCCCTGCTATCAGTCTTTAGACCAAACTTTGGCAGCCTGGCTTAGGCTGATGGGAATTGCAGTTCAAAATATCTGGAGAACCCCTCTAGATGCTAAGCTCCACCTCGGAGCAGGGACCTCTCTTCCTGTCTCCTGCAAAAAGCCATGCCCATCGATAGCTCGTGATGTAGATATGAAATAATAGCAACTCACACGGGCATGTCCCGAAAGCAGTTGATGCAGAGCATGGATTTTTTCTCTGTTGAGAACATGATGTAGAGTTCCTCGTGAAGTGCTGAAAGAGACACAGGTGTCACTTTTAAGCTTGAAATAATAAAAAAGAAATAGACAAAAAAGAAAAAACCTCCACCATCTTCTGAGGGAGTACATTCTACTATCAAACAGCCCTACTGAACCACCTCCTAGTGGTGTAGCAATAAAACTGCTGGTATGCTTGTGAAGCTAAGCAGGATCTGGTGTGGTTTCAAATTGGATGGGAGACCACCAATTACAATTAATGGAAGTTGATCTAATAAATAACTCTCAGGGTCCCTTCCAGCTGGACAATTCTTTAATTCTTTGACATGCCCTGTAAATAGAAACAGCTCTATTGAAAAGTTCTTAATGTTTATTCAGAATATCCTTCCCTGTAATTTGAATTCCTGTAATTTTGAAGAAGCAGCAGAAAACAAGCTTGCTCCATCTTCCATGTAATGGACCTTAGATATTTGAAGAAAAAACTACCCTATCCCCTCTCAATCTTCTCTTGGCTAAGCAAACCCAACTCCCTCGATCGTTTCTCCTAAAATTTGGTTTCCAGTGAGTTAAGGAAGGCTATGGGAAAGACACTTACAACATTTTTTGTGGATGTCTTTGATACGCTTGGTCAGGGAGACGATCTCGTGACGGGAGAACATTCTGGCTTTATGGGTCTCCTCGCGGCACTTGGAGCAGAGAGGCTGGTGGCAGGTATTGCAAAAATACATGGCGTCCAAGTCCTAGGGGAGGTGTGGGGTTAGAGGGCAAAGCTCTGGTTGGCATGCCTGGGCCACCACCACACACTGGCAGAACATTTTATTCAGTGGCAACAGTGGGTGTCCCAGGATGTGCACCACAGCATAGATTGCAACACAGGCAATTTTTAAAACAGCAGTTTGACAGTTTTTGACTGCTTCTCGTGAAAAGGCTGGAGAAATTCCATTTGAGCCTAACTAACTTGCACGGGTTAAACCACTGAGCCTAGGACTTGCCGATCAGAAGGTCGGTGGTTCGAATCCCCGTGACGGGGTGAGCTCCCGTTGCTTGGTCCCTGCTCCTGCCAACCTAGCAGTTCAAAAGCACATCAAAGTGCAAGTAGATAAATAGGTACCACTCCAGCGGGAAGGTAAAGGGTGTTTCCGTGCGCTGCTCTGGTTCGCCAGAAGCGGCTTAGTCATGCTGGCCACATGACCCGGAAGCTGTACGCCGGCCCCCTTGGCCAATAAAGTAAGATGAGTGCCGCAACCCCAGAGTCAGTCACGACTGGACCTAATGGTCAGGGGTCCCTTTACCTTTACCTAACTTGCACCTTCAGACAAAAACACAGATCTCCTTTCAAATTTCCACTTCTCTGAATTTCACAATGCAGTTCTCCAGCTAAGAAGCAAGTACAGAAATACTTGGACTAGGGGAAAGTGTGCATTAAAACATACCCTCCAAGATGCTGCAGAGGAAAATTGAGATGTGTGTCTTTTGGGGCCACGCTCTCATGGAAGCCAAAATGGGGCAACCCAGGATCCAATCAGAAGCCAGGATGGCTTCTGTAATTCCAGGATGTCCTGCTTAGTAGGACAGTTGAGCGGTATGTTTAAAATGCATATATTAAGTGAGATTAACATACAAAAATGCATTATATTTGGGAGAATGGCCTTGCAAAAAAAATGAGTATAGTTGTTGGCTATTTGCAGTTTAGTAGCACTGCAGAGAGCTTGCTGTGGAGACCATGCATTGAAAAGGGACTCAAAAATAACTTAAACAAGGTTTTAATAACAAAAACAAAAACTCCTTATACACTATACAACAACAAACCAGACCCAACCACCAACCCATCCCCCAGGGTGATGGGAGAGCTAGGTGCTGCTCCTTATATACTACACCCAATTGCTGACACAGCTTGATTAACACAACTCAGCAGCACCTGCTATGTTTCACAGCTGTAAGACTGGGTCTTGTTATTTGCTCTGGCCCTTGCTCTGGCCCCTTAAAGACATACACATCGGGTGGAACAATGATGAACCTTTACATTTAAAGAAACCATTCAACAATAGTATGCAGAATTGCTTACAGGCAGGTGTAGCATTAGAAGAAATGCACACTAAAAAGCTGATGAATTTTCAAGATAATATTTTTTTTTTTAAAAAAAATGGCACACTGGTGTGGAAATGTGGAGGACTAAACAAAGACTGGACAAAACTAGAAATGGAAAGAAAATGAAACGGGCAGATTTGCCCATTCCTAGTTCTGGCTGAATCCCACACACTGGTCTTGACCTTCAAAGGCCTTCTTTGCTGCCCTCTCTGCTTACCTGCTTTGTACTCTGCAGGTCACAATTTGCACACTGGACTTCCTCCTCACAATCACCAGAGCTGTCCACCAGGAACTTCAGGAGCCGGTCTTCTGGAGGGAGGCCATTCCCCCTGACAATGGACTGGTGGCTGCAGAAGGAAGACACAGGGAGAAAGAGGAAGCCCTGGGAAGGATGATTGTCAAAATAATACAGGAAGACTCATGCAAGGATGTTGAGATATGGTGCTTTATTGTCCTGGGCACTTTCTGCAACACAGAACTGTAAAGTTGGAAGGGATTCCAAGGGTCATCTATTCCAACCCACCGCAATGCAGGAATCACCGCTAAAAAGTTAATGACAGAATAATGTTGCATCCGTGGTGGATTTATTCTGCTCTGCGGTGCTTCCCAGTGCTACCGCATTACTGCCACCCAGAGGGAGACAAAGAAGCAAAACCCCCAGAATATTTGTTGTATTTAACATTATAGGACTTTAGCAGGAAGTTATGGGTTATGCACTGATTGGAAATGAAGCGGTGTGACTGTCCCAAAAATATATGCAGGTGTTGATCACATAGGACTGAGAGTAACTCGTCACGAATGCACAAGAAGAAGGGACCTTTGGATGAGCCCTCAGAGCTAAGTGGGTGGAAACAATCCCCATGGAACACAATGAAACTTGCTTCTCAGCAAACAGGTATAATAAGATCGATTTCCTTATGGACAGGAAAACCAGGTGTGTAAATGAACAAGCTTTAACTATTTTTATTTTTATTTTATTTTTATTTCATAACATGTAGACATGGCTTGATTGTTTAAAAACCCCTTGGAGTGTTTTACAAAAAGATAATGGGTGGGTTGCATTTGTCTCCCCCACCTGTTGCACGCCTTTGCCTGATTTGGCCAAGGCGCGCTTTCTTTCTCTCTCTCTCTCTTTCCCCCCTTCCTGCTGCCGAACTGCATTCCGCTGGAGCTAAAAGGGGAGACATTCAGCTCAGCAGCTGTTCACACCTGAAGCTCATTGTGTGATGGGAGGCTTCATGTTTCAGAGGCGCAGAGGCACAGAAGTGTGGATTTGCACCCTGGTTTCCAGTGGGGGGGGGAGGCAGGGGGGAAACAGACAAACTGACCCTGCTCTCCCCGAAAGTGGGGAAATGGGGCTCTTCTTAATGTTGAAGAGGACCCTAATAACCCCCTCCTATTTCCCAGTTTTTGTCCCTGGCGGTTAATCACAAAGCCTTGGATTCCTTTGGCAGCTACGGTCAAACCTGATATGGGTGTCTTACAACTGAAGACAAAGGCCAGGCATTAGCCTGGTCACGGCTTCCCTTTTTAGGAAGTCAATGCCTCATTCCTCTTCCGCTAATTCCCAAACTCTATTCCTGGCTCACACTAGTGAGAGATTTACTAGGGCCCTCCACAAGATATGTTTATTCAGCCAATGTTCTGGTTTGCTTGTGCAAAGTTGGCACGGAGGTTGGATGATGTTTATTGAACACCCGTTCTGATTTATTTGCCGGGAGATGACACAGGGAACATTTGTCCGGTGTGCATTTGCTTGTGGCGTATTCATACATTTCCCCCCATTGATCATTTGTTCACCCCACACTTTTCCGTGCATCTCCTGTTGCTTTCCAAACCACAAGGAAGTTTGATGCTTTTTTAAAGGGTGATTTGTTGCCCCAGGGATACAAAACCCTAAAGTTCTAGCACAATACTGCAAATTTGTACGTGTCTTGGTTTTGCCCTTGTAGAACTCAACAGAGAGGAGTATAGGGACAAAAGGTATATACCAGGGGTCAGCAACCTTTTTCAGCCGTGGACCAGTCCACTGTCCCTCAGACCATGTGGGGGGCTGGACTATATATTTTTTTTGGGGGGGAATTAATGAATTCCTATGCCCCACAAATAACCCAGAGATGCATTTTAAATAAAAGGGCACATTCTACTCATGTAAAAACACGCTGATTCCCGGACCATCCGCAGGCCGGATTGAGAAGGTGATTGGGCCCTTAGGTTGCCTACTCCGGTACATACAATGAGCTAGCTCTATCTGTCACTGAGCTCAACTTCTTCCTGTCTTTGGCTATTGCGCCACCTACTGTTGGACTCCTGGCTTTCTGCCCTACCAGTCCCAGTAAGCATTCAACATGACAGTACCAATGTCACTGCATAACATAATAATAATAATAATAATAATAATAAATTTTATTTATATCCCGCCCTCCCCAGCCGAAGCCGGGCTCAGGGCGGCTAACAACAATAAAACAGTACAAAGGTACAACATAAACAACATTCTAAAATCATTCATTATAAAAATTAATTAATTCAAGCCACTAGCAACCATTGGGCCAGAGCTCTGCGAAGATTGCCGAGGGAGGGAGTCAGGCTGTGCCCTGGCCAAAGGCCTGGTGGAACAGCTCTGTCTTGCAGGCCCTGCGGAAGGATGTCAAGTCCCGCAGGGCCCTGGTCTCTTGTGACAGAGTGTTCCACCAGATCGGAGCCACAGCCGAAAAAGCCCTGGCTCTAGTTGAGGCCAGCCTAACTTCTCTGTGGCCTGGGACCTTCAAGATGTTTTTATTTGAAGACCGTAGGTTTCTCTGTGGGGCATACCAGGAGAGGCGGTCCCGTAGGTACGAGGGTCCTAGGCCATATAGGGCTTTAAAGGTTAAAACCAGCACCTTAAACCTGATCCTGTACTCCACCGGGAGCCAGTGCAGCTGGTATAGCACCGGGTGAATGTGATCTCGCAGCGAAGACCTCGTAAGGAGTCTCGCTGCAGCATTCTGCACCCGCTGGAGTTTCTGGGTCAGTCTCAAGGGCAGCCCCACGTAGAGCGAGTTACAATAATCCAGTCTGGAGGTGACCGTCGCGTGGATCACAGTGGCTAGGTCAGGGCGAGAGAGGTAAGGAGCCAACTGCTTAGCTTGGCGGAGATGGAAAAATGCCGCCTTTGTTATAGCTGCAATCTGCGCCTCCATGGAAAGGGAGGTGTCGAAGATTACACCCAAACTCTTAACGGACGGTGCTGGCACTAATTGCGCCCCCGCAAGAGATGGGAGTTGCCCCCCCAATCCCATATCGCCCCGTCCCAGCCACAGGACCTCTGTCTTCGAAGGATTTAGCTTCAACCGGCTCCCACGTAACCATCCAGCCACAGCTTCCAAACATCTGGTCAGTGTGTCTGGGGCCGAGTCAGGATGGCCATCCATCAACAGATAGAGTTGGGTGTCATCGGCATACTGATGACAACCCAGCCCAAAACTCCGAACAAGCTGGGCGAGGGGGCGCATAAAGATGTTGAAAAGCATCGGGGAGAGTATCGCGCCCTGAGGTACTCCACACACCAAGGAGTGGCGCGATGACAATTCCCCCCCAAGCGCCACCCTCTGTCCCCGACCAGAGAGAAACGAGCGCAGCCATTGAAGGACTGCGCCCTGGATCCCCACGTCGGTAAGGCGGTGGTCCAAAAGTTCGTGATCGACCATGTCGAAAGCTGCTGATAGATCTAAAAGAATCAGCAGCCCTGACCCGCCTCGATCCAGCTGTCTACGAAGGTCATCTGTTAGGGCGACCAGAGCCGTCTCGGTCCCATGACCAGCGCGGAAGCCAGACTGGAATGGATCCAGAGCCAATGTTTCATCCAGAAACCCACCAAGCTGTTCAGCAACCGCTCTCTCAATCACCTTACCCAGGAACGGAAGATTCGAAACCGGGCGGTAATTGGATAGATCTAAAGGATCTAATGATGTTTTCTTTAAGAGCGGGCGCACCACTGCCTCCTTCAGTTCCCCTGGGAATGTCCCCGTGCCAAGGGACAAATTGATGATATTCCCCAGGGGGGCCCGCACCTCGTCTGGACACGCTCTAATCAGCCAAGACGGGCACGGGTCGAGAGGACAAGTGGTGGGCTTTCCAGCTCGGAGGAGTCTGTCCACATCGGCTGGGGATATCTGGTCGAAGTGGTCCAATACTGGACCCGAGGACAGTCGAGGGGCCTCCAGTTCCTTTATTGTATCCAAATTGGCAGGGAGGTCATGGCGGAGCGACAAGACCTTCTCCGCAAAAAAGCTCGCAAATGCCTCACAGCCGTGTGTCAATTTGTTATTTAAATTTGGCTGTCCCTCAAGGGACGTTAAAGACCTGATTATGCTAAATAATTGCGCTGGGCGAGAGCTAGCGGATGCAATGGAGGCCGAGAAGTATGACTTCTTAGCAGCCTTCACCGCCATCTCGTAGGTTTTCATAAAAGCCCTATAAGATGTTCTTGAGGCTCCGTCACGGGCACCCCGCCATACTCGCTCTAGCCGTCTGAGGTCCCGCTTCATTTTCCGAAGCTCCTCGGTAAACCAGGGAGCCCGGTTTCTGCGGGGTCGCAGAGGGCGCTTAGGTGCGATCTCATCGATGGCTGCCAGGAGCTGGGCATTCCAGCCCTCAACAAGCTCAGTCAATGAGTCGCCAGGGGGAGCAAGGTCCCGCAAGGCTTGGCGGAATCTCTCGGGGTCCATCAGCCTCTGCGGGCGAGCCCAAATTGGCTCGCCACCTAAGCAGGGTGGGGGTGGAAAGTCAATCCTGGCTTTCAGAGCGTAGTGATCAGACCATGGCACCTTCGTCGGAGGAGACATGATCACATCTATACCGACGCCAAAGATCAAATCCAGCGTGTGGCCTGCTTGATGTGTGGGGCCCGAAACAAACTGGGAGAGCCCTAGTGTCGCCATGGAAGACACCAGGTCCAGAGCCTGTGAGGAGGGAGTGGCATCGGCATGGATGTTGAAGTCCCCCAATACCAATAGGTTAGGGAACTCCAAGCCCCAGCCGGCCACCGCCTCCAGCAGGCCTGACAGGGTGGCTGCTGGTGCGCTAGGTGGCCGGTACACCAGCCAGACAGCCAAGCTCTCCTCGGAGCCCCACACTAGGCCAACACATTCGATGCCGGGGATCGATGGCGATGGTAGAGCCCTGAAAGGACAATCTTCCCGGATTAATAATGCCACCCCTCCCCCCCGGCCCACAGTTCGCGACTGGTGGAGGACAGAGAAACCCGGGGGCGCCATCTCTCGTAAGGTAACTGTTGCCCCTTCGCGCACCCAGGTCTCCGTCACACAAGCCAGGTCGACCCCCTGCAAGAGAAAGAAATCTCGCAGGGTGGCGGTTTTATTGCCTATAGACCTGGCATTGCACAGCACCAGTGACGGAGGTGAGTAATCCTTGCTCACCCTACCCTCGTCCCTCGGGATGGGGCGCAGATTGGAAAGGGTACGAGCGTATCCATATCTCGATCCCCTTCGCCTGTAACATCTGCCCCCACCGCCATACCTCCCTCGCCCCTCCACGGTAGCAATCCCAGGCCTCATAGTGGCCTCCATTGATGGCAATTAATATTATTCTTTCGCAGCCTAGAACAATAAAACCTTAAAACAGTAAAAACAAAAAACAAAAACAACCCAGAAAACAATACAACAATACAAACAAAAACTGCAAAAATTACAAATTCATCAAAATCTAACAAATTCCCCAGCCCACCCAAACATCCATCCCACCCCATATATAGAATCGAAAAGGAAAGGAAATATTAAAAACAAAAACAAAACAAAACATGTTAAAAAGGGCTCTGCACTCCTCCGGGTCCTCCTGGGCAGTAGCAGCATCAACACTGTACTATGCAACATAAACATCAAGGCAATAGTGGAAATAAAATTTCAATAATAATAAATGTGTAATAAAACAGATTTTCACAGCAGCATAAAACGAGAGAATTAGCAGCAGGTTTCTAAAATACAGACAATGCAGAGCAGTAGATGCAACGACCGGCTTGCTCACTGGGTCTCTCCTTCGCAAGCAAGGAAGAGGAGAGCAGCTGGTGATGATAGGGGTGAGGAGGAGGCAGACACACAAATGGAGGGGGTGCTCTAGAGGGGTCTTCCCATGGGCCCTACAAAACCTGCAGGCTGTGCCCATCTTGCATGTTTCTCCCAAAGATGCCCATATCCTGCTGATTGGATGGAAATCTGTAGTATCCGGATGGAAACTCGTTGGAAGGGCGCAAGGTCAGGGCAATGACTTATGCAGAGATGCAGTGGGCAGCCTCCTCTGTGGATAGAACCTTTGGGCTCACAGCACACCAACCTTTACTTATTTAATCCATTTCTCAAATTACTGTACAAGCATTTCTTGCAGCACACAAAGGGCTCCAAACTGGCACCAGGCTAGTGCAGAAGTACAATGACCCATCGGTAAAAAGGGCTGCTTATCCCATCGCCCAAATATCTCTGGACCGTAGGGAAGCAAGATGGTCCTTCCTTACCCACAAAGAGGGCACGTCAGGCGGCTCTCGATGGCACGGCCCCGTAGGCAGCTGGCGCAGAAGTTGTGGTAGCAGTCAAGGAGGCAGGGGTGTTCGTACTGTTCGTGGCAGAGGAAGCACACCAGCGGGTGGCAGTTGGCATTGTCCAGGTCGCAGAGGTTCTCCAAGGGGGAGAAAATCCCACCAGACATCTGGAAGGGTAGCGGCAAGAGAGGAGAAGGTTACTGGAGGGGCTAGAGGGGTGACAGGCCGCAGAACAAGAAGCAGCCCTTTTGAATTGCACAGGCAAAGAGTCCTGTGGAAGCAGAAAGGCGAAGAGCTCTGCGTGAGCTCAAAGCCTACACATCCCTTTTGCGAATTAAACATTGGCCTGTCAAGGTTATTAAAGAATCTCCCAAACATCTGAATGAATTTAGTCTAACCCCCTGCAATGCAGGAATCACAGCTTAAAGAAACCCTGACAGATGGCCACACACCTCTGCTTAAAAATTTCCAGTGGAGGGGAGTCCACTGCCTTCTGAAGTAGTCTGTTCTGTTCCACTGCTGAACAGCTATTACCACCAGAAAATCCTTCCTAATGTTTACTTTGGATCTCCTTTCTTGCAAGTTGAATCCATTGGTCTGGGTCCTGCCCCCTGGAGCAATTGATAGTCAAGGTGAGTTTTATTTCTGAATGGGAGGCCCACTCATAAACCTCTCTGCTTTTAGGGTATGTGGTTTTAACACTTGCATGCCCTCAGAGGAGCCCATCCTTAGTGTTTGTGCCGGAGTCATTGATTTGGGTATCCACCCAGGTTCAAAAGAAGCAATCCCAGAGCAGTGGCTCATGCAGAGATACGGCAGGCAGCATCCTGTGCTGCTAGGGTGCTTTGGGCTCAGAGGTGCTTTTAACAATTTCATTTTTTCTCACAGCACATTATGTGTTTTCTTGCAGCACACCACTGTCTATCGACACTGCACTATTAAAATATTGTATTCTCTAAGACCAGTAGAGACTGTGTGTATTTATAGCAAGTTACGTACGCATTTATAAGGATCACAAGTGCGTGTAAAGGCTTTCTATTGCTTGCTTCTGGCTAGAGGAAATGAGGTAGCAACTGAGACATATTTCCACTCTAGTAATCAAAGAGTGATTTAAAAGAAAAAACTATTTAAGCACATTGCTATCTATTTAAGCACATTGCACAAAACAGAATCCAAAGACCTTCCAGCTATCCCATTTTTTATCTCCGAAAACTTTAAAAGGTTGGGGAACCAGAAATCATATTTTAATTTCTGAAGAAAATATACTGAAAGGTGTTTGTGGTTTTGGTATACAGTACTTTGGAATGTTCATCTTTAGATTACAACGGTTTCATTGGCTCTACAGTGACCTCTGCTGGCAGAACCCAGAAATACAGTGGAATTGATACCAGCATGCCTGGTTGAAGATGTCATATTCACACACCTCCAGATTTTCTCCTCCACAGAGACAGAGAACAAAAGTGTGCAAACAATGTGTGAAAATTTTGCTTCTGTCCAGTTGCAAGTACACATTTGGGGAGCCAGGATGTCCTGCACTGTGGCTTCCATGTATAAATAGAGGCAATATTGACACTTGTGTACAGTTTTCACACATTACTGTACATACATGTTCATCCCCCCCCTCCGCCACCACCCATGTAAGGAAAACACAACCATGATCTGCTTTGTCTTAAGCTTTACAATTAATATGGATTAATGGGCTGCGAAGACCAGTGAAGGACGAACGGACAGCGAAAGGGTAATATTTCAAGAGTGGATGCCAATCCCTTCATTTCATTCTGAAACAGCTGTTTTGGGGGAAAGTCTTGAGGGCTTTGTGGATAGTGATTCATCATGTTCTGGATGCATGCTATTAAGCAAATTGAAAATACCAGAGCACTTCCTTTCCTACTAGGTCAGTTGTTCCCCAATCGCGTGGCAGAATGGCAACTTCACACTGAGGAATAAATAGATCTAAGGGAAACTCTATGAGCCATAGAGCCTGTATGAGTCCTTCCTACCTAGAATTTTTGTAAGTTTGGAGAATTCCACCCAGGAATTTAGCCATGCACCAAAATTAATGGACACAAATTAGTCTGAGGACATTGGTGACGGCCCTATGAATTCAGGCCTGCATCAGTTGAGTGGGTGTCATAATTACAATTATAAATGATCTCACCTCTGCCATGCTGTTCTTTTGGGTGGAGGGCAGAAACATCTTACCTTTTCTGGATTTCCTTCGGTCTTCTCCACTTTGCCCACTTCTGCAGTGATCAATTTGCTGCCTCCACTTGTTTCAGTTCAAAATTGCTGTAGCTTTCAGCCGACCAGTGTATAAGACAAATTACCACCTGTTTAGAATTGTAGTGACTTGAGGGAAAACGTGCCCTCCTGGACAAGAATTTCTGCTGAGACAATGGCAAAATACAGTCCTCCTTCTGAAAGATAGCAGGCAAATTTCAGGTGTGCACCCATGGCGTCGGAACAAATACGGACTTCAATAAATTCTTCTGCAGAAGCTCAGTAAGTACGGGTACTTTGGAGAAGACGGCGTGTCAAATTTGAAGAGGCAAAAAGTTCATCGGCTCTTGTATCCCATTTCCTGGGAAGTGCTAGAAAACTGTCTGCTCCCCCAGCTCCCTTGGGATTGTTTCTCTGGAAAGGCAGGTTAACTAAGAGGCAAGCGCAAATGTCTATCGACTGACGGTCTGCTTCCCTTCTCCAGCACGTCAAAATCTTTTCTCTCTCATTCGCCGCTGCTGTCAAGGTTCATTCAAGGTCAGATCAAGTGCCCATGTGATGGAAACAAAGCAAACTCCCTCCGTGTTTCAGAGGCCACAAGGATTAGCAAGTTGAATGGCCATTTCAAAGGAGTAAGACAGGTAGACACTATGCACTGTCACTGGTTATGGGTAGATCAGCCTTCTCCAAGCAGGTGCCCTCCAGACATAGCTGTCAACTTTCAGATTTGAAAATAAGGGATCAGCAGCCTCACCTGTCCTGGGGACAGACTACAGGATATCTAACAATCCAGGACAGCAGCGGGAAGCAGCGGGAAACGGCGCTAGAATAAGGGAATTTCCCACAAAAAAAGGGAAGGTTGACAGCTATGCCTCCAGATGCTGAACTACAAGTCCCATCAGTGCCACTGGTGCTGTTGGGAGTTGTAGTTCGACGTCTGGAAGTCACCAGGTTGGCGAAGGCTTACAATAGATGTTTCTTTTTTCCAGTCTTCAGTCCATGACATCTACACATATCCATTGGCAATATTTCCACATCAATTTCCAACCCACCCAGCCCCGCAAGTCCTTGGGAAAACCTGTCAGCATTGGTTTCTCCTGATATACACAATTTTTGTATCGATTTCTGCTGAATACGCACACTTTTCTTGCAAACAATTTTACCAATATTTGCAATTTTAAAGGCATGCTTATCACGACCCCCTAATATAAGCATCTTTATACACACATTTGAGAGTTGGAGAAGCACATTGCAAAATTTGGAAAAGTGTTAAATTCCAAGGAGAACTGCATTTCAGTTTGTGGATTGTTTGAGGAAGTTAGGTAAATCTCCCCCATTTCAAGTCACTGGATCTTATTTTCTCCTAGCGACTTCTGCCTAGACAACCATTTATGTATTTACAGTAAACAGTTTTGAACAGGGGTCAGCAAACCTTTTCAGCAGGGGGCTGGTCCACTGTCCCACAGACCTTGTGGGGGGCTGGACTATACTTTTTTGGGGGGGGAGGAACCAATTCCTATGCCCCACATACACCGTGGGAGGAAAAGGAGTGGGGGGGGGAGCGTACCGCCCTCGGCAGTGCGATCCCGGTGGGGTGCCATGGCGGCTGCCCCCTTGCCTGTGCTAGGAGCAACACCCCCACAGGTGGCGCGCCACGCCCCCAGGACACGCACCATGCACCTGCAAGCCCCTGCCTGCTCTCTGCCCCTCCCCCTCCCCCGGTGCCGGAGCATGAAGCTCCGCCACTGCCCACAAATAACCCAGAGATGCATTTTAGATAAAAGCACACATTCTGCTCATGTAAAAACACCAGGCAGGCCCCGCAAATAACCCAGAGGCGCATTTTAAATAAAAGGACATATTCTACTCATGTAAAAACATGCTGATTCCCGGACCGTCCACGGGCCGTATTTAGAAGGCAATTGGGCCGGATCCAGCCCCCAGGACTTAGTTTGCTTACCTATGGTTTTGAATGTGGGAGGAATACCTTGGGAAGGATATGTATCTGTTAATATACAGAGAACATCAGTGCATATGCGTGACCGGCTCTCATAAAGAAACAGAGAGGCAGCTCTATTTATGTTATTTGGAGCAATTTTTTATTTTTTCATTACATTAACATTTAGAACATTTTTATTTATTTGAAAACTTTATTTATTTATTTATTTATTTAATTTAATGAATAACGAAACTAATAAAGTTTCTTTCCTTTCCTTCTTTCTTTGAATTAGTGGAAAACTTCGTTAGTCTCTTTATGCATTTCATACGGTATTTATTTATGACATTTTCCCCTCAACCTGGTCTCAATCCCCTTAGGCAGCTCCGAGCAGCGCCTGGAACCACAACTCCCATCAGCCCCCGAGAAGAGAGGAGGAGGAGGAGCAGGATGGGAAGCGGGCCAAAGTTATTGCTCAGTCCCTCCTCGCCATGCTTCTCTTTACGACACACCTCCCAGCATGCTCCGCGAGCAGCGGCCTTAAGAGGACGGGACGCCGAAGGCGATTCCCACCCTACCCGCTCGTCTCTATGGTTATATCCTCCTTTCTCTCCTTCCCCCTCCCCTCCTATGCGGCGAGTGCGCAAGCGCACGCCGCCTGACGCAAGGGCGGAAGTGGGTGGGAGGGCGGCGCCGAAGTAGGCGCATGCGCGCGGCCGCCTCCTTTTTCTCTCTTTCCCCCTCGTTGCTGCCGCCATGGCGCCTGCGGTGAGTCTCCGGCCGAGTCGGGCCTAGAAAGGGAGGTCCAGGGTGGCGGGGTGAGGCCCGTGACGTATTAAGGAAGCGGAGGGGGGGGGTTGTTGGAGGTGACGTCATAAGGAGCAGGGAGGGGAGGCAGTCTACCTAGCCGGGGGGGGGGGTTCCCCCTGCCCCTTCCTCCCTGCAAGCTAGGCCTCAACGTCTCCTCCCAGCCCATGAAGCGCATTTCTGACTTCCCTGGACCCGCACGCGTTTTACTTTCCGGGGTAGGCTCCCCATGTCTCCCCTGATCATGTGCAGAGAGCAACTGAGCTCTTGGATCTGGCTCCAGAAGGACAGCGCAGGAAGCGAGGCCTACCCTTAAGAGCTGCTGGATCAGGCCAAAGGGGGCCCCATCCAGCCCAGCCACAGTGGCCAACCAGGTGCCCCAAAGGGACCCCCCCCAAGCAGCACGTGAGAGCAACAGCCTCCTCCCACTCCTACTCTCCAGCATTCTAAGGTAGAATGCACTCTCTATGGAGGCTTCATTGACAAATCTTACAAAACTGAGAAGAGCCCTGCAGCCCCGGGAACGGGCCAAAAGGGACCCACCTAGTCCAGCCCCGTTCTCACAGTGCACATCAGGCATAATTCAAACTCCGGCCCTCCAGGTGTTTGGGACTACAATTCCCATCTTCCCTGTCCGCTGGTCCTGTTAGCTAGGGATGGTGGGAATTGTAGTCCCAAACATATGGAGGGCCGGAGTTTGCCTATGCCTGGTGCACATCCTCCTTCTCACAGCCCTGCTGCACCCTTTATATCAGAGACCCCTTTTATCTCTCCGTTTATCTCAGAGGCTTCAACTGGGGTGTCTCTAGGGTTGCCTTTTGGACTCCCATTGCCCATGCAGGCTGTGCTTGATGGGAGCTGGACGCTGAACATCACCTGAAGGACCATCAATAGTTTACTGCAGGTGTAGCCAACATGAGGCCTTCAGATGTTGCTGGACTATAGCACACAAACAAATTTATTGCAGTTCATAGACCCAAAATACGCAGTGCAGAGGCTGCTGAACAACGATAGTTTTCATCATCCCTGACCATTGAGCATGCTAAGTGGAGCTGATGGGAGTTAAGAGTCTCAACAGTGTCCGGGGGGTGGGGGGGGGTGGCCTTGCCATTGATTTACATTACACATAAGCATTTGGGGGAGAGAAAAGTCTCTCTAAAGGGTTGTGGCCTGCTGCTTTATGTACAGTCCACACCTCACCCAGTGTGATTGTCTGTGAAGCCAGGTCACATTATATATTATATACATGTTCTACATGTGTTCAGACACACATGTTGTGCAGCTCTGATTGTTGGCAGTCCAGGATTCACCAGTGTCCGTTTTCCAACTTGTATGGGCGACCACTTTGTGGCTGTGTTGGGTATGAAAGTGAAAAATTTGTGAGATAGGGACTAACACCGACTTGCAGTGTCCCCAGTAACATTGGCCTATATCCAACACTCTGTAAAGTCACAGAATTCAGTGGGCTTAAGCTTGCCTGTGTTGGATTTAGACCATTAATTCCCCCCACCCACCTCATATGACCAGGTGACACATATTCACTCATACAGTGGACGCTCGTGTTGCGAACGTGATCCGTGCGGGATGCACGTTCGCAACCCTCTGCGCAGGTTGCGATTCGGCACTCATGTGCAAAGTGCAATTTAGCGCTTCTGTGCATGCGCGACTGCCGAAACCCGGAAGTAACCCGTTCCGGTACTTCTGGGTTTCGGCGATCCGTAATCCGAAAAAACGCAACCTGAAGCGTCTGTAACCCGAGGTATGACTGTATAAGAAAAAATGTGCAGAGTGGGCAGAATGCTGAACCTGCTGTATAATCCTAGCCACAATATTTAAGCTATAGCTTTGTCTTTTGTTCCAATTCTTGGTTGCAATAAGAGCTATTTTAAACTCTGTCTCTCAGGTTGCTGTGTTTATTATTAATTATTATTATTCTGTACTACTTTTCTATCGGAACAGTCAAAGCAGTCAGTAAGAAAACAAAAAAAACACCATATCAAAATTTAAAGCTGAAACAGTAAATCATATGAAACAATATGAAAAGATGGCATACCTTCAAATTTTCACATCAACTCCTCAGGAAATTGACTGACAGGGGGGTCAGACTAAAGGCAAACTATATTTTCGGCCACAAGTTATTTATTTATTTCCTAAGACTTAGACACTTTTCATTGTAGAAAACCTCAAAGTTGTTTATAAGAAGAATAAAACAATAACATTATTGGTAAAAAATAAAATAAAAACAATAATTTGAAACATTCAAATCAGCAATAAACTAAAAACAAATTAAAAGACGCATCAACATTCCAGATATCAGGGTAAGCTTGGCTAAACAAAAATATTTTTAGCAGACACTGAAAAGTATACAGTGAAGGTCCTGCCCAATGTTGGTAGGCAAGGAGTTCCAAAGTGCAGGTGCTGCCACATAAGAAAATTGATTTTTTACAAATGCAGAACAGGTAATGGGGTAGCTGTAACAGTGCCAGTTCTGCAGGTTGAAGTGGTCCAGCAGGTAAGGAGTTCTTGCTGGTAAACTGGTTCCAAAGTTGTCAAGGGCTTTACAATTGTACTTTGGTTTTCAAACAGCTTAGTTCCCAAACGTTTTGGCTCCCGAAACCCAGAAGTGACTGTTCCGGTTTGCAAACTATTTTTGGAAGCTGAACGTCTGATGGGGCTTCCGCATCTTTTGATTGGCTGCAGGAGCTTCCTGCAGCCAATCAGAAGCCGCGATTCGGTCTTTGAACATTTTGGAAGTCAAATGAACTTCCGGAATGGATTCCGTTCGACTTCCAAGGTACGACTGTATGCTCGTACACTAACACCTTGAACTTGCAAATCTCTGAGCACAGCTATTCTATGTGGACAAAGTCACACCTCTCAGCAATTGTGCTGCAGCATTCTGCACTAACTGCAGCTTCTGGATCAAGCCAAAGGGAAGCCCCAAACCATGGCAGAGTTTGTGCCAGATGTGATCTATAGTATACAAGATTAGTATGTGCACATACTAAAGTGTCTTTTTTTGCCTTTAGGTTACTGAGCTAGGTTGCTGGAGCACTAGGGAAGACCTGACTGTCCAGCTATCTAGGGCTAGATCACTGCTTAGTTGCTTATAGTCCACCAAACTGGTTACGTTTGTTCACACACATAGCAGTGTTAGTGGTTGCATCCAATTAAGTCCTAGGCTCCGCCTGTACTATACATTTAAAGTTGTCTCATACCACTTTATGCAGCCCTGGCTTCCCTCAAAGAACCTTGGGAACTGTAGTTTGTTAAGGGTGCAAAGAGTTGTTAGGCGGCCCTCCTCCCAAGGCCTGTTACGGAGCTATAATTTCCAGAGTGGTTTAACAGTCAGTCCCTCTTCCCAGGTAACTGAATTGTAGCTCCGTAAGGAGAATAGGGGTGTCTCCTAATAACTCTCAGCAGCCTTAAGTTCCCAGGATTCTTTGGGGGAAGCGATGACTGTGTATGTGGGTTAAACCACAGAACCTAGGACTTACCGATCAGAAGGTCGGAGGTTTGGATCCCCGCAAAATCTGAAAAAGGTGCCAGCTTTCTACAAAGCTTGGTTGCCTGGAATCGCTTCTGGCTCTCTGTGGACAACCAGATAAGGGGGCAGCTAGCATCATCTGCTTGTAGTCCTGCTAGCTTGCAAGCAGATAGCTAGGCCAGCATGGATTAAGGGGAAATAGCCACCCACTGGTGTTTGTCCCCAGTGCTTGATAGTCAACATGCCGCCTCTCACTTCCGTTCTTTGCTGTCATGGCTGAGGGCGAATGACAAACTTCTTCTCCAGAATTCTGTGAGGTGGATTACAGTGAGCAACATCACTCTCCTTCTGGACTCTCCTCAGGAGGCTTCCAGTCAGCCAGAGTTAGGAAGAATTAAAGCATGGGATAGCAGCAGATAAAGCAATAAGAAGAAACCTACTAGGAGTAAATAAATGTTGGGTCTGGGGCAGCTTGACAATCTTGGAGAAAAAAAGGGATTTTAGGAAGGACTTCTAAAAACATGGTTTTCGGCTTCAGAAGCAGAATCATCACCACAAAAGGCATTGTAGGGGCAGAAGATTTGGGTTGGGGAGAGCAAGAAAGATTGAGAGAAAATTTGAGAGGAGTGCAGCTGGTTGTATAGCCTTTTGTTTAAGAACGAGGAACTTCTAGATTGGCTGAGAGAAGTGGCAAGGAGCCAGCACAAAGATTCAACAGGTGTGAGACAAAATCAGGGTGTTGGGTGGGGGAAAAAGGGTTTGGGAAAACATGTGATGTTGTGCAATTTCTTCTCTATGTGGGGCTCATCTGACGTTGCAAAGAGGATTTCTGCTTTTGCAGTGAGCATCGGGCACCAATAGGGAAAGAAAACATACTTACGGTTATTGTCACCTCCTATAAGGCATCTAAAGCTGTTAACTAGAGGGGGTAACCGTGTTAGTCTGTAGCTGCAAAAACAACAATAGAGTCTTAATAAATTTATTATGGGACAAACTTTTGTGGACAAGAATCTGCTGAAAAACAGTTTCTTACCTCTTTACTGCATTCCTCAGTACTTTAATTTCACCTTTTGGGTGGCAGGAACCAGTGTATAGTCAGTGTTATCTACCCTGAATCTTTTGGTTAAGTTTAGACTCCAGCCAAGATGAAAAATCTGGGTTTGGGGAGGGACAGCTGCCTGTTTCACCCCTCCCCTCCCCTCCTACATTTGGCAGGCTGTGAGACATTAGTTTTATTTATTTGTTATAGAAAGTTATATACTGCATTTCAAGTATAGGAAAATAGCTAAAGCAGTTTTCAGCATATTAAAATAATACAAGAGCCCTTAAAATTTCCTCTCCAGTGCATGTGCCCGGATTTCTTGAACAATAGTAACCTCTCTTTCTCTCTCTCCTGCAGAAGAAGCTTGTGACGAAGGGTGGCAAAAAAAAGAAGCAGGTTCTGAAGTTCACTCTAGACTGTACCCATCCAGTAGAAGATGGCATCATGGACGCTGCCAACTTTGTAAGTTCCCGGCCCTTGGAGGCATTGACCACCTCTGGAATCCCATTAACTGCCTGCACTTGCTACCCTGAGAAGCCAGGCGGGTAACTGAACACATCTCCCACACAAATTGCAAATAGAAGATCTGGTTGCTTTGCTGCCACCTTTGGAAATGGGAGGCACTTCTGTCTCATTCAGGGCTTCTGTTTTGGAGTGTGTTTTTGACAGGCAGGATATGCCTCCTTGTGCTGTCGAAAGGCTGCTTGCAAATACACTGCTAACTGGAGCACCTGCTGTTCTCTCTGATCTCTCCAGCTAGCATGGAGGACAAGGCTATCGATGGCTGCTAGCCGTGATGGCTGCGCTCTGCCTCCAGAGTCGGAGGCAGTAATGCTTGTGAAGTGCTCTTGTGGCTGGAAACCGAAGGAGGGGATAGTGCTTTTCTGCTCTGCTCTTGCTAACTGTTTTCCCACTGGGGATTGGCCGTGGTGAGAACAGGAGGCTGGACCAAATGGGCCACTGGCCTGATCCAGCAAGCTCTTTTCATGTCTGTGCTGAATACATTTGGTTGAAACTGGTTTTGGATTCTGCAGGAGGTTATTGTTGGTTTGGGGTGGGGAACCTGGTACCCTCCAGAGAATGTTGGATTGCAGCTCCCATCACCCATAGTCAGTGTGGCCAGATTGGTCAGGGATGATGGGACTTGTAGTCCAATGGCCTCAACAGGGCCACCAGTTCCTTATTTTTGCTTTGTGTCCTGTTTTGGAACAGCCTGGTTTGGAGTGGGCAGATATTGGAGCTCTGTGTATGTGTGTGTATCTGAAGTTTGTGTGGCAAAGCCTGATGCCTGTTTGCTTGTGGCACTGCCGTTTTGCTGCAGGGCATACATTCAGCTCTGAACAAAGCGACTAGGTATGTGCTTGCACTAACGCTTTGTCTCAGTCAGACTGCTGGGCCATCCACCTCAGTGCTTTCCATCCTGACTGGCAGCAGCACTCCAGGGCTTCTGATGAGAACTCTTCTCAGAGTATCGCCAGTACAGTAGTTTGGATACCCCAGCGGGCTGACCCTTTTCCTTGTTGGTTGTGCATTCTTTCAAAGGCTTCTACGTATCATAAATCCTTTCTTGCTTCTGCCATTGTCTGTATTATACATGCAGATTTATTCAAATGTAAATTTATTAATCACTCGTGGGGGAAAAGGAATCACCTTAGGCAGAGGTGAGGAGCCTGTGACCCCCCAGTTCAGGGGTCAGCAAACTTACCGTGCCTTGGGCAGGTGTCTCCAGCACTGATCGTGTGGTGGGCATGGGAGCGTGTGCCCATATGCTATTTCCGGTGCACTTCCGGGTTGGAGGAGCACCGGAAATAGCTTGTGCGCATGTGCGCGGGCTTCCTCCGACCCAGATGTGCACCAGAAATAACGCTTGCGCATGCACAAATAACGCTTACGCATGCGCACAAGCTATTTCTGGTGCTCCTCTGACCTGGAAGTGGGCAGCTGCGCAGTGCAGCGGCGGAAAGAGCAGCAGCGGGTGGCAGGGGTTGCCGCGGGCCGGATAAATGAGTCCCTCGGGCCATATCCAGCCCACAGGCCTTAGTTTGGGGACCTCTGCTCCAATTGTTGCTGAACAATGACTCCCATCATCCCTGACCGTTCTGGCTGGGCCTGATGGACACTGAAGCCATGTGGCAGCCAGAGAGCTGCAGGCTCCCTTTCTCTGGTCTGCACTGACTGGCAGCAACTCTCCACAGTCTGGGGTAGAGAGAAGAGTTTGCCAAGCCTGCTGCCTGAGAGATTTCCATGAGAGGCACCCAGGATTGAACTTGGGACCTTTTGTGCTCTGGCGCTAAACTACGACCCTCCAGAACAACAAGGATGTGGAACCTGTGTCCCATCCCCAGGTGTTGTTGGCCCATCATCCCTGACTGCTGGCTAGAAAAGATGAGAGATGCGAGGACCATAGGTTCCCCATCCTTGATCTGGGCATCCTTTAATTGGCTGGTGACCTCACATTGTTCACAGGTGAATATTATGGGTCATGGTTCTTCTCAACATTTGTGAGAATTACGTTGAAGTCTCTCATTAACCTTTGTTGGGTTTTAGACCTTTAGAAATTGGCAGTGGTGCCTCCTGTTTCAGGACATTTGCATGTCCAGTTTTGTTGCAGAACAGCCTTCCCCAAGCCTGTGCCCCCCAGATGTTTTGGGACTGCAGCTGGCTGATGGGATCCATAGTTCAAAGCCTCTGGAGGAGACCAGCTTTGGGGAAGGCTAGTTTAGTGGTCGCAAGGGACGCGGGTGGCGCTGTGGTCTAAACCACTGAGCCTCTTGGGCTTGCCGATCAGAAGGTTGGCGGTTTGAATCCCCATGATGGGGTGAGCTCCCGTTGTTCGGTCCCAGGTCCTACCAACCTAGCAGTTTAAAAGCACACCCAAAAAAAAAAAAAAGCGCAAGTAGATAAATAGGTCCTGCTCCGGCGGGAAGGTAAACAGCGTTTCTGTGTGCTGCTCTGGTTTCGGTGTTCCAATGCACCAGAAGCGGCTTAGTCCTGCTGGCCACATGACCCAGAAAAACTGTCTGTGGACAAATGCCAGCTCCCTCGACCTGTAAAGCGAGATGAGCTCTGCAACCCCAGTGTTGTCTGCGACTGGACTTAACTGTCAGGGTACCTTTACCTTTACCTAGTGTAGTGGTCAGGATTTTGGACTAAGACCAGGGAGACTTTGGTTTAAAGCCCTGCCTAGGCAGCCATGATGCTCGCAGACTGATCTTTGATCAGTTACTGTCTCTCACCCTGTCTTGCAGGGTTGTTGTACGGATGAAATGGATTGGGGGGGACCAGTTTCACCGCCTTTATCTTCCTAGAAGGAGCAATGGCAACACAAACATGTTCTTGAAAATAAATAAAAGGTTAGGCATTGCCTCGTAACAGTCACTCTTCAAGCGCTTGTTGTTTATTTAGAGCATTTGTTATCCGCTTTTCAGGCAGAAAGGCTCCCAGAGTGGCCAGCATACAGTCATTTAAAACGAGACAGTCCCTTCCTGCAGGTTTACAACCTTAAAAAACGCAGCACGCAAGGGAAAAGGGACGGGGAGGGTAGAGGAAAAAACAAATTAAACTGGGGTGCCAGTTCCTAAACAGGCATTACTATTTTTTTTTGTTTTTGCAGGAGCAGTTCCTGCAGGAGCGGATCAAAGTGAATGGGAAAGCTGGGAACCTTGGTGGCGGTGTGGTGACCATCGAGAGAAGCAAAAGCAAAATCACAGTCACCTCAGAGGTCCCTTTTTCCAAGAGGTAAGGAGCCACGCGGGGTTAAAAGACTGGGGTGGGGGTGGCTTTGACTTAAAGAGGCCTCTGGCCCTCTGGTGTTGTACAATTGGCTGCAGGTGCAGGCTGAGAAAAGAGGATCACCCAATTAAGCTTATGTGCTGCTTCATACAATACATTTTACTCATTGCCACAGGGATTGTTGTTGACCACTAGCTTTGTGCCTTTAAAAGGGGATTCTTGGAGGAGGAGGAGGGGAGAAATCTATTCATGGCTGCTATTCATAAGGACTATTTAGAACGTCCATCTTCAGAAAAATCTTTCCTCTGAATTACCAGTTCGTGGTTTGCAATAGTGGAAGACGGCTATTTATTTATTTAATTACTTCCCCAATTTACCATAAGGAAGGTCTCTGGGCGAGACGCAACATTAAAATACACAGTTACAGTGGTATGTCTGGTTGCAAATGGGATCCGTTCTGGAGGTCAGGCCGGATCCTGAGAGACTGCTTCTGGGCATGCGCGCGCAGCGAAACACTTCCGGGTTTGCCGCTTTCACAACCTGAAGTTTACGTTAACTGAGGGTAACGTAACCCGAGGTTCTACTGTATGTTTAAAAAGCCTTGAATCGAAAAAGTGTGAAAACAATATAAAACAGTTCTATATATAAAACATTTCCAATAAAAATGTTATCATGCAGCTCCCGTTTGAGGATTTGTAGTGTCGCAACACAATCCTGGATTTGTGTGAAGTCCAGGTGGGATAGAAGAACAAAAGTGCTTTTAAATAATGGTGGAGGTTTGAGTAGAGCAGGGATGGAGTAACACTGAGAGGAAGGAAGGAAGGAAGGAAGGAAGGAAGGAAGGAAGGAAGGAAGGAAGGAAGGAATATTTATTTGCATCAGCCACCAGCCATAGCAATAAAACAAACAAAATGCGGTATACTGTACAAAGAATAAAGGTAAAAATTCACTTATATAAAATACATTTTGAGGGTTTGGATCAATAATCAAATAATGGATCTTATTCTAATTGCCTCAGCTAAAAACCTTGCAACCTGAACACTGAGAGGGAAACATGGAAGTTTGAGTAAAGTGAGCAGGTGGTGTCATGGAGGGCGGGATAGAGACAGTTTAAAACAAGATTTGAGTACAGTGAGAAGGAGGGTTGGAAAGGCTCTGTTGTGCTGGTTTGTTTAGGGACTGACAGGAGTTGAAAGTCCAAAAATATTTTTAGGGCGATGCAGGCCCTCCCATTCCATGTATAAATGAAGCCAAACTGCTCATTTAACAGACTTGAATAATTTTTTTCTCTTGGCTTGGGGTATTGAAGAATGCAAGCCCATGAAACCAGTTCCTTACCCTCTGGGTGTCCTACTGAGTCCTTCCTCTAAGCCTTGGAGATTTTAGTCGGTGTCGTCAACTCACCTTCACACCCAGAAACAGGGAGTTGGAAATGTGATTTCATAAAAAATAAAATGACAAGAAAGCTAAGGGTTTTTTTGGTTGCCCAGATTTTACCCACATTTGCAAATATCATGCCTTTTGGGGTTCTTGGTCGACGGAGATCCTGTTGCCGTTGACTCAGCTTGAATTATTTAAGCAGCTCGAGAACCGGGCATGTGACTGACCCAGCAGACTCCAGTGGCGTCATTTGGGGGCCGCAGTCAGTTTGTTTCCCTGCTTCTTTGTTCCTCCCGCAGATACCTGAAGTACCTCACCAAGAAATACCTGAAGAAGAACAACTTGCGCGACTGGCTCCGCGTGGTCGCCAACAGCAAGGAGAGCTACGAGTTGCGATATTTCCAGATCAACCAGGATGAAGAGGAGGAGGAGGAAGAAGATTAAATGCAAAGGAATCTGGCAATATTTTGTACATTCGCTTTTCCTTCAATAAAATATGGTGAAAGTTGTTATAACATTTCTCCTTGTGTGGTTCTGTCTGGATTGCAGTCTGCCATGTAAACACAGCCAGAATAGATGTCCGCACCAAAAGCTTCCCCTGTCCTTTGCTGCTCTCTACGGAGAGATTGTGGTATGAGCTTTGGGGTAGGAATCCCCAACTTTTTCTTTTGCCCAAGCAGGGCCAGCCCACCTGTGGCGTGGGGCGAAGTGGCCCCTGTGGGCACCTCTGCCACTCCCAGAAAGGCAGCACTGGCAGCCAAAACCTCACAAAATCTCTCCAGGGTAGTGGCCCCACAGTCACGTGTTCCCATTTCTGATGTGCCCAAGAACCCACTTAGAAATCTCAAACTCAGGATCGCTGCAAAGGGCACATTTTGTAGAAGAAAAAACTGGCAATGCTTGGAAACACCACCCGTCCCTGTAGGGGAAAACACATAAAACAGGGGGGGGGAAAGACCACCCCAAAGGTTGGGCAAGCCCTTCACTCCCCCAACCAAACTATCTTCTCCACAAGCTAAAGCACCTCAAGTTAAAATTGGGAAGGTGTTGGGTGCTGGTGTTTGAGGGGGTCATTGTGCCTGCGATTGCCAACCTAGGAGACTGGGCTGAGGGGAAGGTTCATCCCCTTGTATTGGGGTGGGATGAAAGAGCTCCTGCAATTCAGGTGCGGGGAACCTACAGGTGAAACTCGAAAAATTAGAATATCGTGGAAAAGTTCCTTGATTTCAGTAATTCAACTTGAAAGGTGAAACTAATATATGAGATAGACTCGTCACCTGCAAATCGAGATATGTCAAGTCTTGATTTGTTATCATTGTGATGATGAAAACGCCAAATTAACAATCTCAGAAAATTAGAATATTCAAGGAAATCAGCAAAACAAGGATTGCAAATCAAGCAAGATTGGACCTCTGAGAAGTGGAAGCACATCTCGCTTTGCATGTCATGAGTCGGTCTCATATATTAGTTTCACCATTCAAGTTGAATTACTGAAATCAATGAACTTTTCCATGATATTCTAATTTTTCGAGTTTCACCTGTAACTACCAAGTCCCGTCTGCCCCAGGAAGCATGGTCAAGGTTGATGTTGGGAGGTGTAGTTCATCAATGTCTAGATTGCTAAAGGCTCCCCACACTTGCTGTGATGGAAAAGGCTTCATAATTGGAGAGAGGGGTGCAGAGTCTGTGTTTGTATAATAGGGAAGAGGAAGCTGGTTTCAGAGGGAGGGGGGATGTATGAAGCAGTATGTAGAGTATTGAAGTTGGTTGGGGTTTTGACAGATGCACTAGTGGCCTGCCAGAGGGTCTGGAAACCAAGTCTTAGGACGACGTTCAGCCTGGAGGAGAGAAGACTTTGGAGGTGATATGACTGCCCCCTTCAAATAGCTAAAGGGCTGTCACATGGAAAATCTGAGCGAGCTTGTTTTCGGCTGCTCCAGAGGGGAAGAACCCAAACAGATAGATTCAAATGGCAAGAAATGAGATTCTGACTAAACTTTAGGAATAACTTTCTGACAGTAAAGAGGGGTTTGACAGTGGGTCAAAGTCCCTTGGACTTTTAAGCAGAGATTGGACGGCCATCTGTCAGGAGCTCTTTAGCTGCGATTTCTGAATTGCAGGGAGTTTGTCTGGATGACCCTTGGGGATCCCTTCAAACTATATGCCCTGCTTTGTGGACCAGGCTGGCACCATGGAACTTCTGCTACCCCAAGGCCATGCCTTTAGCTCCCTGGCTACTCCTTCCTACCTCTGTCCTTATTTCAAGTTTTCCTTAGATCTTCTTGCAGCTGGGTGGAATGAGTTGGGAGAGCAAATGCAGTTTGCTGGCTGTGAAGGAAATTCCCACGTTGACTGTTGCAGCAACTTGTGGAAGAGGGGTTTCTTTTGCCAGGCAAACTAGTCTTCTTGCTTCTGAGGAACAGAAGAGGTTGAGGAAAGCTTTCCCCCCCAGATTTTTTTTTTAATAAAAACCCCACAATATTAAGTTTGCCAAGCTGTGCAGGGTGAACATCCAAGTACTGTGGCTATTGTGTCAGCCAGTAGTTAAGGAAAGCAATGAGAGATCTTTTTAATTTATTAAATACTACTAAGCTGGCATTTCACACGAAATAATATTAAGGATGCTTAACAGTATTTCAGAAGCTGGTTGGAGGTGCCATGATGACAAAGGTTGGAGGTGCCGTGAGCGTCATCTAGTCCAGCCACCTGTAATGCAGGAAGCTTTTGCACAATATGGAGCTCAAATTCACAACCCTGAGATTAAGAGACTCAAGTTCTACTGACTGAACTATCCCAGAGTGACTTCCTCAAAAGAATAATGGGAACTGTAGTTTGTTAAGGTGCTGGGAATTGTAGGTCTATGGAGGGGGAAAACTACGATTCCCAGGATTCTTTGGGGAGAAATGAGCTTGAAACATGGGTATAATTTGCTTTCAATGTATGGTGTAATCTACCTGCAAACAAAACCAGACTGAATGCTTAATTAACCGGTCATCTGGAAGAGAGCAGCATAATAAGCAAAGCCTATTGGCTTCTGGTTGCCTTAGTTTTGGAGAGGTACATCCTAAAGGTGAGGGATCATTTGGGATCCGGTCCAAGTTTGGGTCCTTGGGGCTGTTAGATTGGCTGTGGAAGCCTCCATTTGACTCTCTGTTCTGCCACAAACCTCCCCAGGGTGGCTGTGGGGCTTTCCCAGGGACCCAATTTGCTGCTCCCCTTGTGGGCTGCCAGCTTCTTTGCCTTCAGACTATCCAAAGCGAGGAAGCCCTGAGTTCGAATCCTCACTTGGGCACGGTTACACCAGTCTCCTCCCTGTCCTCCTTCAGATTAGCTAGCATCATCTCTGAATACCATCTGCTGGGGAATACAAATAGGAAGAGAGTGTGCCTGCCCACTGTGTAGTAGCTGTGAAAAGGGCAAGTTCCATGCTAGGGATCATCAGGAAAGGAACTGAAACTTTTGACATCATAATGCCGTTATAGAAATCTATTGCGCATTTGCAGTACTGTATGCGGTTCTGGTCACCTCACCTCAAAAAGAGTTGGTGAAAGTTCAGGAAAGGGCAAGCAAAACGATCAAGAAAATGCTTCAGAGTTTGGGACATTTCAGAGAAACAGTGAATAAGAGGGGATGTGATGGAACTGTAGAAAGTTCACTCTCATAATACTCAGGGATGTCCAAGAATGCTGGAAGACGCAGGACAGATAAGAGGAAGTCTTCCCTCTGGCAGTGCATAAACTATGGAACTCCCTCCCACAGGAGACAGTGATGGCTATCAACCCAGAGGACTGGGCAAATTTATGGCTGCCAATGGCTACTAACCCTGATGGCTATGTTCTGCCTTCACTGTTGCAGGCAGCAGACCCCCTGAATAACAGTTGCTGGGAATCGCAGTTGGGCAAAAAGTGCTCCTGTTCTTGGGTCCCACTTGCAGGTTCCCCATAGGCATCTCCCCCTGCAAGAACAGGAGGTTGGTCTGTTATTTATTTGTTGCATCGGTATCCCACCTTTCCTCAAGGTGGCCTCCTCCCCACTTTGCCCTTACAACAACCCTGTGAGGTAGATTAGGCAGGGAATGAGTGGCTGGCCCAAGGTCATCCGGTGAGCTTAGTGGCCAAGTGGAGATTTGAAGCCTGGACTCTAACCATGACACCACCACTGATTCTCTAGCCTTGGTGGGCCTTTGGCACGGCTTTTTGGAGAAAAGCTTAAATAAATGGTCCTTTAAAAAGAAAAACAAATGCCAAATCAAAGTATCTCCCCTCAGAAATATTGTGGTCCTTTTCTCATATCGCATTGTCCCTGCAGGATCAACCCCCCCAACCCATATTCCCCCCCCCCTGCGCCTCTCACTTTCCTGGTGCGTAAAAATCTCCGCGGGGAGGATTCTTGGAGGGGCGTTTGTGCGTGTTTCGGAAGGTGGGAAGGGGGCTTGCTTTGCCTGTCTACCGAGAGAGATGCCGCCGCCGGTGGTGGTGTGCCCAAAATGATGGGATGCGGTTGCCAAGGTAACCAGACTGGACGTCAGCGCGCGCGCCTGGGCATGTGTGCGCGGCCGCCGCTCCGGGCTGGCTTGTGCAAGGTGGGTCCAGCGCGCTCCTCCTCCTCCTCCTCCTGCGCGGCTGCGGATCGCGGCGGGGCAGGCAGCGGCGAGAAAGAGGAGGAGGAGGAGGAGGAGGAGGAAGAAGAAGACGGGCCGATCTCTGCCCCCCTCCCGCGCGCCGGGCTCTCGAGCACCCCCTCTCCATCCCTCCCCAGTCGCTGCAGCGGCCATCTTCGCTGCCTCGCCCTCCGCAGCGCAACGTGCGCACCGGGCGGAGGCGGCCGCCGCTCGGCTCGCGGAGCGATGCGCGGCGCGGAGGAGCCGCAGATCGTGGAGGACATGTCAGGTAGGTGGAGAAAGCGTGGGGAGGAATAAGGGGGGGGGACAAAAGCTGACCCGAGTGGAGGCTCAGATGGGAGGGTGCACCTCTTTCCCCCAAAACAGCCCAAAGAGGAGTCCTGCTGGGTCAGGTACCTTTCTCCAAGGTGGCCTGCAAGACTGCCCCCACGCTGGGAGGGGGGTGGGGTCTCCCATACAGGGCCCTGAGGTGGTGGCCCCTTTCCCTCTCTGATCATCTACTTGAGGTAGACTGCCCCTGCCCATGGAGGCTCCCTTTAGCTTATCCAAAGGCTTGTTGGGCGCCTCTCTCCATCCAATCCTGGAGTCTGGATGCAGCAGGGCAAAGCCACTGGAATAAAAAAATTGTAGATTTGGAGGGGACCCCCAGGGTCATCTAGTCCAACCCCTTAAAATGCAGAAATCACAGCTGGAGAATCCCTGACTCTGACTCTGAATCCAAGCTCTGTTTCCAAAACCTGCAATGAAGGAGAGTCCTTCTGAGGGAGGCCCTTCCACAGCTCAGAAAGTTGTTCCTAAGGTTTAGTAGTCGGTTTGGGAGCCACCCTCTGGAGCAGCAGAAAGATGGCTAATCTTATTAGCTCTCTGTTTTCTTCACATCTCTTTGAGCCTCTGGAGTTTAGAAGTGTGCTACCTCAGCCCCCCCTCTAGCTAATAGCTGTCCTCAGTAAGCCTATTGAGAGGGAGGGCGGTGATTTGCAAACACCCTACTGAAATTAATGGGGCTTCCTGCCAAGCCTGAGCACAGGTTGTAAATAACGTTTGACAAGTAGCAGATGTTCTTGGGAGGCCTTTGCAAGCCTGATGGGACATCCTGGGAAAGTGTGCCCCTCTGGGCCAGGTGACCAGTGGTCCTTCTGATTCCAGTAGTCTGTCTCCAGAGAGACCTCATGGAATTCCTAAAAAGGGACGCACAAGAGGGGCACTCATCCTCCATTCCTTTTCATTTAAGAACATAAGGAGAACCCTGCTGGATCAACCCAATGGCCCATCGAGTCCAGCACCCTGTTCTTACAGTGGCCAATCAGATGCCTGTGGGAAGCCAGCAAGCACATGATCAGTCTCTCCCCATCTGTAGCATTCAGAAGCATCACTGCCTCCTACCATGAAGGCACAGCTTAGCCATTGTGGCTAGTAGCAATCCATAGCTTTCTCTTCCAGATATTTTTTTTCTAATCCTCTTTTAAGACCATTCAAGTTGGTGCCCATCACTGCTTCCTGTGGGAGTGAGTTCCACAGTTCAACAATGCATTGCATGAAGAAGGACTTTATTTTATTGGTCCTGAACCTTCCAACATTCAGCTTTATTGGATGACTTCTAGTGTTTTGAGATAGGGAGGAAAACTTCTCTCTGGCCACTTTCTCTATGACATGCATAGTTTTATAAACTTCTATAAATTTTACAAACTTTTATAAATTTCTCGTGTCCTGGGGTTTCCTTCTGAGGAATGGGGAGGGCGCCACTTGGCTCTAAGCTGATGCTGGATATATCCTCAGTCCATTTGTCTCTAGGCCTCTTCGGAAACTGCCAAAGATGCTCACTGCTGTTGCTACTCACTGACGTTATAGTGAACTCTGAAACTTAATTAGCAAAGTCCACTAGGTGGGTTCTCAGCTGTTCACTCCTGTCTTAGTGACCTAGAAGCTTGCCTTGCTAGTTTTAAGAGGTTACCATATTGGTCTCCAAAGGATGCTAATTAATAACATGGTTATCCATTTGCTTGGTCTTTGGGTGCTTTGCCTAATAATGTTTCCTTTTCTGCTTCAAGCTGCTTGAAGAAAAAAATTCCTTAATGAACTAACACTTCAACAGTTGGCAAAATTTGTCCTGTTTTATGGGGAGAGGTTTTTGAGTTATGGGGGAACCTCTGAAGTCTGGCACTCCCTGCACTAGAAATACAGTGGTACCTCGGGTTAAGTACTTAATTCGTTCCAGAGGTCCGTTCTTAACCTGAAACTGTTCTTAACCTGAAGCACCACTTTAGCTAATGGGGCCTCCTGCTGCTGCTGCACCGCCGGAGCACAATTTCTGTTCTCATCCTGAAGCAAAGTTCTTAACCTGAAGCAATATTTCTGGGTTAACGGAGTCTGTAACCTGAAGCGTATGTAACCTGAAGCGTATGTAACCCGAGGTACCACTGTACATCTGCAACGTTGCTGCAGGAACACACATACTTTCAAGCCTCTCATTTTCAAGTGCTTCTGCCAGTAATCTTGACAACAGCCCTGAAAAGTAGGTCCGTGTTGCTGTCCCCATAATGCAAATGGTGACTCTGAGGCTGAGAGATAGTATCCTTAAGGGCAGAGGCAGGGTTAGTCATGCAATATGTTTGGGAGGGAGTTGCACTCCCCCTTAAGAATATGGGTTATAATTGCTGGATCTAAACACTGATCCTGGATATCCAATGAAAGCCACTGTGACTATTACCTTGGCAAGATCCAGCTTAGATTACTGTAAGGCACTCTTCATAGGGCTGCCCTTGAAGAATGTTTTGGGAAGGGACAAATGGCCACCTTCAAATATAATAGCCATTTCAAATATCTGCCACATGGAAAATGGAGCAAACTTGTTTTCTGCTGTTCCATAGGGTACACCTTGAACCAATGGACAAGCAAGGAGATTCCAATTAAACATCAGGAAGAACTTCCTGACAGTTGCTGGAAACCGCAGGAGTGGAGAGTGATATTGTGCTCAGATCCTGCCTGTGGCTTGCCCATTGGGTCATTTGACTGGTCACTGTGAGAAAAGGATGCTGGAATACTTTATCACAAGCTCACCTGAACCTGTGACTGAAGGCGACTTGCTGCACCAGAACTGTAACAGCACTTTGCACCTATTTATAACCTGCCTTCGTTCAATCAAAGTCTGCATACATGAGGTGGTCTCCTATGCAGGCGCTGACAAACTCAGATCACCTTAACTTCAGCAAGGGCTGCACTAGGCACATTTTTGACCTTGTTCAAGGCATGTCTTAGCATTGGCCCCATGATTCCTGCAACAGCCCTGTGAGGTTGGCAATGTATTTGCAGGTTTTGAACACCCCCCCCCATACTTGCTGGCTGTGTGTGTGAGAGACAGAGTGTTGGAGCCAAACACTCTAACTACAGTGAGTCAGAATGATGCAGCCTCAGAGGAGCACACCTACCACATCTCTGAACGAGTCCCCTTTCTAGACCTAGCCTCCTCTGCTGCATTTGCACTGGCAAATGAGTGGGTGGGCCAATCATTCCTGATGCAGGCAAACAGCAGAATGACCCCCTCACACTGAAGGCTGATGCTAAGAAGTCAAGTCTCTAGTCATGAATCATGTAGAGACACAACGGGCAGAATCAATATTGTGCTGGAGGCCAGCACAGCCAAAGGCCTGGGGAAAAAGAAATGGTTTTGCCTAGCACCTCAAAGTATGTTATAATGACGTCAGGCGAGCCTCCATAGGGAGAGCATTCCGCAAGCAGGGAGCCACCACTGAAAAGGCCTGTTCTCCTGTTGTCACCCTCTGGACCTGTCACGGAGGAGGCACATGGAGAAGGGCCTCAGGTGATGATTGCAGGGTCTGGGTTGGTTTGTATGGGGAGAGGCAGCCGTTATAAATAATTAATAGAAATAAATTTTTATTTATACCCCGCCCTTCCCAGTTTAAAAACCGGGCTCAGGGTGGCTAACAGCAAATATAAAACATTGATTAAAATGTGACTTAAAAACAGCATAAAACAGCATAAAACGCAACATAAAATGCAGCATCAATATCATAAAATTTAAAAAATCAGGGTCATTTTTGTGTGTGTGTGGGGGGGGGGGAACGAACCAGTCACTAGACATCAAATGATCACCAGGGCTAACTGGCCAAGTTGGTCCTACTAGGGCCAGCAAGGAGATCAGAGAAGAATTTAAATGTGGGGTCCCAGGAAGGTTTTCTTCATAGAAGAGGAAAGGGAAAAGGAAATAGAGGATTAGGCTAATTCAAATTGAAGGCTGGGTGGAATAGCAGGTAGCCATTGAGGTTCTAATGGCCTGATTAAGTGTACGGCTAAACCAGCTGTTTCCTGGATCCCAGTTTCTTGACTGATCCCTTTCCTTCCTGGTCTAGAAGAAGAAGATGGAGTCCTGGAAGATCTGGAGGAGTTTTATCCTGAGGAGCAGGTGAACACCCAGAAGAAGAAGAAGAAGGCCAAGAAGCTGAAGGAGAACAAGGCGTCTAAAGTCAAGAGGAAGAAGAAGGAGGTAGGTTTTCTTGGGGTTTCTGGGATGGGGAAAGCAGGAGTAAGAGGTCCACAATTGTGTGATTGTCCAGTTTATCTTGAGGTATTGTGTGTACCTTCAGAAATGCTGAATTGGCTTGTTTCAGCAATTAGGACCCTTCAGGCCCAAAAGCGATACATAACTCGAGCCCTCTGGGTCTCCTCCTGTGTATCAGCTGTTTAGCTGAGAGAAGGAAAGGGCCTGATGTTACGCAAAATGTACAATAACAGCTCCTTTCCCTTGCAAGGGGATCTGCTACAAGAAGATCAAAGCAATGGGAAAGGTGTGACTTGTGCTCTTTGCAAATATGCACCCCCCCAAAGAATCCATGCATTTTGCAATTGCACACATGCAGTTTTAAGGATGCAATCACATTTTGAAATGTGAGGCTTTGGGTCACTGTAAAGCAGTGCTTGCAGTTCAGCTGCTTGTGGACATTACAATTTAGGGAGGAGAACATTATTTGTAGAGAGCAAGAGGGAATTAAAGGAGTTTTGAGGGATTCACAGTTCACAGTAAGCTGAGGCATGGTTGGGCCCCCAATCTCAAGATTGCGTGGCAGGCGCCTCAGCACCATAATGGGTTGTAGTCAACGTTAGACCTAATCAGAGTAGACCCACTGAAATGCATGCACATGGCAAATTTAGCTCATTGGGCTTTCCTTTATTGGAGGTTTATAAGCAGAGGTTGGACGGCCATCTGTCAAGGGTTCCTGCATTGGGGTGGGGTCCCTTCCATCTCTACGATTCTATGGTTTGATAAATCCTGTGAATTCTAGCAACTGATATTCAGAAGCCTTTCTGCAGGGCGTAGCCATCATGACTGGTAGCCATTGATAACTTTCTCTGCCATGATTTTGTCTCATCCTCTTCTGAAGCCATCCAAGTTGGTAGCCATCACTTCTTCCTGTGAGAGTGAGTTCCATAGTTTAATTTGGTGTTGCATGAAGAAGAACTTTATTTTACTTGTCCTGAATCTTCCAACATCCAGCTTCCTTGTATGTCCACGAACTCTGGAGTTATGTGAGAGGGAGATAAACTTTGTCCATTTTCTCCATGCCACACATCTTTTTTTAAGCTTCTGTGATGTTGCCCCTTACTCATCTTGTCTCTAAGTCCCAAACACTGCAACCTTTCCTGGGGGCGAGGGGCGGTTAATCCCTATCCCCTGGATCATTTTGGTTGCCCTTTCCTGGCCCCACTGGACAGAATATCCTCCCTCTGGTGACAGTCTGAATTTGCAAAGTACAGTGGTACCTCGGGTTAAGTACTTAATGCATTCCAGAGGTCAGTTCTTAACCTGAAACTGTTCTTAACCTGAAGCACCACTTTAGCTAATGGGGCCTCCCGCTGCTGCCATGCCGCTGGAGCACTATTTCTGTTCTCATCCTGAAGCAAAGTTCTTAACCCGAGGTACTATTTCTGGGTTAGTGGAGTCTGTAGCCTGAAGCGTATGTAACCTGAAGCATATGTAACCCGAGGTACCACTGTATTAGCAGATGCTGCTGATGTTTGTATGTCCTGGACCTCTTGGCATGAGAACTAGCTTTCAAAAGGGAAGTTTGAGGAAAGGGCCAAGGTGTTCACACAATATGCGTGCACTAATTCAGATCTCCGTGAAGGCAGGATCCCGATATGGCTGTTTCTGCCCCATCCTCTCTACCTTGCTGGAAGTGTTTTCTCCAGCATCTTGGGCCTTCTCCTCTGTATGATACTCCAGCTGCATTGCAGCACCTCATTTACAGTTTGTCCCTGGTGGTTGGCTGTAAATCTTGGCAGCTCGCTGCTGTACCAACCGTGCTCTGTCTGTGGATGGTGCATCTGAGGGAGGGGAGAGGACCTTGGGGGACGCTTTTTGGAGAGAGCGGGATGACAGGACAGAGGGCTGCCCGTGCTCCGCGGTTCCACAGGCAGGTCCCAGTTTCCTGGCCATCTCTGTTTTCCAACAGAGCAAGTTTCTAGCCTTGCGAAGAAGTTCTCGGAAGCATGTGGACAAAGCTCTCAAGAGTCAGAGGGCCTTTGATGCCTCCTTACATTGAAACAGGGGAAAGGCCATAGATCAGCAGTAGAGCAACTGCCTTGCATGCAGAAGGTTACAAGTTCAATCCTTGGCTTATCCAGTTAGCAATGAGAAAAGACGCTTGCCTGAAAATTTTAATTTTATTATTTGTGCCCCGCCTATCTGTCTGGGTTTCCTCAGCCACTCCAGGCAGCTTACAGCATATACAAAAACATAATAAAAGATGAAACCCTGGAGAGGTGCTGCCAGTCAGTGTAGACAGTACTGAGCTGGATGGCCCAATGGCCTGATTCCATATAAGGCAGCTTCCTATGTTTCTCTACATACATTCTTTACAGGGAAATGAAAATTATGCCCAGCAATGCAAATGCCCTTAATCTGCATCAAGGACACGTAATTATGTTTGGAATTTGTGCAGAATAATGATAATAATGATAATAGTATTATTATTTTAAATGTACCGAGTGTACAGAGTCCTGGCTGCAGAATGACATTATACAGCTCAGGAAAGGCTAAGCAAGGCCAGAGGTTTCTGCTCCTGATGCACATAGAGAGAAGCCCACATTCACCCTGGGAGTTTTATGCTCTTGCAAGACACATGGACGAAATTAAAAGGATACACCCTCCCATGACAGAAATGAATGTATAGATTTCCTGCTCATGATTCTGAAGCTGCTTGGGCATGTGGGCAACGCCTCCTTTGTTTGGGTGAGCATTTGCGGTGTTGCTCTAATTAGCAGAAGTGTTGGCTTCTGCGTCTGCCTGTCTCTCCTTTCCGGATTCGGGTAGCAATTTGCATCGGTTGACGGCACAGACGTGCGTGGGAGCGGCTCACCCACCTGTTACGAAGAAGAGATGGGTGGGGAAACAGTGGCCGTCTTCCTGGTGGTGACGCAGAACACCGTTCTCAAAGCCGATGTGTGTTTGGCGGGGGGGGGGGGAGTAGGAGAGGGAGGGGAGGTTCACACACCAACCTGATTCTCAGCAGCAGCTCTGAGTTTAGGGCACCCCTCCTGGACTTGGTGCCCTACAGATGTTTCTGGACTGCAGTTCCTAACACCGCTGATCATTGGTCATGTTGGCTGGGGCTGATCGGAGTCAGGAGTCCAGCAACTTCTGCTGGGCAAGAGGTTCAGGGAGGTGGGCTAACACTGACCTTATACCGGCTCTCCTGGGCTTCAGATGGGGGTCTTTCTCAACTCTCCCAGGGGATTTTCTGCATGTGAGGTGTGTGCTCCTTCTATGAGCCACCGAGTGGAATGTTTCCTAGTTGAAAGAAATGGGCAAAACTGGCCAGCACACAGAACACCTTGCTAGTTTATCTGGTCCTCCTTTGGGCTATTGCCATGGCACAATCCAGTGACTAATCTTGGCATGTGATCTTCCCAGAGGCTGAACACTGTCAGAGGACAGGACACTAGGCTGGGCGGATCCTTATTTTGATCCCACAAGTTGCAAGGGGGAATGGATGTTGGGCCTCTCAACGGTACTTCAGGCCGGATCCAAGTATCCATTTCTCTTTCTTTGAATTTAGCTCCTCTGTTTGTGGAGAAGAATGGAGAAGGTGCGTGCAGTCATCTATCCAATTTTTCACTACTAATGGGGTGGGCAGCATGACTAGGGGTCAGAGATTATGGGGATTTTGGTCCAAGAACATCTTGAGGTCCTCAGGCTGGGGGACAGAATCCTGAGCCAGACAGACCAATGGCTTGATTTTGTATAAAGCTGGTTCAGCAAATCATAGAATTGCAGAGTTGGAAGGGACCCTAGGGATCATCTAGTCCAACCCCCTGCAATACTTCTTCATGCAAGTGGCTTCGCCCATTTTTAGCAGGAGCTGATCTTACCCAGGACTTGTGCATACAGATAACAGCTGCCTTATACTGATCTGTCAGGCTCTGAACTGTCCATTCTGAAGCCTAGCTTGCCACTTTAAGCAGTATATGAATTAACAGTTAATTAAAAACAATAATTACGGTTGGCAGTAGGTCTTGAGCAAGGGCCCTGAGATCCTTTGAAGTGGGGGTGCTGGCGAGTGGCCCCTAAAAACTCCTGCATATGAGGTCTTCTGTCTTCTGATGGGGAGATTTTGGGTTTCCAGTCTTTTAGTGTGATGGGCTGTGCCCTGTGGAACTCCCTACCAGTTGAATTTTGGTGGGAGCTGTTCCTGCTCAATTTTAGATGATGTTTTAGATGACAGACCTTTCGTACTTGATTTTTCTTTTTTCCCTTTTTTTCTGCCAACAAGCTCTTACTGATGTGTTTGTGATGTTTGTATTGTGCTTTTCATATGTATACCGCCTTGCAATATTTTCTTCGACAAGGTGGCTCATAAATATTTTAAAAAAATAAAAAATAAAAAATGTATAGTGTAGATTATGGTATGTACCCTGCAGCCGCAAACCCTTCTTGATACATGTATGACTGCAGATGTGACCTGTGGGGTGTGTGTGTGTGTGTGTGTGTGTGTGTGAGAGAGAGAGAGAGAGAGAGAGAGAGAGAGAAGAGCTCATTTCTCCTCTGCCCCCCCTGCATCTGCATATATGTATCTGTATCCTCATTCTAGATCTAGATTGCAAGAGTTAATTTGTCTCAATGCCTGCCATTTTGGCAGCCAAATGCATTTGCTGATTGTTCTCCACCGGGGCTCTCAACAGCATAACCTGAACAGGAGGGAGATGTATTGACATAAAACAAGCAGGCTGCTGTTTGAGTCTGAACATATTTAGATGGAAGTCCTTGTCAGGGAGGGAGGGAGGGAGGGAGAGAGATGGGATTTCAGTCAGTTCTGCAGAAATTACCATGGCAACCAATTATTCAGGCCTAAATTATAACTGTTCATATCGCCAGCGAAAAGCAACAGTAGATTTCTCTCTCTCTCTCTCTCTCTCTCTCTCCCCCCCCCTTTCTCCCTGTTATTAAATGGAAAACTTGAAGGACACAGAATTACTAGCCAGTGGTGTCTTTGTGTGTTCCTATACCCATGATTTAGATCCAGCTTTCCCAACCTGGTGCCCTCTTGATACTATAACTCCCATGGGCCCAGGCTAGTCTAAAACATCAGGAGGGGCCTAGACTGAGATTTGGGGGCTTATATCAAGTGTGAACATCCATCCGGTCATGATGCGAGCTGGTCCAGGGATGCTCAAATATTTGCAGGCTGGAGATGGTGCTATTCACAATCTGAGAGAAAGTAAAGGGATATTCTCAGGTCATTGGTGAGTTTGCTCTGTGCATCTGGTGGCAGCCCCACCTTCCCCGTACACGCCATTGAGAATCCAGCCCTTCTGATCTGCATATCCCCACTCCTTTCATCTGCATAGCCCTGCTCCAGGTTCTCTCATTCATGTTAAGCCAGGGGTTGGCAAACTTTACCTCACCTGGGCTGGTTCACTCCAGAGGAGATCCTTCCATGGGCCGGATCATGTGCATGCATGAGCGCCCCCCCCCACGATTTCCAGCGTCTGTGTCTGTGCAGACACAATTTTTGGCATCTGCATCTGTGTAGATGCGATTTCCGGTTTAGCGCAGCACGTGGGGACTCACCAAGCTGGTGGCTCAGTTCAGGGGTGGCTCGTGAGCCAGTTAAACAACCCCCATGGGCTGCTTATGGCCCATGGGCCTTAGGTTGCCACCCCCTATGCTAAGCTGTGATGGTAAGGTGGCATTCTGGGGGGAAATCCATCATTTGTTGTTTCAACCAAGACACTCATGCATGGAACACTGGATAGAGTGAAATCATGACTATAGAACCATAGAACTGTTGAGTTGCAAGGGACCCTAAGGGTCATCTAATCCAAGGCCCTTCAATGCACAAATCACAGCTAAAGCATCCCTGACAGGTGGCCATCCAACCCCTGTTCAAAAACCTCCCATGAAAGGGAGTCCACCACCTTCTGAGGGAGTTGATTACACTGTAGAACAGTATCATCAGAAACTTCCTCCTAATGTTTGGTCAAAATATCATTTCTTGTCATTTGATTCCATTGGTTCAGGTCCTGCTCTCCAGAGCGGGAGAAAACAAGCTTGCTCCATCTTCCCCGTGGCAGCCCTTAAGTTATTTGAAGATGGCTATGATGGCACCTCTCCGTCTTCTCTTCTCCAGGCTAAACATATCCAACTCCCTCGACTGTCTCACATAGGCTTCCAGACCCTTTATCATCGGCCAGATGTTTGCACATCAATTTTGGTGCTTGTGCAGCAGCTGTAAATACAAGCAGCACCAAAAGCTTCAGGATTTGTGGGGCGGGGGGGGCAGCGGCAGTGACTTCCTATGCAGAGTATTCCAGTTGTGCTGGGGATGCAGTTGGGTCTGCCCCATACTGGGCTTCTGTCCCTGTCCAAGGTGCTGAAATCTTCCTGGCTTTATCACTGCCAGTGATTGACGTAGCATGTACTTGCAGCCTTTGCCAGATGGAAAGGGAGGCTGCAAAAATGTTGCTCTAAAGCAGTCCTGGTCTCCTTTGGATCCATGGCATAAGTCTGTGCATCTGGATAAGACTGTTTTCACATTACATTTAAGGTGTACGCTCAAGACAATTTCAAGTGTTTGCATGAAACAAATGTATCCCTGACCATTGATCATGCTAGCTGGAGGTGATGGTAGTTGGGAGTCTAACAATGCCCAGAGGCCCAGGATTCCCCATCTCTGGTTTTTTGGATCATATTTATAATGCTTGACCCACTGACAGCAGCTTGGTCAGGTTTTTCTTTTGTAATCTAGTGGTTCTTTTCTTTTTACACAGAGAAGCAAACTTTAACTGCACACGTTTGACAGATTATTATTGTGAATAGAATATGTTTTAACTGTTCTTCATTCTGAATTTTAAAATGGCTGTCACCTGCCCATGGATCTGCTGTTGAAGGGCAGCTAATGACAATAATGATGACAAGAGAAAGTTGCCTTGCGGTCTTAAAGATCAGAGCTGTGCCTTTGAAGCTGCCCAGGAGGGGGTTGTGTCTGTGTGTTAAGCAGTCCCATTGCTGACAGAAGAGCTGACCGTTCTCTGCCTTCTGCCTCTTTTCTTAAGAACATAAGAATGTAAGAACAGCCTGCTGGATGAGGCCAATAGCCCATCTAGTCTAGCACCCCGTTCTCAGAATGGTCACCCAGATGCCACAGTGGGAAACCTGCAAGCAGGACCTGAGTGCAACAGTACTCTCCCAGAAACCAGAAACCATTAGCATTACCACTTCCAACAGTGGAGGCAGAGTAGCCATGGAAAGCCTTCTCCTCCATGAATTTGCTTCATTCAATTTTATGACCTGTCTTCCTTTAACTCATGCATGTGTGTTTGTTTTTGTTGAAATCTAGGGGAACCAAGACGACGAAATCTCCGAAAACGAAGAGGAAGCAGGAGAGAAATCAGAGAGCGAAGGCAGCGACTATTCCCCCAACAAGAAGAAGAAGAAGAAGCTGAAAGAGAAGAAGGAGAAGAAGGCCAAGAGGAAAAAGAAGGAGGAGAACGAGGAGGAGAACGAAGAAGGAGGCTTAAAAGTAACCCTCAACTCTAGATATCTTGGGATGTGGCAACCAGCAGCTTGGTGCTGTGATGGGGCTGGGTAAGGAGAGGGCATCACATTAGTACTACAGACTAAGGCTCTGTGTACACACGCATTTGCGTGTGCCTGGTACCCATATGGGAACATCCTTGACTCAGCGTATTTGAAGTTGAGTTAGCCATGGGCACCCAATCCTATCTTAGGACCGCCTATGCGATGGCTTTCTTCTCAAGTGTCTTGGCGTGACAAGAGCTGATCCCTGGCAGCTTATGTCTTAGGCTTGCCATCTCTTAGGGTGACCAGAAAGAACCACGGGCAACAATTGTTATCATTATTTTGATTGCATTTACCTTTTCCTCCAAGGAGGTCAAAGTGGTGACCATGGTCTTCCCACTCCTCCTTTAATCCCCACAACAACCCTGTGAGGTGGGTTAGACTGAGAAGCAGTGATGGGCCCCCAAGGTCACCCAGTGAGCTTAATGGCCAAGTGGGGGAACTGAACTCTGGTCTCCCAGCTCCTAGTCAAACCACTACACTACGCTGGCTCCCTGTGCCCCTGTGGCTTGCAAATGGGCCTATGGGTAGGCCTTTGAACTGCTTGGTTTCTACCAAGGACCCTTGGGGAGTGTGCTTCTTTGGGGTCCAGGGAAGGGTCTGTGATGCCCCAGCATTGTTGAAGCTAATCAGGATCAGGCCTCATGAGACACGAAGCTCCAAGAAAGTCAAACGGAGCTTCTTAATGGAGCACGGTAGGCTTGCAAGGTGTTTTTCTTCCCTCTGAAGAGGCACTAACCATGTCTTCCTCCCTTCTAAATCAGCAGCCACCAGAACGCCACGGGTACAAGGATGACTACAGCCAGGTGAGTGTGCCTGCTGCAACTCTGTGGGAAGGTGGTGGGGAAATGTCTGTGAATGGCTTAGTGTATCTGGCTGTTAACCAGAAGGTTGGTGGTGCAAGCCCACCCAGAGATGGCTGTGGGCAGGATTCTTGCATGGTCCCTTCCAACTCTACAATTCTATGACTCCTCTGTGATGCTGTTTGCTAAGCATTTCATCCAGCTCTGCCTTGGAAGTTGCAGAAGTTAGTGGGGAAGCTTCACTGTAGCTCTTGGCTCTCCTGTAGGAGCCCAAGACCTCAGCTCAGCTCATGGAGGAGTGGGGTCTGGATGATGTGGACTATGCCTTTTCCGAAGAAGACTATCACATGCTGACAAACTACAAGGCCTTCAGCCAGTTTCTCAGGTAGGTAATGCCGTTCCCTGCCTGGCTTGATCTGGTCTGGTGTTTGTGTGTCTGTGGACTTGAACTGGTGTCCCGGATTTCTGTTAATGGTCCTCTCTGCTTCTTCTCCAGACCTTTGGTTGCCAAAAGGAACCCCAAAATCCCCATGTCCAAGATGATGACTGTTCTGGGTGCCAAGTGGAGGGAGTTCAGTGCCAACAACCCCTTCAAAGGCAGCTCAGCTGCTGCTGCTGCAGCCGCCATAGCGGCGGCCGTCGAAACTGTTGCCATAGCTCCGGCGCCACTGACCCTCAGCCCCCAGCAACTGCTGCCACCACCACCCACCATCAGGAAAGCCAAAACCAAGGAGGGAAAGGGTAAAATAGGGTGGAAGAATGCGAATGGATGTGCTAGCTGTGATTAATAGAATAATGAGGGCTGGGGAAGTGTTAAGGCCAACAAAAAGTTGATAAAAAGTTGGAGAAAAGAGAGGGAGGGAGAGAGGGAGGGAGGGAGGAAGGGAAGGAAGGAAGGGAGGGAGGGAGAGAGAGAAGCCCAGGAAAGTCTTGAGCCCTTGATAACTCCTGAATGCTCAAACAAGCGAAGTTCTTGGGATTTTAGGGCTCAGGAGAAGTAATGAAATTCAGGAGGTCTCCATCGCAAATGCCTCTATGTTCCTGCAGGTCCCGGCGTGCGGAAAAAAATTAAGAACACCAAAGAGATCAAGAAGAAGGGGAAAGGGAAGAAAGTGGGGGCTCTGAAATTCCGCTTTGGGGGAATTGCCAACAAGAGGAAAAAGGGCTCCTCGGTAAGTAAGCTCCTGTCTGTACTAAAGCCCAGTGTTCCTGGGCACGTGCAAAATCACTGCTCACATGTCTGCAACCTTTGCAATAACAGTGGCAGTCCCCTGACCTCCTCAGCTTCCTGCATCCTCCTGCCTGCCCCACGACTGCACTAAGTCACTACTTCTGAGACTGGACAGCTCTTGTTCACAGAGAGGTGGGCAGTGGTGTAGTGGTCTAGGGGTGTGGAGGGTTGAAGTCCTGTTATTCTTTATGGTCTCCAGGGTCCTGGGGCTGCCCAATCAGCATGACGGGGGAGCTTTTTAATCAATGAGAAGAGGTCTTCTCACCCTCTGTGCTGATTGGAGCCAATCAGAGTGGAAGGAGGCAAGTCAACATCTGAGGATGGGTTCCTTGGGTTCCTCTGGAGAAGTCACACAGGAAGAAGACCTAGGAGGAATTATTTTGTGTGCTCCAGGGCTAAGCATTTAGGTGCTTCAGTTTCGAGGGAACCCAAGTTCTGCTATGAACAGCATGGAAAACAGGTTGCTCCACAAGATCGTACTGGAGCACTCCAAATCTTTTCTCTGTGTAGGTTCACGGAAAATAGTAGATTGAGCTGAAAGGCAGCACAAGGAGATCTGCATTGATTGCTGTAATGCATCCCTAATTACATTGTCTAATGCTAGAAGGTTGTGCCATCTCGAAGGGTGTGTGGCTGTGGCTGAAGGTGGGTGGCATGGGCTGGTGGCTGGGAAGATCCCCAGTGTCAGCAGTGCTAACCACATAGCTTCCCTTCCAGAGTGAGGAGGAGGAACGGGAGGAATCTGACAGCGCCAGCATCAACAGCTCCTCGGTGCGCTCCGAGTCCTCTGCTGTTCTGGGCAAGAGGGGAAAGAGGCGGAAGAAGAAGAAGAAAAGTAGGTCATCAACCAGGCGCTTCTCTCAGGGCTCACCAGGGCTGCCCATGGGTAGGGGCACGGTATTGGCTGGTGCAGGGCTTCATCCTGACAGCTATGCACACACACTTTAGTAATGGAGAGAGTGCTCTTGTGCTCAGGTCCTGTTTGCAGGATTCCTAAAAGGCGTCTGGGTGGCTCCTGTGAGGATGCTGGACTGGCCTGATCCAGCAGGATCTTCTGATATTCTTATGCAGGCATAGGCAAACTCGGCCCTCCAGATATTTTGAGACTACAACTCCCATGATCCCTAGCTAACAGTGGTCAGGGATGATGGGAATTGTAGTCCCAAAACATCTGGAGGGCTGAGTTCTTATGTTTTGATGTGTCTGGGAAGACCAGAAGCGGTGGGTAGTGGCTAGGGCAATGGTGCCTGTGGGCACCTCCAAAGCCATTGAGCTCCCCGAATCTTGGTCATGGGAGTTTACATAGAGCTGAAGAAGAAAGTTGGCAGAGTGACCCTTTCTCACTTCACCCTTCCGCTCTATGTGCTTTCCAAAACTCAGATTCATTCTACTGGATCAGGTATTTATTTAGGTGGCAGGTGGAGAGAGAGAAATGACCAGAGGAGGTGGTGCCTATGACACTTGCTCAAAAATCCGAATGAGCCCATGGGCCTAAAAAGGTTGGTGACCCCTGGGCTGGAGGGTATCTCCATCAATGACTATTTGCCATGATGGCTTCATGTAACTGGTGGCAATGGATGCCACTCACTGTGGAACAATGGTGGGAGACGGCTATTGCTTCATGTCCTCCTTGTGAGCTTCACAGATAGCAGCTTGACCATTTTGGGAATCTGTGCCTCCCCCATCCCAGATCCTTGGCCATGCCAGCTGGCACTGACGGTAGTTGTGGTCTAACAACATCAATGATGACCACCGGTTCTCCACTCCTGACATAAGCCTTTGGCATCAAGGCTCTTTCGGTTCTGAAACTAGTCCTGAAGCCAAACTGATCCTTTTCCCACAACCATGTCTGCAGCTGACTACCACCATGGACTCAATGACCTTGCCCACCCATTTCAAATGGTTTTTAAATGTATAGTTCTGTGTCAGTGTCTATAATTAATGTACAGGGAATGAGGCTTCCCTCTATTGCCGTGTTGAAAAGCAATGCATTTGATAGCCAACAGCAAATTCATTTTTTGTTGCTCTGGAGTAAACTTCCATAGGATTAGGCTGTACCCTGGCAAAAAGATGCAGGAGGAAATGATTAATAATAGGACCCACAAAAGAGAGGATGGAAGTCCAAGAGATTCCTTGAAATCTCATTTTTATGATTTATGTTTGATATATCTCTGTAAAATTTTAATTTGAAAAACCAAATAAATAAGTTAAAAAGAAAAGGAAGTATCCTGGCAATATTATAAGCTATGATGGCTATCTTGAATTATATTCATTGTTTTGACGGATTTGTTGTTGCTTGCTTTATATGCTATTGTGTTTAATAGCATAGTGGTTGCAACGTTTGTTGTTTCTTAATGCTGTTGTGATTATTGTGAGCCACTTTGAGCTCAGCATTTGTTGTTTGAAAAGCGGGATGCAAATATTAAATCGACTCACTTCAACTAATTGAAGAATCCCTGATAAACAGTCCAGAATGGTGTTTCCTCCACCTGGCTTTTGCCTTCCAGTTGAAGAAGGAGACGGCTACGAGACAGACCACCAGGATTACTGTGAGGTGTGCCAGCAAGGAGGGGAGATCATTCTCTGTGACACCTGCCCCCGGGCCTACCACCTCGTCTGTTTGGACCCAGAGCTGGAGAAGGCGCCGGAAGGGAAATGGAGCTGCCCGCACTGTGTAAGGAGTTTCGGCACTTGAGAGTCAGCCGTTGGCAAAAAAAGGGTGCAGGATGTGCTTTGAGGGAGATTTCTAACCTGTATGGCAGACTATTAGTTCTGGGGCTAATTGCCGAGCTGAGGAAACTGCAGCACGACAGTTCCCAGAGTGCTTAAACAGTCAACCCCAGGGAATTCAGGGAATTGTAGCTCAGGGATGGGAATCAGGGATTCTCCTAGTACCTCTCAGAACCCTTAACAACCTACAATGCCCATAATTCTTTGGGGGACTATTTAAAGTGGTGTCATAGTGCTTTAAATATATGGTGTGAACAATGCTATGGTGAAGGGGAAAGTATCTAGCTCCGAGGATGCCATATGATAATCAAGCAGCTCTGGATATCAAATGCAGCTGTCAGATATTAGGCAAATGTCTCTGCAGAGACTATCTGGCTAGCTTTGGGTTTTTATTATAAAACTGGTATATACCAATGAACATTCCAAGGCCACCCCCAAGTGGTTTACTTACTAAAATAATTTTAAACACCCACCCACCCCTATCTCACAATATTTTATAAGAATTAAAAGTTATTAAAAATTAGGCCTGTATTTACTCTGGCATACGGAGTACTGTTGCTTGAAGCAAGTGTTGCATGATTTCTTGTGTTCCGTAGGGATGTGACATCACACTGGATTCAAACATATCCCCTTAATAAGGACTGGTTCTAATGATCAGAGCATAATGATTCCTTTGTTTGCCTTAAACACACATTCCATAAATGCAGTATTTTATTTCATCCTCAGGGGGAGAAGAGACTTCACTTCCTAGAAGCATACTTTGTAATTTCTGTCAACTTGCACAAATATGTTTTGCCTGACTCGTGCCATTTCACCATCTTAAGCAAGCCAATAAATTTGCCCCAGTCTCTTATGCACAGCTGTTTTTAAAATGCCTGATAAATCTCGCAAATAAATTTTACTGGAGGCCATTGCAGAGGAGATAAACATGGCAGGCCCAGAGTTGGGATGTGAAACATTTCAGCTCTGCCTTCCCCTTTACACCAGGAAAAAGAAGGCATCCAATGGGAGCCGAAGGAAGAGGACGAGGAGGAAGAGGAGGTTGGTGAGGAAGAGGATGACCACATGGAGTTCTGCCGCATCTGCAAGGACGGAGGGGAGCTCCTTTGCTGCGACACCTGCCCGTCCTCCTACCACCTGCACTGCCTCAACCCACCTTTGCCGGAGATACCAAATGGTGAATGGCTCTGCCCCCGTTGTACAGTGAGTGTTTTACCAGCCTTCCTCGTGCCATCTGCTCCCTTGCGCCCCCTGGCAGTGGGGCCGGGCTTGATGCCAACGGCTCAGGACCTCCAAGGTGGGACAGCCAGCGGCTGGCTCTCCTCTGCCAGGTCCTAGCTTGGATCATGAGGTTCTCTTTTGCTCATAAGCATTCACTGGAGAACGCAAAAGCCCTGCCACCAGTCAATCCCCCTAGAGGTGCGTTTGGGAAATTTTGTCTGGCAAGGAGCAGGGGTTCCACCCTCTCTTTCCTGTCTTCTTTTTTAAAAAGTCAAGTCCACACCAAGTACAGTGGAACCTCGGCTCTCGAATGCCTTGGGACCTGAACGTTCTGGCTCCCGAACAATCGAAGCCGGAAGTGATTGTTCCAGTTTTTGAACGTTCTTTGGAAGCCAAACATCCGGTGCGGCTTCCACTGCTTCTGATTGGCTGCAGGAAGCTCCAATCAGATGCCGCGCCTTGATTCTCAAACTGTTTGGGGAGTCGAACAGGCTCCTGGAATGGATTAAGATTGAGAACCAAGGTTCCACTGTAAAGTTTCAGAATGGAAAAGGCACCCCCCCCCATTATTTTTGTTCACTTTTCTAAAAATATATATAAGAAAGGTATAGTTTCATCTTTGCAGGTCCTGCATCAAGAAGATGGGTCAAAACAACCCATCTTTAAGGGCTCTTCCGACTTTATAATTCAGTTGCACAGTTTCTGCCTTTCTGTCTGGGGGGCTAGAAATTGTCCTCTCTCTTCCCCCTGCTTTGCTTCTTGGGCGACTCTACTCTCTTTGCCAGCTGGTTGCCCTGGTCTCCCCCTCTCCCTTCCTTTAAACTGTAAGCTCCTCAGGGCAGAGACCCTTCTCCCTCCCACTGCACCCCCCAGGCTGGTTGTGTACTCCGCAACACAGGCAAGTGAGACGTGCTGCGTTCAGATCTTGGTGTGGATCTTGCGGGCGAAGCCAATTGTAGATTGTGTGCGTCTTGTCCTCTTTCGTCCCCAGTGCCCGCCGTTGAAAGGGAAAGTGCAGAGGATCCTCCACTGGATCTGGCAGGAGCCCCCAGCCCCGCTCGTGCCAGCCTTGCCCTCAGCAGATCTAGAGTTGGCTGCCCTGCCACCGAAGCCTCTGGAGGGGATCCCCGAGAGAGAGTTCTTCGTGAAGTGGGCAGGACTGTCCTACTGGCACTGCTCCTGGGTCAAAGAGTTGCAGGTGAGTAGGCAGTCACAATAGGCCTTGGGAGGGGAAGTTCTGCATGCAAGGCATACGGTCTACCCACTGAGCTACGGCCCTTTCTCAGCACTCTCCCTTTACAGCTGGAGCTCTACCACACGGTGATGTTCCGCAACTACCAAAGGAAGAACGATATGGACGACCCTCCGGCTTTCGACTACGGCTCGGGCGACGAGGACACCAAGATAGAGAAGAGGAAGAGCAAAGACCCCGAGTATGCCAAGATGGAGGAGAAGTACTACCGTTACGGCATCAAGCCCGAATGGATGATGATTCACCGTATCCTCAACCACAGGTGAGGAGGCCCACGTCTCACCTGTGTAAATCAGATTTGTTGGCTCGGGAAGATGGTTTCGCAAATGTCAAATGATTAAAGGACAAGTTTTTGGCAAACTGGCCTTTGTTTATCAGTCTTATATCTGGGGATCTGGTGGATTAGCTACAACTGCATATAAGATGGTTTGGTCTTTTTAAAAGGAAAAACAGGGTCAGATGAAGAAGATGTGGATCTAATTAACAAAGTTTCTTCTATATTATAGTAGATTATTATTATTATTATTATTATTATTATTATTATTATTATTATTATTATTTTATTATTATTATTATTCCAATTTTTGTCAGAAGACCACGGGGAGGTTTGCAGCATACAACACAAATGTCATAAAATAATATCTGCACAACATGAAATATACTAAACAGAAGATTCTTAATCCTACTTCTAGAATGTGTAATCTGAATCCTGAAAAACTGTTCATTGGTGGACTGGGGCAAGTTTGTGGCTCTGCTTTGAAAAACCAGCTGTGTCTTCTGCTTCCCAGCTTTGACAGGAAAGGAGATGTCCACTATCTGATTAAGTGGAAGGACCTGCCGTATGATCAGTGCACCTGGGAGGTGGATGAAATCGACATTCCGTACTACGAGAACTTCAAGCAGCAATACTGGAATCACAGGTCAGGGGGTGTGGCATTGTGCAGCACACGTCGATGCGGGGAGGGCAGCCAGGGGCCTATTGCATTCAGATAATCAGAGAATAAAATCACAGAATTGTAGAGTTGGATTGGGTCCCCAAGGGCCATCTAGTCCAACCCACTGCAATGCAGGAATCACAGCCAAAGAATCCCCGAGAGCTGGCCACAAAACCTCTGTTTAAAAAACTGAAGTGAAGGAGAGGCTGCCACCTTCCAAGGGAGTCTGTTCCACTGCCCAAAAGCTCTTACCACCAGAAAATTCTTCTTCATGTGCTTAAGGCATTTATACCCTGCCCTTTAGCCAAAAAAGTCCTTAAGTAGGGTTGCCAATTTTGCCAATTTCCCCTTAAAATATCTCAGAAAAGGTCCGATTTGGCCAATTTCCCCTTAAAACAGCTCAGAAATGGCAGTTATTCTTTATTTGCGAACAACGTTTCCATCCCAATTTTCACAGTTTGAAATATGGCAACCCTACCTTAAGAGTGGCTTAGAACAATCAGTGCTAAGATGGTCCCTGTCCTCAGACACACAGTTTAAAGAGACATGACGCAAGAGGAAAAAAGAATGAGAAGGAGGAGGGAAAAGCAAGCTCAAACACTTCTCAGTTGTTGTTATTATTATTGTTTATTAAATTTGTATACTGCCCTTCATCGGGAGATCTCAGGGCGATTCACAACACAAAAATACAAGTTAAAAACATAATAAAAACAAGAGCAGAGAATGGAGGATATATAGATTCTGTTTCTGTGTCAGTTCTAGCTTTGCTCTCCCTCTTCCATTCCCATACTACACACCTATCCTTGCACTAGCTCTCCCTCCTCTGTCCTCCTTCCCTAAATCAGCCCCTTTGCCCTTCCACCTTTCACCAGGAGAAGTTGGAGTGTTTATGGATGTTCCATGCCACCCCAGCAGCTTAGCCAGCCCTGTCTTATTACAGTATATTGAAGCCAGGGCTCTTACAGCTAGGGGCTCGAGAGGTGCCCAATCCCGCAGTCTGTGTTTACGTCCATTTTGTCATTGGGTTCAAATTGACAAAGATCCCTTGCAAATGTCCTTGAGTTTTAATCTGAGATGCCGTCATTGTTTCTGTGGTTGTTGCAAGTGGCTGAAGAGATCAGCCCAAGTTGGCTTTGCAAACAGAGATGTCATGTCTCTGGCGGGTGTGTGTCAGTTTTCATAGCTCAGTGCTTGTAATGCAGAAGGTCCCAGGTTCTTGTAATGCAGAAGATCCCAGGTTCCATTCCTATCATCTCCAGGTAGGGTTGAGAAAAGACCCCTGCCTGAGCTCTGGAGAGCCTGGACAGATCGATGGTTTGGCAAAAATGATGATCATAGAATTGTAGTGTTGGGAGGGACCCCAAGAGTCATCCGGTCCACCCCCCTGCAGTGCAGGAATCACTTGGTCTAAGGCAGCTTCCTGCAACATACTGACTTTTGTGTTTGATTCCCTTGCAGGGAGATGATGTTGGGAGAGGAGAGCAGCCAGACCGCCAAGAGGCTGAGCAAGAAAGGGAAGAAGTTCAATGATGAGAAACTAGAAAGGCCTCCAGAATCGCCTCTTGTGGATGTACGTTCGGGATACGGAAGGGGGGAAAGAGAGAGCTTGTTTCCCCACCCCCTCCTCGTACACATTTCTGTTTCCTATATGGCATTTTGACCCCCTTAAAAATGGTTATTGAAAGCTTCTTACACTTTCTTTCTCACCTTTTGGTCTGCTTCCCAGAGATCAGCAGGCATTGCCTGCACAACATCAAGAATGCTGCCGCAGACATAAGGACTAGCTGCTTGGTTTTAAGCAAAAGGAAAGAAAGATCAGCTCTTAGCAATTGCATTTTGAAGCAATGGAAGATTCAATTGCATACCCGACTTTTTATTATTAAAAAAGCGATGAGTCAACTGGAAATGTCTTCCATTGCTTGACGGCTTCAATGGCATGCCTTGTTTTCTTCCTTCCCCTGCAGCCCACTGTAAAATTCGACAAGCAGCCGTGGTATATTGATACAACTGGTGGGACTCTGCACCCTTATCAGCTGGAGGGTCTCAACTGGCTGCGGTTCTCCTGGGCACAGGGAACAGACACCATCCTCGCTGATGAGATGGGCCTTGGGAAGACTGTCCAGACCATTGTGTACCTTTACTCCCTTTACAAAGAGGTAGAGGCCTCTCTTGTGCTATCCCTGACTTAGAACCACAGAATCGTAGAATTGTAGTGCTGGAAGGGACTGCCAAGGGTCATCTAGTCCAACCCCCCTGCACAATGCAGGAATCACAGCTCAAGAATCTCCAGCAGATGGCCACCCAACCTCTGCTTAGAGACCTCCAATGAAGGAGAGTCCATCGCCTTCCAAGGGAGTCCATTCCACCGTCAAACAGCTCTTACCGTCAGAAAGTCCTTCCTGATGTTTAGTTGGAATCACCTTTCTTGCAATTTGAATCCATTGCTTCAGGTTCTCCCCTCTGGAGCAACAGAAAATCTGCTTGCTCCATCTTCCATGGGGCAGCCCTTCAGATATCTAAAGATGGCCATCATATCCCCTCTTGGTCATCTCTCCTCCAAGCTAAACAGACCCACAACTATTTGCAAGGAGGTTGTTTATGGGGAAATCCCTTTTGCACAGAAACACCCCTCTTTCCCCGAACAGGGCCACTCCAAGGGTCCGTACCTGGTCAGCGCCCCCCTTTCCACCATCATCAACTGGGAGCGGGAGTTTGAGATGTGGGCACCCGAATTCTACGTGGTCACGTACACCGGGGACAAGGAGAGCCGGTCTGTGATTCGCGAGAACGAGTTCTCCTTTGAGGACAACGCCATCCGGAGCGGGAAGAAAGTTTTTCGGATGAAGGTGAGCACTGGTTGGCGGGGAGTGAGCAAGCATCATTTGCTTATGAACATAGAAAGCTACCTTATGTCACAATGGACCACAGCTCCATCTAGCTCAGTATTCCTGACACTGGCCGGCAGCCAGGGTTTCAGGTGTGGATCGTTCTTCCTAGCCCTCCCTGGAGATGCCAGACATAGTGGGTTGTATCCAAAGTAGTTCTACACAGAGGAGACCCATAAAAACGACTAGGCATAGCCAACTTAGGCCCCATTTGCACCAGAAAGCAGTATCATACCACTTTGAACAGTAATGACGTACTCCACACTGAATCCTGGGAACTATATTTTGTTAGAGCTGTTATGAAATTTTAGGAGACCCCGGTTCCCCTCAGAGAGTTGCAGTTTAACAGAGACACAAAATCTCAGAGTGGTTTATATTTTAATTTTTATTTATTTCTTAATAAATGATACAGAAAATTAAAATAAAGTAAACAAGCAAATACTAATGCAAAATCAAACTAAAGAAAATACACGTACCCCCTACCCTGCAAACAGAAACCCTATGTACCCCCGTGACTTCCCTCCCCCACGACTTGACTTCCTTTAGCTCAAATTTAAATACTATCAGTGCATTCTTTGGATAATACATCTCTTATAGCCATTTCCAATTATTGTTCTCTCTTATACTTTACATGCTTAATCCATGCATATCAACATATTCTTTTTAGAGCAGTGTTTTTCCATCTACTCCTCAAAACATTGCCATTCTAATCTTAATTTTTGATTTTTCTGGAGCCTTATGACTGCTGTTAACTTTGCCATTCCTATAAATTCACTTAATTTACATATCCAATCTTCTTTTGTGGGTATTGTCTCACCTTTCCATTTACTGGCGAGAGCTATTCTGGCGGCTGCCGTGGCGTATAGAAAGATTGTTTTCCTGTGGGATATCCTTCCCTAATAAACCTAGTAAATACACCTCTGCTTTCTTTTCTATGGTGATTTTGAGCATCTTTTTCAACTCTTTTTTTTTTAAATTTCTCTCAAGAGTGGTTTAATAATCCTTCACGGGGAACTTTTGAGAATTGTAGCTCTGTGCAGGGAATAGGAGATCTCCTAACAACTCTCATCACCCTCAACAAGCTACAGTTTGGGAATTTTTTTTTAGAGTTTGAAGGGATCCCAAAGGCCATCTAGTCCAACCCCCTGCAAAGCAAGACTCACAGCTAAATAATCTTTGACAGATGACCATCCAACCTCTGTTATGCCAAACCATAGTTAAAACAAGCTGCTGGTTCATAAGCCGATAGCATCACATCATGGTTTGTTGGGTAGAAAACTAAACATGGGTAGTTTGCTGGGCTGGGTCTATATGTTGAAGCAAACCATAGTTCGGCTTGAACCAAAGCTGACTTAGCTTTGTGTGTGAACCAGGGCCATCATGGAACCTTGGAAGCTGCCTCACACCAAGGCAGAATGCTTGCCCACATAGCTGCATCTTGCCTATTCTGCTGGTTGTGGCACTCCAGACTCGGCGGAAGGAAGAGGTCTTCTATTTGCTCCTTGAGATTCCAGGGAGTAAACCTGGGACATTCTGCATGAAAAGCCAGTGTGCTCTGAGCTCTGGGCCTCTCCCCAGATCACGCCTCTCTTGCTGGTGACATTGTCTCCTTGTTTCCTCTAGAAAGAAGCTCAGATCAAGTTCCATGTCCTGCTCACATCCTATGAGCTCATCACTATTGACCAGGCCATTCTGGGATCCATTGAGTGGGCATGCCTGGTGGTGGATGAAGCCCATAGACTGAAGAACAACCAGTCCAAGGTAGGTGCACCTTTTCAGGGCAGGTTGGCAGAGTTTGGTGCAGGGGTTGAATGACAGATGTTTTTCCCGAACTGCTGATAGCCAAGGCATGCTTCTTTCTGGACTCATAATTGGAGGCACCATGTTGACTTTCGGCGAGAACAAGCTGGTTATGGGAATGTGTAAAAAGACACAAGGTTACCTGTCCCAAGAGGAGCCAACAAGAACATCGCTCTCCAAATGAGGTAGATCATTGCTCTGGGGGTGCCTCCTAGAATCATAGAAATGTAGAGTTGGAAGGGATCCCAAGGATCATCTGCAATTCAGGAGGTACAGCTAAAGAATCTTTGAAGGATGGTGATCCAACCTCTGCTTTAAAGTCTCCAAGGAAGGAGAGTCCACCACCTTCCAAGGGGGAGAGGAGGGTGAACTTGATGGTAGGGCACCAGTTTCCAGAGCAGCCGCTTAATCCTGCATCACATCACATGGGTTAGGAGGGTCAGTAGTCAGTGGCTTTTCTTTGAATGGAAGATTATGTGATGGTTCGACCGTCCAGATGCTTTGCCATAAGCTCTCTGTCAACCCCTCCCCTTTTCTCCAAAGTTCTTTAGGGTGCTCAACAGCTACAAAATCGACTATAAGCTGCTTCTGACTGGGACGCCTCTGCAGAACAACCTTGAGGAGCTCTTCCACTTGCTCAACTTCCTCACGCCAGAGAGGTTCAAGTGAGTATTTAAGGACGTCAGAAGACCCCTGCTGGATCAGGCCAATGGCCCATCTAGTCCAGCATCCTGTTCTCACTGTTGCCAACCAGATGCCTCCATGGGAAACCAGCAAGCAGGACTCAAGCACAAGAGCAACTCTCCCCTCCTGTGGTTTCCAGCAATTGGTATTCAGATGCATTGCTATCTCCAGCTGTGACAGCAGAACATAGCCGTTGTGGCTAGTAGCCATCGATAGCCTTTTCCTTCACAAATTTGTCTAATCCTCTTTTAATTCCACCCAATATGGTGGCCTGCATTGCCTCATGTGGGAGTGAGTTCCATAGTCACTTTATTGAAAATGTCCAGAAACTTCCAACATTCAGCTTCATTGGATGTCTATGAGTCGCTGTGTTATGAGAGGAGAAAGACTTTTCTCTGGCCACTTTCTTGATGCCATGCATAATTTTATGAACTTCCATCATGTTGCCTCTTCCTCGCTTTTTCTCTAAACTAAAAAAAAAATCCCAAATGCTGCAAGTTATGCCCTTCCTCACGTACCTTCCAAAACAGATTTCCTCAAATGTGTGCCCTCCAGCTGTTTTGCACTGCAACTCCCATCATCCCTAAGCTAGAGTTGATGGAAAATGTGTTCCAAAACAGCTGAAGGGCACCATATTGGGGAAAGCTGTTCTGTGGCAGACCATTGAACAAACCGTAGCTTGAGGCTGAAGCCACACCTTATGCTTTGTTTGGGACTGTGGATGTGCCTGTGGTTGGTTGGTGGTCTGCAGGAAGACTTTGGAGTGACTGGGCTTGTTGTAAATCCTCATCTTTCCCCTTTGCCTGGCCAGGCTCGCAGGGCTGCCTTCCTGCTGTATTTAAGGCTCTGTTTACCAGATGCCGCCTGCAGCTCTCATTTTGGTGGCTCGCCCATGTGCTAGAAAGCAGCCCTTCCCAACCTGCACTCAGGTATGGCTGCCCAGAGCTTCAGCCTGGCCAGCTGGCAACAGGACCTTTTCCAGACGTTGCCTTGAAGCCACCCAATGACGCTGTGCAAGACGCATCCTGCAGGCAGAGTGGGTGGCATTTGCTGTGCTGGAGTGCCCTGGCTGCCTTCGCCAAGCCCTGGCTGCTCCATAATCCATCCTCTGCATCCACAGCAACCTGGAGGGCTTCCTGGAAGAGTTTGCAGACATCTCCAAGGAGGACCAGATCAAGAAACTTCATGACCTTTTGGGACCTCACATGCTCCGGAGGCTGAAGGCCGATGTGTTTAAGAACATGCCTGCCAAGACGGAGCTGATTGTCAGGGTGGAGCTGAGCCAGATGCAGAAGTGAGTTCTCCCCTTGTGCTGGGCCAGGCCATAGCACAGTGACTGAGCCCTATGGCCCTCAGCTTGGAAACTGTGGGGCAGGTGGGGTGCTTTCATTTGCAGTGGTCCCGGTGACCCAGAAGTTGTTTCACTTGCATGTGGACCCCCACCTTTACTGATCCCTTACCATAGTAGAGAAATGGTGGGTGTGTCTATTATTATTATTGGCAATTTTGTCATGCTCTTTAGCAGGAAAAAGCTCCCATATAAGTCCATAGTGACTTCCACAACAGTCCTTGTCCTCAGACTTGTAGTGGAAAAGGGAATGTGAGAACACCCACAACTCCCCACCCTCCACAAAAAAACACACACGTGAAACACAGACAGAAAACTCATTCCAATCATCCATCATCCATCATTTATTATACAGTCACAGGCCTGTCATAACAGAGTAGACTCTTTGTAAAAAATCAATCAATCATTAAAGCATTCACTTATGGCAAATACAATGTGATACAAAACATGAAACACACATGTCTTTAAGAGACAGCATGACACAAGCATCAAGCATGGTGCACGACCTGCAATTAGAATAATAGTGTCATCTTGTGAGAACTCTGAGCAGAGAAGAAGTTTGGAAAAGCGAGCAACACCCCCTCAAAAAGGAGGCAGTGCTCTCAGCTGGACCCCCCCGAAAATGTTCCAAAAAACTTTCAGAAATGTGGTGGTGGTGATCCCACGAGCTACATTCACTAGTTTTTCACGAGGCCGATGGTGCCAGCCTTTTACACATGGGGCCTCCACTTCCCTCTTCCCCCACTGGAAGGCCATTCCAGAGAGTTTGCCACCATTTTTCTTCCAGGAAGAGAGAGTGCTAGGGACTTGTTGTGTCCTTGTTTACTTACAGGTTGAGCCGATGGGAAGCAGGGAGGCCCATGTGCTCCTTCAAAGGCCACTGCCCTCCTGCTCTGTGGGGCTGCTTCTTAACAGCTGCTACCCCCCAAAACTCTTGATCTCTTTTGTGTTTTAGCCCCCCTCCCTTTCACTCTTCCTGGCACGAGAGTGTGGCTTTCGTTCCAAGCTCCAGAAATCTTTAGTAGAGATTATCTGAATGATAATCTTGGCCATTTGATTGCCCTTTTTACTCATTGCTGTCTTTTTTATTTGTATATATTTTATTTGTATATATTGCTTGTTTTATGTTGCTATGGCCATTGGCTAATGCGAATAAAGTTTATCTTATCTTATCCAAGCTCCAGAAACCTAAGCAAACCATCACAACCCGTTGAGGAAGTCCTAGTAACTTTGCAGAGGTATACAATTGCCTAGGGAAATGTTCATATCCTGTTCACTGCAGGATAGTGTATCTAGGATCTCAGACAGAATCATAGAATTGTAGACTTGGAAGGCACCCAGGTCTTTATTTTGCTTGTGGCTGGGTGGGGATCTAGCATCCCCATTCAGCACCCTTGTGAGTCACGGAAATCTTACAGCTTCCAGGGGAAGCCCAGAAGCCCCTTAACTAAGATGCCCTTTCCCCGCTTGTGTTCACACAGGAAATACTACAAGTTAATCCTGACAAGGAACTTTGAGGCTCTGAATTCGAAAGGTGGAGGCAACCAGGTGTCCCTACTCAATATCATGATGGATCTCAAGAAGTGTTGTAACCATCCGTATCTTTTTCCCGTGGCGGCTGTGGTAGGTCTGTTTCTATTTCATGCCTTCTCCCTCCCCACCTTTGCTCTAAACCGGAGCTTAGATCAGTGCATTGGGTGGGTGGGCTTCCTAGGCAGTTGCCCATTGTAGAGTTGGAAGGGACCCTGAGAGTCATCAAGTCCAACCCCTGCAATGCAGGAACCTCAGCTAAAGCATCCGTGACAGATGGACATCCAACCTTTGCTGAAAAACCTCCAAGGAAGGAGAGTCACTCCCGAGGGAGTCCAGATGGACTTAATAAAAGTGCAGCAGTGGAGCTCCTCTGTATGAATCAGAGTTGGTGGTCACCAATGTGCACCTCTGTCTCTCTTCACCATCTCAGTCTGGGGAGGTTCTGAATCTCTGGGTGAAGTCAAGGGTGGTTTGGACATGGACGAAAGGTCTGAAGCTTACTCCAGCCAAGGCAGAGTTGCTTTTGGCCAAGAGGCCCAACAACCCAGTGCTAAGGGGTCTGCTTGCTCTGGATGAGGTCACTCTCATCAGGTTCACCATTGGAGGTGGGGGAACTCCTTGACCCAACTTTGCTCTTTCGTAAGAGCATAAGAAGAGCCTGCTGGATCAGGCCAATGGCCCATCTGGTCCAGCATCCTGTCCTCACAGTGGCCACCCAGATGGCACTCAGCAAGCAGGATCCGAGCACAAGAGCCCTCTCTCCTCCTGTGACTTCCAGCAACTGGTATTCATTACTGCCTCCAACTGCATATATCCCATAAACCTTTTATTTTCTTTATTCCATTTGCTTAAGAACTCTATGTGTCCGTCGCTCACAGTATCTTAAGCCAGCAACCAACAAAATGGGTTGTCTCCTGCTAAGTCCTACTCAGAGCAGACCCACTGGCCCCGGTTAACCATGCCCATTAAATTGCATGTGTCTACTCTGAGTAGGACTGCTGTTGGATGTAAACGGTGTGCTTATCTGTTTAGTCAGCATTATAAAATATTGTCATTTGCGAAGTCGTTCCTGGGACATTTTGCTTGGTCCTAACTACTGTGGATTTTGGATCTTTTCTTGTGGACCTCTTAAGTTATTCAGAACATAAGGACATAAGGAGAAACTGCTGGGTCAGGCGAGTGTCCCACTTAGTCCACCATCCTGTTCTCACAGGGGACAAGCAGTTACGCCAAAGAGAAGCCCGCAAGCAGAACCCAAGCATAAGAACCCTCTCCCCTTTTGTGGCTCCTAGCAATTGGTATTCAGAAGCATGACTGACTCAAGCACAGAGAGTTGGCTTAGACTGAGCAAGACCACTGGTCCATCCAAGACCGGGTGTGGCTTCATCTCTCTAGAGACACTTCTTGCTCACCCAGTGGCCTCCTAGCAGAGGTCATGTGCTGTGCAGGAGCTGTTCCCTTGCAGGCTGGACTTAGCCATACCCCACTCACTTCCCTTTGCTCTTAGGAAGCCCCGGTATTGCCAAACGGATCCTACGACGGCAGCTCGCTGGTCAAGTCGTCTGGGAAGTTGATGCTGCTGCAGAAGATGCTCAAGAAGCTAAGGGACGGCGGCCACCGGGTGCTCATCTTCTCCCAGGTGTGAACAGGTCGAGCGCCAAAGGCTGCATCCACACGGCCATTTATTCCATTTCCCCAAAGAGACTGTTAATTTCCGTGTCATATTTGTTCTTCCGCATGATGTGAAAGCACTTCAGGAAAACTTTGGGAACATGGGGCTTGTTTAGCACTCATTTTAGTGTTATTTGATTCTAGAAAGAAAAGGAAAAAACAACTTGTTTGACCAGGAAAAATTGTGGGAGTAAAGTGATAAAAGTTTGGGAGTGGTATACCAGCATGCAGTTACCTTCCTAGGGAATCCTGGGGCTGCCGTAGAGTGTCTTCTGTTTCCGAGTACTTTGGGCTTAAAGGGACCTTTAATTGTTTCTTTTTATTTCAGGTGGTGCACTCGCTCATGGTCTGATTATTTTATTTAATTTTTTTAATAGATGACGAAGATGCTTGACTTGTTGGAAGATTTCTTGGAATACGAGGGTTATAAGTATGAGAGGATTGATGGCGGCATCACTGGAGGATTGAGGCAGGAAGCCATCGACAGGTTTAACGGTACTTCAGTTTCAGCTTTTCCATGTTCAAGATGCAGGCCTTGCTCCGGCCCGCAGGTGGCTGGTGGAGAGGCAGTGTTGTTGTAGTGGTTAGAGTGTTGGATGAGGACCTGGGAGACCAGGGTTCAAATCCCCACTTGGCCTTGAACCTACCTCACAGGGTTGTTGTGGGGATTAAATGTAGGGGGAGAGAACCATGTAAGCCACTTTAAGCTCCATGGAGGAAAAGAGGGGGGATATAAATGAAATGAATGAATGAATGAATGCTGGGGAACCAGCTGGAGCTCAAAGCCACTGAAAGTTTGCAGGATTTGATGTCTTTCCATTGCAAGATACGTAGGATGAAGTGGTTTCTTTGTTATCCAAATGGCCAAAAAGGGTTGGGGAGTCATGTTATTTAGCTTAATTCTCATGGACTAGCACAGTTTTCATTCCAGCTTTCCATTGGTTAAAGAGTTACCTCTCCTGCTGCGTTGGTTCCCTGGGGGCTCCCCCTGGCTGGCACAGTTTCATTTACTTATATGCCCCTGGTCCCACTGCAAATCCTTCCTTTAGCTGCAGCCGGTTGGGGGCTGAACAGGCTAGATTTCCAGATCAGAAGGAGGCGAGCTCAGAGCAGGGTCTTGTCTGCAGGCTTCTGGACCACTAGAGCTTTTCCTCGCTCTGTTTATCTGCTTCTCACCACATGCTAGCCCTTCCTTTGTGGCCCACAGCTTGAAAACGGTGGACTTAAGCCAACACAAAGTGAATTTGCTTCTACTACTGGTGGAGCAGTTTAGCCAGCTCTGGTAGGGCTCTATAAACGCCCCAGAAAAGGGTGCTCAGGTTGTCTGTTTCTCTCCTGCCTGCTTCTGGATCACCCCTCTTTGTTTGCCACTAACTGATCTTGTCTTCTCCCTGCCCCCCCTTGCAGTCAGGGGCACCTGCTGTCGTTACTAACCCTGACACTTCTCTGTCTCCCCATCCCTCTCGTCTCTCCCCACCCACACCCCACAACCTTGTCGATTTTGTCATCCTCAGCACCCGGAGCTCAGCAATTCTGTTTCCTGCTCTCCACCAGAGCCGGAGGTTTGGGCATTAACCTTGCAACAGCCGACACAGTCATAATTTACGATTCTGATTGGAACCCCCACAATGACATTCAGGTTAATTCCGTCGGTTCTCCCTTGCTGCCTTTGTAACCCCTGGAGTAAAAGGCTCACACCTGCCATCTCCCAACCTCCCACCCTCTTCTTAGCATCCCTCGCCTCATTCCCCACCCCCTACCAATCTTGCTGGGGTCCCTCAAAAACTCCCCCCATCCCTGGCTCCAAAGCAAGTTGCTGGTGTTTCCCAGAAATGCATGCCTGTTTTTCTGACTTCACTCCTCCTTCTCCTCTTGTATAAATCTTTCCTTCTCCCCCTCTCTGCCCACTGCCTTTTTCACAAGGAAATGTTCTGCTGGCTGGTTTTTTTTGTTTTTGTTTTTGTTTTGCTATTTTTCCTTTGCTTCAGCATTTGCTCCAGATGTTCTTCATTTTATTGACAGCTGAAAAATGAAGTTGCTGAAATAATTTATTCATTTGGGGTGTTTGCATGACTAAGGCTGCATTCACACAGCGGTCTACTCCATTTCCCCAATGTTTCCATAACTGTTAATTTCCACGTTATATTTGAGCTTTCAAGCACAAAGGCCCTTTCCCCTCCTTTGGCTTCCAGAAACCGGTGTTCAGAAGGATTTCTGCCTCCAACCATGGAGGTAGAACATTGCCATTGTGGCTAGGAGTCATTAATAGTCTTCTCCTCCGTGAAGGGTCCTCCATGTTATTCTGAAACATCTCTTTGCTCATCCATCCAGGCCTTCAGCAGAGCCCACCGGATTGGGCAGAATAAGAAGGTGATGATCTACCGCTTTGTGACGAGGGCGTCTGTCGAGGAGCGCATCACCCAAGTGGCCAAGAGGAAGATGATGCTGACTCATTTGGTGGTGCGCCCGGGCCTTGGCTCCAAGTCTGGCTCCATGACGAAACAAGAGCTGGATGACATCCTGAAGTTTGGCACAGAGGAACTGTTCAAGGACGATGTTGAGGGTGAGATGGCATGGCTGTGCTTGATGATGCATGCATGAGTAGGGAAAGGTGGCAGCGATGGGGGAACCATGGATGGAATCTGGAACCTTCTGTATGCCAAGTAGGTGCTCTGCAACTGAGTCACAGTCCCATTACAACATAAGAAGCTGCCTTATGCCTAGCCAGAGCATTGGTCCAGCTTGCTTAGTATTGTCTGCACTGACTTACAGCAGCTGCCTAGTGTTGCAGATGGGGGTCTTTTGCAGCCCTACGTGATGTCCAGGATTGAGCCTGGGGCCGTCTGTGAATTACTCTATCTCTGTATTTGAAGGGCCAAGGTTCTAGACACCTCACTTACTTGAAGGATCAAGTTTCTAGACACATTATGCAGTTGAAGTTCCAGGTTCTAGATACCTCAACAGTCAATGGGCTCAGGTTCTAAACACCTCAACCAGTTGATGGAAAATGGTTCTAGACACCATGGTCAGTTGAATGATCCAGGTTTTAGATAGCTCAACCAGTCAAAGGGCTCTTGTTCTAGACACCTCAAACAGTTGAAGAACCAAGGTTCTAGACACCTCAGCCAGTTGAGCTTTACTTGGACTTAGTGGGCCCAAGTTGCTGTGAGAATAAGTGGAGTGTTTGTTTGCTTGGCACAAACCTGCAACACTCACATTTTTTCCTTGCTCCCAGGGATGATATCTCAGGCCCAGAAAATTGGCATACCTGAGGCCATGACACCTTTCATGGAGGCACCAACCTCCAAAGGTGGGACAGTGACTCCTGGCATGAAGAAAAAACATGGCCCTGCTCCTCCAGGTACGTGAAGGACAGAAGGCACAAAAGCCATCAATGCTGACATTCCTTTTTTGCTCTGGAGTTTGTACCTGAGAAGCTAAGACGAGGTGTCAAAGGGGGTCCTTCTTGTCCAGCCTCCTCTTCTCACCGTGGCCAACCAGACACCCCAGAGGGAAGCCAACCAGCAGAACTTGAGTGCCTACAGCCTCTGAAAGTGGGGTCAGAGCACAGCCCTTGAGACTAGTAGCTGTGGATCGCCTTATCCAACTTGAATTTATCTAACATTCTTTTGAAGCCTCCCAAATTGGGGGCCACCACTTTTTCTTGTGGGAGTGAGTTCCGCAGTTTTAATTATGTGCTGGGTGAAGAAGCAGTTTCTTTGGCCTGTCCTGAACTTCTCAAAGTTCAGGATGGCCCCATTAAGTTCTGATGTCAAGTGAGGGATAGAAGAAGTTTCCTCCACCCGCTTTCTCCTGCACATGATCTAAAATGCCCCAGGCATGGTAACCTTTTTCACACAATAGAGTTTGCACAATAGAGTCCTCTGATCATGGGAACTCCTTCCTGCAGGAGGCACTAATGGCCACCAACCTAGATGGCTTTAAAAGAGGCTTGGACAAATTCATTGGACAATAGGAAGGTTGTTAATGGCTACCAGCTTCAATGGCTAAGCTCTTTCTCCATGGTCAGAAGCAGTAATGCTTCTGTTTGCCAGTCTCTGGAAGCCGCAGGAGGGGAGAGCACTGTTGCTTGTGGACTTCCTTCTGGGGCACCTGTTTGGCCACTGTGAGGACAGGATGCTCGACCAGATGGGTCATGGGCCTGATCCAGTAGGCTCTCCTCACACGTGTATGTTCTCCCCCCCAGGTGACAATAAAGACGTCGAGGACAGCAGCGTGATCCATTACGACGACGCGGCCATCTCAAAGCTCCTGGACCGCAACCAAGATGCCACTGACGACACGGAGCTGCAGAACATGAACGAGTATCTCAGCTCTTTTAAAGTGGCCCAGTATGTTGTGAGAGAAGAGGATGGTGTGGTAATGAGTTCAGAGTCATGGTTTACCTTCCTTTTCAATAAGTTTGCTTATTTCAGGGTGTTGCTTTTAAAAAAACACACACACAAAGGAAAGTTGTGCATGGCACGCTAAAATCTACATGCAGATACACGCACACACCTTTCTAAAATGGTACAAATAAAACATATAAACAAATCTTACTGAAAACCTAAGGACAGTAATACCCATCTGCCATTGGAATCTGTTCATCAGGACACCGAAGAACACTCCATTGGGCAGAGATTGGTGGTGGTTTGTGATTCCGCCATCTTGAAAATCCCAAGCCCAAGCCAAACCCATGTTTCTAGCCCTTAAGTATTTTACTTATTTGTTTATTTCACTGCGTTCATGAAATGCTTCCCGTGAAATACCTCTGAGCGATTTAGCAGTAAAGTCACATCCGGGCAGCAAACGTTGCCTCATAACTTAAGTGTTGGAGCAGCTAGTTCATTTATTGTCCACCCTTCGCCGTCAGGTCCTACTTACAGCATGAAAACACAATGTGAAAAACAATTAAGAACAACTTGCAGCCATGAAAAGAAGGTGGATCCTAAAAACAAACGCCTCAAGTGTCAAAAGCCAGGGTAAAGAGGTGCAACTTCAGCATTGGCTGGAAGCTGTGCAATGAAGGTGCCAGACACACCTCTGTGGGGAGGCATTTCCACAGCTCAGGGGCCACCACGGAGGAGTCCCTCTTGTGGTCCACCCGCTCCTGAAGAGGAGCTACCAAGAGGGCCCCATCTGCTAATCACAGCACCAGTGAGGGTCTGTAGGAAAGGAGGTGGTCATTCAGGATATTTGGTCTTGAGTTATTTAGGGCTTGAAACATCAATCTGAGCACCTTAAATTGGGCTGGGAAATGAACCGGCAACCAGTGTGGCTGTTTTAAAGCAGGTTATATGTGATCTAAATGGAACCCTGGCCAGTAGTAATCTGGCTGCTGCATTTTGGAGCACCTGAAGTTCCCAAGTAGTCTTCAAGGGCAGCCCCACGTAGAGTGCATTGCAGTAATCCAGTTTGGAAGCTTCTTTCTTTCTTTGACTGCAGCCCTGCCAACATGCCCCATGCGAGTGTCTCCTTTCGGGAATGGTTACCGCCATCCCTCAAAGCTGTGGTTTGAGAGTTGTCCCCTTTCCCCCTCTTCTGCTTGCAGGAGGAGGTTGAGCGCGAGATCATCAAGCAGGAGGAGAACGTGGACCCCGACTACTGGGAGAAGCTCCTGAGGCACCACTACGAACAGCAGCAGGAGGATCTGGCCCGTAACCTCGGGAAAGGGAAGAGAGTCCGGAAGCAGGTCAACTACAACGACGCCTCGCAGGAGGACCAAGGTGAGGCTTTTTGTGGTCCAGGGGTGGCAAACCTGCAGACCTCTGGCTGCTGTTGGACTCCATCTCCCATCAGCCCATGGCCAGTGGCTAGAAATGGATGATGGCAATTGTTATCCAGGAACGTCTCTCAAACATATGCACTCATCCTATCCAGTAACTTGAAAACTAGTTATTTGTGGACGATCTTTCCAGGGGTGTCCCCACGTTACATTGTACGTGGGTGCAAGATACCTGTAAATGGGTTCGGCTACTCGTGAGAAAGAGCCTACGCATGTTTAAACTTGACATGTGCAGCTGCCCAGTGGCGTAGCGTGGGGGGTGCAGGGGGCCGGCTGCACCGGGCGCAACATCTGGGGGTTAGGGTTAGGGGGCGCAAATCCACGGGTTAGGGGGCGCAAATTACTTGCCTTGCCCCGGGTGCTGACAACCCACACTACGCCACTGCAGCTGCCCCCTGAAGGAAGATGTATTTTGCTCACACAGTGACTCTCTGTGCATTCTCTCCACGGGGCTGTGATCCTGACCGGTTTTCTTCTGTGTGGTTTAGCTGTGATTCCTTCATGGCAAGGACTGGACTAGCTATCTCTTTGGTTCCCTTCCAACTCTACGATTCTAAGTGAGCATTCAGGGGAAAGGATGGGAGAAGCTTTCACCTGTCCTTTTGAGAGTTTCCTTGCTGCTCACATTTTTAATGTAAGGGTGACCAACCTGATGCCCTCCTGATATTCTGACTACAACAACTCCCCTCAGCCGCAGTGGGCATGGCCAGTATCCAGGGAGGATGCAAGTTTTGAAGTCCAAAGCATTTGGAGGTCACCGTGTTGACTACCCCAATTTAATAAGTGCCAGATATTTTTTAATGCTGCCAATCAACCCCAATGTTCTCTGTGCTGGGTACATTTTGAAAAGGGGGAAAAACTGCATAGGGTACAACTTAGATGTAAAATCAGAACTAAATTTAAAAGAGAATCAGAATAAAAGCAAAGTTGAAATCAGCAGACAATGATCTACAAAGAGGGGTGCCTAATCTGTGAGATCCCTCTAGCTGAAGCCCAATGGTGAATCCTAACACAGTACAATTGCATCTTGCACAAGGCTTACATTCTGGGATGTCATGTATACCCAAATTGGGTCCTTGGAAAAGCCCCTGAGTAACCATCAACTTCCCAGGTGCACCAAAAACACATATTACAGTGGTACCCCACAAGACGAACGCCTCGCAAGACGGAAAACCCGCTAGACGAAAGGGTTTTCTGTTTTGGAGGCGCTTCGCAAAACGAATTTCCCTATGGGCTTGCTTCGCAAGACGACAGCCCATAGGGAAATCTCCGGGACAGCGTGTAAGCGCAGCGTGTCTTCCCCACTGTCCTTGGACCTCCTCCCGCCGCCGCGCATCGGAACTCCAATGCCGGGGGGGGGACGCCTCCTCCCGCCGCCGGGCATCGGAACGAAGCTCCGATGCCGGGCGGGGGGGGGGGAACGTCTCCTCCCGCCGCCGGGCATCGGAACGAAGCTCCGATGCCGGGCGGGGGGGGGGGAACGCCTCCTCCCGCCGCCGGGCATCGGAACGAAGCTCCGATGCCGGGCAGGGGGGGACGTCTCCTCCCGCCGCCGGGCATCAGAACGAAGCTCCGATGCCGGGCGGGGGGGGGGAACGCCTCCTCCCGCCGCCGGGCATCGGAACGAAGCTCCGATGCCGGGCGGGGGGGGAACGCCTCCTCCCGCCGCCGGGCATCGGAACGAAGCTCCGATGCCGGGCGGGGGGGGAACGTCTCCTCCCGCCGCCCGGCATCGGATGGCTTTCCTGAAGACTTGGGGTGGGAGGAGGGTTTTCCCTCCCACCGCCAACATTCAGAATGCTGTTCTGAATGTTGGCGGTGGGGAGGAAAAACCCTCCTCCCACGCAAGCCCCGGGAACAGAGGGAAAGCGCTGCGCGCCTTCCCCTCTGTTCCCGTACCTGTCCTGAAGGCTTGCGGTGCGGAGAAAAGCCCTTCTCCGCACCACCAGCCTGGCAAGCGGTTTCCCTAGGAACGCATTAATTGATTTTCAATGCATTCCTATGGGAAACCGAGCTTCGCAAGACGAAAAACTCGCAAGAAGAAAAAACTTGCGGGACGAATTAATTTCGTCTTGCGAGGCACCACTGTAAATGTTAAACGTACATATGGAGTGTTTGCAACCATCAGTCAAGAGAATTAGCTGACCCCTATTCATGGATGCATTTATTTATTTGCAAAAATGCTTTCATGTAATGAAAATCTTTAAAGATATTTCTGTGAAAACAATAAAACACACAACAGTATTCAACAACTTTTCCTAAAAGCAAGTGTAAAAATCAAAGAAGAAAATGCAGCTGCAAGCCACAAATAAAGCTGGTGTGTGCAGAGAACAAATCAAATCAAGAACAAAAAGTCCAGGAAAGTAGAAATCCATGGGTAAACATGTATGTTTTTCGTCTGCCTAACAAATTACTTGAGAGGGGTGGGCATTCCCGAGGGTGTTTGCTGCCCCCTAGAATGGCCCACTGCCACATTATCACCAAGTGACAATCTGCTGATCATTGCAGTGAGCAGCAAGGTCTTCTTGGAAGTTCAGCTTGGACTGTGTTTGGGGAGGTGACCTGCTAGGTATCCCCCCTCCCGGCAAAAAAATGTTTAGGTACCTTTTAAATGTCAACAACCGAATCTTGACCTTGGCGGGCTTAACCTTTGCCTCTTGTGTTGTTGTTGTTTAAATATCCGTTGCGATGAGATGATTATTATGATGCTTCAAACGTTCACGAATGTGAGTTCGCACCTGCGGCCCAAAGTGGCAGAGTCCTCGCAGCCCCTTGAGGACTCTGCCACTTTAGCCTGCTGCTGCGCCCAGCCTCGAGCCTCCTAGCATCGGACCCCTTGCTTCTCCCTCTTGAGACCCCTCCCTCTCCTCTGCCGGCAGAGTGGCAGGACGAGCTATCCGACAATCAGTCTGAGTACTCCATCGGCTCTGAAGATGAGGACGAAGACTTTGAGGAGCGGCCCGAAGGTCAGAGTGAGTCAGACCTTTGTTACTTCGACGGCACCCAGTCCCTTTCCTCATCTGTGCTGACATCAGCCAGGCATGTTCCAGCAACTGCTCTTGGGCCCTTAGAGGCTGATCCTGGCAGAAGTGGGAGCAAAGTGGATGGACAGCAGGCATTTGCTCAGGCATCCTCAGAGTCCGCTGTGGGTGTTGGAGCAAGGCAGAATGGGGTGCAAAGGAAAAGGGGGGTCCTAATTCCTTTGCGCAGTTACCCCTGGTTGATCCTGCAGACCTGGAACTCATCTTTAAAGTCCAGCCTGCAATCTTCCTTGTCATGTCTCTCCCCCTGCCCCCCAAATCTTTGCTCAGACCAGTGGCTCCCAAACCTGTCCTCCACCCCCTTTGTTGCATAAACCCATTCCCATTGCTCCCTATAAAAAGCATGATTCCGAACAGCAGTTTGCACGACCCAGCATGGAAGAGAAGAACATGGTAAAATTCAAAACAATCACAATTCATTGCACGTCTATTCAAAATCCAATTAAAAGTATTCAGTTGAATTCATTGGACAAGATTTATGCTTGCTGTTGTCTCTGGTAATTTCTCTCACTTACAGCATGGATGCTGGGTGGATGTTCTGTATTATTTCATTAATGCTATTGCTACAAAATTGCTGAACTTTATCTAGCGACACCATTCTGATAGTCACTTGCACTTCCAGCACCTCCCTGTCACCCCCTTGCCCCCCCCGGGAATTCCCCCACCTGCAGGAGGTACCACCCACTTTGGGAACCACTGGTTTAGACCACCCCTCCCTAAGCTGATGGCCTCCAGATGTTTTGGACTACAACTTTCATCATCCCCAGCCATCACAGCCTTTTTGGACCACAGCTCCCATCAGCCTCAGCCAGCAAGGTCATTTCAGACTACAACTCCCATCAGTCCCAGAAGGAGCAGCTGTTCTGCCTGGGGCTGATGGGATTTGTGGTCCAAAAGATCTGGAGGCACCAGCATTGGGGAAAGGCTGACCTGGTCCGACCCCGTGGAAAGGAGGAGAAAGGTCCTTCCATTTTGGCAGTTCTGTACAAGAAAGGCTTTGCTGACGTTGTCTCTCCTAGATCATTATTGAAGGATCTCTGCCTATCTTGCACACACTTTCTCTGTTTAAAGTCCCTTTCTCTCCCATCTTCATAAAGAAAACACCATCCTAAAAAACAAAGAAAGTGAGCTTCATTCTTGGCTGAGTGGGAATTTCAACCCTGGCCTCTCCCAGATTTTAGTCCTCATTTAACCCCCAGAACAACCCTGTGAGGTAGTTCAACCCAAGATCACCCGGCGAGCTTCACTGTGGCTCTCCCAGGTCCAATCCAACACCCTACCCAATAAAACATCACCGTAGCCTCTCAGCCCTCCCGGCTCACAGCTGAAGACGCTCTGAGAGTCAGCAAAAATAAGCCTAACCCGGAAGCCCTGCCCTATATTCCGGGCCGAGTCCTTGCAGTGATGCTTTTGGAATGCAGGGATGCTCTGGTGTGGTGTGTGCAGCATTCAAGTCTTCATTTTTGGTCCTTGGTAGATCCAAGTCCACGTCGCTTAGCTTAGCGTAGAACCATGCCTTATTATATTTTTAAGCACCCTAGGATGTCTAGAGCACCGCCTCCCTCCATAGGGCATTTTCAAGGCTGCAGCTTCCTCCTAGGATCTCAGCTTATTGACACGGGATCTCTCTGACGCTCTCTAGGTGGCCGGCGGCAGTCCCGAAGGCAGCTGAAGAGTGACAGGGACAAGCCCCTCCCACCGTTATTGGCGAGAGTCGGTGGGAACATTGAGGTACGTCTTGGACAACGCTGTTCATGGCGATGGCCCGGTGGACAGAGCTGTTGGCTAGTGGATTGGACTCTCTAGAGAGATGATGGACCCTCCTTCATTGGAGATTTCCAGACTTTAGATGTCCATCTGCCAGGGATTCTGTAGCTGTGATTTCTACATTTCGGGTGGGTGTGTGCTAGATGACCCCTGGGGTTCCTTTTCCGGTCCTACAATCCCATGCTGCTTTGCCTCTTTGTCCTAGGCATCCGAGAATGCCATCTTTCCCCATATCCTCCTTCTTCTCCACCCTTCCCTGCCTCTCCTTGCAGGTTTTGGGCTTCAACGCCCGCCAGCGGAAAGCGTTCTTGAACGCCATCATGCGCTGGGGGATGCCCCCTCAGGACGCCTTCAACTCCCACTGGCTGGTGCGGGACCTCCGGGGGAAAAGCGAGAAGGAGTTCAGGTACTCAGTGTCAGGGAATGGTCTGAAGACAAGGACTAGGGAGTGCATTCTATGGCAGACCAGCCTCTCTCCGATGGAGAGCTGGAGGGGGAAGAATCACAGAGAGAGAGAGGCAGAAGCTGAACAGCTTAGTGGGGAGTTACCCAGTTATGAGATAATGACGACAGAACCAGAAGGGAGTGGGCAGCTAGTTGAAACGTCACTTGAGAGCGTGGAGGATCTCTCCTCCCCTCGGTTTCAGAGGTCTGAATGTATCAGAGAGCAAAGGAGCCAGAGGGAGGAGGGAGGAACTTCCCATTGGCGCCCAAAATGCTGCCGAAGTCAGAAGGAGGATTTAGAGTAGCCAACTACCCTCCTTGCAGAGAGCTGTGTATTTGTGCTTGCAACATGACGCTGTAATAAAAGGACTACAAATCTATCAACTGCTTGTTAATTCTTATCTGTCAAGTTGCCAAAGGGAAGGGAGGACTCTCCACGCCTGGCACTGGGGGTGCCCCGTGACCCTTCTCTCTTCCTGCCCTCGGGACCTGTTTTGGAGTAGTCACCGGGAGCTGCAGCAGAGAATGGATGGACTTCCGTGGAGTGGATTTTCCAAGTGCTTTGCTTGATTCCAGCCTTTTCTAGACCAAAGCAAACTTGCGGAATCTGCTTTGTGCTTTTGCCATGATTCTAGGATCCACCACCTGGAACTCTGGGTAGAAGACACGGGGTGTTGGTTTGATTACTGGATCTAAGCTGAGTCTTTCCACACAGAGATCTATCCCTGCTTAGCTCAAGCTGTCTAATTTAAGGGTTGGGACATTTGCATCTATTTTGACTTAAGACAATGGAAGCCATTTGCCCTGGCGTCTCCCTCCCTCCTGTTTGTTTCCTCCTCAGGGCCTATGTCTCCCTGTTCATGAGGCACTTGTGCGAACCTGGGGCAGACGGGGCGGAGACCTTCGCTGATGGAGTCCCCCGCGAGGGATTGTCCCGGCAGCATGTGCTGACTCGAATTGGCGTGATGTCGCTAGTAAGGAAGAAGGTAGGTCAACTCTTCCCTTGAATTATTTCCTGCTAGGCTTGCTCCTGAGAGCTCAGTGAGTTGATGGAAAAGTCATTGTAAGACTGTATATATGGCTTTAGTTGGGTCCGAGAGCCAGTATGGTGTAGTGGTTAAGAGCGGTAGACTCGTAATCTGGTTTGCGTCTCTGCTCCTCCACATGCAGCTGATGGGTGACCTTGGGCTAGTCACACTTCTCTGAAGTCTCTCAGCCCCACGCACCTCACAGAGAGTTTGTTGTGGGGGAGGAAGGGAAAGGAGAATGTTAGCCGCTTTGAGACTTCTTCGGGTAGTGATAAAGCAGGATATCAAATCCAAGCTCCTCTTCTTCTTCTGAGTTGACTTCTACATGTTACCCAATGTTGCTTTCATAGCTGATGGGAATTGTGGCCCCCAAATGTCTGGAGGGCACCAGGTTGCAGAAAGTGAGATTAATTTAACTGATGTAGTACTGCAGGAATGGTTTTTACCTTCTGTTTAATCAGCAAGGTGCTTCGCTCTTTCCTGTTTTAGGGGGGGGTTTGGGGGGGAGTTAGTGTGAAATGACCTTTATTTTTGTGTTTGAGTTCTGAGTCATCATTGCTCTGATGATGACATCATTAACCTGAATATCATTGTTTGCATGATGACGCCATTAACCTGAATATCATTGCCTGTATGATGACATCATTAACCTGAATATCATTGCCTGTATGATGACATCATTAATCTGAAAATCATTGCCTGTATGATGACATCATCAACCTAAATTAGAGCTGCCATATGTCTGGGATATGTCAACAACTTTGCAAAAAAAAAAAGTTCAACAACTTCTATGTGCAGATTTTCACGTTTTGAAATATGACAACCCTAACATAATATCATTGTCTGGGTGATGACGTCATTAACCTGCATATCATTTCACTTTATTCATAACCTTTCGTTTCTGAATCTGCTTCTGCTTCTTGTACTCTGTAAGAAACAGTGTTCTTTAAACTTTAAGAAATAAATGGATTGTGTGTGGGGGTCTAATCCCATGTTCCTTGCACCTTCCCTCCCCCCACCCTGCCCATTCCTTGATCCAGGTTCAAGAGTTCGAACCTGTCAACGGGAAATACAGCACTCCTGACCTCATCCCGGAAGGCCTGGAGAGCAAAAAGGGAGGGGAGGTTCTCTCTTCAGACCCAAACACGCCTGTCCCAGCCAGCCCAGCTCATGGGCAGGTGGGGCCCACGTTGCAACCAGGTATGGCTGAAACATCCCCACCTGGAACCCTGGAAAGCCACTGCCAACCCATGTGTAGAAAAGGCTGGGCTAGATTCAACATCAGGCAGCTGCTGGATTGATATACAGTGGTACCTCGGGTTACATACGCTTCAGGTTACAGACTCCGCTAACCCAGAAATAGTACCTTGGGTTAAGAACTTTGCTGCAGGATGAGAACAGAAATTGTGCTCCGGCGGTGCGGCAGCAGCAGGAGGCCCCATTAGCTAAAGTGCTTCTGGTTAAGAACAGTTTCAGGTTAAGAATGGACCTCCGGAACGAATTAAGTACTTACCCCGAGGTACCACTGTAATGCAAATTGGGGGGTGGGGAAACTTTGATCCTCCAGATGCTACGGGGCTACAATTAGGGTTGTAAAAACCAGTACAACCCGAATGTTGTTGAACTTTTATTTCAGGGGTTTTTTTTAGACAAACATCAAAGTTGTTGAGTGATTTTTCAATTGACTTGCCTAAGATCCAGGATGTCTATTTCACCTTTGGAATCCTGGTAATGTCCAGGAAAATCCAGGCATATGGCAGCCCTGCTACAATGCCTATCACCCTTGGCCATTGGCCGTGCTTGCAGGGGCTGATGGGAGATGAAGTCCAGCACAAGCTGGAGGGCCACTCCTGATACAACGATGGCTAATAGCTGTAGAAACAGAACCGCCAGCCTTAATAATTTCCATGCAAAAGCCCAGAAAGCGGATTTGCGTGCAGGATTTTGCCAAGCCTCGTCTCTTGTTTCAGACAAAGCAGACCCACAGCCAGGGATCCCCCAGGAAAAAGATCCATTGGAGCAGAGGGCAAAAAAGCCACGGGAGAGCCAGGTAAGAGCACATCCCTTGAGCTAGGAGGGGCATCCTTGGGGCACAGATAGGGACTTAAGTGTTGCAAGTGGGACATTGAGATGTTGCAGATGGGTTGTTGGCAGCAGGTTAGTTAAAATAATAATAATATTGAATTTCACCCAGAAAGGGATAACCTACAGTAAACCGGGAAAATATATGGGTTGGCATCAAGAAAATACTACTACTAATAAGAAAAAAGAAGGGTAGAAAGAGCAGTGGGGCTGATCCACTAGGGCGAATAGGGCACTGACCCACAGACCGCAGTCTACCTTCCAACAGCCCCCATCAGGATCAGACAAATTCATAATGGAAAGAGCCTGGGGTGATGGAAACTCTGCTTTATGTTCAGGTGCCGGTGAACAGAGAGAAAACGGAGAAGGACGAGAAGGAGGAAGTTGTGGTGGGACAAGCAAAACCAGTCGAAGAGAGCATCGAAGAGGAAGAGAGGGCGGAGCCTGTCCCCGAGCAGCCAGCAAAAGGTGTGGGGCTGATGAGATGCCGTGGGGAGGTGACAGTGCAAGAGCAATGGGTTTTGGGGGTTGACCGGTACCTCAGAACGACCCATCAAACCGGACCCTGCTCTAGTTCGCTTGATGTCATTTTGCACCTGGAGTAGTGAGCCAGTTTGAGGAACGTGGGTTCAAAGCAAATCTTTATTGTCAATGACCAGCACTAAGAAAGAAAGCACGTAGAATTATCTAAGTGTGCATAATAGGGTGCAATAAAAAGTAGTGTAAATAAAGCTGCCTCACATCATAGTGTGCACATCCATAGGATGAGGGGCTATGACCACACAGCACATAGCTAACCTATGGAACTCACTTCCACTGGAGGCAGTGATGGCCAACAACTTGCATGGTTTTAAAAGCAGAAGATGAGGCTATTATTATATTTGGAACGAGGCCCCAAAGGGGGCCATATTATCCCCACTGCCCCAGGTGCCAATTTCTGATGCAAAGCTGCCTGATGGAAAGCTGTGTTCATCTCCTTGTTGGCTGATTTGAGCCTTTGCTTCCTTCCCTTCCTCCCTGCCTACCCCCCCCCACCCTGCCCAGCTCCTGCAGATGAGGCCTCCCAGGAGAATGAAAAGCCAGCCGCAAAGTCGGAATCAAATGCCAGCCCCTGTAAAGGAAGCAGTAAAGAATCTAAGTCAGGTAAGAAGCCCCCTCTTCAGCTTTTACCTAGCTCAGCATGCATAGTCATAAGCAAATGTAACTTTTCCTTTGTTTCTCATATCAAGGGTCAAAGGGCTGTCCCTTTGGCCGCTACTGCAGATCCTGCTTGGGTTCCTCCCCACCAGCTACTTGAGGCCCTTAGTATGTTCTTATGTTTGTGTTCTTGTGATGGGGTGCCCCTGTGTTTTGCTAAGCAGATGATGCCAAGGCAGAAGACAAGGAGCTGTCAGAGGCTCAGCAGAATGGAGAAAAGGAGGAGGAGGAGGATGGGAAGAAGGACGACAAGAGTGGGATCCGATTCATGTTCAACATCGCTGACGGGGGCTTCACAGGTACACGCGAGCAGGCCCCAACCTCCTGGAAAGCCAGCCTCCCCCTGTGAGATCCTGGTGGCTCAAGCTCTGTTCCTTTATTGGTTAAGATTGGAGGCATGCTTCATTGTTTCCATCTCAGCTCCATACTTTTGGTTGGAAGTTGGGAAGCTCAGAGCAGTGACTTATACAGAGACACGGCGAGCAGCAGTCTCCTCAGAAGGAGGGACAATTCTGATCCAGTTGCATATGATACATTACCTGCCCCAAGCAGAGGCTGAGAGGAAGGATGCAAAGCTAGGGCAGCAAGCTGGGCAGAGACACAGCAGGCAGCTTCCTCTGAGAGCAGATAATTCTGCACATGATGCAGAGAAATGGCAGAATTACCCTCTAACTGGGAGGAGGAGGGAAGGACAGAGCAGTAACTTATGCAGAGATGTGACAGGGAACCTCCTCTAAGTGTACCTAATTCTCCTATGCATTGGGAATTGTGCATTTCAAACTACTGATTTTTACTGTTTGGGGTTTGTTCTCTTAGATTGCATGCCCTGTGGGGTAGAATTTCTTACTTCAATTGCGTACAGAGCCGTGTACATTGATGGCACTATATAAATAACTGTTCAATATTAATATCAATAATATTGGTAATAATAATAGTAATGATGAATTCACACAGAGCCATAACACAGGATCAGAGGTAAGGCAGAGCCCTGGCAACCCTTAAGGCCCATCTAGCCCAACCCCCATGCAATGCAGGAACCGCAAGAATTTCTTGGCTTGGTTTCCTGGACTCCTGGGCAGTCTGCTGTCACTGGGCTCCCTGTGGAGCTAATAACAGCGGCCTCCCTTCGAGAGTTTGTGCAAGGCTTCCTACCCACAAGGGCTGTGGAAATGCCAAGCGTTATTAAACCTCCTCTTGACATTCCAGTCTGCAGCTGGTGTGGCGCCTGAAACGCAGCATCTCTCCGCTCTCGCTTTACAGAACTGCACACGCTGTGGCAGAACGAGGAGAGGGCGGCTGTCTCCTCGGGGAAGATTTACGACATCTGGCACCGGAGGCACGATTACTGGCTCCTGGCAGGAATCGTCACGTATCCTTGGCGTGGTTATGGGACGTCAGGGCTGGATGCGGCAGTGGTTTCCTTCAGCTGCCTCCTGCTGAGTTAGACCATTGCTCCATATTGCTCAGTATTGCCTAAACTGACTGGTAGCAGGGTTATAGGCAGAGGTCACTCCTAGCCCTACCTGGAGGCGCTGTCGGGAATCAAACCTGGAACCTTCTGCGTAAGAGGCAGGTGCTCTACCCCACTGAGCTACGGCCCTTCCCTGTTCCTGGCCCATGTTCATTTTGCACATATAAGTTGGTCCCATCCCACCATGTTTCTGCATTAATGTGGGCTTATTATTATGTTTTGTTTTAAAAATGCCCGCAGATTCGTATTCAGCTCCCTATTTTATCTTGTGTGCACATTTCCAAAGGTACTTAATCCTGAAATGTGCATTTTGGTATGTTTCTTGAGCTGAGGACTCAAAACAGGGAGAAGCATGAAATCCAAAGGGCAGTTCACATGCTTATTCGGCCAAGCTGCATACACAGAGATATAATAACCTAGGCAGCTGCCCAATCTGAGTCAGACCATTGGTCCATCTAGCTCAATGTTGTCTACTCTGACGGGAAGGGTCCTACGCAGCCCTACCAGGAGATGGCACTGGGGACTGAGCCAGATGGGCAGCATGCAAATCCTTATTATTACTGGATTTTGTGATGAAAACAAATTCATACAAAAAAGGCACATCACAGGGGCAAGTTCATGCAGAACCACAGTTTTTTCTCAGCAGATCTGGCCCTGATACAGGTGCCACATAATACCCATTCCATATTTGTAAGAAATCAATCGTTTAGTGTGGTGGCACCCACACTTTGGAACCCCCCTGCCTATTGAGATCAGGCAGACACCTTCACTCTATTCTTCTCAGTGACTGCTAAAATCATTTTTGTTTTAGGCAAGTCTGCCTTGAAATTTAGAAAGGTGATGCAAGTTTTAATCTGTTTTCATTAGTCTATTGTTATTGTAACTTTTTTTTAAAAAATGAAATTATTCTTGTTAAATTTTTTTAGTGGTCATTTTATTGATTTATCTTTTTGGTAAACTGCCCTAACGTGGGGATTTTTTTGGGTTTTTTTACAATCAATTTATTTGAAATAAATGAAATATCAGTGAACATGCAAAAATGCACTCCGTTAGGAGGAATGTGCATGAAGATTCTCTAGGATAATCTTCTATGAAAATTGCCCAAGCTGAAGTGGAAATGGGGCAAACCAAATTTAAGACTGGGAAAAGTAGAAATTGAGAGCTCCCTTCTACATCTTTCTTTTCGTTGGCTATTCCCAGGCTCTGAAACTCTCTTCCTAAAAAGCCTCACTGGCTCCCACTGTGCTGTCCTTTTAAGGACAGCACTTTTAAGGAAACGGATGGTACTGTGATGTTTTTATTGTTATTATCTGTAGTTGTATATTCTATTAATGTCTGATTGTTTTTTACATTAACCCCCCCCCCATTTCTATTTTATCTGTAAGCCACCTTGAGTCTCTGTCAGGGAAAAAGGTAGGAATGAATGAATGAAAGGAGATTTTTCAGATGCCAGATGGTTCTGTTGTTCCCTTAACGCCTCTCCTCTCTGCTGCCTAAGTCACGGCTACGCCCGCTGGCAAGACATCCAGAACGACCCGCATTATGTCATCCTGAACGAGCCCTTCAAGTCGGAGATCCACAAGGGTAACTACTTGGAGATGAAGAACAAGTTCCTGGCACGGCGGTTCAAGGTGGGTTTCCAGAAATACCCGTTCGAGAGCGACCACATTTGCAGAGGATAAAACCTATCACCAGGTCTCAGCAGCAGTAGCAAAGACGAGCTTCCATGGACAGAGGCAATGTACCTTTCAGGGTGGACCTCGGCCTTGCAGAGCCAGGCAGAGGCCCAGGCCAGGTAGATAATGTGCCTCCCCTTTTTTACCCTGGGGATAACTGAAGTCTTATAAATAAGTAAGTATATAAATAATTTTCACAAAAGTTATGCTGACAAATAATTTTATTTCAAGGCTTGAACCGTATCTGCATATAAAGACAAAATGGAAAATATAGATATATTGTACAATAGTACTTTTAAAAAATACATAGGGAAAAGGATTATTTTAAGTATTTAAATTTAAAAATGCTTCCCTAGCAATTGTGAATATGCTGACCAAGGCCCCCTTTGGAATAGGAGGCTCGGGCCAAGTGGCCTATATGGCCCCCCCCCTTCTGTCTGGGTCTGGAGTGGACTGATGTAAATCAGGAGTGTGGAGCATTTGCAGCCCCGCAAATGTTACTGGACTCCCAACTCCCATCAGCCCTGGCCAGAATGATTCAATTGAGGATGTATCATAGCCTGAAGGGTCCCCAGATGTCCTCGCTCCTGATGCAAACAGAGACAATTTAAATGGGTGTTTTAAATCTCTGCAGCCTGCCTTGATGTGCATCCCCCTGTGTAAAGGGATATTGAAAGGATAAGGCTATCAATGGCGACTAGGCATGATGTCTATTCTCTGCCTCCACAGTAGCAGCAATGCTTCTCAATGGCAGTTGCAGGAAACAAGAGTACTCTTTGGGCTCCTGCTTGTGGGTTTTCCATTAGGGAACCTGCTTGGCCACTGTGAGAACAGGATGCTGGACTAGATGGGCCACTGGCCTGATCCAGCGGGCTCTGCTTATGTTCTCCTGGTCCATGTTTCGCCCATTCTGCTGCTCCTCGGCTGCTGCTATCTGTATCAGAGGCCACCTCTGCATCTTGGAGGATTCTGCAAGATTGACAGAACGTGCTCTCCGTATCCTCTTTGCAGTTGCTGGAGCAGGCGCTGGTGATTGAGGAGCAGCTCCGCCGGGCAGCATACCTCAACATGACCCAGGACCCCAATCACCCAGCCATGGCCTTGAACGCCCGCTTGGCTGAAGTGGAGTGCCTTGCTGAGAGCCACCAGCACCTCTCCAAAGAGTCCCTTGCGGGGAACAAGCCCGCCAACGCTGTCCTTCATAAAGGTGGGTCTTTCCCAAAAAGGGATCGCTTTCCCCGCTCCCTTAACTCCCTCCACCTTGTCTGCTTCTCCCATGCCAGTTGGGAGAGTGGTGGCTGTAGGAATAACAAGGACAACAGGAGGTTGAAGGCAGGTGAGCTGTGCAGAAGCACGCTGGCAAGCATGCTCCAAGCAGGCTGCCGGCTAGTTCTGTAGTAAAAAGGTAAAGGGACCCCTGACCATTAGGTCCAGTGGTGGCCAACTCTGGGGTTGCGGCGCTCATCTCGCTTTATTGGCCAAAGGAGCCGGTGTACAGCTTCTGGGTCATGTGGCCAGCATGACTAAGCCACTTCTGGCGAACCAGAGCAGCGCACGGAAACGCCGTTTACCGTCCCGCCGGAGCGGTACCTATTTATCTACTTGCACTTTGAGGTGCTTTCGAACTGCTAGGTTGGCAGGAGCAGGGACCGAGCAACGGGAGCTCACCCCATCATGGGGATTCGAACTGCCGACCTTCTGATCAGCAAGCCCTAGGCTCTGTGGTTTAACCCACAGCGCCACCCGCGTCCCGTAGAGTTCCGTAGTCCTGTAGTTCTGTAGAGGCTCCTTTTATTAGCAGAAGTCAACAATTGGAAACAGTAGTGAAACCACTCTGAACATGACGTATTTCCATCTAAGCACATTTCCAGCATTAGCAAATACACGTGTTAGCAGGTGTTTCCCTAAAATGTTTTCCCTGGTACTTGATTACGTCTGCATCCCCGGTCATGCTGCAGCCAAGCATCATGTCTAGTAACCAAATCTGTCAGAGGACAAATGGTCAGGGGAAAACCCTGTTTGCTAGCCAAGGAGGCAAAAGGTCACGGAGCGTGGGCGCAATGCTCCCTGGAACACTGTTGCATGCATGGTGCGAGGTTTGCCTCAGCACAGGCGGAGTGTCACCTCCACAGTGGCTAAGAGAGAAAATAGCTTTTTCAGGTTCTAAGGGAACCTGAACTCACACTATCAGCTGTGCTGTGGGAGCACTGGCAAAATGAACTACTCGGATCAACAACAACAGCATCAGCAACAACAACAACAACAACTGGAATTTAAATGTCTGCAATCAGTAAATATAACTCTGTGCGTGTTGTGGGTGTGGGAAGGAGGGGAGAGTTTGCACAGTAAGAACACCCCCAAAGGGTATATGACTCATCTCTCTCTGCAGAGAGGGCAGCCAAGATGGAAAGCAGGCCTCACGGGGATTGGGAGTTGGAGATGTTTAGCCCAGAAAAGGGGATATGAATCCATCTTCAAATATCAGAAGGGCTGTCCCACGGAAGATGGAGCAAGCTTGCTTCCTCCTGCCCCAGAGTGCAGGCCCTGAACCAATGGACTCAAATTGCAAGAAAGGAGATTCCGATTAGTCATTAGGAAGAACTTTCTGATGGCAAAAGCTGCTCGACGGTGGAATGCAGCTCCTCAGAAGGTGGTAGACTCCCTTTCATTGGAGATTTTTCAACAGAGGTTGGATGGCCGTTTTTCAGGGATTCTTGAGCTATGATTCCTGCATTGCAGGGGTTTGGACTAGATTGAGGGGTACCTTCCAACTTTACAATTCTGTGCCATCGACTTGCATTTCATAGCTTTTTGGGCATCCCATTGGTTACAATTCTCTCTCAGAATCTGATCCCATAATCAGCCCACCAGGCTCACTTTTCTGTCTATATCAGGAAAACAATAAATGATTTATTTTATTTTAATTTTTTATAAATGCTGTTGCATTAATAAAAACACTAACAATTTTATCATGGGATAGGTTTTCGTGGGCTGCACTGTGCTCTGTCAGATGCACCCACAGCTAATGGGTTTCCTATGATGGCATGTACTAAAATAAAATATAAGAAATGGCAGCCTAAGTTACACAGAAGGAAAAATATGCGGTGTTGCCAGATGGGTTGGGTACAGGTTTCTGGGGCTCACAGGTGCCCAACTGTCTTGCAGTCCTAAACCAGCTGGAAGAGCTGTTGAGCGACATGAAAGCCGATGTGACTCGGTTGCCCTCCATGCTTTCCCGCATCCCACCTGTGGCCGCTCGCCTCCAGATGTCCGAGAGAAGCATCCTGAGCCGGCTGACAAACCGGGGGAGCGACCCCAGCATCCAGCAGGTTAGAGGCAGCGTTAAAAGGCATTGGTGCATCAGCATATCCAGAATGAGCTCCTGTTTTCTCTGGAAAGCCTTTCCCCACTAATGGGGGCTGGGCAGGGCTTTGGTTTTTTGTGTGGCCAGATGTTCTGTCTGCAGTGGTAAAGAAATGAGACAAACCATTTATCCGTTTGGGATGCAATTGCATTCCAGATGTGAAAGAGAACAACAACTACCAGACTTTTGGAAGACATCTGAAGGCAACCCTGTTTAGGGAAGCTTTTAATGTTTGATGCATTATTGTATTTTAATATTTTGTTGGAATTTTGGAATATTTTGAGTGGCTGGGGAATATTTGGAATATTTTGAGTGGCTGGGGAAGCCCAGCCAGATGGGCAGGGTATAAATAATAAATTATTATGATTATATTATTATTCCAAACCATATATCTGTTGGGGATGCAATTGCAATTCAGCTGACCCTGTAGCAGTTCAAATTCAAGCCTATTTCTCATCTTCCCTTACTTGCAACTCCACCCCATTTGAAATTGAGATTATAAATTCTGTGGGGCAGAGGTTTGTTCTTTTGCTAAAGTTATTTTGTACACAGCATCAATCGCCAGCATTTTTTTAAAAAAAAAATATTGATGGTTTCTTTGTTTCTAAATGTTATCCACCCAGAGCCTTTGGGGATGGGGTTGGTTTGTGTTTTCAAATAAATGCTCTTCCCCATCTCCTCCCTCTCCAGGCCTCTTTTGGCTCCTCCCAGATCTACAGCAACAACTTTGGCCCAAACTTCCGTGGTCCAGGACCAGGTGGGATTGTCAACTACAGTCAGATGCCCCTGGGACCTTACGTGACGGGTGAGTTGAGGTTCCTTGCAGCTGCCCCCTCTCTTTTCTCTCTCTTTCTTCTCTTAAGAGTACAAATTTTAAAGTGGGGGCCATGAGTCAAAAAACAAAAGGGCATTGGGCAAGCCAGCTGTTTTCTCTCTTATCAATAGATATTTAGCCGTTTGCGAGAGTTTCCTCTGCAGTTCTCATTGCTACGAGAGGTAAGGCCACGCTTATTACTCTCTCATAAACTGTGTTCTGTCATTCTGTCTTTGGGCAGGGTGGGGGCGGCTGGCACTGCTGTGACCAGCTTAGTCTTCCTGCAGGTGGCAAACTTGCAACCTTTGGGGTTCGCGTTGTCACCTGACGGACAAAACCTTCGTTGATTTGATCCCCTGAGCTTTACGCCGTAATTCTAAGGGTGCTCTCTATGGCGCAATCCCCGGTTAACACAGCAAGTCTTCGGAGTAAACATGCAAAAGGTTCTGCAGCACAACAATCCATTAATTTTGCTTAGCCAGTTGAATTTGTAGGGAGTCAAAAGGCACCTGAAACAAAAGGCATTCCTCTGTTAAAAGGATTTTTTTAAAAAATATATATGTGCTAAACATGTACTTTTCCTGGTAAGTACAAAAATAAAATCACAATTCAATAAAAATAATAATTTAAAAAACATTTTGACCAATTAACTATAGCCATCTTCCACCAGCCAATAAGTTCTAACTCCCCCTCTACCTGATTAATCAGTGCAGCACTCTTTCTTGGTATTAATTAAAATTATGTTAAAATGAGGTGGGGTGGGAGAGCCAACCTTAGGAATCTTGATCAGCAACAGCACCTGGGTGGGCAGATGCAAAATAGGTCAGTGCTTCTCCTTTAAGAGTTGGGGAAGGGAGAGATTTCAGCAGGGAGAGCATGCAGGAATAGCTGACTAGGGGATAGCTGATGCACCTGCTGAAATTCTCTCTTCTTCGGAACTCTTAAGCACCCCCCTCTTTTCCCTCGTGTGGAACTGCCCGTCTCCCAAACTTGCTCCCTTCCATTATTTGCATGGATTGAAACTCTGAAGTCACTTGCCCAGATATCCTGAGTCTCAGACCTCACCTCTTCCAGCCCACTGGACCTGTCTCTCCCAAGAGCTCTCTGGATCCTGACACCTGCACTGCAAAATGGCCTTTACTGAGAGTTGCCCCCACCTTTTAATCATCACCCTATTTTAACAGCCTTGCCCTTTAAAGCCTCAGTAGCTTTTAAAATGTTTTCTTTCTCTAGTCTTATTTCTTTCTATTAAGTTCATATCCCTTCTTTATTTCTCTGTTAAACTTCACCTCTTGCAATGAACCTGAGAAGGGGGCTTAACCATTTATTCCCCCCCCCCGCACTTGTCCTCACAAACAGCCCTGCAGGTAGGTTAAGCTCAGGTGGCTGAGTGATGATTTGAACCCAGGGCATCCCAAGTGCTATTCTGACACTTTAACAACACTACATTCTGCTCTCTCTAAAATGAATAGATCAACAGAGGAGCTGGCTTTCTTCTGAGAATCTTCATAGAGAAATGCCATTTTGGGGGTGAAAAAAATTAAATGGATTAGATTTGAATCCCGGGACTCAAAATGGTGGTTTACTTGGGGCTATTCATCTTAATCCTCATGACAACCTGGTGAGGTAGCTTTGACCAAGAAAGAGAATCTGCACATCAGACTAATCAAAGAGCTTTTGCTTCTCCTCAGGAAGATGAAGTTATTTAACAAACAGTGGATCTCTAATGGGGAATTGTCAGCATCCTTAGCAAACCACAATTCCTGAGTTTATTTATTTGGGGAGCTGTGACATTTAAGTATGCTGTGTTGCTGGTGTATATTTGTTGTGAAAATACTCAAGAGCAAGGACCAATGAATATGTCGATTTCAGATTATTTCCGTTTCTAAATTTTTCCAATCTTAAAAAGTCCTCATGCATTTTACCTAATATACACATTTTCTGCAGTATTTCTTAATATACACATTTTTGGCAAGCCATTTAACCTAATGCAATCCATTTTCATCCAATATTTTCACTGTCCATTTATTCTTACTCCCTGCTCAATTCCTGATCCACAAGAGGACCTTTTCTCTTATTCTGTGACTAGCACTCAGAAGTCTTTGGTGCTATAATTCAACCTTAAATTGTGATGCATTCTGTAGGTGTGTCCCCCCCCAATGCTTTTTAAGAACTCAACAGATGTTGTTGGCCCTGGGTGCATGGCAGGGGGTTGGACTAGATGACCCTTGGGGTACCTTCCAACTCTTCAGTCCTAAAACTCTATGAATAATTACCCTTTTTCAAATTTTAAGGAAAGGAACTGGCAGATGGTCCATCCACCATTGGGCCCAGTTCTGTTGTTTATCACAAGAACCACTCTGTGAAACCAGGAAACTGGCCAGAAAGAGGTTCTTCCTAAGGGGGAAGCAGGTGCTGCCTGGAATATAAGAGGAATGTCACCCTCAGCCCAGTTTGCTGCTGCTGAGAGTCTTCAGGATTGGGCAGAAACCCAGTTTCCCCACGGCTTCCAATGGCCTCCACATGGCAGCTACTGCCTGCCACTTAAGCGGACTCTCATTGATGACAGCACAGGTGTTGCTTCTATCTTTAGGTCCAGACTTCCAGTGAAGGGTTTGGGGAAGCAACCTTCCGGCTCCTCACTTGTTTCACAAGAATGTAAGAAGATCCCGCTGGATCAGGTCCATCTAGTCTAGCATCCTGTTCTCATAGTGACCAAGCAGATGCCCCAAAAGGAACCCAGCAAGTAGGATCTGATCACAAAAGCCCTCTCCCCTCATGTGGTTTCCAGTAACTAGCATTCAGAAGCATTGTTGCCTCACAACTACGGAGCCAGAACATAGCCATCAGTAGCCCTGTCCTCTCAATGTATCAACAGCTCATCTCCTTCACTTCAGATGCTCTTAGACCAGGCATCTCCTTAACAGGGTTTGAAATCTTGTGGTCCATAATGGCTTCCCAGCTTTTAAAAATGGCATTGGTCAGGCCACATGTTTAATACATAAATTGGCCCTGGCTCATGATGGAAGTACCTCATAGAATCATAGAGTTGGAAGGGACCCTGAGGATCGTCTCAGCCCAACCCCTTGCAATACATCTGTCCCATACAGCGATCAAACCTGTTATGAGGACCACACTTGAACCAACTGAGCCATCCAGGCTGAAGTCAGTCCAAGGAACATAATCCCTCCATTTTTGTCCTTTCAGCAACACCCAATGGACTGCCCTTGAACCACCTGGATATAAAGGTCCCCGAGCCCCTGAAAGATGGTGCAACCTTAGACTGCAAGGGACAGCATTGTGATGTCATCTGCATTGAAGATTGAAGGCCAGTCTTGGTGGCTCTGGGCTTGCTGTGTTCACATCTCAAAGTGTTATTCAAAACAAGGACAACCCCCCACATCCCTTTGGCCATTTCACAAACTTCCTTGAGACAGCAAGATTTTCACTTCCTTGTATCTTGGGTTTTTCTTTCGCACTTTCTTATTGAGGACTTGAAAGGTTTGTTGGCTGGATTACAAATGGATTCTTCAGTTTTTCGCCTGGATGCTGTCCCCCTTTCATACGCAGCTGATTGAGAGACAGGGAGCAGGTGCCAATGTGCTATTCCTCTCCGCCCCCACCCAGAGATGTGTGGCAGTCATGACTCAAGTGGAGAACCTTGCTAATGCCTGTTTGGCCTGTGCTTGGAAAAGGTACAAGCTCACTCTCTGAGCTCAGACGTTGAGCAGGCTAGGTTGGGTAGACTGAATCCTGCTGCTGCTGTGTGTGTCGAGGAGGGTCTGAACTGTGGTTGTGCCCAATCCAGATATGTGTTCAAGACTGAGGATGCAACCCGCATTTGAACAAAAAAGCCAAGTGAGGTTCAAAAAGAAAATATGGACACCAAGGTCTCTGTCCAGCCAAAGACTCCTGTCGCTTTCTGCAGAAGTTAATCGTTCAGTTAACTCTCTGCCCCATTGCAATCAGTGGGACTTCAAAGTGTTTAATGTTGTTTGGCTAATGGTCACAGTGTAAAGGATTCAAGGCTTTGCAAGGGTCAAGCAATGTGGTTTTTAATTGGCCCCAGTAATGAGGGATATGAAAGCACCAAGCATGTCCTCTTCAAGGCCCATCTCACATGTGTGCATCTGTTGCTTGATTTCCCTCTGCTCAGTAACCGGCAGGTAAATTTGACTGCACCAAAAGGAGTTGTGGTGGTACAAAAGTTCCGTCTTTGGGGCTTGTGAATGCTCATTCCCAAGCAATGCAACGAAGGCATCATGAGCTGTTCTGCTATCCAGTGATGAATGTGCATGTGTGAACCAGGCCTGGGTGTACCTTGATCAAACTTAAAAGGAGATGCATTAATGTGCATTGGGATGTGAACCACCACACAGTAGAAAGTCCTCAGTGCCCCTGAGCAAAAACCAGGGCGAGGAGACAAGGGGGACACATCCCAAAGTGAATCTACAAGTGCCCAGATATGAAAACATCAATCCAGAATTGTTGATTTGATTTTGTCTGTCCACCTGTTGCCATGACCACTCTGGTCTTTCCCATAAAATGAAGACAGCTGTATATAGCTCTTCCAGAGTGTAATCTGAGCTTGGTCCCTTTCCACCTGTATATGCTTGAGCAATCTGTTCAAAGGGCCTGGATGCCTTCCTTTTTACCAAGCCTTCACTAGCTCATACAGAATGTGTCAGTGCCCCCATGCCCGTTGTCTAAATCCCCAAAATGTGCCCTGATCTACGGAGAATGCCCTCTGCCCTGGATAGGTGATGGCTGAAGTGAAGAAGAGTTCAATTGCCCCAGGGTTCCAGGCAAACAGGAAGGCAAGGCAAGTTCAGCACCATGGAGAGCGGTCAACCTGTGGGTTTGAAGACCATGGTCAGCAATCCTGCAGCTGACGTAGGCCATAGATCTTAGCAATGTCTTGGAGCAACCTTTATAACCAGGGCTTAGTATTCCTTTAAGTAAAGCCCCCCCATGACCCTTGAAAGCTGCATCTGGCCATTTAAAGGGGCAGTGCCTTTCTTTGCATCTGCTGGCTTCTTCTAAGGCCCTAGGGTTTTAAGCAGTGGAGATACCTCCTCAGGGCAATCCTGACCCTTTGAGGAGTCTGCGGACCAAGGTGTTAGGGGTTCTTGTGCCTGTGGCTCCATATGGTGAGGACCAGGGAATGGTTCCATCTCCTTCTTGGGTCTGCCATTGAAGGAGGACTCTGCCTTTGATGAGTACTGATCTGTGCTCATGACAAAAACCAGTATTTCCCCAACAATAAGCACCTTTGTATGCATTTTTGGTGGGTTACGTGAGTATTGCAGGCACCCGGTGGATGATCCTGGGATGTGTGCCTCAAGTCTCTGCTATTTTGAATGTCCCCCCACCCCCCTTTTCAGATGCTTTCCTTCTATATATTTCCCCAATGTGCTTTTCAGAGACGGTTGCACACTCATCCTTTTCAGCGCATGAGCACAACACTCAGTTACAGTATTGGGCAATTGTTTTAACAGATGAACCGAAGCTATTCCCTGACAACAAAGCTTCTCCTGCTCCATTCGATTAAGTGAGAGTGGGAGTTTACTTCCTCATGGTACACACAAGTGCAATGCCAGGAGAGAAAGACAGAATGTGGAGAAGCCCAGAATGGTTTCCTGTGAGCAGCTCAGGATGCCTTATTAGACTCCTAGATCTTTCTGAACTCTGACATCTGGAAGCCCCGTGTTAGCCTTAGCAAACCATGCACAGGTGAAGGGTTGGCCATTGCTGGACTTCTGATATGCCACACCACTGACCAGCGTTTGCTGGCTGCTGGAAGTTGGGAGTCCTACAAGATCTGGAGACCCTCTGATGTTGGGGTTGGCCAGAATGGAAAGCACCCCATTTCCACTCTGGTTTTTACTCTGTACCATTAATGAACTTGGGTCTTAGGAATACAGGCAAATGGATAAAGAGAGGCCTGCATCTAGGTTGCTCATGTGTAGGATTGACAACAAGCCTGCATTTCATTGCTCTGAGCAGGATATCCATATAGTAAACTGATCGGTTTTGCAGTCCAAAGACCAGTGAGCTTTAGAGTCTGCTGGGATTTTCCCCTGAGTTTCTTTCGCTGGCTCCACCCAATCCAAGTCACCACCACCTGCCTGCCGTGACCATTTCCCCCTGGCTTTGCCAAGGGTGTCTCAACTCTTCTTTAAGGACCCCTCTTTCCCCCTCCTCCCCTATCTGAGTAGAAAGTCTGGCTCTTAAGCTGGGAGCATAAATGCAGGTGAGACCAGTTAGATTTCCTAACATGGGTTGTGGGGTAATGAGAAAAGTGTTCCAAGCTACTTTGTCATATTGCTCCTGTGTTTTTATTTCTGTGATACCAGCAAGTGGGACATCAAAGCAGTGCTCTCCCCACCCTTGGGTGGCCTTTCTGGCAAGTTTATAATGCCACAAACTGTCTCCCCACCCCTTTGAATTCTGTGAGTGTCTCAAAGGGTCCCCCCCCTGCTTTTTGTTTTTTTTATTATTTTTGTGTTTTAATAAATCATTTAAAAAAGGAAACCTGAGGGAATGGCTGGCTGGTTCTTCTCCTGGGTCCCACCAACCTTCTGCTGTTTGGAAGATGGGAAGAGGTACGTTTACAGAAACACTTTTGACATGACGTTTGTCATTGTAAGGAATGAGGAATCTAGAGTCAATCCGAACCCGCCCTAACCATTGCCTGCTACTACCCCATGATTTAAGGCCCAAGGATAAAACCTGTGGGTTCATCAGAACCTTAGGTCACCACAGGAAACAAGTGCCAATTTATCAGTCTGCCTCGTGAAGCTGCCAGTAAAACAAAAGAGGTTAATTGTGATTCAAGTGACCTGAGGGGTTGGGTTTGGCTCAGGACAGGATTCTAAACAATCCACACAAAAGTACAGCATATAGATTTATTCCAGATTAATAAAATAGCAATATAAGGACTCTGTTACTCAATAAGGGGGGGGATTTCTTTCTTTATTATTTCTTTCTTTATTATTTTTAAAGGTCACTTGGGGATTTGGGGAATGCAGACACCCAAAACTGCAAAGCTTCTTAGCCTAAGCTACAAGATGCTTTGCCACCATAAGAACATAAGAAGAGCCCTTTCGGATCAGGTCGATGGACCATCTCACCCAGCATCCTGTTCTCATAGTGGCCAACCACATGGCTGTGGGAAACCTGCAAGCAGGACTTGAGTCCAAGCAAGTTCAGGCTTGCATAGGTGGAATGCTTCTCCTGTGTGCATCCTTGCATATAGAAAACTACCAGCAAGCGCAGTTACATACGTGTTCCAATCAGAGTCTGTCAAGGCTGCGAACAGTGGGACTGTTGTGGCGTCCAGTCCGCTTCCTCTGGACCAACCTGCTTCTCCCAGCCACAGCAGAGTATCTTGCGCAATGGTGTGCCTGTGTGGAAGGAATCTCAGCCATGCAGTAAAATTCTCGTACAGCAGCTTCCTGTTCTATGAAGCTTTATTTCACAGCAGCAAAACAAATAAACATTCAGTCAGGAGAGAGCGAAGACATGATGCCTTTCCTGTTGCAGCCAAAACAGAAACTGTAAAGATGTTCACAAAGATGCGAACTCACCCCCAGTGACAGGACATCATTTCCCTTGAGCTGTTAACCCTGTAAGCTCTGGGTATCCTCACACGATCAACGTTGTAGTTTTCACAGTGTCTAAGACTGCCCTCACAACCCCAGGCACTATCTTTCCCCCAAACCTTGTTCTATCCACCCCACTTGCTGATGGAGGGGGAGGCTGAGATTCCAAGTCCTAGCGAAAGAAGAATTCAGGTCCCATAATGCTAACCTTGCACCTGGATGTGAGTATTCTGTGCCCCGGCACCCTTATTTCCAAGCCTTGGAACATGGAGTTGTGGCTGCAACTCTGTTTATTCATACGGACCTGACACCTGGTCTGTATGGAAACAGTTGTGCCCTCTGCTTCCTGAAGCCCCGTTGCAGACTATGCCATGCTGGCAATGCAGAAAGTACAGGAGCTATTTGGGCTGAGATGCCAGCAGAGGGTCATGTGGAAAAGATTGTGCCACCTGTCTCGAAGTATGCACCCCGCCTTGTGTTAGGGTATTGGACTAGGACCTGGCAGTCCAGAGTTTTCTGTTGTTGAAGGAGCATTCGAGCCTGCTCCCAGGTGGCTCCCCAGCCTAAACAATATTCTCATTCATAAACGATGCCAGTATAAAATCAGTGAGCATTGCAAGGAAGAATCCAACCAACACACACACACACACACACACACTGTTCATATGACATAGTCTCACTTGCCATTCTTTCCTCATAGGGAACCAGAGGTGGTGTTGTGGTTTGAGTGTTGGACTGGGACCCAGGAGATGAGGGTTAAAATCCCCACACATCCAGGAAGCATGCTGTGTGACCCTGGGACCAGTCACAGCCTTATCAAGCTTGCCTACCTCACAGGGTTGTTGTGGGGGTTCAATGAGGGGGAGGACCATGTATGCCACCTTGAGCAACTTGGAGGAAAATACAATCAATCAATCAATTTTGGGAGCTAGAGGTTCAGCCAGGAAAAATATCAACGTGTCTTCCCTTCCTTCTACTCCTGCCATGTGGTCCAGAGCAGAAATGAGAGAGTAACAATCAAACAGTGTCAGAGCTAAGAATTAAGTAAGGAAAACTGATGTGAAACTCTCCCTCATGGACCCCTTATGGGTTTTGTGGCAGGGCTGCTTCCTAGCCCTGGCAGTGCTTGTTGTGGGAGGACTGTCAGTCAGATTGCACCCTTCTGGTCTTGGTTTCTGCATTGCCAAATTTGTCTTTCTTTTTCAAATGTTGTCCTCTAGCTATAGGGAGAGGCAGGGAGTCCTCATCTGCCTGGGAATCTTAAGTGACAGCAAGCAGCCGGTTTCCCAGTGAGCTTGGAAGGAAATGTCTGATTGGAAGAGACAAAACCATGTCTGAAGGCCTTAAAGGAAGCAAAAGGTCAGGAGCTGGACATTTCCCCATAACGCTGGAGATCTGGATCTCAGCTGGCTCTAGAAGGGTCTGTGGGAATCGCAAAAGAGGCTCCTCTTGACTTCCCTGCCCCCTCCATGTAGCTGATTTTTTTTGGGGGGGGCGTGGACTAGAAAAGGTTGTTTCCTGCCTGGGGTTCTGCTGGCCACCATAAAAGCAGAAATGGGAAACCACAATTGGCTTCAAGTCACCCTGTGTTGGTTGCACCAAGAATTTCCCTTGGAATAGGCCTGTCAGTCACTGGCAGGGGTGCCACAGGTGAGCCACAGGTATTCATAGCATTTGTAGAATCATAGAGTTGGAAGGAACCACGAGGGTCACCTAGTCCGACCCCGTCTCCTAATGCAGGAATCTTTTGCCCAACATGGGGCTCACACCCGCGACCCTGAAATTAAGAGTCTCAAGCTCTTATCGACTGAGCTATCTCTTTCTCAAAGGTGCCCTTTTAGTCCCAGAACAAATCTTGAATCAATTGAATGATGAGCCCAGAGTGCAACACTGATTCTTCCCGGCCTGCCTCCTCCGAACCCTCTTGGAATGAGTTGTTTTTGTTGTGCAACCACATCTAGTCTGACCAGATGAATCGCTCTCAGCACAGAGAAGCAGCGACGAGGCTGCCCATGGCCTCATTGCACGAGTCCCTGTTGGCAGTTATGCTTCAATTCTGCTTCTTCCTTAGTATTTTTATTTAGCATTATGGCTTATATCACACTTTTCCTCCAAGAAGCTCAAGGTGGCGTACATGGTTCTCTCCCGCCATTTTTTAATCCTCGCAAAGCAACCCTGTGAGGTAGTTTGGACTGAGAGGCAGCGACTGGCTCCATAAGACTCAGAGCTGAGCAGGAATTTGAACCCAAGTCTCCCACAATTAAGAGCATAAGAAGAGCCTGCTGGATCTTATGAGAAATTCACAAGCAGGACCTAAGCTGAAGAGCCCTCTCTCCTCTTGCAGTTCTCAGCCCAGTATACCAGTATACCTGAAGGAGCGTCTTCACCCCCAATCATTCTGCCCGGATGCTGAGGTTCAATGCTGAAGGCCTTCTGGCGGTTCCCTCACTGTGAGAAGCCAAGTTACAGGGAACCTGGCAGAAGGCCTTCTTGGTAGTGGCACCCGCCCTGTGGAACGCCCTCCCACCAGATGTCAAAGAGAACAACAACTACCTAACATTTAGAAAACATCTGAAGGCAGCCCTGTTCAGGGAAGTTTTTAATGTGTGCCATTTTGATGTATTTTTAATCATTGTTGAAAGCCGCCCAGAGTGGTTGGTTACAAATAATAAATTAATTCTTCTTCTTCTTCTTCTTCTTCTTCTTCTTCTTCTTCTTCTTCTTCTTCTTCTTCTCCTCCTCCTCCTCCTCCTCCTCCTCCTCTCAGAAACTGACATTCAGACGTATTATTGCCTCCATCTGTGAAAGCAGAGTATAGCCACCAAGAGCCCTCTGCTCCAAATTTCTAGTTCAACACTTCACTCTTCACCTCCCCACCTTCCACCAGCCTTCTCCATCAAAGCATTATTCTGAAGATGCAATAAAACTTGCAGTTGCAAAGATTATTCTGATGTACCAGACATAGAAGGACCAAAGGCAGAGACTTTTAGAGGCCAAAGCAATCAGTGCAAAGCAAGCAAATATGATCTGGTGAGAGCAGGTTGATATGTGGCTTGGCACTGGCCAACCTTGATCTGCCTCTTTGCTGCTCCAGAGGGTAGGACCCAAACCAATGGATTCAAATGGCAAGAAAGGAGATTCTAACTATTAGGAAGAACATTCTGACAGTAGGAGCAGCTGGACAGTGGAATGGACTTCCCCAGAAGGTGATAGACTCAAGGATTTTCAACAGAGGTTGGGTGGCCATCTGCCAGGGATTTTTGAGCTGTGATTCCTTCATTGCAGTGGGGTTGGACTAAATGACCTTTGGGGAGTCCTATCCAACTCTACAATCCTATGATTCCATGATCTCCATCCTCTTGCCCATCACCTGAATTCTGCTGCATGCCCTGTTTTTGGCTCCCACTGTGTCAATCCATTCTGACTCCCTGCTTCAGGATTTTCACTGACTTGCTCTGACACGACCCATTCAAGTTGACATCCTTTCCTTTGCATTTGAGTCAGCACCCTGCAATGTTTAGTGAGCTGGTTAAAAATGGATACTTGGGAGTCTGTTGACCCAACAACCCGATAGGCTGACCTTAGGCAGGGCGGTTGAGAGTGAAGTCGCAGATCCACATCACACAACATTGCGAATGGGCAAAGGACACCGTGCCCTTTGCTGGGCAAAACACAGAAGGCTGGAGAGAAACTGCCCATCCAAGAGGGATGGTGCCAAAGCTCAGGGGCAGGATTAGGCCTTTCCTCTCTGGCCTGTCCTTTGCTTTGGAGTTGGCTCGCGGGCTTTAAGGGGCAGTTTGCAGCACTCTCGTTCGACTGGCATTTTGAGACAGGCAAGGGCATGCAAATATTAAAGCCTTGAATATGAGTCATATTTTCATGTTTCACCCATCAAAATAACACAGTTGGAAGGGTTATCTGGGGCAGGTATCATGATGAGCAAGTTGATCCTTAGGGTTGCTGGTGGTTGTTGTTTTTGTACACTTAAATAAATTAATGGGTGTACCCCCAAGGAAGTCTTCTAATTAGTGCCCTTATTTGTTGATATGGCTGAAAGTGAGTTTGCAAGCTGCTGCCCTAGAATCTTAAGAACATAAGAAGAGCCCTAGTGAATCAGGCCAATGGCCTAGCTAGTCCAGCATGAAGTTCTCACTGTGGACAACCAGATGCCTCTATTGGGGAACCCTGAAGCAGGAGCACAAGAGCACAAGAGCACTCTCTGCTCCTGCAGTTTCCAGAAACTGAAATTCAGAGGCAGGGATGCGAGCTCCTTTGGTGTTAGGATCCAGCCAGCGGCGTAGCGTGAGTTGTCAGCACCCGGGGCAAGGCAAGTAATTTGCGCCCCCTAACCCGGGGCAAGGCAAGTAATTTGCGCCCCCCCAACCCCTAACCTGCCGATCTGAGGTGAGTTGCCGCTGGCGCTGCCGCCCAAACCACGCTGCTTGCCCGGAGGAGGAGGGGGGCAGAGAGGCGAGGAAAATGCAACATGGCCCAGCAGCTGCAGCAGCAACGAAGGAGGCGGGCTGTGAGGAGGGGCTGCCTGGCGCGTCCTCCGTGGCCCTGACGCGCGGGGCTGAGAGCCTCTGCCTGCCGGACGCCTTCAGCCCGGGCGCGCGCACAGCTCATCGGTTCCGCGAGAGATGGGGCTCTGCTACAGGCTGCGCTGGAGGCTCTTTGGCGACTCCGGAGGCAGCGAGTGCGCCCACCCAGATGTTGCGCCCGGTGCGGCCGGCCCCCCTGGCACCCCCCACGCTACGCCACTGGATCCAGCTCTGTAAGAGTGAGTTCAGAAAGCCTGAAAGTGCCCTTATAAGCCGGGCTTCTGGGCCAGGCTTTTTCTGCTGGCTCTCAGCTGTCCTTCAGCTGAGAGCTTGTGGTGGGGTAATGGTTAGAGCATCAGACGGGGACCTGGTAGAGACGAGGGTTCGAATCCCCATTAAGCCACGAAGCTCACTGGGGTGACCTCGGCCCAGTCACTGCCTCTCACCCTGACCTATCACACAGGGTTGTTGTGAGGATTAAATGCGCAGAACCATGTACCTCACCTTGAGCAACTCCTAGAAAAATGGTAGGGTAGAAATGCAGACGATAAAACGAATAGTACATCATCTACCAAAGGCGCAGAGGAAAAAGAGTTAAAGAGAGAGCTCTGGCGACAACAGATAAAATAAGGCTTGGTTTTTATTTATTCATTTATTCATTCCATAAATACAGAAGCTTTATCTTTAATCAGTCCAAATCTTTGTCAGGAAGCATGATTGATGGGGGCTAGCAGCCTTTTGCCTAGACGCGGTTAGCTCAGGACTCACAGTCGTCATATATGTCATTTCTAGAGAACGATCACTTTTGTTTTGACATATATAAAAAGGCAAAAAAAGAAAAAAGAGAGAGTATTTTTAATTTTATTTACATACATGGAATTAAAATTAAAAAAAAAGACACTGGAAGGTTAATGGGAGGCAGGGGACATTTACAGATCCCCTGCTCCCCCCTGGCTACAGTGGCATTTCTATGGCTCCCTGAAAGAAGTTGATTAGCACGGCAAACACGGCTGATAGGGAAGGTTTTGGGGGGAAGGTGGAAGCCTTCAGTGAAGGGCTTAGACACTGTGAAACGTTTCAAAGTGGGGCAGACATGGAGGAGAAAATGCACAGTCCTCTGGCATGCAGAGGGGAAAGGGCCCAATCCCAGAGGGTGCAAAGAGGTCAGAATGGTTCTGAATTCCTATTTCATTTGGTGGGGTGTGCGTGATCCTATGGTTGGACCCAGAATTAACTAAGCTTGGTTCTCACTGAAATCAATGGGAGCCAAGTCATGCCTTAACTTGTCCCATTGATTGCAAGTGGGAAACTTCTAAGATGCTGGAATCCCCCCCCCCCATTCTTTGTCTATGTAATGGCAGAACAGCTGCTGATGGCTTTAAATGTAGGGGGTTGGGGGAACCTCTTGAGGCTGAAGTCAAATGGTAAGTGTTCTCCCCCATCAACATCCCCACCATAAGAGTTGAGGCTGTCTGAAAGCGGGCCCGAGGCTCCTCTACTTCTGGACATGTGTCTCTGCCTTCTGCCCTTGCTCAAATAAGTTTTTACATTCCTCCCACAAAAGGGCAGCACATTTAAGCCCCACTGGGGGAGTTAGTACTGTGCTTAAATCTGCTGGAGGCCACAAAGCTCTAAGTGGCTCAACTTTGCTTGGAGGGGGCAAGCTTCCTGGACAGGGGACCCATCAAGAAAAATAAAATAAAGCAAATATAAAGAAAAAAATCAATGATAAAAGTTGGTGATCCAGTGATGGAGGCCACAGCTGTGTTTCGGCAGCTCCTTGACTTTGCAGTTTTCTGCCTCCTGAAACAGCAATTCAGCCTCTGATGCGACCGGTGCTGAAAAGGATTTTGCAACTAGCCCAACTAACTTGGATGAAGCCCATCCTGTCCAAGGCTGCAGGATGGAAAGCGCTCCCTCAGACTGGAGAGGGCAGAAATCATAATTCTGAATCTTCCCTGCATGTAGAAAACTTGTCACATGAGCTACTTTTCTCATTGCAGGGACTTCATTTAAAAATGTGATTCTCCCACTGGCAGTCCCGTTATTTCTTCCTGGCTCCAGGTTCGACCACATCCTTCTGTTATGTTTGCAGCAGAGGGCCCGATTGTTGCATTTCAATGCAGATTGTGTAATTCTGGATTATAATGTAAACTGGACTCGACTTCCTCTCCATCCGTACAGACGACATCAAGTCCAGATAAAGAACCAAATGTTGCTTTGCGGGAGAAGGGGAAAGCAAAAGTTTATAACAAGAGAGGATAGGAAATGCGTTTGACGAAGGCTTCCCACTGGAAACGATTTGGTAAGCGAGGGGTGCGGGGGGCGGACAGACATACAAAAATACTTCTCATCCACGGGGACAGACGTTAGTAAAAAAATAACACAAGCCTTTCGCGGCTCAGTCTGAAAACGCATCGTATTTACACTACCCACCGACTAGCCGAAAAAAGGAAAGAAAAAAAGGAACCCGCTTTCGTACTTAGAACTGGTCTGGAACGCCGCAGCACTTCTGAATCAGGAGCCTCCAGTTCCCGAGTCAGGCTGCTCAGTTCTGGATCCCTCTTGTGCAGGCAGCTGAATGGTTGTCCTCCATGAGTTAAAAAAAATACAAGGAGGGGTGTGAGATAAGAACCCTTTTGCAAGCTCACCCTTGGTGTATGGGCCCCTGGTGTGCCATTGCAAAAAGCAGCCATGAGCAGGTCCCTGCACAATATAGGAGGGCAGCAGGGGAGGGCTTGATAAATCAGGGGAAAGGGCAGAAAAGAGGGTAGTTACAACATTAGGAAGAACTTTCTGACAGTGAGGGCCGTTCGGCTGTGGAAGGGACTCCCTCGGAAAGTGGTGGACTCTCCTTTGATGGAGGTTTCAGGTGTGATTCCTGCATTGCAGGAAGTTGAGCTAGATGAACTTTGGGGGTCTCTTTCCAATTCTAAGACCCTGGGACTCCAGGAGCAGGCTGCCTGCCTTTTTGCATTAATCTCTGAAACTGCTTGAAGACATTCCCATCTAGCTCTGGGGGTTGTATCCAACTAAAGCTGCATTTGTACACAGCAACTTTATTTCGTTTCGCTGACCTTTCCCGAACTGTGAATTACCTTGAGTGGTTTACAAAAACCACTTCCGGAAATACGTAGTGAGGAATGGTGCAAGTGTTAGCGCTCGTTTTCATGTTATGTGCAAACAGATTTTTTTTCTTTCCCGGGAGCAAATACAGCAACACAGAAATTAAACTTGTGCTATATCCTGCTCCGTATCTGGAAGTGGCTCGTATGTTGTGTGGCAAGCTCTAATTGTTGGTGTTTGTCTGTCTCGAGAGCCAATGGTGTGCGCCTCCGGGGATGAAGCGAAGTCAAACTGCTGCATTAGCCACACCAAAGTGAGCTCCCTGAATATCCTAAGGAGATTCGCAGTTAGGGAGATGTCAGGAAAGCAGCCTAAGCCTCAATCAGAGTCGGCCCATTGAAATTAATGGACCTGAGTTGGTCATCGCCATTAATCCCAATGGATCTGCTCTGCGTCGGGCTAGCACTGGGAACAATCCAGGAAGTTTCTCCACTGGGGGTGGGGAAGAGGCCCCAAACTGTGGGAACCCAAATTCATTGTGCTTCTGAAGTTGACTGCAAATGCAGCAATAGCGAGGTGGATGCAGTTGCATTCGTGGCTGCTGCCTGACAGCCAGAGGAAACCAAATCGTGAAGTCGTGTGTCCACATAAAAGCAAACAAAAACAACAACAAAGCAAATCAGGGCATGAATGCAATTTCATTCTTTTTGCCAGGAAGAGAGTCATAAATGCATAGCTGCTTTTGTCACCAGGACAGTCTGGCATGCATATTGTCGAAAAGCCTTATTGCAAAGCTGTTGTTCAATGAACTGGCTGCTTTCCCGGCAAAACTCTGGGCATCCATCCATTTTTGCTCCTTTTCAGGGCGTTGGGCTAAATGGCCCTTTAGGTCCCTCCCAACTCTACAGTTCTATGATTCTGTTATTTGGGTTTCCGGTTTTATTTTCCCTCTGCTGTTTACTACATTCCCAGCTGAGAATAAGTTTCATTGCTCCCTCCCCCCAAAACAGGAAGAGTCTGGATGCAGGCAATAGTTTTTAAAAAGCTAAAAGCAGTTGGAGAGATGTACCATTTCCTATGGTGCCTCTGTGTACTCTCAGGTGCACAGACCACCCACTTTTCAACATACATGCACTTCTTTTGTCCTACTGTTACCTCTGGCCAAAGAGGTCTGGCAGGTTGCTAACATGGCAAAAGCCTACCAAACCTGTTTGACCACAGGCAAAACTGGAGGGACAATGGTGCCTTCATTTCTTGGGGGTGGGGCGGGGCGGAAGAAACCCTTGGCTGCAGTTTTGTAAAGGAAGGCTCTAGGAATTCTCTAGCCACCTCACATTAATTTTTAGGCATTATTTTAAAAATAAACAAATCTTTGCTTCGAAGTCATAGGCCATAAAAGAAACCCACTAAAATGCTGGAAATGTTCAGGATGCCAAACCAGTTTTTCTGCAAAATTGCCTGATGCCATATATGCCCATTTGACTGCTTTGATCTTTGGAACAGTCAGGAGCACCACATAATGCCTGTTCCACAATGGTAAGAAATTGGTATATTTTAGTGTGGCAGCACCTACACTGTGGAACTCCCTGCCTATTGACACCTGTCAGGCACCTTCACCTTCACTCTTTTTTGGATCCTGCTAAAAACACTGTTGTTTTAGACAAGCCTGCCCAGATTTACTGATGTTTGTTTATAATCTGGTTCCCAGCTTATCATTGATTTTAATTACTGTATTTTGCACTCCATAAGACGCACCAAACCATAAGACGCACCTAGTTTTTGGAGGAGGAAAACAAGAAAAAAAATATTCTGAATCTCAGAAGCCAGAACAACAAGAGGGATCGCTGCGCACTGAAAGCAGCGATCCCTCTTGCTGTTCTGGCTTCTGGGATAGCTGCACAGCCTGCATTCACTCCGTAAGACACACACACATTTCCCCTTACATTTTAGGAGGGAAAAAGTGAGTTTTATAGAGCAAAAAATACGGTATTATTTTTTGAACGTTTTAAATAGCTGACTGTAATTGTGCTTGCTGATAATATTATGGTTTTATTCTTTTTTTGCAAACCACTTAGAGGTCTCTTCTTCTTTTTTTACAATCAAGTATATACGCTTTGGGGGGGGCGGGAATTAGATGAAGGATGCCCAACTGCATCCTTCCTCAAGTCACTGGGGCCCGTCAAATATTTCACCACTTCTAACAGCTATCTGGGCAGGGGCTGATGAGAATTGGAGTCCAAAAAGACCTGGAAGGCATTGGCCCTGCTCCATTTGCCGCCCTGTTACACCTGCTGTAGGGCTGCAGTATCAATTGATAAGCAAGTAAAGGTAAAGGTACCCCTGTAGCCTTCAACTTATTACATTTGGGGTTGGTACAAATCCCAAAAAAAACGGGGAAGGGAGATAGAGACAATGAACATACAGCATCAGATGCAACACTTTGGAATTCAGGGGCTGATTTTGTGTGCGGCCATCCCAGAAGGCAAGCTCATCTCATAGCCAACTAAGGCACAATCTTTGCATTGGCCGCAACGGGACAGGGAAAACTCTCCTCTGAGAGGGGCTCTGGGCCTTTCGGACGCTGTGGCCACAGAGATGGCGGGGTCAGGGGCGTGGTGGCCCCTTCCGTGGGGGGGACCTTCATGCTGTCAGATCCCCCCTTCTGGCTCCCCACTTGGAAGGGACTATTCTGCTGTTGGAATTGATGGATGGGACCCTAAGCTTATCCTACGAAGTGGGGGGGGGGACAAGTGCACCTGGGGGTGTGTGGAAGTACAGGCTCTCGATTCTTCTGGGAACCTCTCTCTGCCTGCTCAGAGCAACAAGGCTGTGAAGGACATCAAGGCAGCACCTCAAGCTGTAGAAAGTGAGGGACATTTTTTTGTGAGGGTGGGGAGTATCTGAGGGAGGACATGGGAGGATGAGCAGGTACTAAGCGGACCTGCTGGGGTCAGAAGAGGGCCTGAGTGAGATATAGGACAAAGAAGAAGAAGAAGTAGAGTTTGGATTTGATACCCCGCCTTTCACTCCCCTTCAGGAGTCTCAAAGCGGCTAACATTCTCCTTTCCCTTCCTCCCCCACAACAAACACTCTGTGAGGTGAGTGGGGCTGAGAGACTTCAGAGAAGTGTGACTGGCCCAAGGTCACCCAGCAGCTGCATGTGGAGGAGCGGAGACGCGAACCCGGTTCCCCAGATTGCAAGACTACCGCTCTGAACCACTACACCACACTGGCTCTCACATCTTTCCAACCAGGAGGTTCTGGGTTTCTAGTCTAGGCCTTCTGTTTCTCCATGGACAAGCCTTTCTTCTTGACCCCACCTGGGGAAGAGATGGGTCAGTTTCAGCCTGTGAATGTCCCATCCCCCTGATCTCTCCTCTCTGACCCCCTGCCTCCACCCCCCCCAGCTCTGAGGCTAAGTGATAGAAAGAATGAACCACTTTTTGCAAAACGTGGCCTGTGGGACCTTGCAGAACTGGGCACTTTCTGCTCAGCCAATTCACTCTGAATCCGTCTTATTCCCCCAAAAGTCAAAACAGGGAAAGAGGGAATGGTTGGCAGCAGGGAGGGTGCCTGTAGTGGCTCCCCAAAAGCAGCTTCTGACATTTCCAGGAGGCTGGCCAAGGCACATTCCTCAAAGCTCCTCTAGCTGGGCTTACAGAGAGTTGGGATGGTGGATCGAAACATAACCTTAACTCTGCCCATTTAAAAGAAGAAGAAGAAGGTCCCAGCTCAAACCGAGATGAGCTGAGCACTGTGATATTCTCTCTGTGCGTAGATACGGTGGTTGGGAGAAAGAGAGAGAGAGAGAAACGACTGCAAGGAAGAGAGAGAGGAGGAGGAGGGAGAGAAGAAAACTCAAAAGTTGTTTTCTCCTTCGAAAAAGGAAGCATGGACGTGAAACCAACCTCACTCGCCCCTTTCCCAAACCTGCAGCGTTTTCTTGCATTCAAAAGGAAAATTAAAGTTTAAGAAGCCTATGCAGTCTGGCGACGTTTGAATACGGTTTTCTCTAGGACGCCTTCGTTTCAGACGCTGCGCTGTTGTCTTGGGTTGTGAACCGTTATTTCTTGACTTGGCTTCGATATAGCTTTAAGCAAGCGAACGGGAGAGGCAGAGGAATTCAAGGAGTAGAAAGTCCCAGGCGGGAACAGGATTCCCGATTAGGACCGGTAGTCCTTTTTGCTGTAGGGTTTATTGCCCAAGATGCTGTCGATCTCATGGATAAGAGAAGAGGAGAGTTTTGGAAGAACCTGCCGGGTGGAAACGACAAGTAAGAGGGAGAGGTCATAAGTTAGTTTTTGATTATGACGCTATCAAGCCTGTGCTTATTTTCTTTCTTTCTTTGGAGCATTTGTGCCCAGCTCTTCAGCCGCTTACGTACAATGGAAATGAGGCAGTCCTTACCTGCAGGCTTATAATAAATACCAACAATAACAATAGACGACACACAAGGGAAATGGGACTGGGAGGGAAGAGGAAAAAGCAAAACTCAGGAATCAATTTCTTAACAGTTCCTAAAATGACCAGCTGGCACAGTTAAGGAGCAGGAGCCGCCTGATGGAGGTGGCATACCTCACACCAGAGTAGATGGAGTGATTTGTGTTGCCTCCAGAGAACTCGAAGTGCTACGTGCTGATCCTCCTGCACCCATATTGCATCATCATTGAGAAGTAGGTTTGGCTAAGAAGACAAATGCATGTTCTGACATACTGAATGGCGTAAAACCCTACATCAGTGGTTCTCAACCTGTAGGTCCCCAGATGTTGTTGGACTACAACTCCCATCATCCCTGAGCTCTGGCCTTGCTAGCTAGGGGTGATGGGAGTTGTAGTTCAACAACATCTGGGGACCCATAGGTTGAGAACCACTGCAAAGCAAGGGTTGCGTTCCCTTTGGTGGGTGAACTTCTAAGTGTTGCATGTAAGGCGAGTTAAGAAGCACCCCTAAAAAAAAGCAATCTTTTGCTACAGTAGCCTCCCCCTGAGGGTGATAGAGCTATTCTGACCTGGAGGGGTCTCAAGAGAGACCCCATTCAAGGCAGCCAGTCTGGCATGTTCTAAGAAAGCTGAGTTGCAAAAGCATCTGCTCAATTCACTGTCTCCTTTCCATGTAAATATCATTGTTTGCAAAACTAAAAGCAGAGAGTGTGAAGCCAAGATATGAACCCCCTAATATCGTCCCTTCCTCCTCAATCCCTTCTCTCCCATGCCAACAATCAGTAATCAAATAGTTTTCAATAGTCTGAAGGCTGGATGGTCATCTACCAGGGATCCTTCAGCTGCAATTCCAGTATTACAGTGGCTTAGACTAGAGGCCCCTTCCAGCCCTGCAGTTCTATGGTTCTATGTCCAGAGCATTCCATGCAAGAAAAACAAACAAAGATCAGTTTGCCAGGGCCTGAAGGTGGGTGATGGGTGCTCACCTGTATTGCTCCAATATTCTCCATTAACTGGTCTGCATTGGAAGCCCCCAGCAAGACGGAGCTGACTCCTTCGTTCCGCAAACACCATGCTGGAGGTGGGGGAAAAGAAGAGCATTAGGGGAATGTAATGGAGACACTGCCAAGGCCACCTGGGGGATTGTTTGGGGCCAGAGTCTTTTTGGCAGAGAGTCAAGTGATTAGTTCAAGAAACTCTGAGCAGTGTCAAAAAGTCACTTTTGCTCTCAAGCTCTGGACAGATAAGGGCACATATATTTCTTCACAAGATGCATCTACCATGTGAAATTTGCTGCCTACAGTTAAGGCGAAGGCTACTAGCTTAAGAAATCTTTGGAAAGAAGAATTATATAAATCTGGAGAAGCTGTGAAAACTAAATGGAGCTTCTGAGTACCAGTTTCCCTCTGTCTCTGTCTCTCTCTGTGTAGAGAAAACAGTGGAGGGGACTCATTGCCCTCATGTCCTGCACGTGAGTTTCTGTCTGTCCCCTGTTGGAAACAGAAGGCTGGGTCTAGATCAGTGTTTCCCAAACTTTTTTGGGCAACGGCACACCTGTTTACTGAAAAAAAATCTCGCGGCACACCACCATTAAAGCCCCGCCCCGTGACGTCAGCGCGCAGCGTCACGCCGGGAGGGACGCACGAAAGTGAAAGTTTTTTCCCTCCCCCCTCAGTCCCTCGCTCGGAATTCAGCTCGTTTGGGGCATCGCTCCGGCTGCTCCCTCTCCCGCCGTGCAGGAGCGATGCCTCTCTCTGGCTCTCCCTCCGCGCAGGCTGAGGGAGGGAGGGAGGTGCGCGTGTGACCCGTCTCTGCTGGGAGACCAAACCCAGCGAGGCAGAGTCGCGCGGAGGCGCCCAGGCAGCGCTGCCAGCTGCGAGGAGGAGCGCCAGGCAGCAGCAGGAGGCGCGGCCTCTCCTCGCCGCCGCCGCCCCGCCTCTCGCCGCCCGACTCGCCCGCCTCCCTCCAGGCATCTTGCGGCACACCAGCCGATGTCTCACGGCACACTCGTGTGCCGCGGAACACCGGTTGGGAAACACTTGTCTAGATCAGGGGTCCCCAACCTGCAGCCCATGGGCCGGAAGTGGCCCACAGAGGCTGTTTAACTGGCCCACGAGCCGCCCCCAAACCAAGCCGCCCACTGGGCAAGTCCCCACATGTTGCGCTAAACCAGTGCAGCATGGCACAGGGACTCTCTTCTGTGGCTCCGGAAATTGCTTCTGCACATGCCCAGACGCCAAAAATTGCTTCTGCGCGGGGCCACCAGGTGGCGCGTTGGAAGATGGCCGACAATAACATCTCTCTGACCCATACGAGGTAATTAAGGGGCTGCTATGGGAAGTATGCAGTCTTCCTACCCCCCCAGGAGATGGGGGGCGCTGCCTTGCCAGCGGTGTTCACATTGCACCCCCTGATCCGAGAGATGGGGGTGCCGAACACTTGGCATGAGCCGTCGGTGAAGTCAGATCTTCCTGATGCCGATTCCAATTAGCGCATGCTGGTTGCTTCAGCTCAGAATTATAATTGGAAACATACGATTGGAATGAAGCTGAAGCACATATATCAAGTAATGTTCGAGAGATAAAACTGCTGATTAATGGATCTCTGTGACCGGGAGTGACGGATGGATAAGTAAATCTTCTGATGAATCACCACTAGGAGACTGTATGTTTGGAATGAAGGGGGGGGAGGAAAAACCTTTTTTTTTCTTTGCACGATGTGATATTAATAACCCTTCACCCCAGATAGAAATAAGATTGTTGCATTTTCACTTATCACAAGCAGGAATTCAAGAACTGTGTGGGATGGATTATAACAGGAGAGAGGATTGGTGAGCGGTGAGAAAGAGGAAAATTTTCATGACGCAGTTAAAAAATGGTGTCTTGCCAAGACAGGCTTGCCGGAGAAAGAAGGACAGGGGGAGGAGAATCAGGATCATTCGAAAGAGAAGGAATGTTGGAACGCAAGCTTGACCTGACAGAGCCTCCTGATTCATTTGATTTATTTGGCAAGCCTGAGAAAAGTAAAGGACAGACCGAAGATTATTATTATTATTATTTTGAAGCTTTGAACAAAGGCTGTCCCTGAGTGATATGATCTTTGGAGAGTACAAAACCCACACAAAGGATGCCTGTTTTCAATCTGCTTGTGAAAATTATCAGAGATCGCAAAGAAAGGAATATACGATAACAATAAGAAGAGAAAGAAAGTAATAAAGGACTATCTGGATTGAACTGGATAGAACTGTCTAATTAAAGCAGTAATATAAGTGATGTTTGGACTCGCTCGGAGTTTTGGACTCGTGCGGAGCTTGATGTATGGGTACCCCCAACAATATTTAAAATTTGGCTGTATAATTTGGAACTAATGTGATTTGGATAATGTGATGTGATTGGCCTGTTAATAAAAATTATTTTTTAAAAAAATGCTTCTGCGCAGGCGTGGTTTTTGGTGTCTGGGCATGCGCAGAAGCAATTTCCGGAGCCACGGACATGTGCAGCTGCGATTTCTGGAGGATCTCTGTGGGAGTGATCCAGCCCATGCCCAGTAAGCCTTTCCGACCCCTGGTCTAGATGGATCCGCTACCCAGTCAAGCTGCTCTCCCATTCTGCAGAGACAGCCACTGCCTCCAGGAAAGGGTCAGGATGGAGGCAAGCGTTTCCCACTTACCAATGGCAAGTTGGGGCAGAGTGCAGCCCAGCCGCTCGGCGATGGCCTGCAGTTCCTTCAGCTTGGCTTGCTGCCGCCTCCCTTCCTCACTCAAGATCTTGTCTTTCAGCCACTGGTAGCCCTGCGGTTGGGGAGAGGAAAGAGACCAGTGGCAGGCGGAAGCAAAGAGAAACCAAGGTATGTGAGGTATAGAATCTAGTGGGACTAAGATGCTAAACCAGCCAGATCAGTTCATTGGTTAAGGCAATAGCTTCGGCCACCCAGTTATGAACTGCCATTTAAGAACACAAGTAGAGCCTGCTGGATCAGGCCAATGGCCCATCTAGTCCACTATCCTGTTCCCACAGTGGCCAACCAGATGCAGGATTCAAGCACAACTGCCCTCCTCCCTCCTGTGGCTTCCAGCAACTGGGGTTCAGAAGTTGTGGAGGCAGAGCATAGCCATCGTGGCTACTAGCCATTTACATTAGAAGGAGGTTGCCCTGTTGCCACTGAGGCAAATGGGGGTAACCTCCCTCACCTAACTGGAAAAGACACCACCTTGCAAAGCGGAAGAACAATGGCCAAGGTTCTGCTTGTGAGTTTTAGCTGATGCTGGAAGCTGGAGACACAGAGGCATGCCTTGCTCTGGGCTGGGCTCAAGAGCTGTGGTTCAGGGAAGCCGGATCTGTTGGGATATTGATGCTCCGAGCCCCTCCATCCACTGCTCAGGACATTTCAACGTATTTATTATATGTGCCGATAAAACCATATATCCTAGAGATACAGTGGTGCCCCACAAGACGAATGCCTCGCAAGACGGAAAACTCGCTAGACGAAAGAGTTTTCCGTTTTGGAGGTGCTTCGCAAAACGAATTTCCTATGGGCTTGCTTCGCAAGACAACAATGTCTTGCGAGTTCCTGCTGGTTTTTTTTCCTCCCCCGCCTTTTTCTAAGCCGCTAAGCCGCTTATCAGCTGATCCGATCAGCCGCTAAAAGCCGCTAATAGCGCTAATCCGTCAATGGGCTTGCTTCGCAAGACGAAAAAACCGCTAGACGAAGAGAATCATAGAACGGATTCTTTTCGTCTTGCGAGGCACCACTGTACCCCAGGCCCCAATGACCTTCATTCCAAGGGAATGGAACCCCTGGTAAGTCCTGGGCCTCCCCTGAGTCTCCTGTCACTCAGAGACAGGGGCACGTGCGACAGTATTTCCCTTCTGCCGGTCCCAGCGATCAATTGCCACCGCTCACTTTTAGCGATGCTCGTGAGTAGGGAGGGATCCCCCCGTCGTATTTCCCCGAAACGATTCCACATGCTAAAGGGGACCACGTCATGGCGCCCACACCTAAGGGGAGAAAGAGGAAAAGGCAAGTTGGAGGGTGGAGAGCAAATGCTTAACAGCAATGTTTAGCCTGGAGAAGGGAAGACGGAGAGGTGATGTTATTGTTATTCACATAATTCATTAGTCCCAGGGCAACCCAAAGTGACTTACAACCAACCAGACAGACAACCGCATTCCCGAGTTACACTGAAACCAAGAGGTAAAAGAAGGTATTTATTTATTTATTTATACATACATACATACATACATACATTATAAATTATAAGTTGTGTGTTCTTGTTTCTCCTTTTAAGTGGTTGTGGTAACCACAACCTTTTACTCCTTTTGTGGTATTTTATGCATTGTGACTTGCTGTAAACTTTTATTGATTATAGTTTTTAGCAATTATTGTAACTGGTAATTATTATTACTAATTGTGATTGGTAATTATTATCTGCTGATATTTAGCTTTACTGTTTACTATTATAGTCTAATGGATTGTTGAATATTGCTTTATTTGATATAAGTTGTTTATTTTAACATTATCGTGGTTGCTTTGTATTGGATGAGATGGTTATTATGTGTGTGAACTTGGCTGTCTATTTTGTTTCTTCAGCTTGTAAACCACCTTGAGTATAGTAATATAGAAAGGCGGTAGAAAATTTAAAAGTGAAATAAAATGGGGAAATATAGAAATCTATTAAAAACATTCCATTTGCTTCTGAAAGGCCACAGATAATTAAAGGCCAAAGGTCTCGCTATAGAGGAAAGATTTTGCCTGGTGCCTAAAGATGTATAATGAAGGTGCCAGACAAACCTCCCTGGGGAGAACAGTCCACAAATGGGGAGCCACTGCAGAAAAGGACTGTTATTGTGTTGCCACCGTTTGGACCTCATGCAGTGGCAGCACACAAACAGGGGCCTCAGAGGATGATCTCAGGGTCTGGGTTGGTTCATATGGGGAGAGTCAGCCCTTGAAGTATTGCACTCCTGAACCGTTTAAGGAGGTACAAGGTAAACTCCCTTTAATAGCCAGGACAACCCAGTCAGATGGGTGGCATAATCATCATCTACTAATCCCCTAGGACCAGTGGTGTGTGTGTGTGTGTGTGTGAGTGTGTGACTTACGTAATTCCATCTTTTCCCCCTTTGTGTGTTTCTTTAAAACACATTTTATTTTATTACATTCCTATCTCGCCTTTCTCCAATTGATGGGAATACAAGGGGGTCTGTACAGCCAGGCACTGATCAGCCCTTTTCTACCATCAGTAAAAGGGCAGCCCAGGGACCTCCAGCCCCTGCAGAGCCAATTCAGAGAGGCTAGGATGGCAAGGTCAAAGCTGGCTTGTTGGGACAGGATTAAACATTCAGAGGAAAGGCTGCTGCTCCTGACCCCTTTCTGATATTTTTATTAATTATAATTAATATGCTGAAAGCCTCTTAATCCCAAGCTGCAGTTTTGAGCCAGCAGGGCAAAAAAGGTTAAGCAAAACAGTTTCCCCAAATAACTGCTTTTTGGGGCCCTTTGGGAAGCAGATCACGGGGGAGGCCCCAGGATGCAGGGATTTCCGTTCTGTTGCTTCCCTGAGCCAGGGGAAGGGTGGGATTTAAGGACCAAGCCAGATGGGAGATGTGCAGGAGATATCCAGTCAAATGGCCTGGATGTTTTGGATAAACTTTAAAGCCCCCAGGGAGTGTGTGCTGAATTAGGCCCTGGGCTACGGGTACTGGGGCGGGGAAGGATGCTAAACTGTTCCACCCCCACCCCTTGCTAAAGTCCTGTTATTTATTTATTGCATCCCAAACTTTGTCCTCCATGGAGCTCAAGGTGGCTTACATGGTTTTCCCCCTTCTCCTCAGTTAATCCCACAACAACAACCCTGTGAGGTATGTTAGGCTGAGAGACAGTCACTCTGAGCCCCCATTCTGGACCACTGGTCCCTGGGAATCTGTACTTGCTGACCCCTTCTGCCTCTTGTCAGCAGTACTAAAGCAAACAGCCTCACCCAAGCTAAGAGCATGGCACCCCTTTCTCTCAGCAGGGCAGCATCACCTCTGCCACCTTTATTCAGCCTTGCTGGCATTCCAGAGGCGGCTTCAGTACACGCTTACCGATCTTGTGGAATAGCTCTGGAAGCTGCACTTCCACTTTCTCTCTCTGGAACATGTGGTACTCTGCTTGCTCACAGATGGGCGGGATGAGGTTGAACTGGCGAGCCACTGAATACGCTTCCTATGGGGGGGGGGAGCAACAACACCCCAAAGCAGTCAGGAAGTGGGCGAGGCGGAAGAAGAGAAGAAGAAGAGTTTGGATTTGATATCCTGCTTTATCACTACCCAAAGGAGTCTCAAAGCGGCTAACATTCTCCTTTCCCTTCCTCCCCCACAACAAACACTCTGTGAGGTGAGTGGGGCTGAGAGACTTCAGAGAAGTGTGACTAGCCCAAGGTCACCCATCAGCTGCATGTGGAGGAGCGGAGACGTGAACCCGGTTCCCCAGATTACGAGACTACCACTCTTAACCACTACACCACACTGGCTCTGCCTGCTCCTTTGCGCCATGGTGTGTAGCATACCGGACACCTGGACCTCCTCCCCAGGTCCACGGCTTGGCAGGGAAATAAAAGAAAGCCACTCCAGGGATTGAGGAAAGTTAGGGTTCAGGTCCCAGCTCATGCAAACGAAAAAGGCCAGGGGACCCCTGAGGATGCACAGAGCGCTTTCCCCCTCACCACTGAGTAAGTACAGAGAGCTCCTACCCATCTTGGCTCCTAGCCCTGTTTGGGTGTTTGACCCCCTCCCCCCATCAGAATAGGGCCTCTCCCCTGTTGCAATCCCATTGCCCAGTCATACCACCCTACATACTTTTGAGGGAAAGGTCTTAGCTGCACCTCCATTCCTGTTTCTCTCCCCCCCCCCATCAAAGCTCTAGTATTTGGCAGCTCTGTTCCTTCCAGCCTTTGAACACCCATTGGGCAACTCAGCCATTCCTTTGTGCTTCTCAGACTGTGTCTCTGGTTCAAGAAATTTCCCTTCCGCCTTGTTTCCCTAGAGTTGAGCCTGTGGCTTTTATCTTCATTCCTGGCAATTCATCCATCTATCCTCCTAGATTCATTTTACTTTTGAGGCGAAGGTTGGAAGCGGGTGGGTCCCAGTTTTACACATCTGCCTGGCATCTTTTCTATTAGCCACCCACTCTTCCTCTCTGCTTCCCCTTCTCTCTCTCTCTTTCTTCCACCCTTTTACCCCCCCCCCTTTCTTCATCCACAATACCATAATCTCCATGGAGCTCCACCGCGACGTCCCCCAGTACATGGCCATCCCTTGGTTGATGACGTGGGTCATGGCTCGCACCGTCTCTGGAAAAACGAGAAAGGAAGAAAGAGAGAAGGAACGAGAGAGGCGTTAAACCCAAGGCGATGAGCCGGCCTGCCCTGTCGAATTAAGGCCACGACACCAAAAAAAAAAGGAGAAAAGAAAAGGAGGGACCAGGGTGGGGAGGCTTTGACTACTCAGACATCTTGCAAGCAGCGTAAATTATTGGCCTCAAAAATGCGGAGGATGGGAGGATGGGGAGAGGGAGGGAGGAGCTGAGAACAGCAACTCCCCATGGAAAACCAGACCGTATCTCCAGGGAAATGCCTCACACTGATGGTGCGCCGGGAGATCCCATCCAAAAACCAGCGGAAAGGCAACGAGTTCACGAAATGAAATGGAAACAGACAAAAGGTGGGAGGATGAAGCCGTCGGTGACCAGATGGGTGGGGTGGGGTGGGGTATGAAGGGACAGCACAGAAGGGCAGCTTATGGAAAAGAGCCTTCCAGAGTGGGCATCGAAGGGTCAACCCAAAGGGCTGTTCCAAAGGACCCACTGTGGCCTAGAGAAGTTGCTAAGCACAGGGTGATCAACAGGGACATTTCCGACCATCCTCCCCAACCAGGACCAGGAACTCAAAGAGGTCCTCCTAACTCTCAGGAGCCACCCAAGCAATTTTGCTGCCTGAGGCGAAGATGGTGCGTTCCCCATTCTATGCACAAAGCCGCACTAGACTGGTAGCTGGATTTTATTTCAGAACAGAGTGCTCCTCCACAGCCTAGGGCAGCAGGCTAGCTTAGGAGCTGCAGGGCCCTAGTCACATTCTGTCTCTCAGAATTTGCCGCCTGAGGCAGCTGCCTCATTCTGCCTTGTGAAAGGGCTGGGACTGCTGACTCTGAACAGGGAGGCTCCTGCCTTTGAGCTCTTGTGTCATTAGATTTGCCAAGGTCCATGTAGCCCAGCACTGGGTTGCTAAGAACAGCCAGGAACAAGGAAGGTGACGCCTTTTGGAGGCTTCTGGCTGGCGTGTGCATTAGATGGGGACAACGATTTCATCCAGCAGGGCTCTGGTTAAGGATGCGGGGAGAAGTTCAATTCAGTTCACACTTTCTGGAACAATATGTGAACCAAAAGTCAGACAAGTTTCCTGAAGCACCATTGGAGGTTTGCCTTCTGCTTACTTGAATAGGAACTTCCCAGGCTGTGCATCAAGGTGGCCTCTAAGATTATTATTTTATGTGATCGGGATTTTATAAGCCAATGGGGAGCACCCACACTTCTCTCTGTGCCCCCAAGCTAACTGCCCCACCCCTTTCCCTTCACAACAAAGAAAAATCCATTCCCTCAGATCTTCTCTCTTCCTTTGAATATTTCCACAAGGCCTGTCCACTTGTTTGGCAAGAAAGCATTGCTTCTTCTGGATGTCTAGGTACCGAAGAGGTCATTCATAAAACTAGGAGCTATTGTGGGGCAGAGGAGAAGGCAGCTTAGGACAACAGTGTTTCTATTTAAAAGCTAGGCTGAAGGAAGGGTTGCCCTCCTTTAATACAGAAGCTGGGACTGGACATAGAATTTAGCATCCTTAATTAAACAGCAACACCAACAGGTCAAGTTTCCAGCCCTTCAGGTCAGAAAGATATGCTTGAAAGCGTCTGAGCAAATAGCTGTGAAACTTCATGCTGAAATCAATTTGCCTTTGCAGAGCCAAGGGGTGTTTCAGGGACCCTGGGACTTTTGGGATTTGGACATTCTTTCAGCTGTCCCGCCGCCATGGGGGTTCTGAAGCATGCATGGCAAGAGTCCTCAAAAATCCTTCCAACCAAAGCAAAATCATAATAATAATAAAAAAAACCAACAGCAACCAACAACCGCAAAACAGTTGCATGCCAAAAAGCAGAGTAGGAATTTGAGAGCAAAAACGAACCAATCACATCCCATGCACCAAACTAAAAGGAGGCCCCTTTTGAGATGTCTCTAAAGCTGCTCCCAGTTCTCAGGGTTGGAAGAAAATCAAGGATTTATCTAGTGCAGCAACCTGCTCTCACAGTGGCCAAGGAGATGTCTATGGGATGCATGCTAGTAGGACCTTAGTACAAGAGCCCTCTCCCCTCCTGCTGTTTCCAGCAACTGGAATTCAGAAGCATCACTGCCTCCAGTTATTGACATAGCCTTCTCCTCCAAGGTCAGCCCTACTCAGATTACAGGGTAGAACTAACTTCAGTCTGTCAGTTTCAATGGGTCTACTCTGAGTGTAACTGAGTTGGATGCAATCCTTAGTTTTCTGCAGTGATCTGGTATCACAACCATTATTTTACATACACAGATGTTCAAAATAATTCCTCTGGTCTCCCAAGCTACTCTGCTGGCTATTTAGTTATTGAGATACTAGACCACCGAAGAAGACCAGTTGGTGGTCAAGATCCTTTTCGTGTACATTACGTACAAAAGATTGCATGTCCGTTCATCAAGCTTTTTGTTTTCAATACTTGTGGCCACAAAATTTGTTTTACAAAGGGCACATGTTACTTTTATCACCACCACCATCATCCTTCATTGATTTAATCAAAATATACATATACCACTAGTCACATCGGAGCAGTTTACAACAATTATACTTAATATCATACAAAAACCATTATATAAAGGTTAAAATATGTTACTGAAACCTATATTCTTAATTGCCTGCATAGGGCTGATGGAATAGAAAAGTTTTCTGTAGGCACCTCTCTTCCGTAGGTTGAAAGGGAACGTGCCTGCTAAATTTCTATTGGCACAAAGCATTCCACCAGATGGGGTGAAAGACCCTAAAGATTTGGTTTCTTGCGGTCATCAAATGAGTCTCGCCAAATGAGTCTTGTCAAAGCGATAAACAACTACCTGACATTCAGAAGACATCTGAAGGGAAGTTTTTAATATGTGACATTTTAGTGTATTTTTCATCTTTGTTGGAAGCCGCCCAGAGTGGCTGGGGAAACCCAGCCAGATGGGCGGGGTACAAATAATAAATTGTTACTATTATTATTATTATTACAACTCAGGGTACGCTTCTTATTTTAATAGCTCCAAGTTTCTCTGTTTCTTAGCTACAAACTGCTTCACAGCCAATGGGGTGACATTAAAAGAGTGTACATTTGCTGCTTGGTGTCAGTTGATGTCCCTTCGCAGTTTTTGCAAAGGGGTTCGATTTCTGCCAATCTGTTCCTTTGCCTCATGCATCCTCAGAGGCAGTGAACTCAGGGTGGGAGATTATTGCGGCAAAACAGCAGGCACATTTACCGGGGTCTTGGGATACCCGGCTGCATCTCGTAGGTTTCTTTTCGAAAATGACGAGCATCTCACGAAAGGGGGTGTGGCAGGGTGCAAGGCCCACCCCACTGAGAACTTCAGGAAGAGTTGTCAAATTTCAAAGGGGTGCAGGAAAGAGCATCACAGACACAAGGCATGCATGCATTTCAGAGACAGCAGAGGAAAACGTGGAATGGAATGAACCAGGGAGGACGGTGGGGTGGTGGGGTGGCGGAAGAGATTTTGGATTTTAAATTTTACTTGCAAGATGTTACTAAAGGGACAAAGGGTTGTTTTGTTTTTTGTTTTTGGGTGGTATTTCCCCCCCTCTTTCTTTCTTTGCTTCCGTTGGGCATTTTATGGAGAATTTTGCCATCCGAGTAATGGGAGAAATTTTGCCAATGAGAATAAAATAGAAAAAAATGGGGAAAAAAAAGCAAAACTGCATGGATTATTCCATCCCATAAAATGCCACTTGGATGCAGATAATCAAGATGAGGTGGGGGGGTACCATGTACCTTCTATGATGAATGTTCGCGACTTGGAAGAGCTAAATGGGTTCCCTGGTGATAAAAGAAAGATTTAAGAGAGACCAGAGTTTACAGCTGCCGCTGGCGTATCGCAAGGCATGGTGTACAACATAAGGGGAATCTGGGCAAAGGACGAGACTCGTTGCCCCTTCCACCACCACCCTCCAAGCTCCCCTTTCCCTTTGCAAAAGTCAAGACTGCCCTTCCCAGTCTCAGGACGACAGATCCTCACCCAAAGGGAACTTTAAACCAAAAGTGGTTAACCTCCAGTTTGGGGGCATCCCCCCACCCCATCCCCTGCCACCCCACTGATTTTGGCAGCGACTGCATCAATAGCTGTGATTCCTGCATCGCAAGAGGTTGGGTTCATCTTGGGTCTCTATCTATTTTTTGGACTACAACTCCCATCATGCTTAGCTAGCAGCAAGCAGGGATGATGGGGATTGTAGTCCAAAACCCCCCTTCGAACTCTACAATTCTCTGATTCTACGAAATGAAGAAAAACAAAGGCAGATCCAGAGCCCAGGAGCCTGATGAGACCACCCCCGGTAATTGGATCAATCGTTTCATGAACGGAGACAGGGATGACACAGTCTCCTCTTCAGTTCATCTGCATGGATCAGCTGAGGGTGGCGGCGGCTGTTGTGCCCCCGTTTGTGTGCCTGGGGTGGGTAGGTTAGTGACACCCAGTCCTAGGCAACCCACTGCTAGCATGTAGACAATGTCCCCCCCACCTCCATGGGAGGTGAACATGGCCATTGGGTTAGCAAAGGGTTAACTACCCCTGTTTTAAATTCTCTAACCAGGCACCAGGGTCACATTCACATCACACATGTAAAGCACTGCGGTACCGCTTCAAACAGCCTTGGTTTTCCCCAAAGAATCCAGGGAACTGTAGCTTGTTAAGGGTGCTGGGAGCTGTTAGGAGACCCCTAGTCCTCCTCTCAGAACTACAATTCCCACACTTCCCTGTAAAGAGGGATTGATGTGGAACCACTCTGGGAATTGTAGCTCTGGGAGAGGAACAGAGGTCTCTTGATGACTCTCAGCACCCTTAACAAACTACAGCTCCCGGGATTCTTTGGGGGAAGCTACGACTCCTTTAAAGCAGCATCACAGTGCTTTAAAATGCACGGGGTGAACCTGACTCAGGAGATTCAGCAACTGCTTTGGATCGCATTGTCGAGGTCAGGAAGGACTTGGGGTGACAACCATCCTTGTCTTTCGCGCCCAAGAACAGAGATATGCGGTTAATTCCCACCAAAGGGAGCTGGTGTGGTGGTTTGTGCAGCCAGGAGTCAGTAAAGCCCCTTATTTTTGCCACAGTCACTCAGGGGCATTCGGCACGCGTGCGCACACACACAAAACAACACACACACTTTCTCGCGGCCTCAGTCCCCACATCTGCAAAATGGGAAACCATTACACCGACTTACCTTGCGGGTTGCTGTAAGCATTAAGCGTGACAGTGAAAGCACCAATCAAATGTATTTTGTCATCCAATTCACGCCATGCTGTGTGAGTCTTGTTGGAAACCAGGGACAGGGAACTTGGGCTCCCCTCCCTCCAGGCTTTGTTGAATTCCTATTGGCCTCTGAAGCCAGCATGCTTAATGGTCAGGCATGATGGACGTTGGAGTCCAACATGCCCTTGATGGCCACAGCTTAGTCTCACTGCTGCAATAAACAACTGATGGAGCATATGGGCTGAGTTTTCATGCCATAATATGGGAAAAGGGGGAATGAGGACAGTGACTCATGCAGAAGCACAGAGGGCAGCCTCCACTTACTCTTCCCCACTCTTGGGGGTCATCATCCAAAGAAAGTAAGAAGAACTTCCTAGATCAGGCCAATGGCCCATCCAATCTAGCATCCTGCTCTCACAGTGGCCAATCAGATGTCCCAAGCACAAGAGCCCTCTCCCCTCCTGCCGTTTCCAGCAATTGGTACTCAGAAGCATTGCTGCCTCCAACTCTGAAGGCAGAACATAGCCATTGTGGCTAATAGCCACTGATAGCCTCTCCTCCATGAACTTGTCTAATCCTCTTTAACCTTAACTGTGTGGTCAATATGGTCATCACTTACAAATCAGTCAGATCTGAAAGGCAGATGGAGACATACAGGTGTCTGGATTAGTGCCGGTATGAAATAAGCACCCCAATTTTACAAGGGTGTTCATATTCTGTAGGAATAGGGGTGCTATTTTCTGCAGCCTTTTGGGGGTAAAGAGTAAAGGTAAAGGGACCCCTGACCATTAGGTCCAGTCGCGGATGACTCTGGGGTTGCGGCACTCATCTTGCTTTATTGGCCAAGGGAGCCGGCGTACAGCTTCCGGATCATGTGGCCAGATTGACTAAGCCGCTTCTAGCGAACCAGAGCAGTGCATGGAAACGCCATTTACCTTCCCGCCATTTACCTTCCCCTATTTATCTACTTGTACTTTGATGTGCTTTCAAACTGCTAGGTGGGCAGGAGCAGGGACCGAGCAACGGGAGCTCACCCCGTTACGGGGATTCGAACCGTCAAACTTCTGATCGGCAAGCCCTAGGCTCTGTGGTTTAGACACAGCTAATTACACACGGGGTTTAAAGGTACAACGGAGAGCACCCTTGGGCCCCCATGTGCAATAAATTAAGATTAGCAGTCCCCTACTCTTGAAAACAGGAAAGCGATTCTCTGAACTCCACTCCAAGTATTTCCAATAATTGCTTGTTTCTAAAGGGGGTCAATCATTTTGAAGGTGAAACTGCCTGTCCCTGGAACCAACACTCTTCCACAAAAAATTAAAAGCTTGAGGGAGAGCAAATTGTGATATTAAATATTAGCCAGTGGGTTTTTTCTAGACAGAAAGGTGCAGGTAGTCACCACACAAGGGAGGGCTCTTGGACCCTTCCAGAGCATTGTACCTCCCTCCCTAAGCCAGGCAGAAGCTCCCCAGGCTTTGGGAAGGAGGTGTGAGGCATCTGACAGACTCCTGCAACCCTCCTGCCTTCTTCCCAAAGCTGGGCGATACTGTGTACTGGCCCGTACTACCAAAAAAAGAAAAGAAAGAAAAGCAAAAAGCACTGAGGATCACTCTGGATTGAACAGCATAGAAAATGCCACTCAAGAGCTGTTTCAGTTTTCCTCACTGTCAATCTCTACTCCCCAAGACCTTGTTTTTATTCCACCCCTCTTGAAACTCACAACTCTTAAAACCTGAAGCCTGAAGTTTGGCTCGCACAGGAAGCTTCCTGGGATAGCCTGGGACCAATCAATACCTCTGAGGTTAGTCTCCCTGCCAGGGTTGTTGTATGGCTCTGTTGAATAAGTATCATATCACTGATAAATGTTTCTTTTTAAAGGGAACAGTCCCCGGTCCCCCTGGCCTGCTTACTAGATACGCTCCAGAGACAAATTTCATCCACCAGCTGTTTGGTGGGGCACTTCCCAACGTGAAAAGGACTGTGTCAAATGTGCAACTGCAGCTCCTGCTGTGAGATCAAAGAAGAGTGGGAAATAACTTAGGGGACTTGTGTTCCTTGCAAATGCATGGTCCATGCAATTTGCAACTGCATGCATTTTGTGGGGGGAAGCAATGGCATTTTGAGGCTTTAAGCAGCCATAAGGCATGGCTTGCTGTTCAGTGGTGTGCGATTTACCTGCCTCTGATTCAACAAGAAACAGCTTTGTGTATGTGGAATTCTCTCTCTCTCTCTCTCTCTCTCTCTCTCTGTGTGTGTGTGTGTGTGTGTGTGAAGCAGGTAATTTTATGCAGGGCCAGAACCACATACTATTGGAATGTGGCCCCTGGCAGCTCTTAGCTGAGCTAATGTGGCACTTGGCTCAAGAAAGGTTTCCCTGCTTCTCTATGATGCACTGTATTGTTATGGAAATAGAAGACAGTATCTCACACGAAAACATGGAAATGCACGAGTTCAAAATCAAATACGTGTGCTCGTACGCGAGCACACACACACACAGAGAAACACATATACACACACACACAGAAGGCAGAAAACGGGTTACAGTCAGAGTTGAGATCCTTAACAAGGCAACCAGATTGGCAAGGAATTGAGGCTTTCCATGGCAGAGTGGGAAATTCGCTGGGGTTTACGAGTGCATTTACAAGTTGGGTATGTTTCACATAGAGAAGGGGAGACTACGAGGTGATGTGATATCCACCTTCAAGTATCTGAAGGGTTGTCACATGGAAGATGGAGCAAACTTGTTGCCTGCTACTTCAGAAGGTGGCACCTAAGCCAAGTCATTCAAATGTCAACATTACAGCAAAACATTAGGAAGAAATTTCTGATGGTTAAGAGCTGTTGGGCAGTGGAAGGGGCTACCTTGGGAAGTGTTGGGCTCCCCTTCGTTGGAGGTTTTTCAGCAGAGGTTGGGTGGCCACCTGTCAGGGATTCATTCGCTGTGGTTCCTGCATCGGAAGGGGTGGACCTAGATGACCCCTGGGGTTCCTTTAAACTCTACAATTCCATGACAGGAGCTCTTGTCACAGATAACTAAGCAGAAACCAAGGTAATGTGGTATTTTTTCAAGGTCTCCCGAATGGGTGAAATCTGTGGTTCTTTGGGGTGGGTGGGAATCCTTCCAAATCTGCAGAGGTGTTACAGCTCATTTTAAAAACCTTCAGTGATTTTATCCTGCCAGGAATAAATTAACTGAGGTTTCTGTGAGCCTAGTGCCCTTGCCCGCTGACAGAGGAGGCAGCCTGCTGCATCTCTGCATGATTTTCGGTTCTGGCCTTGCTGCCTTTCAGTCTCTTCTGGAGGCAGGTAATCGCCCCTCATCCTTGAATCGGGTGTGACTGCATCAATTTCTCCTTAGGTAAGAAGCAGCTGATTTACCTGCCCTCAGGGGAGGCTGCCCGGTGTGCCCCTGCAGGATTCATTGCTCTGGCTTTGTACTATTTCAACTATTCTCTGCTTGGGGCAGCCTCCTCTCTCCATCAGCTGCAACTGGATCATCCAATCACTCTCAAGCCAGAGATGCAGCAGGACTTACCTGCCCTCAGAGGAAGCTGCCTGTTGCATCTCTGCATCAGTCACTGCTCTGGCCATGCCTCCTTTCAATCTGAGGGAAGAGGGACTCCTGTAGACACATGGGGATGGACCTGTAGATCCTTTCAGGCACGAGAAATCAATGTGTGGAAGGGGAAAGAGGGAGGAGAGCGCCTCTTCTAGCTGACGTTTGGCAAACATGGATCTCTTCCCCTGCCGTGGTCAAGGACTGCAGGGTTCCACCTTGAAGAGACAGGTGCTCTGAGAGAGAAAGCAAAATAAGGCAGCCCCACCTACCTTCCATAGGCGTGTTGGGGTCTGGCCGATTGGCAAACACCACGTCCACGTATTCCAGCTGCAGCCGTTCTAGCGAAGCCTTCAGGCCTGCAGGGGGAGGCAAAAAACAAACGCGTCAGAGAAAAAGGCCTACACTGAGCATTGCGAGATCGTCTTCTTCATTAGGTGGCCTGTGGAGCCAGCCAGCAGACCATCAAGGCTGCATTTGCACATACATTTAACACACTACGGTACTGCTTTCAACAGCCACAGCATCCCCCAAAGGATTCTGGGGGCTGTAGTTTGTTAAGGGAGACCCCACCACCATTCCCCTCACAGAACTGCAGTTGCTTCTGAAAAGGGATTAAAAGTGGTATCATAGCACTTTATATGGAAGGTGGCCCTGGGATCACCCCTGTGCAAGGCAACACTTTTGAACCAAGCATTTAAAGCACTATGATACCACTTTCAACAGCCATGTCTCCCCCTAAAGAATTATGGGAGCTGTAGTTTGTTAAGGATGCTCAGAGTTGTGAGGAGGCCCCTGTTCCCCTCACAGAGATATGATTCCCAGAGTGGTTTCACAATCAATCCCTCTTTCCCAGGGAACTCTGGGAAGGGAATTATGGGGTGGTCTCCTAACAACTCTCAGCAGCACCATTCACAAACTGCAGCTCCCAGAATTCTTTGAGGGAAGCCATGTGATATTGCAATGCTTTAAATGTATGATGCGAATGTCCCTCAAGTCTCTGCCACCTCTTTCCTCTTTCTCTCTGCCTTCAAGGGTTCGCTTGCGGGCACCTCGATGCCCCATATCTCACCCTGGAGACGTGGGGCATACGTACAAAGAGAGAAATTGACAACAATTTGGTGAATGCACCACCCTCTGGAGTTGGCCCCATTGAAAACACCACAGTCCCCACACATTTGCAGAACAAGGGTGGTCGCCGCCACCCCATACAAACTGGGGGATACAACCCCAGCTTTCTGGCCCCTCATATGTTTCCCTGTTAACTCTATTTGTAGCCAGCAATCAATGACAGCAACCCTGTTTCAAATGGCCAACGTTCATTAAAGAATTAGGGCAAGAATTAACGTCACCCATTATACAATATTTTAATGTTTTTAATAGCATCTGGATTCCACAAAGCTTAAGCCTTCCAGGGCAAAATATCTCCTGCTGGTGCCTCTGCGTACTTTGTTTTGTAATTGAGGGTATCAATTAAAAAAAAAAAGGCACTGGGGTCAGCCAGTCTCTACTTAAAAATAACAAGGGGGGGGGGAATATGGCATATGCAATTGGGCAGGTGGAGTGTATAAATGAACCCTTGCTTTATAGCAGCTAGGAACACAAGAAGCTGCCTTATGCTGCCAGTATTTTGAGCCTAGCCCAGTATTGTCTGCACTGGCTGGCAGCAGCTCTCCAGGGTTTCAGGCAGGAAGTCTTAGCCCAGACCTTCTGAATGCAAAGAGTCTGTTCTACTATTGAGCTGCAGCCCTAGCCCCACGTTTTTATATGTGATTTTGCACATTTATTTATTTAATGCATTTATATTTCTCCAAGGAGCTCAAGGTGGCCTACATGGTTCTTCCCCTCCTCATTTAGCCCCCACAACAACTCTGTGAGGTAGGTCAGGTTGATTGAACTTCATGGCTGAGTGGGGATTTGAACCCTGGTCTCTCCCAGGTCCTAGTCTGAAATGCTAACCGTTACACTGCACTGGCACATTTTACAAAGCGATTTTCCCTAGTAGGGTGCATTTTTGCATTTTCTCCATTTACCCCGGGATAGACATTTCTGTTCATATGACTCGGCTAGAGGAACGACATTTGGAGCAGTACCATTTCCAAAGGTCAGGTGTGTTTCAGTTTTTGCATTGTTTCGGAGAGCAGGAATAGAACTGAATTGAAATTCTCCGCTATCCTTAGCTGACCTCTACAAGGGCAACTCAAACACCAAGTGGAAATACCAAAACACACCGCAGGGGAGTCTTTCCCAGCCTGGGGCCCTCCAGGTGTTTTGGACTACAACTCCCATCAGCCCCCATGTCACACGGTCATGCTGGCTGGGGCTGATGGAAGCTGCAGTGTCCCAGCACCAGAAGGGCATCTCGCCCTATAAACTAACATTTTCATAGTGGTAAAGGGACCCCTGACCATTAGGTCCAGTCGTGGCCAACTCTGGGGTTGCGGCACTCATCTCGCTCTATAGGCTGAGGGAGCCGGAGTACAGCTTCTGGGTCATGTGGCCAGCATAACCAAGCCGCTTCTGGAAAACCAGAGCAGCACACGGAAACGCCGTTTACCTTCCCACCACAGCGGTACCTATTTATCTACTTGCACTTTGACATGCTTTCAAACTGCTAGGTTGGCAGGAGCAGGGACCGAACAACAGGAGCTCACCCTGTTGCGGGAATTCGAACCGCCGACGTCCTGATCGGCAAGTCCTAGGCTCTGTGGTTTAACCCACAGTGCCACCTGTGTCTTCATAGTGGTAGCCATCACCCATTGGGACTGGTAGGGTGGAATTCAAGGGAGCCCAACAGAAGGTGGCGCCAAAGCCAAGGAGAGGCAGAGCCAACTAATCCTATTTGTTGACCCATCCTTCTCCCTGCTTGCTGAGTTCTACAAGAGCAATACGGAGGCTGATAAGGAGGCTGATCACTAAAAGGTGATCCCTGCAATACAGGAGGATGGACTAGTTCACTTCCAACTCTACAATTCTGTTGGGAAGATGACAGGCAGTGGTGTCCCCTGGGTTGCTTTTAAGGCTGCTCGTCTCCCACAGAGCCAGATTCAAGGTCCTTATATTTATCTACAAAGCCCTGAAGAACTTCCACCCAGGGGACCTCAAGGACCGCCTGAACCTTTATATCCCAGCTCCCTCACTGAGATCATTTGCAGGAGCTTTGTTGGTCACCGGGTTGGCAGGGCTTACTCAACAACAACAAGAAACACATCCTTCAGTGCCATCAGCCCAGTCCTGTGGAACTCCCTGCCACTGGAGATTCAGCAAGCACCTTCTGTTTTAACCTTTGAAATGCCTGCTGAAAACTTTTCTATTGCATCAGGCAAATATGCAGGCAATTAAGAATACCGTATATACTCGAGTATAAGCCGACCCGAATATAAGCTGAGGCACCTAATTTTACCACAAAAAACTGGGAAAACTTATTGACATGAGTATAAGCCGGTTCACCACACCACAAACCTGGTGGTGGCGGCGGCAGCAGCGGAGGAGGAAGGAGCAGCCCGAAAGGACCCTCACTCGAGTTTAAGCCAAGGGGTTTTTTTTCAGCATAAAAAAATGTGCTGAAAATGTCGGCTTATACTTGAGTATATAGGGTACATCTTTCTGTTCTGTAACAGCTGATTTTAGCTTTTTAGATGTTTTCTATTATATGATTTTAAATATAAGTGCTGTAAATTCCTCTGATAAGGTTTTGATTTTATTTTATGAACATCAGTATATAAATATGTTTATAAATAAATTAATCAAATATCTGGAGAGCGCTAGGTTTGGGGAAGAGGCCTCTTCCAGGGAACACCCACTGGGTTAATTGTTAAGTGCCCAGCAGTCTGGCTTCAGCTTACCTTCTATAATGTGCTTTCTTGAGAGTCCTCTCTCCGTCTCGGCTCTGGGATGGGAGGAGAAGGAGGAAAGGCTGAAGTCAGAAGACTGATGTAGCCGAAATCGTTAACTTGTGCTATGCAAAGATGACTATGTACAAAGAGAGGAGCTGAAACTAACTGCCGTCTGAGGCTATCCAGAAATGCTTATCTTTCATCCCAGAAAATCGTATACCGGCTAGGGAGGATGGAAGGGGGAATGGCACTCTCTCCATGCTCAGAGATACACTCCCTTTCCTCAAAAGGAAATTGTGGGTGGATGATGCTTGAAAAGTGAATCCCTAATTCTAAGGATCAGTCCCCCTTTCTAAAACCAGTCAAAGTCCCCTGGCCCTCCACTGCCCGTCAGATATGCTTGAATTTCCTCACTCAAATGGCACACAAGCAGGGTGGTTGAAACGCTTACGTACTTTCCTCCCCAGAAGATTTTGGTTGTTATCACCAGGCTGGAACGTCTGCAAGGAGAGCGGGGGAAGGGGGGAGAGAATGGATGTGTGATGGATAAAGGTAAGTCTCCTAAATGCATTCACCACCATTCTGAAGTTCCCCTCCACCCAATGTGAAAACTGAGGATTAAGACATTCTTCTGACGCATTTGGCAAATTATCTGCCAAGTATTCCGAGCAAGACTGTGATGAGAAAAGGTGTAGTAGCACCACCCTGGACTCCTTTGGGAGGAAGGGTGGGTTAGAAATGTAACAAACATACAAACAAACAAACACACACACACACAATATCCTGCAGACAATGTATAAACGTATCAGTTGTGATTGTTTCGGTCGTCAAAAATGTAAGGATCTGGGATTTGGGCTATGTATCTTGCTATATAAATAAAAACCTAAGGCTGTCGTCACGTTCTGCAGTTCATGGGGCTGTTGATAGGTGGCACTGTGAAATACAGTGTGGTGACATACTGTTCTGAGGTTTCGTTTTACTGTCAAGCAGCAAATAGCTTTCATGAAGTAGACATGTCTCATTTTGATTATGACATGAATTTTGTTTAAAGTTTCTAGTCCACATGGGTTCTTGAACATGGTGGCGGGTTAAAACATATTAAAACATACAGAGACAACAGGAATAACCACAAGATGGAACAGGATTGGGATGTGGTCCGAAGAAGAACAGTTACCTCCATCCTTTTTTCTTAATGATATTCCCTAACACGACTTCAGCCCTACAAGACACAGAAAGAGAAAGAAAATGTGGCCGTTAGACTCATGCAGAAATGAAGTCAAGCTTGCTACAGTGACTGTAGCCAAAATGAATTCTGGTGACCAGGGTACAACCCCACATAGGGGGAGAAAATAATAATCAGGGCTTAAGCTAGTATTCCCTCAGTTATTGGACTTGCTGAACTGAAATTGGAGATGCATTTTACTCTTAGACTTTCAAAGTTTTATTTTTGGAGTGTCAACATATAAAGTTACCTGCTTTCAGAGGAGCTCCCCCACAATGTCTCTGCATGAATCCCTGTTCTAAGTTGGCCATGTGATTAGAAGGAGGAAGCTCTGTAAAACAGACTTATGGGCAGAAAAAACCAGGCAGCCTTCCTTGGTGTTCTGCAAAACTGACTGATCCAACCACCCCAGAAGCTGAGAAACAGTAGCAGCAAGGACTGTTTGTTTTTGAGGAGTTGCAGGTGGGGGTGGGGATGCTTGCAATGGCTCTCTGGGGTGGGGTTGGGGGTTGAAGATGGCATGGCTGTGGATTCGCCAGGTGTCCTCAGACAGGCTGCTCTCTCTTATTCTCAGTCCCCTTCCCACCTGTTGTGGATGTCTAGCCTACCTAGCAGGGCCGTGGGTTGGATGACAGAGAGAATGTAGGGGAAAGGGCTCAGAAAAGCACGATGGGGGTGTTAGAAATGGGTGGGTGCACCTACTTCCCTGCAGCATAGACTTCCGCCGTGTCGAAGAGATTGATGCCGTTGTCATAGGCCAAGGTCATCAACTGCTCCGCCATCTGAAAGAGAGGCAGAGATGAGGTCCTGTGTGTGCGTGTGTGTGTCTGTCTGTGAAGGACTGGTGGGATTTTCCTGCCCCCCACACCAACCCACTCATCCATTTATTTCTAGAACATGGCCACTTCTCTGTGTTCTCACTATTCCATCCGCTTCCAGCCTTCATCTGCAATTCTTATTTTTAAACCGACATCAAAGCTTGCATTTATATGGTTATTTTAAAATGCGTTTCCTCACAGCAGGCAGAGTTTGAAATGCATTCCCTCTCTCGAAGCGTGCATATTTATTGCCACACTTATCTTCCTCCCTCAAGGTGGCGTACGTTGCCACCTTATAGCCTCACAACAATCCTGTGAGGTAGGGTGGGCTGAGAGATGGGGACTGGCTCAAAGTTCCCCAGTGGACTTCACGGCTGAGTATGGATTCGAGTCCCAGTTTCCCAGATCCTAGTCCAGCACTCTAACCACTACCCAGCACTGCCTCGCTGTTCTGATGTATTGTTTTTGAGCTGCAGACTGCACCGGGACATTGGGGAGGTGTGAAATTCAGGGTACAACTAAAAGGAATGCTACTTTTGCTGAACTGCCAGGTTTTCACTTAGAGCAGCGGTTCTCAACCTGTGGGTCCCCAGATGTTATTGGACTACAACTCCCATCATCCCTGAGCTCTGGCCTTGCTAGCTAGGGGTGATGGGAGTTGTAGTCCAACAACATCTGGGGACCCACAGGCTGAGAAAGGCTGACTTAGAGGGATGTCGCCAGGCCCTTAATGGACTCAGGGCACAGGCCAATGACACATCTTTGCATACAATTCAGATATGATAATTTATGCATATAGATGCAAATTTAGGTTGGCTCTAAGGGGGGAGGGAAACAACAAAGTTGCTGTCAAGGCTTCAGTTGGTACCCTCCAGATGTTGCTAGACTCCAGGTCCCATCATCCTTGATGCCTGGGGTTAATGAGAGTCCAACCACTTCTGGAGGGGGGCACCAGTTCCCTCCCCCAGTTTAGGGGATCCTCCCACCCCAGTTCACATCTTCAGTTCAGGAGAATAGATCTGGGGCAGGAGAGGAGGAGGTACCAGTATCTCCCAGGAACAGATCATCAAATAAATAAACTAAATAAACATGAGGGAGGGGACATATTCTTACCTCATCTGTAATCTGTCCTCCAAATGTCACCCATGTTCCTACAAAAGAGAGTGAGAGCAAGAGAGAGAGGCAGACAAAAGGATTTTCAAAAACGAAAAGAAGGATTTGGGGAGAATCACTGAACTGCAGAGTTGGGAGGGATTCCCGAGGGTCATCTAGTCCAACCCCCAGAATGAAGGAAGGACAAAGGCAGGATGGAACTGAACTCCTGGAAAAAGAGTCCGTTCATTGAGTCACAGCTCAGTGGCAGGGCACTTGCTTGGCATGCGGAAGGCTCCGGGTTCAATCCTCCTATGGCATTTCCATGTAGGACTGGGAATGATCTCTGTCTGAAACACTGGAGAGTTGCTGCCAGTCAGTGCAGGTAGTACTGAGCTAGATGCATCAATTGCTTGACTCAGTATAAGGCAGCTGTCTGTACTGGATGTGTTTCAAGATATGTGCATCTCGTCCACTGTTCTGTCTTCCCTAGTGGCAAGCAGATGCTTCTGGGAAGTTCGCAAGCAGAGGAAGAAGGCAAGAACTTATCTCTGCTGTTTGTGGCTTTCCAGAAACGGGCCATCCATTGGCATACTGGGTAGTATGCAACCCTGAAGCAACTGTGCCACCATCCAGATGGGGGTCCCTTGAAGGAGGAATGCTCTGGGCTCACAGGAGCCTTTGGATTTGGGGATTTTAAAAGTTTATTTGTATGCACCAAGCATGCCACTTGGGAAATGACTGATCTGCCTCTTTGTGGGGCAAAAGTCAAAAGTCTGCCATGTGTACAAGGTGGAGTTTACTGTTCCTGGCAAACCGGGAAAGCAAAAGGGGCTCCCAGATTTGGTTCTCCATGCTGTTAAATGTCCAGAATGCCAGTTCTGTTCTGCAACATTAACTGCCCCTCCTAGCTTGATATCACCTGCAAATTTAAAGAACACCCCCTCAATTCCTTTATCCAAGCCCAGGCCAGAACACTGCAGCACCCCACTTGTCACTTTCCCCCCAGGATGATGAGGAATCATTACTCTGGATTTGGTCAGCCAACTACCTACAAATCCACCAAACAATTACCTCATCCAGCCCGCATTTTACCAGCTTCCGCGCAAGAATATCATGGGGGACTTTTTCAAAAGCCTTTCTGAAACCAAGATACACTACATCCATAGCATTCCCCTGATCCACCAAGCTTGTAACTCCATCAATAAAAGAAATGAGACTTATTTTTGAGAAACCCATGCTGGGTTTTAGTAATCGCAACATCCTTTTTTAGGTCTCCCTGACTGACTGACTGACTGACCGGCTGGCTGGCTGGCTGCCTTGATTGGCCGGGCTGATTTCCAACCTGTTTATTTTTAATACCAAGAGGATCACTGCAGAATGAGCTTGAATGAAACAGGAAAGGAATTGCTGAGCTGCACCCAAGACAGGGAATAGGTATGGAGGAGTTGCAAGCATACCCTTTGTGGAGTTAAAACTCTGGGACAGTTTTAATTCTACTTCCTGCAGGAATGGCACCTCCAATGGGAGCTCAGAACAATTGTCACGCTGGAACAAGCCTTAGCCCTTAACCTTAGCAACTGGTTCCCAGGAGCAGGGCCAGCTTAACACAACAGACAGTGCAAGAGCAGCCGTGGAGGCCCTCAGGATCCCAAGCCAGGAATGAAATCCATCAGGAAAGCATGATTCAGCTGGGGTGGGGGCAGTGGCGTAGCGTGGGGGGTACAGGGGGGGCCGGCCGCACCGGCCGCAACATCTGGGGGTTAGGGTTAGGGGGCGCAAATCCACGGGTTAGGAGGCGCAAATCCATGGGTTAGGGGCGCAAATCCATGGGTTAGGGGGCACAAATTACTTGCCTTGCCCCGGGTGCTGACAACCCACGCTACGCCACTGGGTGGGGGAGACAGGGGCCTGCAAACAACTCTCAGCACCCCAAGCAAACTGCAGCTCCTGGATTCTTGTGGGGGAAGCCATGGCTGTTGAAAGTAGGAAAGCAATGCAGACAGATGTGGATGCCTTCTGCCAATCAATTCCTCTCTGGACAGCTGCATTGCACGGCATCTTCCACAGAGCGCATTTGTAGCGTATGCACCAAACTGAATCTATCTCCCCCCCCCCCCGCTCCGCAAGCTGAATTAAAAGGAAAACCCCAAGAATTCCACTTACCTAACCCGAGGCAGGAAACTCGGAGTCCTGACTTCCCAAGGTTTCTGGGGAAAAAACAACAACACACCACCTTTTAATAGGCAGATGGAAATGTCGGAAATAGACGCTGGCCATTGGCATCTTCGCACCGATGCTTACAGAGAGCAGATGTCGTTTCAGTTCCGATCAGCATTTTGTGTTTCCCTCAAAAGATACACGAGGGAAGGGAAGGAGAGAGGAGGAGGCAGGGGGGGGATATACCATTTGGTGCTTTCATAATCATGCAGAATCAGACACAAGGAGACCTCCGTCTCCAGCTGGGTCAGACCCTATCCCTGGTGGAACTAGACAACTGACATCAGGAGTCCTGGGCTTGGATCTCCCCAAGTCTGTTCTTGGTTTACAAAATAATTATTAAGAAAAGGCAACGGGAGGGTTTGCCAAACTAGACTCTTTCCCAGGGGAATCAGGGATCTCCTGACATCACATCAAGTTCACCTTGAGGCATCAATTGGGGAAGCCAGTGTGGTGTAGTGGTTAGAGCAGGGGTCAGCAAACATTTTCAGCAGGGTCCACTGTCCCTCAGACCTTCTGGGGGACCAGACCATATTTTTTTGGGGGGGGGGAAATGAATGAATTCCTATGCCCCACAAATAACCCAGAGATGCATTTTAAATAAAAGCACATATTCTACTCGTGTAAAAACACCAGGAAGGCCCCACAAATAACCCAGAGGTGCATTTTAAATAAAAGGACACATTCTACTCATGTAAAAACACACTGATTCCCGGACCGTCTGTGGGCCGGATTTAGAAGGTGATTGGGCCAGATCTGGCCCCCAGGCCTTAGTTTGCATGCCCATGAGTTAGAGGGTCAATCTGGGACCTGGGAGACCAGGGTTCAAATCCACACTTGCCCATGAAGCTCCCTGGACTTGTCCTACCTCAAAGGGTTGTTATGGGGATTAAACGAGGAGTGGGAGAGCCATACATGCCACCTCAAGCTCCTTGGAGAAAATGGTGGGATATACCGTATTTTTCGCTCTATAACACGCACCCGACCATAACACGCACGTAGTTTTTAGAGGAGGAAAATCGGTAGGCATGCCATCCGTAGGCATTTCCTCTATAACACGCACAGACATTTCCCCTTACTTTCTAGGAGGAAAAAAGTGAGTGTTATGGTGCAAAAAATACGGTAAATGCTGTAATTGATAATACTGTAATAACATTCAGCAAGCTAATGCAGTGATGGCAACTCCAACATAGCATACAGGGTTGCTGTAAAGATTGCCGAGTTAATATGCATAATACTTGGCGTTTAGAGAATAAATCCTACAAGGATACGTATATGAATAATCTTACACAAATGATTTTCAGGGGGTTCTCTCGGGTTCAAATGCTGCCATCAGAGCTTGATTGGCAGAGGAACACCCAGGACAGGCCCTTGGGGGACTCTGTGCGTGTTTGCGTGTGATGCATTGCTTTGAGCTGTCTGTCACTTTTTGCAAGCCGCAGACTAAATATTTTGTGGCGGCTCCAACGCCTCTCAGCATTTTCTGACCTTCCACATGAAAGGGCCAGCCATCAGCCTGGGGCAGGGTGTGGAGGGGGCCGAGGAAGAGGACGTTTGGTTCCTGGATGGTCCAGAAATTTCTTATTCGTAAGGCGACATTTCCCACACCCTCAAAATTTTGCTCAGGGCTCTATTCCCCTTCTCCTGTGCACACCGGGTGTTCCCACCTTATGACCTCATCTCCATCATCATCATCATCATCTTATCTGCAGATCAACAGATTGAAACAATGAATAGAAACACACATTAGTGCAACCGAAAAACGCAGAATAACGATGCTAAGCAGTATATCGCCTGATATAGAATCGCAGAATGGAATTGCAGAGTTGGAACGGGCACCCAAGTGTCATCTAGTATAACCCCCTGCAATGCAGGAATCACAGTGAAAGAATCCCTGACAGATGGCCATCCAACCTCTGTTTGAAACTTCTAGTGAAGTAGAATCTTCCGCCTTCTTCTGTTCCACTGCCGAACCTTTCTTACCACCTGAAAGTTCTTCCTAATGTTCAGTCGGAATCTCCTTTCCTGTCATTTAAATCCAATTCTCCGGGTCCTGCCCTCTGGAGCAGCAAGAAACAAGCTCCATCTTACACAGCGTATACATACACCATGACGCATTTTCATACTGTGTTTTTCATTTGCATTAATGTGCATTTTAAAAAATGTTATTGATTGCCAATTTTTCTAAATTGTGCTTTTAAAAAAATTTGCGGCATATATCACTTATAAACCGTGATTCATACGCAGCTGAATTTTGCATTTGTTTTTGCAACCTGTCTCCCCACCCACAGAGGCACCGAACGTCTATTTTGTTACATTTAACTTTGAAGTCATTTCACCTTTTTTAAACAAAAGTCCCATTCCACAAATCGCCATGTGTTCTCAGAGGCCTATGTGTCTATTGGTTTAAATGTTCAGTTGACTGCAAATAAACGAGCGAGGATGACCACACACCACCACCAGACACTTCTCCCCATTCCCCAGCCATCTCCCCACAAGCTGCAGCGACCCCAAGCAGACCCTCTGCCCTTCCCAAAGGTTCCCCCCTTTCCCTCCCCAAGAAGGAAACAGGCTGAAGCGCATCAAGTTTATCTATGAAATCGCCTTGCCCCATGCATGCAGAATTGGCAACGTCACAGGTGCCACCTGATATCCTTTCCACATTTGTAAGGAATCAACCTTTTACTGTGGCAGCACGCATATCTTGGAACTCCCTGCCTATTGACACCAGGCAGGCGCCTTCCCTGAACCCTTTTGGGCGCATGCCATGAGCATTTTTCTTTAGACAAACACGTGGAACCTTGATGTATGTTTCAATCCGATTCTGGTATATTGCCGATTTTATTTTATTTTTTGAATGTTGTAAAGAGTTGTTACTTTTTTAAAATAATATTTTTTATTAATTTTAACATATAAATTATAAAATGTACCACAAAACTTATCACTTATACAATCTTTTTGGACTTCCATCAGCACCTCTGATGATCCACCGTTTTAACCACTTCTTATGCATTTCTTAACTTTATATTGCCTTTACATCTCTTAACAAATCATCCTTCCCCTTGTCCATTTTTACAATACTTCTAATAATACTCCTCACAAAACTTCTTGCAACCCTACAAACGTCGTCTGTAAAGAGTTGTTTCTACTGATAATTTCATTGCATTGTTCTCTTTGTAAAGCCGCTTTCGGGGTTGTTTTGCAATCAAGCCTTGTGAAAATAATAAGAAATAAATAAAGTGCTATCATGGTGCTTTAAATGCAGGGTGCAAATATGTCCTATGAGAAAGTCCTCGTGGCATCAATTACAGTGGGCAAGTCACTAGGAGCAGGTGGCCATAGGTTTAAAAAAACACACCCTGAAGGTTATGATATCTAGGTGGGGTTCCCCGAGATCAGTGGCTGAAGGCTTGAGCGAGAGGTCTTGAGGCTGAAGATGTTGTATCTTGAAGGCCTGCAAAGACTCTCCACCCTTCCTTCCTTCCTTGCTGCGTGCCTTTAGGAACCCCGTAAATTGCCTTATATACTGAGTCAGAGCCTTGGTCCATCTAACTCAGCATATTGTTTACACTGGCTGGCAGCGGCTCTCCAGGGGCTCAGACTGGGATTATCACCCAGCCCAATTTGGAGATAATGGGGATTGAACCTGAGACCTTCGACATGCAGGCAGGCTCTCTAGTACTGAGCTACGGCCCTCCCTTCCAGAGCTCCCGCCCCTTCAAAAGATATCTATCAATTAACAGGCAGATTAACAAACAGCCATTGAACCGAGCAAGGAAATGGCTGATTCAAGGAGACAGAGCACCTTGAAGCCCACAGCGACTTTGCTAAACGGACCACAGAACTATCTCCTTACGAAGGCCATTTTATTTTATTAACGCGGCCGGCGTTGGAACGATACAATTTAAAACAGAGGTGTGCTGCATTTAAAACATTTAAAAATATTCTAAAGCCATTTAGAGCACCTGAAACTATTTAAAGCACCAAAAAGCATTTCAAAGCAATCATGCACCCCACCCTCACAGTTACTGATTTCAAGAGTGCCATTAGCCACCCATAGTGTGATGGCAGTTAATATTGGGATGGGGAAACATGCTGGGAATCGGAAGTCCGTAAGAGGGAATGTCAGGGTCTTTGGCTATGAAAAAGACTCTTTGGTCAAGGCTGTGGCACATCTAAAACAACGGCAAATAGTTCATTAGAGCCTCTTTTACTGTCATCAGACAGGCTGAGCAGCCAAAATTGACAGAGAGAAGGATTTCTGGCTTGTAAGGACAGCTCCGCAGCATACATTTAGAGGACATCCAATGCACATTTAAAATGCATAGCTTCCCCCAAGGAATCCTGGGGACTGTAGTCGCCCCCTCCCAGAGCTACAGTTCCCAGCACCCTTAATAAACTATAGCTCCCAGAATTGCTTGGGGGAAGTTATGTGCTTTCAATGTGCATTGAGTGTGTTTGAAATGCATGGTGTGGACCTGCCCTTATAAAGCTAATGCAAAAACTGTTTCCTGACGTTGCACTGTTGTTGTTTGTTGTTGTTTAGTCGTTTAGTCGTGTCCGACTCTTCGTGACCCCATGGACCAGAGCACGCCAGGCACTTCTGTCCTCCACTGCCTCCCGCAGTTTGATCAAACTCATGCTAGTAGATTCAAGAACACCATCCAACCATCTCATTCTCTGTCGTCCCCTTCTCCTTGTGCCCTCCATCTTTCCCAACATCAGGGTCTTTTCCAGGGAGTCCTCTCTTCTCATGAGGTGGCCAAAGTATTGGAGCCTCAGCTTCACGATCTGTCCTTCCAGTGAGCACTCAGGGCTGATTTCCTTCAGAATGGAGAGGTTTGATCTTCTTGCAGTCCATGGGACTCTCAAGAGTCTCCTCCAGCACCATAATTCAAAAGCATCAATTCTTCGGCGATCAGCCTTCTTTATGGTCCAGCTCTCACTTCCATACATCACTACTGGGAAAACCATGGCTTTTACTATACGGACCTTTGTTGGCAAGGTGATGTCTCTGCTTTTTAAGATGTTGTCTAGGTTTGCCATCGCCTTTCTCCCAAGGAGCAGGCGTCTTTTAATTTCGTGACTGCTGTCACCATCTGCACTGATCATGGAGCCCAAGAAAGTAAAATCTCTCACTGCCTCCATTTCTTCCCCATCTATTTGCCAGGAGGTGATGGGCCCAGTGGCCATGATCTTCGTTTTTTTGATGTTGAGCTTCAGACCATATTTTGCGCTCTCCTCTTTCACCCTCATTAAAAGGTTCTTTAATTCCTCTTCACTTTCTGCCATCAAGGTTGTGTCATCTGCATATCTGAGGTTGTTGATATTTCTTCCGGCAATCTTAATTCCGGCTTGGGATTCATCCAGCCCAGCCTTTCGCATGATGAATTCTGCATATAAGTTAAATAAGCAGGGAGACAATATACAGCCTTGCCGTACTCCTTTCCCAATTTGGAACCAATCAGTTGTTCCATATCCAGTTCTAACTGTAGCTTCTTGTCCCACATAGAGATTTCGCAGGAGACAGATGAGGTGATCAGGCACTCCCATTTCTTTAAGAACTTGCCATAGTTTGCTGTGGTCAACACAGTCAAAGGCTTTTGCATAGTCAATGAAGCAGAAGTAGATGTCTTTCTGGAACTCTCTGGCTTTCTCCATAATCCAGCGCATGTTTGCAATTTGGTCTCTGGTTCCTCTGCCTCTTCTAAATCCAGCTTGCACTTCTGGGAGTTCTCGGTCCACATACTGCTTGAGCCTTCCTTGCAGAATTTTAAGCATAACCTTGCTAGCATGTGAAATGAGTGAAATTGTGCGGTAGTTGGAGCATTCTTTGGCACTGCCTTTCTTTGGGATTGGAATGTAGACTGATCTTCTCCAATCCTCTGGCCACTGCTGAGTTTTCCAAACTTGCTGGCATATTGAGTGTAGCACCTTAACAGCATCATCTTTTAAAATTTTAAACAGTTCAGCTGGAATACCATCACTTCCACTGGCCTTGTTATTTGCAGTGCTTTCTAAGGCCCATTTGACTTCACTCTCCAGGATGTCTGGCTCAAGGTCAGCAACCACACTACCTGGGGTGTATGAGACATCCATATCTTTCTGGTATAATTCCTCTGTGTATTCTTGCCACCTCTTCTTGATGTCTTCTGCTTCAGTTAGATCTTTACCACTTTTGTCCTTTATTATGGTAATCTTTGTACGAAATGTTCCTTTCATATTTCCGATTTTCTTGAACAGATCTCTGGTTCTTCCCATTCTGTTGCTTTCCTCTATTTCTTTGCATTGCTCGTTTAAGAAGGCCTTCTTGTCTCTCCTTGCTGTTCTTTGGAAATCTGCATTCAATTTCCTGTATCTTTCACTATCTCCCTCGCATTTTGCTTGCCTTCTCTCCTCCGCTATTTGTAAGGCCTCGTTGGACAGCCACTTTGCTTTCTTGCATTTCTTTTTCATTGGGATGGTTTTAGTTGCTGCCTCCTGTATAATGTTGCGAGCCTCCATCCATAGTTCTTCAGGCACTCTGTCCAGCAAATCTAAATCCTTAAACCTGTTCCTCACTTCCACTGTGTATTCATAAGGGATTTGGTTTAGATTGTATCTTACCTGTCCAGTGGTTTTTCCTACTTTCTTCAGTTTAAGCTTGAATTTTGCTATAAGGAGCTGATGATCTGAGCCACAGTCAGCTCCAGGTCTTGTTTTTGCTGACTGTATAGAGCTTCTCCATCTTTGGCTGCAGAGAATATAATCAATCTGATTTCGATGTTGCCCATCTGGGGATGTCCATGTGTAGAGTCGTCTCTTGTGTTGTTGGAAAAGCGTGTTTGTGATGACCAGCTTGTTCTCTTGACAGAACTCTATTAGCCTTTGCCCTGCTTCGTTTTGATCTCCAAGGCCAAACTTGCCAGTTGTTCCTTTTATCTCTTGATTCCCTACTTTAGCATTCCAATCCCCTATAATGAGCAGAACATCCTTCTTTGGTGTCACTTCGATAAGGTTTTGTAAGTCTTCATAGAACTGGTCAATTTCAGTTTCTTCAGCACCAGTAGTTGGTGCATAAACTTGGATTACTGTGATGTTAAAAGGTCTGCCTTGGATTCGTATCGAAATCATTCTATCATTTTTGAGACTGCATCCCAGTACAGCTTTCGCCACTCTTTTGTTGACTATGAGGGCCACTCCATTTCTCTAATGGAGACGTTGCACTGGCTACCCCAATTCACGAAGGAGGATCCCTTTTCTTACAGAACTATGTAAAAACCATTCTGGCTGCTGCTACGGAACTCTGCGTTTGCAAAGGACCAAACATTAAACACAAACTTGCTGGTTTGCTTGCAAAGAGCCGGTGGGTTTGTGGGTTTTTACACGAATCGCTAAATGGCGCATGTTGCTGGGGTGGGGGGGCAGGGGGTAGCTGGAGCAAAACCTTACCTCCCCACTACTTGAGGTTTTCCCTGCCCCCTTCCAAACCTGCTTAGTTTGGGTATCAGAGCCAGGGTAGTGAAGGCGGTGAAAATTAAAGCAACAGAGGTAAAGCAAAGGAGGGCAGCAGATTTTATGCACGTGTCCTGTGTTTAAAGGTAAAGGGACCCCTGACCATTAGGTCCAGTCGTGACCGACTCTGGGGTTGCAGTGCTCATCTCGCTTTATTGGCCGAGGGAGCCGGTGTACAGCTTCCGGGTCATGTGGCCAGCATGACTAAGCCGCTTCTGGCAAACCAGAGCAGCGCATGGAAATGCCGTTTACCTTCCCGCCGGAGCGGTACCTATTGATCTACTTGCACTTTGATGTGCTTCCGAACTGCTAGGTTGGCAGGAGCAGGGACCGAGCAACGGGAGCTCACCCTGTTGCGGGGATTCGAACCACTGACCTTCTGATGGGGAAGCCCTAGGCTCCGTGGTTTAACCCACAGCACCACCTGCGTCCCGTCCTGTGTTTAGGGACACAGAAATGAACACACTCACACCCATTACCCAAACGATCTTTACAACTAAAACAACAAATCTGTGTTTAATGCACAGAACTGGTTTCGTCCTAACACAATCACAAGCATGTTTTCTGCTGCTGCAGAGAGGAGGACCCAAACAAATGGATTCAAATAAAAAAGAAGGAGATTCTGGGCTCATCCACACTTCCTTCTAAGCTATATTTCTAGGCACTTTAAAGTTCCATGTCTGAGCAGCATCTATTTGTTTGTTTGACCCAGTGCTTTCCCTGGGAAAACCTGCATTTTATAGCTGAATCAGAGCAAACAGCAACTGGGTTTTCCACGGACCGTTCTTTGCTCTGACTCAGCTGCAAAACACGGGTTTTCCTGGGGAAAACACCCGGAACAAGAGAAACACAACACTTGGATATGGAGCTTTAAACCCTGGAAAGCAAGGTTGAATAGGAAGTTTGGGTGAATCCTGACTAAATGTTAGGAAGAACCTTCTGACAATAGGAGCCGTTTGACAGTGGAACAGACGCCCTTGGAAGGTGATGGAATCTTTTCAGGGGAGGTTTTTGAGCAGAGGTTGGGTGGCCATTTGTCAGGGATTATTCCGCTGCAATTCCTGCGTTGCAGGGGGTGGGGCTAGATGACCCTTAGGATCCCTCCCAACTCTACAGTTCTTAGATTCAAAAGCCTGAACCAGTCCATTGCAATAGGATGAAGGTTTGTCACCATATTATGTCACTTTGCACCTGAGCTGTAATGGCAGACAACAATTATAAGGAGGCCGAATTTCAAAACAAGGAGATGGGAATTGGCTGAGGTTCAGCAGTTTAAATATTTCCCTTTCAAGTGAAGTTTTTGCCTGTGACATTTTTTTGGTACCCATAGTATTTCTTCAACGTTCTCTTTTGCTGTTGTAGAAATCCTTGCCCGCCTCACGCTCTCTCCCTGACTTCTGCGTGAACTCAAAGAGAAAGATGCAAGAACATCTCCACTCTCAGCTGATTGGAGCAGATTAGGTAAGGAGCAGAGTGGGCAGCCTATCACCTGCTCTCTACTCATTAAATGTGATTCAGCAGCAGCAAAAACAAACAAACAAAAACCCTAATGCAGTTCCAGGCTGCTTCAACTATACTTCTGTCCAGATCACTGCCTATCCAGAGGCAACAGAAGGCAAGGAAAGGGATGGGTGGGGAAGGAGCCCACAAATCAATTAAAGTTAAATTCTGCAACCAAAATTAAATTCTGCAACCAAAGTTAAATTCTGCAGAATGGATCTATCCTATCCATTTATCCATCCTGCTTTCTGCTTCTCCCCAGCTTCTCCTTTCTTGAGGTGGGACAAGGAGATTTGTAGGGCTCTCCTACAACCCCCACCACTGGAAACTCATAAGAGCTGGACCCTGCTCAGGCTTGAGTTTTCACCAGTCATTGCCAACATGCTGAGCTGTATCTTAGTACAGTAGTAGAGTACCTGCTCTGCATGCAGAAGGCCCCAGGTTAAATCCCCAATGGTGTCTCCAAGCAGGGCTGGGTAAGGCACTTCTCTGAAACCCTGCTAGTCAATGTGGACAGCACTGGCCTCGGTAGATTTACAGAAGGCAGGTAAGCTCAGTGGCAGAACACCTGGCTTGCATGCAGATTCAATCCCCGGCATCTCCAGTTAGGACTGAGATCCTGAAACCCTGGGAAGGTGCTGCCAGCCCGTGCAGACAGTACTGAGCTAGATGGACCCATGGTCTCACTCGGCAGAAGGCAGCTTCCAATGTTCCAATGACTAATAGGCTTCGTACCAAAATACAGTTTCTGGCATTTCCTCAGCCTACCTTTGCAGCCTTTTGGCAACAGCCAAAAAAACCATCTACAGGTGCCATTACATTTTTGCCTTTAAAAACAATAATACAACAACTGGTCACTTTCTCCCCTCCCACCCACACTTTCTAATAGCCAAAGCAGCCCTGGGGCTGCCAACCTGGAACAGTGATGTGGTGGGCATTGGTTTTAACCCTTTCCCCCCGGAACATCCCCACCGAAAGCTGCTCTTTGCCTCTGAAGCTGGTACCTGTAAAAATATATGCAATTTTCAGGGGAAAGCAGCACATGTATATGGAAGAAAGGATTAGACTCCCTCCAACCTGCTTCTTTTATCATATCCAGACAATGGCCGACCAGTTGTAAGCTTGCTTTTCAAAGTGTGTGCTTTGGGGAACTGCTATTGAAGCTCAGTGGTAGAGCATCGGTCTTGCAGACAAAGGTCTCAGGTTCAATCCCCAATGGCATATCCAGGTAAGGCTGGGAGAGACGCCTTGCATGAAACACCAGAGAGCTGCTGTGAGTCAGTGCAGGCAATATTGTGCTGGATATTTAATTCAGTGTTTCATTCAGAACCATGAGGATTGGACCCTACTATTTGTAGGAAAGTGACTGTAGCTCAGAGGCAGAGCATTTGATGTGCAGGCACAAGGTCCCAGCTTCAATACCCAATGGCCTCTCCAGGTAAAGTTGGGAAAGATTCCTCGCTGGAAAAAGCCTTGGAGAGCCAGTACAAGCAATTCAGAGTTGGATGGAGCAATGACCCAAGGGTTTGGCTCTGGGAGATCCCAGAATTTGGGTTCTGCTCCCTGCACAGCAACCGGTCCCCAAACTCTTCCCGGACGTACGGCGCTTCTCCCACCCTCCCCATACCTGTATTTCATGCCAGTCTGCTTCACACTGGAGTCGCTGGAGGACGGGGCGTTCTGCGCGGAGAGGTGCCCCAAGCTCCGGGCCACCATCGCCACTGCCCGGAACCGACCCCGCGTGCTGGGGCTGTTGGCATTCTGCCGGTTGAGCCGGTCTTCTGCGCTCCGGTTCTTGATGTTGTGGTCCGAGCAGACGAAGGACACTTGCATCCTGCCTGCTTCTGGTGTCACCGCCCCGACCTAGAGGTTGCCCTGGTCTCCCCTGACGCTGTGTCACCTGTTCTCCGGGATATGTCAAAGGAGGAGGAAAGTCTCCCACAGAAACCTTCTCCCCAGGACCCGGATTCTCCTGACGCAGCTGCAAGGATGCTCTCCCGGAACAAAAAACCCAGAAAAATAACCCCAACAGGCCCGTTACCCCATCCACGAGTGGCAAAAAACAAGGGGTCCAGGCTGACCGCCCTTCCAAATAGCAGCCATCTCCCTTCTCCTTCTGACCCAGTTCCTCAGTCTGGCAGTGTGGCAACTTTGGACATCTCCCTAGAGTGCTTCCATGGGCGAGGGATCCCCGGCGCTGAATTTCAGTTTAGTTTGGGAGTCGCAGCCGTCATCTCCTTGGAGGGTGATTCCCCCACGGTGACTCTCAGGGGGACTAAGGAGATGCGTCACTGAGACTCAGATGGATCCAGGAGGAGCAAATCTCTCATGAGAATTATCCTGATTCAGAAGGGAGGGAGGTAGCAGGAGGAAGGACACTGACGATGATGAGGATGATAGGGAGGAGTCTTGCTTGCCTTCGCTCAGTTCCCTGAGCCAGTTCATTCACTCACCAGGCACGGTGCTCGATTTTGGGAGCCCCAAAGCCCGCTATGGTTCCTCCGCTCCGGCTGAGACTCTGGAGTCTGCTGAGCAGCCAGCGAAGCGCATCAAGAGAGCCGAGCTTGGCAGTTGGTGGACAACAAAGGGACAAAGACGACTTTTAATCTGGAGTCAGTGCTCCAGTGTCTTGCCCAGGCGCGAGTGCTGCTGCTGCTGTTACGGCTTCCTCACAGCTCTGGCTGCTGCCGTCTGATGGTGAAAGGCCCCCCCCCCAGACACCCCAGCCCCGCAGCCAACCCTCCCATCTGCTCCCTTGCCTCCCCCACCCCCGCTCTCCCCTGAGGCTTGCGGAGGGATGATGACGGGAAACTAAATTTAGCCACAAAGCCAAGGGAGATCCCATCCTTTCCCAAGCAGCCTCCTTCCTGCAGGATCCCAAGAAAGGGGAAAGGAAGAGAGTTCGAATATTTCACCAGCCCCAGGGGAGATTCCAGTGCGAACCATCTGTTAAGGCTTTGAAGCAGGACAGAGGAACGCTGGGGAGCTGCCTTGTTCTGAGTCAAACCAACTGGTGCACCCAGCTCAGCTGTGTCTGCACGGGCTGGCAGCAGCTCTCCAGGGTTTCACGCAAAAGGACAGACCCAGCTCAGGCTGGAGATGGCATGGACTGAACCTTCTGCACGCAGAGCAGATGCTTTCAGGTGCTGCTTTCTGCCCACACCTGAAAGTATTTGTTTCATGAAAAATGGCCTGCTTGCCCTGACCCCCACCCTGCTCCCCCAGCTACAACAGGGCAGGATGATCTGGTTGCCTCTTAGGCACGCTCCTTTTGGATTTGGCGCAGGAGGACAGTGGGGTGGGGGGCTTTTATTTGCTGACTCTGCTCTGCTCAGCAGCAGTCTGCTGGCTTCTACACATTTATTTAAAGCACTTTTTTTAAAAAAATCCCACGGTTCAGTAAGAAAAAGGCACTCAAATGGCTCTGAAGAGGAAGACAGCCTGTGCCCTAAGGCTTATAATTTAAAAGATGCAGCACAAAAAGAAAAAAAAGGATGCAGCACAAAAAGAAAAAAGGATTCGGAGGGAGGAAAAGGACACAAAACTCAGGGACAACTAATCTTAAAGCTGGAGGTCACGTGTGAGTGGGAAAGGTTCCATTGACCCACCTAGCAGAGGATGATCTTTACCAGGTCAAGGGAACCTGCAGACCTTCAGATGCAGCTGGGACTCCATTTCCCATCAGCCCCAGCCAATGGCAAGGGGTGGTGGTGGGCTGTGGTACAGCAATACCTGGAAGGCCGCATGTTTCTTGTCCCTGGTCTGCACTGACAGACCTCCTTCAGGTTTTCAAACCCATTTCCCCTGGCCCTACCTGAAGATCCTGGGAGTTGAATCTGGGGCATTCTGCACGCAGGGAAATCTCTCACAAGAAATATCCAAAGTGGTGATGTTGGGTTGAAGTCCACTAACTTTCACTCAGTGTAGACGCATTAAAATTAATGGGCATGATTAGCTCGGGTCCATTCATTTCAATGGGTCTACTCTGAGCACAGGTTAGTTGAATACAGCTCGTGGATTTGTATTCAACGACGCGTTACTCAGAGTAGACCCAGTGAAATTAATGGGCCAAAGTGCATCACAACCTTTAATCTCAATGGTTCTGCTCTACGTAGGAGTAACACTGGACACAATCCGTTCCACAGTTAAGACTACGGAACTCGCTCCTGCAGGAGGCAATGTGGCCACTGGTTTAGATGCCTATAAAGGGGATCGGACAAATTCATAGAGGAGGATAATGATATCAATGGCTACTTGCAATGATGGCTGTGCTCTGCCTCCACAGCTGGAGGCAGTAATGTTTCTGAATGCAAGTTTGCTGACCCCTGGTCTGCACTCTGCAGCAGGGACCTTTGGCTCCTCTTTGAGAGGGAGCCCATTATTATTATGGGATGCCCGAACGTGGACATGCTTTGTTGCTGCTGGGCTCAGCATGAGGAACCCATCTAGCATTCCGGAGAAGGCAAAGAGCAGCGGCGGGGGGGGGGCATTGTCGAAGGCAAAGGCATCAAGGGAGAAGCAAGGGGGAAAGATTGACTTGCTTAGCAAAACGAGCCTCTGTGCATTGGGATCTCTGCTGCAGAGGGACATTTCTCTGCGCTGTTAAGCAGCGCTCTGCGCCTGCCATGCGCAACGCCCACACAAGGATGAATTAGCACACGGCAAGTTGCTCCTGCCCCGCTCTGCCTGCGGGGCATGAGCTGACACAGAGAGTTTATTCTGGTGCCTTGGCTCTTCTCTGAGAAGGAATGACGGGGCAGGAGAGGGGGAGAGGGAAGGAGGCATTTGAAGAACCTGCCCCTATCTGTTTTTCCCCTTGTCTTTATTGAATTCTCCCGAACACCCCCCCCCAAGGTTTCACCCAGGCTTTTCGGTCCTGAAAAAGTTAGTCAATGCTGCTTGTTTTTCATTTCATTTATTGCATTCACACCCCACCTTTCCCTTGAAGGAGCTCAAGGTGGCACATACCGTATTTTTCGCTCCATAAGACGCACCTAGTTTTTAGAGGAGGAAAACACACAAAAAAATATTCTGAATCAAATGTTGTACTAAACTATTTAAAGCAGCAAAGCGGGCAGTTCCTGTCCACTTTGCTGCTTTAAAGCGAGCCACGGAGGAGGGAAGGAAGGGGAGCCATGGTTCCTGCAGCAAAGCGGACAGGAGCCGCTTACATATCCCTCCTCCGCGCAGCATTCACTTCATAAGACGAACAGACATTTCCCCTTACTTTTTAGGAAGAAAAAAGTGTGTCTTATGGAGCGAAAAATACGGTGTGTGGTTCTCCCCATTGCCATTTAATCGTCACAATGACCCTGTGAGGTAGGTTAAGTTGAGAGGCTATGATTGGCCCAAAGTCATCCGGTGAGACATCCATGGCTGAATGGGGATTTGAACCCTGGTTTCCCAAGTCCTAGTCTGGCATGCCAAACTAGCCAGGTGATTCTAGGGTCAGAGAGGCCATCTCAGCGTCTCTGATCTCTCCTAAGCCCACACCACCTTCTTCCAGCACAGATTCATTAACCATTTTTTATAAGATTCAGTGATCACCGAACGCCTGGCGTTCCCTCCCTTCTGCTTGCAAGCTCCTTAATCCATACAGCCAACGTAATCCAGATTTACTTCAGCTCCTGATTGCAGCACTCAATTCAATTTGGGGAAACTCTTAAAAACACACACACAAAAACCCCAAATCCACAAAAACCTCCATGCTCCTGAAAGAAGAAGGGATGGTGATCCTGCAGGCTCATAGGTGAGGCAGTTGTGAAAAGGAACAGAGATCTTTGGATCTCTAGGGCAAGCAGTGGCAGGGGAAAATATCCCATGGATTCAAAGACTAGATGGTCTGGAGCAAAGGAAAGACAGGAACCAGATATATCTATCTATCTCCCCATATGTGTGTGTGTGTCAGTCTGCCATCACACAACCCTCATTGGAGGAACTGTAGAGCCTCATTAACAATCCTGGATTTGCATGACATCAGCAAAGAGTTGAAGATGAAGGCAGGGGCATGAAAGGGTGTGAATAAGAGGAGTGGGTTGTGGCTTCAAACTGGTGGTTTGTGTGGAAGTGGGGGTTGCTCAAAAGGAGGAGGGAGGAGCCCTGGCTGGGGACCAATGGACGCTGTAGTCCAACAATCTCTGGAAGGCCCTAGGTTGATCAACTCTGTTCCAGATGCTCCTTGTTTCCAAGGAGAAGTTGAGGAAGAAGAAAACGAGAAAGCAAAACCTTTAGCTTTTGATTATATGGAGATACAGAGAGAAGCAAGAAGGCAGGATCTTACTTCAAGTAGTCCAACCAATGAATTTGTTTCTGTGTAATATTTGCCATGGGGATCTCCCTGGCAAATGTAGCATCTAGAGCAGAGGTGACCAATCTAGCTCCCTCTAGAGCAGCAGTTCTCAACATGTGGGTCCCCAGATATTGTTGGATTACAACTCCCATCATCCCTGAGCTCTGGCCTTGCTAGTTAGGGGTGATGGGAGTTGTAGTTCAACAACATATGGGGACCCACAGGTTGAGAAAGGTTGCTCTAGAGGCTGCTGAACTAGTGTGCCTCATTCCTGACCGTTGGCTAAGGTGGCCGAGGGGCCCCAACATTGTAAAACGCTGGTCTAGACAAAGTCATACTTGAGCACAGTAGAGACTGGCATCATTAGGGTGAACTGAGCACTGCCCCACTAACTTCAGTCCACTCTCTGCCAACCACACCTTCCTACCTCTGACACTGAGATGACGGAGCCATTTCCAACCCTGGATGACTTCATTTCCCCAGAATATGCAGTGCACGGGGAGTTCACCTTGCCACCACCTTTCCACCCTGGGGGAATTGTGTTGCCATCCTTAAGAGTTTGAAGGCTCTAGCCTGGACATCACATCAGAGCCATGGTCTCCCCGATTCTGTTGGGAGCCAATAGTTGGCAAAACTTTTAGCAACTGGGTTTCTTGCAGCAGAGATGAAGATGGCCAACCAGACTAAGCTGTGGCCCTGTTAAAATGTCCTAAACAAAAAGTTTGTCTGGTGGTGTATCAACATTCAAAGATTTCTCTAGCTGTAGTACCAAGTGGAGCTGTTCGTGGTGCTGAATTCCCCATCTGGTTGCAATCACTATGTGGACTAGAACAGGCCTCTTCCCATCTAAGGGCTGAGGTAGGACAGCAAAGAGGTGTTCTGAGTGGCTGCCTCTCAACTCTGGAACTCCTTTCCCTTGGAGAACCTTCAAGGCCTGATCCTGCGCAACTTCTGGAATCCCATTTGTCTTCCTTTAGATAGCCAGTAAGAGTGCAACAGGCAGTTAATTCATGTAGCTGGAAGCTTTGTGGTTAACATATTACCCAATCCAAGGCAGTGAAATAAGGTGAGCTATCTGTGGACCTTTAAAATCAGATGCAGCATAATTTTCCTGGATGGCAGGTGAGGTGTTGCAGATTGGGGGAATAGGGAGACAGGAGAAAAGGGAGCTCTTATCTGATTCCTCTCCCAATAGTGATTTGCTGGATTCAGACTTTCTCCATGTTAAACAAGCCTCTTGAGGGCTTGCTGATTGGAATGATGGTGGTTCAAATCTGTGCAATGGGGTGAGCTCCCATTGCTCTGTCCTGACAACCTAGGAGTTCGAAAGCACGCTAGTGCAAGTAGATAAATAGGTACTGCTGGGGCAGTAAGGTAAACTGTGTTTCCGTGTGCTTTGGCACTCGTCACGGTGTCCCGCTGTGCCAGAAGCAGTTTAGTCATGCTGGCAACATGACCCGGAAAGCTGTGTGCAGACAAACACTGGCTCCCTCGGCCAGAAGCGAGATGTGTGCGGCACCCCATAGCCACCTTTGACTGTCTTAACTGTCCAGGGGTCCTTTACCTTTTTCTACAAATCAAGTTAAAACACCCATACCCACCCCTCTTCCACACAGATTACCGTATTTTTCCATGTATAAGATGATGCTTTTTGCTAAAAAAAATTAGGGGGAAATTGGGTGTCGTCTTATACATGGATAGTGAATGCGAGGAGGGACGTGTGATTAATGGCATAAGCAAGCAGAAGACTGGCAGCAGCGATTGGGCAGGCGATTGGCAGCTGCGGCAAGGCCTGCTGGCAATTGGCTGTGGCTGCGGCAATTGGGCAGGCGATTGGTGGCTGTGGTGAGGTGGGCAGGTGATTGGCAGCTGCAGCAAGTGGGCGGGTGGATGGCGGTGAGCAGGCAGACAACTGGTGGCTGTGGCGAGGTGTGTGATCAGCAGTGGCTGTGACAAGTGATGGGCAGTGGTGGGCAAGCGATTGGTGGAAGTGACCTTTCCCACTCCCCCAAAGCTAAATAACTTAATTTCTTAATTTTGGGTTAAAAAAATAGGGGTCGGCTTATGCACGGAAAATACGGTACCTCATTCCTTTCTATAGTCTCAGGAAGAAACATAACTCTTTTATGCAACTGGTTCTTTTCCGTGGCAGCAGAAATGCAAACATTTGAGCTCTTCCGACACCTTGCCTGTAACACACCCAGGGTTGACGACGGCGGATTCAGCCATTGAAATTTATCAGTGGGAAATTGCTTCCCTTAACTCCATCCATTTCCCTCATTTGGATTTTGTTTTCATTTGTGGGGTTTAAATTAAGCTCTCCGGCAAGGATTTCTAATCTTTGATCAGAATCGCATCTCTTGCTTTACCGTTTTCCAAAACCCAGCATGCACTTCGAAGGCTCTGCACAAATTAAGTCCAGCTTTCTTTGGGGGTTGAGGTGTGCCCTTGCTTCAGGAAGTGCCATGGCTCAGTGGGAACGTTCCCTGCCTGGAACCCAGGAAAGCCACTGCCAATGTCGACAACACTGGGCTAGATCGACCAGTGCCCTGACACAGTGGAAGATAGCTTGCTGTCTTTGGGAGCATCTCCTAGGAGCCTAACTACAGAGCCTAAGGCTTGCCGATCAGAAGGTCGGCGGTTCGAATCCCCGTGACGGGGTGAGCTTTCGTTGCTCGGTCCCTGCTCCTGCCAACCTAGTAGTTCGAAAGCACGTCAAAGAGCAAGTAGATAAATAGGTACCACTCCAGCGGGAAGGTAAACGGCATTTCCGTGCGCTGCTCTGGTTTGCCAGAAGTGGCTTAGTCATGCTGGCCACATGACCCGGAAGCTGTACGCCGGCTCCCTCGGCCAGTAAAGCGAGATGAGCACCGCAAGCCCACGACTGGACCTAGTGGTCAGGGGTCCCTTTACCTTTTACCTAGGAGCCTACAATTGCATAGTGTTGCCTGTAGAATTCAGCATCTCACCAGACAAGTAGGCTGTTGATATGTGTTTTAATCTGGTTTTTAGTTTCTCAACTTTTTTTTTAAAGATTTCGGTGGTCCTGACGAACTTCCAGCTCCCCGCCTGACTTCGAAGGCCCCAGGAGAGATTAATAATATATCAACCCTTATTAGGCGAGCGTAATCAGACACTCTCCCAAACATCCTTCGATCCGTCAAAACTAATAAACAGAGCCACTTGAAATATTCATGGTCCCTCTGCGCCAGGGCAGGGAAGAGCATGCAATATTCATGGGATGCCAGCTGCTCCCGCCCTCCGAGTCGATCTGCCAGCTCGACGGGGCATCTTGGCTCTCAGGTTTCTCTCCTACAAGGCCTGGGGCGGGGGGAAATTGCCAGCCCTTGCCTGCTGAACAATCCTTCCTGGACGCAGGCGCCCAAGGGTGGAAAAGGCAGCAGGGCTTTGAATAACTTAGCATCACAGCAAGTGCTTGGCATTTGGGGCCCCTGCCTTCATTAAAGATCCTGCTCTCAGGAAGTGTGTGGCTGGAGGGGTGGGCAGAGGAGGAAAGCAATGCCCTTTCAAAAACAAGGACTGCCATTTCGGAGGTGGGATCAGAACCAGGATGAGCTACAGGAGCCAGAGTTCAACAGTGCACTTGCAAATCTTCATGAATTATTATTGCATCATCCATCTAGGAAGAATGAAAACGACAGGACAGAAGAGGCTGGATCAGGCCAAGGATACATCTAGTCCAGCATCCTGTTGTCACAGTGACCAACCAGATGCCCCAATGGGGAAGTCCACAAGCACTCTGCTTTCCTGTGGCTTCCAGCAACTGGTATTCAGAAGCATTACTGTCCTTAAAAAATCAAAATCAGAAGAGCTTGCTGGATCAGGCCAAAGACCCATCTAGTCTGGCATCCTATTCTTGCAGTGTCCAACCATGGCAGGTGAACCTTTGGAGAGGGAGAACCAAAAATTCTGACTCTACTCAGGTCCTGGCTGATTCCTTTTACCTGCCATGCCAGTAATACAGTAACAAAGGGCCTTGCTTAACAAGATCTCTAATCTAGATGAGCAAAAGGGGAAAGCTTTGTTACCAAGTAGCAGCCCTCCTTTATCTTGGATCTTTAATAACCAAGCCGGCAGGCATGTGGACCCTTCTATTTAAGGATGGTATTGTAATGCCTACAATAAACTCAATGGGAGACATTTGACCCAGGCACAAGACTTTGGAGGCAACTGCAGTACCTGCTCTTGAGACTCAGCTCCTAGCTCTATCTCTGGCTCAAGGAAAAGCCAGACTAGAATTAACTTTATTATCAATTATTCCATAACTTTCTGAAAGTGCCAGTGTGGGTGCACAAGGCAATTGTGAAATAGGGCACACTTTCAGATTTACTTGCATCTGTGCAACAGTACTGCACCGATGCAGGATAATACAGAGTTTGCTAAGAACAGGGAAAATGCTCCGAAGCCTCCACACACAGTTGCATTTTTGTGTGACGTTTTGTAGTGACAGCAGAAAATGAAAGCGGAAAATAAAGACAATGCTCTGTGAAGGAAGGAATTTGAAAGACTGGGCTGCAGCTAGGAAACAGAAGCTGCAGGTGTAAAGAGATTTGGATTCAGCTTTGCCAGGTGCAAATCATCACTGATCAAAAGCTGTGAAAACACTCCATGCGCAGTGCAACCCAATCCACATGTAAGCTGCACTGGGTCAGCGCACACAGGCTGGCAGCCTCAGAGCGGGGATTTGCTTTTCTAGCCTTCCTGCCCCAATCACTAAGCCACAAGTAGGAGTGTCTCTGTTTCTGTTCAGGAGAAGAGACCCAGAAAACTATTTTCACAGAATCTCTTGAAGTTTATGGACACTTTGGTTTCCTAAAAGGTTTCCACAGTGGGTGAGATGTTTTTCCCTGTCTCTGGGACGCGGGTGGCACTGTGGGTTAAACCACAGAGCCTAGGACTTGCCGATCAGAAGGTCGGCGATTCGAATCCCTGTGGCGGGGTGAGCTCCCATTGCTTGGTCCCTGCTCCTGCCAACCTAGCAGTTCGAAAGCACGTCGAAGTGCAAGTAGATAAATAGGTACCACTCCGGCGGAAAGGTAAACAGTGTTTCCGTGTGCTGCTCTGGTTCACCAGAAGTGGCTTAGTCATGCCGCAAACTCAGAGTTGGTCATGACTGGATCTAATGGTCAGGGGTCCCTTTACCTTACCATAAGGTGTGGTAGTGGCAATGTTTGCCCAATTTGATGGCTCTGAAAGGAGATTAGGCAGACTTCTGGAGGACAAGGCTACCAATGGCTACTTGGCACTATGGATGAGTATTGCCTGGAGGATCAGAGGAAGGATGCCTCTGCATTACTAGTTCCTGGGAAACACAAGTGGGGACTTGTATTCCTGCTTGCGTGTTTTCCTTTGGGGGGTGCTTTCAGATGTGGGGATTGTTGCATTAGCTTTCCTCATTATAATGCTAGCACTTCCGTCTCATTTTCTAACATTCCTTTCACTCCACAGCGCCTGCCATGGAAGTCTTGCTAAATTTCATTCACACCAAAGTCTGTGGTATGACAACAAACATCTTTGGACAATGTTGCTATTGGCTCCCCTTTCCTTACATACTTTGCCTGTGTTCCCTCCATGATTCCCCCACGGAAACGGCAGGAAAGAACTGTATGCCAGTATAGCAACCCAATTTTCATCACTTTATTGCCATGATTTTCTGGGTTAAGAAAAATGGGTTCTTTTTTTCTTCTGGGCTCCCTGAAATGAGTGCTGATTATGCACTATATTCCATTTTCAGAAACGGCTTTTATGTTGTTTCACAGATTAAATGCAATGTGGAAATTTACAATATGAATGCAACCTGGGGCATCTAGTTCACCACTATGGGAACAGGGTGCTGGAGGAAATGAGCCTTTACTCTGATCAAGCTGCAAAGATCTTCCCACGTTCTTAAGCATGTGTGTGTGTATACATGTGGTACGTTGGGTTACATATGCTTCAGGTTACGGACTCCACTAACCCAGAAGTAGTACCTCGGGTTAAGAACTTTGCTTCAGGATGAGAACAGAAATCGTGCTCTGGTGGTGCGGCGGCAGCAGGAGGCCCCATTAGCTAAAGTGGTGCTTCAGGTTAAGAACAGTTTCAGGTTAAGTACGGACCTCCGGAACGAATTAAGTACTTAACCCTAGGTACCACTGTACAGCCGCAGGATTGGGCCTTGCCCACGTAGTCACCAAGTTGTTATTAAAGCCCTGAAGCATAACCATCTCCCATGTGCATAAGACACCACCATAAGCAGTGGTCCCCAAGCTTTTTGAGTACAACAAGTCCAGATTTTCTTGGTGACCTACCAAATTATTGTCACGTGAATTCCGGAGCTTAAGGTTTTTGGCAGATGCTGGTTTTGTGCATTTCAGCTGTAGGTTTAACTATTTATTTTGCTGGAAGTCGCCCAGAGTGGCTGGGGTAAACCCAGCCAGATGGGCGGGATATAAACAATAAAACTATTATTATTATTATTATTATTATTATTATTATTATTATTATTATTATTAATTTCGTAACTGCTGCCCAAAGTGTGCAAGCAAAAAATGCCCCTATTCATGTGGAATATTTATAGTACCAATGAAGTTATTCACTGTTTTTTTAGTTTTGTGGGAATGCAAGCACACCAACCATCAGACTGCAGGGCATTTGGGGTTTACTTATAAAGCCCCTGAACCTCTTGCACAGGCTGCATGCCTCACTTGCAGGGTGGACTCCACAGCCAGGGAAGCGGTGATCTAAAAGGAGCCTTGGCTGCTAGAAATGTCAATCCCACCACACGCAAATACACAGACACACTGATGTGTAAGGAGGAGAGCGCCATCTAGCGGCATTTTGATGGCAGGTCCTTTTGACTGCAATGAACCCAGAAAAGGCAGGCGGAGATTTTCTGCCCTTGACCAAGACACTGTTAGTGTTCTGTTTCAGTAACTTAGCCTATCAGCTCGGTGGATCGGAGTCCAGACTAAATGCCATATCCAGATTCCTTTGGGATCTCCCTAACGCCTTTAAACGGGCATTAGAAAAGGAAAACACAGGAGATCAGAAGCACATCTTAAGACCAAGGTTAGGGCCCTGTGGTGTAAGGAGGCGTTCCATTCCATTTATTCTTTATTCCATAAAATTCTATGCAGAAGGTTTATAAAGCATGGGGTGCTGGAAGAGCCTCACCACCCCCCCCCCGAAAAAAGTGGCCTGATAGAAGGGAGAAAAAGGTGGAATAGTAGCTACTTCTGACACTTCAGGAGGTTTTTGCTCTCTTCCAGCGGCGGAGCTGCATGCTCCGGCACCAGGGGCAGAGAACAGGAGGGAATGTGGCTGGTGCGCATCCTGGGGGCATGGCGTGTGTTCCAGGGGCGTGACGTGCTGCCTGCAGGGGCATGGTGCATGGCGCATGGCACAGGGGTGCGCGCAATGTGCATCCAGGTAGTGCATGGTGTGCATCGGGAGGGGGGCTGCGATGATACCCTACCTGGCATGGCACCTGGAGGGGGCACTCCCCTCGCCCTCTTCCTCCACCAGTGCTCTGCTCCAGCCCAGGTCAAATAATCCCTTAGCTTCTCCCCTGCACTCTTCCTTTGCACTAACTGGTGTTCTCTCCTTCATGCCCAGCCCTCCAGTGTTTTCTTTTCCTGCCCTTTCCCACTCACTTATGGTTACATATATGGCTTGGGACCAGGCTACCAGGGCTACCTGGAAGATTATAGCTCCCTACACAAGCCTCCTTGGGTGCCGAGAGCCTATGGGGTGCACCTTCTCTCGGTCCCATCGACATCAGAGACATGGCTGGTATTGACAGAAGAGAGGGAAAGTGCCTTTTCTGTGGCTGAACACCCAGTTTGTGGAACTCCCTCCCAAGAGAGGTGCGACTGGCTCCCTCTCCATTATCCTTCCACTGGTCGGCTAAGACCTTCCTTTTCAGAGAGGCTTTTGGAAACTTAGGAGCAGGCATGGCTGATCACTAGGCTGCTGTCAGGGAACCTTGGTTCTCAAACTTAATCTGTTCCAGCTGGGATAGCTCAGTCAGTAAAGCATGAGTCTCTTCATCTCACGGCTGCGGGTTCGAACCCCACATTGGGTGAAATATTCCTGCGTTGCAGAGGGTTGGACTAGATGACCCTTGTGGTCCTTTCCAACTGTACAGTTCTAGGAGTCTGTTTGACGTTCGGCTTCCGAAAAACGTTCGCAAGCTGGAACACTTACTTCCAGATTTGCTGCATTTGGGAGTCGATTTGTTCGGAAGCCAAGCTGTTCGAGTACCAAGGTATCACTGTACTTTGATTGCTGGCTCTAAATCATGTATTTTAATTGTTGTTTTTAACTACTTTGCTTTTAAATGTTGGAAACTGCCTTGAATCACAGCTTGGAAGAAAGGATGGATAGAAATATTATTATTACTACAGTCATACCTTGGGTTGAAGTCGCTTCAGGTTAAGCCTTTTTGGGTTGCACTCCGCATGCACGAATTGCGACCCATGCATGTGCAGACGCAGGTTGCGTTCGCTTCAGGATGCAAACAGGGCTCCAGAACAGATCCTGTACTACTATTTCATTGCACGTGGCCCCTAGAAGCTTGCGAAGTTGTGAGTGAGGCTCTAGGCCTGCAAGAAAAAGTTCCCCACCCTTGGCATGCTGTCTCCCTCGAGAAAGTTGCTTTTGCTTACCTATACTTCATGCCGGTCGTTTGCGCTGTGCACTCGTCCAGGGACAGCCCGTGCATCCGCAGGAACTCCTCCCTGATCCTGGCCTGGGCTGCCACCCGGACATCCCTGAGCCTCTGCAGTTCCACCGTGTCCGTCTGCTGGATCTGGTGCAGCCCCCACTCCGAATGGCACCTACTGGCCACGCTCCGGAGGCTCCCGCTGTACGTCATGGACAGCATGATGCTGCCTGACGGGGGGATCTGTGAATTTCCCAGGCGTTAAAGGGAATCGTGCTCAGGTGAACCAAACTCGCTTCCTAGCCAAAGGGGCCAAATCAACCTGCCACCAACACTGCAATAGTCTCCCCTAGCTGACCTCCAATTCACATTGCTTTGACTAAGCCAGCCTGCTCTGTTGGCCACAGAGTACGCATGCTTCAGAACCAAACTGGGTTCATTACCGGGTGGGAAGGAATAGGAATCAACTCCGGGCCCCGTACAAATAGGAATGGAGTTAAATGCAGCAGGGCTGCTGGAGGTTTGCTGCAGGTGTGGTAGGGAACATCTGTGGCACTCCAGATGTTGTAGGAGAACAGCTCTTGCTATCCCTGGTGATGCTCGCCGCAAGGAATGATGGGAGTGATGGGAGTTGGAGTCCAACATCTGGAGGTTGGGGAAGGCTGCCCTAAGCTATCATTTGACAGTACATGTCCAGCAATGGACAACCCAAAGACTCAGATGCTGGGTGCAAAGGCAGGACAAAGGGTGATTTCTGTCTCCCCTACTCCTGCATTTTCTTTTGTGCGAAGTGATGCTCTCTACACAAACTGGTGCCCCTTGTAGATTGCAGTTCAGTCTCTGGCATCTCCATCTAAATCTAGGAGAGACTCCTGACTTAAATTCTGGAGAGCAGCTGAGAGTCAGTGTAGACAACACTGAGCTAGATGGACCAATTGGTCTCACTCTGCTTAAGGCAGCTTCCTACACAGGACATTGTCCCCAAGATCTGTCCGTTGGTCACTCTGAAGCATGACAAAGAATGTGGGGAACTGCCTTTTCTGCACATCTTAGCCAAAGGGTTCTGACTCCTCACTGGCAATGGAGGAATAGTCATCAGCATTGCCAGCCTGACCAGAAAAACTATCATGAAACACTGGCCTGCTTTTCACTTTAATAATTACAGGGAGGTCAAATATGGTCACCTGCTACTGCCTGCAGAAACAGCAGCTGTTAAAGGCAGAAGAGCCAGGGGAGGTTGAAGAGTTGGCAACTACTACTGCCGGGCCTTGATTTTCAAAATTTGGACGTGCCCTCCCATGCAGGGCCGGATTTAGGTTTGATGAGGCCCTAAGCTACTGAAGGTAATTGGGCCCTTTATATGGCCAGCTGTCCTTTGTCAACAACAAATTGTCGCTGTTTTTTGTGTTGAATATATGCCAATTGATGGAGCTAATAGGTATCTAGAGCCATTTGTACATGCAGAATGTGGCACCCTATATATAGAAATGAGCAAACCAGTGATATTTTAGGGAGCAGGCTAGCAGGCGGGGCCCATTACTTACATCATAGGAGCCTACACAACACAAAACACTGTTGCTGTATGTAGGTTTTATTTTATTTGTTTTTTATCTTATATTTTGGAAATGTACAACCAGTTTTTTTCCTTTAATTTTTTTTTGGGCCTCCAAGAGAGTGGAGCCCTAAGCTATAGCTTATACATAAATCCAGCACTGCTTCCATGCCAGCCCCTACTCTCCAGGGTAATGTGTACAAGCCAATGCATTTCCCATGGCTGAAAAGTTGCTGATCACCCATCATTTCTGACCACCAACCATGCTTGCTGGAGATACACTGGGAAATCAAGGCAAGCTTGCATACTCTTTGACCAACAGAAGTTGTTCAGACCCAAAGATTTCCAGTTCTATCGTCAACAGGTTCAACACACCGACAATGCATCCTTCCATGAAACCAGAAGAGGGTTTTTAAAGGACACACTGAGCCTGCTGCCTTCATCCAGCACCACATCAGAGTCGCACAGGAACCGCCACTGTGTTCTTAGCAAGCAGAGACCCATTTTGGGGGATGGATGAGAAAGGGTTGTAGCCAAAAGTCAAGGAGACAGAGCAGGAGGAAAAAATAAAAAGGGGAAGAAGGGAGAAGGAAGCACAGGAAAAACAAAACAAAACACAAAGAGCCTCGGAAAGATTCTAAATAGCTTGGCACTATCTACTATGGAATGGAAAAAAGAAGAAGATGAGGAACAGATCTCAGGGTGAAATGGGTAGATGGCATCAACACAAAATATGAATGATTTAGACAGTTACTGTGCATGAATGATTAAAACGCAGACCTGAAAACCTCCAAACCTTATTAATATACAACAGATCTCCATCCAACCAGGGAGGGCATGTTAGGGCAAAAAAAAAAGGTCTTAATTTCACAAACATGCTCAGGGGGCTGAAAGGGCAGTGATGGATCAGGAATGAGACCTTGGGGTCATAGCAGATAGCTCAATGAAGACGTTGACCCAGTGGGAAAAGGGCAAATCCCATGCTAGAGAAATTTCTTAGGAGAGGAACTGAAAATAAAAGCACCACTATCATAATGCCGTTATAGAAATCTATGGTGCGATGGCATTCCGAATACTATTAGATGGGCCACTTGCTTGACTTGGCGGGGCTCTTCTTATCTTCATGACAGAGCCTGAATCCAGACTCCAGCTTAAAACTTATCGGAGCATCTTAAATAGCCAAGCTTCACCCAGTGCTTGAGGGACCATGGTCCATCTTCACTCCCAAGGGATGAACCTTCACAGCCAGAGACCGCCTACTTCCGAGCACCAGGTGCTTGAGATGAAACAGAGGGGACCTTCTTTGCTTCTTAGAGGAAGCATCCATGGGATCTCAGCTGCTTCATCCTGCCTGCCCTGCAGGTGCTTGCTTCTTGCAGGTTTCATAGGTCATGTATGGGGATCCTGTGGTTTTTCAGTTGTTAATGGGCTCCACTTCCCAGCCCCAGCAACACCTGGAGGGCTACTGGTTCCTCAACCCTACTGTAAATGAATGTTTTATTTCTCAACTGAGCAGGCTACATTTTCAAGAAAGAAGATCTCATAATCGCTCTGCACCAACCTTGGTGCTGCATTCCTCCACCCAAGCCAAGCTTTTCAGCTGCAGCGGATCCTGCCAGGCGGCTCAGACCTTCAGTTGGTGCTGATCCAGGAAACATCTGCCCTCAACAGACATCAGTGCATAGGGCTTTACTCTTCACTGTCTGCATCTGCCTAAGATGTCTTGCTGGCTGCCCCAGACCACCAATGGTGGGTGAGGGCACCAGAAACACCAGAAATTTGGCATTTCTCCAAGCAAGGAGATGGGGAAAGAGCGTGACCACACATGTGGTGGTTTGTGTGGTAACCTCTGTCATGAACTTGTGGTGCTCAGATTATAGTAGACTTGAGCTCTTTACCACCACAGCTACTGCTTTTAGAAGCCGATAGGACCACGGTTCAACTAAATTGTTCCCTGAAATCTAGCTCCCTGGTAGAGCAACTGCTTTGCATGCACAAAGTTCTAGGTTCAATCTCCAATGGCATCTCCAGGTAGGAAAAGATTACCCTGCCTAAAACTCTGAAGAGCCTTTGCAGCCAGTCACGTGTCCAGTGTTTCCCAAATTTGGGTCTCCAGCTGTTTTGGACTACAACTCCCATCATCCCTAGCTAGCAGGACGGGTAGTCAGGGATGATGGGAATTGTAGTTTAAAAACAGATGGAGACCCGAGTTTGGGAAACACTGGTGTTGACAATAACAAGCGAGGTGGAGTATTTGTCTGGCTCAGCATGAGAAAGCTTTTTAAGGATGGAGGGAGGAGAGATGAGACAGAGAAGGGGGCTCTGTTCAGAAAAGGCCAGCCAAAATGATTAAGGAGGGGATGGAATGACTCCCCTGTGATGAAAGGATGCAGCGTTCTGAACTATGGAGAAAACACGAATAAGAGACAGCATGGTAGGAGTTTATGAAAGAATGCATGGCATGGAGAAAGTGAACAGAGGAAAGATTTCCTTCCTCTCTCATAACAAAGGAATCTGTGGACAGCCAATGTAGCTGAAGGTCAGGAGATTCAGGACAGATAAAAGAAATCCTTCTTCATGAAGCACAAACTACAGAACTTGCTCCCAAAGGAGGCAGGGGTGGCCATTGACTTGGATGGCTTTAAAAGAGAACTGGGCAAAAAAAGAGAGAGTTGGGGCTGATCACTGTACTGAACTAAATGGACCAAATGATCTGACTCAGTATAAGACAACATCCTTGGTTCCTGCAACTTAGATCCACTGTCAATTAGACAGTGCATCTGGACAATAATATTAATTATTATTATATAAAATATTATATTATAATATTAGTGGAAGACAGGAGTGCCTGGTGTGCTCTGGTCCATGGGGTCACAAAGAGTTGGACACGACTAAACAACAACAACAACAATTAGTTATATATCTATATATTGATGTATGGAAATGTAACTGATTATATTTGTCGTATTATACTATACCATACCATTTTTTCTTATTTTATTTTCTGCACTTTTTTCCTCCTCATTTTCTTTGTTCTTTCAGCTCTTTATTTTCTGTTACTGAAATTCATTTAATCATCATCTTAGATCCACGGTCATTCACATTATTATAAGTTTGAATAATATTTTGATTCCAATTATTATTAAGGTGATTTTTAACTGTAGGAGGTTAAGTCCATTGCATGTGGACACTGTGTGTGTGAGAGAGAGAGAGGGAGAGAGAAGGGACAAATGACTGGAAGGAAATGTCCCTTTCTGTCCATTTCCTTCCCCATTCCTTTGTTCAGAGATAACAAAGCCCCTTCGCTGCACCAGAGGCCGCTGTGCAAATTTTGTCACACTGAACCTGGGAAAGACCCGCCAATGGGCATCCCTGGCCCCCATCTGGGCTTGATCAATACCCATTAGGCTTCAAGAGCAATGAAGGATCCCCGCGAAATTTCGTTTCCAATCAATTGCACTGAAATCCTCGAGTTTAGGACGATAAAGGCAGTACTCGAGGCTGTTAGAGTAGCTGAGACTGCAGCTTTTAAAGGGATCGTTGATATCAGCAAGGGAACCCGCTTTCTTTCTATAGTCTGACTCTTTGGTCCCAAGGGGAGTGCATAGCAAGACGTTGCTCAATCCACAGTTCCTCTGTAATGCAATCTGGGGAGGGCTGGAGATATTGCAAGTAAGGTGCCCCCACCTCAGCGGCTCAGGACATAGAAATGTTGGACCTGTTTTTGGCTCACAGTCTGGCTTGCTGATCAAAACAGCTTCCAAGACAGGGGTGGGATGGGGGTCATGTTCCTGCAATTCAGGGGGTTGGATTGGATGACCTTTGGGGGATGTTCCAACTCTACAATTCTTTTCTTCTATCTGTGGCCCTCCAGCGGTTCTTGGGCTCCAGCTCCCATCGGCCAGCATGATGGCCAATTGTCAGGGATGAAGGAGTTGGTGTCTATCAACCACAGGTGTTCTTCACCGATGCTCTAAGCCAGCATCCCTCAAAGCTATGGTAGCTGAGGCACTGAAATGAAAGCTGGGGGCATGTTTAAAAAGGTAAAGGTAAAGGTAAAGGGAATCCTGATCATTAGGTCCAGTCGAGACCGACTCTGGGGTTGCAGCGCTCATCTCGCTTTATTGGCTGAGGGAGCCGGTGTACAGCTTCTGGGTCATGTAGCCAGCATGACTATGCCGCTTCTGGCGAACCAGAGCAGTGCATGGAAATGCCGTTTACCTTCCTGCCAGAGTGGTACCTATTTATCTACTTGCACTTTGATGTGCTTTTGAACTGCTAGGTTGGCAGGAGCAGGGACTGAGCAATGGGAGCTCACCCCATTGCGGGGATTCAAACCACCAACCTTCTGATCGGCAAGTCCTAGGCTCTGTGGTTTAACCCACAGCGCCACCCGCATCCCGGGGGCATGTTTACAGGGAAGTAAATCTCACTAGGTGCAAAGGGGCTTGCTCCTGGATAAGCGCAGCGGGTGTTGCCAGCGGCTCCATCAGGGCAAATCAGAGAGTCAATGTGTTACAGCACGTAAGAGTTACAGACCAGGACTTGCTTGGACATGAATCTCACTGGGAGACCTTGGGCCAATCACTGCCCCTCAGTCTCACCTACCTCACAGGGTTCTTGTAAGCAGGGGGAGAACTGTGTGTGCCACCTTGAGCTCCTTGGAGGGGAAAAGGTGGGAATATAAATGGAATGAATAAATCAGCCCCCAGCTGGGAAAGCAGCTCTAGACTGCAACAATTAGCTGATAAATTGATTAGCTAAAATCCTTTTGATCATTGAAGCTTAATGTGGGAGGATTCCAGACAGATAAAAGAAAGGACTTTTCCATGCAGAAAATTCTTCCTATGGTCTAGTTGGAATCTCCTTTCTTGTCATTTGAATCCATTGGTTTGGGTTCCACCCACAAGAAAACAAGCTTGCTCCATCTTCTATGTGCCAGCTGTTTAGATATTTTAAGGTGGCTCTCTTATCACCCCAGCCTGCACAAATTACAGCCTGCCTATATCCTCCTTAGACGTGGTGTCCAGAATTGGACACAGTATTTCAAGTGGGGTCTCTGCCTGCCCCCTTGGTCATTTACACACAAGCATCTGGGAGGATCAAAGTGCATATCGGTCAAGGGCTGGTATTCTGCAGCCTTAGAGTTGCATGCAGCCCTTACCCTAATTTCAAAAGTGCTTTGCAAGCAATCAGCTCTAGACCTCTGGAGAGAGAGGGGAGCAGGGAAAGTGAGTATCAGAAAGAGAAAGAAAAGGGAATGGAAGAATGAGAGGAAAGCTGGCCCTACCCACTGCTTATATATGGCCTGCTATAGAATATTTCCAAGAGAATGTGGTCATTAGCAGGGAAAATGTTACCCACCCCTGGTATAGAGCCTGTGTAGTGGGCATGCAGCAAGATGTGCTAGTTGGTGCATGTTTAGACTGACTAATCTAGACTATCTGTTTTGGGCATCACAGATGTGGAAGGTGTGCTGAGAAGGGCGACCATGTTCTGGAAACCAAGCCTTCTGAGGAACGGTTGACGGAGTTGGGTATGTTTAGCCTGGAGAAGACTAGGGAGTGATGCAACAGCCATCGTCAAATATCTAAAGGGTTGTTACAAAGATGGGAAAATCCTATTTCTTAGGACCCGAACCAATGGATTCAAATTACAGGAAAGGAGATTCCGACTAATCTTTAGGAAGAATTCAGTGATGGAAAGAGCCATTTGGCAGTGGAATGGACTTCCGCAGAAAGTGGTGGATTCTCCTTCCTTGGACGTTTTTAAACAGAAGTTGGATGAATCTTTAGCTGTGGCTCTTGCATTGCAGGGGGATTGGAATAGATGACACCTGAGGTTACTTTCAACTCTACAATTCTAAGAGTCTGTAAGGGAGATTTGGGAGTGCAATGGAAGCCCTTCCTTCAAGAAGCTCAAAGTGGTAAAATTATCCTCATAGCAACCTTCAAAGCTAAATTAAGTTGAGACCCTAAGCTTCCAGGGGACACCCAATAAGATTCAACTCCAGGCAAGGTTCAAGGACCCTGCTTTTTCCTAATACTCTGGCCATTCCCTTATGCTCATTCTTCTCAAGGACATCAACTCCTAGGTATGCAACCAATCTTGCATATGCGGTCAAAGGTTTATGGGCATTTTGGGCAATCCTTCAGGAATGGTAAGTGTGCGGCATAGCAGGGTTTATTAATTAAATTAAAATAATATGCAGAAAGGGAAGGAAAATGACGCACAGCCACATAAATGCACAAACAGAAAATTCAAGTGAAATCAACCTCAGATCTGAAAATAACGTACCATTTTCACACAGAGACATCCTTGGACCACATAGAATACTTAAAAAAAAAAAAATACAGGAAGGAATTAGGAGTGAATTCCTGCAGCCTCAGCCATTTCAGGGATTTGAAACCAGTATCTGGTGGTTGCTTTCTTCCTTTTCTAAAATCAAAACTCACCGCTGCCCTGAAACAACAACAGCCGCCTGATTCTGTAAAGGTTCAATCCTGCGCACACTTGCTAACAAGCAAATCCCATTGAACTCAGGACTTTATTTCCGTGTTTTAACCTTCAGGCTGGGAAAGGCGAACGGAACCATCCCATCTACAATGGAGGTCGGTTGGAGTTCACCACGGCTCTCTGCCCTTGCTAGAACCTGTCTCACCTTAAATGCAAAAAATAAAATAAAATAAAAATCCAACCATCGCTGAAATCTCTCATCTGCCCTCAACTTCCAAGCATCTCATCCTTATCAAAAAAACAAAAACAAACCCAACATCCAAGTTTTGCATCCCTATCCCCGAAATTTAAATAACCGCAAAACTTCCTGGAGAAGATGCCCTGATGGCAAGCGGAGAAAGATGGAGAATCGCCTGGGGGAACCGTCTCTCTCTGGATGGATGCTGGGTGGTCAAAGCCCTAAAGGAAGAAGCAGCCACCCTTTTCCCCACCAACAAAGGCTTCCTCGCCATCCAGACCCCAGGATTCCTAGCCTCTCTCCTGCGAAACAGTGAAATCTCCAACAAGCCTAGCCCTCGCTCTGGTCCCGATCGCTCCGGTGTCCGCCCAAACTCACCCGGTTTCTCGGAATCCTGCTCATTAAATAAAAGTTCTAGCTCGTTAGGTTTTGCACGGAGGGCTCTTAACGAGCGCACAGGCGTGGCTTTCATTAGGGGAGTGTCGACGCCAGCCGTCAAGAGCAATCCTGGACTGAGGCAGGTCCCTCCAGAGTCAAAGATGTTTAGCAGCAGATCCATTAAGGCCTATTAAGGATCTCTCTCCCACCCCGCCCCACCTCCCCTTTACCAAACGGGAGCTAAATTATTCAGGATCCTCTCGTTCTAAAAGCATTTGGGGAAAGCAGCCGATTGATGAGGACTGGCGTCCATCACTCACTTCTTCTCGGTGCAAACCTGTCAGGTGCAGAGAGAAGGTGCCTTCCAGGCCTCGGATGCTGTCACAGCGGCGATGGAGGCAGAGAGACGGGTTGATGGATGGCTTGGGATGGGCCAGAAGTCTCTCTCCCTGCTCCTGGTAGAGCCAGAAGTCAGGAGCAGCTTTGCCAAGGATGGGATGGATCCCTTTTCCTTGGCAAACCACAGTATGGAGCGAAAGTCACCTTGGCTAAAAGAAGCAGCAGCAAGCAAACTTTGGCCCTAGTCAAACTCAACCTTCTTGTTGCAGGGGAGCGGCAAATTCCCTAAGCAGAAAATGCACAAAATGGATTTCAGCAGGGGCAAATGCAAGGTTTTCCACTTGAGACAGGGATATTGCACAAATATAGGATGGGGGATACCTGGCTTGACACGTGAAAAGGATTCAGGGGTCTTGGGAGACCACAAGGCTAACATGGGTCAACAGTGTGGTGAAGCGTATGCAATTCTAGGCTGCATCAATGGAAGCATACTGTCCAGATTAAAGTAATAGGACCCTCTCTCTTCCGCCTTGGCCAGACTCCACCTGGAGTCACTGCGGAAGCCTGCTGGCAACCAGGACTTCTGGAAAGTATTCCGATTGCCCCGAAAATGCACCGCAATTCTTTCCTTTTTGGCAGAGAGAGATGGTCCCTTGGGTACAGATCTTGGGATTAAGTCACACCCTGGCTCATCCCCCACACACCCAAATTTATGGCCTAGGTTGAAATGTTAAGCCGGGGTAGGCAACCTAAGGCCTGTGGGCTGGATGCGGCCCAATCGTCTTCTAAATCCGGTCCACGGACAGTCTGGGAATCAGCGTGTTTTTACATGAGTAGAATGTGTCCTTTTATTTAAAATGCATCTCTGGGTTATTTGTGGGGCATAGGAATTCATTCATTATTTTTATTCAAAATATAGTCCGGCCTCCCACAAGGTCTGAGAGATGGTGGACCGGCCCACAGCTGAAAAAGGCTGCTGACCCCTGTGTTAAGCTATGCGTCGTCAAGTGACAGTTGATAACGATGGGCGGTATTTACCTCCTATCTTAGAAACCTATTTTGAATGTCACACTGTGGTGTGACCAAGGGGTCATAGAAGATAGGGGCATCACCAGGGGTCAAGAAGATGGTTTACAAACCCAATGGCAAGCCTGTTCCTTTATCATATAAAAGCTTGGTATGTTCTCCTGGGAAGAAGTAAGGAGCTATTTTGGAGGAGCAATGGACAAGCTCTCCCATGAGAAGATTTTCCACCTCCCACTAAAAAAATCCTAGCCCTGTAACATACACCCCCTACAAAAACTGCTGCCATATATTCATTGCAGTAACTCATTTATAGGGTGAGAGGCACTACCTGGAGATGCCAGGATTGAACCTTCTGCACACAATGCAAGTACTAGGTCACTGATTTAAGTGAAGCAGGAAGATGTCTCACATGAAGCCAGGCTATTGGTCCATCTACACCGACTGGCAGAGGCTCTCTGGGGTGGTAGACCAGCATTCTGCTGAAACCCGGCCTCCAATTCATCAAAAATGCCCCCTCCCTCAAACAGAAAACCCCAGAGGCTTCCATTTCTCTGGCTTTAATGAGCTCTGGCATGGGAATGGCAAAGGTGGTGGGTTCTGCAGGAATGAGAGCATCGCCCATTTTTGTCCTCCCCCCCCCTTTTTTTAAAAAAGAGCAATGTCCTTCCTTGTTGTATTTCTCATTATAAAGCAACACTCTGTGTTCTTAAGGGGAGCGCCATAGCTCAGACGGTAGAGCCCTTGCTTTGCATGCAGAATGTTGCAGGTTCAATCATAGAGGGGACCACAATGGTCATCTAGCTCAACCCCCTGCAATGCAGGAATCTTTCACACCATGTGGGGCTCGAGTCCATGGCCCTGAGATGAAGTGCCTGCCATCCCCACTAAAAGTGCACCGATAAATAAATAAATCTGCTGGTTGCAAAAGGTGCCAGGCCATGTACAGAGGGCATCCTCGATTCTACTTGAGAGCCTGGGCAGAACTAGCACCACAAACAGCTCAAAGGTCCGCAGAGAAATCAGGAAGGAAAGGAACGATATTGAATGCAATTAAGACAATTGTTTTAAGAAGCAGAGAGAGAGAGAGAGAGAGAGAAATTTTTCTGCTAGGCAAATAACATGCATATTTGCTTTTTAAATATTTGCTGATCTTAGCTGTGCATTAGTGATCATTGTTTTATGCTGTTTGGTGTCCACCTCTTAAGATACTTTTCCAGTTGAGCAATTCACGATTCCCCCTCCCCAAACAAAACACTAAGTGGCATTCCTGTGAGTGGGAGGGTTTTCAGCACCGGGGAGAGGAGTGGGGCGGGGGCGGCGGGGCTTCATGTGCAGAGACCCCTGGTAGCCAGACTCCGTTAGGTCAGCCAGTGGCACATTCCCGAGCAGCGATCCCGTTAATGCAGAGATTTCCGAGGCTAAGTGGCTGCTCTACTCTCGAAGCCCAGAACGAGGCTGTTTCGCCTTTTATCCCTCTCTTAATGCATTTTCCCCGATTAACAGGGACTGGACGGCCTCCCAGACTCGCTCTGGGGAAAAGCTAATTGGTCTGGATTTTGCCAACACATCAGCACCGACGCACATTGCGCCCTCCCTTGCCAGAGAAGCCGCGCGGGCTGTTGCGTTGGGTGGTTGCTGGCGGCGAGGACTCCGGATATCCAATTATCTCAAGGCCCCCCAAATGCTGCTGCCTCACTTAAAGCAACAACCACCGGCAACTCTCTTGAAAGGTGGGAGATGATGCAAACAGACCCTTGCTCTGCCTGAGAGCTTGGAGCGCTGTCTGCTGGCCCTGGCCGGGATGCACAAAGGATCTCACCTGATGCAAAAATTGTTTCGAGGTTCCAGAGGGACACAGCCAGCAAGGACACGTTACATGCGTGCAGTTCTTAAGTTTATAAAATGATGCATGACACGGAGGAAGTGGGTAGGGGAAAGTTTTTCTCCCTCTCTCATCACACCAGAACTTGTGGACATCCAATGATGCTGGATGTTAGAAGACAGATCAAATAAATCCCTTCTTCGGTGACGCAGCAGCTAAAAAAGCCAATGCAATTCTGGGCTGCATCAATAGGAGTATAGCATCTAGATCAAGGGAAGTAATAGTGCCACTGTATTCTGCTCTGGTCAGACCTCACCTGGAGTACTGTGTCCAGTTCTGGGCGCCACAATTCAAGAAGGACACTGACAAACTGGAACGTGTCCAGAGGAGGGCAACCAAAATGGTCAAAGGCCTGGAAACGATGCTTTATGAGGAACGGCTAAGGGAGCTGGGCATGTTTAGCCTAGCCTGGAGAAGAGGAGGTTAAGGGGTGATATGATAGCCATGCTCAAATATATAAAAGGATGTCATATAGAGGAGGGAGAAAGGTTGTTTTCTGCTGCTCCAGAGAAGCGGACACGGAGCAATGGATTCAAACTACAAGAAAGAAGATTCCACCTAAACATTAGGAAGAACTTCCTGACAGTAAGAGCTGTTCGACAGTGGAATTTGCTGCCAAGGAGTGTGGTGGAGTCTCCTTCTTTGGAGGTCTTTAAGCAGAGGCTTGACAACCATGTGTCAGGAGTGCTCTGATGGTGTTTCCTGCTTGGCAGGGGGTTGGACTCGATAGCCCTTGTGGTCTCTTCCAACTCTATGATTCTGTGATTCGCAGAGAGCAGAACTAAACCGTGGAACTCCCTCCCACAGCAGGCCATGATGTCCACCCACTTGGATGGGTTTAAATGAGGATTTGACAAATTCATGGAGGAGAAGGCCATCGATGGCTACTAGACATGATGGCTCTGCCTTGCCTCCACTGTCGGAGGTAGTGATGCTTCTGAATACCAGTTATTGGCAGAGAACAAGGTGGGAGAGTTGCTCAGGTCCTGCTTGGGGCATCTGGTTGGCCACTGTGAGAACAGGATGCTGGACCAGATGGGCTATTCAATTGCCTTGGTACAGCAGGCTCTTTAGATGCTCTTATACGGAAGGCCCCGAGTTCGAATCCTGGAAAAGGGTCAGCGGGCAGGCAACAATACTGGACTAGGCGGAGCCACAGCCTGATGTAGGATGCTTTCAATGTCCACACCTCTCTATGACTCTCAGCTTACCCACAGCCTCCTCCGCTCTTAACGCTGTGTATACACATTATGACTTACTCCTGCTTTGCCACGCTTCTGCTGCTGGCATTTGAAGCTGAGTATGTATGACTCTAGCTACAGCCCAGAAGTATCCTGTGGCTCCTTGATGAATGCTCCTGCTGGATGTGCTATCCCACAAGCCAGCTTTCCCCTATCCAAAAACAGAAGCTGCACTTATGCTGAGGTGTGTACAGTTTTGGGAGGCCATTGCACATGCTCAGTCGATAGCTTCGGCGACTTAAGAAATTTGGTGCAGGGAAACAAAGCAGGTGAAGGTCATTGGGTTGCTCCCTCTATAGTCTGTACAGCAATGTAGGATGCAGCTTGAAATGCAGCAAGGGGAGGATGATGCTCTAATGTCTATGTAGCCCCAAAGTAACCCAAGTCTCCTTGTTCTTCCAGCACCCCCCAAGAACACCAACATGGCAACCATAATTCTTCCTTCAAACATCCACTGTTTCCACCCAAGCAGGGATAGGGAACTGGGTTGTTGCACTACAACTCCCAGCAGTCCTGACCCTCGGCCGTGCTGGCAGGGTCCCCATCTCTGGGTAAAGTCCTTAATCCTTGACAGGATCAAGGGGTTCACACCCAACCTGAAGCAAAGCCCGATGGTGTGCAAAATGCATCTGCTAACATTCCTTCCCCTGTGTTTCTGTGCTGCTGTCATATGAGACTGTAATCGCCATGGGGCAGGGAAACACCCTCCCCCCCCCGCGCTTCTTGTGCTTATGTTACTCTATTAAAAACAATGCACATGGATGATGTATATTAGCAATTCCAAAACCTATCAAGGCCACTGCCCACTTTGTTCCATAGGTAAAGGTAAAGGACCCCTGGATGGTTAAGTCCAGTCAAAGGCGACTATGGGGTTGCGGCGCTCATCTCGCTTTCAGGCCGAGGGAGCCGGCGTTTGTCCACAGGCAACTTTCCAGGTCATGTGGCCAGCAGGACTAAGCCGCTTCTGGTGCAATCACGATTACTTTCCTGCTGCAGCAGTACCTATTTATCTACTTGCACTGGCATGCTTTTGAACTGCTAGGTTGGCAGGAGCTGGGACAGAGCAATGGGAGCTCACCCCGTCGCAGGGATTCGAACCACCGACCTTCTGATCGGCAAGGCCAAGAGGCTCAATGGTTTAGACCACAGCGCCACCCGCGTCCCAGCACCCTCTACCCTATTCTATAAAAAAGCATTATTCAAAATAGTTGTTTGCACAACCCGCTAAGCAAGATAACACCACAGTTAAATTCAAAGCGGTAACAATTCATTGCACATCTCTTCAAAATCCAGTTGCTGAGAAATCAGAGAGAGGAGCTGAGGGAAGTCTCTGGGGAGGGGAGCGAGGGTTTGAAGTGGGGATGGAAAAAAAGGGGGGGGAATAATGAATATGATATGTTTTGATAGTTTGCATGTTGAAATTGTTAATTTTTTTTAAAAAAAGAAACTATTTAGTTTAATTAATTCACCGGAACCGATAAACTTGATCCAGCGATACCAGCTTTTCAAAGTCTGATAGACATTTACATCCCAGCACCCCCTTGGCTGCCCCTTTCCCTCTTAGTGCTCCTCAGGTAATCCCCCCCGGGGGGACTTTGCAGCCCACTTTGGGAACAGTTGGTGCATATAATAACTAAGCATGTTGCATTTGCTCACAGTCAACTGCGAAGTCCCGCCTCCCCATCTCCTTCCTGTCACTGCTGATATTTAAACTGTAGCATCCTTGATGCAGGGACCTTTGCACTCCTGTTTGGGGTTGTTCCGAAAAGTCTCAGGCACAAGGACACTATACTAAATAAGATTATTTTAAAATACGAAACAAGGAGGAAAAGTGTAAGTGCCAGGAAACAGCAGGAAAGAAAGCTTTTCTAAGATACCGGACAAGTAGAAACCTGATCATTTGACAGGCCATTTGACTCAGCATCATGCAATATCAGTTGGCATTCATCTAAGTTAACACCAAGTTGGAGACACTCAAGGGTCAATGTAGAGTCGGCATTAAATATCTTGTTGCATTCAACATGCTCAGTTTCTCCCAATGCAAATAGTAGCTCCAGGAGAAGAGGGTTTATCAGGCTTAGATTCCCCTGCCCATCAGTTCCGATCCTGTCCAAAGGCCCCATGCGGCAGCTATTTCCATTTTAAAAATATTTTTTAAATGGACAATAAATGTAAAAGCGCATTTCACATCATGCAACATGGCCTTCGAGCCAACTGAAACAAACCAATCCATCAATAATCAGTTTAAAGCATACTTTATGGGCTTAAAACACACCTAAAGTGCTGGACGGGAGTCACCCCATCCTACAGCAGCAGAGAAGACAAAGTCCTTTACACGTGCAGATTCAATTTCCCCTTGAAATTTGCAGTACACTTTGTCCTCACTCAGGTAAGCTAAACCATGGCATTGCAGTGGACAAGCAAATTGTCAGGCTCCCAGAGAGGAGATTGCAGCCACCTTTCTCCCTGCAGAATGTTTTTGCTCCTGTGTTACACTGAGTTAAGTTGTGGTTTGGCTTAGCACATTGTCCAAATCTGGGCTCGTGGTTTCAGCTCTCTCAGCCAGACCTGAGCTGCAAACCATAGGGCAAACTTTGCTTACTAGCTTGTGGTTTGTCTGGAGGAAGCAAAACTATGAGCCAGGGTTCAGGAGGGCTGTGTGGTCGCCCTGTATTTGTTTGCAAACTGGCACCTAACGTTTTCTTCATTTGGGTGAAAAGGGTGATTCCGGCCATCCTACTTCAAGGACCTGGGCACATTCTAAGCAGACAATACACTATTTACATATCTAAATAGCTGCCACTTTTGAAAGCAGGTTTTCCTTAAGAATGGCTGCCAACTTGATTGGTCGAGCATTTTCCCGGGGAAACGAAGACCCCAACCACCACCACCACCACTCCTTGGCACTGGTACAAATTTATTTATTTACTTATTACTTTATTTACTTATTGAATTTGTATACTGCCCTATACCCCGCAGGTCTCAGGGCAGTTCACAAGATAAAACATAACATACATAATAAAAATATAGACAAGAACAACCCGATAATCAGATCCACATTGAAGTGAAGAGACCATCAGGCATATAAACCAGAGAGGGAGCCAGTTTGCCTCTGAAGGATGAGCAGACACAGCATCAAAAGAGGCCCTCCAAGATGATTACGCCATACAAGCAGGTATTTTGGGAATATTTTGGTACACCCCTCAAAATACTGTAAAAAATAAGTTTGCAACATCATTTACCTGAGCATTTCACAACTGGGTGGTAGCAGGCATTCAAAGAGGACCATTATTCCCCCTTCCCCTCCGTAAAGAAAATGGAGATGTGGTGATGAAAGATACACCTGTTGCATTTCTGCCTCCGACACAGCAGGTGGAAGAGTGACTATGGGCGGTGGAGGGAGAGATGTGAAGTTAACCACAATGAACCAACAGCTACCTGTCCACAGACACCCAGGCTCAGGTGCATTGAGAAAAGAAACGCTGATGCCATTACCTGTAAAATTGGAGCTGTCTTTTGGGACTCCCGTAGCGAGCACTTCCGAAAGCAGAAGGGAGAGAAAGAAGAAAAGATCCACAAGTCACAGTAAAAAGAAACCAATGCGCGCACACAAACACAAAGTAGACCACTCTGGGATCACAGTCAAAGATTCGTTGCTTATTTACTTCCTCTCTCTGTTAGGGTCCTGCCGGTCTACTTCTTTGTTACAACGGCGCCACCAAGTGGAAGAGGTTTGCACTTCCCTGTAAATTTGACTGCAAATCTTTACGTTTGCAGAGATCGTCATTCCAGCGCGTGTTTGCTGCTCACCTGCACAGGGTCCTGGACCTAACTGCACGGAGGACAGGGAGAAGGGACCTGTGTAGGAAGGGCAGTTGGCACAAGTTGCACAGCAAACCAAAGAGAGGGGTTTTCACACCCAACTCCCAGGTTTTTGACATAGGAGCACTAGGAACTCTTGTCCAAACAAACAGCCAGCAAAAAGTGAGAAGTGGGCAAACTTTGGTGCAGGAAAAATTCAGCACAGGTGTAAATCTTATCAGCACACCTGCTTGCATTCACCCCTAGTCGTTTGCTTCTCACTTTAGGACAGTGATGGCCAAACTTGGCCCTCCAGCTGTTTTGGGACTACAACTCCCATCATCCCTGACCACTGGTCCTGTTAGCTAGCGATGATGGGTGTTGTAGTCCAAAAACAGCTGGAGGGCCAAGTTTAGCCATCACTGCTTTAGGAAGAAGTTTCTGCTGGCAAGAACTGCTCTACAGTGGAACAGATGACTACAGAAGGTGGGGGACTCTCCACTGTTGGAGGTTTTTAAGCACAGGTTGGATGGCCATCTGTCAGGGATTCTTTGCTGCATGGCACAGTGGGTTGACTAGATGGGCGTCCCTTCCAACTCTATGATCCTTCCCCTCTCTTCTGTTCTCTGCCATCAGACTTCAGATGGTATGATCCTTGGAGCACAGAGAGGATGCCCACAAAGGAGCTTTAAGGATGCACATCCTGGTATGTTGCATTGCCCGCAACACACACTTGGTCCTCTTATGTGGAGTGGAATTGAACAAAGGAGGGGTGGGGGTGGGGACTAGATCCCAAAGTCTACAAAAGATTACACAATGCAGGGGAATCCCTTTAGCACCACCTTTCACTTCTGCCAGAAGTATTCAGAAACCCCTGTCAACATTTCAGGCAGTAAACAGCTTCCTGAAGAAGCTCTGTCAATAATGACCACTCCCTCCACCGGCAATCTCAGGTGGTGAGTGCAGAAAGAAGTAGAGTCAAAAACAGGGCAACTGAGATACAAGAGCTTCCTTAGGGGAACCCTGCTTCCCCGTTCGGTTTTCAGGGAAGCCTCAAGCCACAGCTTTGACGCCACCACAGAAGAAGACATGCCTCTGTGTCCAGCATCAGCCAATCGCCTCCCTCCCACCTTGGTCTCTTGTTCCCCATCCTAGGATGATGGGACATCCAGCCAGGTGATGTGGAAAAAGGCCCACCTGTTTGTCTCTTTGGACATGTAAATGGAAGTACTTAACCGGCCAACCAAGGCTATTACCTTAACAAAGGAACCGATCTGACTGGGTCACCAGCTTCCTCTTGTAGATTCCAATGGCACAGTAACAGGATCACAGCTTTGGAAGGGATCCATAGGTATCATCCACACTGCCCCCACCTCCAAACTTCTAACAATACATTTCCAAGTCTGGTTTGTTTTGCAAATAATGAGTTTGCAAATCATGGTTTGCAAGGTCTCAACATTCTCACTGACCTACGGCCCTATGTTACTCAAAAGTTTGCATGCCATCCAAGATGATTCGGTTCAACGTGCACATTTACTGGAGCAATTTTGTTCGAAATGAAGGGTCTTGTGGAACAATAGTCTGTGATTCGTGTCAACATTTGGCAGAGGCATTATCCAATATCCAGCTATGATGAAAGAGAAAGCTGGTGGGCTGCCCCTTAAATCACATTCAGGGGCAAATGACTGTCAGGATTAGACCTGGGTTGCTAACTTTGATGTGGAGAAGATCAGAAATCAATGGAATAACATTAAGAACCACTGGACATTTTTCTACATATATGGTGTCCTTGTTCTGGGAAGACAACATTTTGGATTAAAGTTCTTAAGGTTATTTAAAAGAAGAAGAAAAACGCTCTAGGTATTGTATTTTTAGACCCAGAGGTAGTTTTGATCATCTTTCTGAACTTGCAGGGAAACATATAGTGACACTCATAATGTGCCTAGTTTATGAGTTAAAGGAAGAAGCTAGTATTGACTTTTGCATTGGAGTACTTAGCACTGGGGTTACAATCTACAGCAGGGTCACATTCGTTCCACAAAATATAAAACGATGCACCTGAGGAATTCAAACTTTCCTCATGGAGAGGCGGAAAGGGGCCCTTTTTCCCCAAAGCATCAAAGACCTTACTCAGCCTCCCCTGCGACTTCTGAGATTTCAGAAAACAGCAATGACACACTGTTAATATGGGCTAGAAACTTGACACACCCCCCCACAAAAAAACGAAGTGGAAACCATCAGAAAACTGATAGAATCTGCATTCAGTACCATGCCCTATCCTACAAAACTGTGGCTTCCCCATTGCCTTTATCTAGCCCTGGAAAGTAGGAAAACGTGTCTGAAGCTCACCTGTAGATCATGCCTGGGGAGCCCGTCTGCCTGTTCGAGAATCTAGCCGGAGAGTCCGTGGTGGATTCCGGATACATGGAGCCCAGCCTCCCGGTTCCAGTTCAAGTTTTTTCAACACCCGCTAAAGGAAGCAGGGAAGAGAAAGAGAGAGGAAGAACAGAGTTAGGCAATGCGTATACCAGCCCATCAGCTTACACAACAGAGGCCAAGGATTGCCATTATCTTCCCCTTGCTTCCAGGCTGTTGTCCTCCTCATGAAGATGGGTGCCACACACAAAACAGGTCTCACTTTCACCCTAAGATCCACTGCATAAAATTGTATTGAACAGGCAGGGAAGCGGGGAGGAGGAAGAGGATCCCAGTGAGGAATGTAGCAGTGACTTTGACAAGCTGGGGACGAAGGAGAGGTTGGTGTAGGAAGTACTCATGGGGTGATGGAAGATGGAGAGGGGAGTCAGTGCACAGGGACCAGAGCAGCAGGACCCATCACCTGAGCCAGAGGAGCTCCTTTCTCCCCAAACACAGAAGGCTCTGAGGCATAGGGAGCAGCAGGAGGGGTGCTCCAGGAGGCTGAGGCAGGCAAGGGCACCCAGCCCAGCTCCCTAGCTGGCCAGGTGGGGCCTGCTAGCTCTGGGAGGAAGGGTGTGATTCCTCAGCTCCAGTAGGCTCAGGACAGGTGAGGGTCACCTGCCTCGTCAAGCCCAGATGCTGCCATCAGCAGGCAAAGTACACAAAGGAAGCAGAGCTGAGCTGCTGTGTCTGTTCAACTTCCCATGTTGATTGGACCATGGTTTGGATGATCCAGGGAGCTCTTCAGGACTGTGCTTGTGTGGGACTAATCTCCATGCGCCCTGGCCCTTGGATTAGCTGCAGGGGTAGGAACCTGGTCTCACTGGACTTTAGAGCTGTTAGCTTTCCAGACTACATGCTAGCATCTGTTGTGGAACCATGCACACCAGTGAGACCAGCCGTCAGGTATCCTGTGGTTCAGGACAAAAACAAACAAATAAACTCCCTGCATATCAAAAGCCAGTGCCCTCAAGGAAAGAGTAACACCACACCTTTCTCCCAGAAGTGCTAGGCTTCTACATGCAAGGTTTTTTTGGTTTATATGGAAGAATGGCACAAAAGTCATTGCTTGCATACACTCTTCTGGCAGTCTGAAGCAAGATTTTTTCATAATTCTAATGCCTCCATCTGCGTAACAGCCAGATTGACTTGCAGAAAAGTGCAAAGGGGTAGGCAGGTTCGTTCAGCAGGAGATTTCGGCTGCTAATTACTTAACTTTATGGTTAATTTAGCCCAGCGGACGAAGTGGGGAAGTTGTGCCAGAACCATCTGTGTAGGTCATGAGGAGGACTAGCGACATTGAAAGGCTGTTTGTCACTTAAAAAAATAATACCGTAATTCTCAGTTCAGGAAACAGATATTCTACAAGATCCAGCTTCACTTAAAAGACGACCTTGCTTGTTTTTGTTTTATTTTATTTTTCATTCCTGGTTGTGCATACACCAATGCTGATTTAGCAATCAGCAGTTGACGCATCTCTTTCTGTGTTCTCTTTTTCATTCAGATTTTGCAAGCCCTCATTCTGTACAAATGTTTCCATTTAAAAAGAACCTTCAAAAACCCACCACGTAACTCAATTCCCCGTTATTGCTAAAAACAGTGCAGCAATTGAGAATAAATTAACCAGGCAAGCAGCAGTATGAAAAGCATGAAAGAGGTGGGTGGTTGTGTGGGTGGGTGGAGGCATGTCAGGGAAAAGAATTAAAGCAGAAAACCATTTAAGGATTGTAACAGATTTAAGGTGCCAGGAATATCAAATCAGGAAATCTGGTGGCTGGACTCGAGTGCTTCACCTGCCATATCACCACCGTAGATGGCCACAAGAGGGAGCTGCTGGTCCCTTAACTGCTCTTGAGCGCCATCGAGGTGGCTGGCTGAAGGAGGTATTGAACCTTGTCTGACTTAAGCGGGCTTTCTTTTTAGCTGACACAAAGGCCCAATAAGGATATTGTAGAGTTGGAAAAAGGTTCAGTAAAGGGCAACCAAAATGATGGAGGGGATGGATTGAGGCACCTATAAGGAAAGGTTACAGCATTTAGGGCAGGCATAGGCAAACTCGGCCCTCCAGCTTTGGGACTACAACTCCCATCATCCCTGACCACTGGTCCTGTTAGCTAGGGGTGATGGGAGCTGTAGTCCCAAAACATCTGGAGGGCCGGGTTTGCCTATGCCTGATTTAGGGCTTTTTTGTTTGGGTCCCCAGATGTTGTTGGACTACAACTCCCATCATCCCTGAGCTCTGACTTTGCTAGCTAGGGGTGATGGGAGTTGTAGTTCAACAACATCTGGGGACCCACAGGTTGAGAAAGGCTGGTTTAGAGAAAAGAAGAGTAAGAGGCGACATAAAGCATAGAGTTCAGCTATGGAACTCCCTCCTGCAGTGATTGGCACCAACTTAGATGGTTTTAAAAGAGGATTGGGGAAATTTATGGAGGAGGATGGGGCTATCATTGGCTGCTGGTCTTGATGGGCCATTGGCTTCAACCAGGAATATTTGGATGTTGAGTGCCAATGTACCCTGGACCTTGCCACCCTCCAAAACTGGGCCTCCCTCCTGGCCTGTTGGAATTGTGTTCTCCGCTAAGGCTCCGCTCATCACGAATTCTCCCTGCTCTCTCCTCCCGAGACAGCCAGGAGCCTCTGCCTCTAAAATAAGACATTGCTGAAACGAGGACAGAAAGCAGAACCCTGAGCAAAGGGGTTGGGTGACAGGCGGAGAGAGACTCCTGCCTCCTGCAGCTTCAAGGATCCTGGGTTGCGCCAAGGTGAGATCACAGGACAAAAGCAAAAACAAAACAAAACAAAAAACCTCGCGTCTTCTTCACTGCCTCATGTAGCTCAGAGAAAACGGAAAACGGGTCTGCAAGCCAATCTTTAGCAGCAGCAACGCACAGCTTCGAATTTCTGCAAGCAAATTTATACACGGCATCTATGGCGACACACACCCTCTCCAATTATTTTGAATTACTTAATGTATATACTGCTGAATGCCTTCCTTTTTTTTTTTTTTTGGGTATTTCCAGGGACATCACCCCTTCTGCTGTTCCAACTCTGTTTTTATATTCTTCAACCTCCTTGGGACTTTCTGGTAAACGGTAAATACAATATTATTTAAATACATAATGATGCTTTTCGGTTACCTGCCCCTGAGAAACCACTTTTGCTGTTTTGTCCCCAGGGGAGATGATGGGTCGCTAGAAGTAGTTTTTTTAAATATTATAATAATAATACTCCCAAACACTTAACATACATTATCTCTGCAAGCTTCACAACGGCCTCAAAAGGTAGGCCAGCATGATTCAATTCTTGCGTGGAAGTTGAACGGATAAGAGAATAGTGGCTTCTCTAAACCCACCCAGTGAATCAGTGGTAGACGTGAGATTCCTGGCTCACACCAGAAGGATTATTTATTTGGATTGGGCGTGATGTTTTATTGCATTACATTTTACTTTTCAAACATACTGTTAGGAGAAGAGGATGGGGGCAGAAATGGAAAGGACGGAGCTCCCCAACAAGCCCGATATTTAGCATGAATAAGCAGAGTCTTTGAAACGAAAGAAGAAATCGTGCAGCTAAGCTTGCAGCTGCTATAATACAGAGGCAGGAGAATTAGCTAACCACCCAATTTTTCTGCAGTTGTGAAAAGGAAGTGCTTTCTTCTGGGATTGAGACAGACATGAGAGGTTCCAGAAAGCAAAGCAGGAGAAAAGGATGTGGCAGCCCAGTGGCAGATAGTGCTGTTATGCAGATCTATGGTGTGGCCACACTTGGTTGAAATTGGAGGAAGGACAGTTTTTCACCCACTCTCATAACATTGAAACTTGTGGACCTCCAATGAAGCCGAGTGTTGGAAGGTTCAGGACAGATAAAAGAAAAGACTTCATCACATTGCATAGAGTTAAACTGTGGAACTCACTGCCACAGGAGGCTGGGATGACCACCTACTTGGACGGCTGTAAAAGAGGGCTAGACATATTCATGGGGGAGAGGGCTATTATCCATGGCTGCTAACCACAATGACTATGCTCTGCCTCCATGGTCAGAGGCAGCAATGCTTACAAATACCAGTTGCTAGAAACCTCAGGAGGAGAGTGTGCTCTTGAGCCCAAATCCTGCTTGCCATCTGGTTGGCCACTGTGAGAAGATGATGCTGGACTAGATGGGCCCCCTTTGGCCTGATCCAGCAGGCTTGTCAATCCTCTGCATCTCCAAGTATGGCTGACAAAGGCACTTCTCTGAAACCTTGCCCATAGCTCAGTGGGAGAGCAGGTGCTTTGCATGCAGAAGGCTCAATCCCTGGCATGTCCAGGAAGGGTTGGGATCTCCCTCTGCCAGAAATCCTGGAGAGCCATTGCCAGCTTTAGGAGGGTGACTGTGCTCCTAAATCTTCTGAAAGCATGGCCCCCCCAAGGAGGCCACCACCCATGCCCCTAGCTACTAATATGCCCCTTTAAGATCAACTGGAGACACAAATGGTATCAGACCAATAGCACCTATGTATCATGTTACAATATGGGTTAAAGGCACACGGTTTACGGAAATCAACCACCAAGCAGGAATTGAACTGACAGCAAATTGATCAGGGTATAATAATAACAACCCACTGTCAATCAACAACATGTAAACAAATACACACACACACACACACACACACATTATCATTAACCAGGCAGCAGGTGAAAAGGAAAGGAATGATGATGAGACTGACTTATCAGAAACTGGACTCTGAAATGCAAATGAATTGCAAGTAACTGGGATGTTAGGCCATTATAAGCACCCACATACACACAAAAAAACAAGCACTTCAGTGTATAACTGAACTGACTTGGGGATAACTTCATGGGTGCCATTTTTTATAAAGAAATTTTTGAATATAAGAGTAACCAGTCTAAGCGCAAGTCAATAGAGCATGAGGCTTGTGCATTGTCACCTAGTGCTTGATTTGACCCACCTGAGGGGCGCTGGGTAATTTAATGCTGCAAGCCAGAGAGAGAATCTAAAGCAGCCTTGGCTCCACTTTTGAGCTGCAATATGAACAGCAGACTACATTGCAAGGCCATCGTCAGTGATTCTGTTGTAAACTGGAAGGTGTGCAGAGGAGGGTGACCAGAATGATCAAGGGTCTAGAAGCTAAGGCCTGTGAGGAATGGTTGAGGGAGCTGGGAATGTTCAGCCTAGAGAAGAGAAGACAGAGAGGTGATATGATGGCCACCTTCAAATATCGGAAAGGCTGTCACAAGGAAGATTGCTTTCCACTGCTCTGGAGGGTACGTCCCGAACCGGCGGATTCAAATTACAAAAAAAGGAGATTACGGCTAAACATTAGGAGGCACTTTCTGATGGCAAGAGTTGTTTGACAGGGGAACTGACTCCAACTGTAAAGGAGAAGAATTTATTTGACCTTATCTACATCAAGCTATATTCTATCTTTATCACCAAACTCCGAATATAATTGCACATTGTATTATTTTTTAATATATCAGTGGTCATGTGATAATTTTAGCTTATAAATTTTATTGTTTAATGTCTTAACTTGTATATTAAGGTACTTTTATAGCTCTGTTTAGAGTAGGTAATGTCTTGATAATATAAATGTTTTAAGTTTTTTGTATTAATCCAGTATATTTTCTTTTAATTTTTGAATGGTTCTGTGTACATTGCGGCAGCCTTTGGCTATGTGCAATAAAACTGACAGACTGACTGACTCCCTTGAAAGGTGATGGACCCTCCTTCACTGGAGGCTGTTAAACAGAGGTTGGATGGACATCTGTCAGGGATTCTTTAGCTGTGATTCTTGCATTGCAGAGGGTGGGACTACATGAACCTTGGGAGGTTCCAGCCTACACTGCAATTCTATGGTTCTATTATGCTACTCTATCTCAGAAGAATCCTTGAACCTGTAATATGGGCGTAAGTGTGGACTACAATGCGGGATTATTATTATACTTTGTCTCAGGGGTCCAAATAACTTGGTTGGTCTTGGGTTTCATATACTTGGGGTGCAGCCCCTGGCAGCAAAACCGCCTGGCTCTGCTAGTGGCTTATAGGAGGCACATGAGTATGCAATAGATGACTGAGCAGCAGCTTCCAAATTCTGCACTTTCAGAGGCTCCTTCACACATTGAAACTCCAACTCAACAGGATGAGTCATTCTGGTTTCATTCTAAATAACTGTTTTTATAACATTGTAAGATTTCTTTTTCTTTTACAGGCTTCCTTTTTTATTGTGCATTCATGATGGTATCCTGCTTTCGAAACCATTTGCACCCGTTAAAATTTCCAGGGCAAAAACGCTGCTCCATTTCCAATCATTGCACGCCATATACCACCCTGCCAAAATCCTGTAACATTTTTTTTTTTACAGCATGAATGCTCTGGTTTGTTTACTGTCCTGAATTTAGTTGTGCAGGACGAGAGGTGCCCTTCGAGATGGCACAAGAATGCACTTACATTGGGGCAGCATCACAGAGCAACTATTAAAGAAGAATGACGTACCAAAGCCAACACCATTTCCTGTGCCAACACCATCTCTGTATTATAATGCAATATGTGAAAACCAATAAAAATAAGCAAAGAAGAAAAAGAAGAAGAAGAATGACGTGTGGTTGGTCCAGTATAAACCTACTGCTAGTATTGCATTCATGAATGGTGGCAGGATATAGTAAAGGTAAAGGGACCCCTGACCATTAGGTCCAGTCATGACCGACTCTGGGGTTGCGGCGCTCATCTCGCTTTATTGGCCGGCATACAGCTTCCAGATCATGTGGCCAGCATGACTAAGCCACTTCTGGTGAACCAGAGCAGCACACAGAAACGCCGTTTACCTTCCTGCCAGAGTGGTACCTATTTATCTACTTGCACTTTGACGTGCTTTCGAACTGCTAGGTTGGCAGGAGCAGAAGCAACGGGAGCTCACCCCGTTGCGGGGATTCGAACGGCCGACCTTCTGATCGGCAAGTCCTAGGCTCTGTGGTTTAACCCACAGTGCCACCCGCATCTCTTGGTGGCAGAATATATCCCCCCCCCAAAAAAAAACACATCTGAAGGGGCCACACTTCATAGTGTTAAGTTTTGTTTGTATCAATTTATTGGTAAACCGCACAGGGGACCTTTTAAGAATGCAAGGAGAGCTTGCTGGATCAGGCCAACGGCCCATCTAGTCCAGCCTCCTGTTCTCACAGTGGCTGACCAGATGCCTGTGGGAAGCCCACAAGCAGGATTCAAACACAAGACTCCTCTCTCCTCCTGTGGTTTCCAGCAGCTGGTATTTAGGAGCATTGCTGCCTCCAGTTGTGGAGGCAGAGCAGAGCCTGTTGGAAGTTTCAGGACAGATAAAAGAAAGGACTTCTTCATGCAGTGCATATTAAAACTATGGCACAGAGGTGGCTGCCAACGTGGATGTCTTGAAAAGAGGACTGGATAAAGTCAATGACCAGTCTCTGCAATGGCTATGTTCTGCCTCTATGGTTGGAGTCCGCAATGCTTCTGAATACCACTTGCTTTGCCACCTAGAAAGTAAACCATGCTGTATCTACACACAAAAACTCACACTCTGTCCATGAGAATTTCACCCAAATTTTATCTGGCCCCTGCTCATTTCCGAACACTATTATACTAGTATTATTGTTATAATTCATATTTGTATACTGCCCTATCTCCACAGGTCTTGGGGCGGTTCACAACATAAAATCGCAACATAAAAACACAAAATATATAATAGAAATAAAAACAAGAACAAGCCAATAACCCCCCCCCCCAAACAAATTTATTTTCTCATTATTATTTACTGTATACCCTGCCCATCCGACATATATAAAAACATAATAAAACTACACAGGGCTGCTTTCAGGTGTCTTCTGAAGGTTGGATAGTTACTTATCGCCTTGGCTCGGGGGTCGCGTAACTCCATACCCTCCAATCTTTCCCTGATGAAAATAGGGATGTCCTAAGGAAAAGCGGGACTATCCAGTATCAAATCAGAAACCATGACGGCTTCTGTAAATCCAGGACTGTCCCTGGAAAATAGGGGCACTTGGAGGGTCTGTGTTTATTATTTATTTATGAAAATAATTAGATACCACTGTTCATAAAAAAGGGGGGGCAGGAATCCAAGCAGTTTACAACCAGTCATTAGTTCCCTGCACATTAAGTATGAATGGTGGGTAAAGTTTGCCCCTGCTGACCCGGGAGCTTCAAGTTTCTCAGCATCCTGATTTTAAGGCCATTACGGCCAGCTTCAGTTTCACCAGGTTAAAAGCTTCTGCCAAAGAAATCCAGCACTGCTACAGCTCCCTCAGAGAGAGGGGTCTTTAGGCCAAGGAGAAGGAGCGGCGAAGACACTTTGGGTTGAAAGGCGTCATGGAAAAAGAGGCTCACAGAGACAGTGTTCTTCCTGAGTTCACTCCAGGATAGGGACATATTGTTGCACAAGCCGCAATCTCCAAGTGGTGTTTCTTGGAATGAAGGTTGGCGGAGACTGTGGTGTCTTTAGTATGAATGGTTTTATTAGCACATATATAGAAGCTGAGCCTTGGAGGGATGGGCTTACAGCTTTAATACCTCCAACCGACTTTGCTGTCTCATTCAGTTTCCAGAGAAGCACCAAGTCACAGTTCTTTGGGTCCAGTACAGAGCAAGGCCTGCCCTCCATCTTCCAGCATCAACCAAAAATCACACACGGAACATCTGGCAATTGCTCTTCACCTTATGAGGTGATGTCACTTCCCATTAGGTGGGGAGAATTACCCCCCCCCCCAATTATCTCCATGGCAACAGATCAACATCTTTCTAACGTAAATGGCAGTACTGAACTGGCCAGGGTCTGACTGGTTTGCTCTTATAGATTCTACTGTCATCTACGCAGGGTCACAGGTTTGGAAGGGACCCACGGGCACCATCCAGACTGACCCTCCAAAACTTAAAACACTATGAAGCTGTCTAATATCAGTCTATTTGATCTACTCTTGACTGCTAAAAGTTCTTTCCCAGCCCGAAACTTGGAGATGCCTTGGACTCCAGTGCTGCTCTACTGTGGAGAACAAGATCGTCTTGAGATGACCATGCTGTAAGATCTGGACTCCCTCCATCTAAATTCAGGTGTAAATAGGTGACTAAATCGTATTTCCTTAAAGCTACGACAGCCTTCGCCATGTCTTCAATTCTTCAAAGGAGCACAGACCCTGCTTGGCAGAGATTGGGATGTTGTTTGGGGTATTTTTCAAGAGAAAAACAGCTACAGTGGTACCTCGGGTTACATACACTTCAGGTTACAGACTCCGCTAACCCAGAAATAGTACCTCGGGTTAAGAACTTTGCTTCAGGATGAGAACAGAAATTGTGCTCCGGTGGCGCAGCAGCAGGGGGAGGCCCCATTAGTTAGAGTGGTGCTTCAGGTTAAGAACAGTTTCAGGTTAAGAACGGACCTCCGGAACAAATTAAGTACTTAACCCGAGGTACCACTGTACTCACCCAAACCATCTCCTTTCCAAGGGAGAAGTGAGTGGTGGGAAGGGATGAGTTAGGGACTTTGGGGGAGACCCCTGCCCAGGCCCATGCAGAGCTTGTATGAGGCTTGGGGCAGGAGTCCCTGATCAGCTGGCACGGGGCATTCTTGGCATGGCAGTGTAATTCTGGCAGGCCCCTGGTGGTGCCCACCTCCCCCCAGCTGGCTTAGCCCTCTGAGGTCATGGGTAAATGTACCCAGCTGCCCTCCTGCCTCTGCATGGGTCTTGCCCCTGTCCCAAACCTTAACCGCCTCTAAGATTCAGCAGCCTGCATATAAATGAAGCCTGATTCCTTCTGCCAAGGGTCCTATCCCAGCAGAGCTTCCCAAGGCAACAAATATGGAGACAAAAGCATGCTCACTGATAGCCATTTTTATATTCTGACCCTAGCGGAGAGGAGGCTGGCATGGAGATAAGTCAGCATCCAATTCAACACCAGCTGGACTTTTTGGGGGTTTACCTCCTACACAGGATGTGAATACTTAATGCAATTCCTCGCTCATGGGAGGAAACTTAACAAAGGTATTAGAATCTTTTCTTTGCCAGCTGAATGGGAGCCAGCAGTGTGATGCTGCTGCTAAACAAGCTAATGCAATCTTCGCTGCATTAACAGAAGTAGAGTTGTCCAGCTCACAAGGAGTAATAATTCCACTCTGTTCCGTGCTAGTCAAGCTGCAATCTGGAGGGCTGTGCCCAGCTCTGGGCACTGTATTTTAAGAAAGATATTGACAATATACAGTGGTACCTTGGGTTACAGACGCTTCAGGTTACAGACACTTCAGGTTATAAACTCCACCAGAAATAGTACCTCGGATTAAGAACTTTGCTTCAGGATGAGAACAGAAATCGTGCAGCAGCGGCACGGTAGCAGCGGGAGGCCTCATTAGCTAAAGTGTTAACTCAGGTTAAGAACAGTTTCAGGTTAAGAATGGACCTCCAGAACGAATTAAGTTCTTAATCCGAGGTACCACTGTACTGCACGTTCTTTGAGTGGGGATGGGGGGGGGGCTTAGGAAATCAGAATGGATCAGAATGGAGCTGATGGATCAGGTCAATGGTCCAGTATCCCGTTCTCAAAGTGGCCAACCGGAAGCCCCAGTGGGAAAACTGCAAGCAGGATCCAAGCCCAAGAGCCCTCTCCTCTCTTGCAGTTTCCAGCAACTGGTATTCAGAAGCATTGTTGCCTCTGACAGTGGAGGCAGAACATAATCATCATGGCTAATAGCGGTCGATGGCCCTCTGCTCAAGGAATTTGTCAATCCTCTCTTAAAGCCAACTGAGTTTTCTTTCTTTTGTGCACAACTACAAAGCTCTGTTTTCCTTGTATGGCCATGTTTCGTTACTTGAATTTAAAAATCAATTTTTAGAAAAGCCATCCATTGCTTCCTGTGGCAGTGAGTTCCATAGCTGAACTCTGCACTGTGTGATAAAGGCCTTTCTTTTTATGTGCCCTGAATCTTCCATTTTATCCATGCCATGCAAAGTTCTACAAACTTCCAGTTTAGTTGAGATTCCTCGGTTACAGGGAGTTGGACTAAATGACCCCCAAGGGTCCCTTTCCAACTCTACAATTCTACGGTTATGCTCTCTCCCCGCTCCCTAGATCATTTTGGTTCCCTTTCTCTGAACCTTTTCCAAATCTACAATACCCTTTTGTAGGTGACATGACCAGAGCTGTGCGCAGTAGTCCAAACGTAGTTGCACTATAGATTTGTAAAACAGCTTTAATATATTGGCAGCTTTATTTTTCTATTTGTTCCCTAAAGATCCCTAGCAGGGGAGATGCCTTTTTACACCACTGCTGCTCATTAGTCCTGTGAAAGAGCTGGGCATGTTAATTTTTCCTGGAGAACAGAAAGAGGAGCATGATAGATCTCCAGGGTGCTGTCATGCCACAAAAGACAGGGTAAAGATTTCAGCTCAGCGGTAGCATAAACTTTGGCCCCATTTGCCCTATACAGTGGTACCTTGGGTTAAGAACTTAATTCGTTCTGGAGGTCTGTTCTTAACCTGAAACTGTTCTTAACCTGAGGTACTACTTTAGCTCATGGGGCCTCCCTCTGCCGCCGCTGCACGATTTCTGTTCTCATCCTGAAGCAAAGTTCTTAACCCGAGGTACTATTTCTGGGTTAATGGAGTCAGTAACCTGAAGCGTCTGTAACCTGAAGCATCTGTAACCCGAGGTACCACTGTATATTGAAAGCAATATCCCACCACTTGAAAAAGCTACGGCTTCCGCTGGAGAATCATGGGAAGTGTAGTTTCTTAATGGTGGTTAGAGTTGCTAGAAGACACTCACACCCACACCCATTAGTTTATAGAAAAGATAAGGAAGAGAGGACACATGTTGGAAGTTTATAGAATTACGCCTGGCATGGAGAAAGCAGACAGACAAAAGGTTTTCCTCCCTCACTCATAGCACTAGAACGTGTGGACCTGAATGTTGGAAGATTCAGGACAGACAAAAGCAAGTCCTTCTCTATGCAGCACCTAGTTTAAACTATGGAACTCACTGCCATAGGAGGCAGTGATGGTCACCCACTTGGATGGTGGACAGTAGTAGCCATGATGGCTATGCTCTGCCTACACAGCTGGAGGCAGCAATGCTTCTGAATACCAGTTGCTGGAAACCACAGGAGGGGAGAGGGCTCTTGTGCTCAAATCCTGCTTATGGGTTTCCCACTGGGGGCAACTGGTTGGCCAGTGTGAGAACAGGATGCTGGATTAGATAGACCATTGGCCTGATCCAGTAAGCTCTTTTTATGTTATGTTCACTTTCTTCATGTCTCTAAAACATGCAGCTGCTGGGTGACCTTGGGCCAGTCACACTTCTGTGAAGTCTCTCAGCCCCACTCACCTCACAGAGTGTTTGTTGTGGGGGAGGAAGGGAAAGGAGAATGTTAGCCGCTTTGAGACTCCTGAAGGGGAGTGAAAGGCGGGATATCAAATCCAAACTCTTCTTCTTCTTCTTCTAAAATGCCATTGAATAATTAGGACACTCTCTCCTCCCTACAGCACCTTATTTTATCCTCACGGTTGCTTTTGCTCTTGAATATTAGAGGGCTGGTGGGGAAATTGTTGTCTTCCTACTGGTACCCAACAGAATTATCCCATCCTCCCGGCTAAGAGGCTAACTGTGTAATTGAAATGTCACTAGGCAGAAATTTCTCTTGCATGCCCCGATCTTCCATCGCAAACTCATTTTCTCTGAGCTGAGAAATGGCGGGACGTCAAGCCAAGCCAAAAATATCTAGCAGAAGCTGGGAATTACAGAAGCATGAATTTTAATAAGTGGGAAGAAAAGCTGCTTTCTCCCCATGGGCACATCAGGAAGTCATCGCTCCTTGACTGTGGCCAGAGTGTTGGCAACAACTGCAGCTTACAGAAGGAAGTTCACACGGAGCTCAGAGCACTGGTCTATCTAGCAGCCTCCTCTAACCCCCTTTTCAGAACCCCTCCAGTTAGCAAAAAGCAAATAGAGGGATACACACCACCCATCATGCAGAATTTAGAAAGTCCCAGGTTGAGTTCCGGGCAGCTCTAGGTAGGACTGGGAAAGCCCCATCCGAAAACCTGGAGGGCCACTGCCTGTCAGTGCAGCCAGTGCTAAGCTAGACAGAGGAATGCTTTTACACTGTAGAAAGGAGTTTCCTATCTTTCATATTGTGCTGTGATTAAAACAGCGAACTGCGCTCAAAACTAAAAAATTGGGTACTGAAATGAAACAGGCAAACCTTAGCAGATCTATGGCAACATGCGAATTCCACAGTCCAAAACTGGAAATTGCTCTTTTCCTGTTTTTGTTGGCGCAGTCACCCCCTGCAGCTCCCCACTGCCCTGCCTGTACCCTAAACTGGTCTCACTGAGTGCTCTGCCAGCAGCCTCTCTCAAAGTGGTGCACTGTGACGTCCACTGCCTGTCCGCAATCAGGGCCACCAACCCTTCTCAGCAGTTTCCTTCGCCGCTGCCTTGCGTTACAGAATCCTAGCTGTTCCCCATCCTATCCTTTTCCTTTCAAAGTGCAATTAATTTCAGGGCAGAGACGAAACACTTGTGCCTGACAGATCACCCTCCTCTCAGATGCACTGCAGGTGATGTTCAGGCAGCTGCGTCTCCCCCCACCGATTGATTTCAACCCAGTCCTTTCTTCACTTCCACCCTCAGCTTTTGGCAGCACCGGAGGAAAACCACAAGAGAGCAGAGAGAACAAAGGGCAGAGGAGAATCTGTGTGCTAAAATGTCCCCTTCCTTTAAAAAAAAACCCACAAAACAAAACAAAACAAAACAGAATCCACTTTGTTTTCCTTGCACCAGAAAAAGGGGCAGCCTAGTTTTTCTAGCTAGATACCATGGAAACGGCTATGCCGATTAGCTGGTCAACCTGGAAACACACGGGTCGGGAATTAACCGCAAACTATGAGCTGCAATGAAGGAGAGGTTTCTTCTGCCTGTGGCAGCACATCGGTCCCCGCATTCCACCTCTTCAATCGTCCTAAAATAATGTGGGGTTTGATGCTGCAAGGAACATAGACTGCAGAAAATAATGGGGGAAGGAGTTAATAACAGCTATTGGTGGTACCATGGGGGAAGGACTTTACGGGGGCACTCCAGGGAATGTGTGTGTGTGTGTGTCCCCACAAGTGCATGTTTTGGAGAAAGCAAAATAAAACACGTTAAAGAGCAAAACCACTACCTCCCCCTCCCCAAATCCATTAAGCCCCAGAGTCTAAAATAAGCCAAGTCCACTATTTGGGTTCTGCCTTTTGTCTTTCAAAGAGGCCATCCTCCTCTGCCTCTTTGGTTGCTTCCTAGAAGCCCCACCGAGGCTGCAGCCCTCTATACATGCTTCCAGGGGAGCGAGTTCCCTTGAACCCAACGGGACACGCTCTTTCTGATGAAACATGCATAGGATTTCCCAAGAGCCCAGCAAAAGCACCCGGGCACACACCGGCTTCCTGTCGCCCTGCATCTGCCGGAGAGAGAAGTGAGCTCAAGGAGAAATCGTCGCCTGCAGCAAAGAAAGGAAATTGGGGAGGCGGGCGGAGGAGAGAGCTTCCAAAAACAGGGGAGGGAGAGGTCACCCCAGAAGTCAAAGGGAATAAGAGAGAGAGAGAGAGAGAGAGAGAGAACCGCACCTACCTTAGATGTTGTCGCTTCTTTTCTAGTCCGGCAGTCAAGAAAAAAAGCAAGCGGCAAAGTAAAGGAGACGCGGGGCGATGGATCTAGCAAGCAGGCATGGTGGAAAAAATGAAATAAGCCAGACGGCTGGATGGACGAGCAATTGGGGAGGGGGGGGGAGCACGGCAAAAAAAAGAAAAGAAAAAAGAACAGAGAAAGGTGTTCTCTTTTTACCCCATTCCTTTCCAGGTTCTAGACAGACAACTTATTTATTTATTTAGTATGGGCAGAGAGAGAGAGAGAGAGACGAGCCGAAATCCATTTGGCAGTGCGTGGGCAAGAGAGATGCAGTCCCCTCCCTTCCCTCTCTCTCACTGCCGCAACAGCCTCGTTTGTACCTTCAAAGCCTGAGTCAGCAGGAATCTGCTCTGCCAGCCATCGCATTGGCAGCTGATTCTGTTTTTGTAAATTCTGCCTCCCCCCCCTCTACTCCTGACACACTACTCCTCCCGGATTGCGGCTAAATGTGGAGATGGTTCGCTCCGGAGGCGTCTGCTGATTAATTGTGTGGGCATCGGAACACGGCAAAGAGGAGAGCCCCCACCCCACCCCCGTGCGGCTGCGAGACAGGTGTCGCAATGGTCAGGTGATGGGGAGCTGGGTGGGCAGGCGGGGGGTGGATGGCAGCAGTTAACTGCTCCCAAAAGTTCAGATTTATCTCAGGGTCAAGATCCGGAGGATGTGAGAGCAGAGGGGAAAGAGAACACTGTTGGCTCCATCCCCTGGGGGCAGGCCAAGGGACAATGGGATTAAACCTACCGATGAGGCAGATTTAGGTAAAACTCCTGGCAAGAAAAATCTCTAGGCTAGCCACTGACTTTTTGGCAAAGTCCAAGTCAGTCCAACTGGCCTAACTTGCCAGAACTGTCTGCTCTGCCTCAGAGGGCTTCTCCAGGGTCTTGGGCAGAGATTGTACCTGGAATCTCCTGCATGCAAGGTGTGGGGTCAACCTACAGGGGATGGAAAGAACACGAGGTTCAAGGTGCTTGTACAGTATTTATTTATTCAAACAACTTGGGTCCAGGATACCTCAAAGACTGCTTGATCCCTTATATCACTGCTTGATCAGTGAGGTCTTTGGGGGAGTCACAATTAGTGGTTCCCCATGACTTGGATGCATGGTTCGTAGCAACCAGGAACTGTGCTGGGTTCAGTATTGTGGGTCCAGTTTTATGGCACACCCTTCAAGCTGAGGCCAAACAGACCCTTGCCCTGTTGAACCTCTAGCACTTACGGAATACACACACACACACACACACACACACCAGCAGGTATTTTAACTGAATTCTGGTTTTACAGTTTTAACTCCTGTTTAGTTTCATTTTATTTACTTCTCCCATACTGCAATTAAGTGGCATATAAATGGTTGAATTAAATAAAAACACTTGAAAACAAAGTGAGCAACTCACACATTTCCCTTCCATGGAAAACAACAGAAATTTCAAAGTATGTATGCAAACGTGGAGTTCTTTTTTTTAAAAAAAGCATTTAAACACATGTTTCCCTTTCAAAAGACACATGCAAAATCCATATTTTGCTAGATTTAAGCTACTGATGACAATTAACAGAAGCATGAAATCTGCTGGGTACCTCAACTCTGGTCTGCACATTAGCCCAAGAGGTGCAGATCAGGATGTTTGTATCCACAAAGATAAAATTCCTTGGGCAAAAGTCACCCATGCAGCAAAATCCTTATACCTGTTTGCTCAGAGGTAAGTCCCACCATGCTCCAAGAGATTTACTGCCATGTGTAGGCAAAAGACTGCAGACCAAATTAACATTCCCTCCCAGCCTAGCAGGTCTTTTCCTGGTACTTTCAGTGACACAGTAGTAGCAGAGCTTTTGGGTTGCTCTCCATTGCTCTTTAGCACCACCATTGTGGATGGTCAGTGGGGTGCACTGCAGCTTAGCAGAGGTCAGGTGATTCCAGGGACCAATGGAGATCCACTTGGTCATATAAAACACCTGACTCTGGGCTAGGTCTTGCATGTAAGCTGCTTAGGGTTGTAGACAACTAACTCAGGGCAGACCCGCAAAAATTAACCGAGGTCCATTAATTCCAGCAACTTGCCTCTGAGTAGAACTAGCACTGAGTGGAACCCTTAAGTGTTCAGGTACAAACTGAGCCACTCGCGGACTCTCCATCCTTACAAACTTGAATGCTTGGTTCCTGGTTTGGACTATACAACTGCATCATCATTGATCATGATGATGATGATGGTGCTACCTGCTGCAGTGGTACTTGCTCACCTCCGGACAACTGGCTTTTCAAGCACAATCCTCTTTAACAACCCCACTTTTGTATTGCTGGGCCCTAAGTGTGGGTGGTGCTATGGTCTAAACCACAGAGCCTAGGGCTTGCTGATCAGAAGGTTGGCGGTTCGAATCCCCGCGATGGGGTGAGCTCCCGTTGTTCAGTCCCAGCTCCTGCCAACCTAGCAGTTCAAAAGCACATCAAAGTGCAAGTAGATAAATAAGTACCACTCTGGCGGGAAGGTAAACAACGTTTCTGTGTGCTGCTCTGGTTTGCCAGAAGCAGATTAGTCATGCTGGCCACATGACCCGGAAGCTGTATGTCAGCTCCCTCGGCCAATAAAGCGAGATGAGCGCCGCAACCCCAGAGTCATCCGCAACTGGACCTAACGATCAGGGGTACCTTTACCTTTTAAGGCGGAGACAGGAGGCTGTGTTATACGTAGCCAGACAACTGGTGGACCCAATTCAGTATTACTCACACTGACTTGCTGAGGCTTTCCAGAGATTCTCCCCCAGCCCTAGCTGCGTTTGAACCTGAGACTGTAGAGCTAAGTCCATTCCCTAAGGGGCTTAGCAAAGGAGCTGGAATGCCCAACCCCTTCTGACCTTTCCACAATGTGGTGACTATCCTGTTTGGAGGAAAACATTGCTCAGCATGCATATAGGACTTTTTAGTTCAGAGAAAGGGTAAAAGGTGACATGACAGAAGTTCCTAAAATTATACGTGGCATGGAAGAAGTGGATAGAGAAAAGTTTTTCTCCCTCTCTCATAGCACTGGAACTTGGGGACATCCGATGAAGCTGAATGTTGGGAGGTTCAAGACAGATAAAAGAAAGGATTTCTTCATGCAGCGCATAGTTAAACTGTGGAACTCCCTCCTACAGGAGGAAGTGATGGTTACCAACTTGGATGGCTTTAAAGGAGGACTGGACAAATTTATGGAGCCTATCAGTGGCTACCAGTCATGATGGCTGTGCTCTGTCTCCATGACCGGAGGCAGCAACGCTTCTGAGTACTATTTGATGCAAACTGCAGGAGGGGAGAGTCAGTCCTCTTGTGTCTGAATACTTGTTGCGGGCTTCCCATTGGGGCATCTGGTCAGCCACTGTGAGAACAGGATGCGGGACTCGATGGGCCATTGGCGTGATCCAGCAGGCTCTTCTTGTGATCCACCAGCAACCAGCGTCCGAGGAGAATCATGCCCTTTCCGCTGCGTTCTCCATCAGGCTCACTCCTATTTTCTGGGGACATCTTGCCTTACCTCATGTGACCTTGCTGCTACAACCCCCTTTCGCCAGCTCTGACACTACACCAGCCTTCAAGCAAAGAGGCAAAACGGCCTGGAGCCAACACTGCTCTCTACCTCAAGAGACCTTTCGACACGCGAGACCCATCTGCTCCCTGCTAATTGCCTTCCACTTCCTTCGCCACTGCCCAACGGTTCCTCCAAGTGGTTTGGAAGAGAAAAAATGGCCAAGTAATTAAATTGCTCTTGACTTCAAGGCAAGAGGTGTAGCAGCTTCACTGTGGGCCAACTCTCTCTGCTGGGGGTAGCAGAGAGCAATTATATTGATGGACGGTGAAACCTTCCAAGCCAAGTGTTTACATAAAGAGGTTAGAAGCTCAGAGAATGTGGGAGTCCTTTTTGGTGGCCTGGAGGGGATGTTGATGAAGATAACTAGACAAGGGCCTAGAAGACACCAAGTGGAGATTTGTCCCACCACCAGAGTCACCAACTCCTCCTCTCTCTGCTTGTCTTTTGATCAAAGCAAAGAAAGATATAAGATAAGGAGAACATAGAAGATGGATAAGGGAAATAGCTACCATTGCTTTGCCGTTTGCCCAAATGGATGCCTAAGCCATGACCTGCTTCCCGCCTCTTGGGAAGCTGGGATCCCTGCCAGCCGGCACTATACACACTGGACCGTCTTGAAAGTCCCTGTGGGCACCTGTTACCTAGCAACACCCTTAGCTCATGCCACCTTGGGGAATTCCCAAGATGCAAGAGGGTGCATTTAACGCTCTGCAGTCTGTCGGCTGCTCACAAGGTTGTCAAGCCTCTCCGCCAAATCCTGAGAAGCAGGGAAGAAAAACCAGGTTCTGTTGCCACATCTCTCTCACTGGCTATGTCCAGCGGAGGGGAGCCTTTTTCAGACCAAAAGCCACATTCTGTTGTGGGCAATCTTGAGAGGGGGTGGCGCTTAAGAAGAGCCTGCTGGATCAGGCCAATGACTCATCTAGTCCAGCATCCTGTTCTCACACTGGCCAACCAGGTGCCTGTGGGAAACCAGGGAGCAGAACATGACCACAAGAGCACTCTCTCCCTCCCGTGGTTCCCAGCATCTGGCATTTCTGCCTCCAACTGTGGAGGTAGAGCATAGCCATTGTCGCTAGTAGCCATGGGTAGCCCTCTCCTCTGTGAATTTGCCCAGTCCTCTTTTAAAGCCATTCAAGTTGGTTGCCATCACTGCCTCCTGGCAGAGAATGTCAGTGGTGGGTGCAGTCCAGAGAAGAAGAGGAGGAGTTTGGATTTGATATCCCGCTTTATCACTACCCGAAGGAGTCTCAAAGCGACTAGAATTCTCCTTTTCCCTTCCTCCCCCACAACAAACACTCTGTGAGGTGAGTGAGGCTGAGAGACTTCAAAGAAGTGTGACTGGCCCAAGGTCACCCAGCAGCTGCATGTGGAGGAACGGAGATGCGAACCCGCTTCACCAGATTACAAGTCTACCGCTCTTAACCACTACACCATACTATCTCTCAGAGGCCAAAGTAGGTGAAGCAGTGGCTACAGCTCTTACCCTTTATTTATTTATTTTAACAGAACTTAATACACTGTTGGTTATAATTAAACCTCTAGGGTTTATAGTCTAGACATGCAAAAGTCAAGATCTCTGTCTTTTTCTCTCTCTATCTACACACACACACACACACACACACACACATTCTTTGTCACCCAACCACCCATCCCAGCTGAGAAAAAGGATCATTCCCCTGGGACCCACTTTGGGGTGAACATGACATGCCCAGGTTTGTGTTTTGTTGCTCCTGGCAAAGCGGGGTGACCTTTTGAGTAGCCTGCACAAACATGCTACTTGTTCCCATTAAACCATGGCTTCATGTTAGCTATGGTGTAACATGGCATGCGAAGCAGGGCAATGACAGGTGCTGAGCTGAAAAGTGTTGTGTGGCTTCTTCCCTGACCCACCCCCGAGAAAGCTTTCTTCCTATTACTGTACAGAGGAGGAGTGTATGCTCAAAAACAAGCTGCTGCGTCTGAAGTGTTATAATCCTACGGTTCGTATTGAGGGTCAGTCCGTGTACTAAAATTAAGAGGCTTCTGAATGGCACTGTACAAATGTTTGGGACTTCTTCATTTAGAGATAAGGTAAGTAAGGTGACATGACCTCAGGAGGGGAGAGTGCTCTTGAGTTTGGGTCCTGCCTTCTGGTTTTCCCATTGTGGGGCATCTGGATGGTCATAGAGAGAATACGATGATGGACAAGGTGGGCCACTGGTCTGATCCAGCACGCTCTTCTTGTGGACTTACATTCTTCTGATAGAAGTTTATAAAATTATGAATGGCATGGAGAAAGTGGCTACAGAGAGGCTTTTCTCCATACTAGAACTTGTGACCATCTAACGAAGCTGAATGTCGGAAAATTCAGGGCAGATAAAAGAAAGCATTTCTTGACGTTCACCTATGGAACTCTTCTTGACGTTCACCTATGGACAAATCTATGCAGGAGAGAGAGAGCTGTTGATGGCTACTAGCCGGGTTGGCTATGCTCTGCCTCCAGTCGGAGGCTGTGATGATTCTGAACAGGGCCAGCCCAAGACATTTTGGCGCCTAAGGCAAACCACAAAATGGTGTTCCCATTCTAGGGAAGATGGGGTGAGTGAAGATCTACATCAGAAACAATGTGGGGAATAAAGATCTACACTGGAAACAAGGGCGGGAGGAGACCAGCAATGCCTACTATTCACCAAGAGGCCGCTGTAGAAGTGGCATTGAGGAGATGGCAGCTCTTGTTTCTAAGGAGCATGCCACAGCAGTGGCAGGATCAGGTTTAAGGTGCTGGTTTTAACCTTTAAAGCCCTATACGGCCTAGGACCCACGTACCTACGGGACCACCTCTCCTGGAATGTCCCACGGAGGACCTTACAGTCTTCAAACAAAAACATCTTGGAGGTCCCGGGACACAGGGAGGTTAGGCTGGCCTCAACCAGAGCCAGGGCTTTTTTGGCTGTGGCCCCGATCTGGTGGAACGGTCTGTCACAAGAGACTAGGGCCTTGCGGGACTTGACATCTTTCCGCAGGGCCTGCAAGACAGAACTGTTCCACCAGGCCTTTGGCTAGGGCACAGTCTGACCCCCTCCTTTGGTAATCCTCACAGAACTCTAGCCCAATGGTTGCCATTAATTTGATTTTGAATTGATTTTAGAATGAATTGATTTTAGAATGCTGTGTTACTTTTATTGTTGTTAGCCGCTCTGAACCCGGCTTCGGCTGGGGAGGGTGGGATATAAATAATTTATTATTATTATTATTATTATTATTATTATTATTATTATTATTATTTATTATCATCATCATCAGACGATGCATTCCTTGGAGGCCAGAGCTGCTGCCTCTGTGGATTCTGCTGCCTGAGGCAGTCACCTCACCTTGCCTCATGGGTGGGCCAGACCTGCTTCTGAATAACATTTGCTGGAAGACACAGGGAGAGTGTTCTGGCTCTCAGGTTCTGCTTGTGGGTTTCCCATTGAGGCATCTGGTCAGCTACTGTGAGAAGAGGAAGCAGGACTAGATAGGCCCCCTTTGGCCTGACCCAGTAGGCTCTTCTTATATTCTTACTGTCCATCTGCCAAACATGGCTGTGCTACTTTTTACCTGGTAGGTGGGGGGGGGGGGGGAAAGAGACTTACACTACTTTGGGAAGCGGAAAGTGCAGAAGCTCCCCACCCCCACCCCTGAGCGTGCTGATAACCGGAGCATTAATGCTGCAAGGCCAATTCTTCCCGTTCCGCACTAGCAAATTGCACCAGCTGAGCTGCTCCAGCAGAGCTTTTTGCTCTGCTCCCAATCAGCACCAAACGCAGCAACTCAGCAAGAATTTCCCATTATGCTTCAGCAGGGACTTTGGCACCTGGATGACTCAGCGGACAGGCCCCTGGCGACTCTGGAGCCAGGGAACATTTGGCGTTCTCACACAGCCGCACGCACGCACACACACAGTCACCCGCTGCCTTTTAAGGGGCACAGCCACTGCAATTATTTGGAGGATCAGGTGAGCTCGTAGGGGTGTGTGTGTGGGGGGGTCCTAGCTCAACTGCTGGCAGGGAAGTGCTCTATTGCTCGGGTCCTGCTAGAGTTTCTCACAGGGTGGCTACAGGGTGGGAACAGGGCACTGGACTAGGTGGGCCACTGACCTGATCCAGCAGTCTTCATATATTCTAATGAGAGCATCAGTTTTGCATGCAGAAGGTTCCAAGTTCAACATCCGGCACTTCCCGTTAAAAGCCATTTCATGATGGGAAAGGTGCTTCTCTGCTTGAGACTCTGGAGAAGTGATAACACTCAGAGTAGACAATACTGACCAAGATGGACCAACGTCCCGACCTAGTATAATTCAGGTTCCTTTGTTCTCCTTATGTTAGTTACCTGCAGTGCTATTTTTTTCTAGAATAAGAGGTGCCAGAACTCACCACGAACTTTTGCTTTGTTCTTTTAGAATGGCAATGGCATCCAGTGAAGAAAATGCTCTGTATTTAATTAATTTAATTCAGGTTCTCCATATGTTGTTGGACTCAAACTCCCAACAGTGGTCAGGGACAATGGGAACTGGAGTCCAACATTATCTGGAGGGGCACATACCCCCCTCCCCAATTTAGCTGCCTCCCTATTTTTTGTGCGTTGGAAAGCTTTGCAATTGTGCCTTCAAAGAAACTCACACCCATCTCTGACTCCCTCCCTTTGAGTAATTCCACCCATGGGATCTGACCCAGTATTTCTTTAAATTTGCTGAAATCAGCTTTCCTGGGTACACAGCTGACTACACTCAGCTTTCCCATTTCTCCGTATCACGATTCCCAAGATGAACCGAGACATTTCCACCCCAAATCCCCAGTATCTCATCTCACTTATCAGACTGTTTGTTAATTTTATTTACAAGATTTATTTCCTGGCTTTCATCTCAGGGCAGATCAGATAGGGAGCCCATGACGCCCAGTAAGGCCATTCAGAGGAGCCAACTCTTAGGGGCTTCAACACCTCCCCCCCCCCCAATAAAATATATGAAGGGGGCTGGGCCCCCTCAAAGTTGATGGGCATTGCCATTCAAATGGTGTGCATGCACTGTGTCATGTGATGGATTATGCGGGGCGGGGCTTACCTGCCCTCCCATATTTTATTCAAGTTGGCACCTCTGAGACCAGTGGTCCATTTAGGTCTGTGCTGTATACCCCAGTACTCCTTAACCTTTCTAGATCTGAACCCACCTCAAACCCAAACCACAGAGCCTAGGACTTGCCGATCAGAAGGTCAGCAGTTCAAATCCCTGTGACAGGGTGAGCTCCCGTTGCTCGGTCCCTGCTCCTGCCAACCTAGCAGTTCGAAAGCACGTCAAAGTGCAAGTAGATAAATAGGTACCGCTCTGGCGGGAAGGTAAACGGCGTTTCCGTGTGCTGCTCTGGTTCGCCAGAACCGGCTTAGTCCTGCTGGCCACATGACCCGGAAGCTGTACGCAGGCTCCCTCAGCCTATAGAGCGAGATGAGCGCCGCAAGCCCAGAGTCAGCCACGCCTGAACCTAATGGTCAGGGGTCCCTTTACCTTTAAGTTTGGGAAATACTGATTTAAATGCAATCACAAGTCCCTGGTTTGAATCTTGACACTCTTATGAGAACTGCCTCCCCACTGCAATGTAAAACAGGACAACAGCATTAGTCTCCCTTACAGGATTGTTATTAAGTTTTATTTTGATAATTTTATGTGAGCATGCTAAAGCACTGGATGATGGGCAGCCACCTAGTCCTCTCCAGATGTTGATGGACTGTAGTTCCATTCAGGAAACTCAGGAAATCCAACATCTGGAGAAGAGCAGGTTGTCTGTCCCTGCAGTACAATAAATGCTAAATATAATAGCAACAGCAATGAATAAAAATGACAGGTCAAATAAGTCCCTGAAAACCTAAGCAGTTAACTGATTTTTTTAAAGTCATTATCTCAGTCTACAAACATGCCCAAGTTATTCCTAATTAAACAAATTCACTCATAACAGAAAGAGAGGTCTGGTGCCAGCAAAACTGGCATAGAGGAGATCTAGGCATTGGACTCAAAATGAGCAACAGCTTTCAAAATGTCAGAGACAGAAAACTCCACAGGGAGGAAGGAAAGGGAAAGAGAGATTTATGCACCCACATACTTTACTCATCAGGATTTTAGTGTGCATTTTGGTAAGCATTCTTTGGCAAATAATCACATTTCCCCCCCAATCAACTTCCCCTACACAGTTTTGTACATTCTTTTCTTACTAATGTGTGGATTTTTAGACACACTTCCCCCTAGCATGCACATAAGTTGGAGAACTGATTTGCAAAGTGTAAATTTTGAAGAACTGCTGTGCTCCAATCCATCTCTTGTTTCCTCAACTGTGATTTAGGTACGTCTTCATTTAAATGTGAACAAAACTTAAGTCTCTCCCACATCCCTAAGGGTGGAACATAGGAAGCGGCCTTATACTGAGTCAAACCACTGGTCCATTGAGCTCATCATAGACTGCAATGCCTGGCAGGATTTTAAGCAAGAGTCTCTCCCAACCCTACCTGGATATGTCATTGGGGACTGAACCAAGGACCTTCTGTTTGCAAGGCAGAAGCTGTGCTAGTTCTCTATGGTGGTGGTGGTGGGGGGGGAGATAAATTATCCAAGATTCTAAGGACTCTTCTTTGCCAGACGCAGAAGCCCTCGCTCCCTCTCTTTCCCTGCCTCCCTAGCAGATATCCATAGGTACATTGATGTACTCGATCCATCAATGCTGATGCATCCCAATAACACTCTGCCAAGCAGCCCACCCACGTACCTGGAAAGCACACACCCATCGCAGTCAGCATTCCCAGGGCTCTCCATCTCAGAAATATCTCTGCTGCCCAGCTGCAAGCTCTGCCGAGTCAGAGTTTCCTGAATCAATGCAATCAACTGAACCGCGGGAGCTCTTTTCATGTTTCATGAAACCTGGTACCCAAAGCCTGGAGAAAAGCCTTATTGGCCCACGATGTCACCTGTTTCGCATTCAAGAAGGCCTAGATTCAATCCCTGGCATTGCCGAAGATCTCTGCAGCTGAAAAGCTAATCCATCTCACCCCCCCCCTTTCTGATTTATTAAGATGGCAGGGGATACCCAGTGGTTGGAGATGGTGGGAGTGGCGGTCCGATGGCATGTGGAGGGCCCCAGGTTCCCCATGGCTAAGTAGAGAACCTAAGAACAACCAGCTGAATCGGGCCTGTTGTCTACACTGGTAGCAGCTCTCTAGAGTCTTGGGCAGAGGTCTTTATTTGGAGAGGTTGAGGATGTTCTGCATGCAAAGCACAACTGAGCATTGGACCTTCCCCAACTGCCTTTGCAATTGCAATTTCGCCTGCTGCTCAGGGTCTCCAGCCCTTTCACCCCAGGAGTCCCATGCTGGAAAACCTCATTCCTCAGGTTTGACAGAGGATCTCGGAGGACGCCCTCTGCGCTGCTCAAAGGCTACGGGAGCCTCTCATTCTTATGCTGCCTGACAGCCAGCTGCCAGCCTTTTCAGCTATTCATTTCTTGAAATATATATTTAATCAGAGGCACCACGGTCCTTTAATTTGCTCAGCCGGGGAGAGAGAGAGTGTCCTTGCCTGCGGGGAAATCTTTCAGTGAGTTTACAGTGACTCAAGCACTTCTTCACGGAGGCAGCCGGCCGGCTGCTGTCGCCCAGAGACAAAAGCCTTCAAAAGTGCTCACGTCTTTGCCAAACACCAGAACCTCGGATAATTTGCCAGTTCTGAGGGTGAAAGAGCTCTCTTCCTTTCCACAACCCTTTGCCTACTCTGCATTTCTCTAGCTGATAAGGGGTGGGGGAGAAAGGAGGGTGTTCCCCCCCCTGCACACAGGCAATAAGATGGCATTGGTGGTGGCAGTTATAGAGACATAGCTTGCTAAGACACTAGGCAGGATTAGATGGGAGAGATTCTGTACCCATGCAAATGGACTCGAAGGGGTTAAAGAATGTTTTTGTTTTTTTAAAAAAATGTGTGGTGAGGCTGACTTGGGAGTAAAACCCATGGTTGCCAAATGAAACTGAATGGCAGTAGAGCCAAGATGGATAAATGTAAGACCTTCTTCCTGCAAGGTGTAATTAACTTATGAACTCACCTGGGAAGGTAAGCCCATCTAGGAGAAGGAAAACTCTGATCCTAAACCTCCGCTGCCTTGTGGAACATCTTTGGGAGAAGAAAAAGCTATGGGGTGAAGCCTACACAAATCCAGAGTGGAGTCCCTAAGAGGGTTGGATGGTGCCTTGTACGCCTCCTTCCGGCAACTCCTGCAGCCAAGCTGGCACCCAGATATATTGCTTGGCTCTCCTTTGGACCACATCAATGAGGCCAAGGGGGGGGGGGGTTGTCATCTGGGCAGCCCAGGACCTCCATACACATTGCCTAGACTTGCGCCCAAGGGATTTCACCTTGGTGCTGCTAAGACAGTGGTTTGACCTGACTGCTGGAAGAGCACTCAAGAAGGCCTAGATTCTCTTGAGACAGATAGATATCAACAACAACTCACTGCCACATGACATAATAGCTACTAGCTTAGATTTGCTTGTTTGTTTCAACAAATTACGCTAGTAGGATTACAAGAAGTTTTGTAAGGAGGAATATATGCAATATTGCAAAGAAGAGAAAGAAGAGAGATATTAGTTATGATATTTAAATGTAATAGTGAAAGTAAGAAATGTAAATTAAATGGAAAAGATTAGAAAATTTTCAGATGTGATTGATGGAAGTCAAAAAAATTGTATAAGATATAAAAGTATGTTTAATAATTGTTGAAAATGATATGTTAAAAAACTAATAAAAATATTTTAAAAGATTTGCTTGTTTATTTAGTCTATTTACATCCCACCCTTCCTGCAATGGAGCCCAAGGCAGCAAACACACCACTGAAGCAATCCCATTCAAAACATAATTATGTACATATGTTGCCTATAAATGATTATGATAAAATAAAAACCTCAGGGGATGGGTGTATCCTTATCCATTAGACGTTATAATCAAGCGTAATTTCCATATTCACAAGCAAAACAGACACTAAACATCTGATGCCAGAGACAAACCTTCCAACTTGGCCATGCCAAAGGTTTTCTGTCCAGCATCTGGTTCTGGGTTTCAGCTCACGCAGGACCTCAAATCACCTTCCTTGCTATATCTCGCCTTTGAAATGCGTGCAAGAAAAGATATTGCAAGGAGTTGATTTAGGCCATGTTGCACTGGACTCTGCACCAGAGCACCCCTTGCCTGAAAAACAGTTTTATTTATTTACTTATTTGCTATTTTAGTAGATGATACTCAGCTTTTCTCAATCCGCAGCAAAGTCAAAGCCGCTTGCAAATTAACGACAGGAAAACACAACCGGCAGCACAAAGGGCAGAGCAGTTCTTTAGGTTACATCACATCATTGCATGACCAAGAAACAGAACCCAGCACAGGAGTGAGCAGAGTTAATTCCTAATAAACAAACAAACACACACACACACACACACACACACACACACTCCTTGGCATCAATCAAACCATTGGCCCATCCTCCCCAATACTGTCTGTTTTGACTGGCAGGTAGGGGACCACCTACACCCTACATGTCAAACACTCTTGCAACACTCTTGCACACAATCATGGCTTCCCCCTCAAAGAATCCTGGGAACTGAAGTTTGCTAAGGGTGCTGGGGATTGTAGTCTGTTACAGTTCTTTGGACTGCTGAAGTGGTATGAATGTGCTTTAAATGCATCACCTAACTCTTCAAGATCTGAGGCAAGGAGCTTTCAGCCTATGAACTAAGAATGCTTATGTATTCCCTGTTCATTTATCTGCAATATCCTGTCTCTTTTCTATTTTTTTAAAAATATATTTCATAGAACCATAGAATTGTAGAGATGGAAGGGACCCAAAGCCTCATCCAGTCCAACCTTCTTGCAGTTATTTATTTTAATTAAAAAAAGATGGTGTCACAGGCTAGCCATGTTAGCCTGTTACAGCAAAACCCACAAAGGACTGTATCCAAAGGACTGTCCTACTCAGAGTAGCTCCACTGAAATTAATGAACATGATTAACCCAGGTCCCTTGATTTCTATAGATTCGCTCTGAATAAAGATTAGTTGATACAACCCAAACAGTCTTGTGCCATCTAAGCAAAATAAGGCTTGCATCCAGCTAAGTCCTATTGAGAGAAGACTCGTGGAAATTAATGAACCTAAGTGAGTGGCCATCTGCTCATCTCTGTCCTATACAATTCTCAGTATTTCAGCTATCCGCTCATTGTTATGGGAGAACACTCAAGTTCTGTCGCTCCGTTAAAAAAAAAAGAGAAAAATGCATTCATTAATACCCCAATTGCATGCTGGAACATAGCAGGCTAAGAGAAACAAATTAAATTATTAAAGGCTCACATAAGTCCAAAGCTGTCATATGCTCCATCCACATCTCTGCATGGTTTACTACTCAGGCTGCAACTCTTCCTTTGCCCCCATGCTGGGGGTGAGGATGAATCTGCTTCTCTTCTGCAGGACATGTGACTGAATGATCCAACTATTCCCCTGATGCGGAGATGCAGCAGAATTATCCACCCTCACGGGTGTGTGTGTGCCTGCTTCCTCTCTGCACGAGTCACCGCTCTGGGCTTGCTAGCTTCTAGCCAAGAGGCATTTCCAGATCAGTGACTCGTGCAAAAAAACAGGAGGCAGGCTCCTGTGAGGTTGGGTATTTCTCTCTCTCTCAAAGCAAAATCTTCAAGGGTGCAGAAGTAAGGGGTGCTTCCCCTTTTAATTCAGGAAACAGCAGGCATTGGTTGCATCAAGACTGGCCAACACTGCATTGCTTAATAGAAATTAGCCAAGCCAATGCATCTTTTAAAACTGTAAATGCAACACTTCAACATTCCAGGAGCTCCTGTCCCTGGCCTTCTTCATCTTTTGGGGCATGCATGGATAGCTCAATCAGTAGAGCACGAGACTCTTAATCTCAGAGTCATGGGTTTGAGCCCCATGCTGGGCAAAATATTCCTGCATTGCAGGGCGTTGGGCCAAATGGCCCCTGTGGTCCCTTCCAACTCTACATTTTATGATCACGGTAAATTCCACCACCATTATCACCTCCTCTTGCATGACACACATTCCTAAATTATTCAAGTGATCCCCCAAGAGTGCACACTGATGTGACAGCAGCAGCAGCAGCAGCAGCAGCAGCAGCAGCAGCAGCAGCAGCATCCAACTGACACAGGCGGTGCCAACCAGAAAACGCAAAACCAGCCGCTTCCTGCCATGAATTAGCAATGTTGGAGGTTGCTGAAGTCAGAGTAGGGGAGGAGGTGAAAAGCTTGGTATGTTAGGCAGGAAGTTGAGTAAGAATGAGGTGGGTGGGGGAACTCAGCCTTGTAGTTTTCAGGAAGGGGTTATGGGCAAAGAAAGCCAGAAAGCACAGATTATGGGGATGGAGGAGAAGGAGCCTCTTGGCAAATATTTCTATGCACAGCAACATCTTTGTGATTCAGTTTTCATGGCACAGAACATGCAAAGTAAAACGATGACTCACCCACCTGCTCACAAGTATTTTTATTAGCATGAATGGCTGGTTTTAAAGGTTTTATTTTTAAAAAGAAAAACATGGTTGCCTGGGGGCACTTGTTAACTCACCATAGGCGATCAGGCAGGTGGTGGTTTACAAACCTGCCTAGAGCTGCTCTCTAGATTGGGTTATTTTGCCTTCAGACATGAGGTTGAATATGTACCCAAGCAGCCCTGCAGCCTAACACTCGTTTTCCCCCCTGTCTGTACAGAGCAATTCCTCTATGAGGAAAGATTACAACACTCTGGTCAGAAAAAGTAGTCAGGGGCACGTACAAAATAATCTGTAGGAGAAAGCAGACAGAGATAAACTTCTCCCTTTATATCAGTACTAGGTGCTGGGGACATCCAAATGAAGCTGAATGTCTGAAGATTCAGGACGGGAAAAAGGAAGGTCTTCTTCACATCATATGTAATTAAATTATGGAATTTCCTAGCACAAGTGATAATGATGGCTGCCAACTGAGACAGCTTTAAAAGGGGATTAGATAAACACACCAAGGAGGATAAGGCTGTCAGTGATACTAATCACAATGGCTGTATGTAGCCTCCAGTATCAGAGAAGGTACCAGTTAGTGAGGAGTGCTGTTGAACTTGTAACCAGCATGTGGGCTTCCCATTGAGGCATCTGGCTTACCACTGTGAGAACAGGACATTAGGGGCTAGATGAGCCTTTGGTCTGATCCAGCTGTTGAAATAGTGATGGTAAGGTCTTTGGGGCAGGGACCGGATTTGTTTATGGCATGCTGAGAGGCGTCACACACATTGAAGGACGCTCGTGTGGCAAGGGGATGGCAGACCCTACAATCAGCAGGTGAAGTCTTCTTGGTGGTACTGCCACCAGGGCCTGCCTGGTTGGCACTGACCCATGGCAGCGCCTTTTCAGTGGTGATTCCTCGTCTGTAGAATGTCCTCCCTGGTGAGGCGCACCTGGCTCCATCACTACTGTACTATCTTTTCATTATTAGCTAGGCATTTGGTGGCTGAATACCATAGAATCATATATCGTTCCAGGCAACCCTGTGATCGTAGGACAAAACAATCTTCTAATTGAAATTGTTCTTAGAATGCTTTTAACTGTAACTGCTTTCAGATGTTTCAAAGTTTAATTGTTTTTAGAATGTTTTGATCTGTTTTAGAAAGCTTTTGTTTTGCTTTTTACATTGTATATCTGTTTGTCGCCCTGGGGTCCTTGGGAAGGAAGGGTGGGATATAAACAAGCAAATAGATATAAAGAAATAGGATAATTATTATGATGCCTTAAAAACAAACAAAAACAACTCAGTTGTTGCAGGCCTAGCCAGATTCCCCTTGGTTGCTTCTTGCACTGCTCCAGAAATGCTCCTCTGCTTACATCTTCCCCATGTTGGGAAAGGGCCGTAGCTCAGTAGTAGAGAGTCTGCTTTGCATGCAAAAAGTCCCAGGTTCAATCCCCAATGGCACCTGCGGGAAGGGCTGGGAGAGACTTCCTGCCTGAAACCCTGGACAGACATTGCTGCCAGTGAGTGTAGACAATACTGATGGAGATAGTGGTCTGACTCAGTATAAGGCAAGTTCCTATGATGTGAGTTACCAAGATGGGTTGGGGAGAGGCAGTGCACAATAGCAGATGGCTGAAGCAGCAAAAAGAACAGGCTCACCATGGCTGAAGCTTCTGTGAGAGAGCTCATGGAAGCTACAATCAATGGGCAAGCCTCAGAAGGGCCACTGGACTTCTCGCTCAGCCACCTTCAAATTTCTGAATCCTCCGCCAGCTAGGAAAAGCTGCCAGACTCTCTATATTCATGCATATCCTGGAGAGCACCTCTCGAGTTATTATAGAATTGGCAGGGACCCAAAGGGTCATATAGTACAACCCCCTATTATGTTGTATTTAAAAGAAGTAACCACAATACGTACTCTTAAACCTATACTGTATACCATCTTTAGGAGGTCTGGCATTTTAATTTCGAATATATCCAAGACCCTCTGCGGACACGTTGCATTTTCCCTCCTGGCATCTAAGACACACTACCTTCCAAAGGCGTTATGAAACACCGCCACACACTCTCTTTATGAACTAATACTTCCCTGCCAAGTCTGATCCACTCTGATCCATTCCGTATCTCAGCTTTCACCAACCAAGGTTGTTGATTGGGTTATCCTGCTGACACCCTATAGCACCTCTTTTGAGGGAGCTGCCAATATGCCACTGGGCACTAAATGCTAAAAGGTTTTGCTTTTAGCATTTAAAGCACTAAACAGCTTGGGGCCAGGTTACCCAAGGGAGCACCTCGCCCTACATATCTATGCCTGGCATCTGCACTCCTCCGATGGGGCACTGCTGAGAGTAGGTCATGCTTCAGAGGTGGTGTGCTTAGCTTGCACTAGAAACTGGGTTTTTAGCGTTGCAGTCCTAGCCCTCTGGAATCAATAACCAGATGAAATTAAGGCCATTGCTGAGCACCAGGATGTCTCGGCACCTTAAAGACATTTTTCTTCATGAAAGCTTTCCCTGGTGGGTGACCCAGTCACTTATGGACTATTGATTACATATTTGCAGATATGGTTTTATGCTTCCTAGAATTTGTAAGGTACAGTTTTACTGTTTCTAGACTTTTGTAGAAATTATCTTACTGCACTTAGTAACCTGGCCTTACGTTTTATCCTTTTTGTTATTTTGCACACCTCTTTGGGAGGCTGTTTATAAATTTGTTAAACAAGTAAATCAATACCTGGCAATCCCTCAGAAGTTTTGGACTACACTCCAGCTGTGGTGGATGGCTGATGGCCATTGTAGTCCAAAACATCAGGAGGGCACCAGCTTGGCAAAAGCTGCTGTACTCCTTCGGAGCCCAACCAGTTGGAACAAAGGCATTTGAGAGCAATGCTGGATGGCAATACACATAACCATGTTTTAGGAAATAATGTTGTGGCCACGTCCAACATTTCTTCTCTCTAGAGGTAAATCAAATCTGGTTGCTGTTATTTGGGCTGAGCTCAAGCAAGTCACCCAGTAGCAATCTCTTTCTTTAAAATCCTTTAAAAAAGAAAACCCTAAGAAACAAAAAAACCCAGCCAGGCAGCCGTCACTCCATTTAGCCACCAGGAATCCTAAAGAGGTCAGGTTACAAGCCTCTGAGATGCCGCGCCCCTACAAAGGTATTGCAGAATTGCATTCGGCTTCCTACAAGAGACAAACAGGTCGCCCACCCACCCACCATCGCACTCCCTTTGGGCGATCGGAAGGGGAAAGCAATCGCTGAGCTTCTTCAGGCATTTTCGAAAAAGAAAATGCAAGTTACGAAAACCTAGCACCCAGAGGCAAAACCGAGGAGCCAGGCTCTGGATCCCACCCTCCTCTCTGTTTTATTACCTCCAGCTGACTCTGTGCTGAGGCACTGCAGCTGGCGTTTGGGAGAAGGTGACAGATCTCAGGGATAGATCACAACACGCGCAAACAATGACCGTGCTACCAGCCTGCAGCATTTACAGATCTGGAAGTCTAACAGCCAGAAAGCAAAGCAGGGGATCACAGAAGAACTCGCTGATCCCACTAGGAAAAAGAAGCAGCAGCTAAATAGCTTCTTTGTGTGGCACCCTAAATCCCAAGCACCCTCAACTTCCTGTCAAGGGCGCCTGTGACTCCACTAAACCAGAAGCACAAAATGATCGTTCCCGGACAGACCCCACTGCAAAGCATTAAGAGCGCCCCCCTTCCTCTCCACAATTGCAAACAGCCTCCCCCCTCACCATGCACAGACCCCCAGTGCACCCGCCCGTTGAGTCCCCCGCACCTGCAAGAACAACAGCAGCAGCAGCTCAGCAGCAGCAAAGGCACCTCCGCCAGCTTACACCATCTTCGTCCTCGTGGAAGAGGAACTCGCCCCCGGAGCTCCTCATTGGCCCCCGGGCGACGTCAATCGGTCGCATGCAAATCACCGGGGCCCCGCGCGGCGGCGATTGGCTGGCTGGGAAGCGCCTCCTGGTAACCGGCAGGCTGCGCAACCAAAGCCAGGCGCCTCGCCTGCATCCCCTCCGCATCAGCATCCTCCCCCAGGCTGGGTACCCATTTGGTACCCAGGTGGTGCCCTGGCTTGCAGCAACCCTCCTCCGCCTGGAGCATCTTTCCCTGGGGATGCTGCGTTTGTGCCCTGCTGTGGTCCTGTGCACGTTTATCAGGGGGGTAAGCCCCCACTTCTCTAAGTGGGACTTTCAGAACCGTAGAATCAGAATAGCAGAGTTGGAAGAGACCCAAGGGCCATCTAGTCCAACCCCCTGTAATGCAAGAATTTCAACGCAAGGCTTTCAAGTAAACATGTCGTGGGTCGAACACATTGCACAGGTTAACCCGTGGTATTCAGCACCATGAGATGTGGCAAAGGCTACTGACTCTATAGTTTTAGTGTGGGACTGGTGGACCTCCATACCTTACCCTTTCATCACCACTGACTATTCACCATGCTGGCTGCGGCTAATGGGACAACATCTGGAGCACCATGCTGTCCCTGCATTACACAAAGTTATAGACAGAGGTCTGTCTATGGAACCTGAAGTCCAGAGGCACTATGCCACTGAATAACAAATCTTAGAGACATGAAAATGGGCATGTGTACAGACACCTCAGGGGCATCTGGTTGGCTACTGCAAGGGGAACAGATGGAAGACTAGACAGGCATTAAGTCTGATCCAGCAGATCTCTCCCTCTGCAATCCTGTGCACACTTACCTAGGAGTAAGCGCAACTGAGCAGCACGGTGCAGGAGTGCCAACTTGGCCCTGCGACCGAGGGTGCCTGGGGCCAAGGGTGCCATGCAGTGTGCATAGCCCTGGCACCAAAATTTATGGTTGCCCACAATTCTTCATGGAGAATTTTGTGCATGCTTGGGCACCCAGGGCCTCAGAGAGCTGGCACCTGTGGCACAATGGGACACATCCTTACGTGTAAACAGGGAGAAGATTGCCTTGGAATCTTGTGCAAAATGACTAGAGAGGGGTAGTTACATCAGTCTATTGCAATGAAATTAGCAGAGAGTTTAGTGAAACCTTAAAGGCTAACAAATTTTATTGCTGCGTAAGCTTTTGTGAACAGATAGGGTAGATTCAGTAAGAGTTAAAATGTAGCAACCTAAATGTATGTATGGGTAATGATAAAGTAATTAACTTGTGTGTGCTTTTAATTAATATATCTAGTGTGAAAGGAAGCCATTGTCTCTATTCAGGCCAAATGAAGAGAGTTAAAGCTTCTTGATGAACTGTAATTGCTCCCTGGAAGTAAGATCCCCTGAACACAGTGGGACTTACTATCTACACTTACCAGAAGGATTGGGCTGCAATTCTATGCACTTTCCTGGAAATGAGACTCACTGAGCACTACATAATAAATAATTATACATGCATAGGCTCATCTGCAGCTTTATTGCCCGCTTTCTGAGAACAAACCCCATTGAGCACATTGGGACTTATTTCTGCATACACTCCTACTGGCCTTCTGGATTGTCTTTTTCACATATCTTCCTTTAACTGATATGGAAACCTGAGTTCACCATAAGGTAGGTATTTCAGTGCAGAAGGCCCAGTCATCCGGTATCCTGTTCTCTGGGAAGCTCATGAAGAGTGGTGTCACTGTATTTAATTTGCACTTAACCTCTGCATCTTTAACGACAGCCAAGCACACAGAAAACTAGTAACTGAAGCTTTTCTATCTTATTTTCTCAGTTTCAATGAGTTAAAAAAAGCTTCACCACAATGCTGGACTATTTCCATCAGCATGGGTAACAGTCAGATAAGAAAGGACCGGTGGACCAGCAACATTTAATGGGCTGCAGGTTACCCGCCTCTGTCCTAGAGTTTGTTGCTGAGCAAATGTTTGGATTATAAAGTGTGGAAAAAGGAGATTTTCTTCCCCATATTCCCATAATCAGGACTCACCCTACATTTGTAAACTGCTTTGAAGTTTGTTTTTGTCAATAGGTTTATGAATTGTAAGGAAATAAACTGGAAGTGTTCAGGAACTGAAATAAACATTGATTCACAGAGAATCACCTAAGAAACGTAAGTGATTCACTTCTACAAGACATGGTGATGATAGCTGGTCTGCACACTCCTGCCAATACACAGCACTTTACAAAGGCAATCCCCACCCTAGGAGGTTGTAGTATGAAATGCATGGTGATGAATGCTGGTGATGTTGTGTTTTAAAATGATTCGGTATATATTAATGGAAGATAACAGTGTTGAGCTATGACAGCTAAATAGACTCTCCAATAAAGGGCCACAACTGAATAGTATTGGTGTAGCATGTGGGTGAAGAGACTAAGCCCCCAATTTAAATCTTGCCTCTCCCAGGTAGAGGACACTTATCTAGTTTGCAGCTCTGGACAATACCGAGCGTGGACAATAAACCATTGGTCTGACTTGGTATAAGACAGCTTCCTATTTCCCTTCTTAGGCCCAAAGCTCAGGGGGCAACGATAGGCCTCACAACCTCTCAGCCTTGCCTACCTCACAGGGTTGTTGTGAGGGGAAAAGGACAGTGGCACAGGTTAACTTTGCACGCCTCCTTTAGCTTCTTTGCTAAAAGTCTGAGGTACACGTATAAATGGGATAAATACATAATATTGGAATTCAGGGAAATTGCACCAGTTTTTAAAATAGCTGGAGGGAGGTGAGGAAAGGAATAAAGCTTCCAATTGTAAAATTGGCTGCTTCTCGGGCTGTTTAATTATATCAAAGTAATTGTTGCTAAATTGCACAGGGAGCAGGGACAGGATAAGAATAATTTGCGCTTCCATTCTCTTAAGCTATACAGTGCAGCTAAAATTTGAATTTTCTTTTTCCCTCGCGCGTGCTGTTTCCTGCCCGCTTAAGGCCTCGCCCCTTTTCTCCGTTGCCGCGGCAACGCCTATGCTACTACAACGGCCGCCACGCCGGCTCGGGCCGTGCCATTTAGCAAAGTTCGGTGGGGAGGGTAGGTGGCAGAAGAGGAACGCAAGGAGACAAAGAGAGGGCGGGCGGGACGACAGGCAGAGGAGAATAAACCCTAGAAGGAGATGGAACGGTACTGGGCGAAGGGCAATGGCGAAAGGCAACGTGTGGCCCCTGGTGACGAATGGTTGCTCTGTCCCCCCTCCAACCAATAGGCGAGTGGTTCGGCCCGGACAAGATGGCGGCGGCTGCGCGCCCAAAGAAGGAGAGCATGAAAGCGGCAGGTAACGGGAGGTGGGAGAAAGTGGGGCGAGTACCCCGTCCCATTGAGAGAGACGATGAAAAGCAGCACGCTGATTGGCTGACCGGCTTCCCCTTCCTCGTATACCTTTAGGGGTGCACTTTGATTTGCCCCTTTCCCATTGGGGAAAAACAGAGGAGCCCGCTGATTGGCTAGCAGATTCCCTTCACACACACCCCCAACTCGCGAACTGTGGCGCCAACTGCCTCTGCCCCTCCTTTATTCTTCCGCTAGGTTCTAGAAGGTTCCATTGGCTTCTCTCCCTGCAACTTGGCCTCTCTTGACATATTAAATGCTGTAAATATATAAGGTGGTTTGTTTTTAATCACACACCAGTGCCCTCAAGAAGCTTCCCAGACAAACTGCTAAAATAAATTGATAATTTGTATGGAACACCCCACATATATTATTATTATTATTATTATTATTATTATTATTATTATTATTATTGCCATATACTATAACAGTGGTTTGCAACCTTAAATTTTGAGTCCATGGCTCCGTGACCCCCTCGGCCTGCAGATCTGGCAGCCCTTCGCCCCTTTTTTGAACACCTTCCCTTATGGATGGACGTTTCCCTCAGCCTCCTCCCCTCCTTGGGAGTCCTCTGGGCAGCAGCCTCCACCACTCCAAAGAGAAGTGCCTCTCCACAGGGGCCTGGGAACAAGATGCCCCCAGCCTTAAGCAGCCCGACAGAGATTGACCAAAGATGAACATGAAGCCAGCTCCTTAACTTGGGAGGCAGCAGCGGCCGCCGCTCGGCCTGCATGACGGAAAGGCTCCCCTTCTGCGCCGGGCACTCACCTCCCAGGCAGGCGTTGCCCACAGCATGCGCAAGAAAGGCCGACATGCCTGCCTGCCTGCCCGGCCTCCCACTTGCCTACCCATTCCCAACAGCAAGGGCTGGCAGGCCGGCCGCCTGGGCTCCCTCAGTCACCCACTTGCTTGCATATTCCGAGGCAGCCTCGGTTCCTGGCAGCTGGCACCCCCTGGCAAGCCCGAGAGGCACCATTGGCACTGGGAGCTTGTAGCCAAGGCTTCTGCAACAAACAGCTGCGCAAGCCTTTGGGAGGCAGAGATGCAAAAGGGTATCCGAGGAGGGAGGAAAGAGGGACGGAGGCTGGTGTTGCCCACAGCACCCTTGACCATCCTTCAAGGCACCTGGGGTGCCATGGGACACTGGTTGAAAACCCCTGCCCTATACCATCGTACAAACTTAAAAGAAAATAGCCCACCCTGGCCAGTAAGATGAAGTTAAGGCAGTACATCAAAATAAGACAAGTTCCTAACCCAGGTAACCATTTATAGAGAAGGCAATTTATATATAGTTTATGCTAACCAAAAAGTTTCATAATGTGAAGGGAGTGCTCTGTTTTTCATTTTTGGCCGTGTATAAATGTAATAAAGCTGTACTGATTAGTTGTGGAGGAGTCTTTTTGTGCCAAACCTTGTGCTGGTTTTATTATACTATTTCCCACAAGTGCTGTTTGGCACAAGAGCACAAAGGAAAGTTTTTTTAAAAAATAAATATTAGTGTTCCAAAAACTTGGTTTTATTGATTTTTGAATGGTACCTCTTCAGTTCAGATCTGTTGAACATAATAATAAGGATGTGTGGGAGGAAATGGGAGCTTGGCTAGGTTACTACAGTCAAACCTCGGGTTGAAGTAGCTTCAGGATAAGTATTTTCGGGTTGCGTGCTGCGTTACTTTCGGGTTTCGCCGCTCACGCATGCGCAGACGGTCAAAATGACATCATGCGCAGAAGCGGTGAATCGCTGCACGTGCAAACACACGGACGCGGGTTGCGTTAGCTTCTGGATGTGAATGGGGCTCCAGAACGGATCCCGTTCATATCCAGAGGTACCACTGTACTTAACTTTAAAAGGTAATATTTGCACACTGATTGGTACAGTGAAGACATACCACCTAATTTTATATATATAACCACAGTGACTGCCTGAGATTTTACATTCTCCACTTCCCTCCCTCCCTTCCTGCTTAAGTCAAACCATAGTTTACTGTTATGTTCAGACTGTGGCATACATTAAGGATGTGGAACTCAATACCCTTCAGATGCTGTTAAGACTGCAACAGTATTATTATTATTAAAATGTTCCTGCTTTTTTCTCAGGCAGTGAAGAGCAAGAGTGGGATTCCCTTCAGCTAGTGTATTATTATTATTTTCCCCCCTATGTGATGACTTGCCCATAGTGTCATGATGATTTGCAGTTCTGTGGAACTCAAAAAGCTTGCTTGCCATTTAATTTATTGCACAGTTTCCTCCAACCCTTCCTCCAAGCACAAGGTGGCTGACAGCACAGAATATACAATGTAATATAAAAATATATACAAGAAAAGCAGCCTAAAATGAAAAACACAAATCAACAACACTAAGAGCCCCTCCAGATTTTCTTTTTACTGCACATTCATTATGATTTATGTTCATGATGCTATTTGGGCAGTCATACACATTCCTGCTTTCAGTTCCCTTTGTCCATATAAACGTTTTGGGGCAGTCACACTGCTTCATTTTCAATCTGTGCATGCTCAATACCACAAATGCTCTGGTTTATTTTTGTCCCGCTTTTGGTTTGCAATAGTCCTTCTGCATAGCAATAATGTGGCATTGGGGAATCATCGCAGAACAAACCAAAGTAGATTAAATCCACCCCTAATTCTTTATTGTTGGGTCGAGAATATGTTGTAGAATACACCTGTAATAAAATAGCAGTCTGGAGAGCGCCTAAATAGTCTGCTCCAACTTCAGAAGGAACATTGGCTTAAAAGACAAAGGCCTAGATGAATAGAAAATTGATTTGGTCTTGAAGAAAGCTAATGCAGAGGACAATCTCTCGGGAGGGAGCTGTAAATTGGGTGCCACCACCAAAAATGCCTTGTCTCACATTGCTGTCTTGCCCATGGTGCTGGTCATAAGTATTATGGCCAGGGGCCTCTCAATTGACTGCAGGGCTTGGGGCAGAAAGTATTGCGGAAGGGTGCTCCTTCACGTATCAAAGTTCCAAGAGGAAGAGTGCTCTTGTGCTTGGATCTTGCTTGCTGGTTTCCCTTTGGGACATCTGGTCAGCCACTATGATGCTGGGAGGCCTTGTTCTTGACATTCCTTGTAGTGGGTCTTACTCTCACATTTACCTGTCCTGTTTCTTTGCTGATTCCTCTGCCTGTCAAAAATGCTCCCCCCCCCACTGGTAGGACTTCAACCTTGATCCGAGGCAGACCTGCACTGCCCACCCACCTCGCATCCCAAGGACCAAGGAAGTTATTTAGGTACGGATGGTTCCTGTCCTCATTGAAGTGATGGGGCCTAGGCCTCCACTGCATACATACAGCCTGGCTTTGGCTTACAATGCCTGCATACATAAGACTCATGTTGATTTTATCTATGCAGTCAGAAGACTGACCCCACATCTTGGGACTTTGGCGAGGTGTGTTTGTTTGTGTGCCTCCCTATTCCCAAACTAGGGCAGGAGGGGTGCTTGGAAGAGGGAAATCTCCGACAGTGAGGAAGACAGAGGAGGGAAGAGTAAACTATAGAAAGGCCAGCAAGAAGAGGATGTGAAGGTGCCCCCTTCCACCTGAGCTGGAGCTGCAGGCATATTTCATCTATACAGATGAGCTCTAGAAACCCCAGCATGTCATCTAGGAATGTGCACAGTGCTGGTTTTCCCGGTGGCAGGTCAGCTGCCTGCCCTTGAATGACTTATCTGCCTTCGTCTCCAGGCAGGGCTAATTTGGCAGTGAGTCATCCTTAGACTCCTCAGCTGGAAAGCAAGAGGATTTCTAGATGCCCTAGCCCTGCATTTACCCAGCAAGCCTGTGTTTTTCAGTGTTACTGCTCTGTTTACACACACATCCACCTCCTTCCTGGTAAAATCTTCCTATACATTGTGTGAAATCAGGTGGCAATATTTATTTTTTAGATTACCCCCTTCCCCTCCTTTTTTTACTGCCCTTTACAATACAAAATTCCCAGGGTTGTCAATGTAAAAAGAAAATGCACAGTTATGATACATATAGAATTCTGTTTACAAATGACAGTGATGGAGTTGGAAATCACATTCCTGGATGCTGCTGCACGTTTGTTTTTCATATATTTCTTACCAAGTTTTAATAGCAACAGACATGCTTCAGGAAAAACAAACAAACAGAAGAAGTAGTATAGGTTGTCACAACTGCAAATAAAAAAGTATAGGATTCAGCTCTGCGATTTACCTAGTCAGTAATAAAACATACCGAGAGGAAAAGAGTGTGTGGTCTCCAATAAGAAAGTGTTCCATAGTCTAAAGGAAAACAACATCCCACCCCCAAACACCCAAAGGATAAAAAATAATCTTTGGCTATTCGAAATCCGGACATTTGCATAGATTTGTGGAACCTAATGCTTCTGAGCCACTTTATTAGTATGTATGTAAAATAGAATTAGACATTTGTTTTAGATAAAGGGGGGGGTGTTAACTCCAACCCCTGTACATTTAGTAAACTGCTACAGTAGGAAGAAAGATTTGGCCTATATTCCTGAAGTGCTAGGGGAGCACAAGTCCCTACTCCACACGCAAACACCCCTGTAGTCTGAAGTGATGGAGCAGCCTTTGTCAACCTGGTACTGTCCAGACATTTTGGACTACAGCTGCCACCAGCCCCAGCCAGCATGTGAGAAACAGGATGCTGGACTAGATGGACCATTGGCGTGATCCGGCAGGCTTTCCTTACATTCTGCCATGTTGCAATTACTTCTTCTGGAAACTGGAAGAAAATGCATAGGCAGGAAGTGTGGAGTGTGGGCTCCTATGCACAGCCATCTCTGTCAGTAGATAGTGAGGCAGCTGCTTCAAGCGGCAAATGTCAAGAGGCAGGGAACAGCGGTGAGGTAAGTATTACCTCAGTTTGTAAACTGGAACTAGCAAAAGCTTTGAAGGGGTTATTGGACCTTGCCAAATGCACCTTCATAGCACAGGAGAGACACATGTGTAATGGGATGGTGGACCCAAAACGTTTCTTGAGTCAGATTCCCTTTTTGTTTTTTGTTTCCCTTTGAAAGGCAGAAGTCTCTGTGGCTGAGGTGAAAACAGTGCCAGCATTTCAGGCAGCAGGATGGGGGAGTGGCAAAGGATCTTTGTACAAAACTTGACGGTCCCTCCACACAACCAGAGGAGACGGCACTCTCCACCCAGGGAATCAGCGGCATTTCAGTTCATCCTGAAGTCTGTGGAGGGAGATGCATTGAAGCTGGTAAGATACCCCTCCCATGAAGACCAAGGTTGTTTTTTAAAGAAAAAGTATGTCTGTGCAGGGACATTTGGGGCATCGCCTCACAGCTGAGATTATTATTAAGATTATTATTATTATTTATTAAATTGTAAACTGCCTGTCATCCGAAATTCCTAGGGTTGTTCACAACAGAAAATACAATATGAGAATACAAAATACATAATAAAACAAAAACAAACCCATAACCCCAGGGCTTTGATAGGCATGCCAGTCATATGAGCCAGAAAGCCCGCCAGAGCTGTCTGGAAACCCATTAGATCCATCAGCCTCTAAGGGCAGACCATCCTAATAGATCCCCCATCTCTGCAGAGAGGAAGCTGCTGAAAACCTAAATCTCAACAGGGAGTGATCTGACCATGACAAGGGGATGATGTCAATAAGATGCCAATACAATAACATTTAGATGAAATGCTCATGGAGGACACCACCCCACCGAAGTGAATCTATGATACTTCCACTGTCACAAAGATAATTCCCCACTAGCATCAGTTTCTATAAGTGGTAACCATCACCAACATCAAGTTGTTGGTGGGAAAAAAAGGTCTTTTTAAAAAAGGAGTTTGCAGTGTAGACAATGACATCAGGGACTTGAACTTGGGAACCTTGGGGTCTGTGGGTGGGGTCTGGCATCGGAACTATCTCAAGCATGTATTCTGGCAGAGAAAGAAATAATGTGCTCAGATAGCCAAACATCCTTCCGCTGCAGTTTATATTTTTAACTGGTGCTGCTATTTGGTGTAATCATTTGTGTGCATGTGGCTGTATACATATGTACGCACTAGTGGGGAGTTCTCAGCCCTGCCTGGGAATTTTTAGCAGCAGCAGGAGCAACAACAATGGCATCTGTCTGTCTCAGGAGACAATGGAAGAGTGTGCCTTCAGGGGTAAAGTCAAACCATTGGAGAGTTACAGCGCCTGCTGTGGCTGTAGAGACCAATACGGGAGGGACATGTTTTATTGCAGGTGGAGCAGATGAAGGCGTCTGGTTTTGCTGCTGCAGGTGCAGTCTCTATCTATCTATCTAATTTGGCATGGGGCATTCTCAAACCTAACTACATTTTTAAACTACATACCATAGAACCTACTTCCTCACCCATTCACTGATTTCTCATTATAATGGCAGAATGTGATCTGGCCAGCTTGCCTTGTCTTTCTCATTTCCCCTTCATTACCCTGTCTGTCTGTCTCCGGAATATGCGATGCTGCTGGTGCATCTCACTTAAAATAAGTAGGATTCACCTGCTAAAGCAAGCCTCTTTCATGTATAAGGGGGTGTGGGTAAGTGGGCAAGCTCAGCCCCTTCCGTACCACCTTGTGAAAGTATAAAGTGGTTGATTCAACTCCCATCTACCTTATCCAACCTGCAGGCAGAGACCTGAGAAGGTGAACCTGCCACTCTCTAGGCTGAAGTGTTCAGGGGTTTAAAGCCCTGTCCTGCTAAATAATGCAGAGCGACTAAATCTTTAATAGCACACTTGGTAAAGTCTCTCTGCTCTAATCCTGGCTTTGCTGATGGTATTGGAGACGAGGGGCAGCTGGGAGTTAAAATACCTTCTTTTGGATCGGGGGTCAACGCTGAATGTACGTGGGTTGATCCAGGCCCTAAAGGGAGTCCCTGTGCTCACACCCTCCTCTGCCATGGTCCTGTCCCTTTTAAATCAAGGTGGGATGGAAAATTGCTCACTGATTATTTTGTAAGATAAAGAAACAATAAGCAAAAGAGATGCCACATGTGTTTAATGCACATTTTATAGGGTTTCTGTCTCGAAACACTGCTGCTGGTCTTCCGACTGGAGTGGGTTGTTGGAAGTGCATGGCTTCAGGGCTCCAATTTCTGCAGTGGCTGCCTCTTGCCATCCCGGCTCATTTCACAGTGGTGGAGATCAGGGAATGACAAAATCTGTCAGTTTTGGTTTCTGACAGTTTCTTGTTTTTCCAAACCTAAATTCAGGTCACCCACACTTGTGCATCACTTTGCGCCTTTTCAATAAAAAAAAAGTTGCCACATTAAACTTCCCTGGCTTCCCTGGCTGTCTGAGGGTTCTGCTTTCCCCAGGGCAGCATGTATGAAACTAAACAATCGATGGCAAGTTACTTCCCTTTAATAGCACCTAAAAACCTGGCCAAGGTGAGTTGTTGTTCTTGCTGTTATTATTTGTTATGCACCACCCTTTCCCTGCTGAGAGCATGAGACAGACAGGAATAAAAACACAGCATTAAAAGCAGGAACAGAACCACGATGTGAAATACAAGGTACAGTAATAAACAACATTATGTTATGCAAATGGTGGCACTTCTCTTATGCTCTAAAGCAGTGGTTCCCAACTGGTGGCCCACAGACCCCAGAGGGTCCACATAACCCACCTAGGAGGGTCTGTGGCATCATTCACATAACAAAATCTACCATAAAGATATTAAAATTTTCTAAAGTAGGGAGTCTGTGACTTAGCTTTTGAAAAACCGGATGTCTGCTGTACTTAGCTAATTGGGAACCTCTGCCCTCCTGGAACAAATAGGTGACTTGCTGCACCTTCTCTTAGCTGAGGACTAGAAACATGATTTATAAATAAGACTTTGCTCCAGCTTAATCGGATTTCTTCACCAATAGCATATGTCTCCTGCCATGGCCAACCTTGTAAATATTTAAGATGGATGGGGGGGGGGGCTAATCTTTTTTTTTTTTTTTTGGCCTAAGGGCTATGGTCTGCTCCACAGCCCCCTACCCCCCCCCCCGAAGCAGACTTTGAGGATGCATGAGGGTGCTTTAGAGAAGAGGGGAGGAAAGGAAAGTGAAGCCCCATTGCACAAGTAGAAGCCCAGGCTTACGCACAGACTGCTTTGCATATAACCCATTGACTGTAATGTTATTTTTTAAATGAAAATAAAAAGTGTATTATTAGATGCCCATTTAAATTTGTATGAGAAAAGCAATCCGTGAATAATTTAAGCGGCGCTGAGTGCCATGTTCACACAGAGAGCTGCTGTGTGGGCTCTTGACCTTACCATCACCCAAGAGCGCTGCCTTAACTATGCAAATCTCTGTGTCAAGTTTTCAGGACGTGAGCCTGCTTTAAGCAGCTGCTGTGTAATGTGCTGGTGGCTAAGACTTCCAGAGGCCAATTGCTTTCTATTTGACAGAGAGTGAGAACGTCGCCTTGTTTAAAAATCAGATGCAGTTAACTTTAATTACTTTCCCTCTGGTTCTGATACTGGCCAGCTGTTCCCTCTCTATTGTGCCCTCTCATATTACTGTAAGATTATTATTTTTTTAAAATCCGAACCTAGTTTTCTATTTGACCACATTCAGCTCCCCCCTTTGCATGTGACTTCCCACACCCATGGCTGTCTTCTGCGCTATCTCATACTATATGGAGCCCTGTGCCTCTTGTAATTTATGTTCTTCTGTGTACTTTGCCAGTTTTGCTATAAACTCTTAACTCCCCATGGGGATATTGCAAAGGTGGGTGAGTATTTTTATGTAAAACTTATAGACCCAGTTCTCTTTAAAGTGGATAAGTATAAACATTCGTTAAGCCGCTATCCTATATTCGTTTACCTATATTCGTTTACCTGGTCAGACCAGGATGGGGAAGAATTGGAGGGTTTACCTACTGACAACCATGGGGAGCAGCCCAGCAGGTTATAACAGGTAGTGTCTGGGCTGTGCGAGATGGAGGAACAACCCAGAGGGGAAGCTACAGATGAGGACTCAGACCCAGGGGAGGGTCCCAGAGGTGTGTCACCCTAGTGCTCCACCCGAACCCCTTCTGAGTCACCCAGATGCTCTGTGCCCACTTCTCCACCAACTTCTGTGCCAGCCTTTCCTCCGTCCCTGGCACCACTGGAGCTTGCCCCTCGTCCACCCTTCCAGGAGACACCCACCACCCGTCTGGTCCTGAGCCGGTGGTGACACCTCCTACGTTACATAGGTTGTGAAGAGTCCAGCACTGGCACAGGCAGCTTAGGCTCAGCCCATCAGAAGGTGTTCCAATTTGCTTGCCCAGTCCAAAGAAATAACCTGCTTGCCGCACTGAAGTGGTGCCTTCTACAGTCTTTATATCAGGACATAAGGAGGCATGCCGTTTGTTGGATCAGCGCTGAGCATAACAGCTCTTGGGCCATTAATCCTTGCTTTGCTTATGTACCACACTGATCTGAGCATTAAATTTTTTGGCAGATAATTTAATCTGAGATTGATTTCTTTATACAGCGGGAACCAGGACATTACCTTGGAGTAAAAGTAAAGGGGTAAAGGGACCCCTGACCATTAGGTCCAGTCGCGGACGACTCTGGGGTTGCGGTGTGCATCTCGCTTTATTGGCCAAGGGAGCCGGCGTACAGCTTCCGGGTCATGTGGCCAGCATGACTAAGCCGCTTCTGGCAAACCAGAGCAGTGCACGGAAACGCCTACCTTTCTGCCGGAGCGGTACCTATTTATCTACTTGCACTTTGACGTGCTTTTGAACTGCTAGGTTGGCAGGAGCAGGGACTGATCAACAGGAGCTCACCCTGTCGATATTCGAACCGCTGACTTTCTGATCGGCAAGCCCTAGGCTCTGTGGTTTAATCCACAGCGCCACCCGCGTCCCTTACCTTGGAGTAAGTTCTACCAAATTCAGTTCATCCTACCCTTCTGAGTAGGCATATCTCATATACCAGTTAGTTTACGCAAGCCTTTTCTGGCCTGGGACACGCCAAATATTTTGGATCATAACTCCCATCATCCCTGATATCTGACTGTAATAAATGGAGCTGGCGGGAGGATAGCAGGTTGGGGAAGAAGTAACTTTGCAGTGTTTCCCAAACTTGGGTCTCCAGCTGTTTTTGGACCACAATTCCCATCATCCCTGACTGCTAGTTGTGCTAGCTAGGGATGACGGGAATTTAGTCCAAAACCAGCTGGAGACCCAAATTTGGGAAACCCTGAGATTTGTTAAAACAGGTGCAAATAGTTCCCGTTCTCCTTAGGATAGGCCCTCCTCTGTTCTGATGGACAGACCATGCTAATCAGCTCACGGCTACTGGCCTTGACAACTGTGTTCTGCCTCCATAGTCAGAAGCAGCACTGTAAGAACAGGATGCATGGTTTGATGGGCCATTGGCCTGATCCAGGAGGCTCCTCTTAAGTTTTTAACAGTTTGCTGCAAATTCCATTTGTAATCTGAGAACTTGTAGATGAACCCTGCATTCTGCATGTAGCTGGAAGGGCCACCTCCTCTGGACCGATGCCTTGAGAGAGGCAATGGAATTTCCTGGTGCTGCACTCTCCGTGTTTAAGAACTTAATAAGAATCCTTGTCAACTAGGCCAAAGACTTATCCAGCCCAGCTTCCCGTTTCCCTGGAAACCACAGGAAAGGAGGGTGCTCTTGTGCTCAGGTCCTGCTTGCAGGCATTCCATAATTGGCATCTGGTTGGCCACAGTGATAACAGGATATTGGTCTATATGGGCCACCGGCCCGATCCATTTGGTTCTTCTTACATTCTCACGGTTTGCTTTGGTCTACCACTGGCAGAGAGTGTTGGACGAAATGTCGGAGGTGGAATTCCAGCTGCGCCTTTCCTTCTTTGATGTCACCTACCACCATTTCTTTGGGAAGACCTGGAGGAGTGCCACGAAGCCCCTTAAAGCTGGGCTGGGACATCCCCCTGCAGTGGTCTTCCACGAGGTAAGGAAGAGATGCTTTGAGTGATGGCTGAAATTGGGGTGCACAGGGTGGTGAAGTAGAATTGGCCCAAATCCACAGGGTGGTTCAAAAGCCTATAGGCGACTCATTATTTCTGCAGTGGGGTGAGGAGTTCATGGTTATACCATAATAGACATGATGCTAATTTGAGCTGTTTTTAAGGGCCTTTGACAGGATGGGTGGAAAGGTGGGATCAGGGAAGGCAGGGCAGGAAAATCTACCTCCATTGTACTTTCTGACAAGGTAACAGGACAGGGTTGAAGAGCTGAGAGATCTGATAGCCTGGTGAGGCCTCACAGCTTTGCTCTTTCAAAAAAGTTGGTACCTCAGCCCCAAAGACGGGTTCAGTCTGTTCATATATGGGTCCTGCTTCTTTTATCCATGTGATGGTGGTTCCACTGCATGTACAGAGGTTCCTGCTGATGCCTCAGGGACCTGTGGAAGTTTAGATCGCCAACGTGCCCCAGGATTTCAGCAAGGACTGTGTTACAGGTTGCAAACAATACTTTGCCAGTATCAATTATTAATAATCATAATGAACTAGAAAGATAGGTACGTGTCTGGGACGCGAGGTTAGGAATGGGTCTCCCGCTGTAAATCATGCAGGCACCTGCCATTGCAATATCTCCCCTTAACTGTAATTGTAATCTGGTGGGTGGTATTGATGTCACAGTGGAAAAAAAGTTCTTCCCTTACACTTTTATTAATAGCTTAATAAACATAATACATACCTCTCGGCTTCTTGGTTTCTGAAACTGGGACCAGAGATTCTCTGCCCCCTTAGTCTCCTCCTCCACCACGTTGGAATCGTATTATGTTGGGGCTGGAAAGATCCTGGCACCTGGTTGCTTGAGGTGTTAAAAATTGTATGCTGGTCTCTTTTGCGACCTCTTGCAGTCATTTTGTGTGCTTTCTTCTCCTGATCTGCTCTGCCAGTGCATGTGTTGGAGGTATTGTCGGAATGCTCAAATGGAGAGGAAGGCGAACCCCTTTCCCACTAGGGATTGCATAAGTGAATTTCCCCCACATCTACTGCTTTAGGAAGCTGCTAGTGTCTTGATGAAGGACACAGCCCCTACTCCAGTCCCCAGCCTCATCTCAGACCTAGTTGCATGCTCGGCAACCAAATAACATGCAGGCAAGGGGGGATTCTTATCAGACCTGGAACCCAGGTGTTATCCGTGAATATAGGTAGAGGTCAGCAAAACGTTGGCTGGCCTTGCTAGCCAACCAACAGTTTGTGGTTGCCAGGAACCTCACCCTGAAGTCAGCAGGAGGTCATGTGCAATCCCATAAGAATGTAAAAAGAGCCCTTCTGGATCAGACCAATGGCCTGCCCTAGTCCAGCATCTTTTGTCTGCAGGAGAGCTTCTCTTGCAAGTTCCAGAGGTCTGAGAAGCCCATTCTGCAGTAACTCAGAGCAGGGCTTTTAGTGTGCCTTCTCTTGTTCTGTGGAATATCATCCCGATTGTTGATTTATGTTGTGGAATATCATCCATATTGTTGAGCTGGCTTCAACCAGAGCCGGGGCTTTTTCGGCTGTGGCCCTGATCTGGTGGAACGCTCTGTCACAAGAGACTAGGGCCCTGCGGGACTTGACATCTTTCCGCAGGGCCTGCAAGACAGAGCTGTTCCACCAGGCCTTTGGCCAAGGCACAGTCTGACCCCCTCCTTTGGTGATCCTTGTAGAACTCTGACCCAGTGGTTGCCATTTGATTTTGAATTGATTTTAGAATATTGATTTTAGAATGCTGTGTTACTTTTATTGCTGTTAGCTGCTCTGAGCCTGGCTTTGACTGGGGAGGGCGGGATATAAATAAAAATTATTCTTATTATTATGACAGGAACCCTGATCTGCACTTTCTGGAAACAAGTGAAAAAACCCCCAGATGCTATAACCTTTCCTCATAGAGGTGTTGCTCCAACCCATTGATTTTAGGATGCCCCTTTATGTTCTTTTGCTTAAAGGGCTGGTGATCTCTTAGGAGTCGCTTGAGGTTAGATGCTGGAGCCTGAATGATCACAGATACAGCAAGCTAGGATCCTATGATCCTGAGGCTTCATGCATCTGTGATTCTATGGCCATGCCAACCACAGGGGGCAGAGTGGTGTGATCTATTCCTCTCAGCAGCTCAAGTAGAGGCTGGGGCACACCCAGACTTGGCTAGATCACAGCCTTGGACCCTGCCGGAGTCCCTGAATACACGCTCCTTCCCTGGTAGTTTATGTATTTATTGCATTTCTATCACACCTTTTTCTCCAAGGAGCTCAAGGTGTTGTACATGGTTCTCCCTCCTCATTTTAATCCCCACAACCTACCTGTATCGATAACTTTTTAATGTTTGATGTTTGCTATGTTTTTATTATGTTGGAAGTCAGCCAGAGTGGCTGGGACAGCCCAGTCAGATGGGCAGAGTATAATAATAATAATAACCTGTGAGGTAGGTTAAGATGAGAGCCAGTGACTGTCCCAAAGTCACCCAGTGAGCTTCATAGCTGAATGGAAATCTGAACCGTGGTCTCCTACATCCTGTTCTCAAAACACTACCCACTACACCATGCTGTCTTCCCCCCACCCCCATATCACTTATAGGTCTCTCAATATTCTCCTGGATGTCCTGCCTTTCTTCTTTCCCCATTTCTAGTAACGTTCGCTGTAAAATTATACTCTTTCCCCGTTCCTCTCCGGAATGAAGGGGTTGAACAGAACTGGGATTTCTCTCTTGAGTGTAACTTGGTGGAATTCTTTCCTGCAAGAGGCTACACATTTTGATGGCTTTAAAAGAGGGTTAGACAAATTCCCTGAGTTACCCTGCACATAAGTTGTTCAGGGCTTTGTAAATGAACACGACTCGGTATTGTGCCTCCATTCTGTCTGTCTGCTCTACCCTCATCCCCCAGTCTAGTAAATGATGGAATAGATTTTTTAAAAAATAAAAATTCTCACTACTTGTCATGCTTGAGATCAGGCAGCAGATGGTGCTCTTGCTCCAGGAATGACGCAAGGTCAGCAAGCATATCCAACCAATTCAGGGATGGTAGGAGCAGCTGAGGGTGATGGGGTGTCCCTCCCCAGTAACTTTATTCTGTGTTGTCTTAAACTTGGCACCACTAGACCTAGACCTTGCTCTGAGTAGCCCTGCGTCTTCCCTCCCCCCCCCGATGATCCCATTAAGTGGATTGCCTTTCTTTCTTTAAATGCACTGTTGCGTTTCAGTATTTGTAAAGCACAATTCCAGGGGACTTTAGGATTATGGTTCATTTTGCCATTTCTCTTTCTCCTCCAGTGGCGAATGGATGCAGTGGGCCAATCAGGTGCTCAATACGCTCATCACATTTGATATAGAAAAAATAGGGGTGGTTGGCTTTTACTGCCCAACTCCCCAAGGGACTGAGTCCTCTCTTAAGTTCACGATCAGTCAGAGATGAATGGATGGAGGCAGGATGTAGTGAAAGCAAGGCAGATCTTTATTTTTCTGTTGCAACAGAGTCGTCCCCCCCGCCCCCGCCCCCGCAAAGAGACAAGAGAGACCCAGAACCAACATCTCTTTTAAGGGCTTGCATTTTGGCGTGGAGAAAAAGCACATCCCTGCTATAAACAATCAGAAATTACATCGTGCACAAGGTGGGGTTGCTGTGGCTCAGGCAGGCCAAGGTGTGATGTCCTGAGGATTTAGCAAGTTTTGCATAGTTCTAGACACAGTTTACACAAAACATTAGCATTTGATAAGACAATCAGGATGCCCGTCAGAGATCTCTCAATGCAAAGCATCTGGGCAAACAGTGACAATTAATACCAAGGAGGTTCATAGATATAGGAGAGGAGTCCCTTCAGGAACTTCCCCACTGAGGTCCAGCTCCGAGGGCCTTCTGGCAGTTCCCTCACTGCAAAAAGTGAAGTTACAGGGAACCAGCCAGAGGGCCTTCTCGGTAGTGGCGCCCACCCTATGGAACACCCTCCCATCAGATGTCAAGGAAATAAACAACTATCTGACTTTTAGAAGACATATGAAAGCAGCCCTGTTTAGGGAAATTTTTAATGACAGATCTTTTAATGTATTTTTAATATTTTGTTGGAATTTGCTCAGAGTGGCTGGGGAAACCCAGCCAGATGGGTGGGGTATAAATAACAATAACAGTAACAATAATAATAAGCTCTTAGAATCATAGAATCATAGAGTTGGAAGAGACCACAAGGGCCATCGAGTCCAACCCCCTGCCAAGCAGGAAACAACAGACCACTCAGACCACTCAGCCAATTTTGATCCAAACGTAGAATTGTGGCAGAGTGTCTCTAAGCAGAAAAACCATGTGATTAGTTGGGCTCCTGGAAAGTCAGCCCTGCTAGGAAAGCTCTTAGTCAGTCTGTTGTTTTAAGGCCAGCCCAGCACAGCCAGTATGGCAGATATGGGAGGAGCCCGGACTGCTTCAGAAACAGCCTTATGTGGTAGCATTCACCTGTCAGAATCATACATTGTTTCCGAGCATGCAAAGAGACTCTTCCCTGAAGGCCAGAGAAGCAACAGAGAGTGCTTCTTACTTTTAAGGACCGTTTTTGTTTTTTTAGTTTAGTAATATAAACAAACAACAATTTTCAACTTGAGGATCTTCCAGTCTCCATTTTGGCTGGTGGGGAGTCAACGAAGGGAGGGGAGAAGCAAGGAGGAACAAGTGTCAGGATGAGGGCAGCAGTGGAAGGAGGAAGAGGTGATGAGGGCGGATCGAGGACAAATTCAGGCTGGCCTCTGTGGGCTTCTCTTTGGGCAGGAATGAATTATGCTTGGATAGCAATTCAGCGTTTTTGTTCTTTCAATCAAGGATGGTATCATGCCCAGTGAGGTCCACGTCTTACTTGTTGCATTTGTAGTCTTATGAGTGAATTGAAAACCACTTTCCTGCCGTTCTCATTCTTAATCAGACAGAGGTGGCCACTAACGCTTTCAGCGATGCCAGCATGACCTCACAGGGGGGCAAGGGCATGCCACTTGTGGCTCTGAGACCCTTGCTTCCAGGACAGATTTCCCTGCTAGTCTGAGCAACTTGGACACCTGCTTCAGCTGGCTACCAGGTTCCTTTGCCTTTGACTCACATTCTCCATCCTTCTGCCATTTGAAGAGTCTCAAGACCTTCTTGCGACCCTTCTTTCCCACAATAATGGCAGTGCAATCCAAAGGAGCCGGTAAAATTGTTCTGCTAAACAGTATCAACAGCAACAGAAAAATCCAGGTTTTTTTTGTTTTGTTTTTGCATTGAGGGTATTCCAGGGATTGGAATGCAGCACATGTTAATGGTTTAGAAAGTTGTTTATTCCGTCACAGAGAATAACTGTCAAATCCTGATAAGCCGCTCCAAAGAGGGCAGGAGAACATCGTCTCATCTGTCACAAACACGCTTCCTGCGTGGATAATTTGCTGAGCCCCGTTTGCCATTCTCCCCCAGCCGTTCCATTCCGGCTAATGAACAGCTTCATATCACTGTGATTATTCAATTATTATTTCCCCCTGATGATAATGGGGGAGCACTTGTGTGGAGAGGTTTGCCAAGGTGCCATTGCAAATAATTACATTTCCCTCGTTTACCTTCCTGGGAAGCTGCTTTCAAACCTTTCAGAGAGAGCTGCCTGTGCAGGGGAACCGTCTCTTAATGCTTGTCTTCTTAATGGCAAACAGAGAGAGTTGTCCAAGTTCCTGGATGCCCAGCGGAGCCCCCCTGTCGACAATTAGGCATGTGAAATATGCTGCATGCAAGTAATCCTGCTTCCATTACATAAAGCTAGGCAAGCACATAATAAGTAAAATGTCACATGGGCAGGGCTTTTTAACTCTTCCCCGTCATGGGCCTCATGAAGATGCCCCACCTCGAGGCTGCAATTTGTGGAAGGAAGGCCTGATTTTGGCTGAAACCATGGAGGTGGGTGAGGAACAGTGGCCCTTTCTTCTTCAACCACCCAGTTAATGTCAAATGCAACAAGACATTTAACGTAGCCCGTATTGCATTCTCGTTCGGAAGGGAGCTCTGCCAATTTCTCTCCCAAATCTTCACCCCGGTGTAACCCTGGTGGCTTTGACCAGCCATTGTGGTAGCCCCATTCAGGAAAGGAGGCAATAAGACTAGGAAGACCAATATTGGCACTTCTGGAGACAGCAATAGGCTTAGCGACGCAACGGATACCCACTTTGAGAGAGGTACCCAATTCTTCAGGCACCTGCACATAACTCTGCCTTGCCGGTCCGCTTGTCAACGGTTGCTGACAATTTTTTCCATCATTTTGCAATAAAAGATAATAGAATAACTGTCAGAGCTGCTACCAGGTCCCAGCTCACATAGGACCACGCCACACAGCGTCCACTTTAAAAGAGTCTTTATTGAGTTACAGGTTTCATTTCCGAACTGCAGCGTGCAGCTCTACACCTTCTGCCCTAGGTCGGCGAAGACCCATCTGAGTCCCCGCCTCTTGCACACCAGCTTAATACCCTAGCCTTGCTCCACCTCCTTCGCCTCTCCCTACGTCTCTGGGTCCTTCTGCCCCCCTGGGACTCCTCCCTTCTACTCTCCTCTGACGCTGACCCCCCTGATCCTTCCGCTTCCTTTCGGCGGGCTTTGGGACCTGGCTCACTCTCCGGGCTGCTTACTGCTCCAGCTTCCGCTGCATTTGAACTTGGCGCGCGCGCCCAACTCTCTACTTTCCTCTTGACCGTTGCCTCGCTCTCTGAGGAGGGCGTGACCACCCCTGACTCGTGCCCTCCCTCCTGCTGACGGCCTCCGGAACCCGATGCCTGGCTGCCTTCCTCCCTGCTGCTCTCAGTCTTGAGCGTGGGTCCCGACTTCCAGCTGCTGCTCTCTGAATCTCCTCTGTTCCCTTCCTCCTGGGGTGTTCCCCCGGATCCCCCCCTTGCTCTGCTCACTGGGGCTCCCTTTTGGGAGTCCTCTGACTCACTGCTTAGGCTTGGAGATCTCGGGTCGTCATCATCACTCATTCTCCCTTCGGCTTCCTCCCCCTCGCTCTCTGTTTCCACCCTTCTCTGCGTCTCTGCTTCTGAACCCCTGACATCCATCCCCCCCTCGAAGCCCCCCCTTCCCCCCTCCCCGCTGTCAGGTGTGGGTGCTGGGTGCTCCATCATCATGGGAGGGAATGCTGGATACAGGTCGCTCCCCGTGGGTGGCCGCCAACTGAATACCTCCGAGTCTTCCCCCTCGCGGTCGTCGACGTTGACTTGTTGCTCTTCCATCTCTGTACCGCCGTGCTCGAACCCGAGGTCCTCCCCGAACACGTCCATGTCAGTCTCTGCGTCGGTCGCTCGACCTGGCATCTCCCGCCACTTCCTGCGCCATTGCTCCTCTGGTCGATCGTCCCACCAATACGAGTTGCCTGATGCCGAACCTGCCGGTGAACCTTCTGGGGAACGGGTGCTCCGTGCGGGTTCCCCTTCTGAGTCGAATCCATGGAACGTGCTGGAAGAAAGTGTGGGTGTGAACAACCAGTCGTCGAAGAAGCTCGCTGGCATGGGTTTGTGTGGGAAGAGGGCATGAAACTCGTCCTTGAGCAGGGGTTCCTCCAAAGCGTAGTCTGGTACCCAGCTATTGGCGCTGGCCCGGGTGCCCTCTCTGGCTAAGAGGTATTCGACTCCCCCTTCCCCCCATCTGGAGTCCAAAATCTCCGTGACCTCGTTGATGTGGTCCTGGTGCTTCACCCCCCGCGTCTCCGTCCGTTCCCGGAGCGGACTTGGCGCCGTCCCTGGCTCCTGGAACCTGTGAGGTGCCTTGTAGGGAGTGAGCACCGACCTGTGGAACACCGGATGCATTCTGGAACCCTCCGGCAGCGCCAGTCGGAAGGCTACCGGGTTGATCTGCGCTTCGACTTGGTACGGACCGATCTGCTTGTGCCCCAACTTCTTCTTGGCAAGTGACCTGGTCGGCACTGCGTGGGCTGCCAACCAGACCCAGTCTCCCACTTGGATCACTTCGCCAACCCGCCTGTGCTTGTCAGCTTGCACCTTGTAGGCGTGTTTAGCTAGCTCCAGCTGCCGTCTGAGTTGATCGTGGACCGCCTGCAGCTCTGACGCGAACGCGTCCGCCGTCTGTGGTTCTCCTTCCCCCACTCTCTCCAGTCCCGGGAAGGTTCTGGGATGCCTCCCATTGTTGGCAAAGAACGGCGTCACTCCTGTGGACACGTGCTTCGTGTTGTTGTAAGCGAACTCGGCTAGCGGCAGGTAATCCACCCACGTCGCAGGCTGTTGATTGGCATAGCATCTCAGGTACTGCTGCATGATGGCATTGACCCTCTCTGCTTGCCCGTTGGTCTGCGGGTGTCTTGCTGATGCCAGATTGACCTTGACATTTAGAAAACCCATCAGCTTCTGCCAGAAAGACGAGATGAACTGGCGTCCGCGGTCGGACAGGATAGACCGTGGCAGGCCATGCACTTTGAACACGTGATCTATGAACAGTTTGGCGGTTTGTTCCGCCGTGGCCACCTTCGCACACGGAATGAAATGTGCCATCTTGGTGAACAAGTCCACCACCACCAGCACAGCTGTCTTGCCTCTCGAGCTGGGTAAATCCGTCACAAAGTCCAGGGCCACCCTCTCCCACGGTTCAAACGGCGTTTGCAGCGGTTCTAACAGTCCCGCCGGTGGTCTGTGTACCGGCTTGGCCCTCTGGCAGGTGTCGCACCTCGCGACGTAGTCCGCGACCTCCCCTCTCAGCCTGGGCCACCAGAAGTCTCTCGCGACTAATTCCATCGTTTTCTCTGTGCCAAAGTGACCGGCCGTGGGTGCGTCGTGCAACTGTTGCAGTACCTTGGCGCGAAGGTCGTCTCCTGGTACATAGACAGCTCCTTTGCGTAGGAGCAAGCCGTCCCGCACCTGGAACTCGTCCGTGGTAGCCGTGCCTCTGAGCAGTTCCGCCATCTTGTCTTGCGCGAATGAGTCGTCCCGCAATGCACGTCGCACCGCATCCAGGTCTACTGTAGCTGAGGCACACGCCCACGCCGTCGGTGCGAAGATGTGCATGGCCGCCGCTGGCGTCACCTCTTCTAGGTATTGCGGTTTTCGGGACAGTGCATCCGCCATGATGTTGGTGTCTCCTGGGACGTACTCTATTCGGAAATTGAAGTCAGCAAAGAACTCCGCCCAACGTATCTGCCTCTGGTTCAGGAACTGAGCCGTGCGCCAGTGCTCCAGATTCTTGTGGTCCGTGCAGACCTGCACCGTGTGCTTGGCGCCGATTAGGAAGTGCCTCCACGCCTTGAAAGCTGCATGAATGGCCAGCAACTCCCTGTCCCAGATGGTGTAGTTCTGCTCCGACTTGCTGAGCTTTCTGGAGTAGAACGCTCCCGGCCGCCACACCCCCTGCGGGTCTCGCTGCAGCAGGACAGCTCCCACGGCTCTGTCTGACGCGTCTGTCTCTACCCTCAACGGTTTACTGGGGTCGATATGCAGCAGTTGCTTCTCCGATGCGAAGAGATGCTTGAGCGCTTGAAAGGACTGTTCCGCCTGCTCCGTCCAGATGAATTTCTTTTTTTTGGAGCTGAGCGTGTCCGTAATTGCTGCCGTCTGCATCGCGAACCCCTTGATAAACTTGCGATAGAAGTTGGCGAAGCCGACAAACCGCTGGACCTCCTTCCGGTTGCGCGGGCTCTTCCAATCCAATACCGCACGAACCTTGGTGCTGTCCATGGCTATCCCCTTGTCCGACAACTTGTATCCCAGGAAATCCACCTCCGTCGTGTCGAACTGGCACTTCTCCAGCTTGGCGTACAGTCTATGTTGTTGCAACCTGCTGAGCACCTCCCTCACGTCTCGGTCGTGAGCTTGCTGCGAGTCAGAGAAAATCAGGATGTCATCCAGGAAGCAGACGCATGTCTTGTAGAGGAGTCCCTCCAACACGTGATGCATAAAAGCTTGAAAACAGTGAGAGCCATTTTGTAATCCAAAGGGCATAACTCTGTATTCGTAGGTGCCCAGCGGTGTGAACATGGCCGTCTTCCACTCATCGCCCTCCCGCATGCGGATGAGATTGTACGCCCCTCGCAGGTCCAACTTGGTGAACACGCTTCCCTTGCGTACCGTCGCGAGGAGGTCGTCAATCCTGGGCATGGGGTAATCAGACGGTTTGGTCATCTGGTTCAAAAGGCGGTAGTCCACAACGAGTCTTTTTTGGGGCGTGTCTTTCTTTTTCACGAAGAAAACGGGACTGCCCCCCACTGCCTTGGACTCTCTGATGAAGCCACGCTCCAGATTATGCTCGATGAACTGTTTGAGTTCCTGCATTTCATCTTCAGACATGGAGTATAGCCGCCCCTTCGGCAGCGTCGCCCCCGGTAGGAGGTCAATCTTGCAGTCATATGGCCGGTGAGGTGGTAGCTTGTCCGCCTCCTTCTCGCAGAAGACCTCCAAAAAGCTCGCGTATTTGTGGGGGACCGCTTGCAACGTTCCCAACTGCAGTTGCGATTCCTCCTCCTCTCCCTCCCGACGGGGCAGGATGCAGTGTTCTGCGCAATAAGAGGAGCCGAAGATCAGTTGTCTCTGGTACCAAGCCAGTGTCGGACTGTGCCTGTCCAGCCAACTCATGCCCAACACAATGGGCGTGTCCGACAGTTGGGTGACATTAAAACTGATGACTTCCCTGTGGTTGCCAAGGCGCATCACCATCGGTGGCGTCTGCTTCACCACCTGCCCCCCTAGCAACTCTCTGCCATCCACTGTGACGACTTGCAGGGGCAGAGTGGCAGGCAATAGCTGTATAGCGTGCTGCTCCACAAAGCTCTGCGCTATAAAGTCTGCGTTGCTTCCAGAATCCACAGAAAGCGGCACTTCGATAGTGACGCCGTCGGGTAGCTGGAGAGACGCTGTGAGCTGCACTACTGGTTTGGGTGGGAGGGGATCCGTGGGTTGCAATATCGCTGGGGACTGCTTCACAGATGCGTCTGGCTGGGCCCCAGTGCCTCCGTCTCCAGCCAGACATCGTCGTTTCCCTGCTGTGGTTCTCCTTGCTGCGTTGCTGCAGTTACCATTGCTGAGGCTGCAGTGTGCTTGTGGAGCCTCCGGGGACACTCCTTCGCCAAATGGCCTGGATCCTCGCAGATGTAACACTTCCTGTTCCCTCTAGGAGGCTTCGCTTTCACTGCTGCCGGTGCTAGGGCTCTGGCTGCTGACTGAGCCCTTGCACCTCCAACCTCCATCGGTTCCCCTCCCCCTCCTGGCGGAGGTGTGGATTGCGCACGCGCTGCTTCCCTCGGAACGAAAGAGAAACTTCTCGCTGCTTCGCGCCCTCCACGTCCTTCATCTCTGCACCATGGACGTTCTTCCAGCCTCACCCCCACAGTCAGCGCCCTTTGGACCACCTCCTGCGTGCTTCGGGGCCTCTCCCCCCTTGCAATTTCATCCTTAACCGCAGAACTTAGACCCTCCCAGAAGAGGTCTCTGACAGGGGGCGAATCCCGATCCCATTCTAAAGCACTGACCAGCGCAAAAAATCGGGCGTGATACTGCCGGACGCTCGCCCTCCCTTGTTTTAGTCCATGAATCTCCCGTCTGGCAAGATCCACATCAATAGTAGACAAAAAACACGCATCCATCGCTTTGATAAAGGCATCTGCATTCTGAAGCGCCGGATCTTTATCCCTCCACAAATTGCGCAGCCAGGCTTTGGCATCCCCATGCAAATGGGACAATATGAACCCCACCTTCTCTTCCTCATCTCTAAAGTCTTTTGCCAGCAGTTGCAGTGCGCACATTACGTCTGCTCTAAAATTAGGGTACTGTTGCAAAGCCCCATCGAAGTGAGCCACAAGCCCTCCTGCTCTCCGTGCCAATCCCACGCCCTCCGGTCTGGGTCCCGGTTGCCCTTGCTTAACAAGCATTTCAAACCTGGCGTGTAGGTCTCTGTAGGCGGCTGTAGTCTCCTCCTCCCGTTTCTTGGAAGCCAATACCTCTGAGGACAACTGGGTCACTGCCTCTTGCAACGCGGAGATCCTCTGTTCTTCCGTCATCTTGCTAACCTTTGTGAGCTTGCTTACAGACACCCCTCTTCCTCCCCTAGCGGCTTCTGCTCCCGCTGCGAGGTTTCAGGTTTCTGAAGCTTTTTCTGGGATGGGTCTTACTGTCAGAGCTGCTACCAGGTCCCAGCTCACATAGGACCACGCCACACAGCGTCCACTTTAAAAGAGTCTTTATTGAGTTACAGGTTTCATTTCCGAACTGCAGCGTGCAGCTCTACACCTTCTGCCCTAGGTCGGCGAAGACCCATCTGAGTCCCCGCCTCTTGCACACCAGCTTAATACCCTAGCCTTGCTCCACCTCCTTCGCCTCTCCCTACGTCTCTGGGTCCTTCTGCCCCCCTGGGACTCCTCCCTTCTACTCTCCTCTGACGCTGACCCCCCTGATCCTTCCGCTTCCTTTCGGCGGGCTTTGGGACCTGGCTCACTCTCCGGGCTGCTTACTGCTCCAGCTTCCGCTGCATTTGAACTTGGCGCGCGCGCCCAACTCTCTACTTTCCTCTTGACCGTTGCCTCGCTCTCTGAGGAGGGCGTGACCACCCCTGACTCGTGCCCTCCCTCCTGCTGACGGCCTCCGGAACCCGATGCCTGGCTGCCTTCCTCCCTGCTGCTCTCAGTCTTGAGCGTGGGTCCCGACTTCCAGCTGCTGCTCTCTGAATCTCCTCTGTTCCCTTCCTCCTGGGGTGTTCCCCCGGATCCCCCCCTTGCTCTGCTCACTGGGGCTCCCTTTTGGGAGTCCTCTGACTCACTGCTTAGGCTTGGAGATCTCGGGTCGTCATCATCACTCATTCTCCCTTCGGCTTCCTCCCCCTCGCTCTCTGTTTCCACCCTTCTCTGCGTCTCTGCTTCTGAACCCCTGACGATTTATTTCTGCGGACTGATGCTTTAATGCCTCCCTCCGTTATCCTTCCCTGACAGTCTGTGATTACAGCAAATGTTTTGCCTGTGACACTTGGATAATGACTCTCTAATAGAAGGATTAACCTGCTCTTCAATCACACGCCTGCCAGGGATTGCACCCAAGCTTTCCTAGTCATGCTGGTCTAAGGAGAGGCTACTGGACAAGGTTTGGGAGTGGTCCAGAAGTGATTCCCTTTGACGGGAACTGGCACAGGCTAAATGCCTTCGAGGATCATACCCTTAGTAAGCGCTGCTGCTTTTTGGAATCTTGAGATTGTGCAAATGTGCCAAGATAATCTTAGGGTTTCTGATCTCCAAATGGAGAACTACTTAGCCCTTAGCCCACGTGACCTTAGAAATTGGATATTTGATCAGGATTCCAACCAAGACAGAGCATGCATGATTGCTGCCCGTTACTCTACTTGGTACCTCCAAATTAAGACCAATCACTCATGGCACCATTACCTTGAGACTCTGGCCTTCGCACAACTACACAGGGCCTTTGTAGAACTAAAATTTCAACAGATGCCTTTGGCATATTTGGAGAGGAGCTACCAGGGAATTCCCCATATGGATCGCAAATTTATACATGGATGCAATCAGGTAGAGGACATCACACACTACCTGCTGATTGCCCCCCCCCCCCCGTATACAACACCCAGAGGAAAATTTATATCGCCAATTGGCTTCCAGGTTGATCCATACAGGAAGTGACAGCTGAACAGATAAACATTGGTACATTACCCACCAGGTAGCCACATTTGCGCTGGCAGCCAAGAAGCTCCATCCCAGCTATGTGAATGCACTCCAGTCTTAAGTGTTAATGTTTTATATTTCTTTTTGTGTTGTAAACTACTATGAGGTTACGTTGTATGATTTTAGATGGAATTTCCTTTTATTCTCTGTCGTCTATTGTAAAGGCCTTTGGCTATATGCCATAAAATGGATTGATTCCCTTTTGACAGGGGTCAGGGTTGGCCCACCCATTAGCCTTGGTGAGGCAGTTGCCTTGGGTGGCAGGCTGGGGATGACTGGGAGGGACAGCAAATCCAGCCTCCCCCAGGAGCATACTGCTCACTGCCTCCTGTGCTTGCTGCCCATGGCGGCTAATGTCACTTGCTGCTCTCCAGATTCTTTTTTCCCCAGCCCCACCCCCTTCACTGATTATAACTGATTTTATAATGAATTGATTTTAGAATGCTGTATTACTTTACTGTTGTTAGCCGCTCTGAGCCTGGCTTTGGCTGGGGAGGGTGGGATATAAATAAAATTTTATTCTTGTTATTATTATTCAGCATGCTGTGGCTTCTAGTCACCTCAGGCAGAGGAGGAGGCAGTGATAGGCAGGCTCCCCTGACCTTTTCTGTTTTGCCTTAAGTGGCAAAATGGCTTGGGCTGGCCCTGCCAGGGGTAGTTGGTTGTTCATTTTCACTCCCTCCCCCCCTTGGCTACTGCTAATGCCATGACTGATATGGACCCAGCACTGTGGACACCCACTCTGGACTGCCACTGAGAGCCAGGGGCTGCACACACATGAAAGTTGCAGAAAGTTGGCGTATGAAACCTGAGTGAGAGGTGGGGAAATCAAGATCTCCCAGGGTGGGAGAGTAGGAGGGGAAAGGCTTGATTCAGCAGGCTGTTCTTATATTCTTGTGTACTATATTTGTGTCCTTGGAAGAAGTTCCAGATATACAGGCAGCAAGGGACCGCAGTTTGGAATCGGCTTTAGTTAGCTGTAAGCTGCTATGATAACCCAACTCATCTCCTCTCCCCTCTTGCCCTCCCCTTCCAGACTGTTTATTTCCACACATCTTTGGATTATCCCAGCATCGTTTTGGTGGTGGAGGTCGTAGCAACAGCCAGGAGGCGGGACGGGACCCCGCAGGAGATGTCGTGTGGTTTTGGGATCGTACATTTGTTTAACAGCAGATCTGAGCCAACAAACCTGAACTTGAAGGACAAAGGGTAAATGGATAAACTTTTGTAATAGCAGAGGCAGATTTCTGTGTCTTTAGGGCTGTTCACACAGGAAAGATTAGCTGGTTGTTAAGCCTAGAGCTGTGTTTGTGTAGACCTGGTTGGGGAACCTGCAGCCCTCCAAATGTTGTTGGACTTTAACAACCGACCAGTGTGGCCAATGGTCAGGGATGATGGGAATTAAAGTCCCAACAATATTTGGAGGGCTGCAGGTTAAAGAGAGTTTCTGGTTTTTATTTACTACTCTGCATTGGGACGAAGTACTACTCTGCACTGGGACAAAAACTGGGCAGGGATGGCGCTGTGGGTTAAACCACGGAGCCTAAGGCTTGCTGATCAGAAGGTCGGTGGTTCGAATCCCCGTGACGGGGTGAGCTCCTATTGCTTGGTCCCTGCTCCTGCCAACCTAGCAGTTTGAAAGCACGTCAAAGTGCAAGTAGATAAATGGGTACCGCTCCAGCGGGAAGGTAAATGGCGTTTCCGTGCGCTGCTCTGGTTTGCCAGAAGCGGCTTAGTCATGCTGGCCACATGACCCGGAAGCTGTACGCCGGCTTCCTCGGCCAATAAAGCGAGATGAGCGCCGCAACCCCAGAGTCGGTCACGACTGGACCTAATGGTCAGGGGTCCCTTTACCTTTACTGGGACAAAAGATGACACCAACCCTCTGTATCATGTTCTGTCTCCTTTTTCTCTCCAGGCTCAGTTTGTATCATGGGACCCCACGAGCCCTCTTGCACCCACTTCTCCAAGAGCCAATAGAGAGTAAGTCATGAGGCATATCGCCATTTTCACATGCTAGACAGTGTATTCTTTGCATATGTATTAAGGCGGATCCATAAAATTCTGAGGGAAAGCAGAACATGGCCTCAGAGGGGAAGGGATGAATGAGCCCAAAGTACCCACCCACAAAAGAGTCTGCATGCTGTGTCACTGTATACTTCAGCAGTCTGGTTTGCCTCCTTCCAATCAGCCCTTCCATGACTGGTCATTCTGTCTCGTCTTTGCACCGTGTGTGACTGGAGCATATGGTCACTTCTGAGACAGATGCACTCTTTGCCCACTCTCGGAGACATCTGTCTGCCTGTTGCATCCCTGCTTGAAGCACTGCTCTGGGATTGTGTTATTCTAAATACGTGACACACTCAAGCAAGCAAATCATGCACAAACCCAGGGCCCGGTCTTGTTTACGACCAGCTAGCCCTTAACACACTCTAAAACTAAACCTCTTGGGAAGTAACAAGAAACATGCCTCTGATTTTAAATCAGATAAAGAGTGTGGTTCAGAAGTCTGGAAATGCCGATCCAAACTGCCTTTAGACAGACTGCTTCCAGGGAGCTGTCAGATTTAATTTACTGTTTGTTTTTCATCTTACCTGCTGACCGATTCCTCCCTTATCCCACCCTAATTGTCTGCTCTGGTGCTGCAGCAACCATGTCAACCTTTTACAACAGCCCAGCTGTTTCTGGACAGTCGCTCTGTGCATCCCAGACATGAGCCAAATCCATTTGGGAGGGACAAAGGTCCTTGTTGGCGGCAGTTTTGCAGGAGGGCACAGTCTCATGCTGAATATTTTATGCAGATTGAATCCCTCTTTGAGGACAGTGCCCAGTTGATACGTAGCAGCAAATGGGATGGGATGAGCTATTTAGATATGCTGCAGTGGGTTTTCCTGCTGCAGATCTGGCTCCTGCCAGAGAGCAAGAACAACCTTGGAGTGAGGCAAGGTTGGCCATGCTGATGGGAAGGCAAGGTAAAAGGAGAACATGAGCAATACGGTGGCCTGCTTTGTGCCAACACTAATCCATGGTTTATTTAGCCCAAGCTGAACCATGGTTTGTTTGAATGTCTGAACCCAGCCAAGCAGACTAACCTCGCATTGCTTTCTGGGAACAAACCACAGTGTGAAGCCATGGTTTGTCGAATTGCAGACCACTAACAAAACAACAACAAACAAACCTATGGTCAAGTAAAGCATCCTCAATAAACACACGAGAATTGCAGACCACAGCTTGTTTTAAGTGTGGGTTAGTGTAACATCCAAACCAAACAGCCTTGCTTAACCACACTTTGTTTGGCCGCCCCAGCCCAGGTGCTTTCTGGCTTACAGAGCCATGAGAGGGAAGAGCAGCAGGAAAACAACAAAATTTGGAGAGTGAAGATGTGGGTTGTTTGTTCATTAGTGAGATGTTGGACAAACTATGGTTAAAACAAACCATGATGTAGCACTTTGTGGGGACGGAAACATTAATGCTAAGCCTGTGCTTCTGATTGAGTTCCAGCTCCCTTTAGAACAGTGCAAAAGAAAGAATTTTGGGTGTGGCTTGTCCAGCGGGGATGAGCAAAGAAGCACTTCTTAAAAATCCCCCCTACACATACATATAACCTTACACACATACACAACACACATACACACACAAACAGGCTAAAGATCCAGAGATGTCCCCAATTGTACTTTGAGTACACTCCTCAGTATTAATGGCCTTGGCTATTTCATTTCATTAATTTCAGTGGGTTTATTCTGAGTAAACTTAGTTGAAAGCAATCCATAGGAGTCGTGCTGTCTTCTATTTCAGTGTGGCTTATTTTCTTGGGCAAAGCAGGGCACTTCTCGGTCTCACTGAATTAAGAAAAAAAGTTTCCTATTCTCCTTTCTTTAGTGAACAAGAACCTGATGGCGATTGACAGCTGCCATCTTCAATGCAGCTTGCAGCCACACCCACCCCTGGAGGCTGTCTATCACCTCCTGCCAGAGAACACCCCTGTGTCCAGCTTGCAGAGAATCCCTGGCATGCTAGCAACACATGAAGGTATTGTGAAAGACACACTTTTTCTTTTTGCAGTGTGAAAGACTAGGAGCATAGGATGGAAGCTGCATTATACCAAGCCATACCATTGGTCCATCTTGTTCTGTACTGTCAACACTGGCTGGCAGCAGCAGTTCAGGGTTTTGGCACTGTGACTGCTCATCCTTTTAGCCTTCCTCTTGACTGTGCTAAAATTGTATACTTTCCTGGATTTGACCTGCTGAATTCCTCAAGTCCGAAAATGTGTGATGACGGGAAAACTTGCTGATAAATCACTTCAATAAATCACACTCTGTGTGGGGCCACCCTTTATGTTAGTCCAGAGGCTGCAGCTGGTTCAGAACACAGAGACTTCGGTTGCTTAAGTAGGCAAACTACTGCCAGCATATAGCACCCTACTTGCAGGATTTGCGGTGGCTACCAATCTGCTACTGTGCCAGGTTCAAAGTGCTGGCACTAATATGAAAGCCTCTGCGGTGATTGAGAGCAGGGCTTTTAGTGTGGCTGCCAGTGTCCTGTGGAATAGCATCCCTGTCGAGATGTGACAGGCACCCACTATCTGCAGTTTCCAGAAACAGTTGAAGGATTTCTGTTCTGATTGGCTTTACCACAAGTGTCCACCTGTTAGGGCTTTAGTCTTGTTTTGCAGTATAGGGGAAACTTAACAGACTGTGCTCAGAACTCAGGTAACTTTCAGCTTAGGTCAGAGCTTCCTAAATGTGTATTCCCCAAAAGAATGTGAAGGGGAAGTTCCCTGCTTTCTTGTGCTTGACTGGAGCCTTCTGTTCCTTTGTGGCATTGGCAACTGTTATACCAATCCCTACCTATTTGCATGCCTAGCAATCAAGGAACCTCCCACTCATTAAAAGTGGCAGTGACTTCTATGCTTAGCCAAAGCAGTAGGTCAGGAATGTAGGTGGGCAAACGGAGGGGAGCAACATGCAACATATATCCTGTCCGGTTGCATATTTACGCGACTGTTTGGGAATTGGGAAATGGTTAAAGGTGAGGATCTGAAGGGATGGAGAGGGGAAGGGAGCAGGTTTCTGGGGTTTGTGTGTAACTGTATGCACACTCTCTCTTTATCCGCAAACAAGCCAGGCCACACTCTGTCACATGGCCATTCCCAGAGCACCCAAATTAACATTCACCAGCTGTACTCGTACAGCCGGATTTCCTGATTGTTGTTTGTGTTGGACAGCTAACAAAGTGACCTGTGTATAGGAAGGTCCTGTATATTGCAGACTTCCTGGGTGGTAGGAAGTGGTAGGGGAGGTGGAGTAATGCCCTGCAACTAGACCTAGACATGTTTTTTGTTGGTTGGTTAAAGTGACTTGCAACCAAACAGGTTCTCTGAGACCAGTGGCTAGTGTTGGGAGTTTAGACCGGAGGCACTAGAGCCTTGAAATGGAGGAGGTGAAAGATCCCAACTTGTTTGATCAGACAAGGGCAGAAGGACAGGTTTCGCGGTACTTGTAGCAGGCTAGTCTAGTCTACTAGAGGCTTCATGTGACCTGTCAGTTGTGGGGGGCAATGTTTTCCCTTGGTCTTTGTACCTAAAGGCCTGAACATGCAGCCTGTGGGAGCTCATTAGACTTGATTCTAGCCCCAGGTCATGAGATCCCTCGTTTGAGCCACAGAGGCCCAGAAATAAAAGCCCTCTAACTTTAATTGGATTTCAGTCTGAGATTTCAGAGGAAAGGGAGGGTATCAAATTTCAAAGCTCTCCCTCAATGCACATTTTTGGGTTGTGCTGAGCACCCCTTTGACTCCATCTTCATCCAAAAGTTGAAACTCGGGGATGGGGAACTTTTTAGGTAGGGGGCCCAGAAATTTCATTGCTTCCTTGGAAAGCTGTTGAGAGTCTAAAAGTGGGCATTTCAAAATTCTCTGTGGCAGACCCTATGTCAGGGGTCAGCAAACTTTTTCACCAGGGGGCCGGTCCACTGTCCCTCAGACCTTGTGGGGGGCCGGACTATATTTTGAAAACAAAAAAAAATTCCTATGCCCCACAAATAACCCAGAAATGCATTTTAAATAAAAGGACACATTCTACTCATGTAAAAACAGAATGATTCCCAGACTGTCTGCAGGCCAGATTTAGAAGGTGATTGAGCCGAATCTGGCCCCCAGGCCTTAGTTTGCCTACCCATGCTCTATGTTGTGGGCTTCATTATATACCTTTTGGTAAATGCTGAAGATGCACTGCTTTACCCTGGCTTTTCTGCACTTGAGATACATATTTTTTTAAGACCCGCCTTATTTCTGCAGTTTTAAGTCATTTGAAACTGCTTTTAATATTTATTCATTTATATTTATTTATTAAATTTATTGGTCGCTTTTTCTTACCAAGGTAACTCAGAGCGACTTGCAATATATAAACAAGCACATGCATTAAAAGGAAAAAACAAAAACAAACTAAAAGACAAGCCTGTTTTTAAAAGGCAGGATTAAAACACCTCACCCACTCAAGGAGGCCCAAGGCCTGATGGAAAAGAAATGTTTGTGTAATGATGGTGTCAGGTGAGCCTCCCCGTGGAGAATGTTCCACAAGTGGGGAGCCACCACTGAAAAGGACATGTTCTCATATGGCTACTCTCCAGGTCTGCCAAGGAGGATCCACACAAAGAAGGGTCTCAGATAACAACTGAAGGGTCTGTGGAGAGAAGTGGTCCCTGAGGTGTTGAGGTCCTTAGCTGCGTAAGGCTTTAAAGGTCAATCCCAGCACTTTGAGAGGTGATATGAAAACCAACTTCAAATGTCTGACGGACTGCCACATTTAAGATTGAGCAAGCTTGTTTTCTGCTCCTCCAGAGGGTAGGACCTGAAACAATGGATTTAAAAGAAAAGAAAGAAGATTCAAACTAAACATTAGGAAGAACTTTCTGATGGGAAGAGCTGTTTGACAGTGGAAGGTGGTAGACTCTCCTTCATTGGAGGTTTTTATGCAGAGGTAGGGTGGCCATTTGTCAATGATTCTTTAGTTGTGATTCCTGCACTGCAGGGGGTTGGACCAGATGACCCTTGGGGGTCCCTTTGAACTCTGCAATGATAATCATAATAAAAGTGACCAGATCCTCACACACAATCAGAGCGCACATAGTTAGACAGACAGAAAAAAATCACAGGCACACACACGCACACAACCAGGAACACACACTCTAGAGCCTAATGAATGATTCATCTTTTTAAGTTCTGGGCATGGAATGGCCCTTGCTGGCTGTGTTACTTTGACAAAGATCTGTGTCCTCCAAAGTTAGCACTCCAGCCCTTCTGTTCTTGTTTGTTCTCCTTAACCAAGACGGCCCCACAGTAAATACTACTTGGTTACTGGACAAGACAGAGCCGAGGGCTTGAAATTGGCTGCAAATGGGCACTTCCAGCCAAATGTACCCTGTAATTTGATACACTGAAGCTTTGGATAACAGCCTCTATGAAATTGAGGAGGTATATTTGGCTCCCAAAATTGAATTAAGGCAAATTCTAGTGTTAGCAAAGCTAATTTGTCAGAAACTCTCCGTTCCTAGCACTTCCTGCGGCTCTTAAACTGCTCCGCCAGCCAGAGATGTATTATTTCACTCTATTGCCGGGTGCTTTCTGTGTCGCCGGGGCTGTGCCTCCTAACTATACAGTGCAGGCTCAGTAATGCACAGTTGTGTATCTTGGGGAGGACAAGAAGAATCTTTAATCAGCTGCCTCTTGGGGAGAAAAGCGTTATGGGATGGTTTCCCTTACCACTTTCTTCCCTTCCGGGCATGTAGATTTCAGGCACACCGCAGGTAAGTAGGAGGAAACAACACTTGGCAATAGCTCAAGGATTCTGAAGGTGAGCCGCCTCACCCCAGCAACCATTCTGGGAGAGGAACAAGTCAAGGGGACGATGTGCCTCTTCACAGCTTTCATGTCACTGGAGTAGCGCAAGGCAGGGCTGACCCTGTCCAGGTGTTGCTGGAATCCTGCTCCCATCAGCCCCAGCCAGAGTGGTCAGGGATAATGGGAGCTGTAGATCTGGAGGTCAGCAGGTTGCTCATCCCTTCATTAAAAGGAGGAGGAGATGTTGGAGGTATCTAGGCTATTATTACGTTATGTTCAGTACAGGTGAGTGATGGAGGTAGCTAGTGACATTAAATGCAAGTAACAGTCTCATTCAGGGATGGGGAGCCTGTGGCCCTCTCTATGTTGTTGGACTCCCAACTCCCATCAGCCCCAGCCAGAGTGGTCAGTGGTCAGGGATAATGGGAGTTTTAGTCCACAGCATCAGGACCGGCACCCTGTTGCCTACTCTTGCTGTAAGGGCTATCTGTCAACTGAACTGAGAAGGCACTCTTGAGTCAGAACGTTCAGGGTTCAGCCATGAGAACAGCCTTGGTCCCTACTCCTGTAATATCAGGACAATAATACAGGTAGTCTTTCTTCTGTGCTCTTTTTAATGCTGTGTCTCTTAGCACTGTAGAGTACCTTGCTGTTGCTTTTAGGTGCGTGATAAATATTAAAAATTAGTATGTGGTGCTTCAAATGCTCTGAAAAGATATGAGTCATGCGTGGACAACGCTCGCCCCCGAAGTCAGCCCACTGTTATTTCAGGAATATTCCCACAGCAAGGAAATGTTAAGAATCTCCAACTCTCCTCTGGACACTTCCTTGTCCACAGAATCCAGCTGACATTGCATTAATGCAGATGACTTTCCAAGTGGGTCCTTCTTCTCCTGCCATGCCCTAAAGATCTTTTCTTCTGTAGCTGTATCCTGGGGATTCAAGGAACTTGATCCGTCATCCCCGCCGACAGGCTCATCAATCTCCCACTTGGCTGCTGTTTGGCCGTGAGCTTTTCCCGGCGACGAGCTTAGCAACCTTGTCACTTCATGCAAAGTCACTCTTGGCTGTGCAGAGGGTTGGAATCACACCTCTCCAGCCTCCATTAGCGTAATGGAGATGGATGGGTCGTGCAGGTGAAAGGTGACTCTCTGGTGCTCTGCAAAGCTGTTGGTGCAGCACAGGCTGGGAGAGGATCAGGCTAGCTTAGTCCATCCCCCCCCCTTCCCCTTAACTGGCTCTGCTGTAGATTTGCGGTGGCTAAGCTCTCCAGCACCCCCCTCCGGTTAACTCAAATAATTAGCCAAGATCTTCCAACCCACCTCTATGAAATCTGGTACTTTTATCCTAGCGACATATTTATAATTTTTATTAAAGGTTTCCCTAATTTGAGGGGCTCAGAAAATATGTCTACCCATCTCTGTTGCCTTCTTGCATTTCCAAAACGCATTTGCCACATAATAAGAGCCTACTGGATCAGGCCAACGGTCTATCCACTCCAGCTTCCTGTTCTCACAGTGGCCAACCAGATGCCTGCGGGAAACCAGCAAGCACGATTTGAGCACAAGAGCATTTCTCCCCTCCTGCAGCTTCCAGCAACTGGTATTCAAAAGCATTTGCCACCTCCGACCGTGGAGGTAGAGCATAGCCATTGCGGCTTGTAGCCATTAACAGCCTTCCCCTCCATGAATTTGTGTAATCCTCTTCTAAAGCCATGCAGGTTGGTGGCTGTCACTGCCTCCTGTGGGAATGAGTTCCATAGTTTAGCTGTGTGCTGTGAGAAGCCTCTGTTGCTGTCTGTAGGCTGCTGCTTGGGCTCCTTGCTAGAGATACCTTTGAGTCTTAGTCCTGGCTCCTTACCTTTTCACCCTGGAGAGCTCTCTTGCTTCCAAACCCACCGTTTTTGGTGCAGGCTAGAAACATCCTTCATGAATCTGCCCAGTTCTGTTTTCAAAGCCATCTAAACTAATACCCTTCCACCTACTACCACTACAGCATTTCCGACTACCGGCCTACATTTCATCTCCCGCCCTCCCTCTCCCTGGCAGATGCCTTTGGAAGGGCCCCAGGTGTTGACATGGTGGGACCCAAGGCTTTCTGTTGGAAAGACCAGCATGGAACCTTACAGAGGGGCTCAGGAAGAGGTTGCTGCCTTGCTGCTGGTTTTCTTCCCATGCTTGAATTAACTCAAGTGCAACTTTCTCCCGGCCGGCCAGAGAAGGGGCGGGGGGGGGGGCGGGGGAAGGCTGAGCCAAAGGGAGAGAACATCTGTTCCAGTTCTTTCCTGATGCGCTTTTCTTTGAACGATTGAATGCTACAATTTGTCGCCCAAGGCGTTTTTTGTAGTAGGGCTCAGATAGCATCAGCAGTTTTAGCATTTGTTTATTTATTGTACTTCTTGTTGGGACTTTTTTTTTTTTGAAGAAAAAGGTGAGAAGACCCGTGCCGCCCCCCCCCCCAATCTCTTTTAGTATAAGATTTTATGCAGTTCATTGCTTTTTGAGGCCTGGTATAAATGCTGCTTCTCCCACAGAGGCTCTCAGAGAGCTCTGCTTCTTGCTGACATTGTGTGGGCAGTCGGCAAAGCCCCTTTGCTAGTTGCTGCTGTTAATTTGATTTACAAACCACCCTTTCTCAAAAGATCCAAGGGTGGTGTGTACAACATGAAGAACACATTTTACAGAGCATAATAATGAAAAGATAATAACAGGTATCATAATAATAACATAAGCATAATAACAGTCCCCCTCCACAACTTTAACAGGCCAAAAGCATGGGTAAAAATGAATGCTTACAGGGCTGATGAGTGGACACTCTGTGTTCTGTGTTTTTCTTTTTTTTTATTCCCCTAACATGCTTACATTCGGGTGGCGCTGTGGGTTAAACCACAAAGCCTAGGGCTTGCTGATCAGAAGGTCGGCGGTTCGAATCCCCGCGACGGGGTGAGCTCCCGTTGCTCAGTCTCTGCTCCTGCCAACCTAGCAGTTCAGAAGCATGTCAAAGTGCAAGTAGATAAATAGGTACTGCTCCGGCGGGAAGATAAACGGCGTTTCCATGTGCTGCTCTGGTTCGCCAGAAGCGGCTTAGTCCCGCTGGCCACATGACCCGGAAGCTGTACGCCGGCTCCCTCGGCCAATAAAGCGAGATGAGCGCCGCAACCCCAGAGTCGTCCACGACTGGACGTAATGGTCAGGGGTCCCTTTACCTTTACCTTATAACATGCTTACATAAAAATGACATTACAAACACTGTATTGGGGTCAAATGGGCCCAGCCATAGTCTAAAAAAGGCCTTCCTCTTTGCATTCAGACGCCTCCACATTCAATCCCTAGCATCTCCAGGCAGAGCTGAGAAAATACTCCTGCTTGAAGCCCTGAGGTCCTCAAGTGACACCCATCCAACTCACGCCAGCCACAGAATTGCCTTCAGACTTAGCCTTTGTTGTGGAGTTTGTCCCTCAAAAGCAGATGCCGCAATAAACTGCCTTGCCTGTGCCACATGACACTTTGTGGGTTTCTTTCTTACTTTTCTTTTTTTAAAGAAAGAAATGATATATGGGAGCCTGCAATCACGCAGGCACAGAAACATCAATCCGTTTTTATATTGATTTTTAATTTAAAGCAAAGCAAGAAAAAGATCCAACGTATGTAATATGTATTAAATTGTAAATATATGTCATTCCAGTGACGCTGCATACAATATATTTATTCCATTAAGCACATGTAGAACGGATATTAAATCACAAAAATAAGTTTTCCCAGTGACAATTGTTCCAATATGTATTTTAATAACTGAGAAACACCTTTCATTTCTCTCCTAAGTCCATGGAATATAACCCCTATTATGTTAGTTTATTAGTTCAGTCAGTTTCCAATAATATCAAAAACTTCCCTCAGCCGTGTGGAGTCAGAGGGCACGATGTACATTTTTTTCAACACCAAGCCCTAACTGTTTCAGTTGCTACTAACGCATGTTCTCAAACCGCCTTCTCTTTTGTTTTTAATGAATCTCCTATTAAATTCAATGAAGTTGTCAGTGGATGAAGAGTTACAGTACAGTAAAAAATTACTTCCAGTACAAGCTTCCAAGATCACTATGCTTTCTGCAGATTTCCGCTATAAATGAAGAAAATCAGCTCTGGCAGCCTGAAATTTCAACATCTGATAATACTTGCAGGATTAATTTCCATACCACTGGCTGAACATTTTATATTCAGGCTTTCTGAATATTAAAGTGACGTTGGGTAGTACAAAGTATGTACAGAGGCTCAAACTTCTCCAGGAACTTCAGGCCCTGGATTCCAGAGCTTGCCCTATATATGAATTGCAAATAAATTCTCTAAGTGCTGCTGAGAATGTCCTGTACGAAGAGTCCTTCTGAATCAGGCCAATGACCCATCTAGTCCAGCATCCTGTTCTCACAGGGGCCAACTAGTTGCCTGTGGGGAAACAGGCAGCCAGGGCCTTAGCACAAGAGCCCTCTTCCCTGTTGTGGTTTCCAGCAACTGCTATTCAGAAGAATTGCTTCCTCCAACTGTGGAGCCAGAGCATAGCCATAATGGCTAATAGCCGTTGATAGCCCCCTCCTATCTTCATTGAGATGAGTACACATTGAGTGAGATTTCACAAATGCATGTGGAATTATGATGCCCTGGACTTTTAATTCTTATTTTTGTAATACAGTGGTACCTCGGGTTACAGACGCTTCAGGTTACAGACGCTTCAGGTTACAGACTCCACTAACCCAGAAATAGTACCTCGGGTTAAGAACTTTGCTTCAGAATGAGAACAGAAATCATGCTCCGGCAGTGCAGCGGCAGCAAGAGGCCCCATTAGCTAAAGGGGTGTTTCAGGTTAAGAACAGTTTCAGGTTAAGAATGGACCTCCAGAACGAATTAAGTTCTTAACCCGAGGTACCACTGTAATAATAAACCCCGCTACATTGGCGTCACTTTGCTGATCTTCTTTCCACAAAGACCTGCATCGTACGTCTGTAGTAAAATGAAATAAATTGCTTGTGGAATTTTGATGCTTCTGACTATTGTTTTTTGAAAGAATCTTTTTGTGTGAATTTCAGCAACGTAACCAATAATGCTGTTTTCAAAAACAATTGCAAAACCTTACTTGGGCAAAGTGCTCCCTAGACGAAAAAACAGCAGCATTGTGAGAAGGAGAAAGAGCTATGAAATGGGCTCATAAATTCATGAACATTGAACAAAGTGAGGTGATGTCACAACTTGAAACCTTGGTTATGCCATGACCTGTGACTCTCTTTGCAGGAGACTTATTCCAGAAACCACGACTCATGAAGACAGTGACGTGGTACTTGGAGAAGCTGTCCATCCACCTCTACCCTTCGTTGGAGAGATTTGAAGAGGAGCTCTTGGATCTGCTCATGAGTGATCAGGTACTCTCTAAGGCTTGGAAAGGCGAGAAATGCAGGGGCGGGGAAGAAGAGGTTTGAGACCTCCAGGTAGGAATGGGGAATAAATTCAGTTTGGTTTTCATTTTCATACACCCTTACCCTAATTCATACTTCCCAAAACAATACGTAAACCAGAACACAGCTATCCTTCCAAGCTTGCACTTCTCTGAATTTTCAGTGCAGCTTTCCAGACAAATAACGTATACAAGAAAAGAAGCATTAGTGAAAATAACATACAATAACGCATGGTATTAGGAAACAATTGCTTGGGGGAAAACATATATTCGGCCAAATTGCCTAATGAATTTTGCCCAGTGGTGTAGCGAGGGGGGTGCAGGGGGAGCCGGCCGCACCGGGCACAACATCTGGGGGTTAGGGTTAGGGGGCGCAAATCCACGGGTTAGGGGGCGCAAATTACTTGCCTTGCCCCGGGTGCTGACAACCCACGCTACGTCACTGATTTTGCCTATTGGAGCCTGTATGACATAGTGGTTACAAGTGGTGAAGCAGGACCTTGGAGACCAGGGTTCAAATCCCCACCTGGCCATGAAGCTTCATTGGGTAACCTTGAGACAGTCACTGCCTCTCGGCCTAACCTACCTTACAGGGGGGTTGTGAGGATAAAATGGGGAGGCAGAGAACCATGTACGCCACTTCAAGCTCCTTGGAGGAAAAAGGGTGGGATAGAAATGTAATAAGTAAATGGATATTACGAAATAGGTGCACTAAAATTCTGACACATTTTCACGGGGACTTTGGAAAAAAAAACAACCCCACAAAACTGATGTGGAAATGGGGGGAATCAAATTTAAGAGTGGAGAAAACAAGTTACTGAAAGAAATAGAAAATGACAGATTCAGGAGTGTGTTTTATTCAGAAGTCTAGTGGAAGTATGCTTTATTCAACCCAGTGCATTTCAGATTGAATTGTTCTTCTTCAGGGGCACTCTGAAGCATAACTAGTTTCAGAGTTTTGATCTCAAATCTCATTGCACATTATTTTCCAGACAATGACCAGACATAACCTGTTGTCAGGAATGCGCATAAGTCATAGTGTTGGTCCAAGACAGCTTGCTTGCTTCTTTGAAGTGGCACCAATGTACTGATCTCCCTTGCTTTGAGGAAGAATTTAAAATCTCTTGCCACACCATTCAGACACCAATGGTTGTAGCCAACTAAGTTTTACTCAGAACTAATTGAACAAAATAAAAAAATTACTTCCAGTAGCACCTTAAAGACCAACTAAGTTAGTTCTTGGTATGAGCTTTCGTGTGCATGCACACTTCTTTAGAACAAAGTTTTGAACAAAGTTTCTTTTCCTCCCCAGTTTATCCTCACCCAAACCCTTGTGAGGTACATTGGGCTGAGGTACTCTGAATTTCATGGCCAAGCAGGGATTTGAACCCTGGTCTCCCTGGTCCCACTCTGACACTCTAGCCACTAGACCACACTTGTTGCTTCACCCTGCTGCACAGGTAGGCTGGCCCTGTGTTGTCTAAGCTAAAACAACAGCAACAAACAGCAACAAAACCCCTGCAATTCTGAGACCAGGTGGTCCAAATTCTTGCAAACCTGGTCCTGTGACTGGTCTTGATTATACAGCTTGAGCATCTTTGCACAGCAGCTCCTTTCTTGCATAATTTATTTGACAGCTGTTACATATAGGATGCGGGTGGCCCTGTGGGTTAAACCACAGAACCTAGGACTTGGTGATCAGAAGGTCGGCGGTTTGAATCCCCCGCACCGGGGTGAGCTCCTGTTGCTCAGTCCCTGCTCCTGCCAACCTAGCAGTTCGAAAGCACGTCAAAGTGCAAGTAGATAAATAGGTACCGCTCCAGCGGGAAGGTAAACGGCGTTTCCGTGCGCTGCTCTGGTTCACCAGAAGCAGCTTAATCATGCTGGCCACATGACTACATATGGACTACATCCTTTTTTATTCTTTCAAAACAAAGCTAATTTTCAGGAAGCTGGATTATTCTTGCAAGTCAATTGCTGGGTTTCTTGCCTCCTCCAATACCACCAAGCGGAAAACAATGGATTTTTTCTAAGAGGGATGAATTTCCCATTTTCTGGACAATAACAATGCATCTGCTTGTTTCTTAGCATATGGATTGCTTTTGAGGCTGCATTTTTTTTGCGGGGAGGGAAGAGTCCTTTTATTGCCTTAGTTCTCCTTCTGATTAAGAGACTGCTCTCTTCCAAGCCTCCCTGTTGCTGTTTCTCCTCCCCTCCTCCTGGAATAAGCAACTGCTAATGAGCTACATGGTGGCCAGGCTGCTTTTGATTAATGGATACCCAGAGCAACTTCTAAGTTTTAATGTTTGTGTTTTCAGCTCTCGCAATTTAGGAAGCGGTAATGACCCCCAAGGATGTGCCTTGTTGATTTGTCAGATGCGCAGTGGATTTTCAGAGAGGAGAAGATGAAATACTTTAATATCCAGCAGTCACTCTGGGGCAGCTTTCATTTTTATTAGCTGAGGACATCCTGCCTAAAATTACTTTTCCTGCCCCCTCCTCACAATACATTGCGGGTTAAAAAATGCCGTGGCATTTGATAAGTTGGCCGGGCCCTTACTCTGGGTCTGTTTCCTGTGCATTTGAATATAAGGAAAGGGAACAGCAAGCTGGATTTTCATTTTCCGTCAGCCCTGCTGTAAGACAAGCCGCATCAGGCCTTCTCTCCCTTAGCTATCACCCAGCCATCAGCCATTCCTGCAGACTACAACGGTGGGAGAGATGGGTCGCAGAGCCCATCTCAGTGGCTCTCAGTCAAGTGCCTCCAACATATTCCTGGAATTGTTTCTATTCCGGGTGGTCATGAAACACGGGGCTGTCCTTCAAGACAGCTTAGAAACTTCAATCGGTCTAAAATGCAGCAGCCAGGTTAATGGCCGGGCCTCTGTTTAGATATCATATAACCTTTGTTTTAAAGCAGCTGCACTGGTTGCCTGTTTGTTTCCGGTCCCAATTCAAGATTGCGGTAAACAATCTAGGCCCCAAATATCTGAAAGATCCCCCACTTCCCTGCAGAACCTCTTGGATGCTGAGTACAGTGGTACCTCGGTTTATGAACTTAATCCGTTTCTGAAGTCCATTCTTAAACCAAATCTGTTCTTAAACCGAGGCACACTTTCCCTAATGAGGCCTCCTGCCACCGGTGCTCTTCCACTGTTCAGCTTCCATTTGTAGATCGAGGTAAAGTTCACAAACCAGAACACTACTTCCGGTTTTGCGAAGTTCATAAACCGAATAGTTCGTAAACAGGGCTGTTTGTAAACCGAGGTACCACTGTAGTTTGTCCTCCCTTAGAGGTTCGGAGGTGTGCGGTTGTCTGGGAGAGAGCCTTCTCTGCGTCAGCCCCTGTGTTGTGGAACTCCCTCCCCACACAAGTTCACCTGGCACCTTCATTGTACAGCTTCCGGCAAATGCTGAAGATGCACCTCTTTAACTTGGCTCGGGGTGTATATTTCTAGGATGTGGCTTATTTCTGTAAGTTGTTTTGAGTATTGTTTTCTTCGTGTCGTAATACGCCCTTGTACCTTAGGGTGAAGGACAGGAAAAGGAATGAATGAATGACTATGTGACATTTTGCAGGGTTGTTCCTTGTGCCTTGAGACATGACCTGTCCACCTATGGATTTTCCTAGGGCAACTCGATGCTGGATGGAAACACCCTCGCGGTGCAGGAGAGGCGGCTGCACATTGGGGTACACAACGGCTTTTGCTTTGTGCAGCCACCACAGGTGGTGGTGGTGGTGCCAGAGGCTGAGGTGGCTCGAGGGCGGACCGGCAGCTTACAGAGGAAACAAGGAGCCGGTGTCAGACCCAGGTAACAAGGCGGCTTTCCAGGCAAGGAAAAGCCAGAAGTTCCTACCAACCAAACACACACGTCTCTTTCCTTCCTTCATCCAAGCAAGCAAGAAGATGATCACATTTCAAGGGCACATTCTGGCAAAAGTACCTGGGGAGGATGGGGCGAAGGGCCACTGTGGGATGTGGCTTGAAGAGAGGGGTCGTTACCTGGAGAAGAGTCCTGAGGGTTGGATAGAGGGGCGTGGGCACACCCCACACTGGCAGTACTTTGTTCCTCTCCAAGTAGAAATTAGGACAAAAGAAAGATGGTCAGGACTATAAACCTGATGGCATGTGGCTGGGTGGCATATCATATCTGGGTCTCTCTGCCCCCCCTTCTTTCCTTGCAGTTCGGAGGGGCAAGCTCTTGTGCTGCGAAGCCGCATACACTTGACAGAGATGGTCCATCACCCGGCCTTTGGAGTGGTCCTGCTGCTGGAGTACGTCTTCTCCGTGGCAAGTGGACCAGATGGGAAGGTATGCGTTGCATCTGCTGTCACCTCTTTGGTGGCATAAGGATGGCTTGAGTCTCTGTCTTCATAGGGTCACAACTCAGTTGTGCCAGCTTTGTCCTCATGGTACCTCCTATCCCTTTTTTCTATGAGGATATCTTGACGAGAGGCAGACAGGCAGGCAATGCTTTTCTTCCCTTTGACACAGCATAAGGACATAGAAACATCAGAAGAGCCTTATGAAGGTCAATTGTAGCCATTGACTGCCCTCCTCTCCCCTCTACAAGCTTCATCACTCATTTAAAATCCAGGTCTGCAATGGCGGTATCTGCGTATCATCCGTATGGTTCCGTCTTGAACATGGCCAGTATTTCAAAGTGCAGAACCAATGCGTTGGATATAATTGCACACTCACAGCACATCTGCTTCACTTAGGAATATTAGGCCAGAGGCTGGCTACGGCTCTCCCAGGGCATCCCTCACCTGGGACACAACCTGAGCAAGAGGTGACTTGATAGAAGTTCATAAAATTGTCCATTGCAGAAAGGCAGTGGGTAGGGAAAAGCTTTCTCCCTCTTTCATAAAACTAGAACTCATGGATTGGACAAATTCATGGTGGATAAGGCTATCAGTGGCTACCAGCCACGATAGCCATGCTCTGCCTCCACCACTGGAGGTAGCACTGTTTTGTAATACCAGTTGCGGGAGAGCGCAGGATGGAAGAGTTCTCTTGTGCTCAGGTCCCGCTTGTGGGTTTCCCATTGAGGCATCTGGTTGGCCACTGTGAGAACAGGATGATGGACCAGATGGGCCACTGGCCTGATCCAGCAGCCTCTTCTTATAGCTAGATCTGATTAGCTACTTTCAGGGGCCTACTGGCAGCACTCAGCCCGAGACTCGTGGGTCAGAATTGGTCCCGATAATGAATGTACTTCTTGAGTTCCCAAGCCAGCAGGCAAACAAATTGCTTTCTAAGGATTATGAAAATGTCACTCTTTCAGAAATCGTTTGCTGTAGTCAGAATATGGTTCTAAATGTTCTGTATAATTGAGATTTGATGGTGGTTTTCTTTCATATCTTTACATAGATTTAACTGCTGGCTGTTTTGAGTGATTTTGTAACCTGTATTGGGTCCACATTTTGAATGATGTGGGGATGGGGAATAGAAGGAGTGTGTGTGTGTGGGGGGGGGGTCCCCTAAGTGTAAGCTGCTACCTCTCAGCAAGTGAGAATATGATGTTAGAAATGTGCAGTGGGAAAACTCATTTCAGGAATTATCATGGAAATGATTTTGTGTCCTCCAGGCTGGGCTACCTCTGCCCTCAAATAGGTCTTCTTGTCTCATATAGCAGTGGTCCTTGTTGCGGAGGAGTGTGGGGGTGGCTGCAGAGATTTACAGCATGTTGTGAGGCTTAGGCGCATTGCACAATATGCTCAAATTGATTTTTAAGTCCTTTTAAAATTATTTAAGGCTGGGAAGCCAGTGTGAATTTTGCTGCTACCCTTGACTTGTACCGGATGGTTCTATCATACTTAATAAATCCTCTCTAAGTGGTGTTGTCTCAGTGGAGTGCCACCTTCCACCAAACAGTGATGAAAGATCCAGGGGGAGTTGCATATTTTTGCAGGTGTCTGGGGGTGTGTGTGTGAGTTTTCCAGCATAGGGGTTGGCCAAATGCCATTTCTCAGGGGTGCTGTTGCCCAGTAGTTACAGTAAAGGTAAAAGTAAAGCAACCCCTGACTGTTAGGTCCAGTCGCGGACGACTCGGGTTGCGGCACTCATATCGCTTTACTGGCCGAGGGAGCCGGCGTACAGCTTCCAGGTCATGTGGCTAGTATGACTAAGACGCTTCTGGCGAACCAGAGCAGCGCACAGAAATGCCATTAGTTACAGTACCTGGGGAGAATACCTAGCAAGACCGTCAGGAGTGCTGTTGCCCAATGGTTACAGTACCTGAGGAGAATACCAAACAATAAGCAGTTGTGGGTAGCGGTGTTGAGCTCAAGATCCCTCCCTGCCTCTTGTACTTCCAAGAGTGGCTGAACAGCCAATCCTTCTTCCCAAGAAATGCTGGGAATTTTAGCCCTGGGAGAGTAATGGGGACTCCCAACAACTCTTAAGCATCCTAATAAAGCACAGCTCCCAGAATTCTTGGGGAGAAGCCATGACTGTTTAAAGTGATATCATAGAATCATGTATGGCATGACTTGTCTAGTTCATCTTACTGCTAAGAAGAGAACCTGTGGCAGGAATGGGACAAGGAGGCATCTAATGTTGAAAACAGTGATGGATTGGATGGATCCCTGGTCCGATCCAGCAGGGCTCTCCTTATGTCCTCCAAGCCTAACTCACCTTGCAAGAATCTTAGTTGGGCAATCATCCACTGATGAATCATAACCTGCTACCCTGCTCACTCTTGGCCAAGATTGTGGTCCAGTCCTAACTGGCCTGAAGCCTACCGGAGCCCATTGCAGGATGCAGGAATAATCTGGACTCCACCTCCCTAGAGAAGATGAGCTCTCTATGAAGGCAGTAGCACTCAGTTATGAAGCATGCACTGTGGCAGTGCTGGTTTGTCTTGTATTGGGAGAGCAGGATGCCAGGAGCCGAGGGAGCTTCTGTGGAGGAGTCACTGGTATACGAAGCATCTAGGACTAGCAGACAAGCACTCTCAGCAGAGATAGGTGGTGGGAGGAGAAGGGCTCCAGTGATTCTCCTCCAGCATTGAGTCTTGAAGTCCCCCCCCCCCATGAGAACTCCTTGCATTTAACAGCAGATCAGAAAAAGTTTTAGCAAAGCTCTCTCTGCTCTGCAAGTTCTGCCTTGTGTGTAGGATTTATATTTTAACACAGAGGAGCATTCAGAAATAAGAGTCTGGAATTCTCCCGGCTCATTTTGCATAATGGGTAGCTCGGCCCTGGATATTTAACTTGGAAGATAACAAAATGCCTGTGGGAAACAATCCTAGTTGCCCGAGTCTCCTGCTGAAAATTACTGCTGATGAATTTAATTCTCTGTTTTGTAGAGGAGGCAGAAAAAGAAAAAGGAAAAAGAAACTTGCCCAGGCTTAGTTTTGAACTGGAACTTGGTGACCTCCTCCTTTTCACTGTACGGATCTCCCTTTCAATATAACTCAATTAGCAAACGTTTTGATTTGGGGCTCCAGTCTCAAGTGTTCCGCTTGACGTCCACGCAAAGGCGAAGGCACCTTCAACACAGCAGGAGTGAAGTCCAGTGCCCTCCTTTTATTTATCCAGATGAAACCCAGGCACTGTGATCAGGTGTTCCTTCGGTTTTTATTAATGAAATTAGCCACCTTAATCCACCTGTGCAGATCTGAAGTGTTTGGTTCATTAGCCAGCGCTTAGCAGCTCTGACCTGGAGAGCAACTTGCTTGCTGTCAAATTGCTTACCTTCTCCAAGGAGCAGAAAGGTCACCTGCTGAGCCCCTCAACCCCTTATTGATCCCCCACAAGGTCTGACTTCCTTTCTAAGGACATGCCTATGCAAGGAGTCACCCAGGTTCATTCTAGTGTAGCTTTGATGTTATGATGCCACTCCACTGCCCCGCCCCCACTGATGCTGCTGATTTCTTCCCCCATGACCCACCCCCACACCAAGAAAAAGGTGGGGCAGGCTGAAAAGGAGGCTAGCAAGGGGAAGAAGTCATCATTGTTAGTGCTTATGAGAGAGGGAGAAAAACCCTATCCACTTTCTCCATGCCAGGCATGTTATAAATTTCTATCCTGTCACCACTTCTTTGCCTTTCCTCTAAACAAAAATGTCTTATTATCTGGAAAGACCCTTGTCCTCAACAAAGACCCAGATGAAAGTGCCTTTGGCTTCCTCCCGGCATTCCCTTTGATGCTGTCGGATTTCAAAACTGTTAATTAGACGCGGAGGTAACTCTTTGGTTAACTTTGCCCTAAATACTTCCAGGAGCAAATGCCATCGAGGAATTGTCTGCCCTTCGGGACACCAGAACCAGCAACATTCTGTTGGCCATTTGGCTGCCCCAGCAGCGCACTCTGCCCTTTCCCCCTTTTGGTAACTTTTGGACAGTGGCCTGTGCTTGGCTCCGAGCCCCTTCCACTTCCACCTCACAGCTCCTCCGAAAGTAGGTGAGGAGGTTGGGAGGATCTGTCAGTCGTTAATTGAGCACTTAGTTGCATATCTTTGTGCACATTGCAAGCGCCACCTCGACACAGCCAGCTTCTCCTTGGCCTGCTCAGTCTCTCTCTCTCTCTCTCTCTCTCTCTCTCTCTCTCTCATCTCTTTTGCAGGCTGTGAGCAAGCTTGTGAGTTCCGCACACAGTGGGCCCGTTCCTGAGCCTACTGTAGAGACAATGGGAGTTGTCAGGCAATGCATCAACCCAAGGCTTGATTTCCCCAGGGGGTTGGCAATGGCCTGAGATGTCATACCTGACCGTGCCGCTTGCCTGATTGTACAGCTGCGCAGTTGGAATGAGCAACCTTGTCTTGACAAATACATTGTCAAAAGTATAACAAATGAACTGGCTGTGGGTCTCCAGGGAAGGAACATCCTGTGTTTTCACCCTAGAGAAAGATTACCTCTCGCATTATAGTGTCATGGATCCAGAAAGGACTTAATAAGTGATGCTCTCTGCCCTGAGTCAAGGTCTTGCACAATGACACAACTTTCCACATGAGAATATTTGGGGAGGGGCCACAGCCTCTCTAAACCAACATATGTCCTGCTGTTGAACTGTACTTACAAATAGGTCCCACCCTTCACCTCTGTAAGCCTTTGCTGGGGAGTCTGGGGTGGGGCACAAAATCCCATATATTTGCAAACATATTTTATGTATATTTATAAAACCAGGAATGCCCTTCCTGTCTCCGAAGAAGAAAAAAAGATGGACCCAAGACACCTAACAGAGCCCAACAAGAGCGTTGCAAGAAATCAGAATACATTAAAAGAGTTGCCAAACAGCAACAGATAAAATCAGCCAGGGTGCAGACAGTTCATTATAACCTACAGCTGAGTGGGGTGGAATGGGGAGACTCTGGTCTTCCAGATATTGCTGGACTCCTGACTCCCATTATCCACTGGGCCATTGGCCATGGGGGCTGCTGGAGCTGCTGGGAGTTGGAGTCCAGCAGTAACTGAGCATCAGTCAACCATGAGTCAAATGGCTCTGTATTGCTCACACTGGCTGGCAGTGTGTCTCCAGGGTTTCCCTTCCTTTCCTGGAGATGTCACTGAGGATTGGACCTGGGACCATCCGTATGGAAAGTGTTAGCTGGTTGTGGGTCTCCAGGGTTGTATCCCTACCTGGAGATGCCATTGGGGATTCAACTTGGAGTCTTATTTAAGAAAACCTTGTGCTCAAGCACTGAGCCAGGCATGACCAAACTTGGCCCTTAAGCTGTTTTGGGACTACAACTCCCATCATTCCTAGCTAACAGGATCAGTGGTCAGCGATGATGGGAATTGTAGTCCCAAAAAACATCTGGAGGGCCAAGTTTGGCCATGCCTGCCAGTGAGCGATGGTCTCCCAAAGTCCATTTCTTTTTGCCTTCCAGTGCAATAATGCACCCACTCTCAAAGTAAAAAGCCGTTTTTGATTGCAACACCATTGGCGGTTTTGCTTCCGATGCCTTTCAAGGTGTTTCATCGCTGATCTTCAGATTCTGAGCTTTGCAAAGGTGTCACATGTAACATGCTAAAATAAGTATATTAAATCACACACACACCCCCTTCAGTCCATGGCATTCAATCTCCTTACTGACTGTGTGTGCAGGAAACACTGACTTGCAGCAGTCCTTCTGGAAAGCTCTAGAAACAGTGACCTCCAGAAGAAGCACTTGAAAGCTCTCTATTTTTTTCTTTCATTTAAAGAATTATTGAGGTCATAGCGCAGAAAGAGAAGAGGCCTAATACACACACAAATGCTTTCTATGACTCAGAAGTAAAAACAAGCCAATTTCTTGCTCCTTTAACTCTTAAGAAGCTTGGTATTGTGTGTTTGTGTTATTTGTGTTATTTTTTAAAATTCTGTTCAGTTTTTGGCACCTCACAGCTATGTTGCTGTAAAGGAAATTGACCTGTAGAAGCACTGAAATAATATAATTACATGGGAGATGGTTGAATGGAGGATTTGAGGAATTAAGAGTGAAAGAATAGGGGTAGAGGAAGGAATCTGTTGGGATGGCAGCATTGCGTTGTAGTGGGTGGAGGTGCCTTTATCCAGTACTGACCCAGTTTGTATTAGGGATTTTCTCTCTTGCTAATATCTGTATCCTGTTTCCAGACTCACTCGATCTGTGTGCTGATGACTAAGGAGAGCAAATAGAAGCAATGCAGTAATAATCAACAAAACAATGGGGCTTATAGGGACCCGCTCCATCCCCTCTGTTCATACCTAGGCATTATTTGCTGAATGATAATATGAGGGAGGCTCGATCTGGCTTCATGCAGACAGGTGGACCACAATGGTGGTTGATGGTCAGCTTTGCATAAACAAACCTGAGTTATGCTTAGTTCTCATGGATGCGTGTGTTCAACTTCAGGTGGCAGGTGGGAGTCAGGTGCTGTAGGGAATCCACATGATTCCCTATATAGAGAACACTAGCATGCCCACAAAAATGCTAGGCTAGAGCTATCTGTCATTTGGTTTTCTGTGTGAAGGCTGGATTTCTTTAAGTCTTACGAGTTCATCTCAGATGCTTTGTCCCAGACACATATTTATAGCCCAGAAGACAGCTGATCTGGTGCTTTCTGGTTGTTGTTGGATTCCAGCTACAGTCAGCCCCAGGCAGCCTGGGCGATGGCCAGGATTTGGACGAGCTGCTGCCCAGTGAATGCCAGGGAGTGATGCTCTTGCCCTAGGGCTCCAATGATGGACCTTGGTTGTGCCTTCTCTCCTGGGAGATCCATCAGAGAGGAAGTTGTCTTGGTGTACTGTGCAGCCTAATCCAGGCTGTGGGTTACGTGACCTGATTCTCCTGGGTTCACACCCGGTGAACTGATCCATCCTCTTTGGAATTGAGATTCCAGGGCTATGAGATTGCCTGGGCAGGTGGCCCCAGCTCAGCTTCACAACTTGGGGAGCCCCTGTCAGAGCTGTCTGCAAGCTGGGTCTCAACAGATGTGTGAGCAGGCGTAACTAACTCAAATCTTGAAAGGTCTGGTGCAATAACCCTGGAGCACCCATTTAAATTTAGGATTAAAGCAGTCTATTCATTTGTAAAACGGAGCCTGTTACCTTTCAAATGTGCCTTTCTAATCTGTGCATGCAAATCTAGCAGGTTGTAATTATGCTTGATTAATTAACCTGGAATAAAGGAACATGATTTCTTCCCCCACCAGCTCACCACAGCAGAAGCAAATGGTGTATCCCCAGGATACATCAGCAGCTTAGCCAATTCCGCCCCCCCCCCATCCCATGAGATATTTTGCATGCTTGGAAGCTATTGGATAGGGCTGGGATGACGCAAGAGAATGAGAACTGTCAGTGCATCAGAGAAATCTCATTGGTATTTTATGTGTACTGATCCCATGCCTGATGTTTTCCCCATACATAATCTAGGAGGGCACTGTGCGCCCATTGCTTCCCACAGCTCCATCACACTGTGAATACCAACCCAGTGCGCACATTTTAATATTTATAGATAGGCGATTGTATCTCCCCTGTGGGTCAGAGAAGACGCCATTTGTGCGTTCCTGTTTTGAATTAGACATGCCAGGCTGTGGTAATAATGGAATTCACTTTCCTGCTGGATGGCACCTGGTCCTGCTGGGGGAAGGAACAGCTCCTCTCCTGTGCTCTGCATGTCAAATCCAAACCCAAACTGGTTTACCTTACATTAAAATAGCTTGCATTATAAAAATAGCCGGTCTTTATTAACCATCTCTGCCTGAGATATTTGGGGCCTGATATTTAGATAGTTGAAGACCCAGTTGTCTTGAATTATGATCATCAGGATGGTTTTTGAAAGCAATATTTGTGAAGCAAAAGGTAATCTTTGCTTTTAGGTTCTGGACTTGTATGTCATCATCAATGACTGCTAGCTATGATAACAGTGTTCTGTCTCCAATTGTTGGAGAAGGCATGCCCCTGAATCTTCCGCTAGCTGAGAATCACAAATGGGGAGAGTGTGGTTGCACTCAGGTCTTGCTTGTGGGCTTCTCTTTGAGAGATCTAGTAGGTCACCCTGGTGAGAAAGCTGAAGCACTCTGATGCAGACTCCGGGCTCCCCACCAGGTCCACTGCAACCTTTGCCCTTGAGAAACTGGGAGCTGGGGAAGGGTGGAGTGCCAGAACAAAGGCTTGACAACCCTTTCTGCCATGGCGAGGGTGTGTGGCCTAGCTAAGCCCAGTGGGGCAGCTTACTCTATGGTCTTAACCCCTTCATGCATTAATTAGAGTTAAGCATGCTGGTCATATGAGGCTGATTATCCCAAATTATCCTCCATGAAACAGGAGGAAGCAGTTTCCCCAAAGTGATCAGCACCCGAGCGGGTGCCCCCAAGTAAGCCAGTTTGTATGCTGAGCTACCGTGACCAGGCTCCTGCACCAGACAGTCTGCCTGTCATATGAGTGTGAGATGTGCAGATTAGCATGCCTCCCAGCGCTCTAGAGTGTCATCAACAGCCCTTTTGCGCAGCCCGGTCGTGGCTTCGCACTGAACCCAATTAACCCCCTACCCTCTCCTTTCTGGAGGGTGGATAATCCCTAAGCTGATTGCCTTTGTAGCTTTCGTAATGAGCAATTTACAGGGAGCCGGGAGAAGGATTTCAAACGCTGGGACGCAGCTGTGAGTTCTTAGGCTTTTCTTTTGAGACCCTTCTGAAGAGTCCTTAAAACGGGGACAGCCTGAGCCTCCTGAGCCTCTCTAGCTAAGAAGCCAGCCCATAATGTTATATTCAGAATGGTGCTTCCTACCATTGCAGCCCATCCTGTCCCTAAGAAAATGCATCACTTTCTCTCTGGAAGGTCAGGTTACTGGCAGAATTAGTACTAGAGCTCCAGGTACTGGAGAGTGAATCCTGATTGCTGGGGTTGATTTATGGGGCTAATATTAAAGTTGGTAAGACTTAGGAGAAAAGAAACAGTTCTCTCCTCTTTAGTGTGAATGCCACACTATCAACAGCCTTGCAGGATCTGCTTTGTTATTTTTATTATTGTTATTTCTTAGAACCCTGGACCTGTAACTAGAATCGGGTGCACAATACCGGCCAGAAGGGCAGACACACATTAAGAAACAGAGCGATTCTGAGCACATGCTCAGCCCAGGAATTGCGATCAGTTTCAGAAATTAACTCACAGTCATTTTGCACAAAAAAAATCCAATTCTGGTTCCTGCCCACATGCTTTCTTTGTTCCATCACTTCAATTTAGGGGGATAGGGAAGCATATTAGTCATTGCAACTGTCAGCCAAGTGGGAGTCGCAAGCTCTCCCTGACCCACTGCGAAAAATCAACAGATCTATCAGTAGAGCTCAGTCTACCAAGCCTCTCACCATATAAACTGCCCCGGACCCTGCAATCACCATCTAAGGCCCTTCTCTGTGTGCTCCTTCCATGGCAGGCCTGGAGAGTAGCAACCCGAGAACGGGCCGTTTCAGTGGTGGCCCTCTTCTTGTGGAGTGCTTGCCCAAGGGAGGCTTGCCTGGCGATTATTCCATACCCTTAGGTGCCAGGCAAAAACATGTCTTTTTTCTTGGGCCTTTTAATTATCTGAAGCCTTCTTGAGTGGGTGGGATGTTTAAATGTCGCCGTTTAAGAACAGGGTTGTCTTTTAGATTTTTATTTTACGCCTCATTTCAATGCCTGTTTATTTATGGTTGTAAATCATTTTGAGTTGCTTTTGTACAAAATATGAACCAAGCTTAATTATTGTTATTGCTGATAATAATACCTACCACCTACTCCAGAATCTCAATGCTACAATGGCCCTTTCCCAGCCACCCTACCATAGACTGTGGAGTGGGAACACAGATAATGAAGGTTTTATTACATAGGGACATTGGTACAGTGGGAGGAAGTTGCCTTTGAAAAATCCTGGGGTTTTTTGGCTCCAGGATCAGCTTGTACATAGCACATCATTTTAGAAGCAGCAAGGAGTTTGAAATTATGTATTTTTGGGAAGGGGCTTTTTTTGGATTATTACTTGATTTTATCCAAAATCATGAATCATATTCACATTTAAAAGCTAACAGATTATTGCAGATAAACTTTTGTGGTCCACCGCCTATTTTATCAGATTCATGAAGTTGGCAGAGGCAGGCATATCAGTACATAGATGCTTACATAGGGTGTGGGGCCCAGGGGAACGAGGCCACAGGGAGATTGTGTTCATATGGCTGCCACTGTGCTCTTTTTAAAAAAATCATTCCCTTCTAACTTCTACATTGCCTGCACCTCCACGTATCATTGCCAAATTAAAAAGTACAACCAGTGTATCTGATCTAGAAGATCTGGAGAAGGGCAACCCAACTGGGGGAAAGTTGCAGCATTTGGGACTTCTTAGTTTAGAGTTTAGGGACACGGGTGGCGCTGTGGGTTAAACCACAGAGGCTAGGACTTGCCGATCAGAAGGTCAGTGGTTCGAATCCCCGTGACGGGGTGAGCTCCCGTTGCTCGGTCCCTGCTCCTGCCAACCTAGCAGTTCAAAAGCACGCCATGTGCAAGTAGATAAATAGGGACCGCTCCAGTGGGAAGGTAAATGGCGTTTCCGTGTGTTGCTCTGGAAGCTGTCTGCGGACAAACGCCAGCTCCCTCGGCCTATAGAGCGAGATGAGCGCGCAACCCCAGAGTCGGTCACGACTGGACCTAATGGTCAGGGTTCCCTTTACCTTTACCTTAGTTTAGAGAAAAGGCAAGTAAAAGGTGACATGATGGAACTTTATAAAATGATGGATGGCATTGAGAAAGTGGATAGAGAACTCACAGGCATCCAAGGAAGCTGGGTGTTGGAAGGTTCAGGACAGGTAAAAGAAAGTCCCTCTTCATGCAGCTCATAGTTACCAGTAATCTGCAGATCTTGCTCCTGCGGGAGGCAGCAATTGCCACCGTCTTGGGCAGTTTAAACAGAGCTATTAATTAATCAATTAATTCTAACATGAATCTTTTAGTTGCCTTAAACCACTGTCTCAAGGCAATTAACACATAATTATAAAAAACACACAAAAGCAACAAATCCATAACAAGTGGACATTCATGGTAAAGACCTAGCTAGTGAAGCCTATCAGAACAAAAATGTCTTCAGCCATTTCTGGAAAGCATGTGCCTGTCTTATCTCAACAGGGATGCTATTCCACAGATATCTGCATTTCTTGGTCACACCAGTATGCGGTGCTAAGAGTTTAACAGCCCCATGGAACTGGCATTTGATAAGTGATGTCTTCATTCTCACATCCATTCCTGCCCCCCGCACCCTTGAACCACAGACGCCATCCGTTACATCGCTGACAACGCCGGCTTACATGCACTCAATTCGCTGGGCTGTTTGGAACCCCTCACCGGACGCAGCTTCTTCAAACGTGGTCCTGCCATTGCAAGGAGGAGTGCAACATAATCCCAGTCACGTTTTGGTTTACAAGACACCACCAGCCACCATGAGCTCAGAAGAGGTGAGTTGTGATCCCCAGAAACATATTTTGGGGGAAGTATTGGCAGAGCTGGTGGTTTGGGGGCAACAGGCCCCTAGCCAGGGACATGGTGAAGCCAGTCAGCAAATCAGCCATAAAGAGCAGTCAAAGGGAGGAACATATGAGAAAAAATTGGCAGAATTGGCACTACTACATGTGCCACATAATACCTGTTACTTATTTGTCAAAACGCAATCATTTACTGTGGCAGCACTTACACTTTGGAACTCCTTGCCCATTGCTATCAAGCAGGCACCTTCACTGTATTCTGTTCGGCTCCTGCTAAAAACATTTTTGTTTAGTCAAGCCAGGTGGTTAGAAAATCTGATGTGAAATTTAATCTGTTTTAATTTTAGTTTCTTGCATTCTGTAACATATGGCAATTTTCTCCTGATTTTGCGGTTTTACATTTTTGTAAGCTGCTTTGAGGTTTCTTATAATTAAGCAGCATATAAATTTTATGAACTACAGTGGTGCCTCGCAAGACGAAATTAATCCGTTCCGCGAGTCTCTTCGTCTTGCGGTTTTTTTGTCTTGCGAAGCACGGCTATTAGTGGCTTAGCGGCTATTAACGGCTTAGCGGCTTAGTGGCTATTAGCGGCTTAGCAGCTTAGCGGCTTTAAGAAAAAGGAAACAAACTCGCAAGAACTCGCAAGACGTTTCGTCTTGCGAAGCAAGCCCATAGGGAAATTCGTCTTGCGGAAAGACTCAAAAACCGGAAAACTCTTTCGTCTTGCACGTTTTTCATCTTGCGAGGCATTCGTCTTGCGAGGTACCACTGTAAATAAAAATAAACAGTCCCAGCCAGTGGCTAGGGTGCAAAAGCAACCAAGAGCGTGTGCTAGGCTTGGATTCCAGGGATGCAAAGCCGCATGCTGAGCATTGAACCTGAGCATTCTGCACTAAAGCAGGTATTTTCTGAGAACCCCAGCTTCTTTAAGAGAGAGAAAGGAGTTTCTAGTCCTTAAGGTGTGTGAACACCTGTTAAAATCTAAGAAGGCAGAAGGGCTGCCAAACAAGAACTCCAGTGGTTGGAATAGGGGGCAGAAATTCTGTGCTTCTACCCCCAAGGTCAAGCCAAGACTACATCAAATAGTAGAAATTTCAGAAATGTGTACAATTTATGCAGGTCTCAGAATTCTTGGGGCAGAAGTCAGATTCCTTCCACCCAAAACATTAGGATTTTATACTGTTTGGCTGTTCCATGGTGGCAACATGAACAGGAGAAATAAGGATGTCCTTGCTTCCTCCCCTCTCCTTTTTTCCAAATCCCAGGTGAAGCAGGTTGAGTCAGGGACTGTTCAGTTCCACTTCTCCACCGGCTCCGAGGAGCAACCTGCAGTGGCTGGAAAACCCTCAAGCAGCACGAAGGGAGAGGCTCCTCTCTCAAAGAATCCTCCGCCCACGCCGTCCCCCAGTGAGTTCTTTTTCCAGATTGCTAACTCTTCAAACGCACAGCGGGACGTCTGTTCCACTCCAGAACTTGGTGGAGGTGGGGAGAGACCACTTAAAATGCGCTGCTGTAGTCGGAGAATTTGGAGAGATAAGGCCAACAACTTGGGCTCTGCTTTCTTGGCGAGATGCCCACTCTCTTCCCAGCCTTTTAAGTGCCGCCATTCAGCTGCCTGCAGCTCGAGAGGCTGTTGTTTCTGGTGCACAAACGCGGGCTCCGTAATGGGAGCCACGCGCTCCTGTTGCAGCCACACAAGCACTGTGGCTGGAGCAGGGAACACAGTGCCCTCCGTCAAGCGCTGCTAAGATGGAGTTGACTCATAGGATAGAATCATGGAATTGCAATCCATCCCCCTGTAAAGCAGAAATCACAACTAAATAATCACCGACAGAAGGCCATCCAACCTCGGCTTAAAAGCTTCCTGCGAAGGAGAGTCTACCACCTTCTGAGGTCATAGAATTGTAGAGTTGGCCCATTGCAATGCAGGAATCACAGCTAAAGAATCCCTGGAAAGGTGGCCACCACCTTCTGAGGAAGGCCATTCCACTATCAAAAGAGCTGTTATTATCAGAAAGTTGTTCCTAATGCTTAGACAGAATCCCTTCTCTTCATATTTCGTTGCACTACAAGGTGGAAATTTCACTCCTGGGTTGGAAAAAGTGTTCAGTTTGTAATACAGTGGTACCTCGGGTTACAGACGCTTCAGGTTACAGACTCCGCTAACCCAGAAATAGTACCTCGGGCTAAGAACTTTGCTTCAGGATGAGAACAGAAATTGCGCAGCAGCGGCGTGGCAGCAGTGGGAGACCCCATAAGCTAAAGTGGTGTTTCAGGTTAAGAACAGTTTCAGGTTAAGAATGGACCTCCAGAACGAATTAAGTTCTTAACCCGAGGTACCACTGTATCTGGGCTAGATGTTTCTGGGATGTGCTCCCCTGGCCCCAACCCATAAGAACTTAAGAGCAGCCTGTTGGTTCAGGCCAAAGGGGCCCCATCTCATCCAGCATCCTGTTTGTACAGTGGCCAGCCTTATGTGGGTATCTTGCATGAATGACCCAAACACCGCAAGAGCTCTCTCTCCCCTCTTGCGGTTTCCAGCAACTGGTATTCAGAAGCATTACTGCCTCTGTTTGCGGAGGCAGAGCAGAGCTTCCATTGTGGCTAGTAGCATACAGTGAACCCCTGCCCCAGACCAAGTGTTGGGAAGCTTTGGCCCTCCAGATGTTGCTGAACTTCAGCTCTCATCATACCTGGTCACCCTTGCTGGGGCTGATGAGAGTTGTGATTCAGCAACATCTGGAGGGTCGAAGTTTTCCTACACCTGCGCTAGACAGGTGCTGTCAACACTTTCAACCAAATGTACATGGCAAAACTAACGTTTCTCCCTGTGGGTTTTCCATCTTCCTCTGTCTGGTGCCTAAAATGGGAAATGTAATAATTCAGTGAACTTGGGACCACAATGTAGATTCAGGAACCTGGAGACCTATATTTCCCATGATTCCTTGTACTTGGGGGGCTGTTGCAGTGATTCTGGGCACCGGAGGTAGGGAAAGGGCTGCAGGTGAAGAGACATTGCTTCTCTTGCTTCCATACGTTTGAGAGGAAAGAAGGAGACGGTGAGGCAGGGAGCATTCCATATAGCAGCTGAATTATGATCTAAGATGGAGAAGCATTTTTGGGCCACCACGCTCTGTTTGGATTGAATAGGAACATTATGAGTCACACGTTCTAATCCTAGAAATTACAAACACCTTTGGCCATTGCTGGGTTGTCTCCAGTGCCCGTGCTCAGAGTAAACTCACTGAAGGTAATGGGCATAACTGACTTGGGACCATTCATTTCAGTGGGTCTACTCTGAGTAGAACTTACCTGGAGACAAGCCACTGGTTATATCTCTCCCACCTGCCCAAAAGTCTTAGATAAGTGACATATTAACACCTGAGGCTTCCTTGAATTTACCGACAACCAAAACCTCCCCTTTAAAAAACAAACTGAAGCATATCTCTGCATATAGAAAACTAGCATGCTGGAGAACTGAGCTAGAATATTTCATCCTGAGGTGCTGCCTTTCCTCAGACAATTTTTTTTGGGGGGAAAGTGCCCTCAACCACGCAGCACGCCTCCTGAAGTCTGAGCAATAACTGCACCATGTAATTCTGCTGACTGCGTAGGCCAGATCCTAGACTTTATCATTCAGTCACTTAACAATAAGACAGGAAATTGCATTGAACTCTGCAACCTTACCTGGCTGGCTCCTGTTCAAGAACCAGCAATAGGAATTAATGCATTTATATAGTTTGCCTTTATCTGGGGTGGGTAACGTACAGCCTTGCATTAAAAGATGAAGTGAAGCGCTGTCCCACCGTTCATCAAAATCTGCTTTGCATTGCTCTTTTTAATCTTTCCCCATTTGTCTGTGGATGTTTTAACTGTATTCCTCTCAACTTAACAGCCTGTGTGAACACTCATATGCGCCTTTATTACCTTATTAATGTGGTGCAGTTACTGAATTTTTTAGGACTGTGTGCACTTGAGAAAGTGCCAGAGAGGATCCGCTGGTAGCAAAAACTTTGGTCTCCTAGCAAAGAGCCAGTTTCATTATGGAATCAGGAATAAGATCCTCTTCATTTAAAGAAATGGAATTAAGCACAATTTTACAAAGACCTGTGGGAGAACAGAGTGTTCTTAGAAGCTTGTGTGTGACCCATGGGGCTTTAGGAAGCTACATATGATTACCCCATGGAACCATTGTTCTTATGTTATACAAAAGTAATTGTAAGGATTAGCTTGATGTGGTGGAAAGTGGGCATCAGAATGGCTTCCAGCAGTCAAAGGGGGGCACCTCTTCTGAATCACACCAGACATTTGCCCCTCATCCCCCTGGAGCAGGAGTGGGGTGAACTTCAATCCTGGGGGCCAAATGCAACACTGCAGACTTCCATCTGGCCGTCAAGAGTCTCCTGAGTCCATGAGAGCTAGTGTGGCATAGTGGTAAGAGTGTAGGACCTGGAAGACCAGGGTTCAAATCCCCGCTCAACAGTGAAATTCCCTGGGTGACCTTGGTGCCAGTCACTGCCTCTTAGCCTAACCTGCCATGCAGGGTTGCTTTGAAGATAAAACGAGGAGGGGAGAGAACCAGGTACCCCACCCACCTTGAGCTCATTGAAGGAAAAGCGGGATATAAATGCATGAAATAAATAAAATTTAAAAACCACACCCCTTACTCGTCCTGTTCCACACTCTTTTTGAGTTCTTTGTCCTGGCTGGAATGCAATAAAATACTTATTGCCTAGATAGATAGATAGGGGATGGGATGTAAAAAATGCTGGCTTTTGAATAGCTAGAATGTAGTCTATCACACACAAGTAAAGAATCCACTCATTTTTGCCTCTGGCTCCACCAGGCATTGGCATCCATTTCCCCAAAGGCTGCCTACGAGGGATTGTTGCCCTCAGGGTGAAGTAAGGTCCCCTATCCCTGCCTGAAACTGAGCACCCACAATCCTTTGGGCTCAGAGTTGGTTTGCTCATGATTTTGCTGCCAAGATACATTTCAGTTTAGCTCTCCCCCTTCAAAGCATCCTTTTCAGAAGAGTCTGGAAGAGGCAAAATAATGTGATAGCATTTAAAGTCCTGGCTGAGACCTTTCCCTTCCTGAATATTTCACCAGCACTGAAAGTTCCTTTGGTAATCCTGATGCCACTGAAGCTGTCAGCTTGAGAGAAGCACTTAGGCTGAGAGATATTACGAACAATCCTCCCAATTGTCTTTTATTTCTTGCTGCAGCATTAGAAGCAGCAGCAGCAAAATAAGATGCATTTCCTCCGTGGGGCCACTAGAGCGCAGTGTCTCCCAGGCTTCTGCCTTGCTGGGACCTGTGCTGACCTATATTCTGTTTGCAAATGCTCTGGTTTCAACAAGAGGTGGGTTTCATGTGTTGTTTAATAGGTTTTAAAACCTGGAACTGGTGAGGGTCAATTGAAAAAAAAAAGTTTAATGGTGGCAATTTCACTTAGACTCTCCTTGACATAATCCTGAGCGGTAGTTGAGTTAGCCGTGCTGGCACAGGGGCGTTGGGGAGGGGAGCAGCAGTGCTTAGGAGACAATCTAGTTTATTGTGACATAAATGGAAGTGATCGAGGCACTGCTGTGCCACTGACATTCCTCCCCACAGAGGCAGTTCAGCTGGTCGGAATCAAACCCGAATGAGAGAGGAGGGGGAGGACAAGTCCTCTGAGCGTGCTCTGCACACCCCTACTGCCTCTTCCAGCTGGGGCTCTGCTTGAGACAGAGCTTGTTGTGACTCAGCTTGAGACCCTTCTCACTCCAGGCTGGGCTCCGCAGGGATGTTCGTAGTCAGTTGAGGTACAGTGTAGGGCAGACAGCTGGGGTTCAGGACCAGGGAGAGCTCCCCATGGAGCCACTTTTGCCCAACACCAGTCTGGACCTCTTGATCAGGACCCACAGAAGCTGTTTCACTCAGCACTAGTCTGGATGGACTACTTCCTGTTAGAATTCCTGCTCTATGATTGCAGTCACAGGATTGTTGTCTATTACATGACGGTATATGCTTTTACTCCACAGAGTGGGAAGTGATGGAGACAGGATGTTTGTGTTACTGTGTTCCATGCAGTGGGACTATTGTCCTTTGTTCTTTTTTTCTTTGCTGTCTGATGCTAAAGAGAGAGGGAGCCATGTTGCAGTGCTCCATGTGTGTTTACATGTAAATAAAGTAGATTAGCCAAAATGCTGAGTTGCTGAGGTCTGTTACGCAACTGCAAAGACTCTGCGGATCCCTAAGTGTGCCGATGTCTGTTGGCATTGGTCGCTGTGATGTTCGGGCAAAAGAAAGCTTTTGAAGCTCCTGAACGATTGAGCAGGAGGGAGGGAACATGTCAGTTGAGTATGTGTGTCTGCCTGGGTCCTACTTGAGTGTAGGCTGAGCTCCTAACACTTCCTGTGAAGCAACCTTAACTCAGCACTAGCCTGGAATCAACTTGGGGGGGGGGGGTCAGTCCTATAGAGAAAGAGTCTGATTCTTGAGATTTAAAGGGGCCACGCTCTTACACTGGGTTGGGCTGCCTCCCATGATCCCTGGGCTTGGCGAGGTGTTGGAGAAGGAGGGTTCCAAAGCTCACCATGGACACCTGCCGGGAAGACCTAGTCAATTCTGGCTTCCTTGCTTATGCCCCTAAGTATGCCTTCCCTTTGGGGCCTGGCTGCCTCATCCAATATGATGCGAAGGTGCTCGTTGGTGAAGCAGAATGACTGCTTCATTGGCTGCTTCTTGCAGTGGTTCAGGGGCCCAGACTTCTTCATCCTCCCATGCCATAGGAACAGAGGAAGCTGGCTTATACTGAATCAGATTATTAGCCCATCTAGCCGAATGTCAACTCTGTTCTGACTGGTGATAGCTTCCTGTGCTTTGCAGCAGGAGTTTTGTAGCAAGACACCCCTGGGGCCTGAACCTGGAACTTGCTGCATACAAAGCAGCTGCTCTACCACTGAGTTACAGCCCTTTCCCTTAAAATAAAGTAAGATGGTAGTCCTCATGGTTCTAATATAAATGGAAAGGTGCCTTATCTGAAGTCAGAGCATTGGTCTGTCTAGCTCAGTATTGGCTTCACTGTCTGTGACTCTCATTAGTTTCAGACTAGGGTCTTCCTTACCCTTACCTGGAGTTTCCGGAGCAGAACCTGGGGACTTCTGCCTCCAAAGCTGATGCTGTACCACTGAGCCCATCCCCAAGGTCTTTAAAATTGTCCTCTGCTGGGTGGGGTCCAGATTGTGGCTTCAATAGAAGCCCCACAGATTCTGACAGCTAGTGGAATTTCCCACAGTGATCATGTAGCAGGTGCTTGTTGCGCGTGGTATGTATATCTGGGAACCACGTAGTTTCCCCAGACACATGTGCACTGGTGGTTAAAGATGCAGATTTCCTTGCGTGTGCTGGCCATGTGTTTCTTGTGTGGCAGTATCCTTGGAAAACTAGCGGTCCTTGCCTTGGTTAGAATATGTGGAGCAGCTCTTAAGGCCATTTCATGTGTGAACAAGTCATTGCAGATCTTTTGCATTGCTCAGTGCCAGCTCATACGGGGAATAATTTTCCCTAGTAAGTGCGCCTAGGATTTATTTATTTATACTTCCCCCTTCCAAAACTATATATAATGTTTTTTGTTTTTCCTTTTAAATCCAAAGTACAGAAGGCAGAAATGCCAATTAAAACAGCATTATAAAATGCAATTAAAAATAACGCAGATGCTGCCTCCTTCCTCTCCTGGTACCCCTAGCACAGCAACTGGTGAACGTTTGGTGTGTTGTCAGATTATGTCTTCAGCAGAGCAACTTCTTTCTGCATGAGGCAGAACCAAAGAGGGAGGGTATGCGCCCTGTGCTGTCCTAGCTCATCCTCTGCCTTGGGATTTTGTCTCTTTGCAGCCTCCCTTTGCCAGCTCCTTTCAACCCCAATTTGCTGAGGACCTCATCCCCCCCCCCACCCCATTTGGTCTCCTGATCTCTCCTTAATTGCTGGCTGAATATGTCTATTCAAGAAGCGGCAATGTCACGCTGATTGAGACTATTCAGAAGCGGCTGCACAGAAGCCGGTTCCATTGCATTTTGGGGAAGGCTGACGGAGGTCACAATTACTGACAGCCTATTTCAGAACATACTCCTCACTGCTGCCACTGAAATATTACCAGCAGGAAAACACAGAGCTTTTAAATTGTCTTTGGCCAAGAGATCCGTGCATCTCCCAGGGATGGAGAGCGGAGATGGACTGCTCCAGAGGGAAACAGTTCAGTGCTGCCCATGCTTTCTCTCTTCTCACTCAGATCATTAATGTTGCATCCATCACCGCAAAAGAATCTGTGGGCCTCCAGTGAACAGAATCATTCCATAGTAAACAATGTCCAGAGTACAGGACCTGGACCCTGGGAGAGAAAGAACTGCCAGTCTCTGATTAGAGATGATTCACCCTAGACATGGCCAGCTGGTGTCAAGGCAGGCCATGCTCCCTAAATGCTGAGGGGGGCACACAAGGGAGCTGTGTTTAGTTGTGTCTTTCCAGGGATGGGAATGAAATTAATCTGGCTCTTATTTATTTGCTTGGAGGGGAGAATTCTCTGGTGCTTGGGCCCTGCTTGATGGTTTCCCACATGCAAGTTGGTGGCAACTGTAAGAACAGGATGCTGGCATAGGTGGGCAATTGGCCTGATCCAGCAGGTTCTCCTTATACTTTCAATGTTTTATATTATTAACCACACTGTTTCATTACATGAATGTTACGGATCCAAATCGCTTTTAGCAATAAGCTAGTAGCCAAGATTGCGTGTCCATTTGGACACACAATCCTTAAAAATGGCCTGCTTGGGACTCGACCCACCTGGATAGGTGGAATTGAGCCAGACAGAAATGTTCATGCAGAAACCAGCCATTTTGGTGACGTGGAAATGGGCTGCCGCGACTGCTTCTTCCATCCTGGGTTTGTTGACATGAGTGACCCCACCCAGTCAGGGATCACACAATAAATGGGACAATGTCAGAGTGGTGCATAGCCAATCAGATTTGGCTTCATGATGGCAAATAACTGAGGGACAATATAACTGAATGAAACAAAGTTTTTGTATGGAGTGCATTTTGTTGCCACTACCCAGATTAGGGACTTTCCCCCAGCTCCATCCTTGTCTCCTCTTGCAGCTGTAGCCTTAGCATTGGACTGTCCTGATCCTGTACTTCCTATGCTTCTTGGTGAAGGTTGCTTGTCTTCTTTGCTAAGCGGAGGAGAGGGATTGCACTCATCCATCACTTTCTGGTGTCGTGCAGGCCACGCGTGCCTCGACAAAGTGTCCTTGCATCATGTGTCTTATCAGCCAATAGGCTTCCTCTTAAAAATAGATCTGACCCCTGTTGCTGGTTGCTCAGGACAACTCCTCCGGAGGATAGCTGTTCATTTTGCCTTCCTGGCCCAGGCGTGGTGTGACCATGGCCACTCTTACTTTAACTTCGTTCTCCTTGAACAGCTTGGCTCAGAACCAGGAGAGAGAGAGAGAGAGATTCATTGTTAACTCTTCACAGTACAAAAGGAAGGAGCAATCTCAAGGATTAGAGGGAAACAGTGTTTTCATCTGCAGGGTGAATTGTCCACTCCAGCAAAGTTGTCAGTGATGTGAGCTTTTGTCTTATTTGTTTATTTTTATTGCTCTTGTTTTGCTTCTTTTATTTTCTTTTTTGCATTTTCATTGAGGAGCACAAGGTGATGTACATGGCTCTTCCCCCCTTACTTAATCCTCGCAACAGTCCTGTGATGTAGGTTAGGTTGAGAAGCAGTGACCGGTCACTTTGTTAGCTTCATGACCGACGGGTGGGGGTTTGAACTCGTGTCTGGCACTAACCACAACACCCCACTGGCTCCCCACACCACCCTTTTAACCAGGGACTGTTCAGACCATGGTGCACCTCAAGACTTATCTAAAGACCCTCAAGGATGAGCTTTGGAGAGAACTCCCCTATGAGGACAGATCCCAGGGTTGGGCACTTCTTGATTTAGAGAAAAGGTGATTGAGATGATAGACATGATAGATGTTTATAAAATGATGCCTGGCATGGAGAAAGTGGATAAAGGAAAGTTTTCCTCCCTCTCTCAAACACTAGAATTTGTGGACATCCAATGAAGCTGCATGTTGGAAGTTTCAGGACAGATAAAAAAAGCCCTCCTTGAAGTGCATATTTGAACTATGGAACTTACTCCTGCAGGAGGCAGTGATGGCCACTACCTTAGATATGTTAAAAGAGAATTGGACAAATTCTTGGGGGATATGGCTACCAATGGTTATTAGCCATGATGGCAATAGTCTGCCTTTATGAAGCAGCAATGCTTCTGAATACCAGTTGCTGGAAGCCGCAGGAAGAGAGCGTGTCATTGTGCTTGGGTCCTGCCTGGAGGCTGCCCTTGGGAGTATCTGGTTGCCCAATGTGATAACAGGATGGTGGACTAGATGAGCCATTGGCCTGATCAAGAAGGCTCTTCTTCTGTTCTCTGTCCATCACAGAGTGATGGCCTGGCTAGGGCTTGAATGGCAAATGTTCAGATCTGCAACTTGGACTGCATCCAGCCTTATGAGCTGCTACCCAGGCTGCAGAGGGGAATCTGGCATGCAGTGTTGACGCCTGTGATCTGCAGGCAGAACGAAGCCTCTGGATTGGCTAAGCCTTCCCTATTACCAAGCAAAATGGCAGCAGCAACAGGATCAGTCTCCTATGAGGCAGGAAGACTCGTATGTTTGTGTGAGTGGAAGGCTGTCCCTGCAGCCCACCTGAAGCCAGTTAGGCCATTTTATACCTCATATGGTTCCACAAAAGTGGGGGCACCTGTTTCTCTTCCAATTAGGTATGTGGGAGGTGGGGTGGAGAACAAAACCCCTATACCAGCTAGGTACAAGGATGGCAGCACAGCTTTTTGAAGCAGGCTCGCAGGGTCTGAACGCTCCAGCAGACTAAAAAGGTGACAAGGAATGATGTAAAAGGCAGGCGAAACCTTAAGTATTCGGATGCGTTCACGTCTCATTAAACAACCCATTTAACCGGGGCCTGTATGGCTGTAAGGGAAAAACGCAGCACATTACAGTGATGAAGAAGCTGTGTTTTACAGCAAAGAAGGAACATAGTCTTATCTCTGTGGAGGTGGTGTGGGGTGGAGGGAAATTGCTGTGCGAAATAGACACCAACCCCCTGAACTTTTTCTTTATTGAATATCCCATCTTTTTTTTCTCCTAATGGGCATAAATGGTTCTTTCCTTCTCTCTCTTTGTATCTGCACAACAACCCTGTGATGCAGGCTAGGCTGAGAAAGGATCGCTGGGTTGAGGTCACCAAGTGCATTTCCTGGAGAAGTGGGGGATTTGGATTGCTTCCCTCACCCACTCCTGATTCGTAGTTTGACACTCTAACCACTAGGCCACACTGGTGTACACGTCTCCAGAGGACAAGTGGAAATCAAAAGGACTCCCATTCCTTCATTGTCTCTTCAGGACCAGAAGGGTTGAGGGTGAGGCCACATGGCCCGTTTCATAGAAGGGACCTCAAGGAAGGGTTATCTAGTCCCCACCCCCCTGAAGTCTCTACTGTCTCCTGGGTTCTGGGGGCTGGAGAGAACGGGATGCAATTTAGAGCCCAGCTAGGAAGGCAGGACTCAAGTGAGGGCAGACTCTGGGGCACACACAATAATGATTGGCCTGTCAAGCCACACCACATTACTTTTCTCCACTCTTTTAAAACAATGGCACATTAGATCTTCAGGGCAAACACAAGCTCTACTTGATGAAGACCCACCTGTGTGGGTCACCTCCCTGCTGACCATACCTGATCTTCTGTCTCTCCTAGGATCTCCACCTTCCCCTCAGGTGCTGGTTTCCACCCAAGATTATTCCCGAGGTCCTGGGGTAAGTATGTGCTTCAGAGGTTTCCCACCTGTTCAGTTTAATGCTGTATTCCTAAGCTTTCAATAACTCGCCACTTCCTGAATTAAAAACCTGAGTACTGAAAGGTTCGCCCTGAAAGACTGGGAAATTATCTGCTCTCGGAGGAGCCTACCCTCTATTTCTGCGTGAGTCACTGTTCTGGGCATGGCTCCCCACCCAGTGGCAGGTCCATTTGCCACATCCCTGCATCAGGAATGATGGAATGATACAATCTCACGTAATGCTGAGAGCTGCGTAACAGCTATCCACCACCCGTGGAGTCTGATTGGAAAGTGGCAAGCTCTGAGTGGTGAGTCAGACAGAGATGTAGCGAACAACCTTACTTGAAAGTGGGCCTTTCAGATCCCTATGATCTTTTTGCACTGTGGGTGATCTGATGATCTGATTGTCCCCAGTGCTGAAGAATTACCTGCTCCAGCAAAGGCGGGCGGGGGGGGGGGATGCCAACCAGAGCATTGGTAAGGGTAGGTAATTCTGCATTGGGAGGGTTTCTGTGGTTCAATTGCCAGTGTCTAACATGGGCCAGAGTGGTGACTCATGAAGAGATGTACTTTGGGCTCCTGAGAGGTTTCAGTTTCATTCATTTCCTCTGGCATGTGGCTTGAGAATTGCCAGCTTAATGTTTTGTTTAGTTTTAACGGTGGAGTCCTAGTTCTTGTCCTTCTCTTTCATGGAGGGCATTTTTCTCCCCCCCCCCCCCGGTAAATTAAGGGGCTTGGACAATGGCAGGGAAAAGGCAGGGGGGAAATAAAGGAGCTTAGCGGGTCAACTTGCTAGGAAAAGCCATTTGGATTTGAAGGCAGAGGAGAAGGACTGGTGACTCGCTTTGCGACCCCGTCGTTGCTGTCATTGGATGAGAAGCTGATGTTGCACAAATCCTGCTTTTAATGGGATGCAAGATAAAAGGGTGGCTTTGAGCTGCTCGCTTCTCTTCCGCTCTCTTTCATGTTCACACTAGGGAAGCTCCCCCGCTTCACTCGAGCTGCTTACCAGTGCATTTTTTAGCTTCATTCTCTTCTCATGGTGGTCAGTTGATTTGTAGTGGTTTGAGAGTTGGCCTGTGACTGGGGGAAGCCTGGGTTTGACTCCACACTCAACCAAGACAATCCATCGGTTACCTTGGGTGTCTTCAAAAATAGCACACACGTGTACCCACTGTCAGACTGAAGTGGTATATGTAAAATTTAGCTGAGTGTCCCAGTCTGCATTATGTCTGGATCAGCTCTTAATTGCAGCACCCTGCAGCTGCTTGCTTTAGGAATTCATCCATTCCAGGCATCTCTACGTGCCTGTTCTGGAGAACAGAATAAACTATTTTCTTCTCTCCATCCCTTACCTTGCATCAGAAGAGCGAGCAGCAGTGATGCTTCCTACATAACACTTATATTTTCATTTCAGCTGTCAATATCCCAGCTCTCTGTGCCTCCAGTGAGCTGCTCCTCCAAAACCCCATCGCAGCCATCTGGAGGGGCTCTGCCGTCCCAGTCCTCGGAGGCTCTGAGGCAGCTGCAGGAGGTAAAGGTTTGGACAATGCTGTTGCCCCAAGAGCTTGCAAAGACTCTCAAGTGCCCCTCGTGGGCCACATCAACCCTATCTCTACCAAGCAGCATCACCAAATATTCCGGGGCAGTCAATTTGTATTGTATATAGCCAAAGGCCTTTACAATGGGCGACAGAAAATAAAAGGAAAACTTTCATCTAAAATCATAGAACATAACCTGTAGCAGTTTACAGCATAAAAAGAAATTTACAACATTAAGATTTAAGATTGGAGTGCATTCACATAGCTGGAACAGAGCTTCTTGGCTGCCAGCACAAATTTGGCTACCTGGTGGGTAATGTACAGATGTTTATCTGTTAGGAGTTCAGCTGTCACTTCCTGTGAGGATCGACCTGGAAGCCAATTAAGAATTGGTGATATAAATTTTCCTTTGGGCGTTGTATACAGGGGGCAAATCAGCAGGTAGTGTGTGATGTTTTCTACCTGATTGCAATCCATATGGGGAATTCCCTGATATCTCCCCTCTAAATATGCTGAGGGCATCTGTTGGAATTTTAGTTCTACAGAGGCCCTGCATATTTGTGGGAAGGTCAGAGTTTCAAGGTAATGGGGCCTTGAGTGATTGGTCTTAATTGGGGGGTACCAAGTAGAGTAATAGGCAGCAATGATGGATGCTTTGTCTTGGTTAGCATTCTGATCAAAAAATCCAATTTCTAAGGTCACATGGGCTAAGGACAAAGTAGTTCTCCATTTGAAGCCTATAAGCCCTAAGCTTATCATGGCGCTTTTGTGCCCAGCCCCCTTAGTTGATCTAACCAGCAGAGCTTAATAAGAGTATGATCCTCGAAGGCATTGAGCCTGCACCAGTCTCTCAGATAGGCTAGATCATGGGTAGGCAAACTAAGGCCCCGGGTGCCAGGTCCGGCCCAATTGTCTTCTAAATCCAGCCCATGGAGAGTCCGGGAATCAGTGTGTTTTTACATGAGTAGAACGTGCCCTTTTATTTAAAATGCATCTCTGGGTTATTTGTGGGGCATAGGAATTCGTTCATTTCCCCCTATAAAATATAGCTTGGCCCCCCGCAAGGTCTGAGGGACAGTCAACCAGCCCTATGCTGAAAAAGTTAGCTGACCCCTGGGCTAGATCAATTCTGGCTGCTAGCAAAGGGAGGCCCAGCTCAGCTCTGAGGTGAGCTGGCGGCCTCCCGTATTCTGGGGCATGCTATTGTGCTTGCACACTGAGCGCGGTCCTAATCTGTTGCGCCTCCCCATCACCCTGTGGGAACTGACAGCGCATCCTGAACATCCAATTCGCGCTGGCTCTGCCATTGAGCAAGGTGAGGCAGATTTTGAGGGGCAGGGAGTGGACAGAGCTACAGAGCCTCTCTTGTGCATGCTAAGCTAGCTTGCTGCCCTTTGATGCAGTGGAGGACAGCGTCTTTCGCTGCCAGTGTTGAAATAAGACCCAGTCATTGGTTTATGCTGGCTTCTGTATTTGGAATGAGCGGAGGAGGGGGGGGGAGCACTGCCTTGCCCTTCATCTCAGAGTTGGCCCTGCATCCAGTACCTTTCAGGCCCTGCTTGTGGGATATCCAGAGGCACCTTGTGTTACTTTGGAAGGTGGTGGACTCTCCTTCTTTGGAGGTTAGGTGGCCATCTGTCAGGGCTTCTTTAGCTGTCATTCCTGCTTTGCTGGGGTTGAACTATTTGACCTTTGGGTGTATTCCAACTCTACAGTTATATGATACGATGCTTTGTTCTGTCTGCGCACAGCCCTCTCTGCATCCAACCACAGGCATGTGTCAGCCAGCTTGCCTGTTTTGGATGAACATCCCTTTCCTTTTCCCCTTTGCAAGCAGGATAACCCCCGTGGAGCCATCACCCACTTGGAGTCCAACCTCAGCTACAGCTCGCTGGCCCAGGAATCCCCCACCGCAGATCAGCTCCAGGAGCTGCCCTTCACACCAGTGCACGTGCCCATCATGGCCCTGGGGCCGCACTCAGAAAGGTGAGGTTGTGCAGGAAGGAGGCAGAGCTAGTCACCTGTTGGTTGGCCCTGACACAGCAGCCAGGATTGTGGGGTGTGGCTGATTGACATGGAGAGGAGGACGGTGAGCCCTCATTTCTGCTGTTGAGGACAGCCTCATTGGCAGGAATAAGACAAAGCAAGGGCTTGTTGGTTTGGGTGGGGAGGAAGCCAGAGAAGATTTCAAGGGGCGATGAGGAAGCCTCCTCCACCTCCCCTTTCATGTAAGCCAGGGATGGGAAGCATTCTGTGGTGCCCCAGGTGTCACTGGACCCACATAACCTTGGCTCCCATCTTGAGGACAGTGGCCTGGTAGAACGTACAGATCTTGTTTTGCAAAACAAATGATCCAGCAAGGCTTTTTAAGGAGTCAGATGGGAATAGAATCCCTCTTCCCTGCTCTCTGCAGAAACACAAGTGCTGGGCACCTTCCCAAAGCTTTTGGCCACTGGACACCTAGATATTCACACACTTGCTCTTAAGGCCAGCTGATTTCCCCAGATATGTGCTAGAGGGGTAAACGCTTAGGCTGAGAGTCTGTTGGCAGCACCCGGCTTCCCCCAGACTCAGCTGCCTGCCTCTGCTTCAGTCCTAGCACCGGCCTTACGCGAGCCGCTCTTGCCCGCTTGCGTGCATCGGGATTCCCTCAGCTCCTGGACTGCAACAAGGAGCCTGTCCAAATTGTGGACCCTGTGGACCCTGTGAACTTCATCCCACAGCGGGAAGAAGCTGACCTCCTGCAGAACAATGAAATCATCCTGCAGTTTCTTGCATTTACCAGGTAAAGCCTGTTGGTGGGGTTCAAGACAGGTCTGAGTCTAGAGATGGGAAGGCCTGGGGAAAAACTGGAAAAATTGGGTGGGGTGGTGGAAACCCAGGGTTTTTTTCAATTTTTTTTCCATAGCTGTTTTTTTTCGGGGGGGGGGGAAGTGTGTGGAATATACAACTGTATCAAAATTGTTTTTTTTTACAATTTTTCTGGGAAAAAATGGCTTTAGAAAAAACTGGAAAAACTCCCCCCCCCCATTTTTCCAGTCCTGCCCCCCCCCCCCCAGGCCTTCCCATCTCTGTGACTGAATCAGTGCTTTTGAGGTAGTTTGGGTTTTGTTGTTATCAGGAAAAACTTGGATTTTGCAATAGTTTTGAGCTGCCTCAAAAATGGCACTGTTTTCCTTCTGAACCCTGGACACCTAGCATTTTGCACAAAAAGCTGTGCTGGAAGCAACAAACAAGTGTGTTATGATGGTTGCTTTGTTTTTAAGGCTCCAGAGAGCCATGTAGTTCCTGAACTAGCTGACAGGGAAGCCAGCTGAGGGAGGCAGAGCTGCGTCTCTGAGCTCGTCCACAGGGACTAAGTCTTGGAGGAAACACAGGCATTTCAGATTCTTTGTTTACAAGTTTTGCATGACTATTTGCCAAATAATTCCCCTTCATTAAACAGGGAGATTTCTTCAGGCAATGTATGAAGATTTGGCCTAGCTCTTACTTGTCCATAAGGGGGAAAAGAGACATCCTTATTTCTCATTTCTCTTTTCCTCAACCAGTCCCTGCTGATCTAATCCATCCACCGTGAGTGTGTGGAAGTGATTGGTTAACACAAAGGAAGAAATAAAATAAGTAGAATAGCCTGTAGGGATACCAGAAGACCCATTTGAGAGGTTGTTCTGTTTCTTCAACATGCCTTTTTGCATTGTACTGAAAACCTTCCTCTATCAGCATCAGACTCCTGTAATGGTATCATTCAGAAATTAAAAATTGCTCTCGTGTTTCCAAATGTGTCTACCCAGACTTAAGGTCTATGGACTTGTGGGTTTTTTTATGCAGGGGGAGGAGGAGGCTGGGGGATAAGCACCAAGATTCTCAAGGATTTAATTCTAGGTGTTCTAAGGAATAGCTCCAACAGCCAGTCCAGACAGGTAGATCATGCAAGGTGTGGCAAGGCACACAAGTCTTTGTTAGGTGTGTAATAGGGAGAGGATCCAGTGACGCCTGATGCAGGGAGTTGTCAGAATGACCAATCCCCCAGCTGAGGTTGATTGGAGGCAGGCAAGGTCAGAGCAGAGACTCATGCTGAGACAGAGCAGGCAGCCTCCGCTGTAGGAAGATAGGTCCTGCCTCTCAAAAACCTTTAGCTTTTCAAAGAATTAGCTAGCCATCCTTTGAGAGGTGTCCTTGGCCCGGCCAGTACACACCCGGTGAATTGGTGACTAATGGTATAGAGATTTAAATCATCAGGTTTTAATCTCAGTGGATTTAATTGTCTTTTGTTCCTTTTGGTTGTTGTTAAACAAGGGCCGCAGAGGACAGGACAGCCTTGGAGACGTGGCCCAAAACCATCTATTTCACCTTCCAGTTCTACCGCTTCCCTCCAGTCACAACTCCCCGATTGCAGCTGGTCAATGCAGATACCTCGAAGGCAGCTCCATTCATTCCATCTTCTCACATCTTGGTGCAAATCAAGGAAGATGGGACCCTGAACCTTGGTAAGGCCTGAGGGGAACAGATGGGCAGGAACTTATTTCTACCCTCCAGTCCTTCCCCATGGTTCCCTTAGTCAGCTGCCTTCCTTAGTATCCCTCCTTAGTCTGTCGCTCTTCCTTAGATATGTATTCCTACCTTTCTTCTGTCTTCCTATGAGCCAAGAAGCTCCACAAATGGTATTTGGGTGCCTTTAAAATCAGAGCAGCTTAGTTAAACACTGACAAAGACCCTCTCTGATGTCATAGCAATTAGGCCTGCAGTGTGTCAGTAAGGAATATCTCTAAACCTTTCCTACAGTCACTTTAACATCACAGCTATCACTCGGATCTCTCTGTTTCTGAAGGGAGGGAGGGAGAGAGGCTGCCATACTAGAGAGTGTGAATTCCAGGCAGACTTGAATCCAGCTGTCTCTCCAGTTTGAAAAATGAGGCCCTCCAAGAAGGATCATTCCCAATTCAGAATGCAGCACTCAGAGCCAGCTCCGAGCTTGTTGCAGCATCCCCCAGGGATGAAGTCTCAAGCTGCGAGTCAGCAAAATTCTCCTTTCCGCCGTGAGCCTGATGGAAGTGGAAGCTGAAGGGACACCTGCGAGCGAGGTTAACTCCAGTTTTTAATAGGTCAATGGCACGTATATCAACTGACTCCCAAGCACAGATAGCAAGAATTAGAATCTGCTCTGCTGTTGAGCCATCATTCCTTCAGAACAGAAGTGTAGCTAGTAAAGCCCACCATTTGAGAGGCTTCGCTTCAGATACTGCCTTGGTGTATTGTAAATTCTCCCTTTCCTCCTTTAAAACAGTTTTGGTTTTCAGGTTGGAGAATTAGGTCATTGACATATGTGCAAGCCAAGTTTTACTCCCATCTCCCAGATGCATGTATTCCCAGTTCATTTAGCACTGTGTTTCTGATCTTCTTGAAAACAGGCATGGAGGTTGAGTGGGTGTTTGAACTTAATAGCATAAGAACCTGGGAAGAGCATCCTAGACCAGGCCAAAGGATGCCTGTTTCTTACCAGTGGCCGACCAAGATGCCCCAGGGGAATCCCACAAGCAGGACCTGAGCACAAGAGCGCTCTCTCCTCTTGTGGCTTCCAGAAACTGGTATTCAGAAGCATCACTGCCTTTATGGAGGTAGAACATAGCCATCATTGTTAGTAGCCATTGATAGCCCTCTCCTCCATGAATTTGTCTAATATTTTTTTTAAAGCCATCCAGATTAGTGGCCATCACTGCCTTCTGATGGAGGGAGTTCCATAGTTTAACTGTCTGCTGAATGAAGAAGTCCTTTCTTTTATCTGTCTTGAATCTTCCAGCATTCATCTTCATTGGATGTCCACAAGTTCTAGTGTTATGAGAGAGGGAGAAAGACTTCTCTCTCACCATTCTCTCCACGCCGCGCAAAGTTTCATAACCTTTCTTCACAGGGGAGTCGCTCCACTGCTATGATCATTTTGGATGCTATTTTCTGATCCTTCTTCAACTCTGCAATATTCTTTTTGAGGGGAGGCAACCAGGACTGTGCAGAGCCTTCCAATATTCAGATATGAGAAGCCTCTTCTTCAGTCTGTAGCAGTACAGTTAAGACACAGGTTCAGTATGCATAATCTGCTCTTTGTAGAACTAGGACGGAGTGTCAGGCACTGGTAAGCATCAGGGCTGAGATTTGGCAATCCAGAATGCTGACTTGCCAGTTAGCTAAGCAGATTTTTCTTTATTTATTTCGAGTTCTACGCATCCGAGCAGCCAAGCTTCAGACGCCTTGTTTCGCTCTGCAAAGTGCTTTTTGTTCTTATTAAAGCCTCGTCCCAGGAGAGGCGGTCCTGTTCCGTACCCTGCTGAGTGTCTCTGGTTCATAAAGCCACCCCTCTCCCCCGTGGAACAGTTAATGGAAATTAAAAAGGGGGAAAGACACACATTAAATGCTGCTCTGTGCTGGGATAGGACGCTCCCAGTGTGACTTTAAAAGTTACTTAGCCAGATCTTTCATAATAGCCTTGATCATTCTGTTTATTAAAGTGGAGCCACACAGCAGCAGCAGACCCCTCATTTGCTGATGACTTTTGAAAAGGAAGGCCCTCAAGGGTTGGTCCTCTTGTTGGAGCTGAACTGCTCATCATCTTCCACTCCTCAGTTGCTCCCTGGATCCATTGGCAAATGCCAGTGCTGTTCTAGTCAGGAAGGCACAAGGCCTCGCTGTGATCCGATGCCCCTTCCTTTCTCTTCTTTCCCTTTCCAACTCTGTTGCTGAATTATGCTGCCACACCCTTCTCTCCTTCTTTTCAAAATCATTAGCTGTGATTCCTGCATTGTAGGGGTTTGGACTAGATGAGCCTTAGAGATCCTTCCAACTCTACAGTTTCTATGATTTTATTTCATTCTGTAAAGCTTTTTTTTTTTTGAAAAATTAATGTAGCATAAAAAGTACAAGCTAACAAGAACGAAACATAATGAAAGTTAGAAAACGTAACACAGGAGCAGCACAGAGAGCAGATAACGTAGTGGCTTTCCAACTAAATAGAGTGCTTTTGCAGGACACCTACTTTGCCTCCCGAAGGTCCCGTCCTCATTTAAAGCCCCAGAGAACCACCGCCATTCCATTTAGACTAGGGATAGAAAGTTTCAGATACAGGGGCTGAGAGTAGCCTCAGGGGCCTTTATATCTGGCCCTGTCAGGTTGCTGCCAGCGACTCCCGGCTGGTTGCCCAGGAATGTACAAAGACAAGGGAATGTTTCTTACCGTCCTCCTTTTATTCAGTATTTACAGAGAGAGGCTATAGAACCCAGACTCTTGGATAATGGAGTTGTCCCAAGTGAATCTTCACCCTCCATCTCTCCCACTCCCTCATTCATCATTCTCATTGTCTCTCCTACGGGTGCTGCTATGTGCCCTCTGTCTTTGAGCACTTTGCTCTCCTACTTCCAAGGCTCACCGGGTTCTGGGAGAGGGGGGGCTGGAATGCATTCTAAAGACACTGTGTCTGTCAGCTGTTGCCCCCCAGAACTTCCTCCTCCTCTCCCATTATTTCCCAGCTTACCCCCTCAATTGCCTCTGAGCTGTGACCTCCCTCACACCCCTGTTGTAAATCTAAACTGTCTTCCTCTTCCTTCTCCCTGTGTCAAGCTGAGGAGGTGGTCTTCCCCCATTGCTCCTCTGCCCAGTCCCTGGCAGGCCCTCAGGACATTCCCCAGTCTCTATACCTCTACCTGCCCAGCTCCACATCCTCCTCGAATGCTTCTCCTAGATGGAATGTGTCCCTGAGCCCACCACCACCCGAGGGAGTTGGTTCCACTGTGGAATGGCTCATACCCTCAGCGAGTTTTTTGCTTTGGGCCTTACACACCTGTAACCAGCAACTTTCTCTGCAGGCTCCCCAGGTTTCCAGCTGAAATATATGGTGGATCCTGGTTTCCTCAAGCCAGGTGAGCAACGGTGGTTTATCCGTTACCTGGCTGAGCACACTCTGCAAATAGACGCGTGGGATGGCGATTCGTTGCTCCTCGTTGGATCTGCTGCTGTGAAGCTGAAGGTGGGGATTTATTAAGTTGGAACTGACTCTTGGGAGGGACAACCCCCACCCTGAGCCAATTCTGTAAAATTTAAATACCACTTGAGCAAAACAAAAACAAAAACCTCAAAGCAGTTTACAAAAAGAATAAGGTTATCAGTAAACCCCCCCCCAGCTATTTAAAACTTTCATATAGTAATTTAAATCAGCAATAAGCTAAAGACAAATTGAAACCCAGCCAGATGAGCGGGTACAAAGAATAAATTATTATCATCATCATCATCATCATTCTGCATAGCTGGGTAGCTTTCTTTAAAAAAAATGCTGTTAGCAGGTCTCTGAGCACAAATGTTATATGTTGACAGGGTCTCACTCAAAGTGGACATACTGAAATATAGAGTATTTAGAGATGACTAGACCTTTTAAATTTTCCACTGATTCTACTCCCTATGAATTATATCAGCTGTTGCAAACCTGGTGTGCTTCAGACGTTTGAGACCACAGCTTCCATCAGTCTCATCATCATATGGCCATGGTGGTTGGGGCTGATGGGAGTTGTAGTCAAAAACACCTGATAGGGGACAGCTGACATAGACAAGGGTGACCTAGATGGGCCAATGACCTAACTCAGTGTAAGGATGTGTTTTATTTTAAGAACAAAAGAGGAGCCAGTCGGATCAGGCCATCTTGTCCAGCATTCTTTTCACTCAGTGGCTAACCAGATCTTGCAAGGAGGATATGAGAGCATCCCCCGCCCCCGCAGTTTTCCGTATCCGCAAAATGTTCCTTATGGTTATTTGTGGCTAGGAGATCTCACACACAAAAGAGCATTGGTGGTTGTTGGCTGCTAATGACAATGCAACCCCATGTTCTCAGGTTGGGACCTAGATTGAAAAAGTTGGGATTTGTAGTTCATCCCCACAAAGGAGATATACATCTTAGGCAAAATTAAGGAGCCCGATGGGAGTTGTAGTCCAGAACACCTAGAGGGCACCAGCTTGGGAAAGTTTGGATTATGCCTACTGCCAGTCTGGCAGCCAGTCTGATAACTGATTTCAGAGGACAACTCAAAAACGGATTGGCTTCTTATTCATTCATTTATTGCCTTTATACCACACTTTTTTTTCTTCAAGGAGCTCAAAGTGGCATATATGCACCCTCCCCCCAATTTTCATTTAATCCCCACAACAATCATGTGAGGCAGTGACTGCATGGCCGAGTGGGGGATTTGAACCCTGACACTTTAACCACTACACCACACTGGCTTCCTGCTGTGTGGGTCCACACTCTCCAACACACACGCACACACACATCTGAATGATCTGTCAATCAGACACAGACTTTCCTTGTTCTGCAGCATTTGCTCCGCCAGGGCCGGACAGCTGTCCAAGTCCACCGTGAGCTGGAGGTTATCACCATGGAATACAAGCAGGACACAACCGTGATGAGTGGGGAGATTCTCAAGCACGGGGGTGTGAAGCCCATTGGAGTCCATGCTGTTGTGCGAGGGCATCTCCACCTGAGCCTGGCTAACATCGGTAAGAGTCCTGTTTATTTAGGCATTTCCATTGGCTTTCCGGGGCAGCCTATGGCTCTTCAGCCTCAGATTAAAACACAACTCAGCTGTACCCAGGATTTCCTTCCCAAGGAGATCCGCCCAAGTCAATTTTGTTTAATCCTGGAGGACAGGGCTCAAAATATCAAAAGTATTTGCCTATAAATGCAGAAACAGGGCCACATGGGATCCCAAAGTGACATGGACCAGAAATAGTTTGTTCCATCTCTAGCCCCAGCCAGGGTTCAGATAAGCATAGTTCAGCAGTAAAATCCCAGAGCGGATCATCAAACCTCAAAAGCTCTCCAGCATCCCCTCTGGCAGAGTAGTTGGTTTTTGTTTTTATGTAATAGAGTGCTGAGAAAATCCACCCCCACCAAGCACAGCCTGCCAGGGGTGTTTCTAGGAAAGGACCTCTGCTGTGATTCTGACTCTGCTGTGCCTGCCCCACCTGGCCCCGTAGCCTAGCACCCCATCCTACTGAGACACGGGCATCCGCTCCACAGCTGACGGAAAACAACTGTTTGGGCTGTTTAGGGAGGATTTCCAGCTCCTCGGAGGGGGAAGGGGAGGAAAGCAGAAGATTTGCACCTTGCGTTGCGAAAGCTTATTATCCCCCCTGTGCCCCGACAACGGTAATAACATCGGGTTGTTGCGGCATGGTGGAAATACACAGGTCATTAATTCTGCTTAGTCTTGTTTACAAGCGGGCAATCCAAGGCAGCTTTGAAAGGAGACAATATGGAAAAGCCGACACTCAATTAGATGCCAACAAAACAACAACGCAGGGGAAACGGAGGTGGGGGCGTTGGAAGCTGCACAGAACCGTACCTGGAAGGACGAAGAATCCGGGCTTATAAGGGCCTTAGCGCTACAGGCCTCGTAGCAGGTGCTTTAATTCATCTGTCTGCAAAAAATAAAGGCGGTCTGACTCCATGTGTTTCCACCCCCCGCAAAAAAATCTTATCTTCAGAAGAAAGATTAGCTTCCATTCTACCGTATCATAAATTGACATTTCATACTTTGCCTGCAAGTGGGTGATAAGCTCTTTAGCAGGGAGTGGGGGAGGGACAGGGGCTGCGATGATCAATCCAGAGATGAATCAAAGGCCGGGGAAGGAAACGATCTAATGGCGGAGAGAGATTCAAAAGGGACTTGGCAAGTCCTGGCAAAGGCTTAGAGCCCCATTCCTCCTCTTTGACTCCACAGCTACATGTTCCTTGATCCTGCATTTCAGTCGTCTTGTTGGCCAGTTGTTGTTGGCATCTAGTCTAGGCAAGGAAGTACTGGCAATTTCTGGAAGGAGCATCAATCGCCACCCTAGTAGAGACGAAAGTATGGCGTTGGCTTTGGCAGGGAAATTGACTGACAAATCAAAGCTCGTGAGAGGTTTGAAAGGGAAGGACACATTTACAAGGGACTGTTACACCTTTAGCAGCTAAAGGGGACATGGAGGAACCCCCTTCACTCTACAACATTCTCTGGCTAGTTTAATGTTTATAATTTGTGTATTTGTTTGAGTGACTGGAAATGTGTTGGTCCAGGAGACTGCCGGCCTCTCAGTAATCAATCATCTCATCTGGGGAAGAGGGGTGGAGGTGGGGAAGCAGGTTTGTTGGTTCTGTTGTTCTTTGAAGACCTGTCACATGAGATGACGATAAAAAAATGTTCTCTGATCCCGTGCTGTCTGAGAACGACTGAGTTTGGATGGCTGAGTAATAGGGACACTTCTTGCCTTGCTGATTATGCAGGGACCAGAATACTTGTGGCCAGGGAAAGATCGATTCCTTTGCAAGGGCCAGGTTAAATCCTGCTCTTTCCCTCAGATAATTGAAAGGCATGATGATTTGACATTACTCGTAGTCCCAGCCCTCCTGACCATCCCCCTCATCATCCCAAATTAGTTCGTGCTTGGTGCCATTTTTTTGCCCTGCTCAGGACTTTCTAAATTGCTGCTCTGCGGTTCACAGATCACCTGTACTTTGATCTCTGAGCTAAACTAGATGTTACTTTAATTGGTGCCAATGGGAGCTTTTTATGAAGGCTTGGAGCCAGCGTTGCCATTAAGCAAAGTGAGGCAGCTTCCTCGGGCGGCAGGTGGTGGTGGGTGGTGGCAGCACCCCCACAACAATCCCTCCTGAGCAGAGGGCAGAGCTGCGCCCTTCACCTGTGCAGATCATGTGCTCTGACCACTGAGCAATGGCCCCCCTACTAAAATTAAGTAAATACTTCACCATGGCAACTATGGAGACTGTAGAAATTGTGACTTCAAAGAAGGACCTTCCTGCATCTGGAAGGAACAGATCAAGAAGGAACTGCTTGAAGGAGCCAGGAAGCGTAAGCTTCCTTCAGAGGATCCAAGGGATGAAGGCGCTCACTTGCTCCTGTTTCAGAGGATCCTGGCTTCCGTTGCGCACTGCAAATCAAAGACCCTCTTATGCGGAAAGAGCCTTAAGGTGCCTCCTTTGATAACTCTCTTTTTCTGAACGGGCTGTGGGTTTAGATGGGAGAGAGGGGCTTTTTTTTTTTTTAAAAAAAAGAGAGTTTTGGCTGGCAGGTTGAGTCAGAGATCAAAGGAGCTGTCGGACTTGCAAAGAGACTGGATAAGCTTGCCATTATGCATCAAGGTGTTTATTTCCGAAAGCCAAAGGAGATCCCACTGAGTTCCCCTTCGGTGTCAGAAAGGTACAAAATAAGATAAGGCAATTGCCATGAGGGGGAAGGAATTGATTCTTTGAGGGGGTGCTTTTGGGGCTTAGAATTGCTCTGGTGCCTCTGCAGACGGTTCCTGTTAGGCTCCTTTCTGGAAAGAAACCCAAGCTTGCTCAGTCACCTTCATTATTAACATTGCTCCGGGGAAGGTAGACTTTGTTTTTCTGTAGCGTACTTGTTCTGGTGCTTCTTGTAAAAAAAACACAAAAAACCCCCTATTAATAAAACCCCAAAAAGCAAACCTAGCTTGAGGCTTTGAAAGATCTGAGAAAAAGAGGAGGAGGAGGGGAGGAGGGTAGAGAGAAAGCTCTCCAACAAGCCAAAGGCACGTTCTGAATTCTATATCTTAAGACTGGAATTAGCCACTTCGAAATGCACATGCGTCTCCGGATCTGCTTTGGAAACATGGAAACATAAGGCTATAAGAAGAGCCTGCTAGAACAGGCCAACATCTTGTTCTCACAGTGACCAAACATTGCCTGTGGGAAACCTGCAAACAGGACCCATGCACAAGCGCACTCTCCCCTCCTGTGGTTTCCAGCAACTGGTAGTCAGAAGCATTATTGCCTCCAACTGTGGAGGCAGAGTGTAGCCATCCTGGCTAGTAGCCACTGATAGTCTTGTCCTCCATTGAATTTGTCCAATCCTCTTTTAAAGCCATCTGGGTTGGTGGCCATCGCTGCCTCCTGCAGGAGTGACTTCCATAGTTTTAACTGTGTGCTGTGTTATTTGCCCTAGATATTACAAGCTTCAGCTTTAATGGGTGTCCATGTCTCATGAAGGAGAGAGAAAACCTATGTCTATTTACTTACGACATGCATAATTTTATAAACTTCTATCATGCACCTTACCTTTTCTCTAAACTAAAAAGTCCCAAACACCTTTCCTCATTTTGATTTTCTTGGTTGCCCTTTTTTGAACCTTTTCCAACTCTACAATATCCTTTTGAGGTGAGGTGAGCAGAACAGTACACAGTATTCCAAATGTGGTTGCACCATAGATTTCTATAACGGCTTTATGATAGCCGTAGCTTTGTTTTCAATTCCTTTTCTAATGAGTCGCTGCCTGGAATTTGCCCTTTTCACAGTCACTGTATGCTGGGTCAAGATCTTTGAGCTCTCTAGTGTGACCCCAAGGTCTCATTCCTAGCCTTTCATCACCAGTTCAGACCCCATGAGCATATAGGTGAAATTATTATTATTATTATTTTAGCCCTGACTGCATTACTTTGCACTTGTTTACATGGAATTGCATTTGCCATCTTACCCCCCATTTATTCAGTTTAGAGAGGTCCTTTTGGAGCTCTCCCCAATCCCTTTTTGTTTTAGTGACCCTGAACAATTTAGTATCGTCAGTAGACCTTGGCACCTCATTGCTTGTGCCTAACTCTAGATCGTTTACGAATAAGTTAAAAAGCACTAAGTTAAAATAGCGATCTTTGGGCGACTCCACTTTCAACATCTCTGCATCTAGAGAATCAACCATTTATTCCTACTCTCTGCTTTCTGCTGCTTAGCCAATTTGTGACCTCTTCTCTTATTTTTTGAGGGCTAAGCTTACTCGGGAGACTTTGTCGAAACCCTTTCAAAAGTCCAAGTACACTATATCAACCGGATCACCTCTATCCATATGCTCAGAGAAGGTTCATGAGACAGGATTTGCCCTTGCAGAAGCCATGCTGACTCTGCTTCAGTAATGCTTGTTCTTCTTCCTACAACTTAACCAGTTTGTAATCCACTAGAGGAGCTCTCCTGCTCCATCCATTACATGCCATCCAGGCAAGATTACATTCCAGGGGAACAATAATAAATGTTGGAAATGTGAAGAAACTGAAGGTACATTCTTTCACCTTTGGTGGATGTGCCCAAGGATTAAGGCTTTCTGGGAGATGATATATAATGAAATGAAAAAGGTATTTAAATATACCTTCTTGAAGAAACCAGAGGCCTTTCTCCTGGGCATGGTCAGCCAATTGGTGCCAAAGAAGGACAGAACTTTCTTTATGTATGCTACAACAGCAGCAAGAATACTTATTGCAAAGTATTGGAAGACACAAGAACTACCCACTCTGAAAGAATGGCAGATGAAAATGATGGATTACATGGAATTGGCGGAAATGACTGGCACAATCCAAGACCAGGGAGAAGAGTTGGTGGAAGAAGATTGGAAGAAATTTAAAGACTATTTACAGAAATATTGCAAAAAAATACATTCCAGGGGAACATTCAAGCTATACAAAAGCACTTGAGGAGAGTGCAGAGCAGGGACTGTGGGGTGTGTGGCTTGAGGAGGGAGGAGATCTGTGGAACCCCCTGGGGTTTGATAGAGAGGTCTGTGTTCATCCCCTGAGCCTGTGCTCCCTGAGTCTCTGCCTCATCTTCTTTTGTAGGCCATCTGTGTGAACAAAGGCAGAGGAAGTCCATCTCTCTGCCACCTTCTCGCTCTTGCATCATCTCTTCCCATGACGGGAACAGTGGCTTCCATGGGGGCAGCTTGCTGTCTGCAAATGCTTACAGCGGTAAGTCGGCTTCTGATTTCTCAATTTTCCTTACTGGGTTATGCTGAGGAGGCAGGTGGGAGCAGAAATGGGGAAGAGGAGAGACCACTGCTTTCTCCTCCCCCAAACAGTGAGTGATGCACCAAGCAGGTGGATGCAGGGAGGGGTGGGGTGGACCGCCTGCTAAGGGCTTTGTGGATGCGTCTTCTTCCTCCCCTTCTCCCACTCAATGTTTTTGAGTTTATTTTTTATTTTTCTAATAATTTTTATTGATTTCAAGAAAACAATCGAACAGCTTCGAGTAAACATACATAGCAGAATCCAGTCACAGACACAGGTTATAGAATACACAATCAGACTAGATAACAGCAAATGATTAAATTACCTTAGAAGAGTCATTACCAGTTTTGTGTGATTATTGATTATAGGATGGAGCGAACTTGTTTTCTATTGCCCCGAGGGGGAGGACCCGAACCAATGGATTTAAATAGCAAGAAAGGAGATTGCAACTAAACCTTAAGAAGAGCTTTCTGACAATACAAGATTCCTGCATTGCAGGTGGTTGGATTAGATCACCCTTTTGGGACCTCCCAGCTCTATGATTCTAAAAAGAGCTGTTCAACTCTTGAACGGACTCCCTCGGAAAGTGGTGGACTCTCCTTGGAAGCTTTCAAGCGGAGTTTAGCTGGCCACTTGTCAGGGTTCCTTTATCTTTAAAGAGATTTGAATCTCTGGTGTCCAAGGGTTCTCAGAAGGGATTTGTTTCAACACTTTAGGCTCTGCTTCTAGACTTGCAATTTTTCTCCCTTGCATTGCAGGGAGTCAGACTATATGACTCTTGGGGGTTGCTTCCAGCTGCAGTTGTAACCTCTCTAAAGTGAGGTGTGGGTGGAGGGCCTGAGAACTTTGGGTCCATACTAATAAAGGGAAAAAAAATTAAGACCACACTCCCTCACACTTTCTTCGCTTCACCCCTCACCTGTGCTGTGTGAGACGTTCAGACAGGGCTATCTCCCAGACGATATTGAGCCATGCATTTCATGACTTCCCTTGTTGAGCAATGACCACCCAAGCCACCACCAGTGAAAGCAAGAAAAGAGCTTTGTGCTTAGCTTTCGGATTCAGGTCACTTTCCAGAAGTAACAATGCTAAGAGAGTGTCAGGCAATGGGGTGGACCAGTTACTGATGAAATTGTGTCCGATAGCCAAAACCAGACCATTGAGTTTATTTTGAAAAGGTGAGGGTAGGTGGCCACTCGTTCCCTTAAGGGTATGTGGATCTTTTAACTTGCTGGTACCTCATGCATGAATGTGTGTCCTCTTTGCAATGGGCTACAGGGATTGGCTCAGAAAATGCAAGATGTTAAATCTCAAGCACACAGGGAAGAAGCCTCAGGTGAGGCTGTGCAAACTTGGCAGTTAAAGCAGCTCTTCAGTTAAGCCATGTTTTCTTTCTAGCAAGGGATTGTGTTCAAGGTGTTCAGTGAAAAGCCAGCTTGACTTGATTTATTGTATTTACCCTGCTTTTCCTGTCTGTGGGGCCTCGAAGCAGCTGCCAGGATTGAAAACAGTCATGCAGAAGTACCAAATCATCATTAGAAAACTCCAAAGAGTTGGATGAAAACCAACCAGCTGCTCTGCACCTGAGCCGCTTTTGAGAATGGCCAAGCTCACCCTCGTAGTGAGGCCTTGGTTTTTTGTTTTTAATTCCAGACACTGGCTCTCTTTTAAAGGTGGATGCTGGAGGGTTGAGTGATCTGATCAGAACTTGGTTGGAGGCTTGGCAAGGGCAGCAGACCAAGCCAAGCAGCACCATTGTTTCAGCTTCTCGTGGGCACAGCCATTGAATATTGGGGGGGGGGAGTTTGGGGGGAGGGAGGGAAAATCAGAGGTGTATTACTCTAGCCAACTGCTGCCACACAGGTAGAGACTACCTGCAAGGTTTCTGGGAAACAGAATATTTTACTTGTTTCACTTTACTTTGGACTGCTGTTCCTGCTTGCATCACTCACCAGTCCCACCTATCCACCACCCTATTTCCAACCCCCTCTTTATATCTCACCAAAAGCCCTTTCCTCCATCAGATTGCCCACTCCCCCAGCTCCTCACAGTTTGCCCAACCTCCCTCCTCCATAGCTCACCCCCAAACCCCTTGCAAAAACCATCCCTCGTTGCCCAACAGCTCTCCCAACGCCCCAAACTTTTGTACCCCAGTTGCAACCCAGCCCCTTGCTCTGCTTCAAGTGCACACACACCCGTCAGTGTGATGACATATGAGTGCAACTGTAGTAAAGAGAGAAAACATTTATACGTCTCCTTCCATCCACACACACACACACACACACACACACACACATTCATATTCCAAGATGGCCTACATATTTTATTTAAATATGCAACAACTGAAGCAGAATAAAATAGTGCCCCCGCCACCAAGACCAACAAAGAGCAATTCAAAGAACAAATGATATATGTCAGGGAACTGCCATCAGAGGCAAGAGGAGAGGTAAGACTCTCCAATGATGCAGGGGAGGGAACTAGCAAGGAGAGAGAGAGGGCTTCCGCTGGGGAAGGAAATCCAGGGGACACCAGGGAGAAGGGGGAGGCTGAGAGTACTGCGGAGGGGAGGCTCAGAGACTCTTCCAGTGAGATCAGCGGAGAGAGCACAGGACCTCCGCTTGGCACGCCTACGCTGCACAGAAAGCTTCCGCGCAGAGAATCTAGGAGGAGACTTGGAGTCAAGGAATTTTTATGTTGGAAGAAGTTTAGGAAACGCCCACTGACGGATTCTGCCAGTGACTGAGACAGTCGCATTGTAAGGGCTGTCAAACCAGGGAAAGGTTTAGCTATACAACCAGCTTGGAGCAGTTTGCAGTTTACGCACAAGCAACCCCAATTCCCATTACAATATAGACAATAATTTTTGTTATTTATTTATTACGTTTATATCATACCTTTTCCTCCAAGGAGCTCAAGGCGGTGTGCACAGTTTTCCTCCTATTATCCTCACAACAACCCTGTGAAGTAGATTAGACTAAGAGGCAGCGACTGGCCCAAGATCATCCAGTGAGATCCATGGCTGAGTGGGGGAATTTGAACCTACGTCCTAGTCCAACACTCTAGCCGCTACATCACACGGGCTCTCTATATCTAATAGCAGAGAAGATCCCCACAGCTGAATATGCCTCAAATCCACTTGAAACAGCTTTCCAAACATGTCAGGGTGGAGTAGATATGGTTGTCAACCGGTAGGGAGTTTCTGAGTTACCCATAGGGAGAACTCGGAACTGCTAGCGACAGTGCCCCGAAAGATCCACAAGAAAGATATTCTGGGTGGGAAGGATAGTGAACTGGGAGCCTGCCCTAGAAGGGGCTAGTTTCCAAAAAGAGCTCTTGTAACACCTGCATCTATCCGGATGCAACCTCCAGAAGCAAGGGAAATCCTGCTCCACATCTTTAGGGCTTCTGGAGTCAGCCAGCCTTGGGCAAGCGCCACTTACAAAGGTTGTGTGGCATTCACCCCCCTTAAACATCCCCTTCCCTCAGAGCAGGGATGTATCTCCAGGCTTTGTGATTCATTTGTTGTTGTTGCCAAGGTTGCCTGAGCTGATCTGCCACGACTGGGAGAACAGAAGGTGGACTGAGCATCCAATTAAGGGCATCTAACCTGCAAATGGGACGCGGGTGGCGCTGTGGGTAAAAGCCTCAGCGCCTAGGGCTTGCCGATCGAGAGGTCGGCGGTTCGAATCCCCGCGGCGGGGTGCGCTCCCGCTGCTCGGTCCCAGCGCCTGCCAACCTAGCAGTTCGAAAGCACCCCCGGGTGCAAGTAGATAAATAGGTACCGCTTACCAGCGGGAAGGTAAACGGCGTTCCGTGTGCTGCGCTGGCTCGCCAGATGCAGCTTTGTCACGCTGGCCACGTGACCCGGAAGTGTCTCCGGACAGTGCTGGCCCCCGGCCTATAGATGTGAGATGGGCGCACAAACCCCAGAGTCTGTCAAGACTGGCCCGCTCGGGCAGGGGTACCTTTACCTTTACCTAACCTGCAAATAGGACTTACTATTTATAAGGAGAGAGGGAGAGCGAGAGAGTCATGCAGTCAGACTAATAGGCAACCTTGTACAGCAGTCCACGTCACATGAAGAATTTCATTTGGGAACCTGAATGGTGGAGTTGCCAGGAGACCTTTCCTTGCCAGGACCTTTCCTTTTGAACCACCAACTACCCCAGGCTGTCATAAATGCTTTACACGGAGTAAGACCACCAGCCCTTCATAACCAGCTCTGCCTATGTATTAAAAGTATTCAAGCCCTTAGGCAGAGAGAGAGGAGGAGAGGGGGACACACACAGACAGAGAGAGAGAGAGAGAGAGAGAGAGAGAGAAACATTCTCTGGCCTGACAGCCCTTCAACTAGAGATGGAAACTAGGGTCTTCTGACGTGGATCATGCAGCCCTTTAAGGCATAGCAGTTATTTACTTACTTTTATTTTACTGCATTTATACCCCCACCTTTTTCAAGCTCCTTGCTCGAGGTGCCATACTTGGCTCTCCGCCTCCTCACAACAACAACCTTGCAAGGTTACGGCAAGAGGCAGTGACTGGCCCGAGGCCACCCAGCGAGCTTCACCATGGCTGAGCAGGGATTCGAACCCTGGTCTCCCGGGTCTTAGTCTGACATTTTAACCGCTACGCCACACTGTCTCTCATTGATTAGCTGTGGTGGAGGATGAAAGTGCAGCAGGAAGTGGCCAGTTCAGTGTAGACAATAACTTGGTAGACAAATTGGGTGACCCAATAGAAGGCAGCTTGCTATGCTTTTGAAACTCCAGTTGCATCCACCGTCAGGGCTGGCCCCAAGACATTTTGCCTGAGAACTGGATGCAGCCCTTAGGATTCTCCCCACCCCACTTCTGTGCCTTTCTTAAGGATATTTACTTGTCAACTGGGACTGTGTCTCTTGCTTGCCTTGGAGAGATGTGTGTCTAGAGACCTCTGACTCTTGAGTGGCTGAAATGTAGCCAGCTGTACAAGGGCACAAAGAGTCCCATTTATTCTTCCTCTTACTTTTGCCTCTAGCCTAGCCCACCGCTGGCATGTGGCCCCCAGAAGATTCCCCACGGCCCTTGGACTGAGGAAAGTTCCTCACCCCTGGTGCAGACTGAGCTAGATTGCAAAGGTGGTTGCCCTACAGTTCTGTGATTCTATGGCTAATGGTTGCAGCATAAGACAGCTTCTTACGTTTCTGTGCTTTAAAAGCTCTTTGTTCTCCTTCTGCTTTACCTCTGATGGTCTTTTTCTCTCTGTAAAAAAAAAGCATATTACTTTATTTGCAAAGCTATTTCCCACCACAAAGGAAAGAAAAGGCCACATCAAACAAGGAGCGGAAGAATATGAAAGTGTAGCCAACTGGTGTGTTGAAAATTGGACCCCCAAATGAAATCAACCCGGGGAGATAAAGCCGCAAATTAATAACTTAATACTCAACCATTCAGCAGAGTAACGTGTAGCTAATTCATTAACGTTGTCTTCAAAACCAAACTTGAAGCCTTTCATTTTGAGATCTAATGGAATTTGAAAAGAGGGCAGAGGTAGCCACGGTCTTAATTGCATTTTTATCTTTATTGCCCAGTAAAAAAAAGAGGGGAGGGGCAGGGAGAAAAGGAAGAAGGAGTAATTTTTTTTCTTATTAAGGAAACAGAAAATGCCACAGGTTTAAAAAGCAGCATTCAGGCAGGTATCAATCGCATAAGTAATTCCTGTACATCAAGACAGAGAAACGATGTGATTGGCTTTTGCTTCATCCCATCTGCCCATTTCCATCATGACCTCTGTCTGTCTGTCTGTCTTCCAGCTGGGAACGTGTGCCAGGCACAAAAACTGGCCGATGTGGACAGCGAGCTGGCGGCCATGCTCTTCTCGCGCCTGCGCGAAGTCAGCGCCACGTTCCAGCACAGCAGCAGCGAGGCCAGCGTCACCCGGAGGCGGAAGCTGGAGAGGATGCTGTCGGTCCGGAGGCGGGAGTCCCAAGAGGGCGATGCTGCGAAGAAAGCCACCCTCATCACGGTGAGAGACTGGTTTCCCCATGGCCGCCTTCTGAGCTGGACCCTTGGCCCATTTAGCCAAGTACAACTCACTCCCAAGTAATGGCATCTCTACAGGGTCTTAGAGCTGAGCCATCAGGTGGGAGACAGTCAGTGGTCTTGTAGCCGCTGTCCGAACACATTGCCCCAGAGAGAGCTGCAGGTGGCATTGCCCTGTGCATTGTGTGGAATAAACATGTTCCATACAGTTTCAGAATTGTCTTTGGTTTTTGTGTTCCCTAGCACTCTTAAGATGCTGTGTTAGTTTCTCTGGAAGAGCTACATCCCATAGTCCACCCTGCCCACTCAGCCAGTTCTTGAGCCTTTCCTTCCCTCACAGGGACGGCACGAGGATCGCATTCAGCACTCCCGGGACCTCCAGATCATCGAGGCCTACCGGGAGCGCATCAAAGCCGAGAGCATCGCCAACATGCTGAGCCAGGCCATTACCACCCGTCACACCCTCTACGCCACGTTTGGCACAGCTGAGTTCTTCGAGTTTGCCCTGAAGAACCCGTATAATGTCCAGCACACGGTCACCATAGAGACGGACAACCCAGAGCTCAGGTAGGAGAAGCCCCAGGGGAGCAAAAGCAGGTGATGCCCTTCTTTGTGCTTTCTGAGCCCCAGCCGGATCACTGTGAGAGAAAAAGCGGCTGCATTTTGAAGGCCAGAAGGGTCATACAAAAACTGTCGGGAGACACACAATCAATCATAAAAATGCTCGGCATTAATATCTGTTTGTGTATCTATGGTGCGTTTCAAGTGTTCAGATCACTTCCTCATGCATTAGCTCAGTAATCCTTACAACTTATTGCTGGGAATCGCAGGTTGGGAGAGCACTCTTGCCCTTGGATCCTCCTTGTGGACTTCCCATTGGGGCATCTGGTTGGCCCCTGGTAGAGCACGATGCTGGACCAGATATGCTTTTGGCCTAATCCATCAGGGGTTCTCCTTATATTCTTATATAGATTATATTCATTTTGGGCCATTGGAACAGGGTCCCTTAAAAAACGCCAGGTGTGCAGTCAGATCAACATTGATCTTTTTTCCTCTTCCCTCTCTGTCCCTTTTCCCTTGTGTGCTGTTCTTGTTTTGTTTCGTTTTTTTAGGTTGCTAGCCTGTGTTGATAGGGACTGTCTTCTTTTAATTGATCATATGTAAGCCACTTCAGAAGCCTTTTTGTCTAAGGAGCAGGGTGCAAAAGCTCTAAATAAATATTAATTAGTTGGGGGTAGAGGGGAGGTTTAGTTCACACACTGCACACACAGGCTGTTGCATCCCCTGTAGGATTTCTGCCAGTGGGAGCTGCAGTTCCCAATCTCAGGGAGGGAAGACAATTTTGGACACCCCCCCCGCCCTCTCACCCCCCCCCCCCGCAACCAGTGGGCAGCATTCATTTGACTACAGATTATAATAAAAGGGCTCTATGCACATGAATATGGGACACAGGTCTTGCCGATTAGAAGGTTGGCAGTTCGAATCCCTATGATGGGGTGAGCTCCCATTGCTCGGTCCCTGCTCCTGCCAACCTTGAAGTTTGAAAGCACGTCAAAGTGCAAGTAGATAAATAGGTACCACTCCGGCGGGAAGGTAAACGGCATTTCCATGCGCTGCTCTGGTTTTGCCAGAAGCAGCTTAGTCATGCTGGCCACATAACCCGGAAAAACTGCGGACAAACGCCGGCTCCCTCGGCCAGTAAAGCGAGATGAGCGCCGCAACCTCAGAATTGTCCGCGACTGGACCTAACGGTCAGGGGTACCTATACCTTTATGCACATGAATGCCACCAACACCAATTAGAAGGTAAATTCTTCAGTTGTGGTTCTTGCATTGCAGGGGGTTGGACTAGATGACCCATAGGGTCCTTCCCAACTCTACAATTCTATGCTCCTGTGAAATTAATTCTCCCTCCGTTATACATGTGGAAAGCCGACACGTGCTGCAACAGACACCGGCTCCCAGCCACAGTGTCAAAGGTGGCAATCCAAAGTTTGATTTTGAGATATGGATCACAGGTAACAAAGAGGTTGGAAGTTCCGCCTGGAAGTAAAAGCCTTTGGCCTTTGTTTGGTTTGTTTCTCCCTCCAGTGTCATTGTGGACGCTAGAGAATGGAGGCACTTCAAGAAGATGACCCAAACCAACACCCCTCTGGAGGAGGACATGTTTCACCTGCAGGACGACCTCACACCTCAGGTGTACCTGCGCCCCAAGGAGACGGTCCACATCCCCTTCAAGTACCAGGCCTTCTCCCTGGAGCACGCTGCCACCATGCAGGTAGAGAGGCGTTCGTGCTTTGCTTTTTAAAATACTTCCCAAATATTTGCTTTTGAGAAACTTTACACAAGGCGCAGCACCGGAATCTCATTTAAGCCTATAGCAGAATGAATTCCACAGCATATAAACCAGGATAATGGCTCGCAGACATTAGACTCCTAGAAGACAGTGGGAGGATTTTTTTGGGGGGGGAGTTAAAATGAGAAGCACACTGCAACTCCTCTCTTTCATTCCCAGCAAGGTCCCACGGAGCTGATGTTCATCAAAGGCAAGGAGGACTCCGCAGCCCCCTGGAAGTCCTGTGGCATACAAACAAAGCACATCAGGGTAAATCGCACTGATTGACAAGGAGAGTGATTGGGCAGCACCCAGTCAGTCGGCTTGTGGGTGCACTTCCCTCTTTAGATTTGGTGGTTCTGTCACTCTCAGTACATTCCTCATGCAGGAAGGTTGACGGGGTGGTGGCGGCAGTGGTGGTGGTGGGTCTGTGTGCAATGAGTTGGGGTGGGGGTAGCTCCAGACATGCTCCCCCCAAACTTACCACCCCTGTGCCCTTTGATCTCCAAACCTTGCCCAGCTCTGTAATAAAGATGTGGCCTGTTTTCCCAAAAGGCACTCAATTTTATTAATTTTTTAAAGGTACACAAGGACCTGATTAGTATTACAGGTGATAGTACTGAAATTACTCGAGGATTATTTCTGCTCTCTGCATTTATGGGATGTAACAAGGATATCAAGCCTAAGGACTTAATTCCACATTTGCTAATTGCGGCTTAGGCAAACCATCCCTCAGCAGTGCAATAAAGATTCAGCCTGTTTTACGAAAGGCAGCTTTTCCTCCAGGGCGCCCAAGGTGGTGCTCTCCCTGCCCCCCCCCCCATGTAATCCTTGCAACAATCCTATAAGGTAGGGCGGGGTGAGAGGCAGTGGCAGGCCCTCACGGTCCCCCCCATTCATGCTGTCCTGTGGGGACGACATTCACTTTCTCCCTCTCCCTCCACCCAGGTCTCCTTCACTGCAAGCGGCGGGAAGCTCCTCGCCATCCTCAGTGTGAACGTGGAATCCCAGCCCCACGTGGTGGATCAGACCTTCCGCTTCTATCACCCGGAGCTCACCTTTCTCAAGAAATCCATCCGTTTGCCTCCTTGGCACACCCTTCCAGGTAGCCCTTAGCCAGTTTCACAGGCAGCCCCGCCCCCTGAAAGTGGAGAACGAGAAGCAACACGTTGAAAATCACTGCCATTGCCAGGGCCAAGCTGGATATACTGGATGTATGCAGTGGGAAAGGGCACTTGCTTTGCATGCAGAAGGACCCAGTTTCAGTTGGGATCTCTGGGTAGGGCTGAAGAAGACCCTTGTCTGAAGTCCTGGAGTCTTCGGGACTGCCAGTCAGTGCAGACAATACTGAGCTAAATGGCCCCGTGTGAGACAAGGTAGTTTCCTGTAGTGAGGTACAGGACATTAGCTCAGGGGTAGAGCATATGCTAGGAATGCAGAAGGTCACCAGTTCAGCCCTGACTGGGCAGTTGGGTGGTCTTAGCAGTATAAATACGTTGCACACATTGCTTTCAGCAGATGGGAGGATTTTGCATTGTATGCCGCAGCAGCAATGGCAGAGATTATTTTTATTCATGCTGTTTTTGTGGGAATAATCAGACCTCACGATCTATTTTTGTCCTTGCCAGGTGCCCCAGTGGGTATGCCGGGTGGAGAACCAGAGATATTTGTGCGTTGCAGTGACCCCAACATTGTTTGTGAAACCAAGAAAATGGTACTGAATGCCCCACAAATCTTTGAAAATTATTCCAACCCACCAAAGATTAGCGAGTTTTTCCCCCACCCCCTTTTGCTCCTGCTCCCGAAGTCCCTGTAAATGTGCTGAAAATATTTCTTTCATAACTTCCAGCACAGCTCTGAGTCTTACGCAAGTTATAAATTAACTTTTCCAGATGCAAAAAAGCAGAGCCTTCGGGGAAGAGAGCGGCATCGTCCTTTGTGTGATGAAGGTCCCAGGATCAATCTCCAGCATCGCTGGGGAAGGGCTCTCTCTATATAACACACTGGAGAGTTTCTGCCAGGCAGGGTGGACCAGGGTGAGGTTAGCAATCCAGCCCTCCAGATGTTGCTGGATCCCAGTTTCCGTCAGCCCCAGCCAGCCCAGCCAATAGTCAGGGATGACAGTAGTCTTACTCTAGCAGCATCTAAAGGGAAGAGCGTTAACCACCTCTGGTGTAGATCAGTGATTGAAGGCAGTCTCCTTTGTTCCAAAACCTGCTCCCTGGTTTTCATTCAGAAATTAATTCAACACTACTGGGTAAGGTCTGATACATCACAATCTGGTCTCGGTCTTCCCACCCAGGGGCCTGGCGAACCTCAGGATGTCTTTCTGAAAGTCGCAGGGGGCCCAAGTCCACAGATCAAGAGGTTCTTCCTTTCTATTTACACGTAAGTAGGAAACCATGTTGGCACTCAGATTCTGTGCTGCATCAGAGTTACTAAGGGTGGAGGGTTCCTTCCTTCCTTGCTTGTTTGTATGTATGTGTGCTGTTGTTTAACAGGTAAGAAGCAAAGCAATAAAAATTAAATTTTAAAGATCAAAAGGCATCCTGCAGCCTATGCTGCTCTGTCTCCTTAAGGAAGCAGATCCTGGAACATTCAACCACATGGAGAAGCCCAGAGCTGAGCACAGAACTGCGTTTTATTTGGATGTTTTCTGTTTGGTTTTTTAACAAGGAAACAAACAAACAAACCAGGATAGGATTGTGCCCTGCTAGGCCGTGTGAGCATTCCCCAGGAACTGGGAGGCTGGTGCTTAATTTATAGAATGCACACATGGGTTTGAGGGAGGATTTTCCTTCTTTCCCGGCTCACAGTTTTGGAGCCGTCACTTCCCCGAGTATTTTTCACTCTGACAAGGCTGTGAAGCACCATCTGTTGCTCCGTTTGTCACTCCAGGGACCCCTGGCTGGCTGCTCCGACACAGATCTGGCAATTCTACCTCCATTCTTTGCAGCGGGTGGATGTTAGCTGTATAACAGGGCAGCTGACCCGCCTTTCGCTGGTGCTCAGAGGGACTCAAGCCATCCGGAAGGTGAAAGCGTACACCTCACACCCGCATGAGCTGACGGTAAGATCAGACCCCGGGACTCCGTGGGGACTTTGCTTTATTCTGTGGTTGCTCAGATCTTAAAAGAACAGGAAACCTTCTGTTTCATTTTCCTCCTCCTTTATTACGCTTTCTCCATCCTGCCTGGATTAGTCAAACGGTTGATCCTAGCCAATCAGGGATCACATGATGGAGCTAATCAGATTTGGCTGGGCAATGTTTTTCCAAGGACAAATAAAAGCAATTGAGAAAGAAAGGGTGATGCACATTTTCACAAGAAACTGGCAAGAAATCGCACAAGGAGGGTCACACACACACACACATTCTGCAGGGAAATTTGATTCCGCCTCTGCAAGTGCCTTTGCTTGGAGATTTTCATCAAAGGTCCCCATGAGATGGGCCGTCCGCTAGGACGCAAGAGCCCATTAGGAGACCTCAGACAATTTACAGCTGCAAAGCCTCTTCTGTAATTGTCTTTTGATTAAAGCCATCGTACGGAGGGATCAGTGGCCCAAAACCCCAGTGGGCAAGTTATCAGAATTAATGAGTCTGTGGAGAATAATAATTTCTTTAGAATGCATTTAGTCATAATTATAAATGTGAATAATAAGAGAAACACAAACTCCGCTGCCCTCACATAAATTGAAAGGGGGGGGGGGCTTGAAAATTCTGAAGCTACATGAGTTGAAAGGGAACAGCAAAAGACAAAGGAAACTTGAAGGAAACTCCAGCTTAACTCATGGTATGGAGTCTAAGTGAGATTCTGCTGATCAGACCTGGGATCAGTTCCTAGACGTGGATTCTCTGATGAGCCCTGGTCAATCCCTCACCCTCAACTTCACCTCTCCAATCCGTATACAAGCCCATAAGGTACTCAGTGTGACATGAGGTTATAAGAGCATAAGAAAAGCCTGCTCAGAAGGATAATGGGTGGAGATGTGAGTAATCTGCAGTTCTCTCCAAACTCGGAATTTGGCATTAGGTTCATGCAGAATTTAGGTGGATGGTCAAACAGGTGCACACCTGTATGGGCAGTTGGTCTACTGATGGTGCTATTGGCGATGTTTGTAAGCCAGAGAAGATGCTGAGGGAGGCATGGAGGGACTTGACCTCTGGTGAGTGTGCAGCAGCAAGTAGCAAGCATCAAGAGCTCAGGGAGCCAAATCTACCGTATTTTTCGCCCTATAGGACGCACTTTTTCCCCTCCAAAAATGAAGGGGAAATCTGGGTGCATCCTATGGGGCGAATGCAGGCTTTTGCTGAAGCTTGGAGAGCGAGAGGGGTCGGTGCGCACCGACCCCTCTCGCTCTCCAGGCTTCAGGAACACATCCACAGCCTAGGCAGCCCTACGGGAGGTCCGGCAGGGATGTCTAGGCTGCGGATAGCAGCCTGCCGCCCAGCGGGCGGGGTGCCCTGAAGCAGAGCGCCCCCGCGCCAGGCAGACATCCGCAGCGTGGGGAGCGTTGCCGGAGTTCCTTGCCTGCTATCCGCAGCGTGGGGAGCCTTGCCGGGAAGTCCGGCAAGGCTCCCCACGCTGCGGATGTCTGCCTGGCGAGGGGGGCGCTCTGCTTCAGGGCGCCCCGCCCGCCAGGCGGCAGGCTGCTATCCGCAACGTGGGGAGCAAGGCTCCCCACGATGCAGATAGCAGCCTGCTGCCCGGCGGGCGGGGCGCCCTGATGCAGAGCACCCCTCGCGCGGGGCAGACATGGGCCAGCCCCACAAGCTCGGGGGACAGCAGGGAGGCGCAGCGCCACCATCCCGCTGTTCCTCGACCTGGTTCTGTTTCCCCGACCTGCTTTTGGGGGGGAAATAAAGGGAAATTTTTTCCCCTTTATTTCCCCCCAAAAAAACTAGGTGCATCCTATGGGACGGAGCGTCCTATGGGGCGAAAAATACGGTAGTTCAGATTGTGCAGCACCTTGGCCAGCTCCCAGTGGGAGTTTTCAGAGAAGATGGGTGTTACAGGCAGACCTATTTAGTGCCCAGGTCCTGGCCTTTAGCTGAGAGCGAGAAGGAATTTAAAACTGGCAACAATTTGAAGTCAGGAGGCAATGTCAGCGGGTTACTGACATCTGTAAACTCTCTGCTCAGAGCTTATGAAAGATTGAGAGTCTTAGGAAGTCTAAACTTCCAGCCTCTGGGGGAAGAGTCAAACACAGTATCCACTCCTTGAGACTGCCCTCAGAGTGGGCCTCTCAATGTCTCATGGTGTTCAGGGTCCTCAAGGCAAGCTCCTGCTGACCCTCATCCATTGAGACCACCTCCCCTGGCATCCAGAAGCACATGCAGCCTGAACCGTGGTGGAGAATGGCCTTGTATCCTCTGGAGAACCTCCTGTGGAGTCAGCTGATTGTTATATCTCTAGAGCAGTCTTTCTCAACAGACGTTGTTGGACTACAACTCCCATCATCCCTAGCCAGCAGGACCAGTGGTCAGGGATGATGGGAGTTGTAGTTCAACAACATCTGGGGATCCAAGGCTGAGAAAAGCTACTCTAGAGCAAAGGAGAGGAGGAAGCCAGTGGCAATTATACCTTAAGCCAAGAATCAGGAACCTTGCTTTCAGTTTCTAAAACAGCCCTCCCTTAAATGTAATGAACATTAATCACTGCAGCTGGACAGACTGACCAGAGATGCCTCCTAAATTGCTGGCATAAGGCGGATGTAGCCCCATTGCCAAGGGAGAACCTTCATGAAAAGAAAATGCGAGGCCCTTGCCTTTTGCCTCTGCAAGCTCTCATTTCCATGTTGGCAGCACACATTGAATCATTGCCTCATTTGCATTCCAGGCTGCAGACAGAGGTAGAGCAGATTAGCTTCCCCCGTGGCTTGATCAAAGGACACCAAGGTGGTCCCTTTCGGAAGAGCCTCGTTGGTGTCTGTAGCATTTTGGATTAACCTCTGAGAAGCCCCTCCTCCTCCTGATCCTCTGGCAGGGGGCTTTGGCAGCTGCTGTTCACAGCATCACTCAAGTCACCTAGAGCCCATGGCCTTGAGGTGACTGTCCCCATTGAGGCACCATTGTTAAAGGGCCAAAGTATGGATGCTGACCTGAGCAGGGATACATCCATCACCTTTCTCATAGTTCATTTGTAAGCCACCTTTCCATAGTTAAGCCCACCCTGTAGCATCTCTGGATATGATGTAGAGGGAGGGAGGGAGGGAGGTGCCCTGTGAGGTGAAGGAGAGGACCATTGTGCCTTACACCTAAACAGGATGTTCCCTTCCAAAATGCTTACCTGGCTTTTGGCAAGCCACCCACACCTTGTAGCTCATATCTAACAAAGAGGAAGGGAGGAGTCTTTCTTCCTCACTTCCTCTGTGGGGGAGACATGGATTTCCCTTCCCAGAATCCTTTGACAGTGACTTTAAAGTGGAACAGATTTTAAGTCTTAGCTAGGCCTGAAATCACTTATGGTTAGTAAAACCACCCATGGGCTACTGAACATAGGCTAGCAAGCAAGCTACATTCAGAGTGAGTGGTGGAATGCCTCAAGTCTCCTACTATAGACAGACCAGGGGTGGTTCTGCCGTTGAGCACAGTCTTTCCTGCTAAAGGTGGATCTAAGGATCCATGCAATAAGGCTGATGAAGCAGCCCTGAAAAGGAGTTCTGGGTCCTCATCAGCTTCACTCCGTGGCAGCAACTACTCCCTGTTTTCCAGAACAAGCTACATGTGGGCAGAGGTACAGGCGCCGAAGATTATGTAATATTTTGCAGTAAGCTCCTTTCCCCGTAGGCTCATTATGAAGCTGAATGTTGGAAGATTCAGGACAAATAAAACAAAGCCTTTCTTCATGCAGTGCATAGTTAAACCAGAGAACTCGCTCCCATGGGAGGCGGTGATGGCCCTAACTTGGATGGCTTTAAAAGAAAATCTAAACAAATTAATGGAGAATATAGCTATTGATGGCTACTGGCCATGATACTTCTGCTCTGCCTCTGCAGCTGGAGGCAGTGATGTTTCTGAACACCAGTTGCTGGAAGCCACAGGAGGGAAGAGGGCACTCATGGTCAGATCCTGCTTGCATCACTTTGGCCACTGTGAGAACAGGGTGCTGGACTAGATGGGCCACTGGCCTGATCCAGCAGGCTCTTCTTCTGTGCTTATGTCTCCTCGTTCTTCCTCTGCTAGGTGGACCCAGAAGGCATCTTCATCCTCCCTGCAAATGGCGTGCAAGATCTGCACCTCGGCGTGAGGCCTCAGAGTGCCGGCAGCCGGTTTCTCTACCTCAACCTGGTGGATGTTGAATACCATCAGCTTGTCTCTTCCTGGCTGGTGTGCCTATCCTGCCAGCAGCCTCTTGTCTCCAAGGTAGTCAGACATTTGCCTTTAATTCCTGGTTTTACTAAGGGTGATGCAAGGGGGCCAGAAAGGTCAGGTGGAGGGCCGTGTTCTCCTGAACATGAGGGGTCCAGAGTCAGCAAGGACAAGACCTTGCTTCAGGTGGGTTTTCCTTTCAGTCTGAAAATCAAAATTCTTCTTACACTCCTGTCTCAGGAGTGCCATTTAGGGGGGCCTCGGGTGGCAATTTTGAGGCTGCCTGCATGGTTATTCTTCAGGAGTTTTCTTGTTTCTGGTCATTATTAGGAATGATAAAGGTGTGTCCTAAAAGGCAATGCACTGTTTATTTCCCCCTCTTGTTGTAATTTAAAATCCAGGCTTTTAGCTGCATAGCTTGTCTCCCATCACTGAAATCTGTTCTGTGGGCAGGAAGGAACTTTGGCCTCTGAGCTCTGCCCTTGCCTGTTCAACAGAGGAGCAGTTTGCCATACTGCAGTTCAGCCACCCCCAGCTCCCCAGATTCAGAGACCGAACACACAATTCGGTTCAGTTTCATGTCCACAGCCATGGTCTCCTTCAGCCCTTCCTCAAAACCCTTTCTTAGAAGCTTTATAATTTTGTTTAGCTTCAAACCACTCTGCAGGGAGTGAGGGTAGATTGGCAGGCCTATAGTTCCTGTATTTTCCCAACAAAGAGTGCTTCATAGTGAGGCATTCCTGATCGAACCAGGGTTTAGATTTGTTGGAGTATAATGGCCGCCGTGTTGCATTTTTTGGGGTCAAATAGGGTTGAAGAAGTGAAATCAAATCCTGAAACAAGTTTATTCTAGTTTCAGGGCATGAGGAGTTTAAGAGGTTGTCTTTCCTAATGAGGAATATATCTGAGTGTAACCTGCCAGATACTTTCTCGTCCAGTTCATCGAACCATCTAATGTTTTCTTAGAAGACAGTGGGTAGGGAGGCAGGATCCCACAAGCCTTAACCTTCTGGCTATTTATTCATTATTTAATGTATTTATATCCCACTTCTCTCCCATACTGGGATTCAAAGCAGCGTGCAACATTTAAAAACATCATCATAAAATACAGTGTAATACAAATCTAAAAACAATAGTTAAATTGCATCAAAACACACTTAGAACCAGCAGCTGAAGTACAGTTTGCAGTGATCAGCACTGTCTGCTCCTTAGTTCTCCAAGTCCTGCCTGAACAGGAAGGTCTTGGCTGGCCAGCAGAAGGATAGCAAAGAGGGAGCCAGGCTGACCTCTCTTGGGAGGGAATCCCACAGTCTGGGAGCATCCGCAGAAAAGACTCTCTCTTGTGTCACCACCAGCAATGCTTCTGATGTTGATGGGACCAAGAGAAGGTGCTCACTGGAGGAGCATAGCAAACAGGTGGGTTCATACAGGGAGGTCTTCCAGGTAGCCTGAGTGCAAGCAGTATAAGGCTTTATTGGTTAGAACCAGTGCTTTGCATTGTGCCCAGAAATGGACTAGAAGCCAGTGAAGTTGTTTTTTTAAGAGGGGAGGAACATGCTCCCTGCAATGCCCCCATCAGTAGTTTGGACCAGCTGAAGCTTCCAAAGGTAGCCCCACGTAGAATGTGTTACAGTAGTCCAACTGGGATGTAACTAGAACATGTGTCACTGTGGCCAGATCCAGCATCTGATTTGCCCCCTTCCCCCTTTTCTCCGCTGTCTCATTATAACAGCCTTCTCTAGTTTGCTTATTAGACATTAAGTCCTCTGGGTAGGAAGTGTGCCAACCCTGTAGAGCACCTGATACTCCAAAACTGGAGACAGTAGCAATTGCCCTGGCACACCTGACAGCAGGCTAGGTGAGAAAGCATGAGCTATTCAGCAGCTGCTCAAAAGGCGAAGCTAAGAGCTAACTCAGCAGCAGCTCAAATGGGATGCTAAAGTGTGAAATCGACACATACACACACCGAGTTTTTTATAGCTCTGCAGCCTCAAGATATGAAGAAATCCAACTCAGTCGCAGTAGACCCACTGAAATTGATGGCCTTCGAATCATAGAACTGTAGAGTTGGAAGGGACCCCAAGGGTCATCTAGTGCAACCCCCTGCAATGCAGGAATCGCAGCTAAGGAATCCCTGACAGATGGCCATCGAAACTCTGTTTAAATTGGGGAAGCTCTTTGATTTCATTGGGCATAGATGTTGGGTGCAACCCAGTATATAGACCTCCCCCCATCTCCTGTGTAATTAACAGGAGGCAGGGGCTATTTGAAGCAGGAAGCATTAAGGGAGGAAAAGAGTGAATCACCCTCTCTTAGCGTGTCTCTTCCCCCAAAGCACATTCCTGCACCCACTAAACTGAAAAAAGGGAAAGAAACTCGGAGGAGATCCTAAACACAGAGATCTCTCACATCATGGCACTTCATTCGGCCCTGATAGTGGTGTTGCATCATCCCGTCCAGTGTTGTCTCGGACTCCAGTTTTCCTTTTCTCCCCACCTCCAGGCTTTTGAAATCGTGCTCCCCCCTGGTGGAGGGAAAGGCTCAAACAAGAGGATCACCTACGCCAACCCCTATCCATCCCGGAGGGTCTATTTCCTGCACACCAACCGGCCGGACCTTCTACAGTTCAAGGAGGATTCCTTTGAGGTAGCATCTTTTTTAAAAAAAATAAAATATTTTTAATTAGGAATTTTGACATAACAATTTGTAAAAAATACATCATCCTCATTCCCCCCCTGTTTCCCCCCTCCCCCCAAAGAACCCCTCCCCCCCGACTTCCCTCAGTTCCTCTCTCTGGTTTCTCAGCACATGTTGTTCTCTGCATGTTATAAAATTGTAAAAGTTGAGGTAGCATCTTAAGAGGAACAGGATGGTTTGACTTTTCTGAGCCTCCAGGAAGTTCTCCAGGCAGAAATGCTACCCCAGGCACTGCAAAGTTGGCTCTCAACTGTCTCTGTAATCTGCATGTTTGGATAGAACCATAGAATTGTAGGGGTGTAAGGGACCCCAAGGGCCATCTAGTCCATCCCCCAGTGCAGGAATCACAGCCAAAGAATCTCTGAATGATGGCCATCCATGCTCTGTTTAAAAACCTCCAACAAACTAGAGTTTTGAGCATATTGAGGGCAATCAGGTCTCACATCCCAAAATAGTTCTGTAAGGGTTCTCTTCGCATGTTTGTGCCTCATCTTTCAATTTTGATGAGGGTATGCAGTGTTTCAAATGCATGAAACAGCCACCATAGACCAAATCCCAGAGGCAAAGCTTCCGTATTGTCTCATGTAGCCTCGAGCACCATCTGAACACCTTCCAGCCAAAATGCAGCACTAAAATAATAGTAAAAATCCCACACCACCCTTGAGACACAAAAGGTGCTTCACTTTGGCCTGGAATTGGGCCTTGCCCTTTTCAACAATTATACTGAGGGATCATCCACGGAATCACTGCTTACGAAGCAATTTATATGCAGGCATCTATTAGCCCTCAACTGACCCTCTGGCTACCGTCCCTGTTGTTTGTCCTTGCAGATCAGCGGAGGGGAGACGTACACCATCGGCTTGCGATTTGCCCCAAGCCAGAGTGCTGGCGAAGAGGAAATCCTGATTTATATCAATGATCATGAAGACAAGAACGAAGAGACTTTCTGCGTGAAGGTCACCTACCAGTAGTGTTGTAAGGTGTATGCATTTGTGTGCCCTTGCCTCGATTGTTTTCCACTCTCCTGCAATTCATCAAACTCCCCTAAAGGGACAGTACCGCTCCCTTCATGATCCCCGTCTGCAAACAGCCTTTGCGCCCCTGAATTGTCGCCAACCACAAGTCTGCAGAGAGATTACCTCCCCCACTCCGCTACCTCAGAGCGGTGGGACACATGGCCTCCACTTGAGTGTACTTTAGCTTGCATCCCATCGAGTCCCTGCTAAGCCTGCGTGATTGATTGCCCGAGTGGATTCCTGGGACGTCAGCACGACCTCCAACCACGCAGCTGAGTCGTGCCTGTTATACCCCCACCCCCTTTCCTCCTTGCTCCGGATCGAAAATTCATTTCTCTCACCATGAAATGTCACTGGCTGGTAGAAGGCAGCTGAGGCTTTCAGACCTTTAACACAGCAGTGCAAGCTTGTTTGCCAATTTGTTTGGTTTTGTAACATTATTTTTACACAGAGGTTGGGTTTGGGGCATGTTTGGGTGCTTGTTTGTTTTTTAATTAAAGAAAGGATCATAATCAGAAGAACATACATGCCTTCTCATTCTTGTTGAATGAATTAAACTTAATTGTTTAAAGCCGCCACAATATGGAGAAAGCGGACACTTCTTTTGACGTAATCAACACACACAAACATAAAAATAAAGCTCACCCCCCAGGGTAAAAATGCAGCAACCCTCTATAATAAACTATAAAGGTGTTAAAAATGAAATTAAACCAGCAGCGCACCCTCCCACCCCACCAAGTGCTTGGGGGTTGTTGTTTTTAACCTGGCTGCCCAAACAATTTTTGCCACTTGGATGGTAATGGATATATCTTTGCCTGCAAGAAAAAGATATACATGGTCCAGGATACTGTTGCTGAAAGCTTGTCCTAAACAGACCACACAACTGGGGACCAGCGACCAGGGGGTGGGTGGGGCAGGGGAAAAGAGAAGAAAATGGATCATCGGCATACAAGGAGGTGGCAGCGATTTCAAGGGTACGTATTTTTCGCTCTATAAGATGCACCAGACCATAAGACGCACCTAGTTTTTGGAGGAGGAAAATAAGAAAAAATATATTCTGAATCTCAGAAGCCAGAACAACAAGAGGGATCGCTGTGCAGCGAAAGCAGCGATCCCTCTTGCTGTTTTAGCTTCTGGGATAGCTGTGCAGTCTGCATTTGCTCCATAAGACGCACACACATTTCCCCTTACATTTTAGGAGGGAAAAAGTGAGTCTTATAGAGCAAAAAATACAGTAAATATGGGGTTGAGACTGACGGGTACCATTTATTTTACAAAGCTCCCACCCATCGCCCACTATGTTATGCACTCTTCCTCTAAAAAGTGTGTCTCAAATGCTTCAAAGCAAATATGGATTAAGACAGGGTCTTCTAAACTTTGGGTACCTGGAGGTACAAGTTTGTTTCTGCCCCCCCCCAATTAAAAGTGGATGCATAGTTTGCTGTTAAATCCAACTGCTACATATCTATTTTGGCCACCCAAACAAATTTTGCGGGTGTGCTTCTTTCAGCTGTGAGATGGACTGGGTCATATGATTCTATGATTCTATGATTCTATGATATTGTCCCCCCAATGTCCTGTTCTCCTGCTTAATCAGTTTGTCATTGATAGAGAGATGCTTTCTGGGTTATAGCTGAGCTTTTAGGATTCCCCTTCACTTGTAGCGAAGGTTGCTGTTTGCCAGTACTATATGCTCCATCCCTTGGAATTATGATGTTTCCTCCCGAGATAGATTATATTTGATTATATTGTGCTAGAGCATCTGCTTTTCACCACAGAAAGCCCCAGCCTCAATTTCTGGCTTCTCCAGGCAGGACAAGGAAAGTCTCTTGGTCTGATAGTAATATTGAGTGAATGGATCAATGGCCTGACTAGATATATCACGGTTTCTTGTCTTCTATATTCCTGTGTTCGTGTTTGCTTGGGAACAAGCAAGAGCACCTGTGGAAACCTGTGTGTTGTAACTGCTAGAGCAGGACCACCCAATGTGGTGCCTTCCAGATGTGGACTACAACTCCCATAAGCCTCAGCCAGCATAGCCCACAATGAGGGATGATGGGTGTTGTAGTCCAACTACATCTGGAGAGCACCATGTTAGCGATTCCTCTGCTAGAGAATCAACTATATGCTGGAGAGACCCAGTTTCGCCACTCTCAGCCACGAAGCCTTTCTGGGTGACCTTGGGCCAGGCTTTGTTTCTCAAACTTCTCTCAAGATGGGATGGGATGGGATGGCCTCATGTCTGCTACCCCTGAGATCCTTGGATGATAAGCCAAGTAAACTTACTATTTACCAAGTAAATAGGCTCCGATTTCAAATGGTCATTTCCTGATAGCCATTTCAGCTAGCAAATGGGTGCATCCCATTAGAAGACGGGAAACGGTTTTTCCTCGGCTTCTGAGAGAGGGACCAGCGCTTCATTAATTGAATGAAAACTACAAGCCCTGAAATGCAATTCCAGGGCTGAACAAAAAAAGCCCAGAGGCCAGGAGCGTCTCAAAAGAATGGAGACACTAATTCTGCCCAAACGGCCGAGGGATGGAATTTCCATCTCGTGGCACAGGTAGCAAAGCAGCCAGCAGACTGGAAAATGAGGGAGCCTTCGTTAGTTAATAACCTCTTGTTTCGTTCAAAGAGGAGGTGGAGGGGAAAATGGAAATAAAGCAAAAGGAGCCATTGAGGATTAAACTAGGAAAATGCTTTAGGATTTGGTGTGTCTATCTCAGTGTGTTTTAGTATTAAATCTAACCGGTGGAAACGGCAAACAGCAGAATTAATTGGGGGCTTAAAATCCATCCATATGAAGGTCAGTGACATGGTGGCAAAACTCGGTATATTGGTCCTCCTTAAGAAATTTAATTCCACTCATCCCAACTGTTTGTGATAGCAGCAATTGCAGCAGCGAGAGCAGGGAAGCAGTGGTGACTACCTCCCTGCTCCAAAGTGTTGCTGCTTTGCTTCTTCTATATTTAAGATATTTATAGACCTTTTAATCCTTAGCATGGTTAGGAGCTGGTGGCATTTGACACCAAGCCAGGATGGTAATTCCACGTCCCTCTTGGTCAGTTGTGCAGACACCAGATGACTTGCACGATACAGAGCCCCCTTCAAGAATGAGCAAAAGGCACCATCTCCAAACTTTGAGGACACCTCCCACCCCACAATGGGCTCAGACAGATGGGAGGGGGAATAGCAAATAATTTCCAGCCACATTGCACTGACCTTTTAAAGATTTCAGGGTCTCTGTACAGCTTTATAGCTGTATTGCTTCCCCCTCCTCCCCATGCAGAGAACATCCTTCCCTCAGCAAAATTGGATACAGTAGTTAAGGAAACTTCAATTACCTAATGTCCCCAGACACCCTAATTGCAATCCCCACTCCAGGCTTTAATGCAGTTTTCAAAAGCAAAAGGAGAGTTCTCTGAGGATCTCAATAAAAGCTCTTTTCTTTAAATTAAAAAGGGAAAGGGAACTGTCTCCAGTTCTGCGTCTTGGCATGAGTGTGACGACAACGATAGCAGCTACTCTCACCAACCTTCACTATGCTGACTTTCGTTCTTTTTTTGAAATGAGGAATTTGCTTCTTCCGTGGCTTGCAAGCTTACCCACATCCCTCCCTCCCACAACTCTTAATTATCCCAACAAATTCTTCCAGCAAATGCGTCTCCAATTAGATACAAAATTATGCGATGGTTCCCCATAATTAGAGTTGCTTCTCTTGTGAGACAATCTGATTTTTACAGAAGTACAAATATAATCAGTTTATGGTGCTCCTCTGGGGTTCTGGTTAACGTAGTGGTGACTGAGGACACCAGTGCCCTTTGAGGCAAAGGATTGTGGGTAGGGCATCAAACAGCAGTGGAGAATCTCCCCAAGGGACCCTAGAGGGTTGGGAGATTCCATGGGGCTGTAGAAAGGCAGGGTAGTTTCTATTCTCCATTCACTTGGGATGAACCATTTCTCTCTGCTTCTGGTTTCCCCCCAGCCTTCAGTTAATCCCGGTTCTGTGTTAGAATGCATTTTCTTTTTAGGTCCATGTGAAAATTTGTACGCATTTGGGGGTGGGGCAGGGCTTGTAGGCTCTGCAGACCAATTTCCTGCTCCATGCAGGCAGCCCAGAGGTAGATAATCCTGCAGCCCAGATGGTTGCCTGCCCTCTGCTTGAAGACCTCCAGGGTGAGTGAGTCTGACATCCCTCTAGGTCAATGGTTTCCAAACATTTTTGGGGCACTGCCCCCTTGGCTCCATAAGCTCACCCCCAGTGCTTACTCTACCCTATAAAAAACGTACAGTGGTACCTTGGGTTACATACATTTCAGGTTACAGACGCTTCAGGTTACAGACTCTGCTAACCCAGAAATAGTACCTCGGGTTAAGAACTTTGCTTCAGCATGAGAACAGAAATCGTGCAGCAGCAGTGCAGCAACAGCAGGAGGCCCCATTAGCTAAAGTGGTGCTTCAGGTTAAGAACAGTTCCAGGCCTCTGGAACCAATTAAGTACTTAACCTGAGGTACCACTGTATGGCGTTTTGCACAGTCCACTGATAGTTTGATAGGCATCTCCCATTCCTGCTGCCCACTTGCCTCTTAGCACCCCTCTAGGTCATTAGTTCCATTGTCAAACTGTTGTTGCCCCTGAGACATTTCTCCCAATCCTTTAGTGAAATATTCAGTCTGTTACCGGAAAAATCCGAGGGCTCTCTTGGACAAAACAAAGACACCAACCAGGATAACTTGGAGCAAAACAGCAGCCTGTAGGCTTGGCCTTTATTGAACTGTTGCAACAGGGTATTCCCCTCACTCGCAGGAGAGAGGAAAGACCCAGAACAATGGGCTGCAAGACCTTATAAAAACTTTTGAAATTCCCCTCCTCTAGCTCAAGCCCACCCCCAGAAACATCATGCATACATTTCAGAAAGGAGGGGTTGACATCATGCATATGTTACAGAAAGGGTTGACATCATGCATACATTACAGAAAGGAGGGGTTGAGGGAGGAGTTGTGGTGGTAACCTGAGTGTCCAGTCACCTGGCTTTCCCCCTGCCCATGAGTCACTTCCAGGAGACAAAGGAGAGTTTGCAGTTTCCTGCCCCCAGAGGGAAGATCTGATCATTGTCCTTTGTTTCAGCCTGTGGTGAATCCACTGTTCTTTGTGATTCTGATTGTCTTCTGTCTGGGATTATCAGGGTTGACATAGCAACTGGGCAGGGCTCCTGTGGATGTGCTGGGATGGTGAAGGGATTATGGCTGACCAGAAACCAAGCCACCCTCCTTTGATAGTAAAATAAAAATGGAACAGTGCAAATCCGATGTATGGTTGATTTTCTATGAATTTATAACAGAAATGTGGCGTATGTAGTGTGTGAGTGTGAGTGTGTGTGAAGTTTGTGCAAACAGAATGATTGGGGTGGGGGGGTTCCTGCTACAAGTCCGACTGCCAAAGTCCATTAGAATGACCAATATGCCCACTTGTTTTATACCGAATCAGCCCAGTTGATGGAGCACAGAAGTGTCTGTTGCTCTGAGTCTTCTCCAATTAGGTCTTTCCCAGTCCTGCCACTTTGGTAAGCCTTTCTGAAACTGGAGAAGCCAGGTAGTGGATGTGGGATCGGTGGCAGGGAAGACATGCGCTCTCCTGCTCAGCCTTCTCTGTCTCCCTCTTAGTCACTTGCTAAGCACTTTTGTGGAAACTTTTCACCAGCGGCTCAATCAGTCAAATTGCAATGCATCTGTATGTCAATTAAACCTTGGCCGAGTTCCTTGTTAAGGCCATGTCATATAACACAATTTAATAACCAAAAGCCGCTACTTGGTATTGTTATGATAAGGAAAGAAAGGGCCATCAGTAACAGCTTGTTTTCCATTGCCTCCTACAGCTAACACACCGGAAACAAAATAGCTTCGAAAGCAAATGTGTGCACCATTAATTAAAAATCACGCTTTCCAATTTAAAATGCAAGCTTTAGTGTAATGCGCTGCAGTCAGTTTGCACTTTCAGCTGCCAGTTATCAAGTATGATAGTGCTCATATTAAGGGGGTGGAAGAGGGCCCTTAGCTACTATTTTTAGAGAAACCAGGATGGGGCATGTGAGCTTCATTCCCCCATGAAAACTCAAGTATGGAGAGATCAGGTGATGTTCACACCTGAGCCTAATACATTGACCATCTCGCCATACCAATATATGTTTCCTCCCTGTTGTGCAACATTGACAAGTCCTAAGGTTGCTTTCAAAGAAACACACAGCTATTTTTCATAGCAAATGCCAACCACTGTATTAGGACAATTTGAGAGCTCTGCGTTTTGTTTCTTAATCATCCTCTGCAATGCTTTGCTGCTCAGTCCAATTAATCCCGGAGCACAATGGGTGATTAAACAGAATCGTAACCGTGTGTGAGAAAGATGAGAGAGAAATCTTAGGGAATTCAAAACTGGCCTCGAAACATTCCCTTCTCCTCAAGCTTACCAAACCTTTGGGCCTCTGTTTCTCTGCCCTCCCTGCGTCACACAATTTTCTGTTCTGGGTTGAAAGTAACAGGATCAAAAGGATAACTGCTTTTGAAGATGTAAAAAGAAACAAAAAGCAGTGTGATTGGCCAGGACCTGCAGTCGTTACACCACAGATATCTCTTAATTAAAGCAGCATAACCATCTTGCCAGTGCTGCTGCTTTCCTTTCGGGAATGCAGAAAGCCTCCCCACCACCCACGTTTCAAGTTTAAATTCTCCAGCGATTTCTTCATTAAGGTGGGTTCTGTCATGACCCAAACTAGGACTCCTTGGGGGGCAGGGTCCCCTAACAACTGCAGTTCCCAGGAGATGGATCTATGTTCTGCTGCACCCTTTCTGGGCCCACAGGCACTGAGGTCTGCTTCCCTCCACCCTCAAGGATACACTTTTAATGGCTGGTCTACAGATGCCTCAAGTCAACAGAGGTCTGAGAAGAGGCCCCTGCACCTGGAAACCCCATTGCCAACTACAGAAAAAGGCACTGGCCCTTTGGCAAGGAAGCAGCACTGGTGTGTGGTGTGTGTGGGGGGGTGTAGACTCCAATTGATTACTATGGTGCGGTGCTGTAAAAACCAGTTGCTCCAGGAACTTGCTGAGACAAGTTGGATGTTTGGCTTCAACTGCAGGAGCACTGTCCATGGTCCTGAACCCACACCCTGCTTTTCCTCCAAGCTAATGACTTTTACCTTACTTGTCCAATCAACCATGGGAACCAGCCACCACTGACATAATTGTGGAGGTGGGGAGGGGGGCATAATAGAGGTCAGAGTCCCATCCATTGCCCCTAAACCTGCCCACCCACTGACAAACAGCCCCCAAGAGTTTCCCCACAGGGAAATGCTGCACGCAAGCTGAAAAAGGTTCCTCACACCCCTTGTTGTTGTTGTTGTTTTTAAACCAGCACCTTGGAAATAGATAGGGAAGCAAGTGCAGTTGCTATAATACTGGAGCAATACAGCCAGCAGTCCTGAGGTCCCATCAACAGCCTCGTTGCTTCATTGTACACCAATGGGTTCCTGTATGCTTTCTAGGACAGCCCCATACAGAGTGTGCTTACAGTAGTCCAATCTGGATGCAATTAGGGGATAGGCAACTGTGGCGAGGTCAGTCCATTCCAGAAAAGCTGGTAGTCTTAAGACCGCCCTCTGAAGCTTTGCTCTCTGGTTCACTGGGAAGGGCCAGGTTGCAAAATACCAGACACAAGAGACTCTCATTTCTGTGTAACTTCCTTCCCAGAGGCCTTTGTCCAATCTGACTGCTTTTAACTGGGCTCTACAATCTCGTTTGTCTTCCTGAGCCTTTCCTGATCGATCCAGTTTTATGCTTAAGCCTCTCCTGATTGATTCCTTTCATGTCGGCTTTGCGCTGCTGGTTTTTAATTGCCATTTATTTTTTAATTGTATTGTTTCTATTGCTGGAAGCCAGGTTGTTAGAGCATCGTATGAGGATGCAAATATTTAAAAGAAAGAAGTGGTTGCAGCCAAAGTTACACAAAGGCGCTCCTTCCCCCAGTTGTAACTCTTTATCCAGGGGCGAAGCTGGGTCCCCCAAAGGGAGTCCCAAACTGTTCACCTGCTCCTGCAGAAGTAAAGGCACCCAGCGTGGATGGCTTTGAAGGAGGATTGGACAGATTCATGAAAAAGTCTATCAATTACTACTAATGGCTACTCTATGGCTGGAGGCAACACTGCTTTTGAATACCAGTTGCTGGAAGCCACAGAAGGGGAGTGTGCTCTTGTGCTTGAATCCTGCTTGTGGATTTTCCATAAGGGCATCTGGTTGGCCAGAGTGCTGGACTAGATGGGCCCCCTTTGGCCTGATCCAACAAGCTCCTCTTACATTCTTAAGTACACCACCATTCAGAAAAAGAGGGATACCTCTACCCTGATTGACCCACCTTCCTACCAACAGGACACCTGTGTTGCCTGGATTGAGTTTCAGTATCTTAGCCATCCACTCCTTCAGTGACCTCAGGTATTGATTGGGGCTATCCCTCCATTTCCCAGAATCCAGTGTGAATGTTGGGTGTCATCAGCACACAGTGAATACTTTAGGGTTTCATGGAGGTGTTAAATTGCATGATTGGACCCAAAAACCAAAAAAAAACCAAGGGCCAGACCAGAGAGCACTACATCCCAAGACCTGCCATCTGCGTAGGGTTGTCACAAAAGAGTATCCCCCTTTGCTTCACAGTTCCCTCCCATTCAGGTGATCTGGAAGGATACAACAACGGACAGTGGGGTTGGAAAATGAGTGGTCCAGCAGAATCAACAGGGATGCTCTTCTGCTTTTCCTGAAATATTTTATTGGGAACTTTCAAAGTACATAAAGTAGTTAACCCCAATACAGTCATAGCTCAGGGTAAACTTACAACAATGAAAAATGTTTTCCTGTTGCAATTCAACCTTTATGTAACAACACATCCCCATACTCATTCATTTTATCTCCTGAGCCTCTCTGAGCTCTTTTGATGAAGGGTGGTGCATAAATCCAATAAATAAAAACAAATGAATAAAATAAATGGACATTTAGACAGCCCTTTCATCCTGTTATTTGATGTGCTACCAGTAAGTGGAGCCCTTTAGAGTTATTGCTTTAGCTTTTAAATGGGAACCAGACTTTATCAAACTGCTCATATTTTGCTACCTCTTGCACCACCCTCTGGTGATACGACAGGCATTTGAAAAGGGTGATGGCCCAGACAGAATACCCCCAGCCCTCTTTAGAGGGACATTCAGCTGATTTCCAATATTTGGCAATTTCTATTTGAGCTGCAAAAAGCTTTGTGCACTTCTAGATCCTCACACTTCCCGGCCCAACTACTTCCTAGCATAGACACCCGTCCATTCAACCACAGCTGTTTCAACAATTAACATTTTACCACCACTGCTGCCCACAGCAGGCAGTGAAGTGCCCCAGTTTGTGCAATTAAAGCATATTATTTGAGGGAAACACACTCCAGTGCATTTCCCCCCACCTGCTCCCCCATTAAAAACAGGGGCACAAGTCCTACCAGCTTACATACTTCAAAGGAAAGAATACGTTACAAGCATACAGACCACGTTTCATGGTGTACTCTCAGCACCCAAGTAAAAGATCACATTATGGTGTGTTTTACATCCTAAATGACCCTCTTGAAAATTAACAGGGACATCAATGTGGCTTCAGACTTCAAATATAGAACAGTGTCTACCTCAACAGACATGGTTCCATCCTGATCTCTCAATCTTCAGGGTACATATTTTATTACAATATATTTATCATGCATGAGTTCATAGCTCAGTAGTGGAGTGTGTGCTTTGCATGCAGAAGTTCCTGTCAGGATATTGGATACTGTGACCCCCTCAGAAGGAACATAAGGAGAGCCCTAGTGGATGAGGCCCGTGGTCCATCTAGTCCAGTATCCTGTTCTCATAGCCGACAACCAGCTGCCCCTGGGAAACCAGCAAGCAGGATTCATGCACAAGAGCCCTCTCCCCTCCTGTGATTTCCAATAGCTATTATTTAGAAGCATTACTGCCTCTGACCATTGAGGCAGAGCAGAGCCATCATGGCTACTAGCCATTGATAGCCTTCTCCATGAACTTGTCTAATCCTCCTGTGGGAGAGAGTTCCATAGGTTAACTATGTGCTGTGTGAAGAAGTCCTTTATTTCCTCTGTCCTGAACCTTCCATCATTCAGCATCATGGAATGTCCATGAGTTCGAGTATGACTTGAGGCTTTCCTTGGTCACCTAATGGGGGGAACAAGATCTGTTGGGAGGTTAATGCTGTGAGCCCCTCCATCCTCTGCTCAGGTTGCATATATGTGTAAATACAGCTATATATCCTAAATACAGCTATATATATATATACACTGCAGTCTCCAGTGACCTTCATTCCAAGGAAACTGAACCCTGGAGAAGTACAGGCACCCCTGGAGGCTCTCGCCACAGCAAATATTTTGCCCAAACAATTTATTCCGGTTCCCTAAACCCTAGTGCTGCTGCTGGACTACAGCTGCCGTCGCTCCTGACCATTGGCCCTGTTAGCTGGGGTAGGTGGGTGTTGGACTCCAACAGGAGAAAATCTATAGCTCTGTGGCATGCAAATAGTCCCAGGTTCAATCCCCAGAATCTCCAGGTAAGGCTGGGAGATGTCCCCTGTCTGAGAAACCTGAAGAGCCACTGCCAGTAGTGTAGACAATACAGAGCTACAGGATCTGGTTACAATTTGGTGGGGTCTTTTTTGGGGGGGGAGTTTCTAGACTTCTTGAGGTTTGGTGCAGGGGTAGGGATGCTGTTGCTGCACCCCAGATCCCAGCAGCCAGCATGGCTTAATGGCCAGGGATGATGGGAACTTATAGTCCAGCAACATCTGGAGGACCACGAGTTCCCCATCTGGCTCCTCCTAAGTGAGGTGCACAAAATTTACTTCCTGCCTGGCAGGGACTGCAGAAGATTAGCAGTCAGGCCCATGCGGTCTGCCCCCTGTCTTTATGGTGGATTAGGCTGATGAATTAGCAGGCTTCATTAATGCATGCACCGGGATCCCAGAAACTGATTGAAAGAGACAGCTAATATTGTGTCAAAATTATTAGTCCATCCACCATGCACAGAGGCCCTTCTTGCTTGGGTTATTAAAGTAGATTAGCTGAATAATTTCCATTACATTTTCTCAAAATATTTCTTAAGGATTATGAGCAAGCAGGAGGTGAATCGCTGACCCACACAGGCCATAAATCACCAAAGGTAGACAACACTCCTTTGCTTTTCAGTTTTTAAACAGACACCCCACATTTGCAGGGTACTGGTGCAGGGAGTAGGTGAATAATATACATTTCAGTCTCTCTGGCCAACCCCATCTCAGAAAACAAGGTAAGGTGAAGAGAAATTGTGTAGAAAAGGCCACCCAGGAGCACCTTGCCTATGAGGAAAGGCGGAAGCATTTGGGGAGTTTGAATTTAGGGGGAAATGTCCACATGAGGAGAGGGAATCTAGACATGTCAAGGGTCTGGAACGATCAAAGCATCCCCACTCCGAAATAATAGAAGTGGATTATGCAATAAAATTGATGGTCTGTAGGTTCAGGGATTACTGTTTCACCCAGTGCATGGTGAATATGTTGTAATAGGTTTGTGAGGGTCAGTTTGGATGATACCTGTGGGTCCCGCCCTTCCAAGCCTGTGGTCCTGTGTATGTGGGGTTAGGCTCTATAAGAGAGAATTTGCTGAACCAGTCAAGTTAGTTTCTTTGTAAGATTATAGCCTGACCTGGCCGGTTAAGTCTTGCCATTTACATGTCCAGAGGTGGCTGATTGCCACAGAAACAAATGGGTGGGCCTTCCCCCATTGCACGTAACTGGATGCGATCTCAGACTAGCACTGAAGACTTTCCTCTACGGACCTGGAGAGAGATTGCCTTGTATTTCCACAGTCAAACATGGCAGGTGCCCTTTGGGGCACCATGCCCTTTGGATATTTGAAGACACAGGTGGCGCTGTGGGTTAAACCACAGAGCCTAGGACTTGCCGATCAGAAGGTCGGCGGTTCGAATCCCCGCGATGGGGTGAGCTCCCGTCCATTGGTTCCTGCTCCTGCCAACCTAGCAGTTTTAAAGCACGTCAAAGTGCAAGTAGATCAATCGGTACTGCTCCGGCGGGAAGGTAAACGGCGTTTCCATGCGCTGCTCTGGTTTGCCAGAAGTGGCTTAGTCATGCTGGCCACATGACCCGGAAGCTGTACGCTGACTCCCTCAGCCAATAAAGCAAGATGAGAGCCACAACCCCAGAGTCGGTCACGACTGGACCTAATGGTCAGGGGTCCCTTTACCTTTACCTTTATCATATCACCATCTTCCTTACCATTGGAAACTTTGAGACATAGCGCTTGCCTTGTGGGATTGTACTATGAAGTCCATCCAGACCGGTTGTTGGTTCTCTGGGTTGGGGGAATGGAATCTACCCATTGCATAGATGCTTGTTTCTGAAGAATGAGAAGAACAAATGGTGCAGCATGGCTGTACACAAATAAATGATTTTAAGGGTTGCAAAGGGCAGTCGAGCTTGACCCACAGAGGCTGAGGGGGCAGCTGCATATATCCCTGTAGAGAGACGGTCCAGCTCCATCACTCTCCAGAGAAGTCAAGTTTCCTGTGGCCACTAGCTCTTTCTTTGGAGCAGTTTCTCTCACCTTGGGGAGGGCAGTTTCTCACTCCAAAATCTTCCAGGTCTTTCTCTTACTTTATGGGTGGGTAAATACTTCAGCCAACCTAGCAGTTCGAAAGCACGTCAAAGTGCAAGTAGATAAATAGGTACCGCTCTGGCAGGAAGGTAAACGGCGTTTCCGTGTGCTGCTCTGGACTAGACCTAATGGTCAGGGGTCCCTTTACCTTTTAAATACTTCAGCTAATCTTTAGCTAACCTCAGACTTAGATCCCTGATCCTTGGGATCCTCTTAGATCAGACTTTCCCAATCTGGTACCCTTAAAATGTTTTGGACTATCACCGCACATCATTTGGCGCTATCGCCATCCCTTCCATCGTCTCTGGGTATCGACCATGCTGGTCCAACAACCTCTAGAGTGCAAAAGGTTGGGGAAGGCTATCCTAGAGCCTAACAGCCTTGAAAAACTGGGCTTTCAATTTGCATCATCCTTGAGTGGAAGGTTTGTATTGCTCTATCCACCTCCCTCTGCATCTCTGAATGGGAAATGCGGCGATAAAACTCACTCTGCAGGAACGTTCATTTGCTTCGTTTCCGGGTGGTGAGATCTGTGACTCTGGGGTCAGCTATAAATCCCGCCGCCAGGCTTTGCCTCCCATTAATAGGCATGTGTATTTTATTTTATTATTTTTTTGAAAAAAAAATCTAATTAAAGCTGTCACATTAAGGCTCCGTGTAGCTCATATCCCACGCCTGCGAAGCGCACCCTGAGCTATAAAGCGGTTGCCTTTGTCAGGCGTTGGGGAATGGGAGAGGGAATAAACAGAGATCCTGTGTGAGGGCCTCCAGCACTGATCTAAATGTCTCTTGACACAGAAACAGAGAGCCGTAGAGTTGCAAGGGACTCACAAGGGTCATCTAGTCCAACCCCATTTGCAAAGTAGGAATCACAACTAAAGAATCCCTGGCAGATGGTCATTCAGTCTCTGCTGAAGAGCATCCAGCACAGGAGAGTTCACCACCCCCTGAGGGAGTCTGTTCCACTGTGAAACAGCTCATTGCATCAGAAAGTTCTTCCCAATATTTAGTTGGAAACACCTTTATTGTCATTTGGGTCCTACCCCCTGGAGCAACAGCAAAGAAGCTTGCTCCATCTGCTATAGGGTCTTATCAATATTGTTGTTATTAATTTATGAATCACCTCTCAATGAAATTTACAAATACAGTGGTACCTCGGATTAAGAACTTAATTCATTCTGGAGGTCCGTTCTTAACCTGAAACTGTTCTTAACCTGAAGCACCACTTTAGCTAATGGGGTCTCCTGCTGCTGCCGCACCGCCGCCGCACGATTTCTGTTCTCATCCTGAAGCAAAGTTCTTAACCCGAGGTAATATTTTTGGGTTAGCGGAGTCTGTAACCTGAAGCGTCTGTAACCTGAAGCATCTGTAACCCAAGGTAGCACTGTATACAATATAAACAATTAAAAGCCAACCAATCTATATCACTCATTACCTATATAGCAATGTTGTGATTTGTTTCCAGAGCAACCACTTCTTTTTTGCTGCTCAAACAGGTCCTAGTGCTAAGATTTCATTTGCAGGCCAGGACCCTGGCCTTGGCAACCTGATCTGTTGCAATCGCTATTCTAAGGTGCAGTTTGCACCCTTTCCAATATAAGGAACCCACTGAGTCCACCTGGAAAATTTTCCCCTGATCACATATACCGCCAAGTGAATCATGCAGTTAATGAACATAACTGGGAGCTCACCAAATAAAATGTTTTTTTGGGGAGAGCTGTGTTGAAATTCCAATGGGCTTACTCTCTGCTCCCTCTCTCTCCTGCTTCTGCACAAGATGCTAGGCTGATGCTGCAAAGGATGGAGGTATAATGAGATTACTGAATTATTTACATGGCCCTTTATATTTAATTCCATTCCTTAGAAATGGAGAGAATTTGGAAGGGTAGATGGGTGACGGTGAAAGACAGCGGGGGGGGGCATGATTCTTAAAAGATTTACATTATTGACGTCTAACTGCTCAAGTGAGGCTGTGGGTGGGGGGAACCTAAACTGCACGTCTCAATGCTTCCAATTTTCATTTCTGTCATAACATCACAGGATCATAGATTTGTAGAGTTGGAAGGGACCACAAAGGTCCAACGCTCTGCAATGCAGGAATCACAGCTAAAGAATCCTTGACAGATGACCAACCGGTCTCTGCTTTCAAACATCCACCACCTTCTGTAGGAGTCCATTCCACTGTCAAACAGCTCTTAAAATCAGAACGTTCTTCCTAATGTTTAGCATGAATCTCCTTCCTTGTCATTTGAATCCATTGGTTTGGGTCTTCCCCTCTGGAGCAGCAGAAAACAAGCTTGCACCATGTGACAGCCCTCCATGTATTTGAAGATGGCTATCATATTCCCTCTCAGTCTCCTCCTCCCAGGCTAAACATACCCAACTCCTTCAACTGTTCCTCACAAGGCTTGGTTTCCAGATCCTTTGTCATCTTGAAGCTCCAAATTACTCTGATAAGAAAGCCAAAGAAAAAACAGTCCCAGCAGGAAATTTCCATTCCCTCAATTTTTAACTATGTAATATTTTATTGATTTGTGCACACACAACAAAAAGAAAACAAAGAACCATAGAACTGAAGACCTGGAAGCGTCCCTGAAGCCCATCTAGTCTAATGTGGGATCTGTTAATTATGTATCTTTGAGAATAGATGTTTGTAGACAGGTAATAATTAACCAGAAACTAATAGACTTTGGAGGATGACAGAAATGTAAACCACAGCCAGGAAGGACAAAAGTACAAAGATGAACTTCTTCAACATCTTCTGTGCTTTAAAATTATTCTGTCTTCCACACTGTTCCTGCCCCCAGGCCTTCAAGACAAGGCAGGTTTTGATGGATTTGGAGGAAAAGAGAGACAGTCTTTAGGGAGAACATAGAAACAGACCAGAACAGACCATCAGTCCACCTAGCTCTGTATGGTCTGCACTGACTGATAGCAGCTCTCCAGGGTTTCAAGGTACAGGTCTCTGTGAGCCCTACCTGGAGATGCTATTTGGGGATTTAACCTGGGACCTTCTGCATACAAGGCATCTGCTCTGCTACTGACCTTTGGCACCTCCCCACATTAATCATTCCTCTGCATTGCATTGTCTAGTGGGATGCTTAGAACCAGCTGTTCAGGACTGACAGCAAGCCTTGAATGAGTCAAGGCAAGACTCATCTGTATCTTCCTTGTCTCATCAGCCTGAGGCAAAGGCAGATGCAAATTGAGAAGTCACTTCAGCCTTGAAAGATGAAACATGGAGATTTTTTCAGAATGCGCAGAAGGCAAAGGATCCTGTAGTTCCCACCCTGGTGATGACGGGGCCAGCTGCTGCTGAAGCTCTTTGCTGTAAGGGGGGGGGGGAGAGAACAGCAGGCCTTTATAGACTTCTTCTCAACTGCTCACACAGCTGTGAAGGTTAAAAGATGCAGATGACAGATATTTTTTGGAAGGCGGGTATTTCCCCCCTATAGCTGCAACTCTGAAGCTACTCTGAGCAAGCTGTAATAATGCCTTATCCTCCGTGATGCAGCCCTTCCTGCTTCAGGAGAGAAGACAGTCATTTGCGGTGGGTAGAGTCACTCAAAGGGATGCGGGTGGCGCTGGGGTGTAAACCATTGAGTGTTGGGCTTGTCGATCAGAAGGTCGGTGGTTCAAATTCCCACAACGGGGTGAGCTCCTGTTGCTTGGTCCCTTCTCCTGTCAACCTAGCAGTTCAAAAGCACATCAAAAGTGCAAGTAGATAAATAGGTACCGCTCCAGCGGGAAGGTAAATGGTGTTTCCGTGCTCTGCTCTGGTTTCACCAGAAGCGGCTTAGTCATGCTGGCCACATGACCCAGAAAAACTGTCTGCGGACAAACACCGGCTCCCTCGGCCAGTAAAGCGAGATGAGCACCACAACCCCAGAGTCGTTCGCAACTGGACTTAACTGTCAGGGGTCCTTTACCTTTAGAGTCACTCAAGCAAGTAGGAGGACTCTAAGGAGATGATGCAACCTTGGCCTTCCCCAACCTGACATCCTCCCACATTGGTGGAAGCTGATGGGACTTGTAGTCCAAAACATTCAGAGGGCACTGGGTTGGGGAAGCCTGCTCTAACCTGTAATCCGGGGGGGGGGGGGGAGAGTTACTTGCCTTTACCATTCTTCCCACACTTCCAGTTCCCATGGAATCATAGAACCGCAGAGTTGGAAGGGACCATGAGGGCCATCTAGTCCAATTCCCTGCAATGCAGGGAACATTTTGCCCAACAGGGGACTCGAACCCACAACTCTGAGTTTAAGAGTCTCATGCTCTACAGATTGAGCTTTCCATTAAATAACAGAATAAGCAAGGATCAGAACCTTGGGATGACCACAGGTAAATAAGGGGTCAGCAGCTCACACACTTAACAGTCTCACTCATATGGTCTCAATTTCAAATGCACACCCCTTCAGGTCTGCTGCACTTTCTCTGGAGCCTCCCTGCAGCCCCAAATTGGGGTTTCTCTGACCCCCTCTGCCCGCATTTCCATTGCTGTCAGCCCTGGCACTGTGAGCAAGTGGTGCTGGCCAATGACAGACTGAGTGTACACCCCCCCCCCCTTATGGGCTGCATTTTATATACACCCAGTTGCTGCTTATTAGTTTGTTTTCACTACATTAGCTTTAATTAAACAATTAACTCCCTTTCAGCTTAAAGGCAGAGCCCCGCTTGCTTACGATTATGCTTAAAAGCAATGTTTTAAAGAAGTGTGTGTGTGTGTAAAGCAAGAAGGGGAAAGATATGTGCTGAAATCCTTTGTCAGCTGGACAAAGGGATGCCTCCAAATTCTAAGATGAGCTGGCCTGATTCACACCTCCAGGGGAAATCTGTGCAGGTGGAACTCAGTTATCCACCAGCTTTTCCTTATTAAAAACAGAAGTATCAAAATGTATGCCCTGGCTCCCTCTGTCACAGCCAGAACTCTCAGTCTCACTGTGGCTGTTATATTTAAAGATATTATTCAAAAATTCAATATGTACGATAGAAGGGAAGGGATCCTTTGAGCTTGTGGGAGCAAGGGAGGGAGGAGATTTCTCCTTGGTGCTATCCAAGGTCCTGAAAGGCTACTCTGACTTCAAGTCGGTGCTGCGGGCTCCTGCATGGAGTCAGGAAAGGACAGCCAAGCTGATTCATATGTAGCTCTTTCACAAGCCCTGGACCTAGGAGATTTGGGAGAGGAAAAGCTTTCTGAAGGCTTCTGGCAGGCTTTGAAGTCTGAGCCAGGGAGGGTTCTTCCTGATAGTTCTGGCTAAGAACCAGCAACATAACTAAGTGTTCCCCCTTTTGCATAGTCAGAAAGGGAGTGGGGAAGAAAAGTGCCCAGATATGCATAAAATTTGCATATGCTAACTTACAATAATCAATGCACATTCAGGAATGATGACTGTAATCTAACTAAAAATGCAATTCGTATCACCATATGGGGGAAGCCAGTGAACTTCATGCCACCTCCACCCACCCACTGTGAGTCGCTTCTTACAGTTCTTTTTTATCTTTAATGTGGACTTGGACCAGACAGCTGTTCATGTAGAGGACTGTCCTTTACATGTGAATTAGGACACAAGGCCAAACCAAGTGAGGAGTGATTTCGTTGGAATTTGGTATATACACAAATCGCAGGCTGACTGGCAGAAACTCCCCTGGACTTCAAGCAGGGGATGTTCCCAGCCCTAGCTTAAGATGCCAGCAATTGAAACTGTGACCTTCTGTGGGCAGTCTCTGAACACACAACACCAATCCTGCCCCTGAGTGCACTGGCTACCAATTAGATTCTGGGTCCAAATCCATGTGCTGATTTTGACCACTACAGTCTTATGTGGTGCAGAACCTCAGTACCTCAAAGACCACATCTCCCTATATGAACTGACGCAGACCCTGCAGTTGTCACCTGAGGCCTATCTTCATGTGCCCCCTCCACGGGAGAACCAGAGTATGGCAGCACAAGAGCAGACCTTTCCAGTGGTGGCTCCCTGCTTGTGGAATGCTCTCCCTATGGAGGCTCACCATATTTATGTGCTAGGCAAAAACTCCCCCCCCCCATCCCCATCTCCTTGAAGAATGAGTGGGATGTTTTAATCTTGCCTTTTAGAAAACAGAGTTGTCCTTTATATTTTTCTACGTTTTGTTTTATGCTGGTTTTAATGTATGTGTTTACTGCTGTAAGATCCTTTTATTGGTAAAAAAAGCGTGACTAAGAAGTTTAATGAATAACAAGTAAATAATAATAATAATAATAATAATAATAATAATAATAATAATAATAGTGCAATGAGTGCCTGCACTAAACAGTTGAAGTGGGAAGCAAAGAAAAAGTTATCATAGAGCTGGAAGGAACCAAAGGATAACCTAGTCTAACCCTTTGTGATGCAGGAATCGCAGCTGAAGAATCCCTGACAGATGGCTACACAACCTCTGTTTAAAAGCCTCCTATGAATCATAGAGCGGTAGAATTGGAAGGCATTCAAAGGGCCATCTAGCTCAACCCCCTGCAGTGCAGGAATCACAGTCACCAAATAAGCCCTGGGTGCATCCAGTCCATCACCAGCACTTTGGGCAGGGCTGCCTTGACCCTCCTGTCCTCCTCGCTCACTCAGAGAAGGATTCAGTTAAGAGTTGAGCCACCCTTTGCTCGGATGCACTTCCAGGCAATAGTTTGCAAAGAGCAGTCCACCCCCCGCCCTGCCGTTTCCCCTTTTATTGCAATCCAGCTTGTTAATGAAGCTGTCCCCGTTAATGACACTAAGCACAGCTCTCTGCTGCAACCCAACACGCAGCTTATTATCCTCTCTCCATTTCATTCCCGTCAGGAGGAAAATTGGATTCCAAGTAATGAAAGAATTAAATCGTCCTCCAATCTCCAGCTCTCATCTCGGGGAGAGGCAGCAGTCGGGTTCAGAGATATCTTCAGAGGCCCTGCAGGGTCCTGCGAACATCCTCCCAAGCACCCTCTGGAGTGGGCAGCAGCTGACGCAGGAGGGATGTGCAAGGGAACAGCTTTAAGGAGTCCCACCTGAGTGTTCACAACTCCAAGAGGCTTGTATGCGCTCACAGCCAGATCTAGCTCTGAGCCACAGAGCGAGGAACACAGGAGGAAGCCTTATACTGAGTCACAGCCCATTGGCCCTTCCTGTTGCATTTCTGCCTGAGTCACCGTCCTGGGGGAACCTCCTCGGGGGCAGAGCATTTAGTTCTCCTCCATGCTTGCCCCAGGAGTGATCCAAGGCTGAAACATGACAGAGACCCACCTCCCAGCAGCATCTGATTGGCAGGAGGTCAATATTCATGGCAGCAATCATGCAGAGATACAGCAGGGCTCCCCCTCCAGTGGGTGAGTGCACATGCGCTTTATTAAAACACAACAACAACAACAACAACAACAACAACAACAACAAACCTATCATGGTAAACCAGCAATTCTACTACAGTGCCCTATCTACATGGAACTTGGGGGTTTTGTGGGTGACTGATTGACAATAGCTTCTGTGGGTCTTGGGCTCTGGCTTTTGCTCCCCCACTTACCTGAGTTCCTTTTAAGTGGAGAGGTTTGGAATTGAACCTTTTCCGTGCAAAAGGATGGACCCCAGCTGGTTTAAGGGTGTCTTAAAGGTTCTGGTCACATAGCAGAGGGCAGAGTTGACGGCCACACACACTTGGGGTTAATCTGTGGTAAGGAGGGTGCATACTATGGTGGGAAGGATCTTAGCCTGTGGTGAATGGGGCTACTCCTCACTCTCTGCCACTCCCTCCATTGTGCACTTTAACTCTTTCTTTGCCTCCCAGCAGTCTCCATGGAAAGGGACCTGAAGTATGAATTGACTGATCCCTTTGCAGAGGGCTTTTGGAATTTGACCAGAACCCATGTTCAGTGCTAGAGCCTTTCCAACACCACAGTTCTAGGATTCTTCTCCAAATGTCTCCATTGACCAGGGACAGCCCCCTATTTCCTGCTCCATGTCCCAGGGGTGAGGGGAACCCCATTGTCCTGCATTTTAGCCCATTGGCTGCATAGATGTTAATTAGCTGGAACCAGAAGCAGTGCAGTGTAGCGGCTGGAAAACCAGACCAGGAACCTGGGAGAGACTGGGCTGAAATCCCTGTTTGGCCATCTATGAAGCACACTGGCCCTGTCCCTGCCTCTCAGGCTAGCCTACCTCAAAGGGTTGTTGTGAGGATAAAAGGAAGGGAAGGAGGAGAACCCTGTGCACCACCTTGAACTCCTCGGAGGAAAAAAGGAGGGATAGAAATGCAATGAAACAAACAAACGAGAGGCAATTTTGCAGCCCGCCATGTTGCACACGGCTTCTGAAGCGCATTGTGAACTGCTGATGATCTTTTGCAGAACCATTTAATGTTTTCCTTGCATATCCTTAAACAAAAGGGACAGATCCTCTCTTAGCTTTTAAATCAGCAGGGGAAAGGCTACTACATAATAAATGAACACGCGGCATGCAGAGAGCGCAGCCTCCCCAAGGTGGAAATGGGAAGAAGGGGGACGACACGGTGGGAAGCGGGGGAGGGAGAGAGAGAGAGAGAGAGAGAGATCCGCGGCATGCTAATAGGGGTGTTATGTGCATGCTGTTATTTTCATCTATAGAACGTTGGAGGGTAATAAAGGTCTCATTTGCTCCCTGCAAAACTCTTGTCCTCCAGCCTCAGCTTTCAAACGCGACATGCGGTCTGGAGCTTCCAACCCATTAGCCGCTGAAACTTAATAAAGCAGCTTGGTTAAGCTAGGCTTTTGTAGAGGCCTCTGGAGAAGGGATCTGGCTTGGTCTCGTTTTGCTGCTCTCAGACAGACTTTTCTTAATAGATCTTAAAAATGGGCCCTGTCCCTGCTCACAGATACTGTCTGTTTCCAAACACTGTGTGTCCCTGGACCACAAACTACCTGCGCATGGCTTTTGTTGGTGCATTGATTATAGCCATTAATAAGCCATGTGGCATGCTTACGAGCTCTCCCTGCAACGGCCTCTGGGCCATTGAGTTCATTTTACATTTAAATCATCTCCAGGTTGTAAACCTCAAGAATTCTCAGTTTCCGAGACGCTGCCTGGTTTTGCTGTGCTTCACGTGGGTCAGTCAACATATTTTCAGCTATTTATTTCAATTTTCCGGGAGGGGGGAGGTTCCATATTTTCAGCTATTTATTTCAATTTTCTGGGAGGGGGGAGGTTCCTCCCAGAAATGCAGGTCCATTTGAAGCCAAGAGGTTTAGGGAGCAATGGGGAGGGCCATAGCTCAGTGGTAGAATATCTGCCTTGCATGCAGAAGGTCTCTGGTTCAATCCCTGGTATCTCCAGGTAAGTCTGGGTGAGGCTTCCAGGCTGAAACCCTGGAGAAGCATTGTAGACCTAAGAGGCATGGGACTTAAGATCCTAAGAGCAGTGGCCCATGTGGTCCAGCCTCCTGTTCGCACAGTGGCCAACCAGGGAGCAGAAGATGATCACCCTCCCCTCCTGTAGGTTCCAGCAACTGGCATTATGTCTGCAACCGTGGAGGCAGAGCATAGCCATCCTGGCTAGTAGCCTTTGGTAGCTTTCCCTTTCATGAATTTGTGCAAACCTCTTTTAAAGCCGTCCAAGTTGGTGGCCATCACTGCCTCCTGTGTGGGTTCTGTAGTTTAATTTCGCACTGCCTGAAGAAGTCCTTTCTTTCATCTGTCCCAACATACAGCATCATTGGAAGTCCACAAGCTCGAAAGTTAAAGAGAGAGGGGAAATCATCTCTTTCCACCCTCTCCATGCCATGGAGAATTTTATAAGCTTCCATCCTCTCATCTATTACGGTTGTACCTTGGATCCTGAACACCTTGGTACTCGGACGTTTTGGCTCCCGAACGCCGCAAACCCAGAAGTGAGTGTTTGCCAATGTTCTTTGGAACCTGAAACTCTGATATGGCTTTTGATTGGCTGCAGGAGCTTCCTGCAGCCAATCAGAAGCCAGGCTTTGATTTCTGAACATTTTGGAAGTCAAATGTACTTCTGGAATGGATTCTGTTTGACTTCCAAGGTATGGCTGTACAGTGGTACCTTGGGTTACAAACACTTCGGGTTACAAACGCTTCAGGTTACAGACTCCGCTAACCCGGAAGTAGTACCTCGGGTTAAGAACTTTGCTTCAGGGTGAGAACAGAAATCTCGCAGTGGCAGCGCGGTGGCAGTGGGAGGCCCCATTAGCTAAAGTGGTACCTCAGGTTAAGAACAGTTTCAGGTTAAGAACGGACCTCCAGACCGAATTAAGTTATTAACCAGAAGTACCACTGTACTTGCCTTTTGTCTTAACTAAAAAGTCCCTAATGCTGCAACTTTTCCTCATTTTTCCTCATAGTGGAATCTCACCATCCCTTGGACCATTCTGCTTGCCCTTTCCCGAGCCTTTTCCACTACACTAATGCCCTTTTTTGAATAGTGCCCTGTGACGGGGTGAACTCCCATTGCTCGGTCCTTGCTCCTGCCAACCTAGCAGTTTGAAAGCACGTCAAAGTGCAAGTAGATAAATAGGTACCGCTCTGGCAGGAAGGTAAACGGAGTTTCTGTTCGCTGCTCTGGTCTGCCAGAAGTGGCTTAGTCATGCTGGCCACATGACCTGGAAGCTGTACGCCGGCTCCCTCGGCCAATAAAGCGAGATGAGCACCGCAACCCCAGAGTCGGTCATGACTGGACCTAATGGTCAGGGGTCCCTTTACCTTTACCTTAATGAGCTCTCCAATAAGGCAAGCAAGAGTCACATAGCTTTCAAGTGTCCTAATTTACCAGGGGCAGTCCCAGAATTATGAAAACAATCCTGGCTTTGGATTTCATCACAGAATGTCCCTATTTCCCCCTTCTGTCCTGCCTCTGCTAAGCTCGGGAAGAGGATGAGCTGGTACTTTCCCCAAGGTTTGGATGCTGCAGTTCTGAGGAAGCATCCTGTGAGGAGATTTCACCCCTCCCATACCCAAGAATCTCCTGATGATCTCCTGATGGTCTCTGCTGACTCTCCAGAGAGGAGGAGGCGTGTCCTGCCTATCTACTTATCCTGCCCAGCAACATCTCTGTGTGTGTGAGAGACAGTCAGTCAGTCAGTCAGTCAGTGTATCGGAGAAAGTGAGAGTGTTGGAGATCCTAGAGATAAGATTGCTGCTAAGTGCAGCTGCAGACTCTCAGTGTAGCATTGATTTATGCTTAGAATATTCAGCTCTGTATATAGTTTTGTATCATAGTTGTAGTTATAGAATAAAAGGAAGATATTCTACAGAGCTGCTCTCCGAGTGGTTTATACTCTGCAAGACTCTGCAAAACTCTGCTGCGCAACGACTGTATTATTGAGACAGTGAATCCGGTGCTCTCAGCTCTAAGCTGTGAGTCCACAGCACCGTGACCTGTTCCTGTGAGAAAGGAGGTCTCTGGCGGTGCTACTCAGCTCGCCTAGCCCAGTCGGGGTTGAGGTGCATGAGTCCAGTTGGTGCATTGGCTCTAGGGCGATGCTGACATCCTGTTCCCTGTTCATGGTCGCTTCTGCCGGCCTCCTCTATTGGGCAGCTCATAGTGATTGCTGGAGGAGGAGAGGCTGTTGCAGCCACAGCCCAGCTGTGCGTGATGCAATGGTTGTGACAGGCAGGTAGAGGGCAGAGCCATCCTGGGCGGGAGGAAAGGGGGAGTGGAGCATGAGGAGTCTTGATTTTGGGGGGTTCTTTTGGAACACGAAAAACCTTTATAAAAACTAATTTTAAAACATATTTAAAAATGCTTTGTGCGGCTGCATCTAAACTTGCCCCTTTCTAAAATCCATTTATTGGTGTGTGTGTTTTCTTTTTGTAAATCTCCCAGAGAATAAAGCCAAATCAGATTGGGATTAAGGAATTTTCTCAGGATGGCAGAGGGTGTGTGCGCTGTGTTCCACTGGTGAAACTTTTGCCCTTCTACCGGGAGCAAATACTCGGGGCAAGGAAACCACACACACAAAATGGGGCATGTAAATGAATTTTGCCATTTGATATTGTTGACTAAGCAGCAGGAATTTTAGAAATAGGACCACAAGCCAATTTTGATTTTTGTACAACTCTTTCTGCCCAGGAAGAGTCTCTTTTCCAACTGTGAAGACCTGGAATTTCAGCAATGCATCCCTTTAACAGTCCAGGGCAATTATTAGCTGTTTCAAGGCACGTGCAGGTAGAACGGAGATATGTGACTCTCACCCAACATCACCAGCTAAATTGGGATGGAACCTGTTTTTCTCACCACAACTATTTTGAGTGGCACTATTACCCCACCTGCACTGGGAGCTGAATTTGACAAGTGAGTTTTTAGAAGGCCGATAACCATATGTGGGGCGAGACGTGAGCCGCCCGTTCCCCCCAGTTTGTCTGCCTACAAATAGAATAGAAAGTTTGGAGACACTATTTGTGTGCAACTCTAAGTTATGACTCACCTGAACTGTTTGGAAACCAGCATGATAACTCTGCATGGAGGATCAAACTAGGATATAGCGATATGGGGTTCAATCCAATTCTCGGTTTAGCCTATCTCGCAGGGTTGTTGTTGTGGTGGTGAGAATACAGAGAGGGAGAGAACCATGCACACCACCCCAGACTCCTTGAAGGAAAAGTGGTGTAGAAAGTTAATGAATGAATGAATGGTAAGTAAAATAAGATTTACTGCCTTGTGAAAGAGGTTTCTGTTTTCCTCCATTTGGGTTAAACCACAGAGCCTAGGACTTGCCAATCAGAAGGTCGGCGGTTCGAATCCCCATGACGGGGTGAGCTCCCATTGCTCTGTCCCTGCTCCTGCCAACCTAGCAGTTCAAAAGCACATCATGTGCAAGTAGATAAATAGGTACCGCTCCAGCGGGAAGGTAAACGGCGTTTCCGTGTGCTGCTCTGGTTCGCCAGAAGCAGCTTAGTCATGCTGGCCACATGACTACGGACTGTCTGCGGACAAACGCCAGCTCCCTCGGCCAGTAAAGCGAGATGAGCGCGCAACCCCAGAGTCAGTCATGACTGGACCTAATGGTCAGGGTTCCCTTTACCTTTTTTTATAGGATTGAGTTTACCTTTCCCCCCCTCCCCCCAATTTTATTTATTTTTTTACAAAAGAAAAAACTTTACAAATTTTAACCTAGACTGAAAATTACTGTATCCTTTGACTTCCCATCCTCCCTTTCTATTATTTCCAAATGCAGTTTCTTTTCTCATGAACTGTTGGAGAAAAGAAAACACACACACACACACACACACACATCATTAACTGATTGTCTTTTTCTGGATCAGGGCCCAATTCTGGGACACCAGAATACATAGCAGTAAATGCTGAGGCCAATTTATGGGTGTCATCTGGGAGTCTGAGAGAACTTAAAAGCTCTTCAACAAACTCAGCAAAACTTCTCTCTGGGTTGTGCGATGGTTTTCCAAAAATAAAAAATAAAGCCTCTGTAACAGAAGCAAGAAGTGCTGTAGCTTTCTCCCTGAGAAGGCAGTTATTTGGCTTTGCTAGCTGACGATGGTGCTATTGCATTGTGCCATTCCAAAGGCTTTTTATCATGGGAGGACAGGGAAGAGCAGACTGGTGGGTGAGATTTCTCGGGGACAAGAGGAGGAAGAGGATTAGGAGAACACTTTGCATAAATCACAACGGAGCCAAGCAGTCTGGTGCTTCAGAGCCCACCCACACCTCTGCTTAATGTGGATTGTGTATCCTTGCACACAAATCCATGAGGCGGCTGCATATTGAACCCGATGCACCGTTCTGGTCACCTCACCTCAAAAAGGATATTGTAGTGTTGGAAAAGGTTCAGAAAAGGGCAATCAAAACGATCAAGGGGATGGAGCAACTCCCTTAGGAATAAAGCTCGCTATGTTTGGGACTTTTTGGTTTAGAGGAATGGCGAGTAAGCGGTGAAATGATAACCGTTTGTAACATTGGGCGTGGCATGTATAAAATGGAGGGAGAAAGGTTTTCCCCTCCTCTCTCATCACACCAGAACTCATGAACATCTGATGGAGCTGAATGTTGGAAGATTCAGGACAGGAAATACCTCCTTCATGCAGCCCAGAGTTAAACTATGGAACTCCCTCCCACAGGAGGCAGTGATGCTCACCAACCTAGATGGCTTTAAAAGAGGACTGGGCAAGTTTGTGGAGGAGGACAAAGCTATTGATGGCTACAAGCCATGATGGTTATGCTTTGCCTCTATGGTTGGAGGCAGCAATGCAGAATAGCAGTACAGTGTTACAGATGCTTCGGGTTACAGACGCTTCAGGTTACAGATTCTGCTAACCCAGAAATAGTACCTCTGGTTAAGAACTTTGCTTCAGGATGAGAACAGAAATCGCGCGGTGGCAGCGGGAGGCCCCATTAGCTAAAGTGGTACCTCAGGTTAAGAACAGTTTCAGGTTAAGAACGGACCTCCGGAACGAATTAAGTTCTTAACCCGAGGTACCACTGTAGATGGGAATCACAAGTGGAGAAAAGTGGAGATCATAGAATCATAGAATTATAGAAGGGTCACCTACCTAGTCCAGGCCCCTGCAATGCAGGAATCCTGTCCACAGACCTCCTTGGGTGGGCTTGAACCACCAACCTTCTGCTTAACAGCCAGGCACACTAACCTATTGTGCCATGTTCAGCCAGAGGTGGAAGGAAACCTGTCAGGGATGATGTAGTTCCATCCTGCATTGAACAAGGGGCATGATGACTCTATAATGCTGTGGACTCAACCTCCTCACTTTGCACTCAGCACTCAAGAAACTCAGAAGCAAGGGACAAGTGATCTTAGATTGTAGAGAGGATTATTTATTTATTGAGACTGAAACATTACTCATCTCCAGTGATGTCATTAGGGTGCTCCACCTCCATTGTGGAAGGCAGTAGACAGTGCTGGAAACCACAGGAGGGGAGAGGGCTCTTGTGTTTGGGTCCTGCAGGTTTCCCACGGGCATCATGTTGGTCACTGTGAGAATGCTGGACTAGATGAGCTATGGCCTGATCCAGCAGGCTCCTCCTCTTATGTCTAATCAGGCTTCCATTTAAAGAAGAATCTTGGTGAACTGGAGGAGCGGACTGTCAGGTGGGGAGAGGACTGGGGACCAAGACCTTTGAGGAACAGTTGGAAGACTTGAGCATATGTAGCCTGGAGAACAGAAGTTTAAGCTGAGTCATAACAGTGACCTTCACACAGTGGTGTAGCGTGGGGTGGTTGTCCTGGGCACAAAATTGTTAGGGGGCATGAACACCCAGTGCTGCCTCAATACAACTGTGCGTTTCCATCACTGGGCTCCATTGAAAATAGCTTCTCCATGTGAACCAGGAAGTGATGTCTCCAGACAACAGAACGGCTCTTCTTTTCTTATATCTGCTGCTGTGATTTCCTGGATGACGAGGATGCCATTAGGCAGTTGAATGCACATGTGTTCTCTGTCAGCTTCCCTCACACCCACCCACCCCTCTGTGCAGCCCTGGGCACTGGCAAGCCATGCTACATCACTGCCTTCACAGCTCTGCCATGCAGAACACGGAGGGGGCTTGTTCTCTGTTGCCCAAAGTGGACGGGATTAGAACCGAGGGGTGGAAACTGGCTACTAGTCATGATAACTACACTCTGTCTGCATGGTATGCCTTTGAATACCCATTGCTGGAAGCTGTGGTAGGGGAGAGTACTATTGTGATTGGGTCCTGCTTACGGCCTTCCCACAAGCATTTGGTCGGTCACTGTGGGAACAGGATGCTGGTCTAGATAGACCATTGGCCTGATCCAGCCAGGCTCTCCTTATATTCTTCTGTTCTGTTCCATGGCAGCCTGTGCTCCTTGCTAGCCAGCACCACCCCTTTTATGACCTCACGGATTTTCTCTGCGTTTGCCGACGTTTTAAAGACCTCCATCTTTCACCCTCCTGGTAATTGCAGTTCTTTTCCTTCACAACCTCTCTCTTTCTTTAGTGGCTATTTTCTCTACCAGACACATCATATGGCACATTAGGATGCTGAGTTCCATAAAGCGCTCCATGACGCGGTTTGCAACGGGAGACACTGCGTAAAAGGAAGTTTATCGCCGTGGTATTTCCTGACTTTATAGGCCTTGAATTAAAGAGAGAGGGCACTAAATTTCCCCCCTGTGCGTTGAAGGCGAGCACAGTGACTCTCCGGAAAGAGGCTGTGCCGTGTTGATGGAGTTGGGTTGCCTCCTTCCATCTCTCCCTTCATTTTGACTCTGCCTCTCCTAGATTTCTCCACTCTCAGCCTCCTCCCTCTCCAGCCTCCAGCTCACCAACCCATATGCCAAGGGCTGAAGGTTGCCTTCTCTCTATTTTAATGCAGCCAAGATACTGAGCCTGCAATAGGTCTCTATGGACCAGGGGTGGAGGAAGGGGGTGCGGTGGGGGTGGGCTAACCCGGGTCTCACCACTGAGGGGAGTGACAAAATGCTGAGCGGCACTCGCCGTGGGGCCTGCAGCACACCTGAGTCATGCGTCTCTCCTGGGAGTGACGCAGTGGCTTGGGCGCCTGCAGGCTCCACGCTGCTCCAGATGGTCTGCCCCTGCCTTCCCCCCAGCTGTAGGGTGGCTGAGTGGGAGGAGGCAGGCAGACTCCTCAGAGGCCCCATGGAGCGTCCTGCCCCAGCTCAGCCTGTCCCACAGGTGGGTGGCCCCGCCCCTGGGCACAGGGCATGTGACCACCCCTGGTGCCCGATCGGCTTGCTCTGCTGCTGCCTTGGACAAATGCATATTTGATATTTAAGGGCTGGGATGGCGAGGGGGCAAAGATTAGGTTTAGCCTCTGCCTCAACATGGTGACCCTCTTTAATGCAGCCCATCTGACTGTGGGTGGGTTAACTTTCTCTGCCAGGGTCATGTGACATGTCTCCAGGTAGCACCAGAAGTTCCTGCAAGTATAGTGGTACCTCGGGTTACAGACACTTCATGTTACAGACTCCGCTAACTCAGAAATAGTACCTCGGGTTAAGAACTTTGCTTCAGGATGAGAACAGAAATCGCATGGCCACGGCAGGAGGCCCCATTAGCTAAAGTGGTGCTTCAGGTTAAGAACAGTTTCAGGTTAAGAATGGCCCTCCAGAACGAATTAAGTTCTTAACCCGAGGTACCACTGTATGCAGCCCTACTCTCCCCACGGGATCTTGCTCATGCTCAAAAGCTTGTATGGTGTAGTAGTTAGAGAGTTGGACTAGGACCTGGCAGGGACCAGGGTTCAAATCCCCACTTGGCCATAAGCAGCTCACTGGGTGAAATTGGGGCCAGTCATTGCCTCTCAGCTTCACTCTCCCACACAGGGCTGTTGCGGGGAATAAATGAGGAGTAGGTTATGGCAGAGAGGAGAGTTCAAATCCTTTATTTGGCTAGGAAGCCCACTGAATGTGACCCTGGGGCAGGCACACTGAGGAAGGGGAGAACCATGCAATGTCACATTGTGCTCCTTGGGAGGGCAGGTGGTGTATAAATGCAAGAAACAAATGATAATAGCATACTTTCCCCCTGCTCCTACCAGGGTTCAGAACAAAACCACTTCTGTTTCAACCACACAAACTTGAGCTGGTTTTGATTTCTGGCGGCTGCTCCGGTTCTGCAAAGGCCAAGGGAGAGCGATTGCCTTCCCTGCATAATATTCCACCAAGGGCATAGCCCTCAGTGTCCCCATAGAGCAGAAACAAGACAATGCAACCCCAAGCTCTTAATTTATTATAGTTTAACATCCTATGTGGGCAATTGGCTTGCAGGCTATTAGAGCAGGGAATTTTTGTCTCTTTTAGAGAAACAATGGCCGGGAACACAAAAGACTGGCTTGCGCGTCGAGTCTGCTTTGTGCCTTTTGATTTTGTGGCTTTTCTTGATTATTGCAGCAGATTTGCAATGAGGGGAGGGGGGGAAAAGCCCACCGCCATTTAATGTACTGAGTTGTTGCCGTTTTCTTTTTAGCCTACCCAGAAACAAAATTATCTTTTGTTATAGGTTTTAAAAGATCTCATGGACAAGCGACAGTACTATTTGAATTGCCTGGATGCTACCACTCATCCCATATACTTCCCCACTGAAATGCTTCCCCCTGATTGTTTGCACCACCCTTCCTTTCTCTCTCAAATGACATTATTTGTCCTTGATGATGGCGTCATGTTGGCTATGCAGCTTAGGGATGCTGTTGAAGACACTTCAGCATGCCTGATAGGTTGGGATCACCAAAGCACCAAAGAAACAGAAGGTTGAGTGAGTTGTGCCAGAGCAACAGGGCAACCATGGTACCAAATAGCGTTGCAAGAAGAAGTCCCCACCATCAAATCATTTATTTTATTTCCGTTTATTTCATTTATATCCTGCCTTTTTTTTCCAATCCAAGGAGCTCAATATGGCATACATGGTTCCTCCCCTCCTTAATAAATCTCCACAACAACGTTGTGAGATAGGTTAGGTTGAGAGGCAATGACCAGCCCAAGGTCACCCAGTGATCTTCTGACCATGTGGGGATTTGAACCCTGGTCTCCTGGGTCCTAGTCCAACACTCTAACCACTAGGCTGGCCACCTTAACAGCACAATGCTAACCATATCTACTCAGAAGTAAGGCTTGTTGAATTAAGTGGGACATACTTCCAGATATTTCAGTGTGAATTTTTGCTAATATGCAAATACACACATTTTTTCCAGGCAAAATGCATAACCCTTAATTATAAAGGAGCATATATGTTATTACATTTCTTTATGAGAAACATTATTAAGGTTGCATCTCTTTCCATCCTTCCTTAGGAGCAGGGATGGTTGAATCAGTCAGTTTCAGGTCTTCTCAGCTTCCTGTTTTTCCTATTTTATGTTCAATTCTCTGTATTTCCATATCACAGAATCATATAGAGTTGGAAGGGACCCCAAGGGTCGTCTAGTCCAACCCACTGTGATGCAGGGATCTCAGCTAAAGCATCCGTGACAGATGGCCATCCAACCCCTGCCTAAAAACCTCCAAGGAAGGAGAGTCCATCACTGGGATGGCTCAGCCGGTAGAGAATAAGACACTTCATCTCAGGGTCGTGGGTTTGAGCCCCAGCAAAAGATTCCTGCATTGCCGGGGGTTGAACTAGATGACCCTTGGGGTTCCTTTCAACTTTGCATTTCTATGATTCTAACCTTCCGAGGTGAGTGCATTCATTTTTTAAAAAAAGAATATTTATTGAGATTATACAAAAAATTACACATAAAGAAAAAACAAACAAAAACTAACAAACACAAGCTAACAAGAAAGTTGGCAAAAAGGCAACCTAGAAAGAAGAAAAAAAGAAAATAGGAAAAAGAAGGGGAAAAAAGATATTTTAAAAAAGGATAAATCCATTTTTCAGCATCTTTGATCTCATTTGCTTATTTCCTTGACCTCCTCACACCTCCCCTTTTGTATTCCCGTTTTCCAAGTCTTTTCAGCAAATCCTTACCCTCTTTCATTTGACTTTGCTCTATACTTAACCTATTATAGCTATACATTTTCATCCGTATAACTATCTATATTTACCTATTCTTATTAACCTTATTACCAAAACCACTTCTTTTCAGCCCAACATCATTTTAACATTCATTAATTTTACAGTATTTCTGCAAATAGTCTTTAAATCGAGTGCATTCCATTGCCAAACAGCTCTTACCGTCAGAAATCAGTTTGCAATTGTGAAAGTTCGCCAGAAATTTAGTGTGCATTTCTCCTACATGTTTGCATGCAATTTTGTCATTATTATTATTATTATTATTATTATTATTATTACCCATTCTTTGCCAGCAGGTCCCAAGGTGGGATACAGCAAAGGATTAAAAACAGTTAACACCTTTCACATTCACAAGAACAGGGTGGGTCCTGAAAGCGCACATCTCAGGTGCCAAAGGCCAAGATAAATGCACATTTTTGCAAAGCGACTCCCCTCAATATAATGCATGTTTGTATGTCGTTTTCACTAATATGTGCATTTCTATGCACACTTATATGCACATCTCTATACATTCCTTCGCTGGAGAACTGCATTGCGAACTTCAGAGAAGTGGAAATTTCAAAGGATGACTGCGTTTCATTTCGCATAATGCTTTGGAGAGTGTGACTTAGGAAGCTTCACCTTTAAATGCAAACTGAGTCAAATCCCTCCCCCATCTCTACAGTGCCTACCCAAATGTTTATCATCCCTGGGACTTACTCATTCTGTGTGATTGGACCCAGTACAAAATTTATAAAATCTCTCTTCCCGTCTGGTTTCTCCCCCCCCCCTCTTTTGGCTTTTCTCTATGCCAGAAGTAACATCCACAAAGAGCTTTGCAGCTTCCCCAGGGGAGGAGATCTTTTAATTGACATATAGATTTTCTTGTCATCTGGGCAGGCAGGTCTAAATTGCTCATTAATTTTTACAGCGGTTACTTGCTTTCTGTAACTTCCACTGAGGTGATTAGATATTAATCTAAACACACTCGGGCTGGGCCATGACATTTAAAGAGTTCTCTTGGTGCAAACGCAATCTTCCAGCGTGGGTCTCCCGGGGGTGGATCCCAAATGCTGCACAGCTGGCAAACAATGTAAGGGAATTCGGGATCACTGATCTCAATGTATCTGTCCAGGATCTTGCCCTTCCCAAGGGGAACCAATCCACAACTCCTTTGGAATAAGTAAGCAAATAAATAATCAGTAATAACACTCTGCAATAATGCATAAATAATATGGATTGTAGCCAACTCCTACTTACAGCAAGCCTATTGGAATAAATGGGTATAAGGTAGTCATGCCAATTCATTACAGTAGATTTGAATCTGTCCAGCAATGCCAGCATCTGAACTTCACGGGAAAGTCCTTTCTTTGGCTGCTGCTGTTTCAGCTGTTCATATTTCTTTTTTTCTTCCAGATATTCTGCAACAATGCTGTTTGGAGCAACTTTGTCATCTTCAATTTTATTCTCCTCTAGTTTGGAGGCATTTTCTTCTTTCTTTTGCTTTGCTGCTAACAGTTCACGTTTCAGCTGGCGCACTTCCTTCCGTAGGTCCTCACTGTGGCTCACTTTTCTTCTCTGTTTTCTTCTCTTTAGTTGGTTTTTGAGCTGTTAGATCAGCATCTTTCTTTAACTTCTTCACAATGCGTTCTTTCATTCGATACTTCTCATCACTATCAATTTCTTCATCTTCCTCACCATATGCACCCTCTTCCTCATCCGAGTTATCACCGTTATCTGCTTTTTCACTTTCAATGGCAGGTATTGAGCTCAGATGTGGATCGTCTTTCAGCAAGTCATGAATAGGTCTACTCTGAGTAGGGCTAATTGACTACAACCCTCTGCATTCAAGATCGCTTCTAGTGTGAAGAAGAAGAAGAGGAGTTTGGATTTGATATCCCGCCTTTCACTCCCTTTGAGGAGTCTCAAAGCGGCTAACATTCTCCTTTCCCCTCCTCCCCCACAACAAACACTCTGTGAGGTGAGTGGGGCTGAGAGACTTCAAAGATGTGTGACTGGCCCAAGGTCACCCAGCAGCTGCATGTGGAGGAGCGGAGACGCGTACCCGGTTCCCCAGATTACGAGTCTACTGCTCTTAACCACTACACCACGCTGGCTCTAGTGTGGATGACATTAGGACAGGCATAGGCAAACTCGGCCCTCCAGATGTTTTGAGACTACAACTCCCATGATCCCTAGCTAACAGGACCAGTGGTCAGGGATGATGGGAGTTGTAGTCCCAAAACATCTGGAGGGCCGAGTTTGCCTATGCCTACATTAAGAGGTAAATCAATTTTACCTCTTGGACCTGGCACATGGTTGAAGTTGCAACTCCTCCTAGATTGTAATATTTTTAGGCTGCATGGATTTCCCTCTTTTACTGATCGGGGTCAAATTTTGCAAGGATATTTAGTCTGGGAAGAAGATAACTAAGGGATGGGGGACAGAACCATAACTGTGGAATATAAGTGCAATGTATGTAGAAAATGGCAGAAAACAACAGGACTATCCCCTAAAGCTGAAGGTTGGAAGTTTTGGGACAAACAAAAGAAAGCATTTCACAACACAGCACGCAGTTGAAGGATTGACTTTGTTCCCACAATATGTAATGATGACTACCAATTTGGAAGGAACAAGATTAACTCATGGAAGGCAAGGCTATCAATGGCTACATTTTGATGGCTATATACTGCCTTTTGGTTTAAAAAACATAATACCATTTGCTCAGATTTGTGAGCAGGACCATGCTGTTGCACTCATGCCTTAGAATCCTAGAACTGTGAAGTTGGAAGGGACCCCGCATCCCCTGCCGTGCAGGAATGTCACCTAAATCATGCAGGACAGATGGCCATCCAACCTCTGCTTGAAAACCTCCAGGGAGAGGCATTTGGTTGTCCACTGTAAGTACCGTATTTTTTGCACCATAACACTCACTTTTTTCCTCCTAGAAAGTAAGGGGAAATGTCTGTGCGTGTTATGGAGGGAATGCCTACGGGTGGCATGCCTACGGATTTTCCTCCTCTAAAAGCTACGTGTGTGTTATGGTCGGGTGCGTGTTATAGAGCGAAAAATACGGTACCTTACACTGGACTAGATGGACCTTTGGTATGGTCCAGCAAAGCATGTCTTCTGTTGGAGTGGAGTCTATCACACTTTCCCCCTCTCAGCTTCAAACAAAACATCATGAAATGTATGTTCCAAACTGCTTACCCAGCTTCCGTTCAATATGCCTGGAGTTGGTTGATCAGCTGCGTCTTTGTTACATCCTCATTGCCTGAGTCTTTATGGGTGAGTCTAGCCCTGGGTCAGTTTGGAGTAATGGAAGCTCATCTTCTGCCTGACTTACTGCCTCCTGCATGAGAGAGGCCGTCCTGATCCACAAACCCCTCTCACAATCCCCAAGACTTGGGGTGTCCACTCTAGACAAGGCTCATATAGGATTGTCTAGGGAATCTCCTTCACCACAAAGGTGTCCCCTCACTAGCTGCTGGGTAGCTCAGTTGGTAAAGCATGAGACTCTTAATCTCAGGGTTGTGGGTTCAAGCCCCACACTGGGCAAAAGATTGGACTAGATGACCCCTGTGGCCCCGTCTAACTCTACAATTTGATGATTCTAAATCTGTCAGTTTCAGTTTCTCTCAGTTCAGTTCATCCCATTTCCATATGGGATTATTTAATGCATAAAATTTATATGACACTTGACTGTAAAAACAAAAACCCTCAAAGTGGTCAGTAGTAAATACTCTTTATGTATTGCATTTATATCTCACCTTTTCCTCCAAGAAGCTCAAGGTGGCATTCAGGAGTGGTTTCATTACTCCTCATTTTATCCCCACAACAACCCTGTGAAGTAGACTGGGCTGAGAGAAAATAACTGGCCCAAGGTCACCCAGTGATCTTCTGACCATGTGGGGATTTGAACCTTAATCTCCTTGGTCCTAGTTCAACACTCTAACTACTACACCACACTGACCCTAATAAAACAATGCCACCTGTAAAATACAAACTCTGGACACATCTTTTACATAAAGCACCTATTTATGTGCGCACTATTTCTTTTTTAAAAATTTTGCACACTTAAACTGCATCACAAAATCCAGAGGATTGTGTAAGCTGAGTACTGTAGGAGTTGAATTCTAATTCACACAAGCAAGCTTGAGAGTCTCTGTCGGGTCAATCTACTGCAAAAAAAAAGGAGAACCAAATGAATTCTATCTGCCATCCCTAATGCCATCTTTGCAGCTGGAATAATAATAATAATAATAGAGGTCTAGGTTGAGCCAAGAAGTCCACAATTGACTCTTTGTTGCGAGAATGCCTCAGATAGGCTGGAGATGCCATTTGTCAGGAGAGGATGCTGGCTTGGATATTGATTCCGACAATGGGATGTGATCCCACCCATCTTCTCCTCTAATCTTTCCCCAGGCTAGCATTGCATCAGTTCAGGCAGGCGATCAGAATCGAGGCAACTGACTTATTGACAAACATTACTTTTCGTCTCAACAGACCATCTCATTTTGGAAGGCGTCCTGTGGGGAGCTTCAATTGGTTAAATGGCAGGCTGCTTTCCTCCATTATTCAAACAGCCAAGAGCCATTGAGATTATGAATAGCAATTGGGCAGGGTGTGTGTGTGCTTGGGGGGGGGGGAGAGATACTGTTTAGCTGCATTTCCTCTTGGTGACAAACACAGTTCTCTTATGCTTGGAGATGGATGTGAGGTTGGCACTGAGCACTTCCACACCAAGCCAAGGCTCCCAATTGTCCGTGGGGATTGGGCTGAGTTAAGAGCAACATTGAACATTCAAGCATTTTTCTTAGCCCTCCCCCTGCTTTGCTTAGACGCTGTTGCAGAAGGAAACAGCTGGTTACAGTTCTCCAGTCAGTAGGAACCAGTCTGAGTTCCTTGCCTCTGTTTTTTGCTTCCTCCACCAACAAAATTCTGTGTCTTGGATGTGCCACCTTGCCTGTCGTGCTGCCTTCTCAAAGTGAGCTGGTCAAAGCAAATGAAATTGATAGGCACAGGAGCTCCTCCAGGGTGGCTTAAGCCTGCCAAATTTCAGGCAAAAAGGTCCAGGAGCTTTTTTTCCCTGGAGGAAGTGAAAGGAATTCAACAGCCCTAGCCCATGGGTAGGCAAACTAAGGCCCAGGGGCTGGATCCGGCCCAACCGCCTTCTAAATCCAGCCCACGGACGGTCCAGGAATCAGCGTGTTTTTACATGAGTAGAATGTGGCCCTTTATTTAAAATGCACCTCTGGGTTTTTTTGTGCGGCATAGGAATTTGTTCATTATTCCCCCCCCCCCAAAAAATAGTCTGGTCCCCCACAAGGGCTGAGGGACATTGGACTGGCCCCCTGCTGAAAAACTTTGCTGACCCCTGCCTAGACTGACTTTTCTCTCTCGGACTCTTGAGTTTGAGGCTGGAGCCCTGGCAGTCTCTGAAAAAAACAACAACGCATCTTACAAACTTTTATATTCTTTTCAAAGGACACCTGGAAGACTGGGAAACTGGTTATGCCTGCGTAATTTTCCACCCACAAGTCTGGCAGGATTAAATAAAGAATCAGAAAACAACCCACCAACACATACATATACAAGAGATGCAAATATATTTAAAGCTGAATAACATTAATTGCCTTACTGAACAGCTCTAATAATCATTCTTTCTCCATTAAATGTGTACAGTGTGTGAGGATTTCTGGAGTTCTTAGTCCTAGTCAGGCTTTCCAAATCCCTGACGAAGGAGAGCTGGGACAAGCATGCTAGATTTACTCCTCACACTGTCCCTGGATGGCATCTTTACTCCCTTCCAACACCCCCTGCCCCATACTGTGTTGCAAGGCCAGTGAATAATAATAATATACAGTGGTACCTCGCAAGACGAATGCCTCGCAAGACAAAAAACCCGCTAGACGAAAGGTTTTTTCGTTTTCGATTTGCCTCGCAAGACGAATTCCCCTATGGGCTTGCTTCGCAAGACGAAAACGTCTCGCGACTTTGTTAAACCGTTAAAACCGTGCTTCGCAAGACGAAAAATTCGCTAGGCGACAAAACTTGCGGAACGAATTAATTTCGTCTTGCGAGGCACCACTGTAATTAATAATAATAATAATAATAATAATAATAATAATAATAATAATAATAATAATTTATTACTTATACCCCACCTATCTGGCCGGGCCTCCCCAGCCACTCTGGGAGGCTCCCAACAGAATATTAAAAATACAATAAAGCATCAAACATTAAAAAGTTTCCTGAACTTCGAATGTCTAAAATACCAGTGCCTTGACACCTGGCAAACTGCCCTTACTAAGCCTCCAAGTAATGATGTCTGGTTTTTAATTTCTCAGAATGAAAACCACAAGAAAGTAAAAAGAGCCTGCTGGATCAGGCCAGTGGCCCATCTAGTGCAGCAACCTGTTCTCACAGTGGACAAGCAGATGACTGTGGAAACCAGTGAGCAGGATCAGAGCACAAGAGCAGCACTCTCCCCCCCTGTGGTTTCCAGCAACTGGTATTTAGAAACATTCCTATCATAGGGGAAAAAATAGAACTATATGGGACAGATAATCGCAGAATCCACAAAGTGACACCAGGCTTTTTAGGGACCTGTGTGTGTGTGTGTGAGAGAGAGAGAGAGAGAGAGAGAGAGAGAGAGAGAGAGAGAGAAAATTCGAGTTTGGCTATTGACATTGAGCTTTGATTTGGGAGCTGGAGAAGACCTACAAATGACCCCAATCTGCTCTTCCATTCGGCCCTTAGAACCAGGGCTGGATTTAGGTCTGATGAGGCCCTAAGCTACTGAAGGGAATGGAGCCCTTTATATGTCCAGCTGTCCTTTGTCAACAAGAAATTGTCGCTGTTTTTCGTATTGAATATATGCCATGTGGTAATTTATGGACCCAATAGGTATCTAAAGCCATTTGCACATGCAGAATGTAGGTACCCTATAGATAGAAACGAGCAAACCAGTGATATTTTAGGGAGCAGGCTAGCAGGCGGGGCCCATTACTTCCATCATAGGAACCTACACAACACAAAACACTGTTGCTGTATGTAGGTTTTTTGGTTTTTTATCTTATATTTTGGAAACATACATCCAGGGTTTTTACCCTTTAGTTTTTTGGGGGCCCCCAAGAGAGTGGGACCCTAAGCTATAGCTTGTTTAGCTTATACATAAATCCGGCACTGCTCAGAACAGGTGCACACCCTCATATATACAGGAATCATGTTCTACTTAGACTAGATTCACTGAACTTTATGATCCTAAGTGGCCCCATAGGGTGGGACCCAGGCCAATGGATTCAAATGACAAAAAAGGAGGTTCCGACTAAACATTAGGAAGAACTTTCTGGTGGCAAGAGCTGTTCAACAGTGGAAGAGACTCCTTCAGAAGGTGGGGTTCTCTTCTTCACTGGAGGCTTCTAAACAGAGCTTGGTTGGCCATCTGGCTGGGATACTTTAGCTGTGATTCCTGCATTGCAGGGGGTTGGACTAGATGGACTACAGTTCTAGGCTTCCATGACAATTGGGACTATAGAATCATCATCATCATCGGAAGACACAAGATTTGCCCATACTGGAAGAATGGCAGACGCAACTGATGGACTATACGGAGCTGGCCGAAATGACTGGCAGAATCCGTGATTTGGGAGAAGAAACAATGGAAGAGGACTGGAAAAAGTTTAAGGACTATTTACAAAAACATTACAAACTGTATGAATGTTAAGAAATTGCACGATTGGAAAAAACATGGCTCCAGCAATTTAGTTGAAAGATATGGGAAACTAAGTGATGTGTAAGAAAAGGTTGAAACTTAAAGTGATATTATGTTTAAATTTAAGTTATAATTAGTTGATAAGAATTATTTGAAGTCTAGAGACATAATATTTGAGAGGTATAAAATAAGATTTGAAATAAGGTAATAAATTGCTGTTTTTAGTTTTACTACAGAGAACGCAGGGAAGGGAGATGTGAGGAAGTCCAATTAGTCATATAAAAAGAGTTATAAATAGTTATTTTTCTTCTTTTTTGTATTGTATGTTGGTGTAAGTATATGTCTTTTTTTGTTTGTTATTTGTTATTTGTTGGGTGAAGGGATTGTATATGTTTGGTATATGGTTGGTGATTTTCTTTCCTATGCCTGAAAATTGAATAAAAATATTTATATATAAAAAAAATAGAATCATCATCATCATCATCATCTTTGTATGCCGCCTTTCCATAGTTGAAACTATGCTCAAGGCTGCTTACAACATGACAAGATCTACATAACAGAAGTTATAAACAACAAAACACGTCAAAAAGTACACAACCTAATGGGAACAATTTCCACACTAATTGTAAGATCTAAAACTAAAGATACAATAATAATAATATCAATAACAGCAACAGCTCTCTCAATCCCCCTGTAAACAAAACTCCAGCCCAGGAATCTGTTCAACAGTCTCAGCCTTTGTAGTTGGAGTCAGTCAGCACTCCAGTCTCCCAGACCAAGACGGGAAAGGGCCAGTAAGGCAGGGTGCAGGTCTTCCAGGACTCACAGGCAAGATGGTCTCATTTAAAACAACACAGATAAAAATTAAAAACAAATTAAAAGATTTCGGAACCAGCAGGACCAGACTTTCCTAAAGGAATGGAAGAAGCTTTCAGCGTATTTGGAAAGCAACTGTAACCAATTGACATCGCCTATAGGGTTAAAAGAAGTTTTGTAAGGAGTAACATATAAATTATTGTGAAAAGAATTAAAAATAGGTATTAAGATTTGAATTTACAGCAATAACTGTAGTAACAAAATGCATAATTAGAAAGGATTTTAGAAAACCATCAGTTGAGGTCGAAGGAGGTCTTAGGCTGTGATAGCCAAATATTTTGAAATGATGTTTAAAAGGAAGATATGCTGGAAAATATGTGTAAAAGCCAATATTTTTTAATTAATTTTTTTTTAAAAAAGAATGAAAGATAAAGACAAATAACTTACCCCAGTGCTACAGTGGGTTATGTCCATTAATTTTACTGTGTCTACTCTGAGTAGAGCTAATGCTGGCTACAACCCATATAATATATTTTTGGGGAAGCCCAAAATACCCATCGCATTGTAGCTCTTCCCCCATGTTAAATGCCCTGTCTCTGTTCTGCATGCAAGCGGCACAATCCCACAGCAAAGATGCATCTCTGACCTGGGCTCAGCTGGCGATTCTTTCCCCGCTTCTAAGTTCTTTTAACCATAGACATTTTTTTGCCGCCTCTGTGGCTTCTGCTATATAATGACTCCTGCTTCAGTTTGTTAAAAGGTGCACTTAGGAATCCACTCAAAGTTACAAAAGCTCATTAGCAGATTGGAAAAACATTTGCCTAATGTTACTCTGCCGTCCCTAAGTAAGTCTGTCATCTCTCAATTTGGCACCAAGTCTAAATATTCATTTTAACTAATAAAGATCCTCGGCAATGTCTTATTAGACAGCTGGCAAACTCCCAGCTTTATACGATTATGATCTTTTGTTTAATTAGGGGTTTCTCATGCAATCTCAGCTTCATTCTGACATAATGACAGAGGGAACATATCCCCCCCACCCCCCGCTCTGAAGTCAGGGAAATGACAAATAATTCCATGTGTGCTCTGTTTTCTGGTCCTTCTGTGTGGTCAAACACTGCTCTCTTATTTTTACCTTAGAATGCTGTTGGAGTGATTTGCTAGCACTAACTTCCAGGATCCAGGTCATTATCTAGGAGCTCTGGAAATAAAAACCTGTTTAGGGCACATTCACATCAGCCACAGAATAACAGCATTCACAGGTAGCTTAGAGGCCACCTCCTCTGACCCTCGACTCAAGGCAGAATTGGCAATGCAGATTCAGAGTCGTTTGTTTGGTTCTGGACATCATATAATAATAATAAATTTTTATTTATACCCCGCCCTTCCCGGTTCAGAAAACCGGGCTCAGGGCGGCTAACAACAAATTTAAAACACTTAATTGATGCAACAAAAAACAGCTTAAAATACAGTATAAAACATGAATAACAATAAATTCAGAATTCAAAAATCAATTTAGGGGGGAAATCCACCCAAAAACCATTAGATGATCACCAGGGCTAGCTGGCTAAATTACTCCAATTTGGGCCAGCAAGGAGACCAGGGGAGAATTAGCTGTGGGATCCCAGAGCGGGTAATCTTCATAAAAAGGGGAAGGGGAATAAAAGATCAGGCTAAGTTCAAATTGAAAGCCAGGTGGAATAGCTCTGTCTTACAGGCCCTGGGGAAGGAAGTTAAATTCTGCAGGGCCCTGGTCTCATGGGACGGAGCATTCCACCAGGTCGGAGCCATCACTGAGAAGGCCCTGGCCCTGGTGGAGGATTACGGCCTGGGACCTCTAAACTATGATTATTCATGGACCTTAAGGTCCTCTGCGGGGCATACCAGGAGAGGCGGTACTGTAAATACGAGAGCCCTAAGCCACAAAGGGCTTTAAAGGTAAAAAACAGCACCTTAAACCTGACCCAATACTCCACCGGGAGCCAGTTCAACTGGTAAAGCAGTTCTTCACAGATCAAGAATTTAACAAAGGGAACTGCATGAGGTCGACCAAGTTGATCAGAGGTCTGGAAACTAAACAGCAGTGGGAATTGGGTACGGCCCTGGTTCTTCCCATCCCTTCATTTTTCTCTCATGCGCTGTCAAATTGCACGGAAACAGAACCTTCCTTTCCATAAAAGGGCCTTTTCTCATGAAAATGTCACTTGTGATAAAAATCAGAGAGTAAGAAAGATGGAAATAGAGGGATGAGTTTTTGTAAAGTTTCTCAAATCTGATTGCTAAATTCTTCCCAGCTTGCGTTTCTGTTCTTTTTAATGCCAGATGGATTATGCCTGGGTTGGAATAATAAAATTGTGGCCATTTGCAGGATGCAGTAAAGGATTTATTTTGAACTTGCAAGGTGCCCAACTTATAATACACCCATCGTATGGTAGGACTGCATTAGGAATGAGGGGGTTTAAGGGTGGCCCTGGGGTAGGGGGGGGGCAGGTAAATGTGTCTTTCCACTTCCTCTTGCCTCGGTTTCTTTTGGAGTGACACTACCAAAGCCCATGTCTCCTGGCTGGGAAATACAAATGTTGGTGTCCTCGAATGCTTGCTCCAAATATGACATGAGCATCAGAACTCCACAAAGCGTGTTCTCCCTAACAGAGAGCACGTGTTGCGGTTGGGGAACAGGCCGCCCTGCCATGACTAGGCAAATTGATCTGCAACCCTGGCCTTAAGGGTTAATCGGGTTGCTGGGGAATATTGATTGTTACCAATTTGGAGGAGGAGTCAGAAGTTATAAATAGAAGGGCCAGACGTGGGGACGTCCTCTTGGCCGTTTTGCATCGGATCACCCGCCCTCCCTCCCTTTAATAGGGGTTTTTTTTATTAAGTTGATCGCTTGACCTTGCTATGCCTGTCATGGGGTCGTTCGCCTTGGAGCGGGGGCCTGGTAGGAATTTTGCCATCTGGCGGATTGGCTGGTGCCATTTGGTTTTTGCCTACTGCGTAGCAAATCGTCACAACTTGTAAGGTTGGCGGTTAGGCATTAGTTAATTGGTGCTTGGAGGGGTAAGTGCCTACCCCTCCAAATGATGCGGAAAGGGAATTCCGTTAAAGGAATCCAGGGGCTTGCCATTCTTTTCGTCCTTGTCCGTGGAGCCGGACTTGGGCCGTGCAAGCCCCACCAGAACATGAGGGTGAGAAGTGAGGGTCTGTTTCCCGACCTCACTTTCTCATCCAATACTTGTTTCCCAGGCTGGCTTCCGGTGGAGTCCGGAAGGGCCAGCTCTGTCCTTGAGGGCCAGGACAGATAGTCATAACCAATGCCTAAGCAACCACTCACAATATTTTTTGTATTTGAATAAAGTTGTGGCCAAAATTATGCCAAAATCTTAAACAAAAATTGATGTGTGAAGTGTGAAATTATTTGGGGGGTGGCACTGTGGAACTCAACACGCAATTATCTAGCTCCAGTTTTAACTGGAGATTGTAATAATAATAATAATAATAATAATAATAATAATAATAATGGTTTTTTTAAACCTACCATTCAGAACAAAGTCCCTGGGCAGGTTACAGCAATTTAAAAATACAACCTTAAAAACAGTTTAAAACAGATTACACAGAAAATAAAAAGCTGGGCCTTAAACATGCAAGTTGAATGTCAAAGACAGCATATAACAAAAACTATATAGAGAAAGTTCCAGATGGACCACTATGGGGAGTTTCACAGCTTAGGGGCTGCCACAGAAAAGGCCTTCTCTTGGGCCATGCCACCCCACAAATATAGGGTGGCAGTGGAACTATCAAGAGCCCCCCCTCTGCTGACCTTACACTTGAGACAGTCTATAGAGAAGGAGGCAGTCTTTCAGTTATTTGGGACCTGAGCAATTTAGGGCGTTGAAATGTGAGTGTCATAAACTTTGTCTTGAATGGTGTCATTCATATATATATATATATATGTGTGTGTGTGTGTGTGTGTGTGTGTGTGTGTGTGTGATCATTGTGCTAAGTTTTTGTTCCTTTCACAACATTCAGGCTATCCAGCTGCTCCTTTCCTAAAAACCATCATGGACACAACTTTGTCAATGTCAAGCTTTCAAGCTCCATTGATCTCAAGGGGAGAATTAAGCCCGCCCTATTTAAATCAATGGGATTTGAAGGATTTAAACTTTGAAGGAGCATGCTTGCTGTGTGGGTGTGTGGGTGTGTTAAAGCCCAAACCAGAAAGCACACTTTACACCTGCTCTTTGAAATGTCTTGTGATCATTGGGGTCTTTTTGAGCCCATGGTGGACTGAGATGACTCTGATGTTTGCGGCAATGTCTTCTCTCCACAGCTGAGTCAGGCACACCAACACAAATTTCTTAACCCCCCCCCCAAAAGGTTCTTTGTTTTGCTGTGCCTGGTACAATAACTCCATCTGTCAGGGCATGTGGTGGGCATCTAGTTTTAGAGTGAGGGCTGACCCCTTCAGCCTCCTTTTTCTGTACCTGTGTTTTCCCCCCACCCTGCCTTTGGACAGCTCTCCACTCCAAATTGCCATGAGTCATGAATAAACATCATGTCAGGGCCTCGAGAGCCAGTGTGGTGTAGTGGTTCAGAGCGGTAGACTCGTAATCTGGTGAACTGGGTTCGCTTCCCTGCTCCTCCACATGCAGCTGCTGGGTGACCTTGGGCCAGTCACACTTCTTTGAAGTCTCTCAGCCCCACTCACCTCACAGAGTGTTTGTTGTGGGGGAGGAAGGGAAAGGAGAATGTTAGCCGCTTTGAGACTCTGCTCTGTCCCCTCTTACATCACCCAGGCATGCTGCACCCACTTCACCCCCTCGGGCACTGCCAGAACTCATCCCTAGCCCATCCTCTCAGGGAAGTATAGAATTGTAGAGTTGAAAGGGATCCTGAAGATTGTCTAGTTCAACCTCCTGCAATGCAGGAATCTCAACTAAAGCATCCATGGTTGATGGTCACCCAACCTCTGCTTTCAAACCTCCCATGAAGAAGAGTCCACCACCTTCTGAGGGTGTCTGTTCCACTGTTGAACAGATCATACTGTTCTTCCTGATGTTCAGTCGGAATCTCCTTTCTTGCAACTTTCCTGCAGCTTTCCACTACCCACTCTGGTTCAGAGTAATTTCCATTGATTCTTCCATTGCCAAGTCACAGAGGCACCAGGGCAGGCATGAACAAGACAGCTCAGGTTCAGCCCTCCAGAAGGCATTCTCCTATGCTTGTCTAGTCCAAATGACAACTTTGTATGCCATGCTGAACTAGGGCCCACCCCGGTCCCATATAACAGGACCCTGTCAGGAGCTCGTCCTACTCTCGAGTAGGACCCTGGCAGAGACACATGCCTGACTAGCATGTTCCCTCCCTCCTGGTTGATCATTTGGGAGCTTCAAAAGCTTTCTTCTGCCAGAACATCACAGCGACCAATGCCAACAGACATTGGCACACTTAGGGATCCGCAGAGTGTTTGCAGTTTGCATAACAGAACCCCAGCAACTCAGCATTTTGGCTAATCTACTTTATTTACATATAAATAGACACAGAGCACTGCAACATGGCTCCCTCTCTCTCTAGCATCAGACAGCAAAGAGAATGAATAAAGGACAATAGTCCCTCTTCATGGAACACAGTAACACAAACATCCTGTCTCCGTCACTTCCCACTCTGTGGAGTCAAAACATATACCGTCATGCGTTAGACAAAAATCCCATGACTGCAATCATGGAGCAGGAATTCTAACAGACCCAAGGGGGGGGGGCATGCCACTTGTATCAATGTCATAAATTGCTTACAAGTGTTGTGCTTTTGGATCCTATTTTGCCTGTGTGCTGTACTGATCTGAACATTACAGATTTTGGCAGAAATTGTACTCTAAGTTCAAGATCTTCACCATCCTGTGAGAGCCAGGACACGAGTGCTGTATCACCCTAGGAGCAGCACAGAGAAACTGCACTGTTTTTCTGTGATTAAGGAGACAACCCACACCACCGTAACAAAAGTTAGCTTATTCTGAGACTAGTTATGGGTGAAATCATGCCTACCAGGCTGGCAGCAGTGGCTGGCTTTGGAGTCATCAGGTGCAATCTCATCCAATCAGGTATCGCACAGTGAAGGGGATGAGGTCATGCTGCAACATGGCCAATGAGATCTGGCTATACTATGGCAGCACTGGGAACAAGCAAGGTCAGGTGGGCTAGGAGGTAAGAGAGGCTGATGTGGATGGGCATTTCCCCCCGGGAATGGTGAAATAACTTGCTGAAAAATGGATTTCCCCCCTGTATTACCCCAAACATTTGTGAAAATCTGTGAGATTCCAGATTTAGAGCTCAGAGGATTTCCACACTGAGCAGAATCAGTCAGCCTCAGGGTTCACATGGAAGCCCCATAGACCAGGCATTGGCAAACTTGGCCTGCCAGATGTTTTGGGACTACAACTCCCATGATCCCTAGCTAACAGGACCAGTGGTCAGGGATGATGGGAGTTGTAGTCCTAAAACATCTGGAGGGCTGAGTTTGCCTATGCCTGCCATAGATCAAACCATAAGAATTTAAGAGGAGCCTGCTGGATCATAATAAAGAGATTGATTGAGTGCTGGATCAGGCCCATCTAGCCCAGCATCCTGTTCTCACAATGTCCAAATGGATGCCTGTGGGAAGCAGGATCTGAGCACAAGACCACTCCACACTCCCTGCAGTTTCCAGCAACTGGTATTCAGAAGCACCCCTGCCTGTGACCATTGAGGCAGAGCATAGCCATCATGGCTAGGGGCCGCTGAGAACCTCCTCCTCCATGAATTTGTCCAGTCCTCTTTTAAAGCCGTCTAAGCTGGTGGCCCTCACTGCCTCCCATGGGAGGGAATTTCATAGTTCAACTCCACACTGCCTGAAGAAGTAAATCCTGTTTGAATTATTTCTGCCGGATGGCAGCAGAAATGCAACTTTATGGGATAATGGGGCTGCTTTCCTCTTACGCCTCTTCTAAATCCCAGGCTTGCTCTGCAAAGCAGCGTTAGCAGTCAGCTGGTAAGTGGAACATGTTTCAAGGGAGTTTGGGGAAATCCTGTCACTGGAAATGGCAAGGCTGAAGGTGGGGGAGCAGCAGCTGGGGATGGCTTAGACTCTAAACTTTAGATGATCATTAATCCTACAGTGAGGGCAAAAGCATGCCATTCCTGTCTGTCTATGTGTTCCTCTACTCCCCTGTGTCCTCCTGTGTGGAAACTGCATTTTGTAAAGGTCTCTCAAGACCCTGCAAAACAGCGACATGTGTTGCTTTCCCTACTGGGTATCTTTTAGTGTTCAGCACTGGCTGACTCCCCCCCTGCCCCTCACACACACACTTCTTCCCTTCCTACCAGCTGTCACTTTGACTTTTGCACAGGGGTGGGAAGAGCTCTTAAGAAAGCACAGGGAATTGGGACTTTAGGTTAGTTTACTGTGTACCGACAGGCCAGGAAAATCTGTTACAGAGGGGAAAAAACAAACCCTCCTATGCAGAAGTAGGTCTTGCCGCCTGTGTTCTATATAACAGGATTTGGGCCCCATCTTCACTCTGGAGGTTAAGACCTGTTGGTGTGTGTCTTCACATGTCAGCCACAGGACCACAGCTTTCACTGGTACCTTAGGGACCACCGACTCTGACCCTCGGCAATGCAGATTCAGAGTCATTTATGCCTAGTCATCAGATCATCACAGATCAAAGGTTTAACATATGAAACTACATGAAGGAGACCAAGATGATCAAGGGTCTGGAAGTCAAGCCTTATAAGGAGCGGTTGATGGAGTTGGAGATGTTTAGCCTGGAGTGAGAGCTGGACCATAAAGAAGGCTGATCGCCAAAGAATTGATGCTTTTGAATTATGGTGCTAGAGGAGACTCCTGAGAGTCCCATGGACTGCAAGAAGATCAAACGACTCCATTCTTAAGGAAATCAGCCCTGAGTGCTCACTGGAAGGACAGATCCTGAAGCTGAGGCTCCAATACTTTGGCCACCTCATGAGAAGAGAAGACTCCCTGGAAAAGACCCTGATGTTGGGAAAGATGGAGGGCACAAGGAGAAGGGGACGACAGAGGATGAGATGGTTGGACAGTGTTCTCAAAGCTACCAACATGAGTTTGACCAAACTGCGGGAGGCAGTGGAGACAGGAGTGCCTAGCGTACTCTGGTCCATGGGGTCACGAAGAGTCGGACACTACTAAACGACTAAACAACAACAACAGCCTGGAGAAGAGGAGACTGAGAGGTGATATGAGAAGCACCTGCAAATTACTGAAGGGCTGTCACATGGAAGATGTTGCAGGTATGTTTTCTGTTTGGGAATATATATATATATATATATATATATATATATATATATATATGTATGTATATGTATATGTTTGGAGATATATGTATATATTTGTGTGTGTGTGTGTGTGTGTGTATATATATATATATATTCCCCTTCCTCCCTCTCTCACTCTCTTCCTGCTGTTTCTATATAAGATCTATTTAAACATACAGATAATTACAATAAAAACATCACAGCTCCAGCCCTTTCCTTAGTCATTCCTCTGAAGTCTATACAGCAGATGGACAACAAGGAGGGAGCCAGTCTAACATCTCTAGGGAGGGAGTTCCAAAGTCTGGGAGCAGCTACTGAGAGGGCCCTCTCCCGTGTCACCACCAAGCCTGCTGGTGAGCGCGGTGGTACTGATAGATGGTCCTCCCCTGAATATCTCAGAGTCCATATGGGTCCATATATGGTCCTTCAGATAGCCTAAGCCTATACATAGCTCATAACCAGCACTTTGTGCCTGGAAACAGAGTCGTATGCTCCCTGTGACCAGCTTCTGTTAATAATCTTGTTGCAGCTCTTTAAGCCATCTGAAGCTTCTGAGCACTTTTCAAAGGCAGCCCTATGTAGAGTGTGTTACAGTAATCCAAACTGGCTGTAACTCAGGCGTGTGTCACTGTGGCCAAACCAGACATCTCAAGGGAAGGGCACAGCTGGAGCAGTAGCTTTAGCTGTGCAAATTAACTAGATTCTGTTCACCTTTAAACACAGAATTGAATTTCTCCTGGATGGCGTATAACTGAAACAAAATGCATATGATGGGAACGAGATTGATAAAAGATCTACAAACAAATTTGTCTTTCGTGGCTTTTCGCTAGCAGAAGTTTTCAAGATGGAAGCCGGGCAATGGCTCGAAAATCACCTCCATCAGAGATAAAAATAAGCAGGAAGCCCAGTTGAAGCAGCTGATGTACCAGAGGGACCTCTCTCTCTCTGTTTCTCTCATCCCTTCCACATTTAATAATATTTGTGGTTGGCCGGTCACAGAGGCTCCAGCTGTTGAGTCTGGCTCAGGTGTTCTCTGTGGCTCATATATTAGGAGCAGCTGTAAACAGCCGTTGAATGCCTTATTATCAATTCCAACAGGCCCTGAACTCTGCTCTGTTACCTTCCTAGCTCTCGTTAGAATGGCAGAATCTCAAGGCCACAGCAGATGCCACAATGAGGACATAGGAAAGAGCCATACACTGGGCTACATACACTGTCTAGCCTGGAGAAAAGGAGACATGATAGCCTGGAGAAGAGGTTACATGATAGCCATTGTCAAATATCTGAAGGGCTGTCACATGGAAGCTTGGTTTGGGCCGCTCCAGAAGGGAGGACCCAAAACAATGAATTCAAATGACAAAAAAAGGAGATTCTGACAAAAGACATTAAGAAGAGCTTTCTGATGGTCAGAGCTGTTTGACTGTTAAGAGGACACCCTTGGAAGGTGGTGGACTCTACTTCATTGGAGGTTGTTAAACAGAGGGCGGATGGCCATCTGTCAGAGATTCTTTAGCTGTGATTCATGCATTGCAAGGGGTTGGACAAGTTGACCCTTGGGGTCCCTTCCATCTCTACAATTTGACCATCAAACTCAGCATTTCCTACCCTGAGTGACTCTCCAGGCTTTCAAGGCAGGGTTCTTTCCCAGTCCTACTTGAGAGATGCCAGAGATTGGATTTTGGGATGTTTCTCCTGATCCCTTTCATGGATCAGTCAGAAGTCCAGAGGCCTCTTGGATCTCAAGAACTGCTGAGCATTGCCTCTAGGTGCTGTGCCGTGCAACTGTAGCCTCTGTGTGAAGAATGTTCCATAACTGGTCTAGTTCAGCCCACCCAAGTTGGCCATTGGCTTCTCCAGGGCAAGAAGAATGATAAGACAGTTTCCTGCCAACATGGCATTTTACTTAAGCAATGAGGCCCCAAATCTTCACCATTCAGCTTCATTTGATATCCCCGAGTTCTAGTGTTATGAGAGAGGAAGAAAAACCTTTCTCTATCCACTTTCTCCGTGCTAGCCATAATTTTATAAAGTCATTTTGTATTATTTATAGAAATTTGTAAAATAAACAATAATTCCAGAACATTTCAAATTTAACATTCACTCAGTCGTTCAACCTACAAACACTTCGGACTCACCTTTTCTCTAAACTTGTTGTTTAGTCGTTTAGTCGTGTCTGACTCTTCGTGACCTCATGGACCAAAGCACGCCAGGCACTTCTGTCTTCCACTGCCTCCCGCAGTTTGGTCAAACTCATGCTGGTAGCTTTGAGAACACTGTCCAACCATCTTGTCCTCTGTCGTCCCCTTCTCCTTGTGCCCTCCATCTTTCCCAACATCAGGGTCTTTTCCAGGGAGTCTTTTCTTCTCATGAGGTGGCCAAAGTATTGGAGCCTCAGCTTCACGATCTGTCCTTCCAATGAGCACTCAGGGCTGATTTCCTTAAGAATGGATAGGTTGGATCTTCTTGCAGTCCATGGGGCTCTCAAGAGTCTCCTCCAGCACCATAATTCAAAAGCACCAATTCTTCAGCGATCAGCCTTCTTTATGGTCCAGCTTTCACTTCCATACATCACTACTGGGAAAACCATAGCTTTTACTATACAGACCTTTGTTGGCAAGGTCCTTTCCTCCTAGGGGAGTTGTGTCATCCCCTTGATCATCTCGGTTGCCCTTTTCAGCTCTAGAATATCCTTTTTTGAGGTGAGATGACCAGAATTGTACACAGTACCCCAAATGCAGCTGACCATAGATTTGTATAACGGCAGTATAACAGTTTTATTTTTATATTCCTTTCCTGATGGTTCCTAGCATGGATTTTGCCTTTTTCACAGCTGCTGCACCCTGGGTCAACATCTTGATCTGTTGGCTACAACCCCAAGGCCCTGATAAAGCAGGGTTCTTGATTGAACAAGATGTCCAAGTGTGTTTTGAATTGGGTTTGCTTGGTGCCCCTAACCCTAACCACCCTTTAAATGTCTGTATGTTCAGGCAAATGCTCAGATTTTATTCCATCATACCCAGGGCTTTTTCCCCCAGCCAGAACTCAGTTCCAGCACCTCTCAGATGGGCACCATTGCCATTATATGAGAACAAGGGAGGGATTCATGGTGAGTTCAAGTACCTCTTTTTTTTTTTGAAAAATAGCAGTGATCATACCTAAGGTATAAACTCAACAAATGTAAAAAATAACAAAAATCACATAAACGACAAAGGGTCAATTTGTCAACAAAATTTGAAAATATGATGAGATACTTATTTGAAGAAACATTAAGAGGCCCATATTTCTCACATCCTTATTTTTCAAGAACCCTGGAGTTTAATTGTGTTGGTATAAATGATAAATCCCTCCACACGATATAGCAACGTTCTGGGTCTTCTAAGCCTTTGGAAACCTTTATATTGTTTCTGCAGTGCCCAGGTCCCTTACATTTTTGTAACACAGAGATATTTGCAAGCTCTGCAAAGTCTTCTGTGTTGTGCTATGGACATCCCAGCTGCTGCCAGCAGCCATATTAACAATTCTTAGAATTTTCATCGTTGTTGGGCTGTTAGGATAAGCATTTTGTCCAGGTCTTGGAGGGGGGGGGGAAGTGTCAAGAGAGCAAGTCAGAAGGAGAAGGTAGGTAATTCTACCTAGCAGCAATCAGATGTGCTAAATGTATCCAGAAAGGTGAAATTTGCAGCTTTGGGGGGGAAAGCGTCTTTCTTGTCCTTTTCACTTCCAATTATTGGTCTTCTCACCAAAACTCTCATGGACCTTCTCTGTACATGGGGCTCTTATGACCTTTCATACGTTGGCTACCTAGTCAGCCAGCCGCACTTCCAACCACAGATCTCTTTCTCTTCTTGCAGCTTCCCCTGCCTTTTCCAATATTATTAGCTGAGTGATAATTGATCCAGCTTGCCTGTTTGGCTCCATGTTTTTATTTATAGCAGGAGGTCTTCCTTAGGCACTGAGATCCTGGAATGACATTTGGTATGACCATTTGAGACATAGGGTTGTGTTACCAGCAGTGGCTTTGCACTAGCAGAAGCACTTGTATAAGGAAGGACAGCGGGTTTTCCCTGACCCCTTCCTCCTAGCATACATCTATCATAGCAATTGGAATTTCAGCACCAGCACTCTTAAAGATCTGCAGTCACCAGCAAAAGTCTAGTGTCCAGATCAAGGGAAGCAAGAGTACCGCTCTATTCTAAAATTGTACATATCTTTGCCTTGTCTATCATGTATTCAACTAATAAATTTGTGGATGTTTATTCAAAACCTGCCAAGGAGTCCAACTCATTTTGTTGTCGTTTTAGGTCTGCAGTCACCAGCAGAAGTCTAGTGTCCAGATCAAGGGAAGCAAGAGTACCACTCTATTCTGCTTTGGTCAACTGGAGTCCTGTGTCTAGTTTTGAGCATACCAAAGTTTAAGAGGTATATTGAGATGCTGGAAGGTGTGCAGAAGAAGGTGACCAAGATGGTCATGGGTCTGGAAACCAAGCCTTGTGAGGAAAGGTTGAGGGAATTGGATATGTTTAGACTGGAGAAGAGACGACTGAGAGGAGATATGGTAACCATCTTCAAATATCTGAAGGATATGGAAGAAGGAGCAAATTTGTTTTCTGTTGTTCCAGAAGGTAGGTCCCAAACCAATGGATTCATTTGGCAAGAAGGAGATTCTGACTAAACGTTTGACAGTGGAATAATGAGCAACTTGAGAAGATAGTGGTCTCTGCTTCACTGGAGGTTTTTAAAGGGAGGTTAGATGGCCAGCTGTTGGGGATTCTTTACCTGTGATTTTTGCATTGCAGGGAGTTGGACTGGATGAACCTTTGACTCCCTTTGAACTATGTAACTCTATAATCCTATGATTCAGTGTCAGTTCTTGGAGGGTGAGGAAAGTATGGCAAATTGGGATCCTTCCCTTTGCATAGGAATGCTGAGTTACTGGAATGGAAAGAAAGCCATCCATTTGTGCCATGGGAAATATTGACAGAGCAGCCAAAAACTCAAACGGGATCCTTGCAGAAGTGACACCATCCCTTCTTCCAACAAGAACTGATGCATGTTTGCATTTGGTGTTCGCCATCTTCCCCATATGCAAAGTCTGGCAATTGTGCTACTTAAAGGTTTTTTTGGGGGCATTTGGAGGGGGGCACCACATTGACTACGAGCATGCTGACTTTAGTAGCAGATGACATGAAATAAACAAAGACAAGGCATTTGTCCTGAATTCAAATGCCTTGACACTAATTCCTTGAAGTATAGTCACATTGCGTGTCAAGGCCTCAAGCTCTCCCCCATTTGTTGCATAATAAAACACATGGACCCCAGTATTCTAGGTTAATGGGCTAATTAAGCCACAACTTTATTGGTTATAGAATGTGAGTGGTATTGGCTTAGGCATTGGAATTGAACTAACTGTATCTGACTCCTGCACACCATGCAGGCAGTCCAGTAAGGTTCAACCACCAGTAGGGGGAGTCCTGTTGATGTACATCAACTGAGAGCCCCCCTGGGGTCCCTGATGGAGTTGTGGCATGGGCCTAGCCCAGGGGTCAGCAAACTTTTTCAGCAGGGGGCTGGTCCACTGTCCCTCAGACCTTGTGGGGGGTGGCAGACTGTATTTTTTTGGGGGAGGAAATGAATGAATTCCTATGCCCCACAAATAATCCAGAGATGCGTTTTAAATAAAAGCACACATTCTATGCATGTAAAAACACTAGGCAGGCCCCACAAATAACCCAGAGATGTATTAAATAAAAAGACACATTCTACTCATGTAAAAACTTGCTGATTCCCAGACCGCCCGTGGGCTGGATTTAGAAGGTGATTGGGCCGGAACTGGCCCCCGGGCCTCAGTTTGCCTACCCATGCCCTAGCCCATACCTGGGCTTCAGACGAGATCCACACCCCCAAATCCCTTTAATGGAATACCCTTAAAGAGGAGGGGCAGGTGATGGCCATGACCTCCCCTCCCATGAACCAGGTTTTACCAGTGACTAACCACCAAACCTTACAAAGTTGTGATGATTGCTACAAGGTAGGCAAAAGCCACATGACTGGTGCCAATTTGCCAAGTGGAAAATCCCACCCGGCCCCCTCAACAGGCAACCAACCAAGGTCCATAGCAAGGCCAAGATGTCAAACGCATGAAAAAAAAGTGGGAGGGCGGGAGATCTGCTGAAGCAGGAGCCAAGAGGGAGAACCCCCAGCCACGCGGCTGCTTAAATGCCATAAACTATGCCCCCCCGGCCAACCGGATTGGTTGGCCAGGGGTGTGACGTGGCCGGGACTCCCCTATGACACGGAGGCACTGCCATGCCCCCGCTGTGCATGGGGAGAGCGTGTGGTCTGCCCACAACACCTTCCCCCTGGGGAAGGGGAGCCAGTGGTGGAGCTTCATGCTCCAACACTGTGGGGCAGAGAGCAGGCGGGGGCAGGGCTGGTGCGTGTCCCGGGGGCGGGGCATGGCGCTTGCAGGGGCATGGCGCCCAGCGCAGGCAGGTGGGCAGCCGTGATGGCACCCCAGCGGGATCTCACTGCCAGGGGTGGTGTTGTTGGAAATCAAGCCTTTATCGGGAGAAACTGGCAACTCTCCCAGGCACCCGGCTTGGTCTCCTGTTGACCTCCCTGGCTGCATTCCCAGCAAGGTCCAGGCTAGGTCTCGATAGGCGAGTCTTCCCAAACGTGGGAAGAACACACCCCCTCCCTCCTGCTCCCCCGACAGGGAAAAGGAGATAGACAGAAACATATTTACATGCTTTTATTTCTGTCTTTGCAGCATTACAGAAAACATGACTGCTCTCTTCAAACTCCAGCAGTCAAGTGGCAAAGACTTCCTGTACTTCCTGTCGAAGAGCAAGAGGAAGAGCTCAAATTACACTCTGTGTAATTTCCGGTGAACTGCCCTGTGAACTGACTGTCCCTCTGTTTCCAACCGAACAGTCCCAACATTCCATCATGTGATGTTTTCAAGCTAGCAGTTTGCAGCTGCATTGCATCCATATCGTAACAGGTGTGCTCCCCCCACACTCCTCTTCCTCCACCAGTGAGGGGAGCAACCTTACTAGCTGTATATATAATAACTGGATGCCAGTGTATTCAACCATCTGTTGTCACATGCAGCACTGTTTTTTATATCTGTGTCATCATCTTTCTTGCACCGTCAAATAAAGGTTTATTTTTAAAATTAATAATTAAAAAAAGGATTTGGGGAGAAAAAACAAAAAAAGTGGGCTTTCTTCAAGAAAGCCCTGGAGGCATTGGAATCCTTCAAAGGCTTAGGCTGGCATGAAGAGGTTTACTTATTTCACCATGACTGCAGTTAGGCTTAGGTTAACCAATGCCATTGAAAGGTAAGAAGCCACATTTCCAGAGTCCTTGCCAGGCTTCGGGATCATGGAGATTCTGGACTGCTTTGCATTTGTTAGGACTGATACTGCGCCAATCAACCAGATTGCTAATTCACTTTGAAGTGAGTAATCATTCAAAATGTTTTGACAGATTAACGTCGGGGTTTTCCTTGTCCTCTCTCTGGAAAGGGAGCGAGGCTACTCTTTCAAAGCTGACTCCTGTTGGGAAACAACTTGCATACCTCATGTCAGGCACACTTGCCTGCAACACTGGGCTTGGGGGGAAGGACTGAACAAACCCCCAGCAACCTTACAATAGCATAGCCAAAGTCCAGTGTGAAAAATAAGGCAGTTTGCTGCCGAAATGAAATGTCTAACTGAGGCTGGCACAGAGGAACGAAGAGCAAATAACCTTCTGGCAATCGGCAATCTCTTCATCTGTTCCATGTCAACTCCCCACATATATCAAAGGCCCAGTTCAGGACAAGAGAGTGAAAGAACAGCAACTCCAGGGCCACTGACTGAGATCAGATACATAGCATGTATTCAAAGCACAACTAACGCACATGTCTTCCCCCAAATAATCCTAGAAGCTGTAGTTTTCCGCTCACAGAGCTACCATTTTGCATTTGAGGGAATTCCTTATGAAGAACAGTCGGGGGAGTTGGGCATGCTTAGCCTGGGGAAGAGAAGACAGAGAGGTGGTAAGATAGGCGTCCTCAGCTATCTAAAGGGCTGCCCCATGGAAGATGGAGCAAGCTTGTTTTCTGCTGCTCCAGAGGAGAAGACTCAAACCAATGGATTCAAATGACAAGACAAGAGATTCTGACTAAACCTTAGGAAGAACATTCTGATGGTAAGCACTGTTCAGTAGTGGAACGAACCCTCCCAGAAGGTGGTGGACTATACTTCTCTGGAAGTTTTTAAGCAAAGGCTGGATGTGCCATCTGTCAGGGATTCTTTAGTTGTGATTCCTGTTTTGCAGGGGGTTATACTATATAACCAGCTCTACAATTCTGTGCTAATGATGATGATGATAAATTATTTATACCACACCCATCTGGCTGGGTTTCCCCAGTCACTCTGGGTGGCTCCCAGCATAATAATACTAATAATACGACTACTACTACTAATAATAATAATGCAATAAAACATCAAACATTTAAAACTTCCCTAAACAGGACTGCCTTCAGATGTCTTCTAAAAGTCAGATAGTTGTTTATTTCCTTGACATCTGATGGGAGGGCGTTCCACAGGGCAGGCGCCACTACCGAGAAGGCCCTCTGCCTGGTTCCCTGTAACCTCACTTCTCACAGTGAGGGAACCTCCAGAAGGCCCTCGGCGCTGGACCTGTGTCCGGAAGAATGATGGGGGTGGAGATGCTCCTTCAGGTATCCTGGACCAAGGCCATTTAGGACTTTAAATGTCAGCACCAACACTTTGGATTGCATTTGGAAATGTACTGGGAGTCTTTCAAGACCAGTGTTATATGGTCTCGGTGGCCACTCCCAGTCACCAGTCTAGCTTCCGCATTCTGGATTAGTTGTAGTTGCCAGGTAGCCTTCAAAGGTAGCCCCACATAGAGCGCATTGCAGTAGTCCAAGCAGGAGATAACCAGAGCATGCTGTGGGATTGCTCTGACTCCAATGGTGTGACTTTTTAGTCATCTTGCTACAGCTGGAAAAGAGAGAGGTTAAAGATAGGAAGAATCCCGCAAATTATATATATATATATATATATATATATATATATATATATATATAGAGAGAGAGAGAGAGAGAGAGAGAGAGAGATAGTGCAACATGCTAACCCAAAGCTTTTAAAGCCAGACAAGTTTTCCCTCCAGAAATTTTCTGTCATATTCAAAGAAGAATCTCTGATGCTTATTTTTAAATTTTGATTCCAAATTCCTGTATGCCAAATACTGACGCTTTTGTGTCAAACAGATCCCAAGGCAGTTTCCCTAAAAATGCACATACAAAACAAAAATAAACAGGATATTATAAAATAGAGCCGAAACACCCATAATGGTTCACAACATTCCAGTTAACCATAAAAAGGAAATGCAGTTGGAAATTTATTATCTCCATATAGGGAAGCAACCACTAACTTAACTGTAGATTCACAGTGGAGTAGGCTATAGAATTTAGCCTTTGTGAAGAAGCTAACAGGGTATTTTAGAGCACCAAGGAAGACAAAGAAAATTTTGAAACTGCGTAGCCCATGTTTATTCAGTACATTGGAAAGAACAATGTTGTCTCCTTACCATCAGCTACCAATGGCTCACTCTGGAACAATCTGTTAAGACGGGAAGACACTTAAGTGATATAATAAACTAAACTATTATACAAACCTGCTTGATATTAGACTGTAACATTTACATTGCAAATGCATGGAATGTTCCTGGCCTGATTGCACTGGCGGCCAACTAGTTTCCAATTCAAAGTGCTGGTTTTGACCAATAAAGCCCAAAACAGCTCAGGACCACCTCTCACCATATGAACAGACCTGGACCTGCAATCACCATCGGTGTCCTTTCTTTCGTGTGCTTCCTACATGAGAGGTCTGGAGGCAACATGAGAATGGGCCTTTTCTGTGGTGGCTCCCTTTGTGGACTCCTCTCCCCATGGACGCTTGCCTGGCACCTTCCTTACTTATCTTTAGGAGCCAGATGAAAAGGTTACTCTCCAACCAGGAGTTTGTCTTACAGTATTAACATTCTCTGGCTTTTTAAACATGTTTGTGGGATGTGGGTTATTAATTTGTTTTATTTTGGATTTTATGTTCTCACTTTGCATTTTTCTGTTGTGAACTGCCCTGGGATCTTTGGATGAAGGGTGGTAAACAACAACAACAACAACAACAACAACAACAACAACAACATTGCACCATCACTGGCTCTCCATATTGAATTGCTGCATTGGTTTTTGTTATGTACTGAGTTGAATAAGATCCAAAATGCAGCAGTCTGATTGGTCCTAGAACAATAGGATTCAGAATGCAGCAGTCTGATTGGTCCTAGAACAATAGGATTCAGAATGCAGCAGCCTGATTGGTCCTAGAACAATAGGCTCCAGAGTGCAGCAGTCTGATTGTTCCACAGGAGCCACCCAATCCAGCTCCAGGTGGAAGTGAATCCGCGACCTGATTGGCCTACTGGAGAATCCCGGAATTAGCCAATCACATGGGGCCCATTGTGTAAATAATGTATATAAAGCAGACATTCTGGGGGAACTTCCATTCCTCCTCTCCACTATGAGCTGAATAAAGAGCATGACATCCACTCTCAACTCTGAGTATATTTCAGTTTTCCTGATTCTAACACTAGTGCCTCTTTCCCATTTTCTAATGTTCCTTTCACACTGCAGTACTTGTTTCATTATGGATCTGTGGCTTTTTGACCAGGCATATTGTGCTAAATTTCATTCACAGCAGTGGATGTGATGTGACACAACAGACATCACTGGACAATGCCACTACTCCCCCACCCTTTGCTGCACATGCCTGCTTCTCTTCCCCCATGAAAACAGCAGGATGTAACTTTATGTTAGTATATATTATGTACTGAAGTTCTCACCCTGGGCCAGCAGGGGGATACTGTAGATAGTTATGCAAATAAGGGATCGAAAGTGATGTTCAGTGATTGGATAGTTTTAGAAAATTGTTACAGTTACCTTGTACTGGAGCTCTATATAAGCAGGCTGACTGAACCCTTCAGTTCATATTCTGTTCTGGCCTGTGAATAAACAAGAGCTGTTTGAAGAATTGCTGTGTAGTCTGATATGTTCACCCACAACTTAACAGCATACCAGCCCAAATCTCACCATTTTGCTCCTGTAGTTTTCTGAGTCAAGGGGGCTGCAAACGCTTTTTTCCGGAATCAAATATCGTGGAAATGAGTGGTAAACATGTGGCATGTTCCATTAGTTTTCTGGAAGTGGCTTACATGTCGTGTGAAACCTGAACCGATGGATTCAAATGGCAAGAAAGGAGATTCTGACGAAACATTAGGAAGAAGTTTCTGAGGGTAAGAGTCACTTGAGAGTGGATGACCTTGGAAAGTGGTAGATTCTCCATTGTTGGAGGTTTCTAAACAGAGGTTGGATGCCCATTTTCAGGAATTCTTTCACTGTGGTTCTTGCATTGGTAAAAGGAGTTAGGCTAGATGACTCTTAGGTTCCTATCCAACTCTACATTTCTAGGATTCCACAGAATATAATGCAGAAATTCACAGTTAGGGAAACATCAGGGGAAAGGAATAAACTGCCACATGAATGCAGCCAATATAAGGTCTATCCATTTCACCAACAATCACCTGTCTTCCTGTCCACCCCCTCTATGATTGGAGCCACTGCGTCATTGGCAGGATTCCCTGCCCCTCCAATAATGCAGTCTCTCTGAGAAGGTCTGGCAGCTGAACCCATCAGCACCACCGATTCCACAGCATGACCATCAACACACCTTTTACAATAGATATGTCCATACGGTCCATTCACCTGCATGTGTTCCTTAAGGTCACACCATCCTTTGAAGGCATATTCTTTCTCTGCTGATGAGAACAAACACTTCTGAAGTTTCCTTTGTATGGCTCTGTGATGTCCTTGCTACTCCATTTCTTGTGAAAAACAAGAAATGAAGAACGAGCGGAGGTCAAAGCAGCTCTGTGGCAGCGACAGCGACAGCGACACTCTTCCTCAGCCTCTCAAAAGGGAAAAACAACAACCCCACATTCAAATACTTTCAGATTATACTTCTTACATCTGTCTCGGCTTTAACTATGTATGGGCTGAGAAGGATCTAAAGCCTTAGTCAGCCTGCATAGCTCAGTTGGTTGGAGTGTGGTGCTGATAACAGCAAGGTTGCAGGTTTGATTCCCTAACTGCCTATTCCTGCCTTGCAGGGGATGGGACTAATGATCCTCAGGGTTTCTTCTAACTCTAGAATCCTATGATTCTAAGGGGAGCGAGTGTCATTGTTGTCTTGGGAAGCCCAGCCACTTCTCCACCTTGAGTTCTGAGACTCACCCAGCAAAGTGAGAAGTAACTAAAGGAAGGGGAGGGGGCAGTTCATCCATAAGAAGAGGCGAACCAGAAAGGAAATGAAAGTTGGAGCTGCAAAGGCAAAGCGGCTGTTTTAAATGCATTCGGAAGAAGTAGCAATCCTCTTAGTCATCCCCCAGGGACAGTCCTCAAGTGCCATCATAGCTTTCAACGGTAAGGGAACATCAAACTCAGCATTTGCAAGAGAGAGAGAGACTGTTGGAACCCTTTGGGGGTTTCTTTGCCGCATGTTTCCCCCCTTTCCCAGTTCATCTCCCCCCCATCTCTCTTTAAAAACAAATTCTTCTTTCCACACATACCCCGTCCCCGCTGACCTGCTTCCTTGTACAATAACTGTGATTCCTAAATCCCAGTTAGATGTGATTCCTGCTAGATGACCCCTAGGTTCCCTCCCAGCTATACAATTACACACACACACACACTTGATTTATTAACAAAAAGGAGTGCAAACATAAGAAAGAAAGAATTATCGAATATTTAAACCATAAAGCATCACAGCCTAGAAGGACAAAAGTCCAAAGATACAGCACAGCTCCAAAGTGTCCTAAATTTCCTGGGATAGTCCTGGAATTACAAAATTTGAATTTTATTGTTATTCGTGTTTTTATACTGTATTTTATGCTGCTTTTATAATTAAGTGTTTTAGAGTGTTTTAAATTTGTTGTTAGCCGCCCTGAGCCTGGTTTTTGAACTGGGAAGGGCGGGGTATAAATTAAAATTTATTTATTTATTTGCCACCCCGACTTATGATTTGATCTCGTAATCTCCCTATTTCACCCACCAACACTGCCATTGAGCTTGGGAAAGAGGGTGAGCTGGTGCTTCTCCTGTGTGATGACAACCATAGCAGTGGCAGCTGCCAGGGAACATCCTGTTTCCTCTCCATAGGAAGAGGACCTAACATCCTGGACTTAATATTAGGTTGTACTTAAGACCATCCTTGGGATCCCTTCCGACTCTATAATCCTATGATTAAGAAAGCCAAATTTCACACTGTGTTGTGGAGAGGGAGTTCCATGTGTCTGCTTTTGTTGTACATGATATAAAATCCCACCAAACAGCACAGAATTTTTCAGGGTCCTCCAAGCCTCTGACAACACGTAGTTTATGAGTTATTTTTTCAGATAATGCTAAACTCCACATATTTTTATATCAAAGCGAAAGTTGTAAGTTGCAAGTCCTGTACGTTTCCCCCCCATTTGGGGGCAACTGAAGGCCTGGCAGCTGCTAGCGTCCATGTCAAGGGAGCTACAAGCTTTCACTTGATGGTCCCACAGATTTAGTAAACAAAGCTGCAGTGAAGCTGGAATGGGATGTTTTCAAGAGAAATCCGCAAGAAGGCAAGGAAGCTCTGCAGACAGGGCAGGCCACAAGTTAGGTTTGTTTATTTGTGCTTTAATGATTGATTGATTGCTGCTTTTATTTGCAAGCTGCTGTGGCTCTCTGTGTGTGTATGAGAGAGAGAGAGAGAGAGAGAGAGAGAGAGAGAGAGAGAGCGCTTCAGCATCAGTTTCCTCGGGGACAGCTTGAGCCTCTAGACTCAAGTGGCTTTGAATTTCTGATACACGAATCCCTCCTGAACACGGCTTGTCAGTCAATTGTGTTAAGTAACAGAAGTAGACAGTCAATTAGCAACAGCACCTGCAAAACTTCTCCTTTTTGCACCCGGAACTGGGTGCTGCAGAAGCTGTTTCCCCTTGTTATCTATATGAAGCCATTAAAAAAAAAAAGTCTGCAAGAGAACATTGGTTGTTGTTTCATGTTCTCGCTGCTGACTCAGCAAGGCAATGCTCAGAAAAAGCCTCATTTGCTCCTCTCCTCAATATATTTTCCACTTCTCACTGCTGAGAATCATTTGTCTTTCCCAGAGTTTCAAATCTTTCCACCGATAGATAAAGGAGCCAACATGGTCCGAAGCAGCTGTTGCTTTTCGTGTGGTTATATGAGGTGTCACAAAAATTTTCATTTATAACAAAAATTTCAATTACGGCTAATGTTCTAGCAAGAATTAATGGAACAAAAATTAAAATATCCACTGCAACATTTTCAATTAATCCAAAATATGCCTCATCTTAATTCTTTCGCATCTCTGCCCTACAGGCTTCAGCAAGATGGTGCCCTCCAGTTGTTGCTGGACTACAATTCCCATCACCCCCGACCATTGACCATACTGGCTAGGATTGATGGGAGTTGTAGTTCAAAACATCCACACTGAGAAGGGCTGCTATACCATCCTTGCTTCCTTCACATCACATGAAGAAAAATCTTCCTGTACTAAGAAGTCTTCAGGGGTTCTGTTATGAAAATAAGAAGAATGAGAAGTTGTCAGGAGCTTTCATTGCTCTCCACATTTACAGGAAAGCCCAGCTAAGGATGTTTGTAGGAAAAACTTTCTGATGGTAAGAGCTATTGAACAGTTGGACAGGCTACATAGGAAGATGGCGGACTCTCCTTCATCAGAGAATGAAGGCTGTAGAATGCAGAGAAGGAGAAGAAGAAGAAGAAGAAGAAGAAGAAGAAGAAGAGGAGGAGGAGGAGGAGGAGGAGGAGGAGGAGGAGGAGGAGGAGGAGGAGGAGTTTGGATTTGATATCCTGCTTTATCACTACCCGAAGGAGTCTCAAAGCAGCTAACATTCTCCTTTCCCTTCCTCCCCCACAACAAACACTCTGTGAGGTGAGTGGGGCTGAGAGACTTCAGAGAAGTGTGACTAGCCCAAGGTCACCCAGCAGCTGCATGTGGAGGAGCGGAGACGCGAACCCGGTTCACCAGATTACGAGTCTATCGCTCTTAACCACTACACCACACTGGCTGTAGTGAAATGGGCGGAAGATCTGTAGAATGAAAGGACACTCACAGACAACTCTTGGCAACCTCAAAAAGTAAGGTCACACCCCACCCATGAGAATTTCACAACAAATGTTCCCTCCCTCTTGGTAATTTTTGTGTGCAATGTCTTTTCCAGGTAAATAACAAAGGAGGGTGGTGGTGGTAGGAGAAGCACAGGAGAGAATTTTGGTGCAGTGCTGGTGTTTAACGAAAACAAGGTTTCCACAGGTAAATACAGAGCTTAAATTGGGTAGTTTACTAGCAGCTGTAATTCCCGTCTGTGCAAACTAAAAAAATGCTTCCACATTAGATGGAAATCTCCAGGATTAGTACGTCTCACTGTTTCTTTGATTTGACACAAAAGCTTCTCTGTGACAAGTTGCTCCCACACTTTATGCAACTGTTGGCTGACTGATGGGATTCTGTCACACTTCATCCCTCCCCCCCTCCTTCCCCAAGTCCTATTTCCCCTGCCATTAGAAGGAATGGCAATATATCTCTGTTGAGCATATTTCACCTAATAAAGAGTGAAAATGACGGCGGTGGGGTGATATTAAGAAGAAAAAAACCTTCTCAGAATCAAAAGATTAGAAATACCTTTTACTGGTTTTTCAGGGATTTTTGCAAACAGGTTCTAAAACTGTTCAGTTTGTAAAGCCATCCCTGATTGGTTAGGTCCAGGAGAACTATCACATTCTTCAAGTGATCCCTGATTGACTAAGATAACTATTACATTCTTCAAGTGATAATTGATTGACTAGGATAACTGTTCAATTCTTAAAGTGATCCCTGATTGGCTAGGATAACACACAGGAGCAATAAAAGGTTTTCCCCTGTCCTAGCCACCCACATGAAACTAGACTAAGGACCATAGGTTCCCCATCCCTAAATTAAGACAATGGAGTATAAAAACTAATCGCTTTCCCATCTATACCAGCAACTGGAAAGCCATGGCATAAGGCTGATCTGGAAAATCTAATTAGCCACACTTCTTATCTATATTATATTGAGTTGAAATTGATGCCTCCGTTTCTACTAATTGTTTTCTGTTCACAACAGTGTGGAAGCGAGGAAGTGGACTGAGAAGAGCGCTGGATATACAGCTGTATCCAGTCTTCTTTTCCAAGTGTTAAGACAACATTTCAATATGTTTCTGGAGGGCTCTTTCTATACGTACAGTGGTACCTTGGGTTAAGAACTTAATTCGTTCCGGAGGTCCGTTCGTAACCTGAAACTGTTCTTAACCTGAAGCACCACTTTAGCTAATGGGGCCTCCCGCTGCCGCCACGCCGCCGGAGCATGATTTCTGTTCTCATCCTGAAGCAAAGTTCTTAACCTGAGGTACTATTTCTGGGTTAGCAGAGTCTGTAACCTGGAGTGTCTGTAACCCAAGGTACCACTGTACAGTCCGTTCCGGAGCTCCATTCGCATCCTGAAGAGAACGCAACACACGTGCCCGGGTCACGATTCACCGCATCTGCGCATGCGCATGACGTCATTTTGAGTGTCTGCGCATGCGCGGGCGGCGAAACCTGGAAGTAACGCGTTCTGTTACTTCTAGGTCGACGCGGAGCGCAACCTGAAAACGCTCAACCTGAAGCAACTTTAACCCGAGGTATGACTGTATGTGTATTTTCAACTTTTATTGTGCTCTTGTGGAGAGAAAAACCCTTCCCAACTATTATAACTGAAAGTCATGCTTAGTGTGGATGCTTTTCAAGGTCTGTAAGAAAACTAAATAAAAATGTGTTTTGGGGGTGTTTTTAGCAACCCAAGCTACATTCTAATGCATATTAGGGCAGGAAAATGCCCTCAGTGTAGGCTTTGCGTATGCTCCTGATCCAGTTTGTGGCCCTATCTGGACGTTCAGAGCCCATCTCGTCCAGCATCCTAACTGTTGGCATCTCTCCATCCAGATGCCTATGGGAAACCAGCAAGCAGGATCTGAGCACAAGCGCAACGACCCTCTCCTGTGTTTTCCAGCAACCAGCATCAAGAAGATCAGAAGAGTCTGCTGGATCAGGCCAATGACCCATTTCATCCAGCATCCTGTTCTCACGTTGGCCTACATGATGCTCCAATGGGAATCCCATAAGCAGGACCTGAGTGCAAGATCACTCTCTCCTCCTGTGGTTTCCAGCAGATAGTATGCAGAAGCATTGCTGCCTCCATCTTTGGAGTCAGGGTACAGCCATTATGGCTAGTAGCCGTCAATAGCCCTCTTTCCCATAAATTTGCCCAGTCCTCTTTTAAAGGCATCCAACTTGGTGGCCATCTCTGCCTCTTGTGGGAGAGAGTGTAATAGTTTTAACTATTGTGCTGCATAAAGAAGTCATGCCTTTCATGTGGCCTGAATCTCCTAACATTCAGCTTCATTGGATGCAGTGGCGTAGCGTGGGTTGTCAGCACCCGGGGCAAGGCAAGTAATTTGCGCCCCCTAACCCGTGGATTTGCGCCCCTAACCCGTGGATTTGCGCCCCCCTAACCCTAACCCTAACCCCCAGATGTTGCACCCGGTGCGGCCGGCCCCCCCTGCACCCCCCACGCTACGCCACTGATTGGATGCCAACAGGATTTGAGGTGTGGGTTCTGCTGTTGGAAATTTTTATGACTGGCTAAGCAGATGGGAGCATCTAGAAAGCCCCTTAGTCACTAAAAAGCATTTCAATAAGTTTTTGGGTGAGACGCAGAAGAAAGACTGAAGTATAATAATAATAATCATCATCATCATCATCATCATCATCATCATCATCATCATCATGGTAAATTTCATTTATACCCTGCCCTCCCCAGCCAGAGTCGGGCTCAGGGAAGCTAACACCAGTAAAATTACAGTAAAAACATGATAGGAGAAAAACCCCAATTTAAAATAGAGGTTAAAAATGCAATTTAAAATGCAGCCTCGTTTTAAAAGTAGCCCATAGATCAAAACCATAAGGGGAGGGAAACATAAGGGTCAGACTGAGTCCAAACCAAAGGCCAGGCGGAACAGCTCTGTCTTGCAGGCCCTGTGGAAAGATGTCAAGTCCTGCAGGCTCTTGATCTCTTGTGACAGAGCGTTCCACCAAGTTGGGGCCAGTACTGAAAAGGCCCTGGCCCTAGTTGAGACCAATCTAACCACCTTGTGACCTGGGACCTCCAAAATGTTGTTATTTGTGGACCTTAAGGTCCTCCACGGGGCATATCAGGAGAGGCAGTCCTGTAGGAATGTGGGTCCTAGGCAGCATAGGGCTTTGGAGAGGTTTTTGTTTTTTTTAGAGGAGGGGGGGTCAGAAGTTTAGCTGGACCACTCCCCACTTTACGCATGAGAAGAGCCTCTCCTGTTTCTCCTCAAGAATTCTGGGCTCTGTAGTTTTTTCCACTCAGAGAGCTACAATTCCCAGTACTCTTAAAAACTACAGTATCCAGAATCCTTTGAGGGAACAAATGGGCTCTGAATGAGCTTTAAAGCCATAGTATGTACACAACCTGGATGGGGTGAGGGGATGCCATCAGCATTTGCTTAACATCATGGGAGGCAGGAGGGGAGAAAAACTTATAGACGTTCTGAGGATTAGTCCGGGGTGATTAAATCACTGTAATGTGCAAACACCCATTTTCTTTCACATTCGGCAGGCTTATAAATATTTAATGATGCTAACTAGGCCTTAATTTAAAGGTTATTTATCTTTTTCTATAAATATTTGCAGTGCTTTCCGGCCGGGCATTAAATTAAACCAACATGTGGAGGGATGTGGGGGGGGGGGTGTCGGGGAAGAAAGAAAACAGAAAGATATTTCTCGCCTGAAATTTATGTGACTTCAGCCGGCAAGGGAGCAACTACACATACTTTTTGCTATTGAAGCTGAATGAAAATGGTAGAATCTGGGCAAGGGCAGAATTGCTCCCACCCTGAAAATTATTTTCATGTTGTTATTTATTCAGTTGCCTTTTATCCTGCTCTTCATCCTTACAAACTCAGTGCGGGTTAAAAATCAGTTAAAATTCAAACAGCTTAGGAAGCAGATGAAGCAGACAGAACGTAGCTAAGGTCTACTTGAGAGCAAGCACAAAAAGAAAATGAGGTCATCTAGTACAAGGGTCATTTAGTCCAACATCCTGAACAACCCTCTGTAATGCTGGAATCACAGCTAAAGAAGTCCTGACAGATGGTCACCCAACCTCTTCACCAACGAAGGGGAATCCACCACCTTCCGAGGAAGTCCATTCCATTGTCAAATGGCTCTTACTCTCAGAAAATTCTTCCTACTGTTTAGTTGGAAGCTCCTTTCTCGTCATTTGAAATCATTGATTCAGGTCCTCCCCTCTTGAGCAGCGGACAACATGCTTGCTCCATCTTCCATGGGACAGTCCTTCGGATATTTGAAGATGGCTCTCATGACACCTCTCAGTCTTCTCTTCTTCAGGCTAAACATGCTCAACTCTAGGGTTGCCATATTTCAAAAAGTAAAAACCAGGACTCCCCAAAAGTTGTTGAGCTTCTTTTAGGAAGACGCCAAAATTGTTCAGCTTTTTTTTAGACAACCCTCAAAGTTCTTGAGTTGTTATTGTTGGTTTTCTTTTTACAAAAGCACCCCCAAAATGTGATTTTTTGATTGACTTACCTAAGATCCTGGACGAAGTGCGGCTTTTCAGAACTCCCCACCACCCTGTCGGGACAATTCTGCCTTTGAGATCCTGGTAATGTCTGGGAAAATCCAGACACATGGCAGCCCTACTCAACTCCCACAGCTGTTCCTCATAAGGCTTGGTTCCCAAATCCTTCATCATCTTGGTCACTCTCCTCTGCACATGCTTGACTTGAGGGCTTCCTTTTGTGGCATCTCGTCAGCTCCTGTGAGAACAAGATACTTTGGTAGATGGACCATTGACCTGATACAGCAGCCTCTTCTTATGTTTACACATATTGTTGTACAGGATTTGTGGGGCTACCTCCTTGTTCCTATGCTGAGAAGTAATAGGGCCCACATAGGGCTTTGTCTATTGAAAAACACCCCAATTCACCCACCCGCACTGTTGTAAAGGAAAATTGGACATTACCGGTAATTCTTGACTGGTCAGTCAAAGCTGTCCTCCATGATTGGATTGGATTGAATGTGTCACCTTTCACAGGCCTGTCCTTCCCTTTGAGTGACAGTTTGAGCTCAAGCTTGCTCAATATGCAAATGGATGCAAAGCACATCTAATGCTCCGCTGCAAAGACCCGCTCACTAAGTTGACAGAGAAGACTGCCTTGCTGACTAATTCTTGGAAATTTCCATAAACCCCTCGCTTTGGTGGCTGGGCTTGGACTGAGCCAAAAGTATTCACACATTTTTTTGCCTGCTCCCCCCCTAAAAAAAATCTGACTGCTTCAAAGCCCTTCTCAAAGAAGAGAAGGTTTTCCCCCCAGCAGAAAAAAGTTTGCCTTTTTATTTATTTCTCTTGCCCTTGCATGCCCTCAATGATATCATCAACAAACCCATACTGTGAACATTTCAAGGCCAATCTGCCTAATTTGCTCCACCCAAGCCAATAAGCAGACCAAAATATTTCTTATCTTCCAAGTGCACCTTTCCTTAAATGTTGAGGTGCAGTTGTCTAGCCCCCCCCAAACACGTACAAAAATGCATATATTGGGGGGAAATGATGGGCAAGCAACTCATTATGTTTTGAAAAATATTTATATACCATCCTCTCACAAAACATCTGGGCGGGTGCACAACCATGTAAAAATGTTAAAAAGCAATCAATGCATAAAAAGGTAAAGGGACCCCTGACCATTAGGTCCAGTCGTGGATGACTCTGGAGTTGCGGCGCTCATCTCGCTTTATTGGCTGAGGGAGCCGGTGTACAGCTTCCGGATCATGTGGCCAGCATGACTAAGCCGCTTCTGGCAAACCAGAGCAGTGCACGGAAACGCCGTTTACCTTCCCGCCAGAGCGGTACCTATTTATCTACTTGCACTTTGATGTGCTTTCGAACTGCTAGGTTGGCAAGAGCAGGGACCGAGCAATGGGAGCTCACGACCATCTGATCGGCAAGTCCTAGGCTCTGTGGTTTAACCCACAGCACCACCCACGTCCCAATCAATGCATAGTGATGATTAAATTAAATAGTACTCCAGGGACATTTAAAACTACTGCAAAGGACTGTGGGCATTATTTCATATTTTTATTTATTTAATCATTGAATTCCTTTATTTCTTCCATGGAGCTCAAAGTGGTGTACATAGTTCTCCTCCCTATTTTATCCTCCCAACAACCATGTGAAGTAGGTTAGTCTGAGAGGCAGTGGCTGGCCCAACGTCACTCAGTGAGCTTCATGACTGAGTGGGGATTTGGGCCCTACTCTCCCAGGCAGAGGCGCCAGCTTGCGTGGGCAATGGGGGTGGGAACCAACATTGTGTGCATGATGTTGCACATGTGCAATGTCCTGTCATCATGTACGCAATGTCAGGATGTTGGGAGGAGCTGGGAGCAGAGCCAAATGTGGCAGCAGCACATCTTCAATGCCCAGGGACTCCTCCTCCTCTTCCTCCTGCCGCTGTCACTGGCCAGGGGCTGCTTTGACCCTCCTTCCCCTCTGTGGCAGAAGGGGAGGGATCCAGTGAGTATATGTTCAGATGCCTTGTGACAAGTATCCTGCCCACATCTTTAAGTCGCATTAACTAAGTGTCAGGAATGAGCCAGCTACAAGTGGAATTTTACAGCCAGCTGCAGAATACGGACAGGAATAGAGAGGTCTAGATTTGATGCAGGCTGAGCAGAGGCCAGAGCTGCCAGCACCGACTCCCTTTCACCTTGTACGGCCAGTTGCCAAGGGAACAACTGAGAGTGGGCCGGAACACAGCCAAAGATGTCAGGAAGCTCAAACAAGCACGAACAGACACAGAGACAGTCTTTCAGAACAGGAAGAGGTTGGAACTGATCCAATAAGTCTGAAGAGCTGGTGAATGGGAGGGCTGCTGGACAGGAAGCAAAACAAGAGACGTAAGGGGCAAAGGTTCAATAGGAAAGAGTCTTCAGAAGAGTCATCCTGCGCGATAATGCCGGTGGCTTTGTTAGAGCCGTCTGGAGCTATCTGTTTGTTTTCGCAATAAATCCTCCTTTTTAGTTGCCTACACTTACTGTGTTAACAAGCTGGGAACCTGGACTCCTGGCACTAGGAATGGCCCATAACACTGGGCCAGATGTTGCACTGGGAACATTGTATGGCAGAAATTGCTTGCACACATGCATTAGTTAAAAATTGTGCCTAGTAGGAGAGATGTTCATGAAAATGTGTCGTAATGTGTGTGTGAACTGCTTTAAAAAGTTTGTTAACTATGTGAGAATGGGACGAACCGCTGAATATAAGATTGGAAAAGTAAGAAACTGAAATGGACAGAATTGTACACTCCCAATTGCCGGTTGTTGAACTCTGATTGGCTATGTATTGGCGTGATGTAATCTTGCACGATCCCTGATTATGTAGGATCATTCAGGTCTCTGTTTCTGAAACGAGGAAGAAGTCAAAGGAAACAAATGATGTTCAACAGGATATTAGAAGAAAAGACGCCATTCTGTTTTTCAGGAAGAACGTACAGCCTATCAAAAATGCTAGTTCCTCCCTGAAAACAGAGACTGGAGGAAAGTTGGTGGAGCATTACTGGAGCAGAACTCCTTCTGCAGTAGGGGAGAGTGACGGGCCAACAACTGATAATTGTAGCAGTTATCTAGACCTGTGATTATGTTTAGAAGGCAGCAAGTGTGTCTCGGTGTGGAGGGACTTATTTTCAACAATCAGAGATAAGCAGTTTTATAACCATGCCAAGCTGGTCTGCAGCATGTTCCCATCTCCATTTTATAGGCCTCTCTTTAATGGTCCAAAATGCCTTCAACTGGGCTAGTGAATTACTTTCCTTTCACACAGCTAGGAATGTCATCTCAGGGTTTCAGTAACAGCCTTGCTCCATTGTTCAACTTTCTTTACTGAAGGAAGGCTGTAAAATAAAATTGAACATAAAAACACACAGAGGCTTCTCCAATTTTATTGCCACGCTGGGTCCCCATTGGGCCGGGGGATAAAAATTTGCATCTGTTGCTAGGGGATAAACAGTTGTTAGAGGTTTCTTTTTATTTTGTTTTAAACAAGACTGGAGATATTTATTCATAGAATGTCTTTCGGCTGCCTACTAAATTCAAAACTGCCCAATTAGACATCACTAATAATGTCCGTCCAATAAAAAAAAAAAACCAAACAAACCCAAAAGTGTTAGCTTTCTGAAAACATAAATTCATCCTTGAGAGTTTACTGGCTCCCACCATCAGCTTGGAAACTCAGCAGTGAGGTGAAATTATATCCAAAGAGAGTATTTGAGTTAGAAAAATCTATTTCCAATTATCGCTTTGTACAGGGGAGAGCTTGTTCTGAGGGAGGTAGGAAGCTGGAAAGATGAGCTGCCTTGTGTAGCGTGGGGGGGGGGTTGTTTAGAGGAAGATGACAGGGACTGTTTCTCAAAGACCACACAATCCTTGTGGCACTTGGCAATAGGGACACATGTGTTAAGGGGTGCAACAATCAAGGAGACATAAAAGAAAGCATGGCTGTGGAGGGATATATGCAATCTTATAGCCAGAGCCAGGAGGGTAAGGGTGAGTCCCTTAGGAGAAGCAGCAGCTGGGTGCTTAAAAAATGTAAGAAGAGGTTGCTGGATCAGGCGAATGGCTCACCTAGTCTAGAATCTTGTTCTCATAGTGGCCAACCAGATGCTCACATTTCTCATTAGTAAGCCATGGCTTCACAAGCATCTTCAACAGTAAACAAACAAAGGAACCACCTTCTTTCAGTAATTTTTTCAGGGCTCTCTTTGTATATTTATATACGTACCGTATATCCATTCTGCTCAGTGACCGAAATAAATTGATTGATTCATATATACATAGAGAGAGTAAAAGAAAGAGAGATACAAAGACACACACACACACACACACACACACACACACACACACACACCATAGCTGTCAACTTTTCCCTTTTCTTGCGAGGAATCCTATTTGGAATAAGGGAATTTCCCTTAAAAAAAGGGAAACGTTGACAGCTATGACAAATACACACAGAGTTTTATACAGTACTTGCAAAAAGTGTACTTTGTGAGTTTTGTACCAAAAAGAGGAAAATGACAAACTGAACACCTGCTTTTTGCACAACCTAAAGGCATGGTTCAGATCTAAGAAAGAATACCAAGTGCTTACAAGCTCAGCAGTGAAGAGACTCTGAAACCTGCTGATATCAATATAAAGGAAGGCATTAATACATCTCTCTCTCTCTCTCTCTCTCTCTCTCTCTCTCTCTCTCTCTCTCTCTCTCTCTCCATATGACAAAATGTGGCAAGTTGAGCCAGTCCTGTAGAGAGTTTGTTCTTGTGCTGGATAAAAGGCTACCAGTCTGCCATGAAAGTCTCTTTGCTTGTTTAAATTTTTTCTGCCCTTTGCTCACATGAAGCTTTTGCTTCATTTTTTTTCTCAAAAAAAAGGAGAAGAAAAAGAAAAAGCGCTTTAGGTGGGCCGGCTTTCGCCACACCCATCCATGACATCACCGGGCCTCTCTCTCGCCTGAGCGGCTGTCTTTCAAGTCCCCTCTCTCCTGATGCCCACCTTCTCAAAGTTGATGCAGCTCCCGCTGTGTCTTAATGGCTTTAATCTCCTCCTTGTAATTCCCAGGTCTACTGCCAAATAAGCTGATCAGAATTAAAGCTTGCTCTTTTTCTTTCCTTTCCTTTCCTTTTGGAGGAGGGGAGCTTTTGGGTTGCTATGGTGATTCAGATGCAATACACCTCCCCCCTCCTCACCCACCACACCTGTGTTTCTGTTGCTACGCCAGCCTTGTCACAACAGTATTACCGTATTTTTTGCTCTATAAGACTCACTTTTTCCCTCCTAAAAAGTAAGGGGAAATGTGTGTGCGTCTTATGGAGCAAATGCAGGCTGCGCAGCTATCCCAGAAGCCAGAACAGCAAGAGGGATTGCTGCTTTCACTGCGCAGCGATCCCTCTTGCTGTTCTGGCTCCTGAGATTCAGAATTTTTTTTTCTTGTTTTCCTCCTCCAAAAACTAGGTGCATCTTGTGGTCTGGTGCGTCTTATAGAGCGAAAAATACGGTAATTTTTGAGGGCATTTGCTGAGGCCCTGAGAAGTGACAGGAAGTGGGACCACACAGCAAGCTAAGTGGCGGAGCTCCTTTCCTGTTGATACCTGCAGGGGGGAAAGGGATTGCTTCTAAGCAACAGCCCCCAATATTCTGCAGAGACAGGAGGCAGCCAATTTGTTGTAATTGCTCGGCAGGCTTTCTTTCCTCCAGTCCCTTGACAGCTTCCTCAGTCCTTTCACCCTCCACTGTCACAACTGTTTTAAATAATGCAGCCACAGGAGAGAACTGCTGGGAAGATGAACAGTCCAATGGGGAGCTGAAGTTTGCCCCTCAATCCTCAGTGCAATTTCAAATATTCCCCAACTGTTCTCAAAATATTTACCTCCTATGACATCCTTTGACATCATCCCATGACATTGGTTTGCAATATTTGCTGTCTGGGACACTCGGCGTTGAGTAATGGGGCAGCGTGCTGATGACATGCAGTGATATGGAGTTTTGTGCCAGGCAGTCTAGAGACATAGGCTGCCCCAAAGAGGAAGTATACTTAAGGAACTAAAAACAGCCTGCCAGCCAGATGCCTGTGGGAAACCAGAAAGCAGGACCTGGGTGCAAGAGCCCTCTCACATCCTGTGGCTTCCAGCAACTGGTATTCAGAAGCACTGCTGCCTCTGAGTGGGGAGACAGAGTGAGACCGCCATGGCTGGTATCCATTGTTGTAGGGTAGGAGAGCTGGAAACACACACACACATACACACACACACACACACGGCAACCAATGTGTGCCTTTAGTTTCAGATAGTACATGGGTAAAGGTAAAGGGACCCCTGACCATTAGGTCCAGTCGTGGCCGACTCTGGGGTTGCGGTGCTCATCTCACTTTACTGGCCGAGGGAGCTGGCGTACAGCTTCCGGGTCATGTGGGCAGCATGACTAAGCCGCTTCTGGCAAACCAGAGCAGCGCACGGAAATGCCATTTACCTTCCCGCTGGAGCAGTACCTATTTATCTACTTGCACTTTGACGTGCATTCGAACAGCTAGGTTGGCAAGAGCTGGGACCAAACAACAGGAGCTCACCCTATCACGGGGATTTGAACCACTGACCTTCCGATCAGCAAGTCCTAGGCTCTGTGGTTTAACCCACAGTGCCACCCGCTTCCCATAGTACATGGGTAGATGAGTCTAAAAAGCCTGGGACACAAATTTTCACAGCTATGGTGGCTCATTTACCAGGAGTAATGTATTTTGCATTAACTCTGGAAATGTATACTCGATTCAGCCCAAACTAGGCCTGGGGTATATTTTGCTCTAGGAGGCTTAGTTTGGTCACAATTGAGTACAGTGGTGCTCCGCAAGACGAATGCCTCGCAAGACGAAAAACTCGCTAGACAAAAGGGTTTTGTGTTCTTTGAGCTGCTTCGCAAGACGAATTTCCCTATGGGCTTGCTTCGCAAGGCGAAAATGTCTTGCAAGTTTGTTTCCTTTTTCTTAACACCGTTAATACAGTTGCGACTTGACTTCAAGGAGCAACTCATAGAATGCAGTGTGGTAGCCTTTTTTGAGGTTTTTGAAGACTTTGGTGATTTTTGAACCTTTTCCAAAACTTTCCCGACACTGTGCTTCGCAAGACGAAAAATTCGCTAGACGAAAAAACTCGCGGAACGAATTAATTTCGTCTTGCGAGGCACCACTGTACACACTTCCAGAGTTAACACTAAAAACATTATTTCTGGTAAATGAGCCACCATAACCTCTAGAGGGCCATGAAAATTTGTGTCCCAGGCTTTTTAGACTCATCTACCCATGTACTATCTGAAACCAAAGGGGAATATCGGTTGCCAAATGGGAAATAGATTGGCATTATTTTCAGCTCTCCTATCCCACCAGTGCTAGCCTTCTCTGCCCCAAATTTACCTAATCCCTTTTAAGCTTAGGAACAGAGGAAGCTGCCTTATACTGAGTCAGACCATTGGTCCATCTAGTTCAACATTACCAACTCTGGCTGGAAGCAGCTCTTCAGGATTTCAGACAGAAGTCTTTTTTGCTGCCCTACTGGGAGATGTCAGTGGTTGACCGTGTGAGGCTCTACAGCTGAGATATTGTTCCCCATTTTAAAAAACCTTAAAGCAATAGACTAGTCCTCATGGTTTTGAATGAAGGGCTGAATTAAACCTGTCTTATACTGAGTCAGAATATCACTCCATCTAGCTCACTATCGTCCACCTTCCCGCACTGAGCCCTTCCCCATGTTTAGCACATGTGAAAACACTTCCCAGGATTCCATACCGAAAGCATGAGATGGGGGTGGAAGTTTCCCATCACTCCCAAGACTGGAGCTCTTGGATATTCTGGACCAGAGGAAATGGAGACTTCGGGGGCGGGGGGAAGCAGAGGAGAGAGAACATGTTTTGGTGCTCAGTTCCTTCGCGTGCGATCTCATTTGTAGGCAATTTGCTCACTCCAATAGAATTCTAATTAGTGTTTTATTTCTTTTGCCACTACCCTGGATATTATACCTTTAATCCAAATAATCAAGTCTCAGTGATAGGGATTTCCACTGGGAGCCTGCCGGAGAGGGCGGCAGGCAGCCGGGCCTTCATGCCGAGAGGTTTCCAGAGGAATGAAAATTGCGCCGGCCTCTGCAAATTACACGCCGGTGAGGCTCGACGCGGGAACAAACAAATCTGCACCGAGTCAAGGAAGCGGCTCTTGCTTAAATTAACACCTTTCCATTAATATGGAAGAACTTTCCTGAAGAGGAAAGGCAGCGAGCGCCCTTTTATTTATTTATTCTTGTTTTTTTATGGCAGCAACAATTAGATGCACAAGCGAGAGTACCAGGGGACTTTAATTGAAGCGAGAAATTGACAATTTTGAAGGAACAGCGCTGCAAAATGGAACGGGTCAAAGTGGAGCAAGAGGACAGGAAGGGATGTGTTAGGAACTAAACGTGCTCAGGGAAACGATGGCACATAGAGACACAGGAAACTTCACCATACTGAGTCAAATTATCACCCCCATCTTGCTCAGTATTGTGCACACAATAAGCAACGCTGTGTCAGGGTTGGAACAGCCCAGGTGCCCAGAGTCAGGATTGAAGGGCTATCAGGCTCAGAGGGCAAACATAACAACAACAACAACAACAACAACAACAACAACAACACAGTGGTACCTCGGGTTACATATGCTTCAGGTTACAGACTCCGCTAACCCAGAAATAGTACCTCGGGTTAAGAACTTTGCTTCAGGCTGAGAACAAAAATTATGCTCTGGTGGCACAGCGGCAGCAGCAGGAGGCCCCATTAGCTAAAGTGGTGCTTCAGGTTAAGAACAGTTTCAGGTTAAGAACAGACCTCCAGGATGAATTAAGTACTTAACCCAAGGTACCACTGTAATAATAATAATAATAATAATAATAATAATAATAATAATAATTTATTTACACCACGCCAATCTGGCTGGGTTTCCCCAGGAAAGGACGAAAGCTTGCATCTAGCTATTACTTGCTGATAATTTTGGGTAGGCTTTTAGTTTAGCTCGATTTAGCCCACACTACCTTGGGTGCACATTGGTGGGGATATTAGTAACCCCAACCCTTCAAATTGGTCTCAGCCTTGATGAAAGGATTGCCGCCAAAAACCCTGCACAACTGGAAGCCCACTCCAGTCTTTCTGGCCCACATTAGTATTATCCACCTGTCCCAACTTGTTGGAAGGTGTGTCGTGCAATGATGGGTTCACATCAGCACATAGGGTGGGCCTGTGATAATGTGATCACGTTCTGGATGGATGCATTCAAAGAAATTTAGAGAGAGCACTTGGGGAGAAAAAAAAAAACATGGCCAAAGGCCCAGAGTTAGCTTTGCTTAATATTCACCTAATGGAAAAATATGAATCTGCATTTGAAGAGTTTTCTTGGCCAGCTTTTATTAGCAGCCAGGATAGTAATAGTCAGATATTGGAAAGTCTTAGAAGGTGTGAAGAAGAAGAAGAAGAGAAGAAGAGAAGAAGAGTTTGGATTTGATATCCTGCCTTTCACTCCCCTTCAGGAGTCTCAAAGCGGCTAACATTCTCCTTTCCCATCCTCCCCCACAACAAACACTCTGTGAGGTGAGTGGGGCTGAGAGACTTCACAGAAGTGTGACTGCCCCAAGGTCACCCAGCAGCTGCATGTGGAGGAGCGGAGACGCGAACCTGGTTACCCAGATTACGTGACTACCGCTCTTAACCACTACACCACACTGGACGACATGGTATAAAAAAAGTCTGGCAATTAGTGCTGATAGAACAAATACCCACTAAATGAGTATTTGGGGCGGGGGGAGCATAGGAGCGTAAGTGGAGCCTGCTGGATCAGGCCAATGGCCCATCTAGTCTAGTATCCTGTTCTCACAGTGGCCAACCAGAAGCCGCCAATGAGAAACCCACAAGCTAGACCCCGATGCAAGAGTGCTCCACCCATCTTGTGGTTCCCAGCAGCTGGTAAGGGGAATGAAGCAAAGGTACTTTTGTGGATTTGCATACTTGCATTATGTACAGCGCAAAACCAGAGAACCTGGGACTTCATCCAGATTTCATTTTTTTGAGTCTCTATGACTGCATGTGGCAGCTGGAACTGCCACACAACTGGAAAACATGACAACTTAAGGGATGCAAGCTCTGATGTAATCTGACCTCACACCTTTGGAAAAGGGGGGAGGTTACTGTTTTTTCTAATACTGTTTCTTGTTGTTCTGTAATATGAGAAAATAATAAAAACGGAACAAAAAATAGCAGAGAAACAGAAGATGCTTGGATATATGTGCTTCATGGAGAGGCACTGCTCTGAAAGCCAAGGTTAGCATCACTTCCTGCCTGGATGAAAGCTTCAGGTGGGCAGCCGCAGAAAGTGTGAACAACCCTCAGCTCAGACTCAGGCGAAACACATGACGGAACAGCGTTGACTAAAAAGAAAATTTATCCAAAGACTGGTTTTTAAAAATAGGTACCAGCGGAACAAAGACTAACAAAAACAAATCACAGGGAATAAAAAGAGAAAAACACCATCGATAACATAGATCGTTCTGGGAAGGGATCCAAGCAGAGCTTGTGGGAAAGGTTCAGTTTCTCAAGATGATGATAGCATTTCTCAGCTTTCAGGAGATTCAACCACTGTAGTAGAGAGAAGGGGAGGGGGGGGACGGGGACCGACTTTTTCTTCCTGGGGAAAAATAGAAGAAAACAACTTAGTTTTTAAAGCAAGAAATCAGAATTTCCACTTTTAAAATCAGGGGTGGGGAACCTCAGGTCTGGGGGCTGATTATGGCCCTCCAGGCATCACTGTCTGGTCCTCTGGATGCTCCACAGGCTACACCCCTTATCAGCCTTCCTCCAAGCTCTCCTTGGTGTTTTTGCCTGCAGTGGTAGACCTTGAGGTCTCAAATTTCAGCCAAAATCCGGCACCCTGCCCATTCTGGTCTTCCATTCTACATCATATTTGCAGTGTCCCCAACAGCGCCCCCAAGACTTCACGCCCAGTGCAACCAAACTGGTCGCACTGCCCTGAGTCCGCCTCTGTTGCCTGGCTAGAACGCATCCTCAAGCTCAGATAACGCCTCTTGCTTTCTTGGATGGGAGGAGAGTCAGGAAGTGCTGATCACTGCCCCATGTGGTGTGCCATGCAACTGCAGCCTCCCTGGTAAAAATGTTCCGGATCTGGCCTAGCTCCACACACCCAGCCTGCCCATTGGCCTTCCCAAGGCAGGAAGAGGGTTTCCTGTCTCTATGGCATTTTCCTCGAACAACAAAGTCTACCTGATCTCTACATCTTGTAACTCTGATCTTTCTCTTTGGCCCTGAATCAAGGCTTCTTCTCCTGCCTTTATACAGACCTTCAAGCTCAGTACTGTCTACATGGACTGGCTGGGGCTTCTCCAGGGTTTCAGGCAGGGGGCGTTCCAAGCCCTACCTGAAGGTACCAGTGACTGAACCATGAACGTTCTGCATGCAAACCCAGATGCTCTACCCCTGAGCTATGGCCCTTCCCTATAAAAGTTGTGGAAGGCAGGTGGAAGATAGCCCAATAAACTGGTCTGTGTAAGCTACCTGCATGGGCTGCTAGACCTATCTTGGCTTGGCTGGATTTCTGTGATTTATGTGCAAGCAGCTGCCTGCCATTGACTCAAGAATCAATAGCCTTGAAAAGTTTACATGCTTAAGTTGTGGCTGTCTCAACCCTGTCATTTAACATGAATCAGGCTTATTCACATACATAAAAAGGGAAACCTGAGGGCAATCATGGCAATTTAAAACAAATAATAGTTTTTGCAATGAATTAAGTATCTTGATCAATGCTCTGTGTCCCGGGAAAGTCGGACGGATTGTCAAATTCTGTCAGAGGATATTATCTCGGGGCGTGTGGGTAAATTAGCAAATAGCTTGGAGATCTAAGAAATGATAGTAATTATAGGAACAAAATTGTTATTAATGTACTAATTTACTTGGGAGCCAGACTTCATGTAATTACAATTTAGGATCAAGATAAGGTTAATGCTTTTACCTTCCCCGGTATTTATAGAAAGTTTAAACGGATTCTCCATCATCAAATCCTGAGAATTATAATTGCTTGCGTGAGACTTTGCTTTTGTGCTTTTGGCACAGTCTCTGGGGCAAGAAAGAAATTACTGAATGGTGGAGAAGCCTGGCTTCAGAGAGAAAGAAATGCAGGAGCAAGCTGTGCTAGATTTGACTTAAGGAACCCTTTGCTTGAGAGATTGGATGAGCAGATTCTGCTCTTGACTGTTCACTCTGCTGCTTCATTGCTGCTTCTAACTGTGGAGGCAGGGCAGAGCCATCATGGCTAGAAGCCATTGATAGTTTTATCTTCCTCCATGAACTTGCCTAATCCTCTTGTAAAGCAATCTAGGTTGGTGGCCATCACTGCCTCCTGTGGGAGTGTGATCCATAGTTCCATGCAAAAGTTGGAAGGGGTATTTCTTTTGTCGAAAACAATATCCTTCTTTTGGCCACAGAGTCCTCCCTTGCCGTGAATCTGGAGGCTTGAAGTTCCATCCCTTCCGAGCCTTTAAAAGCACACCACTTACATAAGAGCCCCTATAAGCTCATCACCATTAATTTTCCATATTAAATACATTCATAATGAATTCTCCAGAGGAGCGAGGTGCGGCCGGGCCTTGGCTTTTCAGAAACAAGACATCTCCTCCAGGGAACGACAGCCAGCCAGCCAACCGGAGAGTGCAGCTAAGTGCTTCTCTGTTCCCTGGGGCATGGATTAAATGGTGGCCCGGGGAATGGGCCTTCCTGCTTTTCTGAAATCTCTCCCAGGTTTATGCATCAATAAATTATTGAAGCAAATTACTTTGACTGCTGGAAACTGCCAGTTAAGTGTAAGGGTATTTCGGCTGCGAGGCTGTTAAGAAGACACAGGGAAACATGCATTAAGGAAGACCGATTAAAACAAACTCTTTCCTACGGAGTTCTGACGCAGAGCCACTGGAGCTCATTGGACTACTGGAAGCTCTCGGTGACTGGGGCCATCTAAGCAGAGTAGCTACATTTTCTACTTTTAAAAGGACAGTCCTCCATTTGAAGGGTTGTCAGGGGACAGTTGTCTATCTGAAGGACTGTAGGGCCCAAACCAATGGCTTCAAATGACAGTAAAGGGGATTCTGACTAAACAGTAGGAAGAACTTTCTGATAGTAAGAGTTGTTTGAGAGTTGAACAGACTTCCCTGGAAGGTGGTGGACTCTCCTTCATTGCAGGTTTTTAAACAAAGGTTGGATGCCCATCTGTCAGAGATACCTTAGTTGGGTCTCTCCCAACTTTACAATTCTATGGTTCTATCTGCAAGGTCAACATGGAGACTAAGGAGGAGGAAGCTGACAGGCAAGGCCATATCCTAGACTGATGGTAAGTAAGAAGGCAGGCCAGTGGAGCCTGGCCAAAGGCTGACTGAGGTTGGTAGGGCATTGACCCATTCACCCCTATGGATCAGATTCCACTTCCTCCATAATCATCATCAGCAGCACTTGTCTTCTAGAAGGAAGCTGCTGGAACTGCGTACCCTTCAGTACCCCCAGAAAAAAAGCACTGATCATCATCATCATCATCATCATCATCATCATCATATTTAGGGTATTACAACATTGCTTTTTGATGGCTGCCCTCTTGCAGGATTCTCTGTGAGTTGGACGAATTTGAAAGTGCAGATAGGAAATGCTATGGCTTCACTTACTAGGGCTGCATTTATGAAATAGATTGACCCAGCAGGGAAGTTTGCTCATCCGTGCTCCCTCACTTAACAATTCAGGCCATTCCCTGCCATGGAACAAGGAGGCTGAGAGGGCTGCAAGGCTGGATACAAGTAACCTTTCATACAAACAGGGATGTTTAATAAGGTTACATGAGGCCTTCAGGACTCAGCAACGGGATGTCAGCTTGCCCTTTTAATAATTTATACAGAAATCACTTTGCAAGAGTAATTGTCTGGAGCTGGACAAGGTGCCCTGAAGAGAAGCAGGAGAACTTCATACTTCTGGAAGGCCTAAGGGGAAGGGAGGTCATGGGCCAGACAGAAAAATAGGTGGAGAGTTGACCCAGGTGGTAGGTGAAATCATTTCCGCACCCAAAATGCTGGAAGGAGAATGCAAAAGTCAACATGCGATGGGGGTGGAATAGCTATTTGATCACATACTTGAGTATGTTTAGCCTGGAGAAGAGAAGATTGAGAGGTGATAGGGTAGCCATCTTCAAATATCTGAAGGTCTATCCCATGGAAGATGGAGCAAGCTTATTTCCTGCTGCTCCAGAGGGAAGGAGCCAAACCAGTGGATTCAAATTACAAGAAAGGGGATTCTGACTAGGCATTAGGAAGAACTTTTTGATGGTAAGAGCTGTTCAACAGTGGGCTTACTCAGTACTCAGAAGGTACTCAGAAGGTGGTGCACACTCTTTTCACTGGAGGTTTTCCAGCAGAGGTTGGATGGCCTTCTGTCAGGGATTCTTTAGCTGTGATTCCTGTGTTGCAGGGGATGGTCTAGATGAACTTTTGATCCCATTCAAACTCTATGATTCTACAATTCTATGATTCTTCTGGCTTTTATTGCCAGGAGCAGAGCCATGACATTTGATTCTGTGAAGCTTCTGTGTTGTCCTGCACTGATCACTTGGGAAGACAGGCTAACTGATATTAATGTATTGGAAGAAGCAAAGATCCCTGTGTTGAAGCAATGATTATTCAACATCAACTTTGTTGGACTGGTCATGTTTGCAGATGCCTGATGATCTTCTTCGAAAGCAACTACTCTATTCCGAACTTAAAAATGGAAAGCGTAATGCTGGTGGTCAACAAAAGAGGTTTAAAGACTGTCTCAGGGAAAATCTAAAAAAATGTAGTATAAACACTGACAACTGGGAAACACTGGCCTGCGAGCGCTCCAGTTGGAGAACAGCCTTTACCAAAGGTGTCATGGGCTTTGAAGACACTTGAACTCAGGATGCAAGGGAGAAATGTGCTAAGAGGAAGGCACGCTTGGCAAATCCACACCGTGATCAGCTCCCATCCAGATACCAGTGTCCCCACTGTGGAAGGACATGTAGATCCAGAATGGGCCTCCACAGTCACTTACGGACTCATTGTTAAAACCATGTTTATGGAAGACAATTTTACTCGGCTACGAGTGATCGCCAAAGAAGAAGACTACTAGGCAAGTCCTCCATAGCTCTTCAGTTTGAAACCAGCTCTTCTGGACCATTAACCCATGGGTCTACAGATGTTAGTGGACTCCATCAACCTCAACCAGCATGGCCAATGGTCAGGGATGAGGGAAGCTGAAGTCAAGGCCACACATTCTCAACACCTGTTCTATTGTGTAGCATGTGCCCAGGAAGGCGAATTCATACATCTCCATGTTGTTTTCATCTACCCCTATGTAGAGTATTATGGGGAGATTTTGCATGCATTACAACTTGATATCCTAGGCCAGTGGTTCCCAAACCTTTCTGAGTCACCTTGCTTCCATATACTCATCCCCATTGCCCCCTCCTCTATAGAAAACATTATTCAGAACAGTGGTTTGCATGGCAATAATACAACAAATGTCTAAACAGGAACAATTAGTTGTACACTTAGGCAAACTATAATTAAAATTGTTTAGCTCAATTAAGTACTTTAACAAAAATTGCTGAGCTTGATCCAATGATACCATATTTTCAAAGTCTAATAGTCATTTATATCTCCAGTGCCCCCTGTCACCCACTTGCCTCTTGGCTTCCCCCTAGGTAATCCCATTGATCTGAAGGGGTGGTACCACCCACCCTGGGCATCACTGTTCTAGACTGATCTCATTTATCATGAAATGAGCGTGGGCAGGAATGGTATTAAACCCTACCCTCTGATGCAGCAGAATGCAAATTTGCTCCATCCACATGACTGCCCTTCAGATATTTAAATAGGCCAGCTGCTTGTTCTGGATGGAGTGCGTTCCCTCTGAAGAAGCAGGTACCCTCCGAAGAAGAAGGTACACTTGCCATTTCTCTCCAGGTTGACAAGGACAGTACTCTTTGGCTACCTTCCATCATCCAGCTACAAATCCATCCATCAATAGCATAGTCCAGCTCTGCTAAAGCCTGCCAACAAGAACATCATAGAAGACTCTTATAAGATGATGAAAGGATCAGGTTACTGGATTTCACAGGAAATGTTTGCTTTAAAAAACAAAACCAAAAAAACCGTGTTAATTCCCAGTCTGAATAATGTCTCAGCTTTAAGGCATGCTGTTTAAATGTCATTATTCCTCACTACCATTTGGACACTGAGTTCTGTCGGGTTCTGTATAATGAACACATTATGTTGCCTACTTAAGGAGCTGCTCGGCTAGGCAAACGGAGGCTAATCCTGGCTTGAAGAGTCTTTCTGCTCAATTGGCATGAGTTTCCTTGCCAGGCCGTGGGGTGGGATCCTGCCAACTGCTGGTGATGGTGAGCCTGTTCTGTGGTTGGAAGAGCAGGGGTTTTGCAGTGACTGTTTACTCAGGCTGAGTTATCCAGCCGGCTTGGCGTCACTCCCAAAGAATCTCCACAAGCAAAGGCTTAGGAACATTTTACAAGGCAGTTGCTTTGTTCCCTGGTTTCACAAAGAAACACTCGATGTGGGCAAAATTGCCCATTCACAATGTAAGCCCCTATTTAAAGCTTTCTTTGGAGAACAGAAGTGAGGCTTAAGATGGGCTCTGCTGGGGGAAATGTCATACTGAATCAGCAGCCGGTGGCTGGAGTACTGTGTGACCATTTGCCACTCAAGCATCAAGTGACATAGCAGGAAGGTTCTTTGGGAGGTTGATCAAGGGTCACCCCTGTCATTAGGCAAACTGAGGCAATTGCCTCAGGCAGCAGATGCTGAGGGCCAGCAGCTCAAAAAAGCATGTAGGGAAACCCATAACATAATGTTCAGCTATGTTCCATTTCTCTGCTTCATTCATATACAGGGAAAGGTTGTAGCTCAGTGGCAGAAAAGTCACTGGTTCAGTCTCCAGTGGAATCACCAGGTAGGACTGGGAATGTCCCCTGCCTGAAACACTGCAGACCCACTGCAGTCAGTGCAGAGAATACTGTGCTGGATAGAAAAATGAACTGATTCATTATAATGCTCCTGGGAAGGCCTATAGCTCAGCAGTAGAGCATCAGCTTTGCATGAAGGGCCCTGGCTCAGCCACCAGCATCTTCAGGTTATGGGCTAGCCCTGAGGTTGACTCTGTTGGGAAACTGTGTAAGTGCAGCTACTCACACAGAGTCAATTAAGGTTTGTCAGACAGCCAGAAGGCAATCCGAAGGAGTAAGTCTGCCTGGTGATAACAGAGACATGGAGACCGCTTCCTGATTGGTCAAGCTCTCTCAAGGGAGTGATAATTAATGGCCTACTAACTGGAACCCCAGAGTCTGTCAAGACTGGCCCGTTCGGGCAGGGGTACCTTTACCTTTACCTTTACCTAACTGGAATGTGTTAGTTCAAATTGTTAAGGAGTTCAGTAGTTCTGTGTGTCAGTGTAGGAGTTGTGAGTCTTGTCAGAGAGAGCTAGCAAAAGATCTGTGTTCTGTTCATGTAAATACTCCACTGTATATAATAAACACCTAACTACAAGTTCCAGGTTCCTGCTTCGTCTATCCTGTCTGCAGCCAAGTTGCCAATTGCTTCCGTGGATTCTGCGTGTACTCTGCAAGGTCTGGCTAAGGTCTTGCAACTAGTCAGAAAGTTGCGAAACACCAAATTAGGGTCTACCAATAGACTCTTCAGATTTACAGCTGTCCTAGTGATGCTTTGTGGACATTCACAACATGCTGATTATCACATATCCCCTTTAGTAGAAAACAGTCCCAGAAATGTACCCAATTCAAAGATTAAAATGAAGCATTATAAGGGGACCTCAATGAGAGATCAATGAACTGTCCTGAAGAACAGCTTGTACAGTGGGTCTAAACTGAAATCTGGAAATGGGCAAAAGAAGGCTTAAAAATGCTGAATCGGATGGAACAGTAATTTAGGTTTCCGTGGATCATTGCTTGCTCTGATTCAGTGGTAAAGAGCAGGATTACCAAGGGAAAGCGCTGGGGCAAAACAAACAAACAAAAACTCTCAGACATGGTGCTTTAAAGCATGGACATGTGTCTGGAAATGCAGCACAAAAGGAAGTCTGGATGATCCCTCAGTCAAATGAATGGACATGACTAATTTAGGCCCATAAATTAATTTTGGATTTTCTATGAGTAGAACTTAATTGGAAACTATCTTGGAAGTATGTCCAGTCATCTGAAGGTATGTGCCGCAGAGCACACTGTGTCTTATTCCAAAGTCATAGAATCATAGAAGCTGGAGGCTGGAAGGTACACCAAGATTTGGTCCAACTCCCTGCAGTGCAGGAATCCCAGCTAAAGAATCCCTGACAGATGGCCATCCAACCTCTGCTTAAAAACCTCCAATGAAGGGGAGCACAGAACCTTCCAAGGAAGGCCATTCCACTGTTGACTAGCTTTTACTGCCAGAAAGTTCTTCCTAATGTTTAGGTGGAATCTCCTTTCTTGTAATCTGAATCCATTGGCTTGGGGCATTTTAATAGGAGATGACCCACCTGAAAGTCAAAAGTGGTACAGTCTAAGAACAGTTTTAAATGGGATTTGATGGTTGTGGATGAATCAGTTTTCACCCAATCTGCATTAATTTCACAGGCCTTCATCCATAGGTCCACTCTATTTCACTTCTTGCACTAATCTGCCTAGCTTTTCTTTTTATTAAGAAACTCATATTTAAATACATGTTTCATCACAAAATTCATATTTTATCACCGAATACTTAAATACATATTTTATCTCAATGTTTGCATTTCTAAGTGCATTTCATCCTTGCCACATAAAATCTGTAGCACATTTTGCAATGCTTTTTGAGCAGAGAGCTACATTGCAAAATGTGGATGGGTGTGAAATCCAGGGCATCATTATATACCAACCCATGCATTAGTCGAGGAGGTGTGAATCAGGCCAGTTTGTCCCAGAATCAACAGACATCAAATTTCACAACTGTTCTTAGTCAGGACATTGGAAGTTCCATACTAGGAATAATCTGCCCCGGACCAATGCAAATCTTCCATCAAGAAGAGCTGGATTCTGTGGTCTGCACTAAGGACAACCATTTGCACAACTTATTTTATTTTGCATGACTCCTCCCCTACCCCTCTCCAATCACAGAGAAAGGTGAAGTTTATAAAAGGCACTGACCCTTTATTGAACTTCTGGAAATCACATCCAGCTTCTTTCTGGCTTCAGAGATTTCGCCAGGCATTGCCTACCTATTTTCCTCATTGTCATAAGGACTAGAATCTAATCTTTTTTTTTATGATGTCCAAGATTCTCAGGAACCTCACTTCTGCACTTACATTCTACCCTCCTGCAGAACTGCCAATACTCTGCTTCCACCATGCAGTAAAATCCCAGCAGCAGAGATTTGCCTCTTTCTGGGAGAGCATCAAAGGGGTGTGTGCGCGCTCCAATTACCATGCTCCCCTCCCCCTACTCTCCCCCCATCCGAACCCTGGCTCTGCAGAATGCAAGGTTCTTCATAAGTCATTGGGGCCAGATGCTCCTCATTGTAAGTTACAAGTGTTAATTATGTTCTAATTACTTATTAGGAGAGGCCGGGCTGGTTGGCACAGATAACAATTGAAAGCCATCCAAGAACATGGAGAGCTCACGGTGGTGGTGAGAGTTTAACTAACAGCTTTTCCTGGCAGTGGGGTAGCCTCCCACACCCACAGCTGCCTCTTCACACTTATCCCAGAGCGAAAGTGGGTATCAGAGGAAGCTAATGCTGCTAGGTCCTTATAAAGACCCTGACAGTTTTATTTTATGGCATTTGTTTAGCAAAATGTATATACCGCTCGACTGCAGCAAAACCTCTGAGCCAGTTTTCGCCAGCTCCATGCCTTCCTGGTGTTGTTGGACTACAACTCCCATCAGCCCCTGCAGCTGTGCTCCTGTCAGCCATCAATGGCCCTGTTGGCTGATGGGGCCTGTAGTCCAACAACACCTGAAGCATGTCAGGTTGGCTTTTTGCAGGAAACACCTGAAACATCAATAAAAAATATGTTCAAAACAAGGAATTGAAAATGTTTAAAACAAGGAATTGAAAATGTTTGAAACAAGGAACTGAAAACATTTAGAAGACAATTAAAATTAACAGTGGAAGATTAATTATGTCCATAACTATGTGCTTACTGAGTGGTAGAAGCTTCCTCATTTGAATGTCTCCATGGGATTTTGGAGTTCTGATATGGAAATATGGGAGGAATTCATTCAGTTTCCATTTTAATGCAATGCTACACAAACCACACTCCCCAAATTTGCACTTCTCCAGTTTGTGCAGCTCAATTTTCCAGCCAAAGAATTAGTACAGAAATGCACATACTAGTGGGAAGTATACAAAAAAGCACACCCTGCTGAAAACAATGCACAAAAAAATCAGTCTGTTGGGCAAAATTGCTTTAAAAATGCATATACCAGGCAAAATATTGTACAAAATGCATATATAATAAGAGAAATAGGCACAGACATGTTTTAGCTGCCCTGACAGAGGAAGGCTGCCTCTATTACCAGCTTCTGGAAATTGCAACTGTGGAAAGTGCTGTTGCTGCTGGCTATCAATGACTACTATCTCCCATGCTCTGGTTCCATAGTTGGAGGCAGCAGTGCCTCTGAATATCAGTTGCTGGAAACCAAAGGAGGAGAGAATGCTCTTGCACACAAACTGTGCTTGCTGGTTAATGACAGGCATCTGGTTGGCCCCTATGAGAACAAAATGCTGCAGTAAATGGACCATTGGCTTGATCCGACAGGCTCCCCTTATGTTCTTTTATTTTTGCATAAATAATCTGATTTTTATTGACTTTATAACATTTTTATCCCTTCTTCCCTCCAAAGGAGTCAGGCGACAGCATATCTCCTTATGTTCGGATGCACAATAGAGCAGTGTCCCCCAACCTTGGGTCTCCAGCTGTTTTTGGACTACAGTTCCCATCATCCTTGACCTCCGGTCTTTCTAGCGAGGGATGATGGGAGTTGTAGTCCAAAAACAGCTGGAGACCCAAGGTTGGGGAACACTGCAATAGAGGATCCAAACCATCCAGTCTGCATGCAGTACCTTGGAGAGCTCCCTGGGTCTCATATCCTATTATGTTCTGGGATCCTGCTTGTGGGCTCTTCATAGGCATCTGGTTGGCCATTGTGAGAACATGATCCTGGACTAGACTGATCCACAAGGCCATGGAGGCTGGTCTATTAGGGTAAATGAACCACCATCTCCAGTCTACCCCCAGACAGCCCCTTACATGGGCCCTGCCTACCAGTCTCAGAGTAGCCCTTGTAGAATTCAGCAGGGAAGGGAGATGAGGACTGAATCGGCTCTGGTGCAATCTACTGTTTGCCCCCTGCCTTCTCAGGACAGAGGAAGCCAGCAGAACTAAAAGAGGAACAGGTGGGGATTGTAGGGAAAGATCTGCCAAAAAAGCTGAAAAACATCTTCATGTATGCGACAATGGCCGCGAGAGTTTTAATAGCACAAGGATGGAAGACTGAAGAAACCCCAGCTAAAGAATCATGCCAAGAAAAATTGATGGACTATGCAGAACTGGCAAAACTGACATATAAGCTATGGGACAAAGATAACTGTGACTTTAAGGAAGAATGGGAACCCTTTACAAAGTATTTGAAGACGCAGCAAAGCGAACGGGACTCCTTGGCTGGCTTTGAATAAACATTCACAAACCTTTTATTGATAATAACTAGCTAAATAGTTTGAGGATCTATACAACTGTGTAAAATGCAGAAAACAGCATTTTTAGAGAAATCAAAGACTGGAACTGAGGGAAGTCGGGGGGTGGGTGGGTGGGTTCTGTGGGGGGAGGGAGGGGGAGGGAGGGAGGAAAAATGGGGGGGAATAAGGATGATATGTTTCTGGATAATATGTTTTGTTTTAATTCTGAATAAAAAAGTTATTAAAAATAAATAAATAAAAGAGGAACAGGTGGCTGGGGGGTCATTGGGAGCAGGGGTGGGTGGGTTTCTAAGGCCAAGAGAGAAAGAAGTCTGCTCCCATGATGGTGGATGTACCCACTGAGAGTAGGGGGCAGGTAGAAAAGGAGTCTCATTCCTGTACAGTTTAAGAGCTGTGTGGAAGAGGGATTTTGAACAGGGGTAGGTTCCCTCAGTGGGAGAGCTGTGAAATGGAGCTCCCTCCATGGGCTCTGCTGTGGCAGGCCAGTCCCACCAGGTCTCCTCTCCCCTCACCTAGGGGCAGCCATTCCTTCAGGGTGCCTCAGTGCAAGAGATGGGAAGAAGTGGGTTTATTTCATCAGCTTTGCTGAAGGTCCAGCTCCATCAGGCACCTCCTGGCCCTCAACTGTGCCTGCTGGTCATTATCGAACACGAGTAGTGCTGTGGTCTAAACAACCGAGCCTCTTGGGCTTGCGCTCTGGCACTCATCATGGTGTCCTGTTGTGCCAGAAGTGGTTTAGTCATTCTGGGCACATGACTCAGAAAGCTGTCTGCGGACAAACACTGGCTCCTTCAGCCTGAAGCAAGATGAGCCCCTCACCCCATAGTCGCCTTTGACTGGACTTTACCTTTTTTTACCTTTATCAGAACAACTGTTCAGAAAGTGGTGTCTGAGTTTTGATTTTCATATTTCTCTTCCCTCCCTGTCCCTTTTTCTTTGTGTGTTGCATTCTTTTAAGATTGTTAGCCTACAGGGGCTGGGACTGTTTTGTATATAAGCTGCTCTGGGAGCCTTTTTGACTGAAGTACAAGTGCTCCAAACAAGCAAACAAATTCCCACTCCTACCCAGCTCTTAAGGGAGGCTTTCTTCTTTTGCATCTGGAAAGAGATAGGTGTGTGTGTCTGTTTTGGCCTTGCTCTCTGCCAGAAAGGGCCTCATACACTTTTGTGACAGTTGTGTTGCCATCATCAGTACTCACACTGCAAGTTCCGTGCACAGCGAACTTTTCCCTGGAGGTGCATAACTGGAGCAGAGGAAGGAGGCAGCGTACTTAGCCTTTGGTAGTCATTTTAATCTTCTAAAGTGCTACATAATTTAGATTTTTCAAAAGCGAGTTTGTAAATTTTGGATTTTTTTTTTTTTGGAGGGGGGAAGACTTTTAAGTCTTGCTTTTACTCATGCAGCTCCTGAATCTTTCATGAGATGTTGGAAGTTTGCAGCATAAATAGAGGTTAGGAAGTAGTTCTATGTGAGATTGCTGGGCCAGTCAGATTATGGTTATTATGGCTCCATTGTGAATCCTTCCTCTCCCTTTTGATCAAGTGTTCTAGCTTTAGTTTCTCCTCAGAGATTTATTCAACATATTCAGGGAATATTGAGGTCAGGAGAGAGAGCTGGAGATCACTGAATCTGCCCAGCTAAATCTCCCTCCAGATATTCCCCTCTGTGGGTCTCAACTTGTCAGGAACTTCTACTGTGCGAAGCCTACAGGATTTATATTAAGAACATAAGAAGAGCCTGGTGGATAAGGCCAATGACCTATCCAGTCCAGCATCTTGCTTTCACAGTGGCCAACCAGCAGGGAGGATTCAAGCACAAGAGCGACTCTCCACCTCCTGTGGCCTCCAGGAGGTGGCATTCAGAAGCATTGCAACATCTACTTGGAGCAGCAGGGCATAGTCACCAGTAGCTCTCTCCGGCATGATCATTTGTCAAACCCTCTTTTAAAGCCATCCAAGTGGGTGGTCATCACTACCTCCTTTGAAAGCATGTTCCATAGTTTGCATGGAATGAATAAGTCATTTTTGTTGTTGTTGTTTAGTCGTTTAGTCGTGTCCGACTCTTCATGACCCCATGGACCAGAGCATGCCAGGCACTCCTGTCTTTCACTGCCTCCTGCAGTTTGGTCAAACTCATGCTGGTAGCTTCGAGAACACTGTCCAACCATCTCGTCCTCTGTCGTCCCCTTCTTCTTGTGCCCTCAATCTTTCCCAACATCAGGGTCTTTTCCAGGGAGTCTTCTCTTCTCATGAGGTGGCCAAAGTATTGGAGCCTCAGCTGCCAGTGTGGTGTAGTGGTGTAGTGGTTAAGAGCATAATCTGGGGAACTGGGTTCGCGTCTCCGCTCTTCCACATGCAGCTGCTGGGTGACCTTGGGCCAGTCACACTTCTTTGAAGTCTCTCAGCCCCACTCACCTCACTGAGTGTTTGTTGTGAGGGAGGAAGGGAAAAGAGATTGTGAGCCACATTGAGACTCCTTAGGGTAGTGATAAAGCGGGATATCAAATCCAAACTCTTCTTCTCTATTCTGCAAATGATTGCACACGCTGTGGCCTGCCCCCTGTGACATCACTGGGGCCTGGCCCTAGGTCTCAGGTTTGGGCCCTGAAATCTTGGGGTCTAGGATGCGACTCTGTCTAGAGCCTATTGGCTCTCTGTCTCCGGATGAAGAGTTCTCAAGATGGATCTCTCTGGGAGGTATCCAAAGTGGAGTTAATGGAAGGAGCCGCAGATGGGAAGCAGAGGACTCAAATGGCTGTAAAACTTCATTTGAAACTCACTGAGCATGCTGCATATTTTAAGAAGGAAAATATCCCTCTGGCGTCTCTATGAATATTTCCTTCTCCCCTTCCCCCGCCCCCCAAAATCCTCTTTCCTGCAGTGTGGGTAAGCATCTCCTGTTTTTATTACATTGTTTTCTCATTTGCCCACCCCCTGGAGGTCCTTGTTTCCTAATGGTTGTGATTAAAACTGTCAAGTGCTATCCGTCTCGCAGAAATGGGAACACCAATCTCCATTGCTGTCATAAGCAAGGAGGGTGGAAGTTTGCAAAACGATGTCAATAAACATGTCAAAGCTCCACACTTCTTCATTGTCAGGTGTGTTCTTTTCTGATCTTCCCTTCTAGTCCTTCTGTGTTACCAACATGAAAGAAACTGCGGAGATTTTTATGTTGGTTTTAATTAAAAAATACAGTTATTGTAACTTGGGTAGCACCCCAACATCAGTTGGAGGGGGTGCAACTTTTAAACTGTAGCCCTAGAATTGCATAAACATAGAACTGAAGTGTTGGAAAGGACCCAAAAGATTAGCTAGGCCAGGGATGTCTAGCAGGTCGATCGCAATTGGTAGATTGCAGTCGATCTCTGGCTCCCTTACCTTAGCGTCGCTAAAACTGACTCCTGCCCTGCCCCCTCCATTGTTGTTTGATCTCTGGAAGGGGAGACAGAGATTTCTTTGTGCTGCTGTTTTCATGTGAGTGGCTTTATGCCTTTGTCCCTTGCCTTTAACCCCCACCCCTGTACGTTTCTCCCCCCCAAGCTTACTTTAAGCTGAACCCCCCCAAAAAACAGGGTTAGATCACTGCCAGTTTTTAATTCCGAAAGTAGATCACAGTTTCTTGAGAGGTGGCCACCCCTAAGCTAAGATAATCTCATACAATGCAGGAATCACAGCTAAAGAATCCCTGAGAGGTGGCCATCCAACTTCTATTGAAAAACCTCCAATGGAGGAAAGTCCACCACCTTCCAAGGGAGTCCCTTTCACTGTTGAACACCTCTTACCATCAGAAAGTTCTTCCTAATGTTTAGTCAGAATCTCCCTTTTTGACATTTGCACCCACCGGTTCAGTTCCTGACCTTTGGAGCAGCAGAAAACAAGCTTGCTCCAACTTCCATGTTGCAGTCCTTCAGGTATCTGAGGATGGGTATCATATCACCTCTTCGTCTTCTCTTCTTCTAAAATGTCCTTCACCAGCTGCAGACCCACCTTGACCCAAGTTAGTGATGGAAGAGAAATAAATAATTTGCACTTTCCAGACCCACATGAGAACTAAAACACATCCTGATTTTGCAATGCAGCAATTCAGCCAAGTAATGGGAACAGAAATGCATATCCTGGGTGGTAAAGAGTTCGTAGAAATGCATATATACAAAAATGCATTATATTAGGAACAATTGCTTTGCAAAAATGGGTATATTAGAAAAAAATTGAGCGCAAACATGCAGCTGTTGGGAGAAAATCATGAGGACATCCTGAATTGTCTTGAATACTTTTTTTTTTTTTAATTGCAAAGTGAAGTGAAAATGTGGAGAACTTGACTTAAGGTTGGAAAAATGAGAAACCGAGATTGACAGATTCACCCATTCCTGGTGGATGCTCTTTTCTCTAGAGCCAAATTAAGAGATGACGGGATTCCCTTCAAGGCCTCCAAGTGACTTGGTAGATGGGAACCTAGGAGCATAAGAAGCTGTGTTATACTGAGTCACACCACTTGGTCCATCTAGCTCAGTATTGTCTACACCAGGCTTCCTTAACCTTGGCCCTCCAGATGTTTTAAGACTACATCACCCCTGACCACTGGTCCTGCTAGCTAGGGATCATGGGAGTTGTAGGCCAAAAAACATCTGGAGGGCCGAGGTTGAGGAAGCCTGGTCTACACTGACTCACAGTGACTTTCTGGGGCTTCAGACAGGGAGTTCCTCCCAGCCCTTCCTGGAGTTGCCGGGGTTTGGACCTAGGATCCTCTGCAGGCAAGGAAGATGCCAGCTATGGCATTTCCCAGATGAGGCATAACGTGAAACTACAAGAATTATTGTCCACCATTAACCTCGCACCCGTGCCTGGACTCTACTCCAATCACTTTGCTCTCTTGACAAGAAAAGGCCCCTTCCTTCTGTGCCATCTGTTGAATACTGAGTCCAATCTTTTTGTCTTCAAAGCCATTGGCCAGACAGACAAGTGCTTTAATTTCAAAAGAATTGCATTAGCTTAATTCAAAGCCAAGCTTGGCCCAGTTTCTTTATTGTTGCAATAAACAAAGACCTCTTGTAGAGAGCATTGTGGCTTTGTACTAAAGAGTTGGCTAGGGCAATTATTCAGCAGGAGATCAAGGCAGAGGGAGAAGAGTGAGTGAGTGCTGGCTTATGCCCAGAATTTTGATTCATTCAACCTGCACGTCATATTAACTTGGCGTTGTATTGATGGAGACGTGGGGAGAGCAGACCTGATTTGAAGGAATGGTAAACATTGCAATCTTAATGATGAATAAGAGAATAAAGACTGGGTGTGTGCCAGTGGAGAGCATGAAATGAGCCCCTAGGACTAGCATAGCTGTAGTTGCTGTGGCTTGGAGGTGCTACAAGGGCAGGGACTCCTCCCAAAATTGTTCTGTTTTGGCTGAGCGGGGGAATGTGTGGTGTCCCAGGGTGAAAACATGTGACTGTTGGTGGGGGAAAGGGTTGGTTTCTGGCCAATCTGAAGGTGGGAGCTAGGAATTTGTGGCTGATGACCAGGGTAAGAACTTGATTCCTCAGCCGCAGATGATAACAACATGTGAATGAGATTTTGGATGAAGGGTGTGAGAGTTTTTTTTTTAATAGGGGTTGGTGGAGTCGTAGGCCACATTGCATGGACAGGTGGAGACCCCCCCCCAACCCCAGGTTGGCTCCTGCGTGGAATAAAGACGCACGACTGTGTTAGGGGATTAAAATTGGTCACAAATTTATTTAAGATTCAGGTGTAGGGATACCTTGGCTTAGGCCTTGGGCGTTTATCCCTCCCAGTCCCCAGCCGGGGATCTGGGGAACATCAGGGTTATCCAGACTGAGTAGAATTGGACTGGCTCTGGAGAACGTTTGTTCAAGCAGAGATCCCGCCCCCTAATTCACCGCAACACGGGGGAGACCAATGACAGCCTCTCAGCGTATGGCCAATGACTCCCCTCAGAACAACCCCTTTAATGGGGAACCCTGGAATCACTGCCACAGGGGTGTCACAGTTTCACCCCCCCCCCATTTTAGGGAAGAAAGACTAAAGGATTCCACCCAAGGCCTGAAACCGCCAAAGTTGTGACTTTTTGCTACGGGGGAAGGCAAAACTTGCCAATGCAGGAAAATTCCTTTCTGGCCCTTTAACAGCGACCAATACGTAGCAGCACCAGCATACCTGTGAAGAAGAAATTAACCTACAAAAGAAAGCTTAACTGAGGGAGGGTGGAGTGGGAGAATCTCTGGAGCTGACTGTGATCTCCCAGGTAAGTTCCACCCTCTATTGTGTGGGCAGGGAAGTCCCACCCCTTACCTGGCCAACTCCCCTGGCAACGCCTCCCCCACCGGGATGGGTTGACAGTCCGAGGTTGGGCGGGAACCTCCAGGTATCCAGCCGGGGGGGGGGCGGCGATGCCAGGCACTACTGCTAGGAGCCGTGTAGGGGGTGCTAGGGGGTGCTGTGCGCGACCATGCAAAGTATGCCCCCCATTTAATGTGGGGAGCGGTCATTTCACACCATACATTTAAAACCCTGTGATACCATTTTAAATAGTCATGCACATGCACGTGCATGTACACACACCAAATTATGGGAGCTATAATTTGTTGTTGAGAGTTGATAGGAGACCCTTTATCCCCCTCCAGAGTGCTAAAACAACAAAGTCCTCTTCTCAGAGAGCTCTGGGAAATGTAGCTCTGTACATTATTTACGATCCAGAATATATTGCAGTAGTCCAAATGGGACTTTACTAAAATGCTAATAACTGCATTGAGGGTGTTTCATGCCACAGAAAGCCACTTAGGACTCTGGAGATAGCACCAGATCCAACAGTACCCAATGAGGCATGCCTCACCTGCAAAGGGGAGTGTAACTCCATTTTATAAGAAGACACACTCTATCTCCACTATCGGATAAATCAACTACCAACATCATCTCCATATTTTCTGGATTGAGCTTGAGTTGAGCTGGACCTCATCCAATCTATTTCTCATCCCAGTTTAGCACTTCCACACCATCACCTGAGTTTGATTATAAGAAAAGGTGTGTTTGGGTATCATCAGCATACTGGATATTACAAACAACCTCAGACCCCCTGAGGCACAAAAATATCCCAGTCACCGGAAGCCCCTGTTGTCCTTACACAATTAGCAGGTCTGCTCCACAGCCTTAAGAGCTCATTTCCTATGGGAGTGAGTTCCATAGTCTATGTGTTGCATGAAGAAGTTGTTTAGAGCTTGTTTAGAGCTGTGTGATACCTGATGCTTCACCTGTAAAAAGGGAGTGATGGAATTCATCTTTTCCCATCACGTTTTGCTTGTGTTTCCAACTGGTTAAGGACATAGCTTTGGGTCCCCTCAGGAAGCCCTTTAAAAACCCTCTGAAAATAGAAGATTTCAGCATATTCTCTAGACCCGCTGGGAAGCCTCAGAAGTCAGAATAACCCAGCACTCTTTTGCAGACAGGCATTTGAAACTTCTGTTCTTTTGCTGCCTCCTTCTCTAAGCGGTTGTCATGGAAACAGGCACAGTTTCCCTCCCCCTTGGTCCTCTTCCTACCAACTTTTCTTCTTTGATATGCCAGGAGGGGCAAGCGAAGCATCCTTCTATCCTCCTTGTTTTCAGATTTCCATGTGGAAAATAAAATGAAATAAAGACATCCAGCTTCTCCTTTTAAACAGAAAGCTTTGGGAATCAAACACTCTGTATGGATAGCTGCATACCATACAACCAATTGGGATGAAAATATTCATATTGTGTCTGGAAAGGGATTGGATTGGATTTTTTTTTTATTAAAAAAGAGAACCCCAGTTATACCCATGAAAGTATGAACAGATTGGATCTCTTACATAGTTACCTATGTAATTGAGTCCATTAAGTCCATTGAGTTCCATTAAGTTCCTAGGCTGCATCAACAGAAGTATAGTGTCCAGATCAAGGGAAGTATTAGTGCCACTCTACTTTGCCTTGGTCAAACCCTACCTGGAGACCTGTGTCCAGTTCTGGGCACCACAATTTAAGAAGGATATTGACAAACTAGGACAAGTGCAGAAGAAGGTGACCAAGATGATCAAGGGTCTGGAAGCTGAGCTTTGTGAGGAATGGTTGAGGGAGTCGATGTTTAGCCTGGAGAAGAGAAGACTGAGAGGTGATTGGACAGTCAGCTTCAAATACCTGAAGGGCTGCCACATGGATGACGGCACAAGCTTGTTTTCTGCTGCTGCAGAGGGGAGGACCCAAACCAATGGATCCAAATGACTGGAAATGAGATTCTCACTAAACATTAGGAAGAACTTTATGACCTTAAGAGCTGTTTGACAGTGTAATGGATTCCCCCTGAAGCTGGTGGATTCTCCTTCATTGGAGGTTTTTAAACAGAGGTGGGATGACCATCTGTCAGGGGTTCTTGAGCTGTGATTCCTACATTGCAGGGGGTTGTACTAGATTATCCTTGTGGGTTGCTTCCAAGTTTACAATTCTGTGATGCCAAATCTTAACTGCTCTACAAACAACAACCAAGGGGGAAAGCTTCCTGTGCAGAAAGCTTCTAAACCAATTCTTTCTTTACCTTCTTGGTTGCTAGCATTGCTTTAGGAGTTGAGTTGACTCCTTAAGATGTGTTTATGGTTGCTCATCCATTAATTTTAGCTTCATTTTATCTGGTCTGTCTGTCTTTTAGGCCATTTGGATTTTAATTCATTTGTAACCCACCATGACATCATGAGGTGAAGGGTGGGATAAAAACATATTCAATGAAAGAGTAAATAAGGAGGATATATGTCCATTCAAGACAGATCTCTCTCTCCCTCCCTCTCTCTCAGCTTATTCTTTACAGAACCTTGAAGTTGCTGACATCCCAATGAAGCATTCTAATTATCTCACTCTTGCAGCCAGCTTTGGTATGAACTGCCTGCTACATTGGAGGCTCCCTGGCAGCACTTGAAAACTGGCTCTGGATCAAGGCAACTCTGCAGCTCCGTTGTCCCATGGCAACCCCCCTACTTAAATGCAGACTTGAATCGGCTTTCCTTGACATAGCATAGGACTGCATGTTCACTCCACCGCAGAAAAGGCCTTGCAAGTCATACCTATCGTTGCATACAATCCAATCTCCAAGCAGCAGGATTTCCAGCGCTTTCCCCAGGGTTTGGTTTCCCCAGAATAAAAGTCAATGGGGATTTTGGTCCCTTTAGGGTATATGGTTTTCTTTAAACATCAGTACAACCTGAGCATAGGATGGAGCAGAGGCTCACGGCATTTTGCTTCCCCATTTTGCTTCTAGGGAAGCCCCAAGTCACAGTTTTGGGTCCAGCACAGAGCAGGCATGTCTGTGTGTATCCAGCTTCCAGCAACGGCCAAATACACACAAAAATGCTGGCTGCTGTTCTTCTATTTTGGATGACATGGTGTTCAGCCAGGTGAAGTGGGGAAAGGCCCACCCATTTGTCTCCATGGCAGCAGAGCTTACATTTTTAAAATGCAGATGACAGGTACTGATCTGAGTGCCTAAGACCTTGACAAAAGGAATTCATTTGACTGGTTTCCTCTTGTACATTCCACCCTCACTTACACAGATTTGGAAGGAACTCACAGACCTACAAACCCATAACAACATGAGTAACATTTTCTTAAGATGCAGGGCCTGAAGCCTGATTGCCAGGGGATGGACTGGAGTTGGGGCTTGTCACATCTGAATCTAGGCATGGAGGACCTCCAGATCATGGCCTCTGAGGTGAATGGTCTGAACTAGAAGCAGAAAGATCCGGAGAACTTGGCTACTGGGAGTCAGCAAGCAGAGGATACAGAGGCTGGGCCTAGCTTTGCACTGCCTACGAATCTCAAGGGCTGATGCTGTACAGCCCTAGTTAATTTGGGTAAGAGGACTTTGAGGTCTGAACACGCAGAGACCACAATCACTCTATACAGCAGTTTTTGGAGGTAAGATTCCTGGTTGAAGCTCCAGAGTCTATGCTAGTGGATAGTGAAGACTTACGGTCTTCAAACAAAAACATCCTGAAGGTCCCAGGCCACAGAGAGGTTAGGCTGGCCCCAACTAGAGCCAGGGTTTTTTTGGCTGTGGCTCCAATCTGGTGGAACGCTCTGTCACAAGAGACTGGGGCTTGACATCTTTCTGCAGGGCCTGCAAGACAGAGCTGTTCCACCAGGCCTTTGGCCAGGGCACAGCCTGACTCCCTCCTTTGGCAATCTTCATAAGAACATAAGAGGAGCATCCTGGATCAGGCCAATGGCACATCTAGTCCAGCAACCAGATGCCTGTGGGAAACTTGCAAGCAGGACCTGAGCACAAGAGTTCTCTCTCCTCCTGTGGCTTTCAGCTATTGGTGTTCAGAAGCATTGTTGCTCCAACTGTGCAGCCATTGATAGCCTTAGCACCCATGAATTTGTCCCATCCTCTTTTAAAGTCATCCAAGTTGGTGGCCATCACTGCCTCCTGTGGGAGCGAGTTCCATATATTAACTCTGAGCTGCATGAAGAAGGATTTTCATTTCTCTGTCCTGAATCTTCCAACATTCTGGAAGCCCATGAGTTCTAGTGTTATGAGAGAGGGAGGGAAACTTTTATCTATCCACTTTTCCCATGCTGTGCATATGTTATAAACATCTATCATGTCTCCCCTTAGTCCCAAATGTTGCAACCCTTTTTCAGAGGGGAGACAATCCAGCTTCCCAGTGTTCATCTGCTTAAGATTCCTGACACTTTGGAAACTCCTCTATTTGACAGTGTCCTCAATTTGCAAGCTGTGAAGTTCAAGTCCAGAGAAAGTTGCCTAAGAAGAGAGAGTAGCGAGGATTTGGACTTGCCCATCAGCATAAAAGACTGAGACAGCAGCCCCATGAGCCATCTGCTCCCCGTCTTCTCCACTGTGGTGAGACACATTATATTTCTGCAGAAATTATAGCAATCGTTTCTAAAACTGCATGCACACATTATCATATGAAAATTGCATGCAAATCTTGTGCAAATCTGTATCTTTTTTACAATGACACATTATCTTCTCATTGGAAATGTGTAAATAGCCACCAGACATGACCTCCGCTTTGAAGGACCTTGACTTGCTTATAGAAGGCAGCATCAACAAGGAGGAACCAGAGGTTGGAGGATCTATGGGAGGATGCGGCTGATGTTCAGTGATGCCAAACCTGGATATTCACCCTAGAGGCAAGGAGGTGCTGGTTTTATGCACAAGCTCTGCTTGCTGCTTTTCTTAAATAATATTTTTTATAAAATTTTCTGTTTTACAATTTCAAATAAACACTTTACAAACTTAAAAATATCCAATGACCTCCCTTCTTCTCTTTCCATGGTCCATTTTACATATCATACACCCCTGCATATTTTACTATAACCATCTGCTTGCTGTTTTATAGGGTGGGATGGGGAGTGGCTGGTCAGACTTTTGGACTCAAAATGATACTTTGCACTCTGCATCTCTCTCTTTTTGTACCTCGGAAGGGCCTTCTAAGGAACTTGGAGAGGGCCCATAGCTCAGGCTTTGCATGCAGAAGGTCCAATGTTCAATCATCAACATCTCCAGGTAAGGACGGCAAAGAGTCATCCTGGAGAGCTGCTGCCAATCAGTGTAGTCGAATCATGACCCCCAGCTTGTGGACCTGATTCGTCCCCCATGCAGTTTTCCCCATAATAATGTAAGCACCTAAGAAGAGCCTCCTGGATGAGGTCAATGACCCATGTAGTCCAGCTTCCTGTCCTCACAGTAGTCAACCAGATGCCCATGGAGGTCCGCAAGCTTGACGTGAGTGCAATAACACTCTCCCCTACTGCAGTTTCCAGTAAATAGTATTCAGAAGCATTGCTGCCACCGGCAATGGGGACTGAGCATAATCATTGTGCCTAGTAGATATAGATAACATTCTCCTCCATAAATTTGTCCAATCCTCTTTGAAAGCCATTCAAGATAGTGGCCACCACTGCCTCCTGGAGGAGCGAGTTCCATAGTTTAGCTATGCGTTGCATGAAGTTCTATCTTTTATCCCTCTTGACTCTTCCAACATTCAGCTTCATTGGATGTCCATGAGTTCTAGTGCTATGAGAGAGGGAGAAAACACCGTCTCTAACCACTTTCACTATGCCATGCATCAGTTTATAATGATGCAACCCTTCCTCACAGGTCCATCCCCTTGACCATATTGGTGCCCTTATTCTGAACCCCTCCAAGGCCCAACTCATTTCAACACCTTATTATTACTATTCTTAAAAAAAGACATACCGTATTTAGACAAAGCACTGAGGTTGGGAGGAGCAGTGCGCTGATGGGGATGGAAACCACACACCCATTGGACCAAATAAATTTGGACACCTCTTATGCTGCCATGCACTCAGCTAGATGGACTGGAGGTCTCACCTTTGCTAAGGTACTTTCCTAAGCACCAGCAGAATCATTTCCGAGACTCTTCTAAGAACTGCGCTCTCTCACAAAGGGTGCTTATAAGTTCAGTGCTGTTAGCAACACGGTCCTGAAGTGGTAAAGCCTCTTTAATTAAATCTTCTTTAAAGCCGACAATTGGGAGATTTTTATGTCGGTCGTTTATCAACAATGGATGTTATTGGCATTGCTGTTGGCAGCTTTATTGATTATGAAATGATATTAAAGTCTTCAGTGCGGTCATTAGATGCAGTGCATTTGTACAACAGCTAGATATCAATTCCGGGCTGATAATCCTGAACATAAACTTCCCCACAAATGCTTTCCTTATGATGGCGCACCTCCCCCCCTTCCAAATAACAACTTGTAGAGCTGGATTTTGCTTTTGTTTTTATGATTGCAATGATTTCAGGCTTTATTGCTGCTTCCTTTGTGCAATGTTATTTCACCTTGAAGCTGCTGGGTCTCTTCAAATCATAGAGAAGATATGAACATCCAGGAATGGAGAACCCTCCACATGTTATTTGAGTATAACTTCCATCATCCTTTATCCTTGGCTATCCTGTCTGGCGTAGATGGGAGTTGGAGTCCAACAACCTTTGGGAGGCTGCAGAACCCCCATCCCTGAATTAGATCATCACTTGCCCTTACTATCCTCAGCTTCCACCATCACTTGCATTTACTGCCCCTAGATACCTTCATCATTATGCTCCCTTCTTCTAATAGCTCTAGGGTAACGTCATGTGTACACAGATTAGCAAAACCAGCAGTAGGAACGCATTGGAGTCAGAGTAAACTGTAACGTGTATTCAGCCTTAGGATTAATGAGCGTTTTAACTGCAACTCTTCCAAGCTTCCAAATTAAAACAGTAGGGGTTTATGTGTAAAGAACAATGTAATCTCACATCTTCTTAGCATAAAAAAGAAGAAATCTCCAGCCTGGACGGCAGGCACATTGGTGGTGGGTTTGTATGAAACAAAATGTTAAAATATGCTCTCAATGTGAGGAAGGAGAATAGGGAGAGCTCCAGCTGTTTATGGCGCTCAAGGCAAGAACTAGAGATGGAATAGGGTGGAGGCAGAAATGCTAGGATGAAAGGGAACACCTCAAATTATGCTTCCGAGAAAAAACTTACCGTAGAGTAAACAGGAGGAGATGAATTGGTGCAATGCCTTGGACACAAATCAAATGTGACTACAAACTGAAAGTTCTTCCTAATGGTTAGTCAGAATCTTGTCATTTGGAACCATTGGTTCGGGTCCTCTCCTCTGGAGCAGCAGCAAATAAGCTTGTTCCACCTTCCATGTAGCAGCCCTGTAGATAGTTGAAGATGGCTCTCAGGTCAACTCTCAGTCTCCTCTGTTGAAGGATCTTAGCCAGAACCTGTTGAATATAGCAGAGCATACACAGACTGTCCAGAAGCAGTCAGTTGTAGGCAGGATGAAGCAGGAACAAGATGCTGTTACCAGTAACTTGGTTACCTATAGGTTTATTTACAGCAGACTCACAAGTTACTATATACAGGATACAGACAGGGATCTTAACTCTCTCACAGAACAAACTCCAATGAACTGTCAAACCACGCACTGACCAACCAACCAACTAACCAACCAACCAACCAATGAACCAACCAGGAAGGTCATGAGTCATCATGCCTGTGCGGAGACCTCGACCAATAGCAGAGTTGTATCCAAGGTCCCATATCTCTAGGCAGAATAGCTCCCTCTGCTCAGTCTTCTTGGCCTTCGGCCAACTCCTTAATTGCTTCTGTGGGAAGCTGCATCAAATAGCAAGTAGTAAAAAATCCCAACATCCTCTTCTCCAGGCTGAACATACCTAGTTCCCTCAACTGCTTCTCATTTCATTAAGTATAACTTTAAGCACTTTAGAACATGAGAACTGGAGAACTTCTAAACCACAGAAGGGGCATTAGACCACTGGGGAGAAACATTTCAATTCTCTCTCAGCCTCCTAAGTCCGTTGTGTCTGGGCAAGTCTCCTCTGCAGGTAGTCAAGCTGGTATCCATCTCAGCTCTCTTCACCTGCTACACTTTTACAGCGAGGAGGGAGGTGTTCCTGATTCACACCCCCTTTAAGCTGCATTGCTCAAAGTGAGTGACACAGGTAATTTCAATAGTGATTCATACCCTGCCTCATGGATTGCCAAACCCTGCTTGCAAGTCTCTGAAGTCAATGATCACCTGAAAAGTGACTCACCATTCCTGCTCCCCTCTTCTGCTTTCACCCTTGCACATACCTCTGCAGAGTGACCAAAAGCCAATTGACCTAGTTATGCCACAACCACCACTAACTGCTCCAAGTCTGCATTACAATATGGAGTAGGTGCGGTGGAGGGGCGAACCCTTCCACCAGCCAATCACAGAAAAGGCCAAAAAAATCCTACTTGGTCCCAACTAACCACAGAATCATAGGATTATTACTAACCACAGAATCATAGGAATTAGAAGGGGACTTAAAGGGTCATTTTGTCCAACCCCATGCAGTACAGGAATCATGCTGGAATCATACAGGGTCGGTGAGCTGGGTGTCATGAACTCTTATGAAAAGAGGAGGAGGAGAGAGCAGGAAGGCCCCTTTATAGCCACTTCTCACTCTGTCCCACCACTGCTAATTTTCAGCAGGAAGTGGTATCTTGCCCTTCTTTTACCCCCACTAAAAATGGGCTCCCACCTAGACTATTTAGGAAGCGATATAATGCATACACATCCTAAATGTCCAAATCTCCCTCCAATGTGGATCAACTTGAGCCCAGTAAGAACATAGTAACCACCTTGCCAGATCAGACCAGAGACCTATCAAGCTCAGCATTCTCTTCCCCACAGTGTCCAACCAGATGTTGATGTTTTCCCTTGATGCTGCAGTCAACAAGTGGTGTGTGTGCCATGAATCAGGTCCCCAGATTCCGATGCTCAAGGCTGTCAGCACAGATGGACATAACCCTTAATACCAGTGAAGGCTTCATTGATGAGAATGCTTTAGCATATCCCGTTCAAAATGGATGGCACTCTCCATCTTATTTCATTAGATCTTAAACTGATAATCTCTGAAGCACCATCACCATTCCAATGAACCCATCAAAGGAGCCCTCAAACAGACCTTGCAAATGATTTCGTTTGTGTGCATTACATTAGCAGCATTTTATTCTAACAAGAGTTTTTATTTTCTGTCTCCCCATTTTTCAAGCTTTCTGTCTGATCAGAGCATATATTTGCCATCTCAGAGGCATTAATTTAGTTAGCACGACTCGCTGCTTGATGCTCCGACAGGACTTTTTTTTTTTTTGTAAACGGGAAAAAATGTGTGGCATAATTTTGAACCAGAAATACTGCAGACATTTGAATTCATTTTCAAAGTGCTGGCACTAAACTCTTTAAAACCTCGCGTGAATATCTGAAGACAGTTCTAGGTCACCCTTTTCCCCCAGCTGAATTAAAATTCAGTTTGGCTCTGATTTTCATTAGGGCCAAGGACTGGGCGGGGTGGGGGGAGACTTTGCTTTTCTGTATAAACATTTCCCCCCCTTTACACTCTCTGTTATTCTTTGATTAGAAAAAATGAAATTTGGATGGATGGGTTGTGGACACCTTCTGATTTTGCAGCGAGTTCATTAATTACCAACGTTCTTAAAAATCTGACATTTCATTTTTATGGGAACGCCAGGTGAGTCCTGAAACAGCCCCCCCAACAGAGGAATTATAAATGTTCTAGAAGCAACTTTAATTTGACAGTTGACTCTACTTACAAAAGAGAAATCAACTTGTTCCCATAGAGATGGCTCATTTACAAGCACAGCGTCTTCTGAGAAGAATCAAAACGAACACAGCTTTCCAGTTTGCAAATCAGGGAGCTGCCATTACCATGACCCCATTCAATAATAATCCACCTTCTGATTTAAAGGGAAGGTTATCATGTCTCCAGCTTTTGGTCACAATCCAGTTATACAACTGGCCACACTCACAACATAGATTCAAGGCACCATGATGCCACTTTAATCAGTCATGGCTTCCCCCAAATAATTCTGGGAGCGGCAGTTTATTAAGAGTGCTGACAGTTGCTAGGAGGCCTCTCTTCATCTCCCAGAGCCATTATTCCCAGAATTCCCTGTGAAGAGGAGCTGACTGTTAAACTCCTCTGGGAACTGTACATTCAGGGTGCGTGATATGGGGCCTTGTAACAACTCTCAGCACCCTTAACAAGCAACAGCTCCATAACTCTTGGGGGAAACCACGACTGTTCCATGTGCTTTAAATGTGTGGTGTGAATGTGGCCCTGGACATTGAGGGGCCAACGATCTCCTAAGGGGCAGAAGAGAATCTCAAGCCCCGTCTGGAAATGGTAATGAACCAAACACAGTTCAGAGGGTCTCCCCTAGGAATGGATGAATCCAGCAATTTGGATTTCTCTGCTTCTCATTTTCTTTTCTTTTTTAAATTTTTTTTAATTAGATTTTCCACAATGATAACACAAACCACAAAGCAGAATAATACACAAAAACAGAAAAAGAAAAAGGGGGAAAAGGAAATAATAAACAGATAAACAATAACAACAGACTTAATTCTTCACAAATCCATCCTTTTAAACATCTTGGTTGACTTCCTCAAGTCCCTCCCTACTGAGTTTCCTTGTCGTTAAAAATAACAGCTTTCCAATATCATTATTAAACTAAGACAGTTTCCAATTATAGTCCATCTTGTTCACTTTTCTTAACATTCTGAATTCCATGTATCTAATTATAACTTAGTTTAATCCTAGGCCTATCTGCTTCTTTCAAGCAATTTCTAATTTTTTATATTACAATATTTATCCAAATAGTCCTTAAATTTCCTCCAGTCCTCTTGAAACTCCTCTTCTTTCTGGTCGCGCACGCTCCACACTTTCTAGCTCTATGGTGATATCCATATACCTACCTATCGGATCTCTTTGTCACTTCTCTTTTTTTAAAAAAAATGATATTTATTGAGAATTTAAAATTACAGAGAAGAAGAAAAAAGAAAAAGGAAAAAATAGACAAAAAATGAATTAAACAATACAAGTCAATATAAAAAACAAAAAACAAAACACACAATACATCAAAACCAAAAACAAAAGCAAACAAAAATTTTTAAAACAAATCCAATATCCTCAAATCTTTATCTTTCGTTAACTTGTTTTATCGACCTCCTCACACCTCCCTTTTTTGTATTCTATTTATTAATTATCTCATTAATTAATTATTAATTAATTCTCTGCTTCTCATTTTCCAATCTGGAGTTCCATTCAACACATTTGCACATCTGTGATTTTTTAAAAAAGAAAGTCCTCAGACAAACCCCCAACAATTTAGTACACGTTTCTCCTAATATGCATGCAATTTTACTTATTATACATACTTCGCATACCTTGCTCTCCCCCCTCCACCAAACACCCATGGCTTGGTACATAATGGGAGCAGAACTTCCCAAATTCTGATCACCATCACTATTCCACATCCTGCCCCTTCATGTACACACCTCACAGTAGCTCTCTAAACTAGATTACAGCCTCAGAGCAAAAAAGTTCCTAGTTCAAGACCCTGGCAAAAGAGCATATCAGAAGAACCAAAGACCCATCTATCCCAGCATCCTCTTCTCACAGTGGCCAACCAGATGCCTTTGGGAAGCCTAAAAGCAGGAGCTAAGTGAAGGGAACAGCAGTTTCACTGGGCTCCTGTCAAACTCTCCCTCACCTGTTCTAGATTGATGCTGGAGTGTTGGAAGGGATGATTTAGTGGAATATATTTTCACCTCTGGTGGATGTGTCCAGTTGCAAACCCTTTTCGGTCTAAGGTGTTTAAAAGAATTTCAGATATTCCCAGGGATGCACAATGTACTCCACAACTGGCACACCTTTCTTTGTCCTTCAGGAACAGCTGTATCCATTCTTAACAGCACCCCCAACCACCCTTGGGCCTCTCTTTGCCCCCCAGCAATTCATCCTTCCCCTTCTTTGGCTTGCAAACATTTTCTCTGTTTCCCAGTGTTTCTTCTTTTGTTTGTTGGTCAAGTTCAGAAGCACCATCCTTTTCAGTGTAACATGTTTGCAATCCTTTGTTGATCTTTTTATTAGTAGCTGCACGCCTAACAATCACATAGAAATGGGAAATATCATCCGATGTTCATCTTTCTTCTTGGCTACATAATGCTTGAAACATTACATTGCTAGAAAAGATAACTAGGCTTATTAGAGCTATAAATGGAAAAACAAAACAAACCAGACTCCTTCCAAGCAACTTGGATTTTATTTCCTACAACAGGGCACAGCAATCACAGCAAACTTTGCCACCTGCCTCACTGGATGTATAGAATATGTGATACTTACTGTGAAAATTCTGGGTTCACCTTTTCTCCCTTAATATATTTCCTTGATATATTCTGGATATCTTTTCTCTCTACCTTATGCTGTCTAATGTATTTTCCTTTCTTTACTTTTAAGACTTTGTGTCTTTCTCCATTTCATATTCTGTGATTTAAATTAACTTTTTGAAAAACCAACAAAAATTACTCTAAAAACCCCCAAACAGTGCTATTCCTTCCTGGTTCCAAACAACTGGCATTCAGAAGCAGATTGCCTGACAGTAGAATATAGCTATTGTGGCTGGAAGTAAGAGAAAATCCAAAGAGTGGAAGAAACCATCAATTTTATAATATATCTGGTTAAAGACTGCTATTCTATTGCTCAGTCTCAAGTTAGGTCCTGATGGGGCCATATTTGTGACCATGGAATCCTAGAATTGTAGAATTAGAAGGGAACCAAAGGGTCATCTAGTCCAAACCCCCACAGTGCAGGAATCATAGCTCAAGAACCCCTGACAGATGACTACCCAAGCTCAGCTTAAAAACCTCCAATGAAGGAGAACCCACCACCTTCTGAGGAAGTCCGTTCCACCCTCAGCAAGTTCTTCCTAATGTTTAGTCAAGACTCCCCTTTCTTGTGATTTGAACCCATTGGTTCAGGTTCTTCTCTCTGGAGCAGCAGAAATGATTTCATTTCAGATGCTCATCATCTCACTTCTCTGTTTTCTCTTCTCCAGGCTAAACATACCCAACTACCTCAACTGTGCCACGTAAGACTTGGTTTCCAGCCCCTATCATCTTGGTTGCCTTCATAGGCTGGAAGAAGGACAAGAACCCACTTCTAGCTCACAAGTCTAAGAGAGGAACAAATGGGTTATATAAGGTATGCCTCACCCTTATACCCTGCTCTTCAATTTCTGGTCATCACTCACACTGCCCTCCTTGTACACAGTGTGAGATAAGCCAGTTACCTTTAAAGGGCCAAGTAGAAACTTTTTGCCCCCTTCTTAGATTTTCCCGGGTTTTCCTGGGGGAAAGCAGTGATACAAGTGGAAGTGTGGATGAGACCTAAGTTTGCTTTCCACCTTCACATCCACCCATTTGTGCTTGATTCAAACTTCTGCGGTCATTTAAATCCACAATTTTCCTCTTCTGTTGTGCAACCTGCCTTCTCTTTTGCTTCCCCCATCCCCCACCCCATGCAAATCCAGGATTGAGAGAAGTCACTACAAATCCTCCAATGTGGGCCGTGCTGTATATCCGGGATTGTGATGCAGCACAGCAAATCCTTCAATGAGGTCTGCATGATGACAGCCTTACATTTTTATGTATATAGGAAGATATATGACAAGCTACCCACCACTGGTCGACCAGATGAACTGCAGATTCATTGCTTTAGCCCCAGGAAAGTAACATGAAGTTGAGACATGTTGACTACTCCCAGCCAAAAAAATAATGAAGCAATATCAAAAGCAGCCAAGGGAATTTGCTGTCGAGCCAACTCTAATGGAAGCGAAATCAGCTCAGACAATACATTTTTGGGGGATTTGAAATAGTTTTGGAACTGTAATTGCTTCAGCGGCAGCCAGGCATGGTGGCTGGATGGGTGTCATTGCGCTTGATGATGTGACTTCAAAAGTATCATCCACTGAATGTTAACATGCTGGCTTTCTCCTCTTCTTCAGTGGACAGTGCTGTGATGCTTTCCTGCAGAGATGATTGACAAAATTGCTGTGGCAAACAGAATCCCTTCTGTTAGGCCTGATCTGGGGAAAATCTCGCAGAATGGTTTAACAGGCACCCTGGTGGGCCAGTTCTTCTTCACCTCCCTTCCAGACTGATATATATTCTATTTCACAATCCTCTTGCCCTCAACAATTTCATACACTGAAAAAGGGACGCAGATAGGAACCTGTTCCAATTCCAGGGATGAACTAGTTCTGAGCCAAAATGTCCTTCACTCTGCGTGCTTCTTAAAAAGTGAACCATAATAAGATTTCAAATTTATTCTTTTAGATTCTGCAGAACTAGCGTATATAAATAAGTCTCTTTAATTGATCCAGGATTTTTAAAAGTTGATTTTTCAGTAGAATAATAGAACTGTAGAGTTAGAAGGAATGCCAAGGGACATCTAGTCCAACCCCCTGCAATGCAGGAATAATATGCATTGAATGAACATAAAATAAATCCATACATTGCAAAAATGTAAACAAACCCCCTTCTCTTGCCAGAAGTCAAATGAGTATTCTTGTTCATATTCCATCTTCTTCAATCATGTTTGTTTACTATCTATTTTTGTCATTCCTTCAACAGGGATCATATATATCATAGCATTGCGGTCAACTAAAGGCGGCAGGACACACACGGACATAGTTCTAACAAAAGAGAAACAATCTGGAGTCCAAGGTTGGTACAGCTGCAGCTGAGATTATGTTCTCCATCCTGGATGCATTAATATGTAATGAATAGCCACCAACTGGCATAGAAAGTGCCTGGTTTCTTTCCCCCCTTCAATATTGATACATCATGGGTTATTTTATCAACAATTGCTATTCTCCATTCTTTCTTGAATAAATCTAGTTCTACACCTTGTAAATCTCACCAGGTTTGGGCTATGGGGATTCTTGCTGCAACTAGGAACATCCGCAAGAGGCCTTTTGTCTTGATATCTTCATTTGTCCTCTCAAAAAGAGAAAGTATAGACAACCATGGGTGGGGGATGAAATCAATTTCCTCCTGAATTATCTCTGAGATCTCCTCTTGTACCACCTTGCAAAAGATCTGTACCTGTGAACAGGACCAACGCCTATGGTAATATGTTCCCTTAAGAACTTAAGAAGAACCAGAGTGAAGACAGCCGAACCAAATTGCAAAGGCAGGGCACCTGTAGCATAATTTTGCAATAACTCAACATCCAGGGAGCACTTGGCTCCCTTTCCCCACCCTCCCTAGTTCTGGTGGGGTGGGGTGGGGGAGAAACAAAGGGCCCGTTGCAGGTTGAGCAGCCCTTTCAGAATGCAGCAATTCTTCAGCAGAAGTGGCTGCCAGTGAGGTAGCAGGGCAAGGTGGAAGTGTTCATCTGTCACAGACACTAGACCCTGACAGCTCCCTGCTAGTGGCTGTCTCAGGCTTTGAAGAGTCAACTTATACATTAGATATGAGAAGACACATCTGTCTCTATCCATTATTCATGACCCACATTTCCATTCTGGATGCCACCAAGCATTTAAACGCTCATGTTGGCAGCACAAATAGCCGCGCCGCCCCTCCCCAAACAGCTTGTCTCTTCTTGGCTCAGCTGTAGTAGAGGAGTGTTGGTGGTGGCTTGGCCAGAAGGTGGAGAGAGCAGATGAGCTCCACCATACGCCACACATTTTAGCAATCTTCCCATCAGGGTGATTATGCCTCCAGCCATGATTCTGAGAGATATGCGTAGCTGAGACAGCGAGCATCATTCTTGGTGAACAGGTGGAGACTGGCAGGGAGTCGCTCACCAAAGGATGCTGGAAAATGCGTTCATTGGTGATGGTGGGATGGAAGTCTAGATTTATATCACAATGGAAATATGATGAGGAGAGAGACTTTGTACCAACAGAACACTGTCAGGGCCTCAGACCAAGGGACCTGCAGTCTTCTCCACCTGGCTCTCAGAATTATATCCAGGCCACACATCCTCTTCCCAGGTCATACCCCTTGCTGACCCTGCTCTTCACCCTTGAGTGCCTTTGTCTGACTGGAGTGTGTGTGTGTGTGTGTGTGTGTGTGTGTGTGTGTGTGTGTAAATCTCTGATTTGTGTGTGGCCAGAGTCCCATCTGTTGGGTTGGGGCTAGGGTGCAGCTGGGGCTTTGATGGAGGCCTAACCTGCTGTAGGTGCTGCACAGCCTGGCCAGACCGAGGTCTACCCTGCTGCTACATCCCTGGGGCTCCCTGCAGCTGAAAGGAGGGAGTCTGTCATTTGTCTGGAATTGTATCCATGTGTAAAGGAGGGATTGTTGTTTTCTTGGTATCCTGGTGTAAAGGAAGGCCTGGTATTCATTCATTATGGACATTCAATCCCATAATGATGGTTTTTGCTATTTATACCCCACACATCTTACTGCATTGCCCCAGCCACTCTGGGTGGCTTCCAACATATATAAAACATAATAAAACATTAAACATTTAAAAAACGCTTCCTTATACACAATTGCCTTCAGACAGCTTGGGGGTCAGATACCTCCATACTCTCCAACATTTCTCCAATGAAAATAGGAACACCTTAAGGAAAAGTGGGACATTCTAGCTTCAAATAGGAAACTGGGATGGAAAACAGAGACACTTGGAGGGTCTGGATTCTGTATCCTTGTGAATGTGAAGCCTGCTGCTTGATAAATTTCAGACTTTTTTTACTGCTTGTGCTCTGAGTCTGCTTCAAAGATCCCTAACAAAGAAACCTTTGGCCTTTGGCAAAAACCTACATCCCTCTGAGGTTTTCCACATGGAATTCTGTCCCTTTGGCTGAAATGGGTCCCCTAACACTGCCTTATAGTGCTAGGGGGTTGTTGCTGTTCAGGAAGTACACCACCATGGTACAGCTGCAATCTAATGTTTCCAGGGTTTAGTCTGTCTAACTCAGGGGCAGCCCTATCAAATGATATCAGACTCCAAGTCCCATCATCCCTGAGCATTGGCCATGCTGGCTGGGGCTGTTGGGAGTGTGAAACCAACAAGTAGGTCACTATCTCTGGTCCAACTTGTGCAAGAGGAGCAATGTTGCTAGAAAGAACATTAGCAGAGCCTGCTGGATCAGGCCAATAGCCCATCTAGGCCAGCATCCTGTTTTCACAGTGGCTGACTAGAAGACAAGCAGGATCCAAGCAGAAGAGCAACTCTCTACTCCTGCGGCTTCAAGTGTTTCTGGAAAGTGCAGACAGTGGGAGCCTGTCTATCTCGGCAAGAATGCTGTTTCGCAGGACAGGGACAGCCATACTAAAAGCCCTGCTCTGAGTTACTGGTGGAGCAGGCTGCTGAGATCTTTGGAAGTTGCATCAGAAACTCTCCAACAGATTGCATAATCTATCAAGTGTATAAAGGATAAGAAACTTGCCCACACCAAGGAGTTCTGCAGTCTGTGTTCTTGCTTCCTCAGGGTCATGATAACAGCACTCTTTCCACCAACTTAGACTAGATCAGGGTCATGATAACAGCACTCTTTCCACCAACTTAGACATAGAGTCTTTTGAATTTAACTGCATTGTAAGATCAGAGCGCCAAACCACTTCCGAAATGGAAACTAGATTCTTCCAAGGGACAGAGTTGATGAAATTTATATCCCTGTTAAATTTAGTGAACTAGCATTAAACTGCTGCTCATTTAAGAATGGAAAATGGCAAGTGTGCTATTAAAATTCTGTGCCTTGAGCTGTCCCGGGAGTTTGACACATTTTGTTCAACCGTGCAGAGGCAAACTCACCAGCTCCTGTAGTAGTTTTAATTCCTCCTCCCACCCATTGAAAATGAACTTCGAAGCAATCCTGGATTCCTTGCAATATGATGCTAATATTCATAACTGATGAGTATTCCTCTTCTGCGAGGGCTTGAAGCTCAATGGGAAGCCAATCAGGAATCACTAGAACTTGTGGATAACCAATGAAGCCAAGTGCTGGAAGATTCTGGATGGGTAAAGGGAAGTCGTTCTTCATGCAGCACATAGTTAAACTATGGAAATCACTGCATTGCTCCCTGGTGAGGAAGCACTTTTGTGCTCAGTGCCTGCTCCTAGGTTTGCCATTGGGGCATCTGGTTGGCCAGTGTGAGAACAGAATGCTGGAATAGATGGGCCATTGGCTTGATTTATCAGGGTCCTTCTTATGTTCTTAAAGATGCAGTGATGATGATATAATAGAATGAAAGCTGAAAATTGGGAGACACTTAGACCAAAGACACATATTTAATCATATTAAGCCTTTACACACAGAATCACCCATGCAAGGCTGCTCAAATGATTATAAAGAGCTAATGGCGTACATGAGATACTCTGGACCCTTGAAAGAAAGCGTGTGGTTGTTGCAGTTTTTAATGCCTTGAGGTTCAAAAAAACCGTGAGAATGCTCATTAAAGTACAACTTTGAAAACAGATGGTTTGAAGCTGGGCAGGTATTACATGAGGAAAAAATTCTGCAATATTTTAAGACTCTTTCCTGTAAATATCACCTTCCCCAACATTGCACTATGGCAGAAACTGGGATAGCGTTAAATGGGTGTTCTCTTAATACAGTGCAGTTTATTACAAAGGATTAAGCCTTGTGCATATGATTAATAGTATATTGTACTTAAATAAGTAAATGTTATCTTGTTCAGGACAGCACTCCAATCTCTGTTGCTCTCCATTCTGCGCAGTACATCATAGCTAATTACTGTAATAACAATAATCATGAAAAGCTCATTTGGCCTTAATGTGGGCATGTAATCCTGCTCTGAATGCATAGCAATTAATAAAACTCAACTGTTTCTGCTTGAATGTACTTGGAGTTCTAGCTTGGGGAGGGGCTGCCCCTCAAGGAGGCTACCTGTTGGACCTCTGCAGGAGTTACTGCTCTTGCCTTGCCTCTGAGGGCAGGCTACTCTTGCAAATGTCCACAAATAACCCTCCTACTCCCCTGGAGGCTGGCTACTGTCTCTCTGCATGACTGTATACTCTGGATCCATCTCCCTTTGATCAGAATATCTGCTGTTCCAAGGTGGATTGATCTTATATTTAAGAAAAACAAATCTATTATGCTTGTATAGTTCATTCGGTAGAGCATCAGACTCTTAATCTCAAGGGTCATGGATTCAAGCCCCCATGCTGGGCAAAAGATTACTGCATTGCAGATGGTTGGACTAGATGACCCTCTATGAAAATACAGATACATTAACAAAAATAGCACAGTGCCATTCAAAGCCCTTCCCTTAAAAAAAAATCATTTCCCAAAGGCCTGTTGGAATAATGCACTCTTCACTTGCTGGCAGAACGACAACAAGGAAGAAGTTTCTCTAGGGAGAGAGTTCCAAATTTTGGGAGCAGCCACTGAGAAGGCCCTGTGAGGGTGGTGGGACTGAGAGAAGGCCCAGGCAGGCTCATATGTGAGAACATGGTCTTTCAGGTAGCCTGGATCTAAGCTCACATTTACTTTGTACCCATAGAGACTTTTAACAAGGAAGCTTCTGGGACAGAAATAAATAATGCACAAAAAGAGGCTGGCTTCTTTTGTATGTGTGATCGAGATGTGTGAACACATCAACTCCCTTCTGAACTGAAGAATATCAAGTTTCCACAGCCCCCAACTTCACCTTTGAGGTTTTGCATTGCTTTTATTTCAGAGAGTGCCAAAAAAACAAAACCACCAATTATTCCTGCTAGTGAGCCGGCTTGTGATTTCATACTTAATTAATTGTGTCTGTCCATTTCCTTTGAAAAGTTAATTTAAAGCAAGGGAGGGGAAGAGAAAGAGAGAGGGAGAGAGAAAGCCCCTGGTTATTTTCTATATTTGAACACAGCATTTTCATTTCAATTAAAACACGGATGCAGCAATTAGCTCTCAATTCAGGTCCCCTGTGATGAAATACTGCATAAGGTCATGCAATATAAACTCATAGAGATGCTGTTTCTCTTCTCAGAATCAGCACCTGGAAGTGGACAGCAACAGACTTGGAAAAGAGCAACATGTTACCTCTGCGTTGGCTACAGACATTGACTATTGTCTTGTGTTTTTTAGGTTCTGCCGTCCCATATTTTTTCCTCCGAATTTGTTGCACAAGTGACCTGGTCCAGTGGATCTGTACAGAGTTATTTCTGTTCCTCAAACTCTGGAGGGCTTCTGCCAGTCAGTGTAGACAATACTGGGATGGATTGGCCTGGGCTCATCTCCAACACCTCCTTTTAAAAAAAGTCATAGAATTGTAGAGTTGGAAGGGACCTAAAGGGTCATGTAGCCCAACCCCCTGCAATCTCAGGGATCATGACTTCAAGAGGCCTCAGCTTGAGACTTTAGAGACTGACTAACTGTCAGAATGGGGACGCGGGTGGCGCTGTGGTCTAAACCACTGAGCCTTGGGCTTGCTGATTGGAAGGTCGGCGGTTCAAATCCCCACAATGGGGTGAGCTCCTGTTGCTCAGTCCCAGCTCCTGCCAACCTAGCAGTTCGAAAGCACGTCAAAGTGCAAGTAGATAAATAGGTACCGCTCTGGCGGGAAGGTAAACAGCGTTTCTGTGCACTGCTCTGGTTTCTCCAGAAAGCAGCTTAGTCATGCTGGCCACATGACCCAGAAAAACTGTCTGCAGACAAATGTCAGCTCCCTCGGCCAGTAAAGTGAGATGAGTGCCACAACCCCAGAGTTGTTTGCGACTGGCCTTAACTGTCAGGGGTCCTTTACTTTTACCGTAACTGTCAGAACACACAATACTAGAATACACAATACAACAGCATCATATTTTCCTCTATGTAGAGCAGTAACTCATGAAGAGACTCAACAGAGAGCCTTCTCTGCAAGAGGATGTTCATGCCATTTTTTTTATTGGAAGATATTTCATCATCCAATTGCATCTGACATGGCAAAATTATCTACACCCAGCAGAGGCTGCTTGAAAGCAGGAGAATCCAGACTGATGTGGAAATGTGGCAAACCAGAGTTAAGACTGGGAAAACATGACACTGAAAGACACTGGAAAAGGATTTGTCCATCCCTAGTGTGCACACACTGTGTGGAGTTAAGCAGGACATGTGAGCTCTCTCTCTCGCTAGCAGCGTTTATGTACGCTGAGCTAACAACACTGTTTCCTAGCTTGCCTTGGGTGGTTTTCCAACAGGAGGTGTTATGGAAAAGGTCTAACCTTCAAACTAGCACTGCGTGCGGATGAGACATCCCTGGGACACTCCAGTGTTGGCTTTTTCCTCCCTGGGTAGCTTGTAGAAGAGAGTGAATGGAAAAGGAGAAACACGTTTCCAATTACCACCATGTCCTTTCCGGCACCTTTCCTGTTGTCACAGCATGTTTTAAATCAGACCTACCGGGAGGAAAAGGGGAGGGTAATGAAATGTGAATGCTCAAATGAAAGTGAGAAAGAAGTCAGAAGCGACAGCCCATAGCCTATGGAAGACGTCGGCTGTATAAATTGTTTCCTCTGACTTCAGATGACTCCATCGCAGCCAGGGTAGAAGGGAACTCAGATCTCTTCCTCCTCCTTGCCACTGAGAGAGAGTTTAGTGTAAGACCTGGGAGACCAGGATTGACCTGGATGACCTTGGGCCAGTCGTTGTCTCTTAGCTTAGCCTGCCTCACAGGCTTGTAATGTGGATATAATGGGAAGGGGGAAGACCCATGTCTACTCAATGAGCACCTTGCTACCTAATCCTAGAGCTGTGCAAGCCCACCCACCCCCAATGTGGTTTGGATCCGAATTGGGTTGTATTGGACATACAGTGATCTAGAACAAACTGGGACCTCATCATGATCACTGCATTGGATCCCAAATTCATTTAGATGTGCCCAAGTTCTTACCATCAATAATTTTCTCCTAATGTTCCACCAAAACCTACCATCCTGGAACTTAAGGCTGGTCTTGCCCTCTGGGAGCAGCAGAGAGCAAGCCTTTTGGCCTCTACTGTGGGACAGGGTTCAGCTATCTGAATGAGTGTTGGCTCATGTTCAGTCATTCAGGTTGCAGAGGGCTGGTTGAAGTGATGGTGGGAGCTATATGCTGGCAGGCAGCCAACAATAGTGGCAAAAGGCTCTCTAGCTCCTAAAGGATAAGGCACATAAGTCTTTTCCTCAGGTCTACACAAGAAGGAAACCATGGTTTTCTTCTGCAAAACACTGAAGGGCATGTACCCTTTTTTTCAAGGATCTCAAGGTCGTTCTCTTTGGGGTGACCCTTACTTTGCCACTGCAATCCTGTGAGGGCAGTCTCAAAGGCAAAATTTACTGCTGGTCTTGGTGGGAAGGCTACACATTGGGTCTTTCTCATACTATAGTCTAGAGTGGATATGGGGAACTTGTAGCCTTCCAGATGTTGTAGACTACGGCTCCCATCATCCTTCACCACTGAACATGCTGGGTGAGGTTGATGGGAGCTGGAGCCTAGCCAGTGGCGGAGCTCCATGCTCTGGCACCAGGGGGCAGAGAGCAGGTGCGGGCAGGACTGGTGCGTGTCCCTGGGCCATGGCGTGCTGCCTGCAGGTGCATGACACACATCCTGGGGGCGTGAAGCACTGCCTGCCGGGGCATGGTACCCAGCACTCGTGGGGGGCAGCCGCGATGGCGCCCCACCGGGATTGCGCTGCCAGTGGTGGTGCACTCCCCCTGCACTCCTCTTCCTCTGCCAGTGAGCCTAGCAACATCTCACAAGGATGTTTTGCCAACCCCAGAGGCTCTGCTGACTTTGTGTTCCCAACTAGACCCCTTACAGAAAAAGCAAACAGCTCCAACAAACTACATTGCTGGATCTATATGTTTAGCACATTACGACGAAAGAATGCCAACATCCCCCCACAGTACATGCCCATTCATGTGTAGATTTTAATTCGACGCAGCCATCTCTAAAGGACATAATTGTCAATTCCAGCATCCTGAGTTGAGATATTTAAATTAGGCTGGAGAAATTATATTCCATATTGAACGCTTCTGAGCTCTTTGCTTCATTAACCACGTTGCCAGCAAAGGCCTGGCAATTGGAAAGCAAACGTCTGCGTCTTTCATTACTGAGACTCAGTTCAGACATTACGTGGTCTGCCCAGATGCCCATGCCACTGCTGTAAAAGTTCTCACCCCTAAATTTTGTGATGACGAGGAAGATGCCTGGGGAGAGACACCCCACACACCTTCTCATTGCAAACAGACTCCCTAAAACTTGGTGTCTGGGGAAAATATGATGGGGAGGAAGTCACTCATCATCTTTCCTGTCACCACAGTCATCCAGAGAGAGAGGCAGGCAGGCAGGCAGACAGACAGACAGGGAATATGAGACCAAGCCATGATATGATAGCCATCTTCAAATATCAGAAGGGGTGTCACACAGAGGATGGAGAAAGCATGTTTTCTCCTACTTCCAGAGCATTGGACCCAAAGCAATGGATTAAAAACATTAGGATAAGGTCACCAGACGTCCCCATTTCCCAGGGACAGTCCCTGGATTTACAAATCAGTCCCCATACAAAATCCACTGAAGTTGAAAAGTGTCCCTGGATTCATTGGGGGGGGGGGAATCTGGTAACCTTACATTAGAAAGAACCTTCTGATGGTAAGAGCAGTTTGACAGTGGAATGGATTTCTTTGGAAGGGGACAGACTCTCTTTCATTGGAGGTTTTTAAACAGAGGTCAGGTGGCCATCTGTCAGGGACTCTCTGGCCATGATTCCTGCATTGCAGGGGAGAGCTACAGCACGAGACTTTTAATCTCAGTTTTGTGGGTTCCAGTCTCATGTTGGGCAAAATATCCCTGCTTTGCAGGGACTAGGGCTAGATGACCCTTGTGTTCCCTTCCAATTCTGTGAATCTTGGGCAGGATGACCCTCGGGGACCCTTCCCCTTCACAATTTGATGTTTTTATGAGCACGGCTAAGATCTGCACTCCTAATTTACCCCAGCCATTTTTTATTTTTAAAGGGAGGCTGCTGCTGTTTTAGCTGAGCATCAGTAGCACTGACGCTCAGCTACCTTTTCAATAGAATCATTTGCCCAGAAAGTAAGAGAAACATACTTTTAATTACCTCTCTCATTCCTCCAGCTTGTAACTGTCAATGTTACGCATCACGTCTCTTTGCATTAGGGGGGCTAATTTGGAGTGGCATCTTTAACATGCAGATGGAGCAAGGGTTGTGAGTTAGTTCACGCCTCAGCTGAGGGGGCTCAGATGTTCTGGGTGCCCTGATAGCTCCATCATCAATGAGGCAAGCTATTTGTGAGATCACTTTGCAGCGTCTTATTGAAGGAGTGGAAAGGTTTAAAATAAGAATAAGAATAACTTAAATCCGTAAGCCAGGGCTCCTGAAAGTAATGTTAGCAGAAGCCCACTTTTCCCTGTGTTACAATTAAAAGTGGGGATAAAGGACCCTTTCTGCTCTTCTGAAATTTGCTGTTTATAGGAATATGTATTCCAGCTCTCCTGAAATCAAGTTGCAGTTTAGGACATCTAAGATTGGTGTTTTTATCTGGGATTACTCAAGCACATTTTTTTCAAATGTTAAAAGTGTGTCACTTACTGTAACAACTTCATGGTGAGTACCGGCACCTCCCCCCCCCCTAAAAAAATGCACTGCCTAAAATATTTCCACAGTTGGACCATTTGCCAGTTGCCTCTGGGATGGCAAGTCAAAATTAGAACTTTACATTTAAACCAGCAGACTTCGAAAAAGCACCTAGATAGGGACCTGTGGAGAGAGGGATCTGTCCTGACAGCAGCTAGGGGGTTTATAGACAGGGCAACCCAGTTTAACACCATGAAGGCAAAGTAAAAATCCCAGAATGGTGTGAGACTTACTGGTGTAATAATACTGTCAGGGAACTGACATCAGAGGAAAGGGAGTTGGTAGGGCTCCCAGAGACTGGGAGAGAGTCAGCAGCCAAAGCAGGGACCAGCAGGGGGAGCGAGGGGTCTCTGGAGGAGGATCTCAGTAATGCTGAGAGAGACGCAGCAGCCCAGGCAGGAAACAGCAGGGGAGAGAAAGGGGTGAGAGACACGTCCAGCGAAAATAGCGGGGAGGTGTCAGAAGCAACTGTAGGGAGACCCAGTCTTCGCCGGAAGCTGCCACGTCGTGAGTCCAGGAGACGCGTTTCTGTTAAGGAGCTTCTTTGCTGGAAGCGCTTCCGCAGGCAGCCACTGTCAGACTCTACTAGTGACTAGAGCAGACATGTCTGAGGAGCTCTGTCACACACAGAGGTTTGTGGAGCCGCACAAACTCTGAGGGGGCACAATTTTAAGCACAAGCAGCTAATCATCCCCTGACAGCAGTCTGACAGTCTCTGTACGCTGCCTGTGCAGGAGAAAGCATCATGAGCAACCCAGCCGGAACCGGAGAGGCAGGGGTTGGAGCTGGTCCAAGCTTGGAAGAAAGGTATCAAGCTCTGGAGGTCCAACTTGCGCTGCAGACGGCGAGGCTCGAGGAGAGAAGGGCTCAGGATGCAGACAAAAAGGGGAGAACCACTCAGTTCCCCAGAAAGGTACCAGGATTGGTGCAGAAGTTTGGGGGGGACCCCAAGGATTACCATGCCTTTAGGACAGAGATGCAATATGCCCTTAATGTGCAGTTTGATGAGTTCCCTGATGAGGAATCGCGAGTTGCTTTCGTAATTGGGCATCTTGAGAAGGGGGCGCGAGACTGGGTTCGACCCCTGATGGCAACGCACAATGATATCCTAAAGGACACTATGAAGTTCTTTCGTGCAATGGATATCATGTTTTCCAGCGATATTGAGGAAGGTGTGGTGCGCAGACAGCTAATGGCTTGCAAGCAGGGAAGCAGATCTGTCCGTGAGTACTGGACTGAATTTACCATGCTGATTCACAGATTGGGGTGGGATTTATCGGCGGCACCCATTCAGATGCTATTTGAAGAAGGTCTTTCTTCGGCTGTGAAAGACGAGCTGTCCCGGAGCCCCAGGGCGGTGTCTATGGATCAGCTGACCAAATCTGCGCTGACCATTGGAGCGCGCCAGGAGGCAAGAGCCTTGGAGAGGCGGGAAGGGAGAGGGGAACGTTGGAAGGAGTTCCGCATTCCAGACATTCCTGAGCCAGCTTTCCCGCCGGCAGAGCCGATGGAAATCGGAACAGCCCCCGCGCGCGCAGTTTCAAAGCCCAGTGAGGGGGCTAAGAAGGAGGGAAAAGGAGCCCGGAAATGCTATCTCTGCCAACAGCCAGGCCACTTTGCCAGAGTCTGCCCCCAGAGGAAGGAATGGCAAGGGATGGTGGGAGCTGTTGAGGGGGGAGAGCAGGGAGAAACGGAGCATGTAAAAGCCAACGCCTGGTTGCCACCGTCAGGGCACTGCAGCCAGGCCAAAGAGCAGTGAAAGTGCCCGTGCCAGAAGCTCCTCGACCTGCTCTAGTGATTGAAGTGTCGCTAGAGCTGCAAAATGGACACCCCCTAAAAATAAAGGCACTGTTGGACTCAGGCAGCTCCTGCAATTTTATGAGCAAGGAGTTTGCTGCTGAACACCAGATACAGACTATCCCTTTAAGCAACCCCCTGCAGGTGACCACGATCGATGGCAGGGAACTGTTGGGAGGAGGAGTCAGCTTGCAGACCGTCCCAATGATAATGAGGGTGGCAAGGCACACAGAACTGATAGCGTTTAATGTGGCCACCTTGGGAGGCGCTCCCATTATTTTGGGAATGAGCTGGCTAGCCCTACATGATCCGCTGGTGGGCTGGCATCAAAGAGTGGTTTCCTTCGGTTCAGCACATTGCTTAGAACACTGCAGGGGGGAAAAGGGGTCAGCAGGGGCCCAAGCCACCCTGGCAGGGACTGAAGTAATGGAGAAGGGGAAGGTGCCACCACAGTATGCTGATCTCAGCGACGTGTTCAGCGAGAAGGAAGCTGACCAACTACCCCCGCATAGGCCCTTTGATTGCCAGATCAATTTACTCCCTGGAGCACAGCTTCCTGTAGGCAAGTTGTATGCCATGTCAGACAGGGAAATGCAGCAGTTGCGAGAGTTCATTGACAAGAACCTGAAGAGAGGCTTCATCAGAGAGTCCAAGGCAGCGGGGGGTAGCCCAGTGTTTTTTGTGGATAAAAAGCACACGGACAAGCCGAGACTTGTATGTGATTTCCGGCAGTTAAATGCAGTGACAGAGCCGGCGGCTTTTCCTATGCCCAGGATTGATGATATTTGGACCAGGTGTGGCTGTCCACCCAAGGGTTACCATTCAAAGGGGGTTGTAAGAAGTTAAGACCCAAAAGGCTGGGCCCATTTGAAGTCACGCAGCAGGTCAACCCAGTGGCTTTCAGACTCCGGTTACCGAACCACATGAAGCTGCACCCAGTGTTCCACAGGTCGTTGCTGTCACCGTATAAAGGGGACAGAGAAGGGAGGGTCAATAGGGGACCAGCTATGGAGGAAAAAGAACACAGCTACCATGTAGCAGAGATTCTCGATTCCAGGTGGAAGGGAGATCAAGTAGAGTATTTGGTAATGTGGGAAGGGGAGCCGGAGTCGGAAAACACCTGGGTCATGGCAGAGGATGTAGATGACGAGGTTTTGATAGAAACTTTTCATCGGAGATTCCCTCGTAAACCTCAGCCGGTGGCGAGGTTCCGGAGGGAATACTTCGCCACCACCGACGAAGAAGAAGAGTTGGAGGGGTTCTCTGATTCCGAGGCGGAGGAGGATTCAGCGAGCCGGAACGAAAACCGATGGAGGGAAATGTTCGAGACGTCTGAAGATGAAGAGGATTCTTTTCGGGGTTTCAGCTCCTCACCGCCCAGAGGAGAGAGTAGGGGCGGGGGGGAAGGGGGCCCTGGAGGGGAGGTGGATGTCAGGGAACTGACATCAGAGGAAAGGGAGTTGGTAGGGCTCCCAGAGACTGGGAGAGAGTCAGCAGCCAAAGCAGGGACCAGCAGGGGGAGTGAGGGGTCTCTGGAGGAGGATCTCAGTAATGCTGAGAGAGACGCAGCAGCCCAGGCAGGAAACAGCAGGGGAGAGAAAGGGGTGAGAGACACGTCCAGCGAAAATAGCGGGGAGGTGTCAGAAGCAACTGTAGGGAGACCCAGTCTTCGCCGGAAGCTGCCACGTCGTGAGTCCAGGAGACGCGTTTCCGTTAAGGAGCTTCTTTGCTGGAAGCGCTTCCGCAGGCAGCCACTGTCAGACTCTACTAGTGACTAGAGCAGACATGTCTGAGGAGCTCTGTCACACACAGAGGTTTGTGGAGCCGCACAAACTCTGAGGGGGCACAATTTTAAGCACAAGCAGCTAATCATCCCCTGACAAATACTAAAAACCATTCTAGCATTTCCTGAGATTGGATTTAAATAAGAGTACCATACAATGTTTTAAAGAGCACCATGTAATGTTTTAAAGTTCTCTGTAAAGTGTGTTTGCCTGAAACTAAGAATTGTGTCTCTCATGCGTAACATTATTTTATTTTATTGCACTTATAGTCCACATATCCTCCAAGGCACTCAAGATGATGCACATAGTTTTCCTTCTCCCTGTTTTATCCTCGCAACAGCCCTGTGAAGTAGGTTAGGCTGAGAGATGCACCCAACGTCACACCCAGTGAGCTTCACAGCTGAGTAGAGACTTGAAACTTGGTCTCTCCCAGATCCAAGTCCAACACTCTAACCACTCCACCACCCCTGGCTCGTCAAACAAGCCCAAAACCCCCACTGAGTGTAAATAAATACAAAGTCTAGTTTAATTCCAGAAGTCCCTGCTCATCACTCTGAACCTCTGGATTGGGGGATAATGGGATACAGGACAGCTTTCACAATACCTTGCTGCTGTTTATTCCAAGAATAGGGTCTATGAAACAGCAGAACTCCAGCTTATTCCCCTCTTTTCCCCCTTTCCCCTTCAATCCACATTAGCAGGAGTGCGGATGGTGTTGGGCGATCAGCCTGGATGTGAGGATACTACTAGGCGGGATACTACAACCGATTGGGGAAGTGGAAGGAATTGGTTTGGACTACCTGGGCTGAATTTGATGCTGAGTTTGGTAAAGTGATATGAAAATTCCTCCCTTTTCCCAATCCTAATGGTAAATTTAGGAAATTTGTTGTATTCTTCTTTTTCAGGCTTTGCCAACCTGGTGCCCACCATCCCTGGCCAACAGCTCTCACCAACCCTGGTCACTGGCCATGCTGACTGTGCTTGATGGGATTTGGAGTCCAACAACATCTGAAAAGCCACAGGTTCCCCATCAATGCTCTAACAGCTAGGAGGACATCCAGCTTGGCCAATGCTCAGGGATGATGGGAGTTGTAGTACATTAACATCTGGAGGGCTACTGGTTCCCACTGATGCTCTAGCAAAACCATTTCATTTCCTGATGTTCAGCATAAAGAAGCTTGAGATTAACATTGCAGGAGATGTACCAGTATCTTTTGGCAGGATGACTTGTGTCTCCATGTTGGACTCTCTCTGAGTCTTATGCCAGCGTGATGAAGAATGCCTTGCGAGGAGAATGAGGCACTGGGAAATATCCATCTCCGAAAGCCATTCTTGGTCCACAGAGGCCTTTCCATCCCATACTTAAGAACTTTTATGGGTCGGTGGTGACATTTCCATTTTAATTTGCTAATTATTATTGGAGGAACCGAGAAGCGGCTCTAGATTTATTAGCACTTCACAGGCTGTTGTGAGCTATTTACAGCTGCAAAGCCCCAAAGGGAGGAGAGACTGCAATAGTGTTTTAACTCTTTCACAGGAACTGGGGCTTCAACATGCCACAGCAGGCTAAATCATGAGCACACTGGGGCAGGAGACTAGAGCACATTATGTTAAGCATTTATGTACCCATTGTCTGACAGAAATTTTCCAAGGGTAAGAGCTGTTCAACAGTAGGATGCACTACCCCAGAAGGTGGTGGTCTTCTCCTTCCCTAGAGCTTTTTAAAAGAGAAGTAGGATGACCACCTATCAGGGATTCTTTAGCTAGATTTTCTGGACTATATGACCCTTAAGGTCCCTTCCAACAGTTCTTCAGTTCTATTACTTTATTTCCCATTTACCAGGGACAAACCCTCTCTGCTTGTCTTGTCCCTTTGAGGGAAAGGCCACACATAGCTTAGTGGCAGAATATCTCAGTGATAGAGCTTTGTATGCAGAAGGTCCCAGATTCAATCCCTGCCATCTCCAGGTAGAGCTGGGAATGCCCCCTGTCTGAAACCCTGGTGAGATGCCACCAGCCGCTGTAGATGAAACTGAGCTCAATTGACCAAGGGTCTGACTTATTTTAAGACAGTTCCCTATGTTCTTTACATAACTCATTGAGATTTATCTAAAATTTACTCAGAGTAGACCCATTAAAGTTAACAGACTTCACGGTCATATTCATTTCAGTGGACTTCCTCTGAGCCTGAATTAATGTTGGATGTAACCCAGGCATAGGCAAACTCAGCCCTCCAGATGTTTTGGGACTACAACTCCCACCATCCCTGACCACTGGTCCTGTCATCTAGGGATGATGGGAGCTGTAGTCCCAAAACATCTGGAGGGCAAAGTTTGCCTATGCCTTATGTAACCCATAATTAGGTGACTGAAGAGATCAGAACGAGTCCATGCAGGTAGGAACAAACCTTTTCAGTAGATGGAGTTCAACAAGGTCTGGAGGGAGAAAGCTTTCTCCCAATGATGCCTCATGGACTAAACTGCATGCAATTTTACATTTCACATGTCTTTCCCCCACTGTAAATGGGGCAGAGCCTTGAGGATTTTCGTGTGTGACACATTCAAAAATGTAAATATAAATACATTATATTAACCAGCACTTTTTTCTTTAAAAAAATGTTTAGGGATACTCTCATTTTGACTCAAGAAAACCACCATTTTATAGTTCAAATCAGGAAAAATAAATACAGTAAATGGACAAAAGTACAAAGATTCACAAAATGTTTAGGGGTATGCATACCCCTGCGTGCCCCCAGGGGAAAAAAATCACTGATAAACACAGTTATGCAAAAAGTCCTCACCCCACCTAATACACACACCCATAGGGTGGGAAGGAAGTTCCTGTTGGTGCTTACAAGACACAAGAGGTCAGACTCACAGGTTCAAAAGACTAGGTTGGTTATGAACTGCCAGATATGGTTGAAGACAGTAATGCTTGCTGGAAGCTGCAGGGGGCAGAGTGCTCTTGTGCTTGTCGGGTTACAGACGCTTCAGGTTACAGACTCCACTAACCCAGAAATAGTACCTTGGGTTAAGAACTTTGCTTCAGGATGAGAACAGAAATTGCGTGCTGGCGGCAGCAGGAAGCCCCATTAGCTAAAGTGGTACCTCAGGTTAAGAACAGTTTCAGGTTAAGAACGGACCTCCAGAATGAATTAAGTTCTTAACCTGAGGTAGCACTGTATTTTATTTTAAAAGCCAAGGTGAAATGTCCATCTTAAGAATGGACTAAAAAAAGATACTGCACGTTTGGATGTGAAAATGTCAAATATTTTAACATACATGTATTTGTTGTGGGTGTCTTCACACAGAAAGCATAGTTAAATTGCAGGCCCTCCAAGTGTCCTTATTTTCCAGGGACGGTTCCGGATTTACAGAAGCTGTTCCGGTTTCTTTCTTTCTTTCTTTCTTTCTTTCTTTCTTTCTTTCTTTCTTAAAAGTTTATATAGGTTTTCTGATTTACAAAAAAACATAAAGAAAACAATGACAATGTCCATAAGTCCCCTTTGGCTTCTGATAATTTGAAACACATGAAAGAAAGAGGACATTAATTTCAAAAAGAGGAAATCTTGAATGCATATTTTTCAAGCTTTGTGTATAGATCTCTACATTATTAGCACTTTTAAAAGGCACTTGTAATAACATGAATAAGGTTTTAAAATTGGATTGTTAAGAATATAAGGTGTTATAGACGTGCTTGAATAACCACAAAACAATGGAACCAAGAGGGGGAGTGGAGGGAAGTCAAGAGATTTATGAAACCCCAGGGTATGGTGATGTTACGATTTGTAGATATAGTTGAGCTAAGAATTATGGTTTGAATTTTTGTTTGTGATGTTTTTGTTTTCAGTGAATTAATAAATTGTATTTTTTTTTAAAAAAAAGATCCCCTTTGACTTCCCTCCTCCCCTTTGGTGGGCTTTTATGTTTACTTTTTCTCCTGCATCTTCTCTGTTAATCCAATTCTATTAAGTCTTCAGCAAAACCATAGTCCAACTTTTAACTACCAGCATCATTCCACTCCTACTAATAATTAAAATTCTTCACAATGATTTCCCCCATTCCTTATTGAAATTTTGATCTTCCTGATTCCTAATTCTTCCAGTCAGTTTTGCCGTTTCTGTGTAGTCCACCAGTTTAATCTGCCATTCTTCCCTGGTAGAGACTGTGCCTTCTTTCCATCTCTGGGCTAATGAAGCCATCCCGGTTTCTGATTTGATTCCATAATGTCCTGCTTTTCCTAAAGATGTCCCTATTTTCATTGGAGAAATGTTGGACGGTATGAACCTGTGGAACTCAGTGCCACCATCTTGGACAGCTTTAAAAGAGGGCTAGGAAAATTCTTGAAGAGCAGGCTTGTCAGTAGCTGCTTCCAGTATCTGAGACGGCATGCTAGTTATTGGGGTCACATGTGAGGAAAGTGCTGTTTGCAAGCTTCCCAGGGGCACTTGCTTGGCCACTGCGAGAGCAGAATGCCAGGCAAGATGGACTTTAAGCCTGATGCAGCTGCAGAGCTCTTCTTGCATTCTTATGTTTAAATAAAACCCTTCACTGAAATTGTAGCTCCTTCAGAATGTAGTTTTAATTGCATCCCATATGGTCTGCTCAGTGTTACTGTCAGCCGTTGGGCATCCAGCATTTATGCTAAATTCAGTATCATGGTTTATTGAGTCAGAAATTGCCTCAAGGGGGGAAAAATGAGGAGATTCCACCTGAGGGAAGAATATTTGTTGATAGCAAGAGCTTTGCACACAGCTGATAGATAATGTCACCTGATTAAGGAAATATTACTCAATAAACAATATGTTTTAACCAGCAAATTAATCAAATAAATGTGTTTAGGAATATATTTTAATTTAATTTAATTTTATTTTTTAAAAAAACAGTTTTGAAGTGGAAAATGTTTTGGGTTGTATCCAACTGACTGAAATCCCAAGAAAATTTACCTAGGATTAAGCCCCATTAAAATTAAAATTGATTCCTGGCAGAAGACCTCCTGGTAGTACCAAGAATTCTACTATTCCACCAGGATTTCCTGTGTTTTGACGCCTTTAATGTGGAATTTGTTGCCGTTAGAGATAACGTATGCTCCAGAAACCTTATTTTCACGTGCATGCATATGACTTCTCTATTTACCCAAGCTTTTTCAAAGGAATGGCCAGTGGGAGGAACACGGAGTGAAGAAATGCCATGAAGCATCTTCAGCTGTGCAACCAGATGCCTTCATCTGCTCCCCAACATGCAACAAAACATGTTACTCCTGTATCGGTCTCTACAGCCACAGCAGATGCTGTAACCTTCCAACAATTTTGACTTCACACCCTAAAGGTAAATATTCTGGTGCAGCAAAGATCTCACAAGCCTCCCTCCTGGTTCTCAGATGTTCCAGCTGCCAGTAGATTCTATCCAATCTATCCAGTGCAATGAAGTCATTTTAAAGATGTCAGGCTCCTGTGTTAACAGGACCTCATCTCCTGAACCACTCAAGACTGGTTCAGGGCATCTTCTATCACTCCTCACCCATGGCTGTCCTAGCAGGGGCTGATGAGATTTGGAGTCTAAGAGCATGTGGAAGGCCAAAAAGGTTAACTTCTCCTTCACTAGAGGCTTATAGGCTTGGTTCCTGTGATTGGCAGGCAGTAAGAACTCTTTTGGATTGGCCAGGCATGGTAAGTAAGCACTGGGAGTCTGGTCTTTTAAAGTTCTCTGATGTACAGAACAGTCACCTTCAGCTTGCTACCCAGGAGAAACACATCTCATGGGTCCAGATTTGGGCCTTGACAGATCTATGCTGCCCAATTAGCTTCTTCTCATTCCACACTGTACTCCACATGGGTTCAGGGGAGCTGCTGGCAGGGATTAGCAACACTACAAGTTGCATTCTCAACTATCAGCTGCTGTGCTTGTTGCATTAATGTGGCACATTGATATTACAAGCAAATATCACAGAAAAAGCATTATGCGGCATTAGCAAAATGTTCCATTAGATTCCGGGGACAGCTGCTGAGAAACGCCACCATTTCGTTTCAGAAGTATTTGCTCCCTTAAAGCCGAAATAACTGAAATAATTTGCTGGGAAGGAGGAAGGAGATTGCCATCCCTCACATCATGCTGACAAAGCCATTCCGGCACTGGGATGAGATCACACACAACCCCTTTCAACTTCCGTTTTTGCTTAGATTGAAAAGAATCTCCTGTTTTTGCTTATCATTATTAGTTGATACCCAACTGAACATTTTAACCACATTTTCAATGGCACTATCTCCAGGGCACAGTCAACCTGCCCCCCGAGTCTCTACACCACAAATGCCACCATCTTGGATTGCGTGGGTCTATAAACAAATCATATGTATAGGGACATGGGTCACCAAGATGAGAGCATTCCAAGTAGGGGTAGAATCATAGAATTGTACAGTTGGAAGGCACCCTTAGGATCATTATAGTCCAAACCCCTGCAATGTAGGAATACACAACTGTATAGGGATCGAACCTGTGACCTTGATGTTATCAGCACCATGCTCTAACCAACTGAGAGGATTTCCATGGTTCTTTTCCTGTAGTGTTCCTGTGCTTCAGTCTGGCTGAAATATCCTCCAGGAGTCTTAATCACATGGGAAACCTTTACTCGGACAGCAGATTCTCCATTGTTGACATGCAGCTCTGAAAGCATGAGAGTTGCAGGGACATCTATAGCAGTGTTTCCCAACCAGTGTTCCGCGGCACACTAGTGTGCCGCGAGACGTTGCCTGGTGTGCCGTGGGAGGGAGGCGGGTGAGTCGGGCGGCGAGAGGCGGGGCGGCGGCGGCGAGGAGAGGCCGCCCAGCGTGGGGCTCTCGCCGTCTGCCTGCCTGGCTGCCTGCGTGGCGCTGACATCACGGGGCTGTAACGTGCCCCACATAGGCACACGCGGGGTGGCGAGCGAGCTCCCTCCCACATCCCATCGCCGTTCGCTTCGGCCGGCCTACTGGGCTGTCACAGGCGGAATTCCCTTCACGCCTTCCTCCTCCCGGGTCCTTGAGAGCGCGGGAAGCGGCAGCGCGAGACCAGCGTTGAGCCTGGTAGGTATTACGCTTGCCAAGGCAGTCATTTGGGCAATGAAAACTTGCAAAGCAAACAACCAGTTCAATCTGAAGTACGTGTATGCTTAATATCCTGTATCTGAAACCTGTTCTGCCCCCTCCCCCACACTTGGTGCCATTTTCATCTACACATGCAGCAGAGTAAGTTGACCCAGAATAGTACCAATTCAGATGGCAGATGGGAGAATGACAGTGCTGAATGCTTTCCCATGTAGAACAGTCCCTGCAAATAAAAACCTAGCATATTTGGAAGAGGGATGCTAGCCTAACCATTACCTTCTATGCTGTTACTATTTTTTTATTTTATTTTTTACATAAGTAAAAAGTGACCTTTCCCCATCTGGCATGGTGGTGTGCCTCGAGATTTTTTTCATGAAACAAGTGTGCCTTTGCCCAAAAAAGGTTGGGAAACACTGATCTATAGGGACACTCTCCATGTGGGGCGGCCCATGAGCCTGGGTTGGAAGCTTGAGGTGCTACAGTTCAAAGTGTTTTGGTACCTTCTACTGGGGGAGAGGACTGTAATCTTCCTAAACCTTCTTGTGAGCTTCCTAGAGGCATATAATTGGCCATTATGAAAGGCAGAATATTAGACTAGATGGGTCTTCAGTGTGACCCATTGTGGCACTTCCTAAGTTTTGATACAGACCTCTGTCAACATGGTCGCTGTGATTTTGTCCACAGCTATCATCCAGCAAATCAATTTATCCATTCAGGATGCAAAGGCTGAAATATTAATTTGCCTCTTAACAGCCATATTGTGGTTCTTTCATTTCCTAACCTGGCTGCTTTGTTCTCTTGTTGAATTGGGCCATTTCTATATTTATGCTGCTCTTTGGACCCTCAAGATCCTTGGAATGATTGACAATATAAAAATAATGTAACATTAAAAAGAACATCTGACATGAGGCATTCATGGACAGAGAATATATATGAAGAAGCAGAGCCTAGCTCTGCCAGAGCATTATCTGACCATACTCTATCACTTCTTGAAACCTCACAGGAAACATTTAATAAGATAAAATTCAAAGATTCAGATGGCCAATTAAGATTTCATTACACTTCCTTTATCCAACTTTAAATATAACCCTATCATACTAAATTTGCAATAATGACCCCAAGTTGAGTATTAGCTGACAGTTACTCACTTCTATTACATTTGTTGGAGCTTTTTCCCCCAATCTGCAGCTGATGGATGGATAGCTCACCCACTTCTCACCTGATCGATAAGCTGCCTGACAGCCCTGGCAGAGAGATGAAATATTTATTTCATTGTGGTGCATTTGGATAAAGGTAGAACCTCATTCCCTGGGCTCAAGGGAAACAATCGCAAATGTGAAGTTAAAGAGTTGAGGAGCTCAGCTGTACCACATATTGCAGCATTTGCCCTAGAAAGCACAAGAAACTGTGGTCTGCATAGACTTGCCCTGGCATCTTTTTCTTGACAGTGATTTCTAGCAATGGGGGAGAAATTTGTCTGACATGCATTTTCAAGTGAATCTATCTAATTCACTAGTCTTGACCTTATATATTAGAGCACACCTATCCGTTTGGACTGGACACACCTCCAATTTTGTAAGGTACATTAGATAGGAAGAGAGTGACTGGCCCATGATTACCCAGGGAGCTTAATGGCTGAGTTTATTTGAACCTGAAACTCACTGTGGTTTAAGACCAAGTGTCTGTCCACTACAGCACACTCCATCTGGCTCAGGGCCTGATTCAGCAGAAGAGGGAGAGTAAGAGAGACAAACAAACAAACAAACAAACAAACAAACAAACAAACAAACAAACACACTATCCCTATGAATTAAATGCCCCTGAATAACATTGTACTGAGGAAGCAGACTTTATTTCCAGTGAAAGGATGCATGCCTTGGCTTGCAAGATGAATCACATCTCCACAATGGTGTTACTGTCAGTTTGGATTCCAGCCTCTGTCTCTGAGTCCATCTGAATTTGTTTGGATTTCTGACTTTGCTGAAGTAGGCTTGCTGAGGTAGATTTATTTTCTGTGCTTTGGGCTTTTCATCTCGGAGTTACGTAACGCCAGACTGAGTGAGTGATCATTATCTGAGCTACAGCATCTGCCAGCTATCAGACTGCTCTGTTTTCCAAAACTGTATTTGACAAGCAACTTGGGAGAAGTTAGGCTGGATACATACAAGAACGGCAATGGATTGATGACCTGGCCAGTCTAAGCCTGAGGATGCTGGAGGACAGTGGCGATTGCATCAGAGCTCTGCCAACCTGTTGTGTTAGGTGAGACCCCTGTCTCGCCTTGCCATGAATTTATGCAGCAGAATTTCTCCAGCCTAAACTCCCAGGGCAGCAGACAATGAAATCCTTGCAACAATGTAAACAGGTTGGAGGGATAGGGACACTTACCCTGGACAAAATTTGCAGACAACATGGAGGAGACATCACTGAGTCCTTACATGCCACTGATGGCAAGCATACAGTTGTTGTTCGATACTTTGAGACCAAAATCCTAGACAGGCTTATCTAGATGGATACTTGTCCAAGTTAGGAATGGGTGAAGAGGCCAATTTTAGTTCAGTTATCCGCATTTCCATATCAGCCCGCATACTTTTTCTAAAAAGTCCTCATGAAAATTCACTAATGTTTTACAGTGGTACCTTGGGTTACATACGCTTCAGGTTACATACGCTTCAGGTTATGGACTCTGCTAACCCAGAAATAGTACCTCGGGTTAAGAACTTTGCTTCAGGATGATAACAGAAATTGTGGCGGCGCAGCAGCAGCAGCAGGCCCCATTAGCTAAAGTGGTGCTTCAGGTTAAGAACAGTTTCAGGTTAAGTACGGACCTCCGGAACGAATTAAGTACTTAACCTGAGGTACCACTGTAGTGTGAATTTCTCCCAATAGAAACATTTTTGTATGCATTTTGCCAAATAAACACCTCTCTCTCTGTGTGTGTCTTTGCCATGCCCCAACTCCTCCTCAGAGAAGACCTGAGATGGTTTATCCCATGGGAGGAGCAGGGGACAAGCATGGGAAGGGGGCAGGGCAACTGTCTGGGTGTAGGGAAGAGACCAGTCTTTATTAGCTGGCTCCTCCCCAAACTTCTTACTTTGCATTTTGCAACTCCCCTCCCTCCCTCTGCTAATTGCCTGTTTGGGTGCTGAGTAGGATTTTTTTTTTGCTAGCACCATACTGCTGGAAGTTATTTTTTGGAGTGACATTTTTGATTGTCTTCATCAACTTTGAGTCTGAGCAGGAAATAGAATTTGAAGATCTGGTGGGGGGGGCTATGCATCTGAGAAATGCTTTGGTTAAAGGGACTATTGAGTTACCCAATGCTGCCTCCGCTCTGGGGTGCCCTTTAAGCATAGCATGCATGGATGGGGCTACAGTATGCTTGTCCGTTTCACCAAACCAAGGTTCTCATAGCAAGGAGGAATAATTCCTTCCAAGCCATTGCTGTAGGGCCACAGGAAGAGCCTGTAGTTGTGCCCAGGAGTGGAGAGGGACCTGATCCTTTCTTCCTTAGGGAGCTTTTCTGCCCAGACTATATTTTGTTTTGGTTATCTAGGTTGAACTATTGTTTGCAGATCCTCCAGGGTTTTTTATATTTTGAATAAATATAACCTTTTCTCCAATATTTGCTTCTTGAGTCTTCTGTATGGGTCTGCTAGCAAAGCAATTCCTCCTACTCGATGTATTTGCAAGCACATTTTATGCAAGTATATGCATTTCTGTACACCTTCCTTGGCTGGAGAACTGCATTGCAAAATCTGCAGAAGTGTGAATCTCAGAGGATGGCTGTGTTTTAGTTCCCAGCTTGCTTTAGAAAGTGTGAGTTAGAGAAGTTTGCCTTCAAACGCAAACTGAATGGAATTTCGACCTCATCTCTAGCCCAAGCCCAAGGCAATGAACATGAGATGGGGAAGGGGTTGCCAAGTGTTCTCTCACCCAGGAAAAGAACAAATAATTTACAATTGGATCAGGCCGAACATCCATCTAGTCTAGCATCCTGTTCTCACAGTGTCTAACCAGATGCCTGTGGGAAGCCTTGCTGGGAAGCCTGTAGCATTAGATGGCAATCCTGTTGAATTCAGTAGGGCTGCAATACTTTTGAACTTCTCAGTAAGCCTGCACAGCTTCAGGCTGAAAATCCCTTTTAACTCAGTAGGACTTGCAGCAAGATATGCATTTGTAGGGTTGGGCACTAAGTCCTATTGAGCACTACAGATGTGCTTTTAAAACCAACAAGCAAAAAATAATAATGTTTAAGAGGGTGCATCTAAGATTATTGGGGTGGTAGTTACCACCTGGTGACTGTTCACTGACCTTGCCAGGTTGCATGACCGGGGTAGGGCTGTAGGCTGCTATTTTCTAGTTTGCCTCAAGCAGCAAAATGTCTTGGATGGACCCTGATCTCATTACATCTCTTCCCACAGCTGCGAGCCCACAGAAAAGGATACATTGCTGTCAACAAGAGGCTTCAAATACAAAAAATGCAAGAACCACTGCCTCATCGTAGCAAACAATGGCAGGAGATGAGGCGGAATGGCTCTGTGAGTCAAATGCTGAAATTGCGAGAGAGAATGAAAGGGCCTCAAAAAGTTTAGAATGAGAGGTTAAGGCAACAAAAGATGAGAGCCTTGGAGGACAATGTGGCACCAAGAACAGAATAATGAGTTTGGAGTTGGGTGCAGATCCTAGGCAGCTTTGGTCATCATGTTCTCCCCATCAATAACAATGCCTTTGCTTGCTGGCTTCCATCTATCACACTTTCCTTCTGCAGTCTGTTCTACTGTTGAACAGCTTGCACCACTAGGAAGTCTTTCCATAAAATGTTTAATTTAAATCCTTTCCCATGATATTTGAACCTATCAGATCTGATCCTACCTGTGAAAGCGAGAAAAAGAAATTTGCTTCACCATCTATTTCATGATTGCTAATTCTTAGTGTCTTAATCACCTCTTCTCTCCACTACATAGCTCTCTAGGGCCCTCACCATCAAAGTTACCCTCTGCTGAACACATTCCAGTTTTGTTGATATCATTCTAAAAGCACAGCACTCAGAACTGAACACATTGCTCCAGGTGAGGTCTGACCAAAATAGAACAGAGAACCACTTTTCATGTTGGTGACACACTTTTTTAGACATGCATCATTTTGCAACACAGTAATTCAGTTTTACTAGCAAATCGGAGGTTAAACTGACCACTTTCCAGCACTGGAAGAAGTGTGACGAGTGTTCGTGTGACACACCTACACACTGCAGCCAAACCACTAATGTGCCACAACACACAGTTTGGAAAGCTCTTCATTAACTGTTGCCATCTGCAGATTTGATGGTCAACCTTTCCAGGCCCCTGTTGAAATCATTCATAAAGGTTTGCCTGCATTACAACCAGATCTTAGTGTAGGTGTAATAGGACAACATGCTTCATTTGCCTAGGCGCCAAGGCTCTGCATTTAGTAGAGTGGGATTTTTCTTGCTGCCAAAGATTCTCACTGAGAAAGTAATCTTAAAAAAAATAAACCCCAACCCAACTATCTTCTTCAATCATCTCCTGAGCAATCTCTCCCCCCTCCCCAATTCAAATGGGTAATTTCAAATATGCTAGAGGTCAAGAAGAGAGATTTATTTTTCAGGAATGGAAAAGGTTAGCACTACTTATCAAGAAGCCTTCCTAGATGGACTCGCAGGAGGAAATGAACAAGACAGGTTTATGTATAAATTAATATGGCTTGTAGGAACAGGGAGGAAGATTAGAAAATGATGGTGTTTTAGTCACTGTCAGTGCGAGGGACCTGCCCTACAGATACGCAAGCAGTGAGAAGGATACAGGCAAAGGTTACACTTCAGGAAGAAGTGAACTCACAAGAGAGGTGGGAACTTAGGAGGATTTTAGAGAAAGGAAGATTGGAGCTGGAAATCTGATTTATGACTTTTGCAATCTTCCACTTGCTTATGCTACAATAGAAGCCTGGGTCTGGCCTAAGCTGCCAATAGAGCTCAAGATATGGAACATACTGTTGGCAAAAGGGTGGAGTTCTGTACAAAGTAGAACCCCATAGCTTTGAAACTTGGTTCTGAAAGAGGACTGGGCAAATCTATGGAGGAAAAGGCTATTGGTGGCTCCTAACCACGATGGCTGTGCTCTGCCTTCAGGTCTGGAGGCAATATTGCTTCCAAATGCCAGTTGCTGGGAGCTGCAGGAGTTGAGTGTGCTCTTGTGCTCAGGTCCTGCTTGTGGGTTCCCCACAGCAGCCATCTGGTTGGCCACTGTGAGAATAGGGATGATTCCAAATGCCACAATATATTCTGGATGAAGTGGAAGAAGACAATGTCTCAAAGTGAAATCTGCTGGTTCAACTCATCCTGATATGATTGTGGTCAGATACTGATCATTGTCACGTAATGTCCTCCACAGGAACAGAAGATCCCAACTGAAGCATCAGCATCCCATGACACCTGAAGTCAATATTGTCATGAATCTAGGTAACAGAAGTACAGAATTGCAGAGTTGGAAGAAACCCAAAAGCTCATCTAGTCCATACCCTGCAATACAGGTCCTTCTGTCATATCAGCAAGGAAAAGTGAAACCTTTGGTTACCATATCCATTTGGCATTCAATGTAAGGTTTTAAAATCACTTAACTTTGTCTCCTGAATTGTTTTGTGGACAGATCAAGGGTAGGGCAGGTGGTCCCTGGGTTGGCAGAGGACTGATTGAAGTGATCAAATTTGGGGCCGTGGGGCAGATCAGGAGGCCTGTGCATATATTATGTTTCAAAGGTCAAACACTAGCCAACCCTAGCAGCTTTTATCTAAGGGGTCAGGAAAGATGTATCAATCCTCCATTATGATACCTCCCATGAAAACTGGGAGACGTAAGGAAATGTGGTGTGCATGCTTACAATTCTTTGATTAATGGTCAAATGCCATACAACCACCCCACAAAAAGATGGAAAGTAAAGCTGCAAAACACTTTTTAAAAGCAAAATCCTATAATGTGCATGTTCTTCTTCTATATGCTTTCACCTTAAGGAATATCTGGTTTGGTGAGATTACATGGGTGCTCACAGGCAGAGCCTAGATTTTCCACTCAATTTTCACTAATGTACAGTTTGAGGCAAACTTGGAGAGTCCTCCCCAGGCATCTATGGAAATTTCAGGAAGACATGAGAAGGATTTCCATAAGTTTAGGAAGTTTCTTTTCCTTTCTTTTTGGAGATCTCCAGGGGTATGTTGGGTAATTCTAGCTCTCGTGAATGCACACAGCATGGTGGAACACTTAACTCTGCCCCTTTAAAATCAACAATGTCTCTGAGCTGCTCTACCTGACCTGTAGTGATCCGAAGCTGTCTCAACCTGGCTCAAATGAATCTTGGATCCCTCTCAACAGGCTCAACTTGGTTCAGGATTCGAGTCTTGGCCAATTCTGGTGCACAGCCCTCTTAAAAATGTCTAAAGAAAATGGTGGTAGTATTCTATTGTTGCTCAGTGCAACAAGCAAGGCAAAGTCTGCATTCTGAGTCAGGTGAACCGTGGGGACTTTAACAGGGTAATGCTTAAATATATTGCTGTGTAGGCCAAAGTATCCACTCTGCAGAGAAAGCAGTCAAAGTATGCAAATAAACTGGGACTGAGGATGGCAAAAATGATGGACATGGATAATGAGTTCTGCGAGCAAAATTTGAAGGACCTAGGAATGCTTAGCTTGTGGAAGATCTTCAGAATATAAAGAACCTTCAGATGGATCAGGCCAATGGCCCATCTAATCCAGCATCCTGTTCTCATAGTGGCCAACAAGATGTCCCCATGGGAAAACTGCAAGCTGGATTCAAGCACTATCCTTTCCTGTGGTTTTCAGCAACTGGTATTCAGAAGCATTGCTGCTCCAACTGTGACAGCAGAGTAGTCATTGACAGTGTCCCCCATGACAGCGCTTTTCAAATACTTAAATGACTGTAATATGGAAGAGGGCAATGGCTTCTATGCTGCCCCCAAGGACTGGACTGGGTTTCATGGGCATACATTGGAGTAGGGTTGATTTCAGTGGAGCATTAGGAGAAACATCCCAGTAGTTAATGGAAATTCAGCAATAGTGTCAAGGACCTAGAGGGATGGTGGCCTATATTTCACTTCAGTTCTTCAAGAACTGGATGGATAGCCACCTCTGGGTTTCCTGCATCAAAGGAGGGGGTGGACTTGATGCCTTTCAGGGACACCTTCCAGGCTTCCAATAGTGATTAATAGCCAACCTTTGTTTTTATTGGTTGTTTGGCTACATCTTGAACCTGAGAGCTTCAAGTGCTAAAGATAACAGCTCATATATACCTTATCTGGAATGGCATTATGAGTCACTCAAGAGTCCATCAGATCCATTATAATCTGCCTGGCCCATAGGCATGATTTGAAAGGATACATGCATAGCCAGCCAATTTCCACAGCATGCAAAAGTTCATACCTCTACATCTTGCTCACAAATGTCAGGCCGGGACGAGTGAAAGAAGGAAGCATTATTGCTAATTCTGTCATTAAAGTCTAATTGGAAAATATAATTAATGAGGCCAGAGTATGTCTTCAAAAGGGCCCACGTACTTGCAACCCATCAGCCAATCCTCCCTGGTTTAACTCAGGGCAGAATGTTAATTAGAATGTGAATTTGGAGAGAGGAAGAGCGAAGGGAGCTCTCAGAATCAAGCGTCAGAAGCAGAAGCTGCAGGTGCTGGCATCTTTCTTCCCTCTTCCAGGAGAAAGTGAAGGTTACCTTGGCTGTATACCTTCGATGGTCTGCACTCATTGGTTTACTTGGGCTCATAGTTGCTATGGTACAGGGAACAATTAGAACTTAATCCACCTCTAAAAATTGCATTTCCATGCATTGCTTCATTGCCTTTCCTTTCTGCAGGGGTTGTTAAAGGTGCCTGAAGAACACATTTGGCTGGGAACTATACTGTGTGACATGGAGTGGAGCAGAATCAGGATTCCAAAATGATGGGCTCTTTTTTTACAGTTAAGACTCTCCTCCTGGTTTCCCCTTTGGAGCTACCTTAATAAACTACAGTTCCCAGGATTCTTCAGAGGAAGCTGTCAGATGGTGCTGCGGTTGCTTGAGAGTAACCAGGCAGGACTCCGACCTGTCTTTTACAGGCTTTATTTTGGTGCAAACTATTTACAGTGAAGAGCGTCACAAATTCATGTCTGGCTCAATTGCTAGCAGAATCTGGGAGCGGTCTGTTTTTGTACCTCCCCCAACATAAATGTTTCATCACCCCAAGCCTTTTCCACCCCTCCCTGCACCTCAAACTACTGTGCATGTTTGGGGGTGGCAGGGGCATGCTTCCCTCCTCTCCGGCTTGCTCAGGCACGGTGTTAAGGCTCTCTCTAGCATCCTCTGGTCCTTGCACCTCTTCTCCACTGGAGGTGGGGCTTTCCTCCTTGCCGGAAGAAGGACTGCTTCACAAGATTTTCGGAGGCTCCCTGTAACACAACTCCCCTTCTATCTCTCACCTCTGAGCCGATGGCAGTTCCCTGACAGAAGTCATTTGCTTTGAATGTATTGTGTAGATCTGAAATATGACTTGGACTCAGTCATGAGCTGGACTTTGGACTGGGAAATCTGGGTGCAAGATTCTCTGGCAAATTCACTCCAGGGCATCTCCTGGTAGGACTTGGAGTGACCTCTGCCTGAGTCACTGCCAGTCAGTGTAAATAACACTGAGCAAGATGTACAAATTTCCCATGAGTGTGTGCCCCAAGCCTTTGAGAGCCAGTGGTGGCCTAGTGGTTAGAGTGTTGGGCTAGGACCTGGGCGGGTTCAGGGTTCAAATCTCCACTCGGCCATGAAGCTTGGGCCAGTCACTGCTTCTCACCTTAATAATAATAATAATAATAATAATAATAATAATAATTTATCATTTGTACCCCGCCCATCTGGCTGGGTTTCCCCAGCCACTCTGGGCGACTTCCATAGAAACCAAAAATACACTAAAATATCACACATTAAAAACTTCCCTGAACAGGGCTGCCTTAAGATGTCTTCTGAATGTCAGGTAGTTGTTTATCGCTTTGACACCTGATGGGAGGGCGTTCCACAGGGCGGGCGCCACTACCGCAAAGGCCCTCTGCCTGGTTCCCTGTAGCTTTGCTTCTTGCAATGAGGGAACCGCCAGAAGGCCCTCGGTGCTGGACCTCAGCGTCCAGGCAGAACGATGGGGGTGGAGACGCTCCTTCAGGTATACTGGGCCGAGGCCGTTTAGGGCTTTAAAGGTCAACACCAGCACTTTGAATTGTGCTCGGAAACGTACTGGGAGCCAATGTAGGTCTTTCAAGACCGGTGTTATGTGGTCTCGGCGGCCGCCCCCAGTCACCAGTCTAGCTGCCGCATTCTGGATGAGTTGTAGTTTCCGAGTCACCTTCAAATGTAGAGCACATTGCAGTAGTCCAAGCGGGAGATAACTAGAGCATGCACCACTCTGGCGAGACAGTCTGTGGGCAGGTAGGGTCTCAGCCTGCGTACCAGGTGGAGTTGATAGACAGCTGCCCTGGATACAGAATTGACCTGTGCCTCCATGGACAGCTGTGAGTCCAAAATGACTCCCAGGCTACGCACCTGGTCCTTCAGGGGCACAGTTACCCTATTCAGGACCAGGGAGTCCTCCACACCAGCCCGCCCCCTGTTAACCTACCTTGCAGGGTTGTTGAGAGGATAAAATGGGGAACAGGAGAATCCTGTGCACCAGCTTGCGCTCCTTGGGGGTGCGGAAGGTGGGATATAAATTTCTTAAACAAATACATGAATCAAATTTGTCTTTTGAAGCCATCCAATTTGTCAAGTCACCACCGCATCTTCTGGCACTGAATTCCACAGTATGACTAGGCTCTGTGTGGAATAAGTCCTTCCTTTTGTCTATCCTGAATCTCCTCCGCTTCTGCTTCATTGGGTGACCCCGGGTTCTAGGACTCTGAGCAAAAATCTTCTCCCTGACTTGAACGGCAAAGAACAGGAATGAGGAGTTACACTCCAGCGAGAAAATTATGCACTGAGAATCATTTTCTTAGTTCTGCAGGTTGGGTACAGAGACGCGTTTCTTCGGTCGAAACAGGAAACCAAGCGGCCCTAACCGGCTACATTTAGCACACGAGTACACAAAGAGACGTGTGTTTCTCCTGGAGTTCGGCTGCTCAGCCCCCTGGCCCATCGGCTTGGGACAGCAATCTTTTGATGGAATCTGCCTTTCTCATGATGGCTTGCTAGCTTTAATAAAGATGTATCGTGGTGCAATTCCCCAGGAAAAGCAAGATTAATGTTTGAGAAATCAGAGCATGTAGGTTTTCTGCCATTATCCCTGAAAGAATACTGTTGCCTCCTCTGCTACTCCAGGGAAAAGAACTTTGGTGGGACCCTGACTTAACACATAGTGGGAACCTTTCGACATGGTTTCATTCTCCTGAAAGAGAAAGAAAATCTTTTCTCAATAAGTACTATTCTTTCTCTCCCTCTCCCTCGCCATGTGCTTTGTAGCCTGATAATGAAAAGGGACGCGGGTGGCGCTGTGGGCTAAAGCCTCAGCGCCTAGGGCTTGCCGATCGAAAGGTCGGCGGTTCGAATCCCCGCGGCGGGGTGCGCTCCCGCTGCTCGGTCCCAGCGCCTGCCCACCTAGCAGTTCGAAAGCACCCCCGGGGGCAAGTAGATAAATAGGTACCGCTTACCAGCGGGAAGGTAAACGGCGTTCCGTGTGCGGCTCTGGCTCGCCAGAGCAGCGTTGTCACGCTGGCCACGTGACCCGGAAGTGTCTTCGGACAGCGCTGGCCCCCGGCCAATAGATGTGAGATGGGCGCACAAACCCCAGAGTCTGTCAAGACTGGCCCGTTCGGGCAGGGGTACCTTTACCTTTACCTTTAATGAAAAGAAACATGTGATAAAAATCCTTTAAACATTCTGTGTGAAACTGAACTTTCTTTTTTGAATACATGACTAGGTGGGCAGCATCATTCCTTTCAATCTATGGCAACAGAAAGTCAGAACTTTCAATTCTCTGTGTTCATTTTCACCTTCCTGCAGCTATTACTGATGCATATGTATGACATACCTTCCAGCATTTCTCTGATGAAATTATGAAATTCCATAAAACTATTATTATTATTATTATTATTATTATTATTATTATTATTATTAATACCCTGCCCATATGACTTGGTTGCCCCAGCCACTCTGTGCGGCCTCCAGCATATATAAAAACATAATAAAACACTAAACACTAAAAAAACCCCTTCCCTATACAGCTTCAGGTTACATACACTTCAGGTTACAGACTCCGCTAACCCAGAAATAGTGCTTCAGGTTAAGAACTTTGCTTCAGGATGAGAACAGAAATCAGGCTCCAGTGGCATGGCAGCAGCAGAAGGCTCCATTAGCTAAAGTGGTGCTTCAGGTTAAGAACAGTTTCAGGTTAAGTACGGACCTCTGGAACAAATTAAGTACTTAACCTGAGGTACCACTGTATTGTGTCAGCTTCTGCTTGTGGGCTTCCCATTGGCGCATCTGGTTGGGGAACAGGATGCTGAACTAGACGGGCCTTTGGTCTGATCCTGCAGGTTCTTCTTATGATCAGAGTACTTGAACAGGGCACTATCATGCCAAAATATGATTGGGGGCATGTTTTCAAATTTACATCTTATTAAAAGCGACACAGTGGAATAGATAGTGTTCACACTTACATGTTCATGCATTCTGCTGAGCGTTTGCAAGACCATCTGATTTATACTCCTGGCCCTGCAATTTTTAAAAATGCTTTTCATTTTTAATATAACTGCTTAATATTTAAAAAAACCTCTAAGCCGTATCTCTAATACGCACACACCAACCTGTTTTGCTAAATCAGAGTGAAGATGCAATATTCACAGGTTCAGAATTTTCTTAATGGAATCTCTTGTTCACAAATTGTGACTAATTCATTATTAATCTTCCTGGTGTGCTTGACAGAGTTAACTAACAAGGGCAGTCAACTGGTAGCTTATATGTTTATGGCTACATGATACACACATGAACAATATATGGAAGCCCGTTGGTTTCACTAGGTCAACTCTGAGTATGGTTTAGTTTGGTATCACTCAAAAATATTGGAGAATCTACTACAGGACATCCACCTCATACAGCACTTGTGTTTTTCAGACTTGGGACCCACCTTTAAACCATCGAGGGACTCATTTCTTGATTTTTTTTAAACCATGCATGCTGCCATTGCAATGTACCTTAGATCAGGCCATGATCCACTAGTGGATCCCAAATCCTGACCCACTCCAGTTGGACCAATGTTTTGACCCTTCAGATGTAGACTCCAACTCCCATCCTCCCTGACCACTGGCCATACTAGCTAGATGGGGCTGATGGGAGTTGGGAGTCCAGAAACATATGAATAGCAATGACTTCTCCACGCCTGCCTAAGAGGGATGGAGTCTTTCAAGTTTGCAGACAATGCCTCCTACACCAGAGCCCTTAGAAATTACAGTATCAAAAATACAATATATAACATGCATTGTCAGGTGCTGGTGGTGGTTGCTCGTGAGTAACCAGGCAGGACTCCGACCTGTCTTTTACAGGTTTTATTGGTGCAAACTATTTACAGTGCAGAACCCCAAAGTTCATGTCCATCTCAGTCACTTGCAGATTCTGGGAGTGGCCCCTTCTGGTTTCTCCCCCAACATAAGGACTTAGACACCCCAAATCTCTGCCTCCCCTCCTTATGTTTCACCCCTCTGCGCAAGCTGGGCGATGGAAACGGCATGTCTGTTTTCTGGCCAGCCAGGCTAGCCAGGGCTCTCAGTAGCATCTTCGAACCCTCCCCTCGCTTGGCTTCCCCCTTCCCCCTCTGCTCCACTGGAGGTGTGGCTTTCCCCACCATTGGATGGATGAGGAACTGCTCCTCAGAAGTGTCGGAGGCTCTCTGAATTCTCCTGCTCCCCCCCCCCCCTGTTCCGATGGCGGTCCCTTGACATGCATGAACAAATATAAGGGGATATTTTATTATGGCAATTTTTATTCATTTCTGGAATTCACCACCATTTAGGAAACAAGATGCGCTGATAGGATTCAGGGCTGAAAAAGTATAGACTTAGCTGCCAAAGGATGTGGTGATGACTGCAAACTTAGATGGTTTCTAAAGCAAATTGAACAATCCATGGATGTGTGATAGGTCTATGACAGCAATATGGAACCTCCAAATTCAGAGGCAGAAGGCCACTGAAGAGCAGTTGCTGAAAGGCATCTCTCTCTCTCTCTCTCTCTGTGTGTGTGTGTGTAGGACAGCTGGGCTTCCCCAAGGCATTTGATTGGCTGCTGTAGGAACCCAGAAGCATTGTTCCAAGCTGCCTGTCCTCTTCTGTACCTCCTCTTATTGTATCATGCAGCATGAGTAAACTTAACACAGGGAACAGTAATGGTTTGTGAGGAACTCCCTGTGCTTTCATGCAATGAGTCATGAAACACAGATTTATTTCACATTTACCCTTTGGCCTCTAAGGCAAAGCCTGCAGTTACCCTTCCAGCAATCTCTATCCAACAACCAAGGGGTGTCTTGACAATGGATTTTCATGGTTACAGGAGAGGCTTGCATTGGTTCTACACAGAAAAGCTCGCTCAAGACCCATCTGTCCTACTGAAGGCCCTGATTTGAGGTTTCCCAGTCACATTCATTCAATTTTCTATGATGGAGTCACAGAAAGAAAGGACACACACACACAAACCAGATGGCAGCCACTGCAAGCAGCAGAAATGAAATTAATGCACTAATTAAAACTTTATCCGCATCTGCCGAATTGTAGTTATGAGCTTTCATATTCTTTCACCATTCCATAAGTTCAATGTACTTCCTTGGCTTTATGAAATGCTATAGATCATGTGGTAAAGCTCAAAGGCGCCAAGAGAACACAACACCTACAGATGGAACAGCTGGGGTGGATCAGACCATTCCAAGTGCAATGCTTCTGTAAATTTACTAAAATTTATTAAAGAGACTTTTGCATTGCATTGTAAACCTGCAGTGTGCTTGAGACTTCTTTACCAAATGTTACGCAACCATACCTGCAGAAACAGGCAGCCACATATCATGCGGTTAAGCTAGGACTGTAACTTCAACAGCGCCGTACGAAACCAATTTGGAGGCTTCCCAGAGGTATGCGGTTGCCTTCTGCAGAAAAATCAAAAGAAGGGAGAGTTCTCAGAGTTTCCTGAAAGAGTTTACGATGGCTATACATGCCAAATGCAGCTAGGGAATTTTTGTTCCTTCTTCAGATATTTTTCAGAGAGAAGAAACGCCACGGTGCACCTGTAGCAGCAAAACTAGATGCCTTCACCCACCCCGCATGCAATAACACAGCATGCATTTCCCATATCAGTCTTTATAGCCACAGCAGGCACTGTAACTCTACCCCCGAAGGCACACTCTTCCATGGTTTCCCGAGACAGAAGGATGCCAACACAACAGCCGTGTTCTACCTCTGCAGTTGGAGGCAGCAATGGTTCTGAATCTCAGTTGTTGGGAGCTGCAAGAGGGGAGAGTATGTTCTTGTGCTCAGGTTTTATTACTCAATTTATAAAGGTTCTGCTTGTGGGTTTCCCACATGCGTCTAGTTGTCTGCTGTGAGAACAGGATGCTGGACTAGACGGGCCACTTGTCTTCTGTTTTTCGTTCTTAATCTGTAGACTAACATAAGATTAAGTGCCTTCATGTCTCTCCCCTCCCCTCCTTAATTAGTGATGTGCAGGTAAAGGTAAGGGACGCGGGTGGCGCTGTGGGTAAAACCTCAGTGCCTAGGACTTGCCGATCGTATGGTCGGCGGTTCGAATCCCCACGGCGGGGTGAGCTCCCGTCGTTCAGTCCCAGCTTCTGCCCACCTAGCAGTTCGAAAGCACCCCTAAGTGCAAGTAGATAAATAGGTACCGCTTTATAGCGGTAAGGTAACGGCGTTTCCGTGCGCTGCGCTGGTGCTGGCTCGCCAGAGCAGCTTCGTCACGCTGGCCACATGACCCAGAAGTGTCTGCGGACAGCGCTGGCTCCCGGCCTCTTAAGCGAGATGAGCACGCAACCCCAGAGTCGGACACGACTGGCCCGTATGGGCAGGGGTACCTTCACCTTTACCTTTAGGTAAAGGTAAAGGGACCCCTGACCACTAGGTCTTGTCGTGGCTGACTCTGGGGTTGTGGCGCTCATCTCGTTTTACTGGCCGAGGGAGCCGGCGTACAGCTTCAGGGTCATGTGGCCAGCATGACTAAGCTGTTTCTGGCGAATCAGAGCAGCACACAGAAACGCCGTTTACCTTCCCGCCGGAGCGGTACCTATTTATCTACTTGAACTTTGATGTGCTTTTGAACTGCTAGGTTGGCAGGAGCAGGGACCGAGCAATGGGAGCTCACCCCGTTGCGGGGATTCGAACTGCTGACCTTCTGATCGGCAGGTTTAACCCACAGCGCCACCCGTGTCCACAATGTGCAGGTACACATTGATAAAACTGCTATTCCTCTGGAAATTGCCCCCCTTTGAGGATAGAAAGGGAGATATGTGAATGGAACATGCTGGCATCCTGACATAGATGCATCTTGGGACCCCTACTACTCCTACAGCAGTGGAACGTGGCATCTGAGCGAAAGTTAAATTGTCATATTCACCCATCCCTGTGCGAGGGCGTTTGAACAATAAGGGGAAAGGTCACTGGCTTTTGTAAGCAGGTGCTGCCTCTGGCTTCTTTAGCAACTATTACACTTTTTATTTTATTAGGCTTTATTTTTTCCTGGCCAGCAGGTGCTCGCAAATATATATTTCCAGCAAAGTTTCTGTCATTACCATTTCAATTAAAATTGCTCTTTGAAGCAGTTTGTCTCCAGGCTCAGGCTCATGACTTTTCGCTTTCATGAACTTGTGAAAAGATGGGCGGGAATATGAAAATGACCCCGTTTCTTTCTATTGACAGCCTTATCCACGCCGTGGGATTTATAATAGCTTGTTTCTTTTCTCGCTCCCCCACCCTCCTAGTCATTATATCTTCAAAGATTTTTCCTTTCTATGGCACACAGCAAGTGGCTCAAAATCCAGACTGCCTTAAATTAAATCACACACACACACACACACACACACTAGATCAAAAGATGACAGGCCAAATGAAATAAATAAATGGACAACTTCCACATGTCGGTGAGGTCAGTCTCTGGAACAGCTCTGGGATTACAGAGTTTTCTCTACCCACTTCCCTTCCAAGAGCCCAGTCATGGTAGTACAGTGCCCATCTTGGGAGGGCATCCTTGTCAAGAGAGGTCCAGGTGGCACCAAGGGCAGGCCGCAACAAATGTTTCAGCTTCTCGGAGAATCAGAGCTGAGTAAAAGTGGAAGTCAAGCTATCCAGACTAACAGATTCAAATTACAAGAAAGGAGATCAAGATGTTTCTGAGTGGTTTGACAGTGCAATGGACTTTCTTGGAAGATGGTGGATTCTCCTTCACTGGGGGTTTTTAATCAGAGGTTGGATGGTCATCTGCCAGGGATTGTTTTTTAAATCTGTGATTCCTGCATTGCAGGGGGTTGGGCTAGATCCCTTGGGATCCCTTCCTGCTCAACAGTTCTATGATTCTGTAAGCTTTACGCAAGACGGAGGAAACAGTTAAGAGAAGAGGGAGGTCTGCAAAGCCCAGGATACCATATCCTAATGGGGGGCTAAGTGCCAAGATTATAAATAAACAAACCTCAAAGAGAAGGGCCCTAACCCTGCAAGGAGGAGAGGCTCACCATGTGGCCCTGAATACCAGAGATTTGCTGGAACTCTGAAGACACTTGGGACCCACAAGGAAGATAGGAACGCCCAGACATTCTTGATGTTCAGCATCCTTTGCTGACCACTTGTTGTTGTTGTTGTAGCCAAGGCAGGGGAAAGTGCCATTTTGTTAACCTTGCAAGCTCCTGTAGGTGATTTTGCTTAATTTTGTTGGGCCCCATGGTGGCTTCCTGCAACAGCAAAGCTGCTGGAGACGTTTATGCTAGAATATTCAAAAGTCAACATAGACTCTTCTTAGCCTGAAGAGTCAGGTGATCTCAGAAGGCCAATGCAGTGCCTCTGTTTGATACAAAGCTGTCTGACTGAATGCCTTTCCCTAGTTTGGGCTACTTGTCATTGCTAGAGGCCATCAAGTTGCTTACCTACTGCTTTTTCGTTTACCTGTTGCCCAGGTGACAGACGCTGCGTTGACTCCCTCTTGCCCACATTTGGGCCTGAGTATTTGTAAAATTAATTTTGCTTTTGCATGTCATGGGGAGCAGAAGAGGTAGATCTTCAAAAAGGTACAAAGGTCAGTGTGGTGTAGTGGTTAAGAGCGGTGGACCCGTAATCTGGTGAACCGGGTTCACTTCCCCGCTCCTCCACATGCAGCTGCTGGGTGACCTTGGGCCAGTCACACTTCTCTGAAGTCTCTCAGCCCCACTCACCTCACAGAGTGTTTGTTGTGGGGGAGGAAGGGAAAGGAGAATGTTAGCCGCTTTGAGACTCCTTAGGATAGTGATAAAGCAGGATATCAAATCCAAACTCCCCCTCCTCCTCCTCCTCCTCTTCTACTTCCTTATGACCACAGGAAATCTTATTCATTGCAGTGCACTGATTAGTGTTAGACAATGACAATCAAGACCTGGGTTAAAATCTTCACTTGCCTCTCAGTTAAACCTACCTCACAGGGCTGTTGCCAGGATGACAGAGGAAATAATGGCGTATCCTGCTCTAAAGTGTCTTCGGCAAATCATCTGATGTAGTTAAAATAGATGATTCAGCTAATGCTTTGGCCTCTGAGATTTTGACAGGCCCACACTTTTCCAAGTATATCTACACCTCCACAAGGACTAGAAACTTGTTTGCCTTTTAGTTTTAAGATAGAAAAAGAAAATGAAAGAAGAGTGCTTCCAGACCAATACTGCACACAGGTTTTTTCCCTGGGTTTGCGCAGACTCTTGGAATACACTGGCACAAACATTTCAACAGGAATCTCATTACCAGCTCCCTTCCTCTAAAAAACACCCACAGCCTGCTACATTTGTGTGTCTGTGTTGCAGGTTTTCTCCCCCCCTTTTTTTTAAAGCTAAGCTCCACATCAGCACGTTGCTGATTATGGACAGTTTCCTTCTGATAAGCCTCAGAGAGAAATGGAACAAGTTCATCAGCATGTTTTCTCTTTCTGCAGCAGAGAATCCAACAGGAAACTTGAAAGGCAAGAATACAAATAAAATGAAATAAAATAGAAACTCTCATTAGTTTGAGGTGACAGCTGGATTGTAACACTGTTCAAATGGGGGGGGGGGTTGAGCCAAAGTGTGTAATAGATAACAACCGTGAAAAATGCTGTAAAATCCTCTAGCAGGCGCTGCCATGGTGCCTGCAAGATTTGCAAACACAGCTTCACTGCCACTGGCCTCCCAATCAATTTACATGACAATTGCAATATGTCTGTAGTCTGAAAAATAACAACACCTGATCTGTGGCAGAAGATGGAGGCTCTACCTGGGTAACTCCCAACTTGTGTGCAGTGCCGGATTTACATATAAGCTAAACAAGTATAGCTTAGGGCCCCACTCTCTTGGGGGGCCCTAAAAAAATTAAAGGGGAAAAAAACCTGGATGCACATTTTCAAAATATAAGATAAAAAACAAATAAAATAAAACCTACATACAGCAACAGTGTTTTGTGTTGTGTAGGCTCCTATGAAGTAAGTAATGGGCCCCCAATCATTTTAAATTAGAGCTTAATAATTATTTTGCTATTAATATACTTCTTCTTAATTGTACTTCACTATTAATATACTTCTTCGCTGTATTTCAGTTCAACAATTACTTTGATAAAATACATCTTTTGTTATGTGCAAATGGCTTTAGATACCTGTTGGGTCCATAAATTAACATATAGCATATATTCAACACACAAAAAAACCAGCAACAATTTGTTGTTGATAAAGGACAGCAGGACATATAAAGGGCCCCATTGCCTTCAGTAGCTTAGGGCCTCATCAGACCCAAATCTGGCCCTGCCTGTGTGGCAGGTGTGTTGGTGAACTTTAAGAAAATGGTTTGTGCATCATGGGGAGGGAGGGGGCAGAAGCTGACTCTGTAATTAAGGGTTCTGGGAGTTCAGAGCACCCACCCACAGAATGGGGTGCCTGTGCTGCCTCTGCATGATTCACTGCTCTGGTCTTGCTGTCTTTCTAATTAGTCTCCATAGGGACATCAGATGAGCCTGGGAATCAGAGTAGTCCAGCATCCTGTTCTCACAGTGGCCAATCAGATAGTAGTAGCCAATCAGTTCTTGCATTGTAGGGGGTTGGACTAGATGATGGGTGAAGGAATTTATCCTGACACTATGCCCTGAATGGAAAAACTGAATGGACAGCTGAAAACACTGAGAGATTTGTCTCACCCTCTCGTTCTGCTAGAGCTTTTGAATATAATTGGATCAAGGCTCGCAATTCCGAAAAGCCTGTATTTTGGTGCTTCGGTTAAGTTGCCTGCCTGGCCATTAGCCTGGTCAAAAGCCAATGTCCTTGGAACGTGACAGAAATGTCTAGGGAATGATCAGCAAATACTTGGGCAGCGGAGGAGGCTAAGGTGGGAAAGCACCCATGTCCAGGTCTTGAACAAAGGGCTATTAAAGTCAGCGGCGTGTGGATTCCTCTGCTCATAAATTGCTTCTGCGGAAAGCAACAGTTTCAGTGTCTGGCCAGGACCTTGTAATTCAATAACAGGGGAAATGGTTCCTCTCTTTGCATGAGGGATCAGATCTCTCAGTCCCTGGATGCTAAAATGAAAACCACAAGCCCTCTAACTGAGGGTGAATCAGGGACAGAATGTCTTCACTAAAGGGACACAGTGAGGGATCTCTCTCTGTCTGTCTATCTGTCTGTCTGTCTGTCTGCTGCTCTGGCCACACTCACACTATGCATTTAAAGTGCTATGATACCACTTTAAAGAGTCAGCCCCCCCCCATTATGGGAACCATAGTTTGTTAAGGGTTCTGAGAGTTGTTATAAAGCTGCTATTCCCTTCCCAGGGCTACAATTTTCGGAACGGAAAAATAATCAACTCCTCTTCAAAGGGAACTCTGGTAATTGTAGTTCTGTCAGAGGAATAGGCATCTCCTAACAACTCTCGGCACCTTAATAAACTACAATTCCCAGAATTCTCTGGGGGAAACTATGATGGTTTAAGGGACGCGGGTGGTGTTGTGTGTTAAACCACAGATCCTAGGGCTTGCCGATCAGAAGGTCAGCGGTTTGAATCCCCGTGGTGGGGTGAGCTCCTGCTGCTCGGTCCCTGTTCCTGCCAACCCAGCAGTTCGAAAGCACTTCAAAGTGCAAGTAGATAAATAGGTAGCACTCCAGCGGGAAGGTAAACGGCATTTCTGTGCACTGCTCTTGTTCGCCAGAAGTGGCTTAGTCATGCTGGCCACATGACGTGGAAGCTGTACACCGGCTCCCTCGGCCAATAAAACAAGATGAGCGCCACAACGCCAGAGTCATCTGCAACTGGACCTAACGTTCAGGGGTCCCTTTACCTTTACCTTTACGGTGGTTTAAAGCAGCACCATAGTGCTTTAAAATAAATGTATGGTGGGAATGTGTCCTCTGACACATTTATGTACGAATAGTCCAATTCCTGTTCCCGTGTTGATCAGGGGTGGATTTTAGGGTGCAGAACCTCCTCCTCTTCTCTGCCACATCCCCACCAGTCCCAATTAGCACTCTTTTTTGTGGGGTTTTGCCTGGCTGGACTATGTCCTTGAACTCTGATCATGTTTTTTGCTTTCCGGGGTGGAGGATAGGGGGGAGTCGGTGTGTGTGTGTGTGTGTGTGTGTGTGTGTGTGTGTGTGAGAGAGAGAGAGAGAGAGAGAGAGAAATCGAGTGTGGCAGATGATGTATGTTTAGCCATCAGAATTTGTGATGAGGTGTTTGTTTAGTGTTTCTGTTTTGGATTTAATGTATCTCATAAGGTTGGTTGCCTGAAGGGAACAGGGAATCGGGAGATGCAGGCAGTTCTTTGCGTGAGATAGTTCTGGGCAGTCTTGGCAACTGTTGCTAAGGGGGCTGGGATGTTGGGAAAGGGCAGCTGAGAGAATGACAGTTGGATCCGAGTGAAGAATAATAGAACTGCAGAGCTGGAAGTGACCCAAAGGGTCATTCAGTCCAACCCCATGAGATGCAGGAACGCTGGAAGAGAAGAGATGGAGGGATATTGAGAAAGAAGGAAGAACTGTGAATGTGTGGAGTCCATCTGGTGAGGGGAGATTGTGATCAAGGACTGGAAGGACAATGCATCCCCAATATGAGGTTTTTGGTCTGATGCACCCCAGGAGCTGATTAATATTACAAGGGATTATATCTAACCCGAGAGCAACAATTCCCAGAATGGCTTTTCAATCAATTCCTCTTTGTAGGGAACTCTAGGAATTGTTATTCTGGGAGGGAAGTAGGAACCTCCTAACATCTCCCAGTACCCTTAAGAAATTATAGCCATCCCCCTCCCCTGAATTGTTTGGGAAGAGCCATGACTGTTTAAAAAGTTATCAAACAGCGATGGGTTACTGCAAAGGGTACACAGAAGAAAGAGATGTGACTTTTGATGTCTTTCAGACCCAATCCAATTAGAAGTGGATCAAGCCAATATAGAGATCAGAAGAAAAGCTGGTGATAAAAAAGGAAAAAATCTCGAATACCACGTCTGCTGATTGCGTGCTCCAAGCCATCCGTCCCTGGGCACATGAACAACCACCAACAGCTGACCATCCTTGGTAATTGCTCACAAAGTCATCTTTTTTAATGCAAATGAAGTGCTTTTTGGGAGCGTTAAATGGAGGCTCTGCGGAAACATTTAATTGCTGTTCAGGGAGACATGGACGTAGATATGAAAGAGAAGCAATTCCTTGGACAGTTTGCAGTGCACACTTCACGTGCAGCAGACGCCATTAGCAGCAAAGCTGTCCATGCTCCAGCCATCTCATCTTCCTTTTAATTTTCAGGGGGATCTTTGGTGACCTCTGAGCTCAAGATGTTGTCATGTGGCATATGCTATATTTAGCATTGCCTTTGCCTGCTCCAAAGTTTGGCAGACATTGCAGGAAAAGTGGGCTGAGTGCAAGGTGATTCATGAAGAAAAACTATAGGCCAATGGGGTGGAGGAGTGAAACTTAGCAGTCACAGAATCACAGACTTGTGGAGTTGGAAGGAGTATCTAGTCCAACCCCTTGCAATGCAGGAATATGAACCTGAACGTGGATCAAACCCATAACCTTGGTGTTATCAGCACCATGCTCTAGCTCAGTGTTCCCCAAACTTGGATCTCCAGCTGTTTTTGAACAGCAATCCCCATCATCCCTGATCACTGGTCCTGCTAGTTAGGGATGATGGGAGTTGTAGTCCAACAACAGCTGGAGACCCAAGTTTGGGAAACACTGCTGTAGCAACTATACCACAAGAAAACAACAAGAAGGGAGAGTGCTTCCCACAGTATCTGTTTGTCTGCTGTGAAAAGAGGATGCTAGGCTAGATGGGCCATTGACCTGATCCAGCAGAGCTCTTCTGAAGTTCTTATGAAGAACATGGCAACCTAGGTGACACTCAGAGCTATCCAGAGTCCTAGTGTCCTTGCTTGTATGCCCTGCTTGTATTGACTTAGATCTTTTATAACTGTTTTGCTTGACCTCACTTTGTTTGCTAGCTCCCAAACTGGAACTAGTGTTTGTGACCTTTTGTCTTAGAATGGAAGCCTAACTCTTAGTGGTGCAGCAATAAAACTTCTAGCACATTTGCAAAGCTTAACAAGGGTCTGGTATAGTTTCAAATTGGATGAGGGATGGTGTGTTGAGATGATAATGACAACAACAACAACAACAACAACAACAACAACAACAACAACAACAACAATTTATTTATACCCTGCCCATCTGGCTGGGTTTCCCCAGCCATTCTGGGCGGCTTCCAACAAAATATTAAAAATACATTAAAACATCAGTCATTAAAAACTTCCCTAAACAGAGATTCCTGCATTGCAGGGGGTTGAACTAGATGATCCTCAGGGTCCCTTCCTGCTCTTCAATTCTATGATTTTAGAAATGAGCCTTGTCACCTGACTGAGAACAGTGCCTGGGGACAGACCTGAATCTCCCGTTTTAATTATTGTGTTGTTTTAATGGGTTTGTCTCAATCATGGGTGCTTATGTCTTAATGTTTTAATGGGATGGTTTTGTTATGCATTTTAGTTGTGTATTTTAACAAGAATGAAAAGGTTTTTATTTCAATGCGTGCATAATTGGTATGCATACTTGCGAACTGCTTAGAAGCCTGTTTTTGCATTAAGTAGTTCCCATTGCTTTAATTAGGGCTCCATACTAGATTTGGCTGAAGCCCAAACAGAATCAGGCTGATTTGGAAAGATCTGAACTTCAGCTGAGTCATGTGATGACAGTCCTGGATTACCCTGGGTTGGGCTGGGTCTTCACCCCAAGTGATCTTGCAAGAGGTGGGGTGGCAGGTGGGGAAAAGGGGCAGGCAGCCACTGTGCATTTTCTGCAGGGTACACACAGGGGGAGAAGACCACTGCAGGACTGAATTCTCTGCCCACCTGAAACTCATTTTCTGATTCACCCCTAAACTCTGGCTTTTCCTCCATCTTAGTTCTGAGCAGGCATCACTTGCAGCAGGGCTATGCTTCAGTTGTCTAGGAACGAGAACTATAATTTATCTTAGAGTAGGGAGTTAAGGATCTTCTAGGTGAGTCTTACACACTGATCCTTTCATTAATTTAAGATAAGGAAAAGGTCAGTATGTACTGCTGACCTACAACAATCCTTTCCGTCGGCTTATGCAAGCTCAGAGCTGCTGCCAGTGAGGATCGAAGAACTCTAAAAAGTAATGCCATCAATAATTTGGCCTATCCAAGGAGTATAAATAATAATGGAGGGAGTATGGAAGCCTTTTTATTCATTATTGAAACTACAAAGGTTAAGAATACTGTCCAGAGGGGGTCCCTATGCATCACTACTGAAAGAGAGACTTCTGGATGGCCCAGCTGGCATAATGGATATTGGAACCGTAGCATACAGCTCTTCAAACCAAGGTTCCGGCATACTGCAATATGAACTGTGCATGTTCATGCATTTGCAACCATCCTATGAAGCTGGGGGTGGGGATCCTGTGGCAACCCCAGCTGTCATGACTGGTGGTCAGGGTGGATGGGAGTCATGATCCAATTGCACCGGTGTCCCATCCCTCCTGTAAGTTATGGTAACACACTGCCTAGGTCAAATATCAGGCAGAATGACTGCCCCACCAAAAACTGTTGGTTTGTTCCAGAAAGTTGCATATTTGGGGCAACTTGAGTCAAAAGACCATTGCAATAGCACTAAGAATACTATCTGAAACAGAGAGCCAGCGTGGTGTATTGGTTAGAGTGTTGCACTACAATCTGGGAGACCAGGGTTCAAACCGCTGCCCCCACTCAGTCATGAAGCTCATTGGGTGACTTTGGACCAGTCACCATCTCTCAGCCTCACAGGGTTGTTGTGAGGCTAAAAATAGGGAGGAAGAGAACCATGTACACCACATTGAGATCACTGGAGGAAAAAGTCATATATAAATGTAATAAATAATAACTGTTCCCACGGCTTCCACTTAGCTAGAAAAACACAGGCCCAGATGCAAATGTGGAGTCATCTCTGAAAACATTATCCTAATTCATATGCCTTTCATGCTATCAACTGTCCTTCACTCTCATCTGCTTTTGCTTGGGAGCAGGTGGGTCTATGTTTTTGTTTTTTGCTGGCTGCTGTATTGCTGAATAAATCAGCCTTGCCAGACAAGATTCTGCAAATATGCACAATGGTGCACTTTTCAATCAAGCAACCAAGCATCGTGAGTTCCACCCACCCAAAGATGCGATGGCAGCCCAACCCAAATCTCCCTTCATTCTGGTCGGCTTCCATCACTGCTCTTCTCCCTTCATTGAAGGTGTCCATGCATACATATGCATTTTCTCAGCCCAGTGTTTGTTTGGATCAAAAGCACGGAAGGGAAAAGCAAAGCGATTGTCAACACAGCAGGTGCTCCGTATCTGAGAGAAATGAGTGATGATCTAGAATACCAATGGACCTTGTGGGTGGAGGATGACGATGATTGAGGACAAGGTTTTTGAGAACTGGCACTTCGTCTTGAAAGTAAGAGTTTCTCTTGCTCTCTACACAAGAAAGTAGTAGGTTGAGTGAGTGGCTTATATTTTGAGGTTACCTCATTGGTTACCTCTGTTTGGACTAGTTTACTTTTTTTATTTGTTTATAAGCACTTCCAGACCACTTAATATTCTAAAAACATGTTCACCAGCACAAAACATTAAAATGGCAAAACAATACAATAACAACAGACATTAATAACAACAACACCTGTACGAAGATACCAAGGCTGCAAAGGTCCAATCTTATGGATCAGGGAAGGAAACCAACAAACAGGACTTGAGCACAAGAGCACTGGCAGAACACCAGAAAGAAGATTTGTTACAAACATTATTGTGGGTAAGCAGGTTAGATTGATTATGTTTAACAATTAGAGGATCTGCAAAACCAACCTAATTAAGCCAGAGCAAATATGTCTGGGCAGGCGAGTTGTAAAAATAAATAAATGGGGGGATTCTAACCCCCATCTCCTGGAACATCTTGCAATGACATACTATGGCCACATAAGGCTGTTTCAAGAGACTCTTCCCTCTCCACTGTGTGTCCCTTGAGTATATGAACCTGACAGGCACACGGTGGCCCTGCTGGCCAGTGTTCACCCCAGAGCGATGACCAGGCATAAAGGGCACCCCCAGGAACCTCTAAGGCACAGCCCATGGAAGGTGACTAAAGAGTGCCCTAAACTCAATAAATGCCTCAGGTATTGATGCAAGCATTTCTGAAGTACACTCACCTGCCCGGGTGAAATTCCAATTGGACCAAATTAAAGAACACTGCACCAGTCATACAGATAACATCCAATAGTGTGTTGTAGGTGAAAAAGAGGCACCCGAAGGCCAATTTGGGCATGCCCCCACATTCCTACTCAGTCCTCCCCACAAAAAACAGTGTGACTAGTGAAGTCCATGCTGCAATGGATTTGGAGGGTACATGGAAGGAGGAAGGAAGACTCTAGGACCCTGTCAGAACCTCACACCTCCTTCCAAAGCCCAGTGCCTTGCTTACTGAGCTTTGAGACAGCACCCCTTGCCTCAGAGTTCAGTGCACATGCACTGCTCACATATCCCTAAACCTGCCCCTGCCTGCTGAGAACTGTCATGTTGGTGAGTTCTACAGGGAAGAGATTTCTCTGTTCTGGTTCCATGTCACTGAAATGCCCTCCCTAGGGAGATACATGTGGCCCCTACATTGTTGGTTTTTTGGGCGAGATCCTTAATGATATTCTTATTCCAGTCTGGTAAAAATCAGCAACAGGATGGGCAACTGGGAGCCACAGGCAAGACCCATGAGGGCTACATGTGTCCAGATTGCGGGCCATTCACTTGTGGTTTTCAGCACAGGAAGCTACAGTCTGGAAGTGGTTCTCCAGCTACCTCATTTTTAAAGCTATGGATACCAGAGATTGAACTTGGAACCTTTCCCAAATCATGTGCTCTACTACAGAGCTACAGTGCTTTAGCAAATGCCAACCAACTGGGATACAGAATCATAGAATTCTAGAGTTGGAAGGTACCCTGAGGATCGTCTAGTCCTTCAACCTCCTGCAATGTAGTGCTATTCAGCTGTCCCATACGGGGATCGAACCTGCAACCTTGGCGTTATCAGCACCACGCTCTAACCAACTGAGCTATCCAGGCTCTGTTATAGAAGCTTCTCCTCCTCAGTAGGCAGTGAGTTTGCAGGGGTGGGGGCGGGGGAAGCAGATGGTACTGCACCCAGATTAGTGGAAAAGAGAAATCCCATTTCTAGTCACGCTAGGTGGGGAGATATCATGCCCCACTCCAAATGGGGTCCCTTTCTCTGTTCTTGTTTTAATATTGTCAAACTGCGGTTGAAAGCCAACCAGATGCTATCTGCGTAAGTGACAAAGCTTGGTGGCCGTTTGAAGAAAATTTGAATTCAGGCCCCTGATGGCCATTTGCAATCTCTAATCTCTGCACGATAAGGGGACAGCGAGGAAAGGGGGAGAGAAAAACCCATAGCCACACAGATAAGAAAACTTATTCCATTTGGTTATTGACTCGATAAAGCGGGCCCAAGTCCTGTAATCCATTTACAGCAAGCCTCCATCTCATGGCAGCATAAATATTTTAGAAGCAAGACATTTATGCTGACTGCCAAGGTGAGAATAATTGAGTCTCGACAACCTTCCTGCCCATCCCTCGGCCCTAGAGGTGCTAAAGCTGCTGGGAGTTTTTGCTATGAGAGACATGCAGACATTTGGTGTATTAAATGAGATAGGAGATAGTGACGGGAACAGCTAAGGCTTAGCAAAAGACAGCAGGAGCTGGTGGGTGGGGGACTCTAGAAGACAGCTGGGAATAAGGTACACTGTGCCCTGTTCTGATGGAGTTTAGTGTGTCCTGGAGGAAGTGCTAACAATGATCAGAGTCTCTTCCAGCAAGGTGAATCAGGACCATGGACAGCTCCCAGTCGACCCTGCTGGATCTTTGGAAGATGTTGTCTCAGGGGACCAGAGTCACCTAATGGCTGTCAGAACCTGCCCTTGCCATGTGAGTGCTCCCTGAGAAAGCTGCCTGCAGTCCTCAAAGGCTGGATCTGAAAGCTCCTGCGAGGCTATGGAACAGGGAGAAGGTACAGGGAGTCACCCCAGAGCCTGAGAGTTTTATTTATGTATATGCTGCATTGATATCCTGCCCTTTTCTCCAATGAGCTCAAGGTGGTGCGCGCATAAGTGGTTCACTCCTTCAATCCCCACAACAACCCTATGTGGCAGTGACTGGCCCAAAGCCACAGCCAAGTGAGCTTCATGGACACTTGGGGATTTGAACCCTGATCTCAGGTCTTAGTCCAACAATCTAACTGCTATGACATAATACCAGCAGCAAAGAGGAGATGTAGAAGAAGAGGTCCCAGGAGGGGTCAGCAGTTATACACTGCTGTACAATGGTCATCACTGACACCAATATAGATCACATCTCAAAGACATGTCTTGCAAATATGTATCTTTCCCCCCAAAGCTTTCCCTGACCCATAAGATTGGAGGCCTGTTTGGGATTGGGCCCAGAAGACTGACATTCCTGTTTTTAAGTTGTCTCTCTGCTTTTCCTCTGCTAATGTTTTATTGTTCTTACATTGTACTTGTGGAAAGTTGTACGTTATGGAATTTCTGTGGATATTGAATGACCAGCATCCTATTGTGTGGGTGGGTGTGTTAATATTTCATTTCATTTTATTTTTCTCAATTGTCTCTGCAAACAACTTTGCAAGCTTCACTGATGTAAAGAGGTACAGATAAACTTGAGATAAAATTTAAATTTTTTTTTAAATAGCAGTTTTGTTCTAGGCACTGCTTAGAGATTTTTTTTAAGATGAAGTGCTTTTAAAGTGCTTTTAAATAAATAAAAACTTGAATTGTACTCTGTGTCTGTGTGGGGGAAGCATACATTCATGACATGAGAGATGTGCAGAGGCATTTTTTAATGTACACTCTTGGGATCTTAACTGGAAGTGACTAACAAAAAACAAGATCATTGTATCATTGTAGGTAGCTTGGTTAAGGTATTGACCCTGTGTGCATTGGTTGTGAAAAAGGCAAATTCCATGTTAGGAATCATTAGAAAATGAATTGAAAATAAAACTGCCAATATCATAACGCCATTATGCAAATTTATGGTGTGACTGCATATGGATTACAATGTACACTTCTGGTCACCTCCTTCACATCAAAAAAGATATTGTAGAGTTGGGAAAGCTTGAAGAAAGGGAAACTAAAATGGTCAGGGTGGTGGAGCAATTCTGCTATGAAGAAAGGTTGCAGTATCTGAGACTTTTTAATTTAGATGAAAGATGAGTAAGAGAAGATACAATAGAAGTTTACGGAATGATGTACGGCATGCAGAAAATGGACAGTAAAGAAAAAATTTCATCCCTCTTTCATAACAATAAAACTCATGGACATCTAATGAAGAGACTCTGTTGGGAGACTCTGGATGGTTAAAAGAAAGGCCTTCTTCATGCAGGGTATCGTTGAACTATGGAACTCTCTGCCACAGGAGGAACCGAAGGGCCACCAACTTGGATGGCTTTAAAAGAGGACTGGATACATTCTTGGGGGAGATGGCTATCAATGGCTGGTAGTCACAATAGCTCCGCTCTGCTTCCCTGGTTAGAGGCAGCAATGCTTCTGAATGCCAGTTGCTGGAAACCACAGGAGGGGAGAGCACTGTTGTGCTCCAGTCCTGCTTGTGGATTTGGCCACTGTGATGCCAGACTACATGGGCCATTGGTCTGATCCAGCAGGCTCTTCTTACCATCTTTTGAAGCCATGAGCACAATGGCTTTACCACCCCATCAGCTGCAACCAGGATACTTCTTTGTGTGCCCCACTGGAAGGATTTGACCCAAACATGATCCTTCCAGAAGGTGCTTGTGTCTACTTATCATTCCAACCTTCTGCTATATAGTTTTTCTTTAAAGCTCCTTTTTTGCTTCTTTGTCTTTGCAAACCATCGCCTTAGCAGCCAGCAAGCAGGGCAATTTTCGGGAAGCTGCTGCCTTTGCGGAATGAGTTGCAAGGGCACATCTTCTCTTGATCAAGACTACTCAAATTAGACACATTGCAAAGAATAACATCTCATCCCTTTTGGGATGCTGCTGGAGGCGTTCCCCTTGCCCAGGCAGGAAACACACAACGCTTGATCTCACTCCCTCTTTTTAAGACTGTGCTGCGTTTGAATGTGACACTTGCTTAAATGGGTCAGTCATGCTTGTGGTGTGAAGTACGCTGACCGCATATTAAGCATGTGGCATTGAGCACTGAAAGCAAAGGAGGGAGCAGATTTTCCGGAGGTCTGGGCTATGTTGTAGAAACAGCTCACCATTAGGACAAGAAGGAGGTTGCATCTGTAGGGACTGAAAACACCCTGTGGAGTCTAAATGTGTCAATGTGTCCCCTGTAGTACTGTGCCCAAAAAAATTCCCCGCACATTTATTTTTAATTTTAATAAAACATTTCACGTCTATCAATGAGAAGGGAAGGAGAAAATTGCAGTGAACCTCTCATGGGTGGGGTGCAAGTTCTTCTAGTTGTTGTTGTCAAAATCTCTCATTTTAAATCAAAACAAGATAACATACCAGTGTAACATTTACACTTGTTTCTTCGGTCAGTTTTGCATCTTGCCCTACTCACATAAGAATACAGTTAGTTATCTTCTCCAAGGTATCAGGTCAATGGCCCATTTAGTCTAGCATCCTGTTCTTCCAGCGGCCAACCAGATGTCCCAAGAGGAAACCAGCAAGCAGGATCTGACCACAAGAGGACTCTACCCTCCAGGCTTTACTGTGTCTGACCATGGAGGCAGAGTGTAGCCATCCTGATTAGTAGCCATTGATAGCCTCCTCCTCTATGAATTTGCCCAGTCATCTTTAAAAGCCATCCATGTTGGTGGCCATTACTGCGTCCTGGCATGTGTCCTACAGATGTTTGTCAAGAAAGGAATCTGACCCTCAGGCTGAAAAAGGTTCCCCACCCCTGCCTCAGATGAAGCAGAGCTTTCATGTGCTTCTTCTGGAGTTGAGTTCAGTGTTCCCTCTCCTATTCTGCTGCAGGTGACTTGCCGATCAGAAGGTCGGCGGTTCAAATCCCCGCGATGGGGTGAGCTCCCATTGCTCAGTCCCTGTTCCTGCCAACCTAGCAGTTCAAAAGCACGTCAAAGTGCAAGTAGATAAATAGGTACCACTCCAGTGGGAAGGTAAACGGCATTTCTGTGTGCTGCTCTGGTTCGCCAGAAGTGGCTTAGTCATTCTGGCCACATGACCCGGAAGCTGTACACTGGCTCCCTCGGCCAATAAAGCGAGATGAGCGCCACAACCCCAGAGTCGGCCACAACTGGACCTAAAGGTCAGGGGTCCCTTTACCTTTAAGCTTACCCCCTCACTGCCCTCAGGCAGTCCTGCTGCAGTGGTGGACTTTGGGCTTTAAATTTTCAGCAATGCCCTGCATGACACAAAAAACTGGTGCCCCCTGCCTCTTTCTTCCATTGCTCATCATTGTCGCAGCACCCCCTGTGGCGCCCTCTCATCTCAGCACTCAGTGTGGGCAAACCAGTCGTGCTCCCCTAAATCTGCCTCTGCCTGCTGACCATCTGTCTGCTGCCATGGTTGCAGCTTATGTAGGTATTGGGTTAGCCTTGGAATGCTAGGACCTAGACACCAGTGATCCACTTGGTGTTGTCTTCTTCTTTGGCGATCACTTGTAGCCAAGTAAGATAGTCTTTCATGGAAATGATCCTAACACTGAGTCCGTAAGTGACTGTGGAGGCCAATTCTGGATCCAAACGTCCTTCCCCAGTGGGGACATAGGTTTCCGGGTGGGAGTTGATCAAGGTGAGGGTTTGCCAAACATGCCTTCCTCTTAGCAGGTTTCTCCCTTTTATCCTGTCTTCAAAGTCCATGACCCCTTTGTAAAGGAATTTCATCTGACCCCTGGCAATGATAGCAAAGAACAAAATGTCCATTGTTATGGTGACTGGACCAAGAAGTGGGAGATGGAAAGAGGGTCCATCTGGTGCAGAAATCCTTAGAGAGATGGGTGAGGCAGACTTCTCAATCCTGCTATCCTCCAGACATTTTGGACTACAACTCTATTTAGTCCCAGCCAGAACCTTGGCCTGTAGCCATACCTACCACTAGATAGCTCAGCGGGTTAGAGCATGGCGCTAATAACGCCAAGGTTGCAGGGTCGATCCCCATATGGGACAGCTGCATATTCCTGCATTGCAGGGGGTTGGACTAGAGGCTTCTTGGGGTCCCTTCCAACTCTACAATTCCTATAGTTCTATGGCATATGTCCTCAGGAGGGTTGCCCTCAAAGGGGTGTGACCCTTGGGCTGAAAAAACAAACAATTCTCCATCCCTGATATAAGTAACGGAGCAACTTTACAAAAAAAACAGAACAAAACAAACCCACAAATGTGTGTGAACAAAGCTTGGGTGTTTAAAAATATGGATCGTACATGAGCATCTTTTTTTTCAAAGCTTCAACATGAAATAGAAAGAGCCACTTTAATATTTATCATGCTCCTAAACACCCTTTAATCCATACATTTCCTTTTGGAAGCTGATCAAACTTTTCAGCACTGATTCATGACAGCCAAGGAATACTTCAGATCAGCCGATGGCAGGATGAGGAACTCTGGATGAACAAGGCTTTTAGGAATATATCCAGACTTCTTGCAGAGGTCCCATTAATCACGGCACTCTCCCTGCTCTTTTTAATTTGTAACTGAAACGCCTCTGATTTGTAGTCTTTTAGTTCAGCTTCTTTCGCGGTGTATGTGTTGATGTTATATTGTACTCCGCGCTTGTGTACCTCATAATTTCTAAACGAATAATTCCTGCCATCAATAACCTCTGTCTGAAGGGCTGCTAATGCAACGTCTTCATTTCCTGAAGCTTTCGTGTTTCCAAACAAGGCCACTTCTTGGCAGATGGAGAGATGGATGTGGAGTTAGTGCAAAAAGCTGAAGCCGTAGTCCTTGTATACCAGCAACATGACCTTGGGATGCTTTGTGATCTTCAGTATATCCTTGGCTCAGTTCCAAAACTTGGCCAGTGGATCACATATGGGGTAGATATTCCACGTTGAGGGAAGGGGAATCTTTAGCCTGAATAAGAGAAGACTGAGAGGTAATATGATAGCCATCTTCAGATATCTGAAGGGCTGTCAGCATGGAAGATGGGGCAAGCTTGTTTTCTGATGCTCCAGACGGGAGGATCCAAACCAATGGATCCAAAGGACAAAATGTGAGATTCTGCCTAAACATTAGGAAGAACTTTCCAATGGTAAGAGCTGTTCGACAATGGAATGGACTACCTTGGAAAGTGGTGGACTCTCCTTCATTTGAGGTTTTTCAACAGAGGTTGGGATGGCCATCTGTCAGAGATTCTGTAGCTATGTTTCCTCACAGCTTTGCCCTTGTAGAACTTAGAAGAGATGGGGACAAAACTAGAATTAGTCTGCCCTGCCTGCCATTGGCTCTGGTGTCACCTAGTGTTGATTTCATGATTTTCATAGGATCACAGAGTCGCAGAATTGTAGAGTTGGAAGGTACCCGAAGGGTAATCTAGTCTAACCACCTCCAATGCATTTTTTCACTGCACCTAATGCACCAGCTACCACTAGCTGAACTCCTATCTCCCTTCAGTCTGAGTCAGCAATGCCAATGGTCAGGGATGAGGGGAACTAGAGTCCATCTACTCCTCATTACCAACCCACCCAGCCACTCCCCTGAATGTAGTGCTTGAACAGCCCAACAGGACTAAACAAGTGTGTTCTCTTGCTCTCTCCCTCTCGGTCATCTGTTGCATATGAATTAGATTAGGCTGAGAGGCAGTGACTGGCCCAAGGTCACCCAGCAAGCTTCATAGCTGAGTGGAGATTTGAACCCCTGTCTTCCAAGTCATAATGGTCTGACACTCGGACCACTACATCACACTGGCTCTTCCACTGCACAAATTGCAACACTGGCCCAACAAGTGTAGAAGCTTTCAAAAACTGTATTGTAACTGGCCATGCATGGGATAGACTTTTTATTTTTAATAGAAACAAAGCTACACCAAATAAATGAATGGATGAGGTGATAGCAGGAAGAAAGTGTTCGTCTCACAAAGCAAAACCCTTAGGGATTTATTCTACAACTTAACTGCAATCGATTGAGCTTTCTGTGAGACTGTAAGAAACACATATTGTTCTTCTTCTCCTTAAAAGAGAATTAACATCTTGTTTTGTTTTTCCTTTGGTCATGAAAATCCATCTGGTATTTGGAATGTTTCATTCTTTGTTTTATCAGCCGAGAAAATAACAGAAGATTGAGTCGAATCCACTGCCACTTAATGCATCTCTGTGTATAAACACATATAGATTTGTGCATCTCTTTTGGGGGGGAGGAGGGGGTAATTGCAGCTCATTTTGCAGCAATGTCGTTTGTGGTATTTGCACAATAGCAATTTCCCTCCACCTTGTGTTAATCTGCTCGTCTTTGTTGTAATTATTTGTTTACACACTCACGAAGAAACAAGATTTCCCCTCAACAGCAGCAAAACCCTTACCCAAAATTATATTTTGTATTTAAGCCTGGTTTAGCAAAGCAGTTATATGCCTCAACAACGGATACTTTTTAGAATTATCCATCCCCAAATTTATCCATACATTTTGGCATTCCAAATGACCTGGTCTTTTTGAACTAGAAACATCCCATTGCTTCCCCCTCCCACTTCTTCTCGCTCCCTCTTTTCTAATTTGAAAATTTTGTACAGTTTCTCTACATGCACACAGGATAATAGAATCATAGAACTGTAAAGTTGGAAGGTCTCCCAAGGGTCATCTAGTCCAACCTCCAGGAATTCAGGAATCACAGCTATTAGTGATGGGCTAAGCTGCCTTTAGATGTATAGCCAACTTAACATTTTATGTAATTCTATTGCACTGGACTCCATTGTACCAAACTTGTACATGATTTTTTGGGGGGGCCGGGTCATTTCTTGCTGTCGAAGAGATTAATGATTAACATTTCTTTCTTTTAAAAGTTCTAATAACGACAACAGGTCTTAAAAATGGTTAACTATTTGATCCCTGATTGTCTAGGATCACATTAGTAAAGGAGCTCTTTTGTGTTTTTTTTAATAAATTTTTTTATTGGTTTTACAAAGTTTTTTTAAAACACACACATAAAAAGACATACAAACACGTATAGTTTCATAACAATTTTTTCATAAACCTCTCTTCTCGGACTTCCCCATACCTCCCCTTTCTGCATCCCAATGTCCATAGTTTTTTAACAACTTCTAAGTATTTCTTTCCAACCTCTGTCATCTTAATCTTTTCTTTAATCTAATCTTATATCACTGTAACCCTTTCTTTCTGAAAACCTCGACATTCTAAGATTCATCAAGTTTATAGTGGTCCTTAAGGTAAATTTTAAATTTCTTCCATTCCTCTTCTGCCGTCTCTTTTCCCTGATCACGGATTCTGCTAGTCATCTCGGCCAATGTCATATAGTCCATCACTTTCACCTGCCATTCTTCCAGGGTGGGTAGCTCTTGTGTCTTCCAATACTTTGCGATAAGTATTCTTGCTGCTGTTGTAGCATACATAAAAAAAGTTCTATCTTTCTTTGACACCAGTTGGCCGACAATGCCCAAGAGAAAGGCCTCTGGTTTCTTAGGGAAAGTACATTTAAGTACCTTTTTCATTTCATTATATATCATTTCCCAGAAAGCCTTAATCCTCGGGCATGTCCACCAAAGGTGATAGAAAGTACCTTCAGTTTCTTTACATTTCCAACACTTATTTTCAGGCAAATGGTAAATTTTTGCAAGCTTGACTGGGGTCATGTACCACCTGTAAATCATTTTCATAATATTTTCCTTTAAGGCATTACATGCCGTAAATTTAATACCGGTGTTCCACAACCATTCCCAGTCAGCAGACATGATGTCATGACCAATATCCTGTGCCCACTTAATCATAGCCGATTTAACTGTTTCATCTTGTGTATTCCATTTCAGCAGCAAATTATACATTCTTGACAAGTTCTTAGTATTGGGTTCTAACAATTCAGTTTCTAATTTTGATTTCTCCACCTGGAAGCCAATTTTCTTGTCTTGTTTGTAAACCTCCATTATTTGATAATAATGGAGCCAATCTCGTACTTTAGGTTTCAATTTCTCGTGACTCTGTAATTTCAATTTATCTCCATCTTGTTCCAGAATTTCCCAATACTTTGGCCATCTGGCCTCCATATTGAGCTTTTTCACTGCCTTAGCCTCCAAGGGTGACAACCATCTAGGGGTTTTGTTTTCCAACAGATCTTTGTATCTTATCCAAACATTATATAAAGCTTTCCTAACAATATGGTTTTTGAAGGCCCTTTGCACCTTGATTTTATCATACCATAAATATGCATGCCAACCAAATTCATTGTTAAAACCTTCCAGATCCAAAATGTCTGTGTTCTCGAGGAGCATCCATTCTTTCAACCAGCAAAACGCTGCTGCTTCATAATACAGTTTTAAGTCCGGCAGGGCAAATCCCCCTCTTTCTTTTGCGTCTGTAAGTACTTTAAATTTTATTCTGGGCTTTTTGCCCTGCCAGACAAATTTCGCAATATCTTTCTGCCACCTCTTGAAACAGTCCATCTTGTCAAGAATCTGCAAAGTCTGAAACAAAAATAACATTCTAGGCAATACATTCATCTTAATAACTGCAATTCGGCCTAACATTGACAGTTTCAAATTTGACCATATTTCTAGATCTTTTTTAATTTCTGACCAACATTTTTCATAGTTGTCTTTATACAGGTTTAAATTTTTAGATGTCAAATGAACCCCTAGGTATTTGACCTTCTTAACCACTGTCAAACCTGTCTCTTCTTGAAATCTCTCCTTCTCCATGACTGTTAAGTTTTTTTCTAAAACTTTAGTTTTTTGTTTGTTCAATTTAAATCCGGCTACCTGGCCAAATTGTTGAATTATCTCCAACACCCTTTTCGTACTAGTGTTTGGCTCTTGTAAGGTCAGTACTAGGTCATCTGCAAATGCCCTTAACTTGTAATGTTTAGCTCCGACCTGTACACCTTTAACCTGCTGGTCATTTCTAATCATATTCAGCAACACCTCCAGAACCGAAATAAAAAGCAATGGGGAAATTGGGCACCCCTGTCGTGTTCCTTTTTCTATCTTAAGTTCCTCAGTTATCACATTATTTACAATCAGCTTGGCTTTTTGTTCAGAATATATCGTACCCATACCGTTCTCAAATCCTTGGCCTACCCCCATCCCATGAAGATTCTTTTTCATAAAACTCCAAGGAATATTGTCAAAGGCTTTCTCCGCGTCCACAAAAATCAGCACTGCTTTGGTGTTTATGTTCACCTCTAGCAATTCCAAAATGTCTATTATATTCCTTACATTGTCTGATAAATGCCTTTTTGGGAGAAAGCCTGCTTGGTCCTTATGAATCTTCTAAAGGAGCTCTTTTGAGTAATAAAGAAATGAAATGACAGGGAAGCGGCAGATCAATGACAGGTTCAAAGAGATATGCAGAATAATTGGAAGGTGGGGTTTTTGTTTTTCGTTCATGGTACACTCCCATGCCCCGGCCACCATCATCATCAGCTTTCAAATCAAGCATCGACCTTCACGAAAATGCAGCACAGCACTAGCAATAATGGCACTTTTGGCTTTAATGTGTAGCTACAGCAAATCAATTGCATTTTCACTACCAATAAGCTCAAGTTTCCCCTGCAAACATGCTGTCAGAATTGCTTGAACATTTAAGGAGTGAGTCACAGTGCAGCACGGAAACCCACCAGGAACTGTTTGTGTTGCAGAGAAATCTGGCTGGTCCAGCTTTCCAGGCCTCTACATAGCAGCAAACATAGTCCACTCACTGTGGGTAAGATATGAGTGATGCTTTAACCTGGTTCACACATGCCTATGCTACCATTGGGTTCAAGTGTACACCTGATGAACATGTGAAATGACTCCATTGTGATTTGAGGTGATCATCAACATTTAACCTGGGATGTTGCATCTGTGATGGCACATCCACACCAATTTATTGTTGTCATCATGTGACGATGGATATGCACCAGTAGAAGGACCAAATTTTAGATTTGCTGCTCCCCTGATGATGATGTGAAGATCCTCACTCAGCCGCAGGCAACTGGCCCCACCACTACAGAGAATATCATGGCTTTTCATCAGTCAATCATTTTATTTGTACACCACCTTTCCAACGTTAAAACCATGCTCAAGGTGGCTCATCACATGTAAAAAATTACAAACATAACAAAAGGAGTCATAAAAAATAAAGATAGCATTAAAAAGTACACAGTGAACATTTGAACATTCTTCACATAAAAAATAAGATCTAAAATAAAGATCCAAATATATATATATATATCAATATCAGCAACAACACTCCCCGCCCCCGTAAACAATGCCCCAGCTCAAGTCATAGTCATGAATAGGGATGTTTACTCAGAGTGTAAAGGCAGCCGACATTCCCCAAGTCTCTCCCACAGCAGAGAAAATATGCTGGACTCTTATGATTCTGATGCTAAATTTTCAGTAGCATGGATTCCAAGCATGGGGATTCTAGAATCCTGAGGTCGGCAATGGCACACATTTCAGTGGTCAAATGATGAAACTTTATTAGAAACGAAGGTATGGAATCATAGAATTGTAGCTGACAGGGACCCCCCAAGGGTCATCTGGACCAACCCCCGCAATGCAGGATTCACAATAAAGAATCCCTGACAGATGGCCATCCAACCTCTGTTTAAAAACCTCCAATGAAGGAGAGTCCTTCACCTTCCAAGGTAGTCCATTCCACTGTCGAATTGCTCTTGCCACCAGAAAGTTCTTCCTAATGTTTAAGGAAGTTTTTTTTTGGGGGGGGAGCAGGCAGACTGTCCAAACAGAATACAAAATAAACTAAAGCATGGTGACTCCAAAACTGGTCTATCTTATAGTCGTTCTGGTCTACTTACAAGTAGACAACAAGGATGGTCAGCTCCTGATGGCATGGGAGACCTGGGCTGGACTCAGAAACCATTGTCTAAAACTACCTGTGGTTGGTAGCTGACTGCCTTTCCATGTGTGCACACACACACCAATGTCCAGGGAGGATGGAAGTTGTACTTCAGCAGCATCTGGAGAGCAAAGCTTCCCCACACCTGTACCAACTTTTCGTGCCCTGTTTTGGCTGGAGATATGCACCACAAAATTCAGCGGAGTGCGAATTTCAAAGGATAAACGTGCTTGATTTCACCGATTGTTTCAGGAATTGCAAATGAGGCCAGTTCACATTAAAATGTGAACTGAACGTCATTCTCCCTCATCTTTGGAACGACCTCTTTCCTCCCAATATCCTATGCAGCGCATTGCACTCCACAGTCTTTAATGGCATTAATGCCATCAAGATTGTGGGACCCAGATAATTCAGGCTTCAAGAGAAGCCACTTCGTGAATCATGCATCACTGTTCCCCCAAGATCATCGAATGGGTAAGTAATGGAGCTATAAAGAGACGTGTTTGCCTCTTCGCTGTGCGGGAACCAATCTTCATTTGCAACTCACTTTAAGGTTGCACATTTCAGGAGGAGGAAATTATTCCTATAAAGGAAGGATACAAACTGGAAGAACGTAATGAATCATTGTCTGCAAATGAGCTCCTCTTAGGTAATGAACCATTGTCTGTGTGAAAATTTCAAAGGCATTGCATGTCCCTCATTGTCTTGGGTAACAGCTGTGAGGATTGAGGCACTCTTCAGATGCAAAATGAAAGCGTAGAAAAGCACAAAAAGCCACTTGCTCTTTTCTCCACCCTGAATACTTTCTTTTATTCTAAAGCAAATAACTTCTGGAAAGTTTCCCCATCCGACCTCCAAGTGTCTAAACACCAGTTTGAGTTCAACAACATGTACCATATCCATGCATCTGAAAACCAAGGATTGACAAAATTACTGCTAGCGTGAATGAGACACTTGATGTCCCTCAAAATTCCACAGATTTTTCACTAGAGGAGAAGCTTCCCCCTCACAGGAAATATAATCCTATCTGAATTGAGTTTAAGACAAAATCTGGTGACAATCTTGATATATGTCCTTGAGGGGATGTTATATTGGCTTTCCTCCAGTTCCTCAGAAGTTTCACCAGAAGAACATTTGCCCTACCTCCAAATTTACTTCAAATACACAACTGCACCACATTGGCTCATTACACAGTAGCAGCTGGGGGACTGGGACAGTGGCTCTTTCCTGACTTCCCATTACCAGCATCACTGCAATTTACCAGGAGGGAGAGGGGGAGGTGGGAGGTGAGGTCAGTGCAGTAGAAGGAGGACGTGTTGGAAGCTGAAGAGGTAACAGGGCTTAGTGAGCAGAAAGAGGCTGTGGCAGAGAGCAGTCTAGAATCTGAGGTGGGAAGCAGAGGCTGGGGGGGCCAGAAGCAGAGATCAGGCAAGCTGCTGAAGTAGCCAGGACGTCTCCCCCTCTTGCTGTGATCAGCTGCCCCTCCCTGGTCTCCCATGAATAGAAGAGTTGTAAAAAAAGGGTGGAACAGAGACAGACTAGTCAATGGAGTCTCAGATTGCTTGGGAAGGACCCAGGGGAGGAAAAAGCTTAGGCTACTTTGGGAAGGCAAGAACTTCAGCTCTCACAACTACCTCATTTGGGCAAGATCCACTGGGCAAGGTTGGTGTGCTCACTAGGCCTGGCCTCCTGAGCTGTTTGTTTCTTTGAATAGAGAGTTAACTTCACTGCTGCTGCATGAGTTATTACTGACCTGCCCTTGACATCATCCATCTACTCAGCTTCAGCAAGGTGGAGGCTGTTGAGAATTTCCATTCCACCTTAAGGAGCAGACATGGGATTGTTATGTGTCACATGTCTGTTTATATTCCAGCACAGTATGCTGGGAACTTCCATTTGTGTATAGCTTTTGCTTTTCTCTGTCTCTCTGAGAAGACAAAGAGAGAGAGGACATGTTTCTTTGTCCTGATTTATGATTAATAAATCAGTAGTTGTAGTATGCTTCCACAAGCCTCACACCTATTCTGGGTGCGCAGTTCGCTCGGCTGATATAGTGTGCCCTGGCTTTGAAGCCTGCGTCACTGATCTACGTCGGAGCAGAGGCCGATGGGTCTTTGCAGCGGGACGACTGGAAGGAGACGACCCAGCTGGGGCTAGCCAGCTGGCCTTGTGACCCTCTGCATGCCAACAGAGGCTCCATGTGTCTATGGGCCATGTCATGGGAGCTCCTCCTGACATGAGGGAGATTTTCTGCCTGCCCCTGAAGAACATTCAGGAAAATGGCACACCACCACCCTCAAGTTTCAACTTTTGAAAAAATTGGGTAGAGATGCAGATTCACCTCTAGTATTGTTTGATAATATTGGGAGAGCATAAGAACATAGGAAGAGCCTGATGAATCAGGTCGTGGCCCATCTAGTCTGCCATCCTGTTCTCACAGTGGCCAACCACATGACCCAGCACAAGAGCACTCTCCCCTCCGGTAGTTTCCAGCAATGGGTATTCAAAGGCGTTTCTGCCTCCAGGCAGAGCATAGCCATTATGGCTAGTAGCTATCAATAGCCCTCTTTGCCATGAATTTGTTCAATTCTCTCTTAAAGCCATCCAGATGTTGGGTATCACTCTCTCCTGTGGGAACGAGTTCCGTAGATTAACTTCCTTTTATCTCTCCTGAATCTACCAGGGAGACAGAGCAGCTGCAGAGATAGGTGTTCTGGAAGGGGTCATGGGCTAGCCAGCCTAGAAGGATGCTTCCCATGCATGTTACCAGCAATAAGAGAAGAGATTGGATCAGAGCCCAGTGCAGCTGGTGGGCACTGACAGTGTCTGCAAGGCAGGCTATGTGTCTGAGCAAGGCCGGCAGTACCAAGAGTTAGAGACGGCAGGAGTTGGAAGGTTTAAGAGAAATATAACCTGTAACTGGAGAGATTTCAGGAGGGGTAATTAAGAAGAAGAGGTTTTGTTTTAGTTAAGCAGCCTGGGCAGGAGGCCAAAAGTTGTTTGTGTTTAAAAGCAAACCTCCCAGGAGAAGCCTAAGGATGGGGGGGGGACCTTCCAACTCTACCATACTATGTTTCTATGAGTCTATGATTGAGGCACCGGTACAGTGGTACCTCGGGTTACATACACTTCAGGTTACATACGCTTCAGGTTACAGACTCCGCTAACCCAGAAATAGCACCTCGGGTTAAGAACTTTGCTTCAGGATGAGAACAGTAATCGTGCGGCGGCAGCGGGAGGCCCCATTAGCTAAAGTGGTGCTTCAGGTTAAGAACAGTTTCAGGTTAAGAACAAACCTCCAGAACGAATTAAGTACATAACCAGAGGTACCACTGTATGCACAAACAATAGAATTTCTTTCATTGTGAACCAAGATTTATCAGAAAAACGGAGAAAATACTAGTGGAGAATTTCACCTTTTCTGCCCTAAGCAAAATCCCCAAACATTTCACTACCTCAGAATAATTTTCAGAGTCTGTTTTCACACAGATCTGTTTCTGTCTTTCTAATTTTCTCTTCCTTCTTCTCCCTCTTCTACCCTTCCTACTTGGGCCTTTCTGGCATATCTCTGCTTCCTCCTTTCCTAGGTTTCTGTTGCTTCTATTCTTGAAGCTGTTTAACTCTTCCTGTTCTTCTCTAGGATCAGAGCAGCTCAACCAATGGGAGCCAGAGACCCACTGTGACATAATGGCAGGTCAGCCAATTGCTGCCAGAGGCATTGCCATATAACCCCTTTATACTTTGTAATCAAGATGGATCATATCTGAATACCTCAATTCTAATCTTCTTCCAGAAAAACCCTTCTCTAGTTTCCAAATTCAGGTTTGCTTAACGCACCTGGAGTGCTCCCAATTCAAAAGCTTTGTTTAAGTGTCAAGATAACAAAATATAGCCCCACTATTTTAGTCTGCACACACCTACAATTTCTCTTGGCAATTTTTCACTCTAAGATATTTTCCCATAAATAATGCATTTATCCCCTCCCCTCCTTTGCAAATATATTGCTCTGATGATGATGCTTATTATTATTTTTCCTCGTGGCCTCTGACTCTCCATGTGTGAAAGTCTCTGAAGAAAGTAGTAATTTGTTCCTCTTTCTGGTAATTGCAATATTAGAAACCGTCTCTTCAAGCCACCAGTTACAAATTGGCATCTCGCTTCATGGTTTTCCCCCTGCCAAAATCCTTAGCCCCACTCAAGATTGCAGTTTGTGCTTCATAGATGATCACGACTGAAATAATAAACCCATAAAAAAAATCACCAGAGACACTTAAAACGTCTCTTTCTATATTATGCTCACCTGACTAGAATATATTCCATGGAAATTTCCATTATATTATCTTCCCTGGTCCTGGCATCAGGTATGGAGCCCCATATTTTTTCCATTCTCTTAAGGTTACCACCCTTTTCTCCTTCCTTTGTCCCAGGACTTTTAGAAAATTCCATAAGTACAATCACTCCATTTACTTTTGGGGGTGTTTTATCAGTGTTCATGAGTGCATCAGTAATATAGAGGTGAGAAAAAGGCACAAATGAGATGAAGGAACTGAAAGCTGTGACAAATTTTGTATGCGCAGTGTTGTGCAAAATTTAGATTCTCTACCCCCCTCCCAACTGCTTAAAAAAACCCTCAGCATAATATGGAGTTCCAATTAATGCACCAGGTCCAGGTAATTCAATACTCAGAAATCTGGAGATAATTTTGAATGAGGAGAACACTGGAAGCATCTAAAAGTGAAGCTTTCTCCAGCATTGGCTCTATACTAAGAAAAATCTAATCTTTAGGTATGCCATGAATATTCATGGTCAATGCACGGAGAAAGAAAATAACAGCCTTATATTCACAGTTACAATTCCACAGAAAGATGAGGAAAAGACTGTATCTCACTGCTCAAGATGTTTCACAGCGAGGCCTATTGCAATGAAGGAGCAGGAATTATGCAGTATTTGTGCAATTACGTTCGGTTAGGAGGCCATTTGACACCGAAAACTCTTGCCTTCAATGGTGCGCAGCACAAGGTGTGAAAATATATGCAAGAAATAAATATTTGTTGGTGGACCTTTTACATATCACCCTTCACCTTCTGCTCTTTGGGTATGTTGAGGAGTCTCTACCAGTAAATTCCTAAGTGCCCACCCACCCCCAGCAGGTGAGCCAGGAGGGAGCAGAGCACGCTTGCCCAGCCTTTGCCGTCAATGCCGCTGGGTAGGCACTTGAGTGCAAGGCAGGTGAAGGACATGAAGCCCTTGCTATCTTGGTGCAGGTGGGGCACAAAGGGTGCTCTTCATTCTCGTCAGGGTGTGACAGGGATCTCGGGGGGGCACCTTGTTCGCTTCCCCAATTGTGCACCTGGGGCCATGCTCTCTGGCTCCCACATGCTATACCTCTGTAGGTAAAGGTATAGGTAAAGGTAAAGGGACCCCTGACCATTAGGTCCAGTTGTGGCCGACTCTGGGGTTGCGGCGCTCATCTCGCTTTAATGGCCAAGGAAGCCAGCGTACAGCTTCCGGGTCATGTGACCAGCATGACTAAGCCGCTTCTGGCAAACCAGAGCAGCACATGGAAACACCGTTTACCTTCCTGCCGGAGCGGTACCTATTAATCTACTTGCACTTTGAAGTGCTTTTGAACTGCTAGGTTGGCAGGAGCAGGGACTGGGCAACGGGAGCTCACCCTGTTGCGGGTATTCGAACCACCGACCTTCTGATCGGCAAGTCCTAGGCTCTGTGGTTTAACCCACAGTGCCACCCCCTGTAGGTACATTAATTTTAATGAGTCTATTCTGAGTAGGACTTAGTTGCCCATAACACAAGGTTCCTGCAACATATTTTAAGTACTAAATATTCAAAGCATGCTTTCCATCGGTATACGTAGTTGTAAGAGAAAGAAATCCCAGGGAGAACAAGGGATTCTTCAGGCTAGCCTGCCTGGGTACATCAAGGGGACTTTCTCTTAGGAATGTGAACAGTGGCAATTTCCAGAGTGACACACCAAACACCAATTTATTAGCAGCTCCGTCAGTCTAAATCGGTCTCTTTAACACATCTGCTGGTGTCTTGGCAAGAACAAATATGGGTGACATTTCAAAGGCAGAGTTAAAACTTCACTTTCCATTATGGCACTGCAAACAGACTGACTCAGAAATGTAACCCAAGGGAGCTCTGGGACAGCAGTACTTAGATATGAATGTCACGTCACACCTATAGCTGCCGGGAGAAGGAGGTTCATGTGTAGTTTGCATTTTCGTTGAGCCTTCCAAGACTTGGAGCATCAAAAGATTGGAGAGGATGGAAAATACACACACAGAGAGAGGACACTATTGAATTATGTATCCGAGCAAGAAGGAATATGTTCTTTGGGTGTGCAAGTTGGTGGCAGACTCAACCATCTGCATTTATCTCCATTTATACAAGTGTCTCTATACAATATGGTATAGGACAGATATGTCATAGGTTTGGGGGTGTCCCCGGTGTAACTTGTTGGTGTGGAGGGCACAACCCAACCAGACCAGCTTACAAACAAACTTGACCTTTGCCCAGTGCATGGTACCACCCTCCCAGCCAGTGTTAACATTTCTAGAATTCCTCCAGTGGCTTGAAGGCTCTTATCAATGTACTTCTTCTCCATGGCATCTACAAGATTATTAGCAATAACGTCAGCTGGCTTTCTCTCTCTTTTCTCACTTTGAGCCTTTCACCAGAGTAAAATGGAAGATATCTCTTCCGCCCAGTTCACTGCACACAGAGCAGTGCTGTTCTGTGTTGCTGTGCTGGGGAACTGCTGATCTGAATTGTCTGCTTACAGTATAACTTTAGTGTCAAGGGGGAGGTTAGCCTTTGGCTAATTAAACAATCTATGGCCCTTTAAACTCTATGTGTGGTTATAAAATTATTTTTCTTACTATGTTATGTGTTTTTATGTTTTTATATTGTAAAGGAAGGGCAAAATGAGAAGAACTTTTTGAGGGTAAGAGCTGATCAAGAATCCACCTTGAAGGTGCTGCATTCCTCTTTATTCTTTAGCTGCAATTCCTACATTGCAGGGAGCGGGGATTAGATGACCTTTGGGGTGCTTGCCAACTCTACAATTCTATGATTTTATGAAAATAACTGCTTGTCACAAAAGGGAAATAGCTTCCCAAGAAACCAAGGGCAACAGAGAACTTGTGTTTGAATACCAAACCACAGCTTTGCTCCCACAAAATGCAATCAGATAACCTGTTTTATGCAAGGGAAAACTGGCAATGCTCAGGAAAGAATGCAGCCGCCCTCAAATGCCACAAAGGGGCATCTCCTCCAGCTTAATATTTTATTTATTAAAATATTTCTATACCTCTGTACCATAAAAGTATATCATAGCAGGTTTACAACAACAGCATAAGAATGTAAAACCAAGAAATAAAATCATAAAAAGTTAGAAGCAAAACGAAATGAAATACAACCAATTTAGATTTTTATTTTTAAATCATTTTGTTTTTAAATTAAAAAATAAATAAATAGAAGAATAACAGCCCCATCTACACGGGGCCTTTGATGGAAAACAAAGAGAACAGGGTTGCAGGACGAGAGGCCTGTGGTTTGCTTTCTAATCAGTTCAGTGCCAACTAAGGCAAAATAAAGAGGTGGAAGGCATCATTCATAGATAGATAGATAGATAGATAGATAGATAGATGATAGATAGATAGATAGATGATAGATAGATAGATAGATAGATAGATAGATAGATAGATAGATGATAGATATAGATAGATAGATAGATAGATAGATAGATGATGATAGATGATAGATGATAGATGATAGATGATAGATGATGATGATAGATAGATAGATAGATAGATAGATAGATAGATGATTGATAGATAGATAGATAGATAGATGATAGCTAGATATAGATAGATAGATGATAGATAGATGATAGATAGATAGATAGATAGATAGATAGATAGATAGATAGATGATAGAAGCAAGACCTCTGCAGACATGAAGGAGGGTCTCTGCCAGTGCCATGGCATCCAAGAGTACTTCATTGTGTCCCTAGGATTAGGTATACACTTAGGCCTCTGTTCCAGATCAGGTATTCAAATTGCTCGGATATTTTTCAGTAGCAACAATTCTGAATTGTAGTATACCTGTGGTCCAGGAAACCTCAACTGCTGTATAAATCAGAAACCAGGGAAAGCACCATTCCCCAAGAATACTTGGGGAAAAAATGTTGCTGTTTTTGAATTTGCAAATGAAATGACTTTGTGCTTAATGGCAGCAGTAATCATAAATTCCATTAAACACACACACACATTATTGTGGCAGCACTGTATTTGAGGAATAACCAATCTAGTGTTCCCACCTGAAGTCACTTCTTAAGCCAGGCAGTGTTCTGGCAGGCAGACAGGAGCGTCTCACAGTGACTCGGTGACCTTGCTGGAAGACTTCAATTAGCACATGTTAATCACTTATTTCTAAAACAGATGAACATTTTGCCGCCAGAATCCAAACACTCATACGCTCCATAAATTTCTGCATTTTGCTCTTCCCTGACAGATGGATTCAGATATAAATAAATTAGCTAATGAATAAAATGACTCATTTATACAGATCGGGCCACAGTCAGCAAGTGGCATCTAGAATGCAACAGATTTTTATTTTATTTTTTTAAAAAATCTCAGCCAACCAAGCTAATGTCCAACAAAAGCAGAGCGCAATTCCTCTTTTTTTTATTTTTTGCCCCATTAAAAAATTCTTAGTGAATACTAGGTTTCTCCTGCATGCCTGATGACAATGGCTGGAGTTTTGCTTTAGTGCATTCCTGATGTCCTATTTCAATAAAGAGGTGAATCTCTATCAAGCCAAACACAGACCAACAGCTGGTTTTTGTGGCTGTGAAAGTGCTTAAGAATCTACCATTTCCAGGTAAGCAATGCCTTAGGGCATTCCACTTGGGTGGGAGGGAAGCCATTATACACCATGCCAGCCTGAGGTCACAGCTCTCCCACCATTCTCAGATGCTGTGAATATCTCTCCTGTAGCTTCTTCCTGCTCTGCAGTCACACAGGAGCTGGAGCATCAGCTATGGGCCCTTTAAGGATGGTGGAGAAGAGATGCTGAAACGGAGGTCACATCAGCCTCCCTCAGCCTTTAGTTCAGTATTTCCCAACTTGGTGGCCTCCAGATGTTCTGGGCTTCAACCCCCATCAGCCCCAGCCACCATTTCTATCCTGGGGCTGATGAAAGTTGCAGTCAAAAACTTCCAGAGGGCAGCAAATTGGCGAAGGCTGCTTCAGATGACTCTGAACCTTGGCTGAGACAATACTTTCCATAACTCAGCCAGCAGGGAGCTATCCAGGGTCCTGACCAGCTTTGTCTTGCATGGATTTAACCTGATCTACCTGGAAGAGCCCCTGATAGCTGCCCACAGTCCAAACCATGTCTTCAGTCTCCTGCACTCATTCCAGGCATGTAGTAGGACAGACCTAAGTTTGCTACTGCCTAATGTGTCAAAACAGCTCTCAGGCCTCAAAACAGCCTGGCTTTCCATTACACAAAGCACATGATAAGTGAAACCCACGAGAGAGCGGGTGTGTGGGTGTGACCCCCCCTCCACAAATAACATAATTGGCCCTGACTTGTAATTAGAAGGAGGCTTGCAAAATTGGCATGCATGTCATTGCCGCTAGACTTAATGGATCTGAAAATTGTAATGGAAAACGTACATCTTCTCATCAAAGTAAATTGAAAAGCTTCTGTGATTCCAAGAAAATCAGATCTCCCCCTCCCCGCAAGCAGCTCAGCCCATTTTTTCTATTATTGTTATTATTATTCATACAAAGCAGGGATGGGGATTTGGGAAGCTAAGAACTGACTGATTAATAAGAAGACACATGTCATTCATCTGAGCCTATAAATAGATGGTTGTTAGGTCTGCTTGTGTTTAACAGTGTTGCCAGTCATGTAACTAGGGCAATTGGGAAACTTGATCAGGGCGCAGCTTTGACAGGGCTGTAAGATGTGAATAATCAAAGCTCACGCAATGCATTGTCAGTTATTAAATAACATCAGAGGGCGTAATGCCTTTTCTCTCTCTCCAATTTTAAGCCATTGCAGGGCAATGCATGTTTACTCCTGAATAAATCCCACTGAGCTCAGTGGGACAGAATCCCAAGTGAGCATGCTTAGTATTGCAGTCAAAGGTTGCAATCCTTGGCACACTTCCCAGGAGGTTAGGCCTGTTAAACACTATGAAACCAGAGTCAGGCCACAGCAGAGGGTGGGAAAGGGTCACTCCGTTGAAACAACTTTGGTTACAACCCTTGGCTCTTCCTCTCCTTGAATTGCCTGCCCAGACTACAACTTTTATTAATTATAGATGTGAGTAGGTTTTGGCCAAGGCATTGGGTATGTATCCAGTATCAAGCAGCCAGACTGCTAGTTGGTAAATAGGGTGGGGTTGATCCTGACTAGGGTCACCATTGGTAAGGATGTTTTGGCCCATCGGTCCCTATATGGACTCCCAGACAGAAGCACCCCTTCCTGGACCCCTTTAACAGGATACCTGAGCAGCTAAGGACCCAACCCAATGCCTCATCTGCCAGAGTTGTGAAAACCTGCAGACCGGTCAGTTTATCTGCAGGAAAAATTCCCCCCTGGCCCTGAATACAGTGACTAAATATACCAAAGCAAGGTCCTCGCTCTGCCTTGCCTGCTCGCTTTTGGGCAGGACACCACTGACATGTATGGTGAAACCCATGACAATCTTCAAAAGAGGGGCCGGGGCTGGGCGACCTTCATTTATACTGCTGCAGCTCCTCCACCTGACATTCCCCAATTGGTCCATTCAAACAGGTCTTTGACACCAAGGGCAACATGGCTATAGGAGAGAGGAACTGGGTGTCCCACCCACAGCTACGCAGGAAGAGAAAATGACCCCAGGACCGAGCTGTGACTGCACTGCTCCAGAGCCTCAGGTAAGCAGAGATTGTTCTATAGCACTAGATATGAGGAAAAAACTTGTGCATACCGTATTTTCGCTCTATAAGACACACCCGACCATAAGATGCACCTAGTTTTAGAGGAGGAGAACAAGGAAAAAAATATTCTCTCCCTCTCTGCTCTGTGCCTCTCCAACAAAGTGAAGTCAGAACAGCAAGAGGGATCGCTTGCTCTCCTGGGTTCAGCGATAGCTGCACAGCCTGCATTCGCTCCATAAGACGCACACACATTTTCTCTTACTTTCTAGGAGGGAAAAAGGGCGTCTTATAGAGCGAAAAATATGGTAATTCTTTAGTCAGCTTCCCAACACAGCAAAGCAGATTCCGATATGGAATTGTCACTCTATACATGTGTATGTGAGACACAGAGAGAGGGGGGGGGAGAGGGAGAGGGAGAAGGAATAAAATCACTGACATGGCCAGCTGCTGCTGATCAGGCATCAGTGTTTTCTTTTCTCTCTGAGCTGATGCCGCAGGAGCAGTCTATCTGAGAATTTGGTGATTCAGCACCAATGCCCTGAAAGGTATACAATATTCTTAACTCACCTCAGATTTTACCAATCACTTCAGGGGTAGCTCCTGCGTTATACTCTTAAGCGATGGAGGTGCTGCACAAAAACTTCAAGTGATTATAATATCTATATTTCAACATGTGATACTTGATCATGGGGTAGTGTTAGCACTGCTATCATGCAGAGTTAGGATCCTGTTTAACCACAGAAATAAAGGTTATAATCAGAGCAACAGGGCCCACCTAGAGTTATGCACGTTTCTCAAGGGGGGTATGGGGTGTGCAGAAGAATGGAGAGACCGCAGTTCAGAATCTAAAGGACCCACTTCCAGAGATCGTGCAAGAGTCCTTTTACTGTAATTTCACAGCAAAGAGCAGCATGAGATTGGAGGTAGGCAGCTGCAGCTTCTGTTCAAGAGCTGCATTGGATCAAAATGTTCCACTTCATATTAATGTCTCAAAAAGAAATGGCCACTTGGGATGGAGCACTCGGGAGCGAAACAAATCCCTCCAAGGCCACAAACATCAATGGTTCGCCCTCATTGCCATGAATATGCATTGCTCCCCAGTCAGGAGAAGAATTAGAAAAGGTTTCAGCTTCACTGTATTGAACAGAATCCTGCTGTAGTTTAGAGAGCACTCAGCGTCCATCATGCATTTATGAAAACAGAGGGAGGAAAACGGGGCTTTATTAATCATAGCTGTAACTGAAATTTGCCCAGAGCAAAATTCAAGGAGAATTGGGAGAATCTTGCTCATTGGTGTTGAAGGAAGTGTTCTGGCTCTCCTCCCAAATTATAAATTTACCCATTTTTCATAGCAGCACTAAGTCACCATCCCATAAGGACAAGATTTATGCCTGCATGATGGGACCTTCAACCCTCCTGCTCCGCATGCCCCCTAAATATGTTCCATGGCTTCCTCCAACCCTCTGGAGCAGATTTGGGAAGCTTGAAGGGTGTGCATGGGGGGAGGAGAGGGGGGTATCCCATTCTGCAATTAGGGAAGCTTTTAATGTTTAACAGACTACTGTATTTTAATACTTTGTTGGAAGCCACCCAGAGTGGCTGGGGAAACCCAGTCAGATGGGCGGGGTATAAATAATAAATTATTATTATTGTTGTTGTTGTTATTGTTATTATAATTATATGTTATTATATATTATTATATATTAGTATTAGTATTATGCAAACAGAAATCCTTGCACTAATATAATATGTTAGCTGGATACCACCCAATATTCTTTTAGTTGCACACAGTCCAATCTCTGAACAGCAAGATACTACCAGGGTTCCAGCATTTACCCAGGGTTCGATTTCTTTGGAATGAATATCAGTGGAGACTATGCTGTATTTAGGAGCTATGGTTTTATTTATGTATACTGTGACAGATTTGGGGTGCCAGAGTTCAGGGATGCAAAAGCACCCACAATTCTAAGAAGTTAGTGAATGTTAGAAATTACTGAATGCTGAAAATTACTAAATGCTCGGAGTCTTCCCCTGGGTGAGAGACAGCTTAGCAGTGTAAAAATGCAAGCTAAGCTAGTTTTTCAGGGTATTGCCTGGGATGGAAGTCATTAAGCACAACGAAAGCGTTGATGGCCGATCAAAGAAAGATGCCTGTGTCTGTGAAATTGAGGTTGTCAGGGTAATGGGGGCATGATGTTGCACAGGAAAAATGTCCTTTAAAAAAACAACAGAGGTCGGGGGGGGTGAGCTTCCAGGTGTAAATATGTGTAAAATAATCCATATTTCTTGAAGACAGTAGTCTCTGCTGTGCCTTGATTTCCCAATGGAAACACAACCCTGGGTGAGGACCAGGAACCCCCTGGAAGCTTGCTACCACTTAGCAGAGTTGGGGGGGCATGTAACAATATATACAACCTGAGTATAGGATGGAGGGGCTCACAACATTAGCACCCTGACAGATCTTATTTCCCCATTTGAATTCCAGGGAAGCCCCCAAGTCACAACTCCTGGGTCCAGCCCAAAGCAAGCATGTTTCTGTGTCCTCAGCTTCCAGCACCAGCCAAACCCACACATGTAACTGTCACAACCACAGTCCCTGCTCCTTGGCCTATTGTTCTCCATCCTTGGCAGATGTGGCATCCAGCCAGGTGAGGTGAGAAAAGGCTCACCCATTTGTCTCCATGGGAAAAGATGCGGATGATGGATACTTAGCTGAGCCACTTGAGAAAGGAAGCCATGAACTGGCTGGATGCAGAGGAGTGGTGGGAGGCATCCGATGGGGAACCCACAAATGAACCCCCAGGGGAAGAAGGCTCAGAGCCAGTGGGTTGATGGTGGTGGGATGGCAATGAGTGGTCACAGGGAGAAGAGGGAGCATACTGGGAGGAAGAGAAGCTGAAGAGGTAACAGGGTTTAGTGAGCAGGAAGGACCAGTGGCAGAGAACAGTCCAGAATCAGAGGCAGCAGCAGAGGGGGGGGGGTTAAGATGCAGAGTGGAAGCCAGGAAATCTTCCCCTCCTGCTGTGACCAGTCCCCTCTCCGCTGGTCTTCTAGAACACAGAGAGGAATGAAGAGGGTGAAGCTCAGAAAGACAAGACGAAGGAGCCTTAAGCTGATGGGGGAAGAAACCAGGGGAGGAGCCTTAAAGAGCACTAAGAAGGTGTGGACCTTCAGTCCTTGCAATTGCCTCACTGGGGCAAGCAAGATCTACTAGGAAGAGCTGCAGTGATCAACAGGCCTGCACTTTTTTTGTTTTGTTTCTTTGAATAAAGAGTTAACATCACTGACAACAGGTGTTTTATAGCTGACCTGTCCCTCCCTCTGGCTCCACAAAGCAGTGGTCAGAATGGTCCAGGAAACTTCCTCCTATAGATTCTAGCTACACCTGCGCATGATCACAGGTTTGGGAGGAAACTACTGGTGTTATCCAGGCTGACATTCCCCCTGCAACCTCATAACAGTATTGTTACCCTTGTGCCTGATTGAATGTAGTTCAACTTGTTTTGTTCCAAATGATATTGGTCTGGTAATCAGCCTTTTCCTGATCCAATGTGTCCAGAGCAGGGCCGGATTTAGATGAAGACAGGCTCTAGGTTACTCCATGTGTGAGGCTCCTAACAACTAGAAGAAAATGGAAGAGTGTTATAAACAAAATTGAGTGAAGCCAAGGATGATGATGGGCATTTAAAATTCTGCAGTTCACAATTTCTCCTCTAGAGGACATAAGATATTAACTGTGTGTGTGTGTGTGTGTGTGTACCCAAACAAAGTGGTTTACAAAAAGATCAAACAATAAAACTTAGAAAAATTCACCATCGTACTTTAAAACTTACACAAGTTAAAATACTAAAACAGATTAAAATTACCTCAACCTTCTAACGAAAGGAAGAAAACAGAAAAAAGAACACCCTCCCACCCCTCCATAGGATTTCTTTATGCTAATTTGGATATAGATATGTGAATTCAGAAAAAGCGGGCAGAATTCAAATTTCACAGAAGGCAATCTTATTTATTCCCCTTCCAAGCCACCTCAAATAGACATTTGCCCCCTGCCACAGATCACCCAAATCAATTAATTTCCCCATGACACAAATTAATTTCCCATGCAGATGATCCAGATACTTCTCCAAAATCAATTTCCTTGCAATTAATTACCCCATCAAAGAATCATCATGTCAACCTCCCCCCCCCCCCGGAAAAAATGCACACACTAAATTGAACTAAAAAGAAATAGGGTGCAGTGCCAAACACCCCTTTTGGTTGGGTGAATCCTATGAACTATGAGGAGAAGGAGGTGCTGGCATCTTGGCCATCTTCTCTCTCTCTCTCTCTCTCTCTCTCAATTAAGCCAAGTGGCTCAGCCATTGCCTGGCCTGCTCCTGCACCACAGGCTTGAATTCAAACTTTGAATGCCCCTTGCATGGAAAGGCAAGGCTGTTTCCAGAGACGGCGCACAGTGAAAGAAACATAGAAGCACTGGGGGTTTGAATTGGTGGCAGCGGCACAGCAGCAAGTTGGTAGCTCAAGGGCAGGCTTGCCTCAATTAAGTTACAGTATAAGAAGAAAAGAACAGAGAATAACTGGCCACTGCTCTCCTTCTGTAGGTCCAGTATCTGACTTGCAGAAAGAGACCACCATCCTGGGCAGCCCTTGAAACACCAGGCTGCCTGGTCAGATAGCCTATATGTTTGGGCCCAGGCTACCTGAAATATCATTACCTGTCCAAGCGCTAAGATCTGCTGGGGTGAGACCAGTGCTCCCCCCCCCAAAAAAAATAGGTGTCAGTACTCACCATGAGGTTATTGCAGTAAGTACCACATTTTTTAACAGCAAAAAAGAGGGGCCGGTACTGCAAACCCATGAGTAAAGGTAAAGGGACCCCTGACTGTTAGGTCCAGTCGCAGACGACTCTGGGGTTGCGGCGCTCATCTCGCTATATATGGCTGAGGGAGCCGGTGTACAGCTTCCAGGTCATGTGGCCAGCATGACTAAGAGGCTTCTGGCGAACCAGAGCAGCACACGGAAACGCTGTTTACCTTCCTGCGTAAGGTACCACCTGAGTGGTACCTATTTATCTACTTGCACTTTGACGTGCTTTCGAATTGCTAGGTTGGCAGGAGCAGGGACCGAGCAATGGGAACTCACCCCGTCGTGGCGATTCGAACCCGTGTCCCTTACATCACTAATGACACATCACTAATGACAGCCAATCAATGGCCTGCCTTTCAGTGACGCTTCTGCTCCCTTAAAAAGACCAATCTGCTTTCTTTATTAGGTAGAGATTCATTTCAGTTTAGTTGTATATTGATAAGTTCAATTCCCGACTGATAATCTTCAGAGGATTGGGAGGGGGAGGATAATTAGGATTTGAAACAAAAACAAAAAACATCCAAGGGGATAAAGCCTTTGAGTGGAATGCAATCTTCAAGAAATCTTCTAACCAAATCTGTGAAACTCCAGTGTAATGTGAACTCATTTATACATAAACACAGCTGATCAATAAACATCCAACTTATATTTCCATGCCTTCTGGATATTTTCTTCATGCTTTCCTATAGAGAGTTTAGACAAATGTTCTCAAAAAGTGTTTATATTATTTCCCCCCCTCCATTAAAACAAATCTACCTTGTGAAGGAAATGAAAGTAATCTCTTGTTTTTGTTTCCTGGGCTCCTGGTAAAGAGCCCCTCAAGCAATGGCACTGGGAGAAGTACAGCTTTGTGCTCATGCATAAACTTTTTCCCTGTGGGTAGAGACAAGACAAAGGAAAACAATGCGGGTGTTAATGTTTCCTTAGAGATTTGGATGCTGCCTCAGACCCATTTGCCTAATGTTGCCATCTTAATACAGGGAACTGATTTTGTCTTTTTGATTTATGCTGCCGTTGATTCTCTGATAGGGAGAAGCTTTCCACCTGACAAACAGTGGGATGCTTATGCTGAAACATGCTAGATGTAAGTGGAAAATATGAGCTGAGACAATTGCCATCAGCTCTACTGATTTGAAACCATGAATAGTGAACCTCCCCAGCGCAGAATGCATGCGCCCACATAACAATTACCACCACATCCCCATTTACCCACCCAAATACAAGCATAGCCCATTCATCCATTCTCTCTCTCTCTCTCTCTCTCTCTCTCTCTCTCTCTCTCACACACACACACACACACCATCTAATCATTCCTCGTATTGCAGAGGGTTAGAATAGATGGCCCTTGGTGTCCCTACCAACTCTACAATTTTATTATTCCCTCCTACACACCCACCCACACCCACCCACACACCCTGTAATTTGGATGGGAAGAAAACCTCCCATTTGCTACAATGGGAAATGTCCTTTAATACAAATTACAGGCATGCCCCACCACCCATTTGGATTGGAACATTGCCATAGGAGGTGGGCGTTTTAGTTCAGTACAATTTGTAGTTTAGTACAATTTGCACAGGAAGAAACCTCCCTGGCTGGATGTCATCAAAAGCCTATGCAATCCACATTGATGTTTCAAACCATGGTGCCACCAAGTTGATCAGGCATTGGACATAGTTGTGTCCAGGATCTGGTGCTCAGATGTTAACAGTTTTTGAATATGGGGGTTCCATAAATAGCCATTGATGCTCCATCAAGACCACCACCAAATGCTAGGGACTGTATTCAGCTAAGCTCTACTCTGAAAAGGCCCATTGAAATTAATGCAGATTACTAACTTGGGTCCATTAATTCCAATGGGCCTATTCTGAATAGAACATAGTTGGATGCAACACTAGAGGCCGTGCTACCATGTTTTAGGTGGTGGGTATTGCTGGTTTGGGATGCGAGTCCAAACGGGTATCTAGTTAGGATTTCAGCCCAAGCAGGTTTAATGTGTGCAGAACTTTGGCCAGCTCCAAGTGAAGCTCAGGGGAGCTTCTCCTAACATGTGAACAGGATACCCATGGTTGTTGCTTTGGCAGCAGCTTTGAGTTTGAGGCAGGAAGGGTGTGAGGCAGAATGGGACCCAAAGGACTTTTGATTGAGTACCAGTAAGCCCCAAAGAACACAGAATTACTGTATCTACTCAATCCACCCCTTCCCCTATCCCTCTTACTTGTTGTGTCTGCCTCTGCCTTGCCTTGCTAAGCCATTGTGTCTGAATCCCTCCATATGAGATGATGGGACCAACCTCACTGTTTGCCAATTCCTCCAGACTTTGACAAATAAACATTTTGCTTATTCATTTACACTCCTCTATTTATCCCTGTGTCATTCTGACAGCTTGGAGGCATGCTGGTTGTTTTTAAGTCCTGGAATGAAAACACACACATGCACATGCAAGCTTTCCAAAGGCAGGAGAGAGATTCAGTTATTTAGTTAACGGATTTCAGATGGGGATGGAGAAGTTGTACACATCACCTTGGCTGCATTTTTAAGCGAGCAGCTGCTTGTGGCTACAGTTGTGTTGGCTTTTCAAGTGAAGAAATCAAAATTCAGATGTTCAGATGTTTCAAGGTCCTTCAGATGAAGAAGGACCCCTCAAAGAATAGTCGATCTCATGGTGTCATCAGCTAGGTTTCTTGCTAGTAGTTGGGTAATTCAGATTTTCCCTGGTGGCTTCCAGACAGCTTGATCTCATTAGACTAGGGTCAAGTAGTCCACTGCTGCCCGTATGTTATGAGGACAGGTTCAAGGGTCTTGTATTAATTTGCAGGTCCCTTGAGAACTTGAGTTCAGGATACATTAAGGATTGCCTGATTCCTTATATCACTCGGGGGCAGTCACTGTTAGCGGTCCCCCTTGGCTCAGGTGCATAGCTTGCAGCCACCAGAAGCTGTTCATTCAGTACTGTAGGCTGAATTTTGTGGAACTCTCAGCTGGCTGAGACTCCTCTCTGTTGAACTTCAGATTCTTGACAAATATCTTTCTGTTCCAACAGGCACTTTCAAGATGTTGCAACATGCTATTTGATAGAACTTATGTTTTCACCTGCGGCTTTTGTATAATATTGCTTGATGAATTGTTTAATTGCCCCGTAAACTGCTTTGTGACCATCTATGGTGAAAAGTGGTCTGTAGATATTGGAAATAAATACTCATCCCAAGGGGATCAGACTGAGGAAGGCTGATCTAATTCTCCCCTGGTATTTAAGGCTTAATTGAGCCTTCTCTAATGTATCGTCAAATGATATGCTGTAAAATTATTGTGCCGCGTTATGTGGCAAAGACACCACGGCTGTGATCCATGGACTCCAAATATTCAGTGGACTCGGAAGCATGCTGTTCTGATCTCCTAGAACTGGCTATTTGCCAGTGCTCCAATGCTGTCTCCATCTCAAACTCAATTTAACTGACATTATGGTGAAATTGGAAAGGAAGTGAGTGCTTTATTTGCATAAGCTGAGGACATCATTAATCACGATCGCTGGGCTTGGATCACAGCAGGAACTATTGCCTCTCTTGTGCTCAGGGATCAAGCAGCTGCTCAGGCATTACAAAACAGCATCACCATTAATAAAGCGGGAGCTGTTGAACTCCCAGAAACGAATAAGAGCTGCATGTAAGGAAGCTTCTGAAATTATCCCCGTCTGAATTTCTCCCACCATTTGGGATCTCCTCCTACAGGCATTATTTGGATGAAGGAGCAAGGCAAGTAGAAAAGGGGCTAAGGTATGGGATTGTGTATCTGGTTACACCTCTGACAGTGAACAGCTCCACCTAGCCCTGGCAGTGTGGAAGATTGAGGTGGGGAAACCTTTGCATGTAGACATGTAGGCTTCCCCACCCCTGATGGTGCAGTTCTCCAAGTCCCAGGAAAGACTCTGCCAGTAAGCTTCCCCACCTCAGACATCATCACCATCCTCATTTATATGTTGCCTTTCCAACGTTAAACCATGCTCAAGTATGGAAACTGATTCATAATGGCATTTAAATCCACATCTGACTCTGAGAACTGCAATTGAGGTTGACTTGCTTAAAAATTGTGTACTGAGCAAAATTTTCTTCCACCTCTAGATACATGTAGTGTCCTCAAAACAATTCTGTGTGGTAGTCTAGAAATAAGTGAACCCATTTTACCCTAGTTGTTCATTTCACAGCAGTGGCGAAGCTACTTGCTCTGACACTGGGAGCAGCGTACATCCGGGGGCATGGCTGGTGCGCATCGCAGGGGGCATGGTGTGCGTCCCAGGTAGTGTGGCATGCTGCCCAGGGGGCGTGGCAAGCACCGAGTGTCCCAGGGGAGTGTGCTGAGCACCAAGCATCCCTGGGGTGGAACGGCCATGATGTCACCCCCCCCCCAGATGGCACCTGGGGTGTCCCGCCCCCTCACCCCTGCCTTTGTCTGCCAATGTTTCAACAGCAACCTTATTTATTTACTTACTTGCATTTGCATGCCAGCTTTCCCTCTAAGGAGCTTAAGGTGGCATACACAGTTCTCTCCTCCTCAATTAATCCCCAAAACAACAACTCTGCAGGGTAGGTTTAGGCGGGGAGGCAGTGACAGACCCAAGGTCACACCCAGTGAGTTTCATGGCCGAGTGCAGATTCGAACCCTGGTCTCCCAGGACCTGCTCTTACACTCTAATCAACACACCACACTGGCTTCCTATACGTACAAACGGCATATTTTTTACCAGCAACTTACAAGAAAAGAAAAATGTGGAGAGAGAGCGCCAGTGCTTCTGGATATCTAAATCATAGGCTGTTGTTTTTCTGAACCAAATCATATCAGAAAACTTTTTGATATCAGCTGACCTTCTCCTTTTTGCTGCAGACCAAGTCTTTCTTTCTTTTTCTTTTTCTCGTTCTTTTTTTGCTGCTTGTCAAATGTTTTTTTAAATATATTCCCTTGACTTTGGTCACTTGGTGACAGCCCATCAGATATTCTTGGCAAATACCTGCCATCAGCTTGTCAAGGTTTCCAAGTAGATGTCTTTAAGGCCAACATGTTTAAACTGACATTCACATGATTTCTGGGCTTTCGAAAAAGGGGAAGAAAAAACCTCGCACTTGGCTCATCATGGATAGCCTATAATGCCAGCTTTCTCCAACTGGATGCCCTACAGATGTTCTGAACAGCAGCCCCCTTTTGGCCTCACTCAGCACTTGCAGGAACTGGGGAAGGAAAGCCTGTATCATTGCAGAGATCACTATGCTATTCCATCCTTAGATGGACCCGTAGTGTGACTTGGTATAAGACAGCTTCCTATTTGCTTAATAAGCTCATTTACAGAGAGTCTGCAGGAGGTTCCAGGTACACTCCACAGTATCTCTGAGTAGGACGGGGGAAGACTCCTTTCTGAAACCCAGGAGAGCTGCGGCCAGTCAATGTTGTCGACAACACTGGGATAGCTCAGTTGGTAGAGCATGAGACTCTGAATCCCAAGTTCATAGGTTCAAGCCCCATGTTGGTCAAAATATTCCCGCATTGAAGGGGGTTGGACTAGATTACCCTTGTGGTACATTCCAACTCTACAATTCTAAGATTCCCAAGGTGGACTAGGGATCTGGCTTGTTCTAAGCCAGTTTTCTGTGTTGGACCATAGCCCAGTGGCAGAGCACATGCTTGGTATACATAGGTTCCCAGGAACAATTCCTGGCATCTCCAGATAGGGCTAGAAGAGATCCCTGTCTGAAATGCTGAAGAACTGCTGCCAGACAGTGTAGACATTACTGGGTGATGGTCTGACTTGGAATAAGGCAGCTCCCAGCATGCCTCATTTCTGCACTCAGGGTGTCCAAACTTCATGGTCGCTAGCTGTGCAGAGATGGACTCGCATGGCAATAATAACCACATGAAATAGGTCAGAGGAAATGGCTGGAGACTGATGCTTTTCTCCTGTGCAGAACTCGTTTTGTAATCACTGCTATCTTCATAAAGGAATAAGCTTGGCTGTGGGTGAATGCACTGTGCCAGTACACATGTGAGCCAGGGGGGAAAGGGAGAGAGAGAGAGAGAGAGAGAGAGAGAGAGAGCTGTAATAGCCTTGTAAAGATTGTGTCTGATCAAGGCCTGGTGTCAGGACGTCTATAAAGTTATACGTTGGTGGATTTCTAATAAGCTTCTTTGGGAGGGCAGGCAGTTTGGAACCAGAGTGGTGAGCTGAGTGTGGGGAGCTGGAATGGGGAATTTGAAGGCACCTGGGACACAATTAGGTGTGACACTTCAGGTAGGGGTCATTACTTAGTCCAGGAGAGTGAAAGATGGAAGGCTGTGACCCTTTTATTCATGTCAAAGCATTTCTGAAGGGCTTAATTTTTTCAATACCTAAGTGGTGCACAAAAATATATATTTAAAAGTATTGGAAAAGCAGATAAACAAGAAAGACTCCGTAACAACAGGAAAGTCCAGGCAAAAAAACCATAGGTATTTAAAAGACACCTGAAGCAGCTGATGGATAATGCCTCACAAACACAGTGGGCTGCCTTCTAATGTGTAAGACTCATTGATCCCTCTTCGTTGTTATCTACACTGACTGGCAGTAGCTAGCCAGGGGTTTCTCCCAACCCTATTTGGAGATGAGGTACAATGGGGGTGAACCTGGGACCTTCTGCATGCAAAAGAGGTGCTCTACCATTGACCACCCTCCACTTCCTAACCCCTGTTGAGCTTTTGCTGGCTAGGATATGTGTGGCTTTCTACACCCTCCCCCTCCCCCGCCCAGTGTTTAAAAGGGTTTTCATCCCATTAATTTCAGTGGGAGAGAAAATAATTACATCAGCTTCAGGGCTGGCAAAATCTCCCACTCCCATGCCCAAGGAGCATCTTGCGGTAAGAACTGTTTGATAGTGGATTGGTGCACTTCACAAGACAGTGGACTTCAGTGGATGTTTTTAAACAGAGTTTGGATAGCCATCTGTCAATGATTCTTTAGCTGCAATTCCTGCATTGTAGGGGGTTGAACTAGATGACCCTTAGGTTACCTTCCAACTCTGCCATCCTGTGATTCAAATCCTAGGGCTGGAGGGTAGCGCAATATGGGTGAAACTGATCATTTGTTGATGAGAAACACAAAGCACTGCCTTTCCTCTTGAAACAGCTCCCTTCTGGAGGTTCTCATCCCTCACTGTTGTTCTTCTGGCAGATGGTCCCTTCTGGAGGCTCCAGGGGCAGGATGGTGGGGCAAGGCTGGTGGAAAAAGCCACCCCCTGATGGCCAACACAGAGTCTCTCGCCCCTGCATATGGCAGATGCAAATCATTTATTGATGTGCCCTTGAAATCCCACATTCCAGAATGCCCCTCTTTCCTCTTCACTACTTGTGTGGCAGCTTCAGAGGCAGAGTTTCCCACTTACTCAAAAGAAGTCCTCTGCAGCAGACCTCTCATTCTCCATGGATGGAACTTCCTTTCTGCTCACAAAGGGGAGGTCTGCAGTATCCTAAGGCCTCTGGTATGCCTTTCCAGGGGCCTCAGGATTGCACCATAGCATTTCCATTCTTTTACCAGGCCAACTCATGATTGGTGGCAGATGTAAGTTCGTAGAATCATCCCCTTCACCGCCACCTTCTCAATTCAGCACGCCCTCCACACCCAAGCATATTAGCAAGACTGTGGTAAGCTCCAGTTGGAAAATTGTCCAGGCTGAATGGAGGCATGTGATGTAAGAAATAAATATGGGGATAAATGAAGGAGTACCAATGCTGCCATAATTTTTCAGATCAGGACCTTGCTCTTCCCAGCTGGACACGCTGCCCCCTACAGGGACACTAAATTTGGATCATCTCTCAGCTTTGCTTAAGTGGCTGGCTTGCACAGATGGCAACATTTCTCAGTTCCCAACAAAAACTGGCATTAGAGGTTGAAATGCTTTCTCTCACGACATGCAAAATGGCTCTCGCAGCAGACAGCCTGGGCACAGCCTAGGACTCATTCGGCCCTCTGCCCAGAACACTGGGAGTGCTGAACTCTTGTTGGAACCCGACTCTGAGTAGGAAAAGACACTTGCAGCTTCCAGGACTGAGTGATGTTTCCATAGGGAAAAATTAAAAAGGGTTCATCATTGTAGATCCTTAGTTCCTCCTTTACCCATCCTGTCCTTTTCCTAATTGTGGGACTCTGCAAACTTCTGAACAAAAAAAGAGAACACCACCCACCCTCCCAATTTATTTATAGAGCACTGTCAGTGAGTGTGACCCTGTATGTTTTATTATTATTCCACACCCCAATTATGAAGCACTTCCTATAAAACATCTCAAAAGTGATCTAAGAATAAAAACAGCAGCAGCAGCAACTTCACAGAACTTGGTAAGGAGGGGGAAAAATATGCATGGCATGGGGAAAGTGTTTCTCCCTTTCTCACAATGTCAGAAGCTCTGGACATCCAATGAAGCTGAATGTTAGAAGAATCAGTACATAAAAAAAGGCAGCCCTTCTTCACGCAGCACATAGTTAAGCTATGGACTCCCTCCCATGGGAGGCAGTGGTGGCCACCAACTTGGACAGCTCTAAAAGAGGATTAGATAAATTTGTGAAGGAGGGGGCTGTTGATGGCTATTAGCCATAATGGTTATGCTCTGTCACCACACTTGGAGGCCGTGATGCTTCTGAATACCTGTTGCTGGAAACCACAGGAGGGGAGAGTTGCTTTTGAACTTGGGTCCTGCATGTGGGTTTCCCATAATGGGCATCTGGTTGACCAGAACCAGAATGCTGGACTAGATGGGCTACAGGCCTTATCCAGCAGGCTTATTCTCTTTCTTTCTGCCCCACTATGTGGCCATTCTCTTTTGAGGGCACATGGGCAACCAGGATGACCCCATAACTTTGACTGGCACAGTGGCTGTAAATGGGTAGAGGGCACAGGTGGGTAACAGGTGCCCTTTCTGGTTTTTTCATTGAAAAGGTGAGATCTAGTGGTGTAATGGTTAATGCCAGATTAGGACCTGGAATACCAGGGTTCAAATCCCCTCTCAGCCATGAACCTCACTGGATGACATTGATCCAATCACTTAATTTCATCTTAACCTGCCTCACAGGGTTGTTGTGAAGATAAAATGGAGAGGAGGGGAAGTAGGCATGATGCCTTGAGCTCCTTGGTGGAAGGTGGGTTATAAATGTGCGGCACAATGAGTCAGTGTGTCTAGCTGTTAACCAGAAGGTTGGTGGTTCAAGCCCTACAAAGTGTGTCCCCCCCCTTTAAATTTCAACCAGGTTTCCTCTTGGGATCGGGGGCATCACAACCTTCAACAGTACAATTTAAACATTGATCTGGTTCAGAGCAGCAACACTCCCTGTTTCCCATACAACAAACTGATCTCCTCTAGACTGATCTTGCATCCCCACCATAGGGAACTATCCATGGTCCTGACGACTTGCTGCCTCATTTATGTACCTGTACAATGCACAACTTGTACAACAACCCACTTGTGGCCAAAACTGGACCTATTCGGCTACATGGCAGCCAGTAACTTGTAGCCAATAGCTGCATGAGTTGTTGTTTTTTTTAAAAAAAAAATCATCTTCACTTACTGGCTTTTCTCTCTCTTCCAGGCCAGTTCAGAGCTCAGTGCAGATCAATGGAGATAACAGCAGCCTAGATAGGAAAGTTAATTTTCTTTTACAATATCTTGGCCCGTGATGTTAGTAGCTCTCCACTAATGTATAGCTGGGCTATCTCTAGCTGCCAGAAACGAGATGAAACATGTGCTGTAACACCCCCTATTCTCTCCTCTGGTGAGATCTTTCTTCATAACACAGACTTTTATCAACAGAATTACATTGGGCTATTTCGTGCCCCCACCCATCCAGAGGCTTCTGGGCTTCTGGTGGTGATGGATAAGGAAACTTGTCTTTGAGTAAGGAGAGTGGAACAAAAAAGGCAAGACACAAGGCACAGGCTTAAACTAGGGCTTTGCTGAATACAACTGATGGTCCAGTGGGTGGCACCTAAACGTGTTGCAAATGGGCAAACTTAGCAGTGAGCTACTGGCCTCCAGTTCAAATGTTATTTCTAGTGTATAAAGCCCTAAACAGCACTGGACCCAAGTACCTAAATGAGTGTCTTACGCAAACCAACCAGTCAGTGTATCTTCCTTCCTTCCGTCCTTCCTTCCTCTCCATTCACCTCTACTGCTTCATTCAAAATCACTCTCTCTTCAACCATCTGTCACTTATGGATTTCTCCAATAATACCACCACCATCAGGGCATAAGATTTCAACTCAGCTATTATTGCAGGTTGAAGGCTGATTCTATGTTCATTTGTCAGCAGCAGATCAGGACCTTTTTGGCCCTGAGTCAGCACCAAAATCTGTTTGAATACACAGACTGCATGATGGTTGAGCTTGGAGGTCGTGACTTCTCTCTCGTTTGAAATTCCATCAGCATCTGAGATAAGGATGGACATCTTTTCCACATCAGTCTCAGGTGCATTTTGTTGTATATTCTGTCCCATTTTCTGTGGGTTTTTTTTTTTTAATGCACACATAAAAATTGAGTTTCAATTGTACATGTTTGCATTAATTCTATGAGGGAAGCATTCACACACCCCACACACATCCCAGGTAGCAGTGAATTTATTTAAAAAAAATCAAAGTTGTTTGTTAACTATGCAAAACTGGCATGATAAGTTTGGAAGACTGCACTTGTCGACAAGCTAACACAACACTGCAGACTAGTAAGAAGCAACATTAACAGAGATACCACTTCTTTCATTAATTCATCACTAAAAGAACCCAGACCCCCCTTTCTTTTGGGAAAGGTATGTTATCCCGAACTTTCTCTAAGTATTCTGGATTTTCTTTGTTTAGATATCATGCCACCGACTCTCTCAGATTTAAAGAAGGTTGTTGTTAACGTCACAAATCTTTTTTAAAAATCAATTTTAAAAACATTTTTATTGCCTTTTTTGTTGCGTGTGTGCAGGCAAAGAAGAAAGAGTAAAGAAACAGAGGGGGGAAATACAGTAATACAGAGTTGTGGAATGAAATAAAAATAGCAAAACAGTATACCAAATTACAATTGTACTTCACTGAATATCAGATGATATTTAAATACCCCAACCTAAATGAAGAATGAGAAGCTGGACTGGCATGGGAAGATCCCTCCCTGTTAATATATTCAAAAAAGGGGGACCAAATCTGTTGTTGCAATTGATTCTATATGTTTGGCATTTAGAGATACATATTCTTTCCAAAATGTGTAGTGAGGATGCATGGGTTTACTTTCACAAAGTGATCTTTGGAATGTTTTGTGTCATATTGGTTTGTTTGTTTTAATGGTTTGTCTGAAATAATAAAATAATAAAAAGAAAAAGAAAACACAGGTGCCCAGACTTTTAGAGGACAGAGGGGTCATTAACAGTATCCCACCATTTGCCTATGACTGAAGTGGAATGTTATACAGGTTGGGTGGGCAGATCCAAAAGCCTGCAAGAGACGTATGGAGCTCCTCTCTGATTTCCCTCTTCAGAAAGTCTTTCTTGTGTGATGCAGTCTGACCCATCAGCCAATTCAATTCCTGTTTTGACCCCCAGGAAGATTTCAATCTGAGGAGGTGAATGCAAGCAGATTATCCAGCTGCTGGGGATCACACAAATGACCTTCCCCCACCTGGTGGGTTTCATATCCAGAAACCATTTGAAAGATCTCCTGGCTCAGCTGAGGCACCCTTAGATCAACAACACTGTTCTTTTGTGTGTTCCTTAGCTTTTATCAGGGGAAAGAAAATAAAACAGGACACTGATATTCTTGCGAGATAAAGAGTCATGGGGCTCGTTTCTCAGAAGGTAAAATTCAGTTCTGATATAAATGTACCCTCAAAGAGAGGGCAGACAATGTCCCCAGATGACAAACTGTGCAACGGATTGGAGAGATAATGGTTTATCTTTTGTGTGGGATAAAATAAATAGAACTATTATTATCTATCTCCATAGGATATTTTAATTTACGTTGTTTTGCAATATCTATCGTCAATCTCTGGAACAACCTTGCAAGTTAGATCTTTATTATACCTGTTTAATAGGTGAGGAACTAAGGCTGTGAGATAAGAACTTGTTGAAGGGCACATGGCCTGGAGTGGGGAAAGGAGACTCGGATATTTAAAAGCCTGCGCAGCTCAACCTACGGTTCATATGAGGTTCAATGAGGATGATCTTGGCAGCAGATCACTTTTTCTTCTGCATTTTTCTGGAAAGTTTTACTAAATATTGAAAAATGGCTCTCCTTCCTGATTTTTTCTTTAAACCCCCTACCTGAAATTTATGCTTATTGCTCTCAGGGACATCATTGCATGGTTTAAATCCAATGCATTACATAGCATCCTATTCACAATGTGATGCCTGATTGGCTGTGCTCAGCACTGTTGTGCCAGAAGGTTGTTCTACCACCACAACCATTCTCTGGCAATTAATGAGAGAAAAAAATGCATTCTAAATTACCAATGAGAAGATAGAATCTTGGTGAAATGCTCATGGGTTTGTATGTGTTTGAAGTGACTAAGGGGTCCTGTGGGGTGTCATTTCATTTTACAAATCCTCTCTCTGGTGGCCTACATTCTGCAGCCTTCCTAGGTGCCCACACTTCTTGAAAAACCCTGTGATGTCCTTCATGGGGCTTTCCTGAAGGCACAGGGAGGCGAGAAGACTGCCCAAAGGACATACAACATGACAGTTATTTTCAAAATGTGGAATGTACCAGAGAAAGAGAAGTATGGAGAGTTTGGAGAGGAGACAGCTGAAATAGCCTCATACCTCCCAAAAGCAAACTGACTCTGCTACACAAAAAGAGTCTCCTCAACTTCTCCCCTGGGCCAAACCACCCCAGAGCCTTCTTCTGAGGGAAGACTGGGTGTGGCAAAGATGCTGCCCCTTCAAAGGTTAGGAACCACATAAACTCCACATTGGAAGATGAGAGGAAAATGAGAAATTTTATCCTCCCTCATTGGAAAAACAACAACTCCTTCTCATTAACAGAGCCTTCAACACTAGTTGATGGAATGCCTGGACACTTTTATGAGGCCTCACCTGCCTTTCACATCTCAAGCAGTATCATTCTCATTTAAGCCATCATGGCTTCTTCCCAAAGTACCTCAGGAACTGTAGTTTGTTAGGGATGCTGAGAGTTGGTAGGAGACCCTTATTCCCTTCACAGTACTACAATTCCCAAGAGCTTTAACAATCAATCCCTCCTCCCAGGGAAATCACTCCAGACTTCACAGCATGGGATGGCAAATTTCTCCCCCATTCTGAAGTGCCATCTTAGATACAAGAGGACTAGGCAATTTGGACCCATAAAGTCTGGCTGAAGAAAATCTTTGAAGCATCTCTAGTACAGATATTGAGCTCTACATCACACAATGAAACAAATCCATCTAGCACTGGGATATCCCTCCTTTCAATATTTCTTTTTTTCTTTTGCTTGTTCTCAAAGTTCCCTTTGAGCTTCAGTATCCCGGCACTAAATGAATAGTGGCAGCTTTATAGAAAAGCACATTTTAAATAATTTAGAAACTGGGGTAAGTCATCTCAGCAGAGTAATTGAAATACAGGGATACAACGTCAATAAATTCTGAACAGAATGTGGGAGCGAGAGTTTTGAAAATGGCTTTAAAGAGATAATCTCTTCCATTTCACAAAGAGGTACGTGTAGCGTGTGCAGGGTGGGGTGGGGGAGTCAGATTTGATAAGCCATAAATCAGAATGTTATTGCAAAAAGCAAGAAAAGCAACTTGTCTTTACTTACCTGGCCATTATTCTCTGCTTTAAATAGGTGTGTTGTTATACAGAGCTCTGCCTTTGATACAGAAGGCAATAAGAAGATGGATCAACCACTGGTTGGCCTAGCCCAGCAGGCTACTTCACAGGGGCCAATCAGATGCCTCCAGGAAGCCCACAACCAGGGCATGACAACCCTAAATTTATTCCACTGTTGCTTCTCAGGAAATGAAATCCAACCTGAATACCTCTGTGGGTTCCATATAGAATCCATGCTATTGCATCCCACGACAAAAAGCATCATGACATAGGAGACAGCCTTATACCAAGGATTTAGGTACCTTGGTTCCAAGTTATGTTATTTTTTGTTTATAAAAAGGGTGGAGCTGCAAAAAAGAATAAGCAGGTATTATGGGTAGAGCTGGCTTAAACAGCTGAGCAGACACTCGTTCCCACTGGGCTTAAAAACACATGGGATGTCCAAACCCTCCTCCCCCTGGGACATACCATCTCAGGTCTTCTTCCTAAGGTGGGTGGGCTGGTGGCAAACCCACTCCCACAACATATTACTTTTGTGCTAGCAATGAGATTTCTGAGTGCCCTTTATTTCATTCTGTAAATAATATCTCCAGTGGTTGCATTATTCAGTCTGCCCAGATGCACAGACTTCCTGAAAATCCTACCGCAACCTTGACTTGGGTTTCCTGTAACTGCAGGAAGCTGGAGAAGCTGTCCAATGTACCCTTGAAAATGGCCAATTCTTACTATTTTTAAAGAAGTGTGAAGGGAAATAGGAAGGACATCCCTTAAAAACTAAATGAAGTGTGCCAGTTTCAGGTGCCTGGTAGCTAGTTCCCCAGTTTCTCACTCTTCAGTTCAACTCAAGGTGAAGACATCAAGAAGTCGTTAACTTTGTGGGGCTTTTTCCAGTTCAGGAAGCATGGAGGAAATGCTTTGTTACAGGAGCAGGGAAATAGTTTAATGCTGAGGGCCACATTCTCTCCTGAACAAACTGCCAGGGGGCCACATGACAATGGTGGGCCAGGGCAGAGGAGGAAGTGGGTGGAACAATGAATGCAAATGTTACCTTTGTATAAGACACTTCTATCTCACACACTCACACACCCTTCTCTCACACCTATCCACAACATCCATCCTAGCAAGAAAATGCCATATCAGAGTATAGGAACACATTCCATGTACTTGTGATATAGGGTCAGTGAGAGGCATGGCCTGAGGGAGGTGTGTAGCTGGAAAGGAAATATAGTCAGGGGAGTATCCCAAGGTTCAGATAGCAAGGTCTAGAGGGCCACATTCCACTCCTGGGCCTCAGGTTTCTCCACTCCTGGTTCAATGAGAAGAAAAACAGACAGGCCACTGCCTTCACCCCGCAATGAAAATGTAAGCCTATGCCCACTGGAATTAAAAGAAGTTCTGGAGGGCCTTGTGAATGATGCCAAAGAACAGAAATCTCTTTCATGATGGAAGAAAGCTTTCGAGAAGTTTGAGAATGGTTATTGGAACAGACCTAACTGCAACAGTGATGGCACATGAATAGATTCATTTCAATAAATAAATAAATAAATAAATAAATAAATAAATAAATAATCCATCCCTTGCAGGAATACATCTTCCAAGCTCCAGAGTAGGGCAGATATTGTCCTTGGAGGACAATTCTTCTCCCCACTCGCTCTCCTGCTTGAAACCTCTCTTTCAGCCTGTTCATTGTTTCCCCCCTCCCAGGTAAACGAAAGCCTCTCCCAAACTCTTTGTTTCAAACTGTGTGAAAAAGTGTTATTTTTAGAGGCTGCAGGAAGAGGAAGGGATGTATGGGAACTGGCAATCCTTGCCAAGTTCTATTGGCATTTCCTTGCAAACTTCTCTCCACAAACCAGAGCTGACATCTGCCCGTCGTTAAAAATCCATGGCTGGAGAATACAAAACCTCGCAGACAGTGCTACTGTAAGCAGTGCAGATTGAAGAATGAAGTGAATGAGTTGTATTGTGTGTGTGTGTGTGTGTGTGTGTGTGTGTGTGTGAATTATTCAGATGACAAAGCATGAAAGAGCACTTTGGGAAGATGAAAAGCCGTGTCTTCTGGAAACAGGGGAAGCCCACCCCATGCCAGGGTTTCAGATCTAGAGGAGAAGGGATTTACTGGAAACTGTAGTTTGTTGTGCTGAGAGTTGTTTGGAGATCCATATTACCCTCAGAGCATTACCATCCTTAGTTCCCTTGGAAGAGGGATTGATTGCTTAAACACTCTGAAAATTGTAGTTTTGTAAGGGGAATCTGGAGACCCTTATCTTCCTATGGTACCCTGCACAGCTCCATTCAGAGTGCTGGGTGGACATTCCTTAAAAGCAAAGTTCAGATGTTGCTTCAACAGCAGTCAGGGCTCAAAAGGCCAATGCCTGGATCACATCAAATGTGTAATAGCACTCACCTCATTTGCAATTCCCAGCAGCTGGCATTCAGAGGCATAAAAAGGTAAAGTGACCCCTGACCATTAGGTCCAGTCGTGGCTGACTCTGGGGTTGTGGTGCTCATCTCACTTTATTGGCCGAGGGAGCCGGCCTACAGCTTCCAGGTCATGTGGCCAGCATGACTAAGCCACTTCTGGTGAACTAGAGCAGCACACGGAAACGCCGTTTACCTTCCCGCTGGAGTGGTACCTATTTATCTACTTGCACTCTGACATGCTTTTGAACTGCTAGGTTGGCAGGAGCAGGAACTGAGCAATGGAGCTCACCCCTTCGTGGGAATTCGAACTGCCGACCTTCTGACTGGCAAATCCTAGGCTCTGTGGTTTAACCCACAGCGCCACCCGCATAACATACTTGATGCTAATTTCCCTCCTCCTTTTTCTCTCACCATTCCAATGGAAGTATTGACAATGCCGTTATTCTTTTTGCAATATTTATGCCTCTTGTCATTTCTTATCCATATTAAATCTCATAGATGTATACTCTACAAGAATTCATATCACAGCCATCTTTTATCAAATAGAATAAGTATGTCATCCAATGAGGAATGAGAATCTCCTTTATTATGTTCTTTGACTGAAAGGGGAACCAATGTGGTATCCTCCATATATTATTATTTTTATTTGTTGTGATTCTACCTCACCTTTCCTCTAGGGATCTCATGGTGATGTACATAGATCTCTTCCTCCCAATTTTATTCTCACAGCCCTGTGAGAGACTATAACTGGCCCAAGGCCACCCCAGTGAGTTTCATGGCTGAGTGGGGATTTGAACACTGGTGTCCTATATTGTTGGACTCCAATTCCAATCTGCCCAAGCCAGCATAGCTAATGTTCAGGGATCACAGGTGCTGTAGTTCACAACATGAGAAGGGCACCATTTTGGCTTTGTGTATGGTAAAACTCCGGAGAGGAAGAAAGGGAAAGAGAAAACCATAAAGCATCTATATGCACAATTACTAGCACTGTGAACCAAAACTGGTCAAACCCTGAACTAAATCAGGTCAATCCAGGCTGATTTGTGCATTGTCTGGATTGAGTTGATGAAACTACAAATCACTACAGTGTGAATCGGGTTGTCCTGAATCAATCTGCAGAGCTATGTGATGTTCTGGAGCTCAGGTAGGATGGTGGTTCCCATGTCCATGAGATTGGCCTGTTGTCTGTTCTGGGTGGTGAGGGCATTTGCGGGGGGGGGGGGGGATCAGAACTTTTAAAAAAAGAAAGAAAAAGGAACCAAAAACCTCCAACACATCCAGGTAAATAGTGCAATTAATGATATGTTGAAAAGAGTGAATTTTGTAGGTAGCAACATGGTTTTTCATAAATGTGCAGCACCACTGAAAACTTGTTTGTTTGTTTTTTTAAAATGCTTCTTCTGCAAAATGTTTCCCTGTTCCATTACTTTGTCCTCACCTCTGACTTTTAACTGCCTTCACTTTCCATTAGATAGGCAAATCTGATTGGCTATCTGGTGTTGTCACATTCACCCCATTCACCAGATTACTCCTCATTGTGTGTGTTTTGTGTGTGGGGAGGGAATCTTGAAATGAATGTACATATAATCAATCGCATCAAGATTGATATGTTTGATAAATGCACACACTTTTAAGAATCTGGCCTTTTTTTAAAAAAAAAGTATTCTTTTACACTGTGCTCATCAACTGGAATTCAACATAATGGATTTTCAAAAATTAAAGCTCCCAACATTATTATTTTTTGAAAGAGACAAGCACCATTTCCCCCTTATCCTTTCATTTTTGGGATCCTTTCCAACATCAGGTATTTTTAATCCCTGGGGTTGAATAATTTAGGGGTTAGTGGTGATTGGCTTTGATGGAAGATGTTTTCTGCCTATATTTAGGACTCCATCTCCAAGTGATGGAAATCAGAGCCATTAAAATGTTCTATAGCAATGATATATGGGTGGGGGAGAGACTGATCAGGACTCTCAGCGTACATAGAACATTAAGAATATCATTAATTTTAATGATAAAGTCCAAAATTATGAGGCCATTAAAGTTGTATTTCAACCTTCTTTCTCTCTTTCTTTCTATTTTCGAAAATGTTCAAAGAGTAGAGGGGCTTAAATCATGTATAACTGGCCTTAACATTTCCTCTGATAATGTAATCAGAAAACAATTATTTTGACGCGGTTCTGTTTTATGTGTCCTGACAGGTAGCTCCACTACGGATCTGTTGTGGGAGACATGCTTGTGAAACATGCAATTGAGCCATTCCAAAAGTAACACAAAGTCCATTTCTCCTAAACCAGTTTTGCTCAACTGGATTCCAGAAATAGGCACTTGTTAACACCACTTGTACGCCCATCTTGCACCCACTCTTCAAACCAAGGAGTGTTCATGCATCAGCAGCCAAAACCTAAAATATCTCCCTCTGGATTCATTCTCAAGTAAAAGGAAGTCCAGTTGCATTAGGAGATTGGAAACGAGGTTGTGGGGTAAACTAGGACCACTGGAACAACTACAACTTAAGCAGTTAAGCAAGATCAGACTTAAGAGCTTATTAAAACTTCTAAATGGCATTATGGAAATTAGACCCTGTGAGGCAAACATCCCAATTCAGGTTCTTAAACCTGTCATGCCTGTGCAGGTCTGCCTTGCAGGGAGCAAAGTTGCTCTTAATGTGAAAAGGATCTAAGAAGAAGAAGAGTTTGGATTTGATATCTGCTTTATCACTACCCTAAGGAGTCTCAAAGCAGCTAACAATCTCCTTTTCCTTTCCTCCCCCACAACAAACATTTTGTGAGGTGAGTGAGGCTGAGAGACTTGAGAAGTGTGATTAGCCCAAGGTCACCCAGCAGCTGCATGTGGAGGAGCGGGGATGCGAACCCGGTTCACCAGATTATGAGTCCACCACTCTTAACCACTACACCACACTGGAGCTGACAGAGCAATGCAGCAGTGATAAAAAACTAATGCTATTCCTTTTTTTAAAAAAAGATATTTATTAAGTTTTCACAAAAAACTAATGCTATTCCAGGCTGCATCAACAAAAGTTTAGCATCCAGGTCAAGAGAAGTAATGGAACCACTCTATTCTGCCTTGGTGAGATCAAACCTGTGTCCAGTTCTGAGCACCATAATTTAAGAACAATATTGACAAACTGGAATGTGTGTAGAGGAGGGTGACAGCTGAATAAGGGTTTGGAAACCAAGCTTTGTGAGGAACATTTGAGGGAGCTGGGTATGTTTAGCCTGGGTAAGAGGAGACTGAGAGGAGATATGATGGCCATTTTCAGATATCTAAAGGGCTGTAACATGGAAGATGGAGCAAGCTTCTTTTCTCCTGCCCTGGAGGGTAGGACCCTAACCAGTAGATTCAAGTAACAAGAAAGGAGATTCTGACTAAACACCAGAAAGAGCTTTCTGATAGTAAAAGCTGTTTGACAGTGGAACAGATTCCCTCAGAAGGTAGTGGACTCTACTTTATTGGAGGTTCTTAAAGCAGAAGTTGGATGGCCATCTGTCATGGATGCTTAAATAGAGATTCCTGTATTGCAGTGGGTTGTACTAGACAACCCTCAGGGTCCCTTCTAACTCTATAGTTCTATGATCCTGTGTTTAATCCCAGATCTCCACCCCACTCCACCTTTACTGATTCATGCTTCTCCAAGCTGCATAACTGGAAGTGTCACAGGTTCACCTTAAAAATGGTCCATACCCTGCCCCATGAGGTCACAAAGCCCTGTGTGCAAGTTTCTGGAATTGTTAGTCACCTGAAAAGTGCCTCAGCACAACTCATCATTCCTGTCCACCTCTTCCCCTGTTCCTGCACACACCTGCCAAGTGACCAAAAGTTTATCAAACCAATCAAAGTACTTATGCCACACCCACTTCTAACTGCATTACAGTATGGAATAGGGGTGGGGGAAAATCCCTTCTGCCGGCCAATTGCAGAAGGAACAACAACAAAATCCTACTTGGCTCCACTGTGATGACCAGCTAATCTCCTATACTGCGTACAGGGCTGGAGGGCTGGATGCCATGTCAATCTCTGATGAAAGAGGAGGATTGGGTCAAGAAGGTCTTTGATAACCTCTGCCCACTCCTCCTTTCCACTGGCAAATGCCAGTGGTGTCAGAGGAAGTGGCTTCTTGCCCTACTTCCTTTTCCTTTGGGATCGGGGTGGGGAGTGTTATTTTCCTCTATTTTGCAGGAAGCACTGATTTTAGTTCATAAAGTTAACAGTTCCTGACACATTTCTTGCTACATAAGATTTGGGCAGCTAGGGAAATAAACTTTCTCTGTATAAAGGAAATGATGAACTCCATGGAGATTTCCCTTTGGATGCTGTACATGCAAAAATGACTAAGGTGGTTGGGTAACAACTAGGAAAAGAGAATGTTGTGGAAAATAGCATGCAAAGACAGTTTGCTTTTCTTGAATAAGCAGACTTGTTCGACAAAAGGTATTTTGAGGACAGTATGAGAGAAATGGATAGAATTATAGAATTGTAGAGTTGGACGAGACCCCACACAGCTAATCTAGTCAAATCCCCCTGCAGCACAGGAATCACAGCTAAAGAAGCCCTGACAGATGGCCAGCCATCCTCTGTTTAAAAACCTTCAAATTCAACAAAGGAGCATCTACCAACTTCCATGGTAGTCCATTCCACTGCCATCAATCTTTTCCCACCAGAACTTTCTTCCTAATGTTTAGAAAGAATCTACTTTATTGTCCATTGGTTTTGGTTCTTTGTCCTGGAGCAGCAGAAAACAAGTTTGCTCCATCTTCCATGTGACAGCCCTTTAGATATTTGAAGGGCTATCATATCACCATATCAGTCTTCTTTTCTCCAGGCTAAACATGCCCAGCTACCTCCACCATTGCTCATAAAGCTTTGTTTCCAAACCCTCAATCATCTTGCTTGCCCTGCTCTGCACACCTTCCATCTTGTCAATACGCTTCTTAAACTGAGATGTCCAGAACTGGACACAGTAATTCAGGTGGGGTCTGACCAAGGCAGAATAGAGTGGTGGTGTGATTTCCCCGGTATGTGGTACTGTTGAGGTTTGTTGACTGAATCAGTACATAAACTGGCTATAGTTTAAAGCATTGCAACTGCTTTCCCAGACTCTTTCATGTCTTGTGGAGGGGAAGTGCAATGTACTGTCAGAATGATCTTCCCTCCTCATTTTGCACCCTTGTTCAGATTTTGCCTGGGCAAGTATGCCTACATTTCCCATGTTTTGTCAATATATTTTGCTCTCCAGCTTATGGGTGTGACCATAACTCCCCTAGAGGGGAGTTAGGGGAAAGGGGGATGATGGAGAGGATGAGAGGCAGCGTGAAAAATGAAAGCAATAGACTAGGAAACGAATGGACAGTGGAAGATGAATGGGGTTTATAAAAGGCTCTGCATCTACCCTAAACACAGAACAAAGACAATTGTTGTTTAAAGGAGAGGGGAAAGCAAAAATCACAAAATAAATAGCTCCAGTCCAAGAAATATTGCGAGAGGGGGTAATGGTTCAGGAGATGTCAATGGTAATTACTTTCCTTTGCTTTATTTCCTTTGCGGACTCTCTTTCCGTAATGACTGATCATGTTTAGAATTGTGTTTCTCTGACACCCTCCATTTTTAAAAGTTCTCTTCACTCTTCCTTATATTCTCTGTGTGTCTCTATTCTTTTTCTTTATTATATGTCCCTTCCTTTGATTTTTTGCAGCTCCTGTGTGGAATAGACAGGTGCATCTATATTCTGTAGAATGTTTTCTCTTCTTCTTTTCTTAATCTCCTGCCTCTGGTTTCTTGCTCTCTCCCTCTCTGCCTTGAATGCCACTTATAAATGTCTCTTTTTGTAGTGGTGCTTTGTGCTATCCCACTGAAAGGTGTAGCAGCCAGCCAGCGTTGATGAAGTGCTCACAAGGGCCAGTTGAGAGGTCTCTTCCTTACTCTTTCTGAATGGAACAGAACCTCTGTCAGAGAAGTTGATTGAGTTGCTCATAGTATTCTGAAATTCACAAATAAACAGGCAGCCTTATTTAACTCTGCTATTCAAGGCTTCCTTCCCTGATCAGGGATGCCAAAGGTTCTTCCAACTGATGTTATCTTGAAGCAACGTGCCTTGTACAGGAAGGGAATCCCAGGATGATATTGCGGCACTGCTCTTGCCCATTTTCACTCATGACTCACCTGCAGTAGATTCTGAGTTCGCCAACTATTTGTGATTTGAAACCAGAGGTAGATGAGGAACCCCCCTTTCAGCCCAAGAGCTGCATCTCTTGGATGGCAAACATCTGGGGGCTGCATACCAGTGGAAATGGCAGACCCTCCCAGCTTTCACCTGGGACCTTTCATTTTCCCTCCTGTTTTCTCATCCTGGGAGATCTTCAATCCCCTGCTTCTCACCAAGGGTCCTTCCACCAGCTGTTTGCCAAATTCATGTGAGTGCAGCCCTTGGCCCCTTTGGTGTTAGCCCATCAAGGTGAGTCCTGCAGTTCAAGGACAGGTTCTAGCCAATCACACGCAAAGGGGTTTCGGAGCAGATATGGTGAGGGTGTGTGATCTGGGGGGAGTTTTGGGGGCTATGGAGGGCCACAACCAGCCCTTGGGGCCTTAGGTATCTCATCTCTGGATTAGAAGATCAGGTGATTGCAGATGACTGCAGAATTAGATTTCAAACAATACCCCTGGTCATTATTACTTCAGGATCCTGGCAGTGATAGATTATTAGACGGAGAGGAGGGAGATGGGATTTTAATAGAGATTCCTCTTGACACATGCATGTACACTTTCTTTGCAAGCCAGAGAGATGCTTTCTGAAAAATGTGGCACGAGTGGAGCACTGGAGAGGAGCACTATCCTGTTTAATTGTGCCTGCTGATGGAAATTCAGATCCAGATACAGCAGGTAAGTTCACTAGGGTCTAGAAGAAGTTCCTCTTCATTATTCAGCAGGTGACAAGGCTGTTTTCTAAGCTTGCTCATGGAAGACAGTAGCCAGAAACCCCCAGGAATGCACAAAAACTCATTTGTTTTGTCAGGGGATATGGAAAAGAAAAAAGCAAACTGCTTTTCTCTGTGTGATTTAATCATCGGGAACTGTACAGATACTGGTTGGAATTTTCCAATCCAATTACTTTCTGCACAACATAAAAAAAATTCCTTCCAGTAGCACCTTAAAGACCAACTAAGTTAGTTCTTGGTATGAGCTTTCGTGTGTGTGCATGCACACGAAAGCTCATACCAAGAACTAACTTAGTTGGTCTTTAAGGTGCTACTGGAAGGAATTTTTTTTATTTTGACTATGGCAGACCAACACGGCTACCTATCTACTTTCTGCACAACGTTCCCTAGTTTCGTCAAGAGCTTTTAAACTTTCTTTTCTTCCTGCGGTGGTGCACCGTTAAGGATTTTTGAAAGAACCAAAGCATAAAATCAGACTGAAACATACTTCCTGCCTGGGTTGCCAACTCTTTTTGCCAGCTCCTGATCTTCTGCCTTAGCAATTGATTTTCACACTTTAGCAGGGAGCAATGATCATTTCCATGCTGTGAAAACCCTGTGCAGTTCAAACTTTTGTTAAAGGCTCAAGGGCAGCCCAGGCCAGTCCTTTTTTTGGTCAGATGGCAAACCTATTGGCAAGCAGTAATGCAAGAGGGGGCAGTGTGACTTTGAATATCACTCCAGAAGGGAGAGTGCTCTTGTGCTCAGGTCCATAGGCATATGCTTGGCCTCTTTGAGAAAAGGATCATGGACTAGATAATTCTTTGAATTGATTTGGCCAAAGGGCTCTTCTTATACAGGTAATTCACGTCTTTTGCTTATTAAACTTACACAATCACAACTTTATGCAGGTGACGGGAAAATAAATAAATGGAGAGCATGGAAAACCTGTTGTAGAAAGAGCTTTTTAAGCCCCCCGCCTTGCTCACCAACCTCCGAGAAGGTCGCAGGAGTAGCATCCTAGAGCACATCCTTCCCAGAGCCCAGTAAATGAGGTGGAGGGCTCCAGACAGGTAGAGATGTCATGGGGGGCACAGTTCTGGGGGTTCCTGGCTTTACATGATTTTGCATTTATGTGTGGACACCTGGAATGGAACCCTCACATAAGTTGCAAGTTACTTGCATTCTTAATGGAGAGCCACAAGTCCCAAAGATCTGCATGTAGCTGTCCATTGTACTGATGCTCTTTGCTTGGAAAACCCAGGGCAATCCACATTTCAGGAACAAAAAAAATCATTGTCCATGCTGAGACTGTGCGAAGGTGTGCTTCTTGGGTGCTTGTGATATTTTGCTTCAAGCCAGAGAACCCACCCACCTAAGCGGTTAAGTGGGCACATATGGGGCGAATCAACCCTACAAAGGAAACTATATGGCTTATACATCAACCTGGGTCCTCTACCTAGCCCTGTGCAGGTGATCTACCCACATGTAAATGCTACTCATGAGCAAGGAGAACGTAGAGAAGCATACTAAATTCTCTCTGCCTGCCACCTCTATGCATCACCCAAGGCCCCTTTTCCACATGCCCTCTCTGAGAAAAGCTTAAATGGTGGCAATGAAGAACTCTACAATTGTGTCTCCTCCGGGGTGAGTCCTGCCTGGTGCCAGCAGTGACATCCTTTTGGCTGCAGGTTAAGATTTTTCACATCACCCAAGAATTTGATGGAATTTCAGAAGCTTTTATACTTGCTTGTAAGTCATCTAGAGACTCATATGTGTTGGGTGGCTAACAAAATATTTAATCAATTAAGTAACTAATTTCAGGAGAAATAAAAGCAAGTAGTGCTTCAAGTAGTGTTTCATAGTGTATAGTTAAACTATGGAGCTTGCTTCCACAGGACACAGTGATAGTCACCAACTTGGATGGCTTTAAAAGTGGATTGGACAAATTCATGGAGAAGATGGCTATCAATGGCTACTAGCCAAGATGGATTTGCTCTTCCTCAGTGGTCAGAGGCACTAAATGCTTCTGACTACCAGTTGCTGGAAGACACATGTGAGGAGAGTGGCCTTGAGCATTTCCCAAAAGAGGCATCTGGTCAGCCACTGTGAGAACAAGATGCTGCTCCAAATGGGTCATTGGCCTGATCCAGCAGGGCTCTTATGTTCTTAAGGAAGAACAACTCTTTGAAAAAGGAAGCATCCTGTGCTTAGGTCCCACACTCTCCTTGCTCATGTGTAGCATTTACACTTCAGTAGTATGCTTCTCTTCCCTCATTCTCACTTTGCAAAACATCCACCCAATTATGATTTCTGGAGAGCAGAAAAGCTTCCTTGCTATGTTGTGATGGCTTGGCGGGTCTTGATAAGGACATTTTCTGTCTGTGGCTTTGGGGATTTTACATATAGATGAATGTGGTTTTCTTTGCCTTTTCTGTGTCCTGCGAGAGTTTCAAAATATGCTCCAGGCAGCTAGCTGGGTGTGAAATGTGTATGGACCTAATATTCATGTGCAATGCATTGACAACAGATGTGCACTTCAGTTCTGAAATGTACATCCATGCCCCACTCAGACATCTAGCTTGGGATTCTCTGGAGGGAGATGAACTAAGAAATGGAAGAAAGGTGAAATCACAGAGGAGTATACATGAGTAGCCAACAGTTGCAGGGGGAAAGTCAGGCTAGCTAAAGCTCAGAATGAGCTCAGGCTTGCAAGAGAGGTTAAAAATAATAATAAATGTTTCTTCGGCTATGTCCGAAAAAAGAGGAAGAACAAGCAAATAGGTCCTCTACATGGGGAACACGGAGAAATGCTATTGGGTGACAGAAAAGGCAGAATTATTTAACACCTACTTTGCCTCTTTCTTCACCCAAAAGGAAGGTGATGCCCAGCCTGGTAAAATCAGAATAAATGATGTAAGGAAGGATCTGCAGCTCAAGATAGAAAAAGAGATAGTAAGGAAATACCTAGCTACTTTAAATGAATTCAAATCTCCAGGGCCTGATGAGCTGCATCCAAGACTACTAAAGGAGCTTGTTTATGTAATTTCAGAGCCTTTGTCTATTATTTTTGAGAATTCTTGGAGAACAGGTCAGTCCCTATAGACTGGAGGTGGGCAAATGTCCCCATCTTCAAAAATCGGGGAAAGGAAGACCCAGGTAACTACCGACCGGTGAGCTTGACATCGATACCAGGGAAGGTCCTAGAACAGATAATTCGACAGTCAGTCTGTGAGCATTTAGAAAAGGATACTAAGACCCAGCATGTTTTTTTTCAAAAATAAGTCCTGCCAAACCAATCTGATTTCCTTTTTTGATAGATTTACAAACTTGGTGGATCAGGGAAATGCTGTGGATATAATGTATCTTGATTTTATTTAGGCTTTTGACAAAGTCACCCATGGTATTCTTGCGAGGAAGCTGGTAAAATGTGGGTTGACCGAGGTAACTGTTAGGTGGATTTGTAGCTGGTTGACTGACCAAACCCAAAGAGTTTTCATTTATGGTTCTTCATCATCCTGGAAAAAAGTGATAAGAGGGGTGCCGCAGGGTTCTGTCCTAGGCCCATGGTTGTTCAACGTCTTTATAAATGACTTTGATGAAAGAATTGAGGGGATGCTCATCAAATTTGCAGATGATACCAAACTGGGAGGGGTAGCTAATGCCACAGAAGACAGAATCAAAATTCAAAATGACCCCAACAGACTGGAGAACTGGGTGCAAGATAACAAAATGAATTTCAATAGGGACAAATGTAAGGTTCTGCATTTAGGCAGGAAGAATCAGATGCTCAAATATAGAATGGGGGACACCTGGCTTAATAGCAGTACATGTGAAAAGGTTCTAGGGGCCTTGGTGGACCACAAGCTTAACACAAGTCAACAGTGTGATGCAGCAGCAAAAAGGCTAATGCTGTTTTAGGCTGCATCAACAGAAGTATAGTACCCAGATCAAAAGAAGTAATAATACCGCTCTTTTCTGCCTTAGTCAGACCACACTTGGAATACTGTATCCAATTCTGGGCGCCACAATTTAAGAAGGACGTTAACAAGCTGGAACGTGTTCAGAGGAGGGCAACCAAGATGATCAAGGGTCTGGAAACTAAGCCTTATGAGGAGCGCTTGAAGGAGCTGGGTATGTTTAGCCTGGAAAAGAGGAGACTGAGAGGAGATACGATAGGCATCTTCAAATATCTTAAGGGTTGTCACATGAAGGAGACAGCATGCTTGTTTTCTCCTGTTCTGGAGGGTAGGGCTTGAACTAATGGCTTCAAGTTGCAAGAAAGGAGATTCCGACTAAACATTCAGGGAAAAACTTTCTGACAGAAAAAGCTGTTCAGCAGTGGAACAGGATCCCATGAGAGGTGGTGGACTTTCCATCCTTGGAGGTTTTTAAGCAGAGGTTGGATGGCCATCAGTCATGGATGCTTTAGCTGAGATTCCTGCATTGCAAGGGTTTGGACTAGATGACTCTTGGGGTCCCTTCCAACTCTAAGTTTCTATGAACCATGAAAAACAGCAATTCTAGCAACTTCAGTGAACAGCATTTGAAGTTGGTATTCCCAAAGGGAAACATGGGAAGCGGGGGAAACGGGGACAGTGATGTATCAAAGAAAAGTATCAAAACGTAGAGTTTTCCCCTGGTAAATGGGAACAGTTGAGGCATACACAGCACGAAACAGGGCAAAAGAAATTGCAGGAGGGGGCAGTGCTCTTGTGCTTGAATCCTGCGTACCAGTTTCCTCTCATGAGCATCTGATTGGCCACAGTGAGAGCTATGTTGAAGTAGAAGTGCCATTGTCCCGATCCAGCAGGATCTTCTGAAATGCATTAAATAGATAATTTCCTCTGGGCATACAGAGGATCTCATTACTCCCTTAACACTGTGGATCACAACTCCTTTGGTGTTCCCTCATGCTATGAGAGTTTAGCTGTCATCTCCTGGCAAAATAGATGTATATTATAGAGTATGAGATAAACTGCCAATAGGACATGTTAATATGGAATACGCCAAATACTGGTCTGCACCATAATTGGAGATTATTATTATATTTTGTTTACTCGCTTGCTTAAAAAAAATAAAAAACCAAATAAACCTCAGCTAGTTTTGCAGAGGAAAATTGATCAGACTAATCCGTAGCTATGAAATTTGCATTTCCCACTTAATAGGCTACAAATGTTATAGATGAATAGATTCAATTGCATGGAGTGCTGAAGGAAGCAGAAGAATACTAAATCCTCAGGATGCATCCAAGTTTCAGAGCTCAGATTCACCTGGTTCTTTAACTGAAACAGATGCTTTAGGAAACAATTTTCTGATTTGTTCATATTTCCCAATCTTGTATATACCATGCACAATTGTTACATGTTTCTATTCCAATTAGTTCAGCCTGCTCCAATCTGGTGCCCTTCAAGGTATGGAATGACTTCAATTACCATCATCCCTGACCATTGGTCATGCTGGATGGGGCTGATAGGAGATGGAGTCCAGCAACAGATACCCCTCTGCCACTCCTTGTCAGGGATCATTAGGAATAGAAGTGAAAATAAAACTGCCGCTGTCATAATGTCATTATACAAATCTATGGTGTGACAGCGTTTGGAATACTGCATATAGTTCTGGTTGCCTCACTTCAAAAGGGATACAGTGGTACCTTGGGTTACATACGCTTCAGGTTACAGACTCCGCTAACCCAGAAATAGTGCTTCAGGTTAAGAACTTTGCTTCAGGATGAGAACAGAAGTCATGCTCCGGCGGTGCGGCAGCAGCAGGAGGCCCCATTAGCTAAAGTGGTGCTTCAGGTTAAGAACAGTTTCAGGTTAAGAACGGACCTCCGGAATGAATTAAGTACTTAACCTGAGGTACCACTGTATTGTAGAGCTGGAAAGGTTTCAGGAAAGGGCAACCAAGATGATCAAGGGAATGAATGATAGAATTATCTATAAAGATAATTTCCAGTGTTTCAGATTGTTTTGGTTTAGAAAAAAGGTGAGTAGGAGGAGACATGACAGAAGTCTATAAAATTCTGCATGGCATGGAGATAGTGGATAGAGAAAAGATTTTCTTCCTCTCTCATAACACTAGGGACTCATAAGCATCCAGTGAAGCTGAATGTTGGAAGATTCAGGAAAGAGGAAAGAAAGTCCTTCATGAAGCGCATAGTTAAACTATGGACCTATCTCACACAGGAAGCCCTGAAGGCCAACCTGGATGACTTTAAAAGAAGATTGGACAAATTCATGGAGGAGAGGGTTATCATTGCCTACTTGCCATGGTAAAGCTAAAAGTAAAAGGTAAAGGACCCCCGGATGGTCCAGTCCAGTCAAAGGCAATTATGGGGTTGTGGCACTCATCTCGCTTTTCAGGCTGAGGGAGCTGGCTTTTGCCACAGACAGCTTTCTGGGTCATGTGGCCAGCAGGACTAAACTGCTTCTGGCACAACAGAACACCACGATGGAAACCAGAGAGCACGGAAATGCCGTTTACCTTCCCGCCGGAGAGGTACCTACCGGTATTTATCTACTTGCACTGGTGTTCCTTCTAACTGCTAGGTTGGCAGGAGCTGGTATCCTATCGAGCAACGGGAGCTCACCCCGTTGTGGCATTTGAACCACCAACCAAAGCGGCTCAGTGGTTTAGACCACAGCACCACCCGCGTCCCTACTAGCTATGATAGCTGTGCTGTCACAGCTGGGAGGCAGCAGTGCTTCCAAATAAAAATTGCTGGAAACCACACAGAAAAGGAAGTTGTTCTTGTCCCCAAATCCTGCTTGCTGGTTTCCCCCAGGAATCTGGTTGGCCACTGTGAGAACAGGATGCTGGGCGAGATAAGCCATAGACCTTATCCATCAGGCTCTTAGGTTCTTAGAGTCACATATGAACTTCTTCTGTCATCATTATTTATGTGTTTATGTGCATCAGTGGGAAGGGGGCTCGCTGAAATAAACTGAAGGGCCCCCAAACCATGGCCAAGTTCCCATCCACTTCATCCCAGAGGTAATGAGAGCCTTCTTCAGGGCTGCTGTGGAACCAATGAACATTGGTGAGGATCATTTCTTGGAGCGACATACCAGCAGAGGGTGGGGGGCAGAGGCTGAAGAGATATAACGAAGTGTGGCAAGCAATTCTACTATATTTCTGAATGGGCCAGTCATGTGACATACAGAGAGAACACACTTCTCAGCAGAGACGAATCAGAAAGAGGCAAGGGTAGAGCAATGATTCATGCAGAGACACAACAGAGGGCTGCCAATTTAGAGGATGGTAACTCCTCTGCATCTCTGCATCAGGAGTAACTAGGAATCAAATCACCCCTGGCTGAAAGGAATGGGATAATTACCTCAGTGCAGACTGATTAGGAGCAGGTAGAAGGCCACAACAATGAATTGTGCAGAGACACAGTGGACACCCTCCTCTGCAGATGGATGATTTGGGCTTCCAGTGTCCTTTTGATTATTTGCTTGCTTCCTCATCGCATCCTAGCATGCCCCAGTGTACAGAATGGTAAATCTTGCTTTAGATTTCACAATATGCTCCTGACAGCATCCAGAAATATGTCGATATTAACTTCCTGCTTTCAGCTCATGAAGACAAGCTAAGCAGAGGCAAACAGAATCAAGACAAGTCACCCAAACTAGAGTTGACTGTTCCCTTTCTAGTCAATTTCCCTTGCAAGCTTACCATGTGCTAACTCAATCCTTCAGGGTTTGGGTGGCAGAGATCTAAGCTGACAACATCCCTTTGGAGCTGGGAACTCAAATTTAGCGTTTTAACTGAGGCTGTGGGGCTTTGTGTTGGCCGTGACTTCCAACTGTGCACAGACATTTAGAGGTTTTTGAAGTCCATGCCTGGTGCACTGGCATCAATGGGGAAGCTTTGCTGTTTTCAACATCACATCAAGTAGACTGAGAAAATAACAGTTCAGTGGTAGGGAATATTCACGGCATACAGAAGGCTCGGGGTTCAATGCCCGGCATCTCCAGTTAGGGCTTGGAAATACCGCAATTTGAAACCCTGGTGATTGGCTGCCAGCCAGTACAGACAATACTATGTTTTATGCACCAGTCTCCTGATATCACACAAATAAGCTTCCTGTACTCCAAGTTGAGAGCACCACTGTGGTGGGTGAGAGGGCTTCCCTTCCCAACACTGAGAATCTTTGTGTATCATAACTTGTTTTGCCTAGTTAAATATTATCTATTGCCCAGTGTCCATAAAAACCTGGCTATCTGTGCATTTCTGATCTGGAGGAAATTGCACTGCATCATTGGGCTTGTAGTGTTGCAAATAGCTCTTGTGTGTATAAGTGATAAAGTTGCTTTGAAGCGAAAAGAATTGAACCAATCAAGAACACACAGTTTGGTTCTTGTGGACAGGCCTGGCACCAGCATCTAACATCACTGGGCTGCTGCTAGAGAACCTGCAATCATGGCAGGTGGGTATGATGTTCCATTTAACATTTCCCACAACAACCCATGATGTATGGAAGTGAGAGCTGGACCATAAAGAAGGCTGATCGCCGAAGAATTGATGCTTTTGAATTATGGTGCTGGAGGAGACTCTTGAGAGTCCCATGGACTGCAAGAAGATCAAACCTATCCATTCTTAAGGAAATCAGCCCTGAGTGCTCACTGGAAGGACAGATCCTGAAGCTGAGGCTCCAATACTTTGGCCAACTCATGAGAAGAGAAGACTCCCTGGAAAAGTCCCTGATGTTGGGAAAGATGGAGGAGAAGGGGACGACAGAGGACAAGATGGTTGGACAGTGTTCTCGAAGATACATGACCAAACTGTGGGAGGCAGTGGAAGACAGGAGTGTCTGGCATGCTCTGGTCCATGGGGTCACGAAGAGTCGGACATGACTAAATGACTAAACGACAACGATGAAAACAACAACAACCCAGAGTGTGCCTGGCATAGCATCGCTCCAGGGCATCGTCGTGGTAAACCTTCCCCTGGGGCTGAGGGTGAAGGCTGTTGCCTGGTGCTGACTGAGGAGATCTGATCAGGGGTTTTGATGCCAAAGGTTATATAGGGTTATAGGCACAAACAGAAAGAAATCAGGAAAAGAAGTTAGGAGTCATTAGAATAGAGAAAAATGGAACAAGCCATTTGGGACTGTTTCTTTTACCAGCCCTTGCAAACAAATAGTCCTTGTCTTTGCAAACTGGGTCCCCAAGTATATTATCAGAGGATGTGGGTAACAGGATGACAAATTGTGGTTTGGCACTATGAAAAATGGCCACGTGCCCATGAGCTCTCTCCTTCCCTTATGAGCTCAAATTTAAGTAGCAACTCCCAGTTTAGAAACAAACCATACACTCGGTTCAAGTACTGTGGGTACCCTCCCACCACACAATGCAGTGAAGGAGAGAGAAGTGCAGGCCTGGTTCACAGCTGCTTCAGGCAGCAGAACCCCAAGGGGTGGCAGGTCACATAACAGGAATAGGAATAGGTAAAGGTAAAGGTAAAGGACCCCTGGATGGTTTAAGTCCAGTCAAAGGCAACTATGGCGTTGCAGCGCTCATCTCGCTTTCGGGTCAAGGGAGACAGCATTTGTCCGCTGACAGCTTTCTGGGTCATGTGGCCAGAATGACTAAACTGCTTCTGGTGCAATGGAACACCATGACAGAAACCAGAGAGCATGGAAATGCCGTTTACCTTCCTGCCACAGCGGTACCCATTTATCTACTTGCACTGGTGTGCTTTTGAACTGCTAAGTTGGCAGGAGTTGGGACAGAGCAACGGCAGTTCACCCTGTCGTGGGGATTTGAACCGCCGGCCTTCTGCTTGGCAAGTTCAAGAGGCTCAGTGGTTTAGACCACAGTGCCACCCATGTCCCACATACCTTTACCTTAACAGGAATACATAGTAGCCTCATTAGGGTGCGTTCTTTCAAAGAAGTGTGACTAGCCCAATGTCACCCAGCAGCTGCATGTGGAGGAGCGGAGATGTGAACCCGGTTCCCCAGATTATGAGACAACCACTCTTAACCACTACACCACACTGGCTCTCATAATAATAATAATAATAATAATAATAATAATAATAATAATAATAAATTATTTATATCCCGCCTTCCCCAGCCGAAGCCAGGCTCAGAGTGGCTAACAACAGTAAAAGTAACACAGCATTCTAAAATCAATTCAGAATCAAATTAATGGCAACCATTGGGCTAGAGTTCTGTGAAGATTATCAAAGGAGGGGGTCAGACTGTGCCTTGACCAAAGGCCTGGTTGAACAGTTCTGTCTTGCAGGCCCTGTGGAAAGATGTCAAATCCAGCAGGGCCGTAGCCTCTTGTGACAGAGCGTTCCACCAGATGAGGGCCACAGCCAAAAAAGCCCTGGCTCTGGGTGAGGCCAGCCTAAAGTCCCTGTGACCCGGGACCTCCAAGATGTTTTTGTTTGAATAATAATATAATAATAATTTATTATTTGTACCCCGCCCATCTGGCTGGGTTTCCCCAGCCACTCTGGGCGGCTTCCACAGAAACCAAAAAACACTAAAATATCATACATTAAAAGCTTCCCTGAATAGGGCCGCCTTAAGATGTCTTCTGAATGTCAGGTAGTTGTCCATCACCTTGACATCCAATGGGAGGGCATTCCACAGGGCGGGCGCCACCACCGAAAAGGCCCTCTGCCTGGTTCCCTGTAGCTTCGCTTCTCGTAATGAGGGAACCGCCAGAAGGCCCTCGGCGCTGGACCTCAGTGTCCGGGCAGAACGATGGGGGTGGAGACGCTCCTTCAGGTATACTGGGCCGAAGCCGTTTAGGGCTTTAAAGGTCAACACCAGCACTTTGAATTGTGCTCGGAAACGTACTGGGAGCCAATGTAGGTCTTTCAAGACCGGTGTTATGTGGTCTCGGCGGCCGCCCCCAGTCACCAGTCTAGCTGCCGCATTCTGGATTAGCTGTAGTTTCCGAGTCACCTTCAAAGGTAGCCCCACGTAGAGCGCATTGCAGTAGTCCAAGCGGGAGATAACTAGAGCATGCACCACTCTGGCCAGACAGTCCGCGGGCAGGTAGGGTCTCAGCCTGCGTACCAGGTGGAGTTGGTAGACAGCTGCCCTGGATACAGAATTGACCTGCGCCTCCATGGACAGCTGTGAGTCCAAAATGACTCCCAGGCTACGCACCTGGTCCTTCAGGGGCACAGTTACCCTATTCAGGACCAGGGAGTCCTCCACACCAGCCCGCCTCCTGTCCCCCAAAAACAGTACTTCTGTCTTGTCAGGATTCAACTTCAATCCATTAGCCGCCATCCATCCTCCAACCGCCTCCAGGCACTCACACAGGACCTTCACCGCCTTCACTGGTTCTGATTTGAAAGAAAGGTAGAGCTGGGTATCATCTGCATATTGATGGACACCCAGTCCAAACCCCCTGATGATCTCTCCCAGTGGCTTCATATAGATGTTAAAAAGCATGGGGGAGAGGACGGAACCCTGAGGCACCCCACAAGTGAGGGCCCAAGGGTCTGAACACTCATCCCCCACCACCACTTTCTGAACACGGCCCAGGAGGAAGGAGCGAAACCACTGTATAACAGTGCCCCCAGCTCCCAACCCCTCTAGACGGTCCAGAAGGATGTTATGGTCGATTGTATCAAAGGCCGCTGAGAGATCCAGCAGAACTAGGAAACAACTCTCACCTTTGTCCCTAGCTCGCCGGAGATCATCAACCAGTGCGACCAAGGCAGTTTCAGTCCCATGATGAGGCCTGAACCCTGATTGGAAGGGATCCAAATGGTCCGCATCCTCCAGGCGTGCCTGGAGTTGTTCAGCAACCACACGCTCAATCACCTTGCCCAAGAATGGAAGATTTGAGACTGGGCGATAGTTGGCCATACTGGCCGGGTCTAAAGATGGTTTTTTAAGAAGCGGTTTAATGACCGCCTCTTTCAGCGGATCTGGGAATGTTCCCTCACAGAGGGAAGCATTCACCACCCCGCAGAGCCCATCGCCCAGCCCTTCCCGGCTTGCTTTTATTAGCCAGGATGGGCAAGGATCAAGGAGACAGGTGGTTGGTTTCACGCGTCCAAGCAGCCTGTCCACATCCTCAGGGGTAACGGATTGAAATTGATTCCATGCAACTTGACCAGACAGGGCTCTAGCACTCTCCCGCCCCGGCCCTGCTCCCACGGTGGTGTCTAGCTCCTTCCGAATATGAGTGATTTTATCTGCAAAAAACTTTGCAAAATCGTTGCAGGAGATCTTGGGGTCTTTACAAGGCCCCGGTGGTAAAGGTGGTTCCGTTAAATTGCGGACCACCTGAAAGAGTCTCCTGCTACTATTTTCTGCAGATGCAATAGAGGCGGTGAAGAAAGTCTTATTCGCCGTCGCTATCGCCACTTGGTAGGCTCGACGTTGAGCTCTAACCTGTGTCCGGTCAGATTCGGAGTGAGTTTTCTGCCACCGACGCTCTAGCCGTCTCAGCGATTGTTTCATCGCCCTCAGCTCCGAAGAAAACCACGGGGCTGTCTGGGCTCCATGCAATCGGAGAGGGCGCTTCGGAGCCAGACAGTCGATAGCCCTGGTTAACTCCGCATTCCAGCGGGCCACCAGGGAATCAGCTGAAAGGCCATCAACATGGGATAAGGCATCCCCTACCACTCTCTGGAAACCATTTGGATCCATTAAGTGGCGGGGGCGGACCATCCGAATTGGTCCCACCTCCCTGCAGAGGGGAAGGGTCGCGGAGAAGTCCAGTTGCACCAGGAAGTGATCTGACCATGGCACTTCTTTGGTTTCACTTTTACTTAGTGTCAGATCACCCACGTCACTAGAGGTGAATACCAGGTCTAAGGCATGTCCATGACTATGAGTTGGGCCCAACTTATTCAGGGACAGCCCCATGGAGGTCATGCTTTCCACGAAGTCCCGAGTGGCCCCTTGTAAGGTCGTGTCGGCGTGGATGTTAAAATCCCCTAGGACAACCAAACTAGGTGTCTCCAGGAGAACATCCGCCATGACCTGAAGCAGCTCGGACAGGGAATCCTTGGTGCAGCGGGGAGGTCGGTACACCAAAAGGAATCCTGTACTGCCCCTATTGCCCAACTTCCAGAACATGCACTCAGAAAACTGGGTCTTCCCAGTAGGACGCCTGGTGCAAACTAATGACTTCCTAAAAATCACTGCAACCCCCCCTCCCCGCCCACATGACCTGGGTTGCTGTGCATAAGAGAAACCTGGTGGGCAAGCGGCAGCAAGGACAGGCCCATCTGCCTCATTCAACCAGGTCTCTGTCACACAAGCCAGGTCAAATCCTCCATCCACAATCAGGTCGTGGATGGCAGTGGTTTTATTCATCATTGACCTGGCATTACACAGCAACACCTTCAGGTTATGTGGGTTTCCCCTGTTGATTCCAGTATCCATCTGGTCAAGGCCAGACCCGGAGGCAGGGATAGTCTTCAAACAATGACTAAACCTGCCTCCTCGGTAATGACATGGTCTGGTCTTAGCGTAACTCCGCCTCCTGCCCATGATCACTGAGATCGGATGTCCCAGTGCTTCCCCCCCTGTGGAGCTTGTCCCAGCCATTGTGTTGGCTGGGGCCTCACTCCCAGGCAGCCCCGATCCCGCCCCTTAAAAACAAAACACAAACTATACAGAACCAATAAAACAAAAGAAAACAAAAACATAACAATTATACTAAAATTAATCCCCAACCAAATATCCATTACACCCACCCACCCCCAACAAGAGAAAAAAGGGAAAAAAGAAATACAAATTTAAATTGCCACCGACTGCTTGAGGACATTTTAAAACACATTGGAACAGGGAAGCAATTGCAGAACACTTCCCAGCTTCCCCAAAAGTTTGTTCCCAATAAGGGCCTGGGCCACACCCCCTGGGCCAGTTGGAGAAGGCCCTGGAAGGGAGCAGGCCCTGCAGTCCTCACCCAGCCGATGGTCCAAGGCCTCACCGCAGCAGGAGTCCCTTTATAGCTGGGAGAAAGGGCCTGGGCCACGCCCCCTGGGCCAGTTGGAAAAGGCCCTGGAAGGGAGCAGGCCGTGCAGTCCTCACCCAGCCGATGGTCCAAGGCTTCCCTGCAGCAGGAGTCCCCTTATAGCCGGGAGAAAGGGCCTGGGCCACGCCCCCTGGGCCAGTTGGAGAAGGCCCTGGAAGGGAGCAGGCCCTGCAGTCCTCACCCAGCCGATGGTTCGAGGCTTCCCTGCAGCAGGAGTCCCCTTATAGCCGGGAGAAAGGGCCTGGGCCACGCCCCCTGGGCCAGTTGGAGAAGGCCCTGGAAGGGAGCAGGCCCTGCAGTCCTCACCCAGCCGATGGTCCGAGGCTTCCCTGCAGCAGGAGTCCCTTTGTAGCTGGGAGAAAGGGCCTGGGCCACGCCCCCTGGGCCAGTTGGAAAAGGCCCTGGAAGGGAGCAGGCCCTGCAGTCCTCACCCAGCCGATGGTCCAAGGCTTCCCTGCAGCAGGAGTCCCCTTATAGCCGGGAGAAAGGGCCTGGGCCACGCCCCCTGGGCCAGTTGGAAAAGGCCCTGGAAGGGAGCAGGCCCTGCAGTCCTCACCCAGCCGATGGTCCGAGGCTTCCCTGCAGCAGGAGTCCCTTTGTAGCTGGGAGAAAGGGCCTGGGCCACGCCCCCTGGGCCAGTTGGAGAAGGCCCTGGAAGGGAGCAGGCCGTGCAGTCTTCACCCAGCCGATGGTCCAAGGCTTCCCTGCAGCAGGAGTCCCCTTATAGCCGGGAGAAAGGGCCTGGGCCACGCCCCCTGGGCCAGTTGGAAAAGGCCCTGGAAGGGAGCAGGCCCTGCAGTCCTCACCCAGCCGATGGTTTGAAGACCATAAGGTCCTCTGTAGGACATACCAGGAGAGGCGGTCCCGTAGGTACGAGGGTCCTAGGCTGTATAGGCCTTGAGGTCTCTTCCACTTCTACATTTCTACACACATGGTTGACAGAGCCAACAAAGTAAAATTTAATTCCTCTTGCCCTTATTGAAAGATAAGGATCACAGAGAAGGAAATAAAACAAAAAAACCCTCAAGTAATCTTCAATGCGATGTGGAAGAAAGATTATGGAATACAAATGCAGTTGTGCTTGGTCTCCTGCTTTACAAATGATTTTTCAAGGATGTGTAGCAAGGAAATAGCAGAAGTAGGGTGAACCCAAATTTTCATCCCGGATCTATAGGCACTGTGTTGGTTATTCAGAAAAGGAAACTCATTCAGCCTGGTGGCACTGCCCAGTCTTGAGCTGGGTTGCGGGGGGCGGTGCGGCGGTGCTGTGTGAAAACAGTCCTTTGAGTTGTGTGTCAGTGGGTCTACTATGAGCAGGACATAGATGGATTCAATCCTTGAAACCCTACACTTTGTGTTGTGTCTTCAATCCATAGGTGCGGGTGCAAGGGGGGCACTCTCATCCCTTCCATTCCTTTGTCCATCAAATTTCATGGGCATTTAGGCAGTGTTAAATAATTCCAGAAAGCCTTTTCAAACTCAGGAGGTGGGGCGGGTGGGAACGCTTATCACAGTTAAAGTTCAGGGATGGGTGACAAGTTTGTGAAATAGGGACCTGGTGGGGAAGCATATTGGTTTGCAAAACTATTATATTTCTGTCACTAGGATGTGTGACTCTCCATCTGTAAAAATAATGACTATCGAGACTTGTTAACACAGGGGTTTTAGCACAGCAAAGATAAGATGTAAGAAAAGAGATAACAAAATCTTGGCTGATGCTTTGATTCTGCATGCTTTGTCTTCACAGGATAATGGATTCTTTGAGCTGGTTCACACGTGCTGTGCATGGACATCAGTAGATTACTGAACACTTGGCAGAAAATGGGATCCCTTGAAAAGCGCTGGGATGTGAGGCTGTGTGCAAATATACCTTTCAGTTGTGCAAAAACTGAGGAAGGTGTAGCCACAAATGCCAGAGAGAAACTGGTCATATCCTGCTCTTTATTAGTCCATAGATTGCTTTTGATTGGCTTTCCCTCCTTCTGAATTCCAGATTAATTAAGAGCATTTCTGTAATTTATGTACTGCATTTATTTTAGTGATGTGGATGGAAGGGTGAGCTTTTTATTTTTATTTTAAGAGGGAGGTTTCAGAGTTCAGGCCCATCTGGGATCCTTCCTGCATTCATAGAATCATAGAATGGTAGAGATGGAAGAGATGCCAAGGAACATGGTCATTTAGTCCAACTCCCTGTTATGCAGGAATCCAGACCTTCCAAGTGTCCCTGTTTTCCAGGGACAGTCCCAGATTTACAGAAGCTGTCCCAGTTTCTGATTTGATACCAGAATGTCCCGTTTTTCTTTAGGACACCCCTATCTCCATCAGAGAAATGTTGGAGGGTATGGAGTCATGATGCGACCCACAAAGCCAAGGAGATAAGTAGCTGTGCAACCTTTAGAAGACATCTGAAGGCAGCCCTGTACAGTGGTGCCTTGGTTCCCAAACGGCTTAGTTGTCAAACAAATCGGCTCCCAAACGCCACAAACCTAGAAGTAAGTGTTCCGGTACGTGAACATTTTTTGGAAGCCAGACATCCAACAAGGCTTCCCCTTGAGTGCACGAAGCTCCTGCAGCCAATCGGAAGCCGTACATTGGTTTTTGAATGGTTTCAGGAGTTAATCCAGAATGGATTAAGTTTGAGAACCAAGGTACCACGGTGTAGGGAAGCTTTTTAATGTTTAATGTTTTATTATGTTTTAATATATGTTGGAAGCTGCGCAGAATGGCTGGGCCAACCCAGTTAGATGGGTGGTGTATAATAATAATAATAATAATAATAATAATAATAATAATAATAATAATAATAATAATAGTTGTTGTTGTTATTGAATAGGATGTCCCTATTTTCATCAGAGAAATATTGGAAGGCATGGGAACCACAACCAAAGAATCCCTGATAGATGGCCATCTCCCATTCACTGAGAAGAAATAGAACAGAAACATCAGGAAGGGGAAACCTCAGATCTGAGGGACTGAACGTGGCCCTCCATACCTCTCCTCTTTGCCCTTGAGACTCTCCCAAGGCCACATCCACAATTGGTCCTACTCTGCAGCCCATTGTATTGCATCTGTTACTCTGGCCACTTCTGCCTTGGCTCCACCCACCACCAGCCAAATGGCCCCCAGAGGGCTGTCCATGAGGGAATGTGGCCCTTACCTGTGATGCACATGCTGAAAAGCTCATGAAGGAAGTCCTGGTGCCCATCTTCATCAGGTTTCCCCAGGTGAGCATTAAAGAATCGCACCTATTAAAAACACAGAGGGGTCAGAATTCTTAAGTCCACGAATATATTTCCGCTGTTTGTTGATTCAGATACTTGTTTTAACTCCGTTCGCTTGAATTATATAATAACTACATAGTATCTCATTAATTCAACTGTATTAGTTCATAAAGTAGTTCAGGTAGGTCAGTGGCTCATCTGACTCTCCTCATGTCCATAACTCAGAGATCTGTATACCTTACACTGAGGGCAAGGAAGGGCATTTGTGAGTGATGGCAAGTGAGGGAGGGAACTGAATAGGCTGGCTTTCTTTTCTTTTCTTTTTTTGCAAGCAGTGCTGAAATATGACCAAGATTTTTTATTATTATTAAAAAACAACAACCATGAAGGCCGTACTCAGAAATAAAGCAATTCTACTCAGCTCTGCTTATTCTACACTCCTATTTGCCTGTTATTGTTTTATTAGTGAGACCCTTAAGATCCATAGGTTGGTGTATTATATTTAAAAATGGCCCTTACTTATTCAACCTGTAGGGGTGGAATGGGCCCTAAATCAAGATTAAACAAGCCAAAAGCACGAGTATCATTTCTGGAAGGAATCTATACTTTCCCCGAGTTCTCCGTTTTTCAAAATAACATTTGAGGCATGCACCTGCTGATGTCTGTTTCATTATATTTACTGCAGCTCCTAACAGCATCTTAAACCATCAGGCAGGCAGCAAATCCAGAGATGCTGTCAACAGATGAGCAGTGAGAGACGTTCTTCAAATTGCATGGAAGGAAGCAAGAAGGGCTAAAAGCCTCCAAGTAAATTTCCCCCATAAATCCTCCCTAACTGCTAGAACACAGAGGAAGCACATCAGCACAGCAACTCTATACTCCAAACAATGATCATATCCAAATTAAATTAAGGACACTGGAAAAACCCTCCTGGATCAGACCAAAGACGCAGTTGGTCCAGCATCCTGCCCCAAAGAGGGTCCCACAAGCAGGGTAAGGGAGCAAGAGCAATCTCTTGTGCTTTCCAGTAATGGGTCAAGAGAGGCATACAGTCCCTGAGAGTGGATGCAAGAAATAACCAGCTTAGCTAGTAGCCATTGATAGCCATGAATTCATCTAAGCTCTTTGTCAAGAATTCCTTCCCTTGGGGTCAGAAAGACAGGCTGTCTTTTGTCAGCAAAGGCGCCTGATGAGCCCTTAACATTTACACACTTGAGGCTCTTCTCAGTGTGGTGTAGTGGTTAAGAGTGGTAGTCTCGTAATCTGGGGAACCGGGTTCGCGTCTCCGCTCCTCCACATGCAGCTGCTGGGTGACCTTGGGCTAGTCACACTTCTTTGAAGTCTCTCAGCCCCACTCACCCCACAGAGTGTTTGTTTTGGGGGAGGAAGGGAAAGGAGAATGTTAGCTGCTTTGAGACTCCTTAAAGGGAGTGAAAGGCAGGATATCAAATCCAAAGTTGTTGTTGTTGTTGTTGTTGTTCTTCTTCTTCTTCTTCTTCTTCTTCTTCTTCTTCTTCTTCTTCTTCTTCTTCTTCTTCTTCTTCTTCTTCTTCTTCTTCTTCCTCCTCCTCCTCATCATCATCTAGTCTTCCCCCATGCCTATGGTTTAAAGCCAGAATTACAGCCTCCATGATACAGAGAAAGCATTACAGGGGATTGAACTAAATGACATCTACAATTCTATGATTCGATGAAGGCCGCAGACTCTTCATCACTGAAGTTTTAAAAGCAGAGGCTGAATGGCCACCTGATCATAGCTTCATTAATGTGTGACCCTGAAACTTCAGATCCCCCCAAACTGATGGCAAAGTGTTGTGCTAGTTTTGTGTCATTTGGTGCCACAAATCCCAATTTCTTTGCAGCTCCCTCAAACTGAGCAACTGACACTCAAACAGGTGTCACAGGTAAAGGGCCAAAAACTCAACCTTGTCTGATTGGCACCAAGCCAGTGCCAAAGTGGGGTGCTGGTTTTGTGCTATTTTGTGCCAGCCCCAAACTGAGTAATTAACACTCAAACCAGGGGATATAGGGTCAACCCCAAACCCAACCTTGTCTGACTGACTCCAAACTGGTGCCAAAGAGGCGTGCTGGTTTTGTGCTGTTTTGTGCCACAAACACCACTTTTGGCACTGCCCCCCAAATTGAGTAACTGATGCTCAAACCAGGGGCCATAGAGACACCCCAAACCCCAACCTGTCCTATTGGAGCCAAAGTAGCGTGCTGGCTTTGTGCCACAAACACTGCTTCCTGTGCATCCCCACAAATTTAGCTTTTGACATTCAAATCGGGGTCACAACTAAAGGATCAAAAACCTGAAGCAGCTCAGGCAGCGAATCCTTGGTGCAGCAGGGAGGTCGGTACACCAGTAGGAATACTGTACTGTTTCTATTGCCCAACTTCCAGAACATGCATTCAGAAAACTTGATCTCCCTAATAGGACTCATGGTGAAAACTGACTTCCTAAAAACCACTGTAACCCCGCCTCCCCACTCACACGCCCTGTGTTGCTGTGCATAAGAGAAACCTGGTGGACAAGCAGCAGCAAGAATTGGCCCATTTGCCATGTCCAACCAATTATCTGTTACACATGCCAGATCAATTCCTCCATCCACGATCAAGTCATAGATGGCAGTGAATCGTTGACCTGGCATTGTACAGCAGCACCTTAAGGTCATGTGGGACTCCCTTTTTGATACCTGTATCCTTCTGGTCAGGACCAGACCCAGAGTCTGGGAGAGTCTTCAGACAACAACTAAACTTGACTCCTTGGTAATGACATGGTCTGGTCCTAGCGTAATTCCTCCTCCTGTCTGTGTGATCATTGAGATTGGGTACCCCAAGGCATCCCCTGCTGTGGAACCTGCCCCAGCCATTCTTTTGGCTGGGGCCCATTGGGCAGCCTTGTCCCTCTCCCCTTAAAATAACTCATACAATTTAAGAGTGGGTGGGCAATGCTAAAGAAGGAAGAGAAGAGAGTGAGGCAGAGCTGACTTAAATAGCCTGTCTCCAGCTCTCCCCAATTGGGCAAAATCGCCGTCAGACCATAAGGTCCTCCTCCAGCTAATGTGGTCTAGGCAGACTGCAAGCATCTTCGGTTCCCCTTGCCATTTAGTAGTAGCACACCTGCTCCACTTTTTAATACAGATGGAGGCTCCCGCCTTGTAATTTGCAGTCATAGCTGGCAGTCACTGAGCCGTAAGTAAAGACATAGCCTGAAAGAGGTTGCACATAGACAGGAGAGCCTCTGCGAGTCTCGGGAAAAGGCTGTAATCCAATTATATGCTCCGCAGAGTGCAGTGGAAGCTGTGCTCTGCTCCGTCCCCATGGGACAGAGCTGAGCTGTTCTGTGCCGAGTTTTGGGGAGAGGGTTTTAAGGCTCCCCATCAGGACCAGGAGGTTGTGGGATGCAGGCAACGTGAGGCAAAGAAGACATGGCTCCTCTCTTCCGGTATTGACTTGATGTAGCGGTGGGGGGCACATTCATTTTAGTGCTCTCATAATGCCTGGCTGGCTCTCATCTAGGGGGAAGATGAGGACATGCTCCCTGCCACCCCAGAAGGCAGGACTAGATCTAATGGGCTTAAGTTACAGGAGGGTAGAGTTTAGTTGAACAGTTAAGAATGTAAGAGCATTCAGCTGAATTAGGACAATGGCTAGATGAGTTCAAAATCCTGTTATCACAGTGGCCAAGCAGATGCCCCAAAGGGAAACCTGCAAGCAGGACACAAGCCCAAGAGGACTCTCCCCTCCTGTGGTCTCCAGAAACTGGTGTTCAGAAGAATCACTGCCTCCAACTGTGGAGGCAGCGCATGGCCATCATGGCTTAGCTATTGAGAATCTTCACCATGAATTTATCTAATCTTCTTTTAGAGCCAACTTCAATGGGTTTGCTCTGAGTAGGATTCAATCCCATATCTTTCAACTGGCTATCCCTTCACATAGAGGACTGTCCTCTGTAAAGATGGCCACATAGCCACCCAACTTTAAGCTAGTTGCTTCACCTAGCTGTGTGGCAGAGCAGACCTGGAGTGGTGATCTCTTCACCCTAATGGACCACTAGATTAGACTCCACTAGACTACTGGTTTTGCTCATTTTCTGCTTCAAGGAAGTATTTCCTATAGGTAGGTTTTCAGCTAGACCTGGAAGTTGCAGTTAGTGCAGAATGCTGCAGCATAATTATTGACAGAATTGAGGCATTGCCAGCATAAAACACATCTGCTCAGAGATCTGCACTGGCTGGCAGTCTGCTGCCAGGCCAAGTTCAAGACATTATTATTAAGTATATAAAGCCCTTAATAGTTTGGGACCAGTTTACCTGCAAGACCTCACATATATCAAAGACCTGGGATAGCTCAGTTGGTAGAGAAGGAGACTCTTAATCTCAGGTTTCTGGGTTCGAGCCCCACGTTGGATGAAAGATTTCCTGCATTGCAGGGGTGGGACTAGATGACCTTAGTGGTCTCTTCCAACTCTACAACTCTATGATATGCACAACTGCATTGATCTGTGGAACTGGCACATAAAACCAGCTCTGCATTTGTAAGAACTTGGGGGTTTTTTTAGTGCACTTTGGAACTCTCTGCCTATTGACATCATGCAGGCACTGTTTAGGCATCTGCTAAAAACATTTCTGTTTAGATAATCCTACCCAGAAATGTAGAATGTTACTGTATGTTTCAATCTGTTTTTAGCTTGCAGTGATCTACCGCCTTTTGGGGGGTTCAGGTCAAAGTTGTTGAGCTTTTTTAGGCAGGATTCAAGCCTAAGCTCAAGGGGAAGAGCCATTCATCAACAGATCGCTGGTGAAACAAACAGCCTCACTGAGTAACCTCCATCTACTGTTCTGCAGATTGTGCAACAATGGAGGACAAGGCAAGGGTGCGGGGATGTTTTACCAACACTAAGAAAAGTGACCCAGCGATCTACCGTGATCTACCAAAACCTCTCAGGAATCTACCAGTAGATCACGATCAACCTGTTGGACATCCCTGTTCTATTCACTTCATAAAAAGTTTTGAGGTTTGTTTGTTTCAGTCAAGCAGTGTGTATAATTTAATGGAATAAAACAAAGAAATAAATCAATAAAAAATGTTCTCCCGCTGTCAATGTGACGCTTGTAAGTACATGCACCTCGTTCTGCCACGCAGATAACAAAAAACAAGGCTGTCCTCTTTGAGATGACCACAGCTGTATGCACTTTAAATAAACATAAGCTTTCAGGTTCAGGAGAGCAGCCCCAGTCCATGGCCAAAGTTATAATTCACCTGCCAAGAGGCTGCTTTTGTCCAACGGTGCCAGGGGACGCCATAAAGCCCACGTGCTCAACGGAGAGACGTTGCTGACTCTATTATGGCGGCCTGAGCAAACTGTCGGCCTTCATTGCCTTCCTTATTAATCAAGGAGGTGTTGGCAAGTCTCCTGCCCATCTCACACTCCCTGCCCAAGCTGATAAACTGATTAAGCTGAGACTCTTCAAGGATGGAGACTGGGGTGCCCTTTGCTTTCTTGTCTCTTTCAAAAAATGACTATGTCTTGGTGGGGTTTTGTGTGACTGGGAGGTGAATAAAGGACAAGCCCATTTAAAGCAGGCCCCTTTAGCTCCCGTGTCCCTTAGGTAGGGACAGCAATCTTGCGGGCTGATCAGTCCTTTAGTCACTACACTGTGGTGTTCAAAGTCAGAAGTTGCAAACCCCTCGGCTGTCTAATTTTAGCAAGTGTTAACATTTTAATCACAGCAGAGGGAAAGTGAGCACTTGCTTAATTACTGCAGGTTAATGAAGTCGCCTGACTCTTTCACATCAGGAGACACAGCTCGGAACCAAATCCATTCTCTGCTCTGCCCTTTTGCAGCCTGAGACTATGCCTCTTTACTTACAAGTAAGTCCCTCTAAGTCCAACAAAGCTGGCATCCAGGTTCACGCACATTCCAAAAACTCTCCTTCTCTGAATTTTGGAGTTCTGAATCACTCAGTCTTCTTTTTGAATTTGAACAGGCACCTTCAAATGTATTAAAGGTAAAGGGACCCCTGACCATTAGGTCCAGATGTGACTGACTCTGGGGCTGCGGCGCTCATCTTGCTTTATTGGCAGAGGGAGCTGGTATACAGCTTCCGGGTCATGTGGCCAGCATGACTAAGCCACTTCTGGCAAACCAGAGCAGCGCACGGAAATGCCGTTTACCTTCCCGCAGGAGCGGTACCTATTTATCTACTTGCACTTTGATGTGCTTTTGGACTGCTAGGTGGGCAGGAGCAGGGACCGAGCAATGGGAGCTCACCCTGTCGTGGGGATCCGAACTGCCGACCTTCTGATCGGCAAGCCCTAGGCTCTGTGGTTTAACCCACAGCGCCACCCGTGTCCCTTCAAATGTATTATTGCCCCTTTAAAAACAGCATTATTTTTTTTTTAAAAAAAAATGTTGTACCATATATGCCTGCTGGACTGTTTCGACCTATGGAACTGGCAAGGTTACAATTGTCACAGAAAACTCATTCCGCTTTTGTAAGGAGTTTCTCTCTTAGTCTGGCAGCACCTACATTCTGTTTAGGTACACCTGTTCTTATTGATAATTTTATTGCGCTATTCTTTCTGCAAACTGTATTGAGCTGTTTGCTTTTACTGTTAAGTGGCATATGAAGGTTATGAAATAAATAACAACAACAAAAAGAGGTCTGTTGAGTTATTACAGCATTGGTGACCGCATGCTTGAGGTGGTAGATGATTTCGTCTATCCGAGTTCCACCACAACCAGCAACCTTTCCAGTGACGCTGAGCTGGACAAGCATATTGGCAAGGCAGCTCCAGTAATGGCTCACCTTCTCCATTTCATGGGAGAATAAAACACTAATGTCCAATACCAATATGAAGGTCTACATACCCTCCAACATTTCTCCAATGAAAATAGGGACATCCTAAGAAAAGGCGAGACATTCTGGGATCAGATCAGAAACTGGGATGGCTTCTGTGAATCTGGGATTGTCACTGGAAAATAGGGACACTTGGAGGCCTTGGGTCTATGAGGTCTATGAGGATGCATAGTACACTGTGGCCACATGGTGAAAAAGGCAATCCTACAGGCCAGGCAGAAGACAATTGGGACCATCCCTAATGAACAGGAGCATTGTGGTGTGTGGCTGTCTGCCATGGGGGATGACAATATGGACAAAAACCTCCCTCACTTGCTTGTTTCTTGAGTGGCATCTTTGAGCCCTTGCACTTCTTAATGAAGGAAAAACTATTGGGGAGGAAATGCTTTTAAAATGGAGACCTTTCTGTGTGGTAAGGAGCCATTATATCTTAGTATTCTGAGCCTCATGGCTGAATTCCCAAAACTCCATTAAAGCATTTCAATGCAGAGCACCTAGGCTGGGGGGCGGCCAATAACTTGTCTCTTTGATTTTAACAAATTGAGTTTTTCCAAGGACCAGGATCGGGAGATGGAGAATTCTGGAAGCCTTGTGTTTGTGTGGGAAAAGCTTCTGGACACATATAACAGTGCAGAGTGAGAGCTACTGTGGTATAGTGGTTATAGCATCTGACTAGGACCTGGGAGACCAGGGTTCAAATCCCTACTCTTCTGTGAAACTAAGGACTCAGCTACACAGCTGCAAATAAAACGCTTTAAATGTTGTTACGGAAAATCTGGGTGCGTATTTACCCTGCCACCCAGCCAATCGGACCAAGTCCGTGGATTCTAGCGGAAGAAAAGGAAGCTCAGCCAGACGCAGGAGCAAAATGCGAAGATCCAAGTTTATTGCGCAACAGGTTCAAGGCGAGATTGAACCCCGAGAATGGGGCGACATAAACTTTTAAAAGTTCCCTCCAAGTCCCATAACACAGTGCGCGGAACGTCATGAATACATTATGGGAAGGTTGGGTTTCATGGATTACATCATGAATATATTACACACGTCATGAATATCTCAGAGAAAGGTGGGGTTACACTAATTTACATTTGAGGGAAGGGAGGGGGGAATATGCAGAGCGAGGGTCATACACAAATACACATTTCATGAGTACCGGTGGCGGTGGGACAATGGGTTACTGATATGCGCTGTCTGCCACCTGGTATTGCCCGGGGGACGGGCTGGGCAGAGCGATCTGACAGGATTAAGGAGTTCCTGTGTACGTGACTTGCCGTCTCGAGGATTATGGAGTCGGCCAACATCATGGAGTCCTCGGGAAACTGAGTCGAATGACACCAAGAGCAAGAAAATTGGAGCTGTGGTTGATTTTATATGAATTTTGAAAGGTTCTGATGACTTTCAATCCGTTCCGTAGCCTAGATCAAAAGCGGAAGCAGAATGTATCCATTCTTGCAGAAATGGATACATTGTAACAAGGGTTTGACAGTTTTACGAGGTCGGGAGTTTCGGTTCTATTGTTCTCGCCGTGGGGGGCCGTCAGCAGCTCGTCAGGAGGTTAAATGAGGCGTGCAAGAGCTCCCTGAGCTAGCTCCTGCAGGACGAATGCATGGCTGTGATTGGCCAAAGCGCGGCCATAGGAATAAGCGGAGAAGGGAAACACTCGGTCTACTCATTCTAAGTATGGAGCGCAGATAGGCATAGGAAAGGATAGGGAATATATATATATTTGAGCTTATTTCGCTCGGGAAAAGGTCTGGGGAACGTGTGGTGCTTGTGCAACGGTGAAGGGGGTTCGAGGGTGGGTGTGCGGTGGTACCCTTGAGGTCATCGCCTCGGACAGCCAAGAAGAAGGGGGAAATAGGTACCCCCCCCTCGGTCCGTATCAGTCCCCCATTCGGAGATAGATTTGCATTAAAGTTCTGTAAGAACTTGCAAATCCTTTCTCCGCACCATTTGAGCGCTAAATTTCGGTGATCTCGTATTCACCTTCTCCTAAATGCCTCATCTGTACATAGTCTGGGAAAGTGGGAGCATGTCGGGAGCGGGCATAGGCTCGAAGAGGAAAGGAACTAGGAGAAGCAGAATGTCGGAGGAGAGAGCAGCAAGGGGTAATACAATGCATAGTGCAACACAAGATAGAGACACAAAGGAAGACAGTTAAAATGATAAACAACACGACTTTCAATAGTTGTCTGAGCCATCCCAGCTTGGGCAACCATCCCCATAAGTCCACATCGGATAGCCCCTCATGCTGGATGTCGTGGAGCTTCCCTGCTAGCTCATGGATATTATTCAAATGTCCAGTTATATTTAAGGTCTGTTCAGTCACGTATGTGCAGCACTCTGTGCCTATTAATGCGCAGGTGCCTCCCTGACTGGACAAGAGGAAGTCTGTCGCGATTCTCGTCTGTAGGCTCAATTGTCTTACCTCGGATAGTTCCGACATGAGAGAGTCTGTGATCTGGGTCGCCTCCTGCATGAACTTAAGGAGGATGTCGGTGAGTCGGAGAATATCCACGTGGTTTGAACCGGCACCGTAGGCGGGGAAGAGTGCTCGGCCTACGGTCTCTCCATTCGCAGCAACGTCTGACAGGTCTGACAGCTCCTTTTGCTCCCTTTTGTTCCGTTGTCTTCCAGGCGGTAGGTGTGGTAATATTCTAATTCCGGGAACGATGTAGCCGATGAAGCAGGATCCGGACATGTGTGGGCTCACCCATGTATAAGCGCGGTGCCCACACACCCAGAATAGGCCGCTGAGGTAAGATTCCATTCGGCCTGAGGCAAAGGTTTGTAGTAGCATGGTGTCTGCGGGTTGTGGCTTCCAGTCCAAGGGGTGTCCAACCGCAGCGGCCCAGGCAACAGTAAGGTTAGGAAAAGTTCGGGAGTCCCTTGTGTTAGAGACAGTGACCAGTCCAGTTGGTAGGATTTCCAGAGTGTTGGTGCATGTACTGGATCCGATGAAGGTTCCTTCCCCTGAGAAGCTGCGGCAAAGGGGTCCCTTCGTAGGGCCGGTGAGGTAGAGGTATTGATGTGTTAAGTTGAGTGCGGTCAGGTTCCAGGAGGTAACATTTCCGGAACGGAACTGTTCTAAGGTCACTGGTACAGGGACCAGTGGGAGGCTCTGTTGGAGATGGCTGGGTGCGTGAGCGCAAATCCAGCAGTCCGGGTAGGGTGACTCCTTCGCCACCTGGCTGAGAAGCTTAATGTAGGAGTTTTGCTCCCAGGATGACAGGAGGTCTTCTCCCGGGAGTGCCGGGTCGGCGCCGAATTGTCGGGGTGCTGTACCAACCGGATGGAGGGGGTCGGTGGTGTTCAGTAGTCGCCTATCCCTGGCGATACCGCCGCATCGCAGGGGTCCGACGTGGTCCCATGAGGGGGAGCGCGAGGGGTGTAAAGAATGGTGCCACCCTTCGAGATATTCAGCCCCTCTCCACTCATGAGTGACCCCTAAGTCCCATAGACAGCAGAACCGCCGTAGGCAGAGTCCTTGGAGTTGGGGCTTCCGGGTTTCTGGGGTGGAGCGGAGGCACTGGAAGCCGAAAATCAAGTTTCTAGAGGGGTGGCTTGATTCCGTATAAGCGTGAGTAGCCCCTCCTGTCTCGACTTCGGTCCAGTTTGGGGTTTGCGAGACCTCTCCACTCTCGTAAAGAAGGTAAGTCCCATTTCTGCAGGTCAGCCGGTAAGAGGAGTGGTCAAGAGTGAGAGCCGCAGAGCCGATACGATGTAAATCCTTGTTTCGGATGAAAAGTTCCCAATATTCGTTTTCGGCGAGTTGGGGAACTAGGGAATGGCGCAGCAAGGTCCGGGACTCGGGAAGGCAGAAATCAAAGTCCCCCATTCGATCAGGGTTAGACCTTCCCGTCTCGACCTCATGATAGTCCAAGAAGTGGTAGTTTGTTCGTAATCCTGTGCAATGGTCTGATGAGGTAGGCGTGACCCAGGATAAGGTGGCGAGGAGAAGGGCGGTGGTGACCAGGCGCATGGCTCGGATGCGTGAACGAACGAAGGCGCCTGACAGGGTGAGGCTGTAAAGCGAAGGTATCAAATAGCGCTGTTGAACGGAGCTGTCAGATGAACTGTCAAAGGCGAAGCTGTCAACGAAGGAAGTAGTGAATGGAGCTGTCAAACGAAGCAAGCTGTCAATGGAGCTGTCAAGCGAAGCAAGCTGTCAATGGAGCTGTCAAACGAAGCAAGCTGTCAATGGAGCTGTCAAACGAAGCAAGCTGTCAATGGAGCTGTCAAACGAAGCAAGCTGTCAATGGAGCTGTCAAGCGTGGTTGTCGGCGCGTCTGAAACGTAGCTTGATGGTGTTGGTATCTGGGATGATTTCGGACGTCCAGTTGGGTGTCGCGGTGTCTGGTCCGGTCTGTTGGGCCCGACTTTGGCCCCGATCGGCTGGTCCGGTCTGTTGAGCCCGACCTTGGCCCCGATCAACTGGTCCGGTCTGTTGAGCCCGATCTTGGCCCCGATCAGCTGGTCCGGTCTGTTGAGCCCGACCTTGGCCCCGATCCGCTGGTCCGGTCTGTTGGTCGTCGTCGTCAATATATGAGGTCGGTAAAGCCGGTGGAGTCGAAAAGGTGAAGTCCTCACCGTTGCTTTCTTCCGTCTCCTGTGGAGGGGGTGAGGACTTGCACCTAGTGTGATGTAACCAGGAATTCTTCTCACCTACTTTCACGGCGGTTGGCGATGTCAAGAGTACTTGGTAGGGACCTTCCCACGCGGGTTGGAGTGGTTCTTTCTGGTAGACCTTGACGAGGATCCAGTCGCCCGGGTGGAAGGAGTGAGCGTGGACGTCGATGGGAAGATTCTGTCCCTCGATGGCCGCGTAGTGGTGGAGACGCTGTAGCTGTGTCTGGAGCTGAATAACATAATTAGTAAGTTCTGCCTCCCCGAGCTCCAGTTCCGATAGTGGGAATAGAGTGTTGTAGACGGGAGGAGGTCTCCCGAATAAGAGTTCGAATGGGGAGAGTTTCAAACGTCCGGTTGGGGTGCTGCGGATGTTATGAAGAACCAGTGGGAGTGCATTGACCCATTTTAGGCCAGTGAGCTCGCAAAGTTTGCCCAGCTGTATCTTTATTTCCTGGTTCATACGTTCCACTTGGCCAGAAGATTGTGGGTGGTATGGGGTGTGGAGGTCCCATTTGATTTGGAGTGATTTGGCCACTAATTGCACCACTTCTGCAGTAAAGTGGGTCCCTCTATCGCTGTCTAGGCGACGGGGTATGCCATAGCGGGGAATAATGTCCTGTAGGAGGGCCCTGGCAACTACGGATGCGGTGGCCTTTCTGCAAGGGAATCCCTCCACCCACGAGGAAAATTGGTCAACTATAATCAGAGCATGCTTAAAGCCTTGGCATTGGGGCAGATCAATGAAATCAAGCTGCAAGTTCTCAAAGGGGACAAAGGCCCATGGTCTGGCTCCTGGCGGCCTCCTTGGTTCACGTTTAGGATTGAACCGCTGGCAGGTAATGCAATTCTTTGATGCTGCTGCTGCAGCAGCAGCTATCCCGGGTGCGTACCAAAATCTAATTACATGTTCCATTAATCTCCCTTTTCCCCAATGTGTCCGCTGGTGAAGAAACCTCACTACTTTTGGAGTCCAGGCCTTTGGAAGGACGGTTCTTCCATCGGGGAGGACCCAGATACCTTGTTGTTCGGTGGCACCTATCGATTCCCACGTAGCCTTCTCATCCCCTGGGGCAGATTTGTAAATTTCTGTGAGGTCTAGGTCTGCTGGCAGTTGGAGGGCTTGGAACTCGGATTCGTTGTTAGGGGTGCGTAAGGCTGCCATCTGTGCGGCTTTGTCGGCTCGTCTGTTTCCTTTAGAAACTGAGTCCCTGCCCTTGGTATGGGCCTTGCAGTGGACAACGGCTATGGCGGCAGGTAGGTGGATCGCTGTGAGAAGTCGCTCAACCAGGGCGGCGTGGGAGATTTGAGACCCGGCAGCGGTTAGAAAGCCTCTTTGGAGCCAAATTTGGCCAGTTGTGTGCACCAAGCCGAAACAGTATTTACTATCCGTATAAATGGTTATCCGCTTCCCTTCACCAATCTCGCAGGCACGCAGCAGCGCAATTAGCTCGGCGGCTTGGGCACTGTACTGAGAGTTAATTGGATTTGAGTCTAGTATTTCGAAGTCGGAGACCACCGCGTACCCGGTCTTCCTAACCCCGTCGATCACTTTAGAGCTACCATCAGTATATAATATTAGGTCCGGGTTCTCCAGGGGAAGATGATCTAAGTCTTCACGGGGCTTTTCGGCTTGCCGGACTATAGTGGTGCAGTCATGATGCGGGGTGCCATCATCGGGAAGGGGTAGTAGGGTAGCGGGGTTTAGCGAGTTGACACGTTTAATGGTGACATTGGTTGGGGTTAGTAGGAGGGCTTCGTAGCGGTTGAGGCGGGAGTTTGAGAAATGGTGACATCCTTTTAGGGTTAGGAGGGTTGAGACTGAATGGGGAACGTGGAGGGTGATTTCGTGGCCTAGAACCGTCTCTTGGGCTTTCTCGAGGAGGACAGCGGCGGCCGCAATGGCTCTGAGGCAACTGACAGCCCCTTTGGCAGTATTGTCAAGTTGTAGACTATAATATGCTACTGGCCTCTCTTGGTCGCGGAATGGTTGGGTTAGGACCCCAGAGGCTACCCCCATTTGCTCGTGGATGAACAAGTTGAAAGGGATTCGGTAGTCGGGTAATCCTAGGGCAGGAGCAGATCTGAGTTCCCGTTTTAGTCGTTCAAAAGAGCTGTAAGCTTCATCTTCCCAGACTAAGGTGTCTGGGTGGTCCTGGCGCGTCATGGCAGTTAAGGGCTTCGTTATTTCACTGTAACCAGCGATCCATGCCCGGCAGAAGCCGGCCATGCCAAGGAAGCCGCGGAGCTGTCGCTTTGTTCTTGGGAGGGGAATTTTAGTGACTGCCTCAATCCTGTCAGTGGCTAGACTTCTGGTCCCTACTCCCAAGATGTGTCCGAGATACTTGACTTCTTGCTTACAATATTGGAGTTTCTTAGGAGACACTTTATGTCCCTTCTTTGCTAATTCTGATAGGAGGCATTTAGTATCTATCTTACACGCCTCCTCACTGGTAGAACATAATAAAATATCGTCCACGTAGAGAAGCAAGGTGGAACTGGCCGGTAAGTGGATGTCCTCTAAGTCCTGATGTAACACGGCCGAAAAAATGGCGGGTGACTCTACGTAGCCTTGGGGCAGTCTGGTCCACGTTAATTGGCTGGGCCCCCAGGTAAATGCAAAAAGGAATTGGCTGGCCGGATCTAGGGGTATGCTGAAGAAGGCAGAACACAGGTCCGCAGCGGAGTACCAAGTCGTCCCTGCTGGAATGGCGTTTAGGAGGGAGTTCGGGTTGCCAACTACCGGGTGTCGGGGGATCACGAATTGGTTCACTAATCTCAAGTCCTGCACAAAACGGTACCGTATAGGTGCCCCCTCCTTAGCGGGCTTCTTGACCGGGAGAACTGGGGTATTACAGGGCGAAGCGCATGGGACTAGAATCCCCTTTTCGAGGAAGTCCTCAATCATGGGTGTTAGGCCTTCTATGGCTTCTTTGGGCAGAGGGTATTGCTTGGTGCATGGGAAGGGTAGGTCGCTTCGGTAAGTGATCTTGACCGGAGTGGCGGAGAGTAAGAGTCCCACTGAGGTTGATTCAGTCCCCCATAGGGAGGGGGGCAAGTCGTTTTCGAGTTCTAAAGGGAGTTCGGGAAACTGTCGGTCCGCTTTAGATTCCTGAACGATACCCTGGAAAATGGGAATGGAGTTCCCTGGCATATGTAGGTAAATGCCATCCGGGGAGCATTTTATGGTGGCATTAAGTTTGCAGAGGAGGTCTCTGCCGAGGAGGTTGACTGGGCTGCTTGTTAAAAGGAAAGTGTGTTCCGCTAGTAATGGTCCGAGGGTGACCTTGGCCGGTCGCGAGAGCGGGCAAGTGCGGGGTATCCCATCCAGTCCCATTACTTTCTTGGTTACTGTCCCTGGTTCCAGGTGACTGTCGGTTAGGGTGGAATAGGTGGCCCCTGTGTCCAGTAGACATTGGTAAGGGTGGCCGTCTATCTCGATAGTACAGACCGGGTCTTCGGGTGACAATGTAAGGACAGGGCAGATGGTTTGGGTCTGACTGGGATCCCCTTCTAATTGTCAATAAGTGTTCTGATCATCGGGAGGTGGTTGGTTTGGAGGGTGCAAGGGAGGAGCAGTAGCATTCGCCCAAGGGTGGGCAGGCTGGTCTATGGCTGGCAGTTGGGTGGCCGGCATTTGGGTCCGGGGTCCCGGTTGTGGTCGGGATTGAGGGATCGGGTTCGAGACCGCCGGTGGGGTATAAGCCGCTGGGTTGTGGTTGCTGTAGCCTGGAGTTACGTTGGCTTGCGGGGAGAAAGGGGGGTGGGTGATCCGTACAGGGAAAGGCTTAGGCTCCTGTCCCCCGTAGGGTGTCGCATTTAGGTAGGGGCAGAATCTTTTTATGTGTCCCTCTTCCTGGCAGTAATAGCATCCTCCAGTCCCCGGTCCCCATTGCCTATAGGGATTTGGGGTTCCTCCTCCACGGATTCCCTTTCCTCGAGGGAATCCCCTGCCTCGATTAGGACCATAGGCAGTTTCCATGCTTAAGGCTAGTATTTGTTCGACCTCGGGCTTCGTTTCCTTCTTCTTTCTTTCATCCCGAGAGTTGTAGACAGATTTTGCGATGGACAAGATTTCACTTACGCTCTTTCCATCGTATCCAATTTGGAGATTCAGAGCTTTCCTGATATCTGGGCAAGCCTGATCCTTGAAGAACCCTTTAATGATTACTTCATGCTGTGGGTTGTTGGGGTCTATTCCTCCCCATGTTTTAATGGCAGAGACCAATCTAGTGTAATAATCGGACGGGTGTTCATTTGGTCCCTGCATGACCGACTGGACTTTGGTCCAATTAACGGTGCGTTGTCCGGCGGCCTTTACACCATCCAAAATGGCCTTTTTAAATAGGTTTAAGCACCAAATACCGTTAGTGGTATTATAGTCCCATTCTGGTTCTACTCTGAGACATTGTGCTGTGAGCGCTTGCAATCCCTGAGGCCGTCCCCTTTGGTAGTCAGGTAGTTCTATGGCTTCCCCAGCTTTAGTTAGAATGTCCGCTTTCTCCGCCTCGTTGAAGAGGGCATTCAGAAGGACGTGGACATCGGGCCAGGTGGGATTGTGTGTGGAGAAGATAGCGCTGACCTGGCGGTGGCATTTGTCCGGGTCATCCCTCAATGAGGGCATCTGGTTTGACCAAGTTACCAGGTCTGAGGTATAGAAGGGTTGATGCGTGTAAACCATCCGCGGGGGCCCATCAGGGTCGAGAGGAGGAATGGGCAGGGCCCTTAAGGGCATCTGGACCGCAGTAGAACTCACGGTGGAGCTTACTTGGTCAGAGGTCCCCGGAGTCTCTTTATCGCGGCCCCGGGTCCCTTTTTCGGAGCCTTGAGGTTCCGTGGGAGCGGGTTTATTCCCGACTTGGGTAGAGTCCTCAATGGTGTTGTGGTGAGTAGAGGAGGGGATTTTAGTTTTAGCTTGTCCGGGGTTTTTAACTTGTTTGGCCCCCCCCTTGTCCTTTTTCGCTTGTAGTCGTGTGACCCTCCTATTTTCGGTGTCTTGTGCCTCATCCTCCTCCCCCGTTTCCTCCCCACTACTGGAGTCGCTGTCGCTGGATGTCGGGGCTTGCGGCGGTGGTCCTTGATAGTAAAAGGGGACCAGGGTCTGTCGTACATCGTCATCTTCGTAAGGGGGGGGGCATTGGCAGTCGCCCGGGATTTAATATAGGCAATTGGTAAGAGGTTGTTCCCTTTGGGGTTTGGAGCATTCTCCTTACGGCCTCAAAGGTGGCCAGGTATTCTAACTGGCGGGGTTTTTCTTCTATCAGGGCTTTCCTTAGGTGGTTCAAGCGTTCTTCATTAAACGAACCCCCCGGTGGCCACCGCAGTTCGGGTCTGGCGGAGGCAGTCCTGGCGGGCCAGGTTCCGGAGCAGAGGTCCTCTAGTTTTTCCTTAGATAACAATTTGTGGCCAGGAATCGACTTCCAACACGCGATGACAAATTGAAGAGGGGAGTCGGGATCCTTCTGGGAACGGGATGGCTTCCGGGAAGCCTTCCTCCCAGAATGAGTCCGCTCGTGTTTGGAAGCCTGGGTACCCATAGTATATTTCACGCGTGTCTAGATAGGAAAGAGGAAAGAGGAGGGGGGGTCGATAAGGATTTGTGGGTCTAGGGTTATTCGACAAAGGACTAGTAAAATGAAAGGTCTTTAGTCGCTTGGCAACTTCCTAGGGAGGTTTTTAAGAGCTCTAGCTATCCGGTATTCCTTACTTCCTTTTTCCTTAACCATTCACCTGGGGTCCCTTTTCCACTCTGCCGATCCCGCCCAATTCCTCATGGGCTATTCCCTCCTGGCAACCTCCTACCTATCGTCACAACTCAGGAAAAGGGGCCCTACTGAACGCCCGCACCGTGCGGTGCCAGATCGGGTGGTCCCTGGACAGAGGTTTGGGTCGAAAATCCCCCTTGCTTTCGGAAGCGGGCTTACAGTACACGTGGTATTGTAGCCCGACCGGTGCGGCTGGGATTGGGATAGAAAGCAAGACCACTTCCTGCCCCCTAGAAAGGACGCTCGGGAAGATCGGAAAGAGAGCTCCAACCCCTTGCTTTCAACTGGGATGCCCGTTTGCGGAGAGTCGGCTATCTTTCAAGTCGGGTCTCTCCGTCTTACCCTTCGGGCTCCCAATTGGTGCGGCTGGCTGGAGGGTTTAGATAAAGAGATAGAGCTCAGAACCCCCCTTTCGGGTCGAGCAGCGGTCCACGGTCTCTCTCACTGACTGGACCAAGAGAAAGGCAAGAAGGTACGATAGAGAGGAGGGCAGAGAATTCAGTTGCCAGGAGACTTCCACCCCTTCCCACCAGTGCACTGGATTTTCCTATACTCACGCGTCTTCCCGTCGATCCGATCCCGGGATCGATGAATGAGCCGGCTGGATCCCTTTTGCTCCCCGGCTGAACTCCTGGGGCTTCCGATTACCGCCCGGGAGATGGCCGGAGGTCCAAAAGGGTCTTCTCGGGCAAATTGGCCCGCAGCCGGCTGAAGAATTCGGGGCCTCCGGTCAGCAACCCGGGAGAACCGCTCTGCCCCACGTTGGGCGCCAAGCTGTTACGGAAAATCTGGGTGCGTATTTACCCTGCCACCCAGCCAATCGGACCAAGTCCGTGGATTCTAGCGGAAGAAAAGGAAGCTCAGCCAGACGCAGGAGCAAAATGCGAAGATCCAAGTTTATTGCGCAACAGGTTCAAGGCGAGATTGAACCCCGAGAATGGGGCGACATAAACTTTTAAAAGTTCCCTCCAAGTCCCATAACACAGTGCGCGGAACGTCATGAATACATTATGGGAAGGTTGGGTTTCATGGATTACATCATGAATATATTACACACGTCATGAATATCTCAGAGAAAGGTGGGGTTACACTAATTTACATTTGAGGGAAGGGAGGGGGGAATATGCAGAGCGAGGGTCATACACAAATACACATTTCATGAGTACCGGTGGCGGTGGGACAATGGGTTACTGATATGCGCTGTCTGCCACCTGGTATTGCCCGGGGGACGGGCTGGGCAGAGCGATCTGACAGGATTAAGGAGTTCCTGTGTACGTGACTTGCCGTCTCGAGGATTATGGAGTCGGCCAACATCATGGAGTCCTCGGGAAACTGAGTCGAATGACACCAAGAGCAAGAAAATTGGAGCTGTGGTTGATTTTATATGAATTTTGAAAGGTTCTGATGACTTTCAGTCCGTTCCGTAGCCTAGATCAAAAGCGGAAGCAGAATGTATCCATTCTTGCAGAAATGGATACATTGTAACAAGGGTTTGACAGTTTTACGAGGTCGGGAGTTTCGGTTCTATTGTTCTCGCCGTGGGGGGCCGTCAGCAGCTCGTCAGGAGGTTAAATGAGGCGTGCAAGAGCTCCCTGAGCTAGCTCCTGCAGGACGAATGCATGGCTGTGATTGGCCAAAGCGCGGCCATAGGAATAAGCGGAGAAGGGAAACACTCGGTCTACTCATTCTAAGTATGGAGCGCAGATAGGCATAGGAAAGGATAGGGAATATATATATATTTGAGCTTATTTCGCTCGGGAAAAGGTCTGGGGAACGTGTGGTGCTTGTGCAACGGTGAAGGGGGTTCGAGGGTGGGTGTGCGGTGGTACCCTTGAGGTCATCGCCTCGGACAGCCAAGAAGAAGGGGGAAATAGGTACCCCCCCCCCGGTCCGTATCAATGTGTTGCAAAGTGCTATATACAAATATGCCACTAGACGGTGACAATGAGCTATGCAAAATTCAATGTAATTTTCAAAACATTTTAAAATAAAGCATTTTCACAGCAGTTAGGGTCCTACCCTCCAGGGCAGGAGAAAAGAAGCTTGCTCCATCTTCCATTTTTGCAGGGGTGTGTGTGTGTGACAAGAGATTTTCCGCACTGGGTACCACCTGACTTTCCTACGCCTCTGACCCTAGGATAAAACCAGCATGGTTAGTAACAGGTTCTACTTTTCTTAATTCAGGTGTGGTGGGGTTTGAAAGTGGAAGAATGACAGGACTGACATTGAAGTTCATCTTTTGTTCAGAGACCCGTTTTGCTAAATCTGTCACATTTAGTTAATTGGAGATTTTATATATATATATATATATATATATATATATATATATATATATATTCATTATGGCTTTGCTTTTCTGGGTTACTGCATTTCCAACATGTTAAATCAGAACAGATAGCAAGGTTTCATCACTTGTGTAAAGAGGAAGAATGCCCTTGGGTCTGCTTTCAATCTTACTCAAGGCTTGCTTTGTTTCCTCTTAGCTACACTCTGCTCTCAAAGCTCCGAAATGGCAAGGACATGTGGGAGGGATGGCGGTGAAAGCAGTGGGGAGAGGAGTAGAAAAATCTGTTCATAAACCTCCTGGCAGTCTTCAGGTGAAACGTAAGGGGACCGAACTAATCAGGCAATGCCTGCTTTAAATAAGCAGGATAAGAACTTTTAGAGAAGGCAGAATATGCTTTGTTAAGACGTGCAATATAGCTCATGGGGCATTTTCCACTAATTACCACCTGTCTACATTACTTACCTACCCCCCCCAACACAAAAAAACCTTGTTCACACATCACATAGTATCCAGGTTCAAGCTGCCCCTACACATCAGCCTGGAGGTGTTGGGATTAGAACCTGTAACCTTTTGCACAGACCCCTGAACTAGCAATGCTCTTCCCCATCAGATGAAGCTGCAAAATTCACAACACCAGCAAGGACAGTTCAGAGGATCACAAGACTACTCTTCCCTCCAACATCCTTGAATCCGATGAACCTTTAATAAATTTCCCTCCATCCTTCTTCTCATCTATATTTTAAACCTCCTTGTGGGTAAAGATAAAATTTCTGGCCCTTAGAGGAATGTTAATTGAAATTAAGTGCAAACAAGATTGTGTGTGTGTATATATCTATATATATACATCATCCCATCCCATCACTTAATGGCTTTTTAGAAAATCACCTTTCACCTCTCTGTTCGATATCTGCCAAAGACTCCTTCACTCTCCTCTGTCTTCAAGATGCTGCCTTATTTCCTTCTGACATCAGCTGCTCTGCTTGGTCTTCTGCCTTCAGGCACTGCTTAAAAGGTATGGGGGGGGAGAGCTGTCTCAGTCATGTTAATTTTGGAAACACAGAGAAAAACTGGAAAGCATACAATGTGTGTGTTTAATTTCTCTTTGAGCTTCTTCCAGGCTTCTAAAAAGTCTGTTTCTTTGAGGGAAGGCAGGGAAAATCTAGTGTGGGATGAATCTAGGACAGGCATAGGCAAACTCGGCCCTCCAGATGTTTTGGGACTACAACTCCCATCATCCCTAGCTAACAGGGCCAGTGGTCAGGGATGATGGGAGTTGTAATCCCAAAATATCTGGAGGGCCAAGTTTGCCTATGCCTGGTCTAGGAACTGAACATTCAGAAGGCAAATGCCCCTTAGCACTAAGCCCATCAACTCTCTAGTGTTGGGGGCTTCTGAGTTTGATTCAGAACATGTATCTAATGCACACAGAAGGTCCCAGATTCAATTCTAGCATCACCAGGTATGGTCAGGGAAGAGTCTTGTCTGAAACCCTTGAGAGCCACTGCTGGTCAGTCTTGACAATATTGAGTTAGATGGCCCAGTCGTCTGACTTGGCAGAACACAGCATTCTGTGTTCAACAGCAGCATCTACAACTCAGCAGTGGAGCCCCAGCTTTGCATGTAGAAAGCTTGTTCAGTATCTGACATCACCAGGTTGGGCTGGGAAATAAAACACATTTGTCAATTTTGTTTTTTGTTTTCCCTCTGTTTTCCATTTTCCAACTTTAAGCTCCGTTTGCAACATTTTTGCATCAGTTTGCATATTTCTTTTGTTAAAAAGCCCCGGCCAAAAATTTGTCAGCATTTTAGTTTGCATTTCTCCTAATATATACATTTTCCAAAGCAATATCCCCTCGTACAATGCATTTGTGTGTTGCTTTCAGCAATTTATCCATTTTTACGCACACTCACACCTAATATACACATTTTTGTATATGACTTTTGATTGGAGACCCGCACAGCAAAGTTTAGGGAAGTGCACGTTAACAGCACACCCGCAATGAAGACTCAGGAAACCATAAATGTGGTGGAAAATATTATATTTATTCAAATATATTTATTCAAAGCACAGTGGTTCCCAATTGGTGGTCTGCGGATCCCCTGAGTCCATGTCACCATTCAAATAACACAATCTAGCATAGAGATATCAAAATTTTCAAAAGTAAGGGGTCCACTTGGCTTTTGAAAACCAGGGGGTCCGCAGTTGGGAACCACTGAAATAGTGGGTCTGCAAACAACTGAATATGCATAATCACGAAAAGTATATTATAGCCCAGGCAGGGAAGTTCATTAAGGCAGGAGAAACTGGGTCCCTCCTCATTCCTAGGCATCATTTCAGAATCCACCTGTGGCCTCACAGCAAAGGATTGGAAGGAGCACTTCATCCTTGGGTTTGTGAAGCTAACAAGTGCACCATGGCCTTGCCATGTCAGGGTTCACTCTTGTGTGTCCGCCAAGCTTAAAGGGCATCTGAAAGGACCCACAACTAAGGTGGCAAAGGGGACAAAGAGTGCCTTCAACCTAACAGTGCCTTGGGCATTTACGCCAACAGATCTTAATTTGTATTTTCTGCTTGGGCAAAAAGCCAATTGAACTGTTCTGAGATCCCCAGCAGTGTGGAGTAGGTGGAAAAGAGGAGTCCCAAGGCCAATCAGGTGCTCCTCTCTAAATTCTTACTGAGCTCCCAAACAGGCAATTAGCGAAGTCCAGACTGCACAGGGAGGGAGGGTGTGGCAAAGACAAGAGTTGAGGGTTTGGGGTAGAGCCAGCTTATAAAGCCCAGCTTCTTTCCTTTCCTGATTGGCCCAATATCCTGCTTGGCCCTTCCCTAACTTCAGGCTTCAGGGAATCCGACCCCCCTCTCTCATGGCAGGCTGCCAGCAATGGAAAAACAAGAAGCTCTTACCAATGTCTTTTTATTCAATATTCACAGAGAGAGGCGTAGAAACGCAGCCTCTTTGGGTACAGTGGTACCCTGGGTTACAGATGCTTCAGGTTACAGACGCTTCAGGTTACAGACTCTGCTAACCCAGAAATAGTACCTCGGGTTAAGAACTTTGCTTCAGGATGAGAACCACGGTGGCAGCGGGAGGCCCCATTACCTAAAGTGGTGCTTCAGATTAAGAACAGTTTCAGGTTAAGAACGGACCTCCGGAACGAGTTAAGTACTTAACCCAAGGTACCACTGTGATTGCGTTGCTCTGAGTAATCTCCTCCCCCTTCCCTTCACAGTTGTCAACAGCACACTCTTTATGGTAGCTGCCTAGGCCCAATTGTCTCTCAGCTCTCTGCTCTCCTACTTTCATTGATCTCTGGGTTCTGGGAGAAGGGGGAGGGATCAGGAATGCTCTTTAGTGACAACATGTCAGCCAGCTGTTCCTGCTCTGCTTCTCCCATTATTTCCCAGCTTTGCCCCTCTTCTATCTTTGAGCTGTGACTCTCTGCAAATCACCATTGTAAATCTATAAATCTATACTGTCCTCCTCTTCTCAGGAAGGTTCAGAAGAAGGGGGAGGCGGTCTCCACCATTCCTCCTCTGACGTCCTGCCCCTGACCCCAGAGCAAAACCATTCTGAGTCTTCTGCCCAGGGGAGTTGGGGTGTGGCAAAACCACCCCCACTTGCAGGATCGCTGTGTTTCAAGAGGTGTGAAATGTGCAGATTTGCATTGAAATGAATCCACTCATTCGCCCTCTTCCCAGTTCAGTCCTGATTTCTCTGTGTGGGCCTCTGACTTTCACATGTCACCACCACCTTTCCAGACATGGATGTTTATTGCTCTTCAGCTGCTGGCCATCTACACCACTGAGGATCCCCCTCATCAGTTATGATTACCAGTTATACAATGGCCCATTTGAAAGTGCCCAGACTTGTTGGAGACATTCAGCATTTATTTATCTTTCTAATAACTTGAAGTTGCTTAAATCTCTAAAAATACTTCTGTGATTCATCAGGCTGTTGAAATGTGAAGGCTAGAAAAATCCAGCCAGCCACCTCACCATATTAGTGTCCTCCTCCAGATCATGCTGTCTCTCCTCAACAAGTCCTATTATTACATAGATTTCATATTAGATTTCATATATATATATATATATATATATATATATATATATATATATATGAGAGAGAGAGACAGCTCCTTTTTGGGAGATTTTAAAGAAAAGCAACAAGCTGTTGAGGCTGGTGGTTGCTTTGATGAATTCCTAGTGTTACCATGATGGGACAACTGAGGCACACCTGTTGATATCACCTGAACAGGGGTCCAAGGTAGAAATTGCACACATAAAGAAGACTCAAGACAATATAAATGTGGTGAAAAAATATTTCACCACATTCAATATTTATTGAAATATAACAACACAAAGGCTCTGCAAACAGCAATGAGACAGAAGAAACCAGATCAACACAGTTCAGGCAGGAAAGTTCCCTAAAGAAGGAGAGGTCAGTTCCTTGCCCCACCCCCATCTCCTGGGCATGTGTTCAGGCTCTGTTTGTGCCCCATCCCCCTGTCAGCAGAAGTACAACAAGGAGGGAACCAGTTCAGCTTCTCTTGCCTGGGAGCAATCTCCAAGAAGGCCCTTTCCTACATCCACATCAAGTGTGCCTGTGAGGGTGGCAAGACTAAGAGAAGGGTCTCCCCTGAAGATCTCAGAGCCTGGGCAGGTTTGTATGAGGGGAAACAGTCTTGCAGATAGCCTGGGCCTAAGCTATATATGGTTTTATAGGTCATAACCAGCACTTTGAATTGTGCCCAGAAACAGACTGGTTGCCAATAGAGCTGTTGGAACAGGTAGCCCTTTCTCATTACAACCAGCCCCGGTCAACGGTCTGGCTGCTGCTCTTCGAGTGAAGTGGTTTGGAGGAATCGATATCTCTGGTGGATTGGATATCCTTGAGTAGGGGTAGTGTTTTCAGCTTAGTTTCTGTACTGTATTATCTGGTCTTCAGACAAACTATAAAACGCTGAGCAGGGGAACCGCAAACAGAGCTTAGTTCTTGTGTTACAGAAGACAGATCCCCCTTTTTCTTTGAATGAAAGTAGAATTGAAATAGTTCTGCAGAATGGAATCTGCTTGATATGGTTTCTTGCAGAGAACAACTCTACAATTCTAAGGTTCTATGATCTGGAGTCTCTTTTTCCAGAGACATCCCTGAATTAGAGAAGCCATCCCAGTTTCTTATTTGATCCCAGAAAGTCCCATTTTTCCTTAGGATGTCCCCATTTTCATTGGAGAAATGTTGGAGGGTGTGGAGTTATCCAACCCCCCCCCAAGCTGTCTGAAGGCAATCCTGTATAGGGAAGTTTTTATTTAATGCTTAGTGTTTTATTATGTTTTTATATATGTTGGAAGCTGCCCAGAGTTGCTTGGGCAACCTGGTAATATGTGTGGGGTATAAATAGTAAAATTATCATTTTGGAATGGGATGTCCCTATTTTCGTTGGAGGGTATGGTGTCACCTCTGAAGTGATGTGCCAGTCCCTGCTCCCTTGCTTTGCTCAGAAAACCAGTAGGACCTTTTGTGAGTTTCTATAGAAGGCATGAAAAGCTTGGTGTGTGTGTGGGTGTGCAGCATCTGAGCTCCAAGTGATAGCCTCATTTCCAAATGTGTTTAGTTCAAAGGTATTGTGGTGTATGTGTCCCAACAGTTTAAGATTTAGAGGTGTTCATTTATTTGGGAGGCTAGTTGCTTCTTAGAAATCAATATCTTGTGGACATGCCCTGATGGAGCAGAGGGAGGCCTAGGATTGCCGAACAAGCTGTTGACTGACTCTTGCTTCAAATGCCTGCCAGTCTTCATTCCATGGATGTGCATTCATGGATCCAAACTCATTACAGGTAGCAGAGTGGGAAAGGCCCACACCTGGACCCCTGGAGAGCCTGCTGCCAGTTAAAAGCAGCCAGAACTGGGGAAGACATGTCAATGATCTGTCCAACTGCAAGGCAGCTCCAAGGTGGCAAAGGGAACAAAAACAAATTTGTGCATTCGACGTTCTGTTTCAGGATGAATCGAGAAGCCCCTGTGGCTACTTTCAACTCGACAAGCTGAGAAGCTGGATAACTATAAAGCAGGCAATTGGGTCTCTGTGTCACTTAGTCATACTTTAGAAATGCACTATTCAGGCCTGGAGTAGCAGAATAAATCCATTGCACCATTAACATCCAGTTTCTACATATGCCAGTTAAAAAATGTGGCATTGCAGGAGAGGGCAAAGAGGAAAAAAGAAATTAGATTAGAATTACTAATTTTGTTGTTTTTTATATTAATATATATTTTATTCAGGATTTTCTTGATTTACAGAAGTGTAGTGCCTCGTTTTTTCTTTCTTCATGTAACATTTTTACAAATCCGTTTCATTTGTTGAGGCATTAGGGTGAGAAGAAAAGAAAAAAGAAAAAAGAAAGGGGGTGGAGAGAGGGAGGATGGATAGGGGTGGGGTCGGGTGGCGGTGTTTCTATTATGTTTAATGTATGTAGAGTTTGGTGTCAGTGTTGCTTGTGTTGTTCACTTGTGTTCCTTTGGTGGTGAGAGAGGTTGGGGTTGGCCTAGGGTGTGATTGTTTGCTTGTGATTGGCTGTGGTGATCTTTGTTTTCGTGTGTGGGTGAGGTGGGTGGGTGTTTTGGATCAGGTTAGCCATATTTATTTGTATGCTGTTGGTGGATTATTGTCACTGTCCTGTTGGGCTGTGTATGTGATAAAGGGGAGCCATACCGGGGTGAAGGCGTCTAATTTTGTTGTTGTTGAGAAAAGTAGAGGAAGCAGGATGCACTGGCCATTAAGAACAAAATGCATTCTGCTAGGTAACTAGGGACTAGGGTATGAAAATCTGGGGGGGGGGGGTTCTGGCTGAGGGGTGGTGTGTAGGTCCTCACAGTGGTGCAGTGGGGTGGGGTGGATGCTGGTCATGAGCCATTCAGAGTGGTATCCAACTAAGACCCACTCAGAGCAGGCCCATTGAAATTATTGGGCCAATGTGAATCACGTCCATTTATTTCGAGTTTACTCCAAATAGGTTTACCACTGGGATACAATCCACAGTTTGGTTTGTGATTGGGTCTTCTTAATGTAAATCAGCCATGTACTCTTGATACTGAGTTGCACTGATTTGGACTCGATCTGAGCTTTGACTGAATTGAGGCAGCCTTGGATTGCTTTGGGTACAGTCTTGCTGGTTTTAGGGGTCTGCTTCACCAGCATGTTCATTGTAGGGAAGCAGAGCCTAGCAGGATCGAATCCTTCACTCACCGGCTGTTTATAAGAATCACCCACCTTAATTAAACATCAGCCCTGTCATCTGAATTTATTCAGGTCTGGATCTGGGTCAGGTCATGTGTTGGGGGCAATCTGGGGCTCTGCAATGGGGCTCTGGATCAGGTTGGGCAGGATAATACACAGTCCTAATAAACAGTTGCCACAGCAATGATGCAAAATCCACTGACTGATCAAGGGCTTCAAAGCCAGCATCTGAGAACATTCTCCAAAACAAACTGAAGTTCTCTAAATAATTATATTTTCTGGGCCATTAAGTAATTGTGTTGATGGGAGGAGGTCTCTGTCTAAGTTTCACCACAGTCATTATAATCCTGATATCTCGATAGAAAGGACTGACAAAACCCGGGACCAGGAGGAAGAGACGTTGGATGAAGATTGGAAGAAAGTTTTAAAAATTTTTTATTTAGGATTGTTTTGTAAAATTAATGAGTATTAGAAAAATGTTGAAACAAAATTATTTGGCTTTAGCAGAAATGTTAAAAAGAACTATGCAAGAATATGTTATGGTTATGAGAAATTGGTATAAATAAGATTTAAGTTTTAAGTTTTAGGGTTTTTTATAGTAAGATAAGGTTAAAATAGATTAAGGTAATTTAATGACAGAATATTATGAAAAATGGGAAGGATTTGCTGTGATAATTAATAACTAGAATTCAAAAAAGGGAGGTGTGAGGAGGTCGATGAAATAAGGTAATGACAGTTAAGGATTTGAGAATATTGGATCTGTTTTTAAAATTTTTGTGGTTTACTTTTGTTTTTTTGATTTTGATGTGTTATGTGTTTTGGTGTTGCTTTTTGATTTTGCTTTTTATTGATTTGTATTGTTTGATTGCTGTCTGTTTTTCCCTTGTTTTTTCCCCCTTCTTTGTCTTTTTATTTTTTCTGCAATTTTAAAATGCTTAATAAATATATTATTTTTTTAAAAAAATATAATCCTGATCTCAAACTTGCTGTAGGAAAACCAGTCTCGCTCAAATAATAAGATGTTTACCATGTTGAAAATGCAAAACACTCAGGTGGATTGGAGGGGTGGGGGAGGTCAAGTTGCCAATAGGATGTTTCATCTCCAAGGATCACTGTTCGTGCAAACAAGGAGACCAGAAACCAACTCAAAATGATATCTATACAGGCTCCAACTGGGGAAATCAGAGTGTTTGTTTCATAGCAGCAATGGGTTGGAACTGATGCCTGCTATGTGGAGAGGCATCTCTCCAAGGTACTGGAGTGAAAGAAGGAAAGAGAAGGGGAGAAATAGGTTTTCTATGCAGATCAGATGTTTCTAATTCTCAGAACACTCCAGCAAGGGGGTGTAAGATGGAGGGAACATACTATCTCCCTGTTCCCTGAAGGCTTTTAGGGAAAAGCCAAACACCATCTGTCAGAGATATTTTCAGCATTCCTTCCCCTGCCTCTGAAATTATTATTGTTGTTGCAGTGGTGGATAGTCCATTATAGTGAATGGGGAAGTGTCCCACCAACCTCATTTGCCTCTCAGCTAGCCTTCCTCCTTCCTGCCCTTTTACTTACAAGCAACATGGGGGTGGGCACTGCCTGTTAGTAACTGGTATTAAGATGTGTATTGCCTTTGCTACTGGAATGAATATAGTGATCATCAAGAGGCCAAAATAATGACCACCAGCACATATCATTGAAGTTAATACCATAGCTTAGCTGTAAAAACCTTCAGGTGTAAAAACATAGACGAGCCAACCAATGGACCATCTAGTCTGACATCTTCTTCTCACGGTGGCCAACCAGATGCCTGTGGAAAACCCTCAAGCTGGCCAGAAACTCTCCCCGTCTGCAGTTTCCAATAAAGGGGAAACTGGGCAAAAAAAATGAGAGGCACAAATACAAGATGGGGGACACCTGGCTTGAGAGCAGTACATGTGAAAAGGATCTAGGAGTCTTGGTTGACCACAAACTTGACATGAGCCAACAGTGTGACGCGGCAGCTAAAAAAGCCAATGCAATTCTGGGCTGCATCAATAGGAGTATAGCATCTAGATCAAGGGAAGTAATAGTGCCACTGTATTCTGCTCTGGTCAGACCACACCTGGAGTACTGTGTCCAGTTCTGGGCACCACAATTCAAGAAGGACACTGACAAACTGGAACGTGTCCAGAAGAGGGCAACCAAAATGGTCAAAGGCCTGGAAACGATGCCTTATGAGGAATGGCTAAGGGAGCTGGGCATGTTTAGCCTGGAGAAGAGGAGGTTAAGGGGTGATATGATAGCCATGTTCAAATATATAAAAGGATGTCACATAGAGGAGGGAGAAAGGTTGTTTTCTACTGCTCCAGAGAAGCGGACACGGAGCAATGGATCCAAACTACAAGAAAGAAGATTCCACCTAAACATTAGGAAGAACTTCCTGACAGTAAGAGCTGTTCGACAGTGGAATTTGCTGCCAAGGAGTGTGGTGGAGTCTCCTACTTTGGAGGTCTTTAAGCAGAGGCTTGACAACCATATGTCAGGAGTGCTCTGATGGTGTTTCCTGCTTGGCAGGGGGTTGGACTCGATGGCCCTTGTGGTCTCTTCCAACTCTATGATTCTATGATTCTAACCTGAAGCACTATTTCTGGGTTAGCAGAGTCTGTAACCTGAAGCGTATGTAACCTCAAGCGTATGTAACCCGAGGTACCACTGTAATGTAACCCACTTAACAAGTTTAGTCTTAAGCAGCTTATAAAGAGATGAAATAACTAAATAAGCAAACTTAACAAGGCTATATCTGCACTGACAGAAATTGGTTCTAACGTTGGTTGTTCAGAGGCATGCACTGTGGTATGAACTGACAGGAGGTTTTGCACAGCCATAGGGTGGGATAACCAGAATAGCCAACATGTCCAGAGGAGGGCAACCAAAATGGTCAAAGGCCTGGAAACGATGCCTTATGAGGAACGGCTAAGGGAGCTGGGCATGTTTAGCCTGGAGAAGAGGAGGTTAAGGGGTGATATGATAGCCATGTTCAAATATATAAAAGGATGTCACATAGAGGAGGGAGAAAGGTTGTTTTCTGCTGCTCCAGAGAAGCGGACACAGAGCAATGGATCCAAACTACAAGAAAGAAGATTCCACCTAAACATTAGGAAGAACTTCCTGATAGTAAGAGCTGTTCGACAGTGGAATTTGCTGCCAAGGAGTGTGGTGGAGTCTCCTACTTTGGAGGTCTTTAAGCAGAGGCTTGACAACCATATGTCAGGAGTGCTCTGATGGTGTTTCCTGCTTGGCAGGGGGTTGGACTCGATGGCCCTTGTGGTCTCTTCCAACTCTATGATTCTATGATTCTATGATTCTATGATTCAAAGACACACTACCTCCAACAGTGGCATCAGAGCATAGTCATCATGGCCATCAGTGCCTCCTGTGGGAGGGCGTTCCATAATTTAACTATGCGCTGCATGAAGAAGTAATTTATTTTAGGACCTTCATACCTACGGGCCCGCCTCTCTTGGTATGTCCCATGGAGGACCTTATGGTCTTCAAATAAAAACATCTTGGAGATCCCGGGCCACAGGGAGGTTAGGCTAGCCTCAACCAGAGCCAAGGCCTTTTCAGCCGTGGCCCTGATCTGGTGGAACGCTCTGTCACAAGAGACTAGGGCCCTGCGGGACTTGACATCTTTCCGCAGGGCCTGCAAGACAGAGCTGTTCCACCAGGCCTTTGGCCAAGGCACTGTCTGACCCCTCCTTCTGTAATCCTCATAGAACTCTAGCCAAAATGGTTGCCATTAATTTGACTCTGAATTGATTTTAGAATGTATTTCAATTAATTGATTGTGATTTTATGTAAACTGTGTTATTTTTACTGTTAGCTAATCTGAGCCCTGCTTTTGCTGGGGAGGGCGGGATATAAATAAATTTTTATTTTTTATTTTATTTATTTATTTATTATTATTATTATTATTATTATTATTATTATTATTATTAGTCCAGAATAATCATTCAATGTGCTGACAACATGGCATGCATCTAATTTCCATGACTTCCATGATCCAATTTACATGATCTCAGACTGATGAGTAGATGGGAATATAATTATCCACTAGATCTTGCATTTTTCTGATTTCCCAATACACTACTTGTACTTCAGTAGAGCTGAAATTGACTAGTACCAGGAATGAACCAATCCATCTATCTCTCAGGTTTGCCTACACAGAACCTTTAAGGCTTCCTTCCAAGATGTATGAAATTAGGAGAGACCTGAAGCGAAACTGATAGAGAAGGAGAGGTCAGTTTGCTTCTTAATTCAGTTGTTTGTCCAAGATTATCTCCCTCACAATGACTAATGCTTCCCCCTCCTCCCAATTGTTAGGGAATATTAGCTGCAAATATGGGGTTCATATAGGTCAAGCTGGGAAGCCATAATCCACTTATAGTAGATGGATTCCATGGGGTGTCCAGAGCACTGTCCTGTTGTGTTGGATGAGTTTCAGTTAGTAAGGCTCAAGGATGTGAACAAGGTGCTTGGATCAATCAGAGTGACCACTCTGGACCCTTGCCCCTCTAGAGTCTAGACTGATAAAAACTAGCAGGAAAAGGACAGCTATCTGGGCCAGGGAGGGGACTAATGTCTCCTTGCAAGAGGGCATGGTCCCTGACTGCTTGAAGGAGGAAGTGGTAAAACCATTCCTCAAGAAACCCTCCCTGGATTTGGAAAATCTAAGTAACTACTGGCAGTTTGCTAATCTCCTCTTCTTGGACAAGATTCTTGAGCAGGTGGTTGCAAACCAAATCCAAGCGCCCTTGGAGGACACTGATTTTCTAGATCCATGTCATTACAGTGGACGCTTGGGTTACGAATGTGATCTGTGTGGGATGCACATTAATAAGCCGCAGTGTCTGCAACCCGCAGCGGCACATCTGCGCATGTGCGGGTTGTGATTCAGTGCTTCTGCACATGCGCAAAATGTGATTTAGCACTTCTGCACATGCGTGACTGCCAAAACCCAGAAGGAACCCATTCCGGTACTTCCAGGTTTCGGCAGTCCACAACCTGAAAAAACGCAACCTGAAGAGTCTGTAACCTGAGGTATGACTGTATGTATTTTGTGTTTTTTTTATCTTGTATTTTAAAGTTGCGACCCACCCTGATATCTACAGATGAAGGGCAGTGTACAGATTTAATAAATCATCATCATCCTTTGTAACCAGTGCTGTTTCATCTTGCACCACAGTTCATCATACACCACAGTTTTGGACAGTGGTTTTTGCAGAAGTTACTAAAATAACTGGACGGCAGCTATCAAAATCTCTAGAACTAGCCCCATTAAACTTTCCCCCTCCCCAACACAACACTGGAGATGCTCATCTAAAGCCTCTTATTTGCTACCTTCTTGCAGCTGCCTGGCTAGTTCTTGCTCAGTATCTAAAGGCCACCATGTTAGCTTATTGGTATAGAACAGGCATGTCCAAAGTCCATTTTGGGGGCCTAATCCGGCCCGCCAGTCAGTTCAATCCAGCCCCTGTGGCAGTTTATTTCCTGGGGTAAAATCCTTAAAAAACCTCAGCAACTTCAATCCTAAAAGCACAACAACTTTGGGGTAAAATCATACAAAAAGCTCAACAACTTCAGTCCTAAAAAAAAAAAAAGGATAACAACTTTGGTTGGCCCTTTGGCCCTTCACTTCATCAAATCTGGCCCTCTTTGAAAAAAGTTTGGACACCCCTGGTATAGAACATACAAGAACAGGACCCTGGATAGCTCCAATAGGGCACTGCAGCCTTAAGCCTTCTCCATCCTAAGGCTGCTACAGGAGATGCAGCCTCTGCTGGGAACTAGAGTGCAATGAATCATTTTGCTGACTACCTGGAATGTGATAGGTTTTGCCTCCCTGGACGTACTGGCTGAGTGGTTAAAAGGACAGCAACTTACTTTTAAAAAAATATATATTATTTTTTAAATATATATTTTTTATTAAAGTTTTCTTGGTTTACACAGGTATGCGCAATGTCTCTTTTTTCAAGCTACATTTTCCATAGGTCAGTTTCCATAGGTCAGGGTTACATTAGGAAGAAAAGGGGGGAGAGGTGGAGGGGGGAAAGGTGTCAACTTACTTTTAAGTCTTTGGCTTCTGCAGGGCTGTGGGAGCAAAGGTCCTTCAGGGAGCTCATCCTCTGAGTCAGAGGCAGGAATGTTGGAGGATTCAGGGAAAACTCTTCTTTGCATTGCACATTATTAAGCTAGGGAACTCACCAGTTGCCTTGACAGCCATCTCTCCATTGGTTTGCTAAATCCTCTTTCAAAGCCACTCAAGTTGGTGGCCTTCACTGCCTTCTGTGGGATCAGATTTCATAGTTTAACTCTGCACTGCGTGAAGAAGGACCTTCTTTTATCTGTCTCAAATCTTCCAACATTTAGCTGCATTGGACGTCTAGTGTTTTGAGAGAGGGAGATAAACTTTCCCCTATCCACTTTCTCCATGCCATGCTTGGTTTTGTGTTTAAACAGTGCTGAACTAGACGGACTTGATGCCATTCCCCTCCCCCATAAAATGTCCTCTAAGTTCTCCCTCTAGCTTCTTTGATCCCACCCCCAAACTGCCCCAAAAAAGGGCAACCCCCTCAGCCCAGCACTGGTTGCAACTCCCTGTTGATCCCACTATTTAAGTGCGCTAACCGTTGCATCGCTTTCATCTGCCTCTACCAAAGCCAGACTTGCCTCTGCAAAACATCTGAGATAGCCCTTCTGGGGACTTACCTGCTGTTCTCCTGGAGTTGAACATTGTTAGGTGTTGCAAAAGAGACTGTCCAGTAGCAAAGTTTCTAACTGTGTAACTACTGAGCAGAATCTCAGCGGCTGACTGTTTTAAATAATTGATGTTCCCTTCTCTGCAACAGGACTGATTTCTAAATCAGGTTTTGTGGATGTGAAGGGAGGGGGGAAGTCAGGAACACCCTCCTCCACACACACACACACAAACTTCAATTATTACATTTTATCAGCTCCTTGTTTAGTTTGCCTGTATGTTTTCCCTCAGCTGTGCAGATCCCTGCAGCCTGGTTGCAAGATGGATCTGGCGAAGCAGAAGAAGGGGGGAAATCCCCAAAACCTTGTGATAAACCCATAATGTAATTTGCATAAGGAAATTACACATTTCCTGGGATGGTTAATTAGAACGCCTTTGTTCTTTTATTTTTATGAATCATTCATGCTTTCTTATCAGCTTGAAAGGCTGTTTCACAAATGTCAACATTAGGATTTTTGCTTCTTTCTCCATTGCCACCCACCCCACCCCCCGGTCACCCCTCCTCCAGCTGCTACTCCACCACTAGCACCATGAAACACATTGAATAAGAAGGTAAATATATGTTTAATTTTATCCCATTTAATTTGCACTGGATGCATGTTAATTTCAGGAGAACAACATTGCGGGAGAATTCTCACTTTATTTATAGAACCAGCTATAACTCAGAGGCATGACTAGACTGGAGATGAGATGTAACAGCTGATACCCAAACTGCAAAACAGTCCGTCAGACTACTAGAAAGAGGTGGTTCTGTGGGGGACCCTGGGGGCAGAGATCAGGGATAAATTTGGTTGGTTCGCCTTGTGAGGTTTCCTGCCTTATTTCCTTGGGGGGGGGGTCTCAAGTACTTTCAGTGCTCCGGTGTGTTTTCTTATATTCAGACACAGTCAGGGAGCCCTTCCCTCTTCCAAGGTACGGCTCTTCCCTTCACTAGGTACACTATTAGGTTTATTTATTTATATTCCTTGAACTGTAGAATTGTAGAGTTGGAAGGGACCCAAAGAGACATCTAGCCCAACCTTTTGCAATGCAAGAATCACAGCTAAAGAATCCCTGCCCATCCAACTCCTGCTGAAAAAGACCTCCAATAAAGGAGAGCCCACCACCTTCAGAGGGAGTCCAGTCCACTGTCAAACAGCTTCTGCCACCAGAAAGTTCTTCCCCTAAGCTCACTACGGAAAAATGATGCTCCAGACAGCCATGATTTCCCATGCTGCCCTCTCATTCAGACAAGCAGTGGGCAACTGTGGATGACTCATCATGAGAAGAGGGAGAGGGATGAGACTATGCAGCAGAATCCACTTGAGGAACATGCCCAGCCCTGACAAGGTGGATGACCCAGTGGCTGCTCCTTCCCAGCCTGTGGAGGATGAGGAGCAGCCCAGTGGCCCAGCCTACTAAGATAGTACGGTCAAGTTTGGAGGAGGAGATGTGTGCAGTGATGTCTCCCACAAGAAAGGAGACTTCCTCCTTCATCCCCAGGTGAAGTGCCTATGCTCTGGCAGTGAATTCCATCAAGGTGAGGAACCCTCATTAGTAACTGAGCTTTTGAGCTCCCACCACCTCTGCTTAAAAGCTTAATGGGGAGACTTGTTGAAGCAACTTCACAGCTTCTTCTGCAGTCTTGAGCTCTTGTTACTGTTCTGAACTCCAGGACCTTGTAAAATGAGATTTATTGTCACTGCTGTTTTAAGTGCAACTGAACTAGAATCTGCTTTGTACTGGTCACTGAGTTCATACCATAACCTTTGCTAGGAGTCCAGCAAGCCTTGCTCCCTGCCCTGCTAGTCTCTTTCCACCTGGCTTGGGAGGGACTTGGAGCCCTGACTGACTCTACTAACCAAGCTGAGGAGGCTGAAAAAGCTGGAGACCATCTTTGTTGTGAGTCCTGCTCAGGGTACCCAGCTGCTCTTGGGGTGAGATACTGTTTAGGAAGTTTTGTGAAATGTAGTTCTTTCAGAGAGACTTACTCATGATTGTAGAGCTGTCTGCAGAAGTACAAAAAAAATGAAAGATTTGAGGGTGTATGGCTTCAATTTATTTCATTTGTTAATAGCAATACAAATGCATTTTGTCCTCCTGAATTGCAGCAGGCTCTCTGGATGGCTTATCTCATTTCAGCTTCCTAGTCTGTTAACAAAATCTGTAGGTATCTTCTGCACCCTGAATTTTTGGACTTGCAACATGTTCAATATATAGGCGCTACATGTCATTCAGTGTTTTTGTCTTTAGCACTATGGAAGAATGTTATTTCATTGTATGTTTTATGTTAATTTTTTTTTAAAAAAAACTTTATGTCTTTCTTCAAATAACAATAATGGAAATGCCTAATTTTTGCTGTTCTTATTATTCTTTTGTATCTTTATTTGTTAGATCTTGTTATGACGTATGTGGAAACCATTTAATTTTACTGTATACTTATTGACATGCTTTATTTATTGTATGTGATTACTTTTGTTATGTAAATCTTTTTGTTTCACTAGCTCCCTTGACCAGAGTTTAACTATGGAAAGGCGGCATACAACGATGAAGATCATCGCAAAATCATAGAATTGTATAGTTGCAAGGAACCCCAAATGTCATCTAATCCAAACGGTTGCAATGCAGGAATCACAGCTATTGATGGCTATGATAAAGGCTTTCTACATTACTACTAGTTGTTTTTAGCCAGGTAGATTCAGACACCTGGGTAAAAAGAGGTTCCTGGAATGTTTATGATTCTATAAATGCTTTGAGAAGTCAGCTCTCACAGCACAAGCAAACTTTCACTCATTTTCTGATCCACCATTGGGAGAAAGTTCCCCACAGAGGTTTGCTGGAGAAAAATCTCTCTCTTTTTCTCTTGTGTTCCATTTGCCTTGTTTTGTTCCACCCCCTGCTGTGAAAGGAGCACCTAGATGGTTCTAACACCAGCTCTGCTCAATCAATCACTTACACGGACAGCTTGAAGATTACAGCTACCATGAGTCCAGTTTGTCATGGGAGAACTCCAGGGAGGAATTCAAACTGATGCATTAAAAGATTTCCATGGCAACTAGGACTTCTGGGAATTCCTATAACCCTGCGCTTGGAAGCAGAATGAGGACTTTTGCTGAAGCCTTCTGAGCATCATGATAAAAATGTAGGAGAGATTGGGGAAAACACACAAACTCGTGCACACATCTTCATTAGTTTGCAAAATGCCTTCCAGGCATAACATATAATAATGTTTGATTAATATCGAGCAATCTGTCACTGATGAGACACATTTCTGTAGCTGTCAGCTCCCAGTTAGTAATTAGGTAGTTCATCCGTTTCAGAGGTTCTTTAACTGATGCTGACAAGTGTGGAAGCTTCAAGGAAGGTACAAACAAGAAAGCAGATAAGATGCAGTGACAGCCTGGTGATGAGTGTTTGGCTAGCAGTTGTGAGCAAATCATCCATTGTTACAAAAGGTGGAGTCCTTTGAATTACTGGAACCCCTCATGTGGTGCAATGCATCTCTGCATCTACACTCAAAGACACACATTGCACCCTTTCACAAAGGTCCTTGATTAGTGGAGGTTGAGAAATCAGTAAGGCCTAGACCAGGCATAGGGAAACTCGGCCCTCCAGATGTTTTGGGACTACAACTCCCATCATCCCTAGCTAACAGGACCAGTGGTCAGGGATGATGGGAACTGTAGTCCCAAAACATCTGGAGGGCGAGTTTGCCTATGCCTGGCCTAGACTTCTGGATAACTGTCCAATGATACTCCTGTAGATGATCTCAGTGACTGAGCTGGGAAATAAGGGTTCAGGTGATCCCTGAAGTACTGTAGACTTAGGCTGCTCAGGGCTTTGTAAATTAATACAAGGACCTTGAACCTGGCTTGGTAGTGGATGGGCAGCCACTGCAGCTGTTTTAACAATAGTGTCACATGTTATACGCCAGATGCTCCCATCAGCAATCTGGCTAACGCATTCTGCACTAGCTGGAGCTTCCAAACCAAAGGGCAGCCTTTCACAGACCACATTGCAGGAATCCAGCCGTGTCTAACTGTGCTGAATGTTGCAATTTTAGTGTCCTAGTATAGATTTGGCAGTTTTGGAGTTGCATTCACCGCTCAAATGTCTTATAGCCCTCAGGTGGATCAATAGATCTTCCACTCGTAACTTTATTTTATAACCTGTGATACCTAAATACCACAAGTCCTTCCCTTTCTGCAGTGATCTTTGTTATTCAGGCTTCCTGTCACATGCATTTCTGTCCTAGGGCAATATGTGGATTCTGGGCCACTGTCACCTCTAATACCTTTGTTTCGAACCATAACCTTTTAAGAGGGGATTTCCACTTGCAACAGCTGACATGTTTCTTGTGGGTAAAGCTAATCTTGGCTCAATAAGCCCCAAAGCGGTCAAGCTGCAGCAAAGCATGCTGGGAGACTTCAGAGCCAATGGCAAAGATTTGACTTCCACACTGACCAACAAAATTCAGCAATATTTGAGTATTCCCATTATCATAAATTCATGGAATTGTTGAGCTGGAAGGGACTTCAAGGGTCGTCCAGCTCAACCTCCTGCAATGCAGGATAGCTAAATGATTCCTGGCAGATGGTCACCCAACCTCTGATGAACAACCTCAAACAACGGAGAGTCCACCAATTTCTGAGGGAACCTGTTTCACATCAAACAGCTCCTACCATCAGAAAGTTATTTCTAATGTTTAATCAGAATCTCCTTTCTGGACACATGAATCCATTAGTTTGGGTCCTCCCCACTGCAGCAGCAGAAAACAAGTTTGCTCCATCTTTCCATGTGGCAGTCCTTCAGATATTTGAAGATAGCTCTCATATCTCCTTTCAGTTTCCTCTTCTCCAGGATCAACATTCCCAACTCCCCAACGAATTAGTTAAAACCAACAGTTGAAATACATCACAACACATTTAGAACCAGAAAATAAAAGCCAGTTTGCCCTGACAGCAGCCCAGTGGTCATCACTGTTTGAACCATAGTTTCCAATGGCCTGTTTGAACAGGAATGCCTTAGCCTGCCGGGGAAAAGATCACAAGGAGGGAGCCAGTCACTTGGGAGGGAATTGCATAATTTTCCTGGTTATAATGCTAGCACTTGTATCCTACTTTTGAAGACTTCTTTTATACTGCAATACCTGTTGCATTGTGGAACTGTGGCTTTTCTATTGCTATACTGCCATGTCACCCTAAGCTTTGATGACTCCATGTTGTATTTAACTGATTTATGCTCAGAGGAGATGCACTTGGGTACATCCAAGTTAGTACTATTCAGAGTAAGGTAAAGGGTAAGGGGTAAAGGGACCCCTGACCATTAGGTCCAGTCACGGACGACTCTGGGGTTGCGGCACTCATCTCACTTTACTGGCTGAGGGAGCCGGCGTTTGTCTGCAGACAGCTTCTGGGTCATGTGGCCAGAGCATGACTAAGCCGCTTCTGGTGAACCAGAGCAGCGCACGGAAACGCCGTTTACCTTCCCGCCGAAGTGGTACCTATTTATCTACTTGCACTGTGTGCTTTCCAACTGCTAGGTTGGCAGGAGCAGGGACAGAGCCATGGGAGCTCACCCTGTCACGGGGATTCGAACCGCCGACCTTCCGATCAGCAAGCCCTAGGCTCTGTGGTTTAACCCACAGCGCAACCCGCGTCCCTAAAAAAGTTAACTAAAAAAGTTAGTCCTATTCAGTGTAGACACATTGAAATGAATGGGAATTACGAACTTGGATCCATTAATTTCAGTGTGTCCACTCTGAGTAGGACTAACATTGAATGTACCCGAGTGCATCTCCTCAGAAAACAAATCAGTTCCGTGGGGGCCATGCTCCATGGGGGACACCCACTGCACTTCAGAGGCAGAGGGCCTGCAGAGGATGTTCCCCTAATAAAGACATATGTGTACTGGTTGGAGGGATGGAACATTGTTTACAAAGAAGCTGCGAAGAACTTTGTCAAACGGCTCACTTTAGGTGAGATGTATTACACAGGCTTTCCTCTCCCATTTGATAATCTCAACCATTTGTCTTCATAAAAAAAAGAACAGGGGAAGTTGGCCTGTCATAAGGTTGGAGCATCAAATACCTCTTTGTTTTTCTCTCTAGAGCAAAACTAACCGTCTTCTAGGTAGGACTTAATGTATTTTTTATTTTGTGTTACTCTATCAGTTCCACACTTCCTTTTCTCCGTAGCTGTGCTGAGTGTGGTTGTTTTAATTTTGCAGGGAAGGGCAGATTTGCTGCTTGATGACACTTAATGGAAGGTTTGGGGTCTTCCTCCTTCCCCTCCCCATGCTTTAATGCTCAAGCAGGCACCAGTTCAGCAGCATTTTCATCCAAAAGGCAAAGTTTAGATTAGAGAAGAGCTTAGCAGCTGGGATAGAGATAGTCTCGATTTTGCAAACAGGAGGGAAAGGAAGAGATGTGGACCAATAATCATTTCTGAGATGACTGGAGCAAGAGCTGAGATTTCCAAGAAGACTTTTTTTGGTGAGATTTCCCCACCACCAAACCTAGAAAAATAAGGCTAATTTGCAGAATTACCACTAAATATTCTCTAGCAATTTGATAGTAGGTACCATTTCCCCCATGCACACACACACACACACAAACACACATGTGCAAATACAATGTCATGGACTGACTCTAGTCCTGTTGTATTGTGGAGGGTGCAAAATGGTGGTGTGTTAAGAATATAATAGAAAATGTGGGAAATTGCAGTCAAATATAACTTACAAGCTTTGCATTAGTTAATGCATGAAAAGGTTAAGACCGCAGATCTTTATTCCTAGACTAAACTAGGAATAGGATGTTCCTGAGCTTGCCCACTATAAGCTCAGTGCATGCTTACAGCTAGTTCACCATATTTTGTAGCACAAGATTTCTGCCTGTGTTTACTTACTGCTTCATGGATAAATGCATGAACCTGACCTTTGGAACTTTGTGGCTAAAACATTTTAAAACTTACTAATGAGTATGGCCTGTTAAATGATAAGAGGGGTGGAAACGGGGAAGCTCTGGAAGAGACTAGAATGGAATATTTAAAAGGTTTAACAGCCTATATTCCCAAACTATATTGTTGCTTGCTTCTGTGATTTTAATACTCTGTGGCTGGAGAGTGTGTTTAGCCCTGCATTTTGGATCTAGAGATCTAGCCAGTTCTTTCATTCTCACATGGATGAGCTATATATTCTTCCCCAAATAAAAACCTTGCTGGATCAGGCTAATCTAGTACAAGATGCTGTTCTCACAATGGACAAGCAGGTGCATGTGGGGAAACCCACAAGTGCAACAGCACTTGAGATTCCCTGAAACCCACATTCAGAGATATGGTGCCTCCAAACACCACTACTGATCACCTTATCCTCCATGAATTTGTCAAATCCTTTTTTTAAACCACTCAAGTTGCTGAATGTGCACACACACCAGAACTCAAACAAAACCTCTCCTTCATCTGATGTTTTTAAACAGAGTGTTATATGAATTCTAAGGTCTCATACATATAAATCATATGTTCATAAATTTACAAGGCAAACACATATTGCCTGAAATAGTACAGGAGAGCAATCCTGAAACCATTTTGACTCTCCCAAATTGACCTCAAATGTTTCTCTGCAAGGAGGAAGGAAATGAGAAAGCCTCCCTCTTTGCTCACAAACCCTGTCTTAAGGACGTATCTGTGCATGAACAGGGTGAGACTGTGACTTGGATTCAGGAACTGAGTATTTACCATCAGAAAAGAATGGCCAGGATGCCCAGGTAAAAGCAATCAGTGACCATTATCAGGTATCCTGGCAGACAGGTTTTCTGCTGTAGACCGCCCCTTCAGTGATACATGTATGTTAGGATTATGATGTTCCGTTCCACCTTAAAACAGATGTGTGGATTGTTGTATGTCACATGTCTGTTTATTTCCAGCACAACCTGATGGTAACTTCCATTGTATATAGCTTTTGCTTATGCTTTTGCTTGGACACGAAGGGGAGCAGACATGTTTTTCCTTTGTCCTGATGCTGAATAAAATGCCTGTAAATATGCTTACATATGCCTCTGTCCGCCCTTCCGTTGCAAAGAGTTCTTATCTCTGCTGGCTTGCGTGCTCAGTCTCTAAAGGTTTCTGAGGCTTGAGTCGCAGTTTTGATGCTATTCCGAGAACCGGAGTTCCCCCGGCTGCCGGCTGGTGGGCTGGAGCCAGGTGGGGGCCTGCCAATTGCCCCCGTCTCCCAGGACACATCCCAACAGTTTTTGGGGGTGGTCTTGAGCTACAGGGTATGCAATTTCAAAAGTCTATATAAGAGCTTGCACACCAATGTTCTGAGTTTCTCCTCCCTCCTGTGTGTGGGGGATGAGCACCCTGTTGCAACAGTTTAATAAAGATCAGGCTTACTAGCTGCTTTGCTTCTCAATATTCTCCGGTTGGCCTCTGTTATTTCATCCTACCGATAGAGAACCTACATAAGGACTCTATATGGGCTCTTGAGTATCCCATAAGGGAAAGGGAGCAGGTTTTTTTTCTTATAACACAAAGGTTGGCGGTCGGTCTGTCAGATATTATTTAGCTGTGATTCCTGCATTGCTGGGGATTAGACTACATGACCATTTAGGTTACTTCCAACTCTACAATTCTATGATTCTGTGACAACTGAGTTGAAACAGGAAGCCCTATATACTCCATCCTGTCCAGAAAGATCTAATGGCTAGTCTGGGTGGGCGGAGCCAGTCCAGTCTAAAAGGTTATTTTGCTGTGAGTGCTGCCACCTGCAGTTCAGCAATTTACCACAAGGGGCATCTGCATGCAGATCCTGCCCTGCCTAACAGCTGTTGTGAGATGTTGTTCCTTTGCCTTTGTTTAGAAGGAAACCTCATTTTCTTCTCTTTTTCTGAAGGCATTTTGAAACAGTGAAGTTAATCTTCCTTTCCTCCTCAATCCGCTATGGAAACTGCGAGAGAGCCAACCCCTTTGATGTCTGCCATGTCCAATCCATTATTAATCACTGTAAATCTGCTATAATCTCTACAAACATATTTCCATTCCTTACAAATCTATTGGTGCCAAGTTTCTCTGATAAATCTTGTGTCAGGCCAGCTATTGTCTGCCTCCTCCTTCAGTGCTGCATTTCCCAGATGAAATATTCAAACAATATTTGGACAATAAGCAGTTGTAGGGCACCGCCCGCTCGCTTTTGTTTTCAGAAATCTCAGCAAACAAACAAATCCTGCAGATTTATAGCTTGCTGGGAAAGTGGTGCTTGCTGCTATGTGTTTGCTTCCAGGTGATTTTGATTTCTATTAAGTTAGAGAAGAGATTCAGCACCTTTATTTTAAGGAGTGGAGGCTGGGGGAAAAATTGGTGCAATACGGATTTTAATTTTCAAATTGTATGCGTTAATCTGGGCTTTGCAAACTTGGGCTCATGCAGATGTTTTAGACTACAACTCCCATCACCCCAGCCAACATGGGGAAGGACCATAGCTCAGTGGTTAGAGGGTCTGCCTCACATGCAGGTCCAGGTGCAGGTGCAGGTTCAATTCCCAGTGCCTCCAGGTTGGGCTGGGAATGTTCCTGCCTTGGATTCCAGAAATCTACTTCCAGTCAGAGTGGACACTACTGAGCTAGATGGACCAGTGGTCTGACTCAGTATAAGTCAGCTTCCTATGTTCCTACTGGAGAGCACCAGGTTGGCAAGGACAGGATTAGTCACGAGGGACACGGGTGGCACTGTGGTCTAAACCACTGAGCCTCTTGGGCTTGCCAGTCGTAAGGTTAGCAGTTTGAATCCATGCAACAGAGTGAGCTCCCATTGCTTTGTCCCAGCTCCTGCCAACCTACAGTAGCAGTTTGAAAGCATACCAGTGTGAGTAGATAAATAGGTACCACCTTGGCGGGAAGGTAAATGGTATTTCCGTGCTCTCTGGTTGGACTCTGAGTGTTCCATTGTGCCAGAAACAGTTTAGTCATGCTGGCCACATGACCCAGAAAAGCTGTCTGTGGACAAATGCCAGCTCCCTCAGCCTGAAAGGGGAGATGAGTGCCGCAACACATAGTCAAATTCGACTGGACTTAACCATCCAGGGGTGTTTAACTTTACCTGTACCTAATCATTGTGTGAGACAATCAATGGGGGAGTGGGTTGTAGTTCAGAATGCAAACTCCCCCTGCTTCAATTTCTTTTCCAGTGGGTCCGGGCCCCTCTGATGAAACCATCCCAGCCACCTCTCATTCCCCAAGCAAAGAAAAACTTTCCTCTTGCATGGGGATGGAGCAGGTGAAAGGGGTTTTGTTTCCAAGTTGGAAACAGATACAAGGGGCATCATTTCCTGCCCAGAATTATGGAGTTTGTGGGGTTTCTCTCTCTCTCTCTCTCTCTCTCTCTCTCTCTCTCTCTCTCTCTCTCTAGAGCAAGGCTAACCATCTCCTAATAAATCCAGCCAGGTGGGTGGGGTATAAATAATAAAGTGTTTATTATTATTTTCTAACTGTAGATTTGGTTTGCTTGGGAGAGATTGCCTGGGTGGCAAATGAGGAGGAAAGCTGCACTTCAACCACCCAGACTTTTGAATACGCCCACCCACACACCACATGCCTTCTATAGAAACTCTCAAAAGGTCCCTCTGGTTTTCTGGGCAAAGCAGGTACCAGCACATCACTCCAGAGGTGACACTACAATGTGACAAGATCGGGATTGAGGAAGAATGACAGACCATCCATTGATATAGTGTTAAGGATGCAAAAGGAGCCTGTTGGATCAGGCAAATGGCCCATCTAGGCTAGCATCTTTCTAATGGTGGCCAACCAGCAAACAAAGCCTTAGTATACCCCACTCTGCTGCAGGCCAGAAACTGGTATTTACAAATGAAGGGGAAATGGTTTCCCCTTCTCTAGGCTCCATGGCTGGAAAAGTCAATAGTCAGAATAAGCTAAGTCAATTAAGTTTTTATTTCATGTGCACTAGAGATAAATACATTCTGCATTTTATAATGACGTTTTTAAATGATGGAAACTACCTCAAATCCCAACTTGGGGAAAGGTGGGATATAAATATATCAAATAAATAAATTTATCCACCATGCCCCACATTGCATCTTTTAATCAAAAATTGAGTTGGGGTGATGTTTGATCTGAGTATTATGAATTCTTCTAAACTCTGTTGCAAACAGGTTAAGTTCTTGGCATCCGATTTTGCCTAGGCAAGATAGAGAGAGAAAATAAAATGCGAGCAGGGGAAGGATGTTCTGACAATGGAGAAGTGGGGAGGAGGGGAGAGAATGGGTATTTATAATCCTTAGCTAATGGCATGCTGGCTAATCCACTGAGCTA